>NC_030815.1:2830256-4245385 GCF_001704415.2 Capra hircus | reverse complement strand
GTTTTCACCTTAAGTACTAAAACCTGGGCCTAGGAAGAAGAAAAGCATTAATTTAAATATTTGTTAGCAAGTGCTGAGACATATTTTTCTTTTTGGAACATCTGAAGATTTGGATGAGCTGGCATTTATTTATAAAACAATTTTATAATTCCAAATTAGGGAATTATTTTCCATATATGCAGGAAGATTTATTTATTTAGATTATGCTGCAAAGCTTGTGAGATTTTAATTTCCCAACCAGAGATTGAACCTGGCCCCAGCAGTGGAATGAAGAGTTCTAACCCCGGGCCACCAGGGAACCCTGGAAGAATGATTGAGATAGACACAGGTACATGAATATGAAGGCAAAGTCACAGGCTGCCATATTCACCAATACACACAAAGTGAGGTTTGCAGTTGTTTTAAATCTACCTCCATTTACTGAACAGTTTTAAAGATAAGGAAAAGAAAACTGTAATTACAAGAGAGGTAGAGAAAATGAAATACATAGAATTGACACATACATGTGGAATCTTAAAAAAGGAAAAGCGTTGATATAGATGATCCTATTTACAAAGCAGAAATAGAGGTAGAGAACTAACATGTGGATACCAAGGGGAACTAATCAAACTAATCACATGGATCACAGCCTTATCTAACACAATGCCATGCCAGGTAGGGCCACCAAAGACAGACAGGTCATGGTGGAGAGTTCTGACAAAATGTAGTCCCCTGGAGAAGGAAATGGCAAGCCACTTTAGCATTCTTGCTTTGAGAACCCCATGAACATTATGAAAAGACATGAAATTGCAAGATAAATTCCCAGCTCAGGCCCAATATGCTACTGGAAAAGAACTGAGAAATAGCTCTAAAAAAGAATAAAGAGGTTGATCCAAAGCAGAAACAATGCCTAGTTGTGCATGTGTCTGGTAGTGAAACTGAAGTCCGATGCTGTAAAAAACAACATTGCATAAGAACCTGGAATGTTAGATCCATGAATCAAGGTAAACTGGAAGTGGTCAAACAGGAGATGACAAGAGTGAATATTGATATTTTAAGAATCAGCAAACTAAAATAGAATGGAATGGGCAAATTTAATTCAGATGACCATTATATCTACTACTGTGGGCAAGAATCCCTTGGAAGAAATGGAGTGGCTCTCATAGTCAACAAATGAGTCTGAGATGCAGTAACTGGGTGTAATCTCAAAACACAAAAAGCTCTCTGTTTGTTTCCAAGACAAACCATTTAATATCACAGCAATCCAAGTCTATGCCCCAACCACTAATGCTGAAGAAGCTGAAGTTGAAGGGTTCTGGGATGATCTACATGACTTTCTAGACCAAACACCCAAAAATGTTGTCCTTTTAACCATAGGGGACTGGAATGCAAAAGAAGGAAGCAAAAAGATACCTGGAGTAACAGGCAAGTTTAACCTTGGATTACAAAATGAAGCTGGTCAAAGGTTAAGAGAGTTTTGTCAAGAGAACACACTGGTCATGGCAAATACACTCTTCCAACAACAAAAGAGATAACTCTACATATGGATGTCACCAGATGGGCAATACCAAAAATCAGATTGATTATGTTCTTTGAAGCTGAAGATGGAGTAGCTCTATACAGTCACCAAAAAACATGAAGGGGAGTTGATTGTAGCTTAGATCATGAACTCTTTATTGCAAAATTCAGACTTAAGTAGAGAAAACTAGGGAAAAACCACTAAGCCATTCAGGTATGACCTAAATCAAATCCCTTATGATTATACAGTAGAAGAAACAAATAGATTCAAAGGATTAGATGTGAAAGAGTGCCTGAAGAACTATGGACAGAGTTCATAAACAGGGGGACAAAACCATCCAAAAACACAAAATGGCAAAATGGTTATCTGAGGAAGCCTTACAAAGAGCTGAGAAAAGAAAAAAAAAAGAGAGAGAGAGAGAAGCTAAAGACAGAGGAAAAAAAGAAAAGGAAAGATATACCCATCTGAATGTAGAATTCCAAAGAATAGCACTGAGAGATACGAAAGGTTTCCTAAGTGAACAATGAAAAGAAATAGAGGACAACAATAGAATGGGGTAGATTAGATATCTCTTCAAGAAAATTACAGAAACCAGGGGAACATTTAATGTAAAGATTGACACAATAAAGAACAGATATTGTATGGACCTTCCAGAAGCAGAAGATATTAAGAAGAAATGGCAAGAATACACAGAATTGTACCAAAAAAAGGTCTTAATGACCCAGATAACCATGATGGTATGATCACTCCCCTAGAGCCAGACATCTTAGAGTGTGAAGTCAAATGGGCCTTAGGAAGCATCATTATCAACAAATCTGGTAGAGGTGATGGAATTACAGCTGAGCTATTTAAATCCTAAAAGAAGATGCTGTGCAAGTGCGGCACCAAATATGTTGGCAAATTTGGAAAACTCAGCAGTGGTTATAGGACAGGAAAAGGTCAGTTTTCATTCTGATCTCAAAGAAAGGCAATGTTAAAGAATGTTTAACCTACCACAAAATTGCACTCATCTCTCATGCTAGCAAAGTAGTGCTCAAAATTCTCCAAGCCAGGCTGCAGCAGTACATGAACCAAGAACTTCTAGATGTTCAAGCTGGATTTAGAAAAATGCAGAGGGACCAGAGATCAAATTGCCAACATCAACTGGATCATCAAAAAAGCAAGAGAATTCCAGGAAAACATCTATTTCTGCTTCATTGACTATGCTAATGCCTTTGACTTTGTGGATCATAGCAAACTGTGGAAAATTTTTAAGAAATGGGAATACAAGACCTTTTTACCTCCTTCCTGAGAAACCTGTATGTAGGTCAAGAAGCAACTAAAGTTAGAACCAAACATGAAACAATGGACTGGTTGGAAATTGGGAAGGGAAGGTCAAGGTTGTATATTGTCACCCTGCTTATTTAAATTATGTACAGAGTACATCATGTGAAATGCCTGGATGGATGAAGCATAAGCTGGAATAAAGATTGCTAAGAGTAATATCAATAACCCCAAACATGCAGATGACACTACCCTAATGACAGAAAGAAAAGAGGAAGTAAAGAGCCTCTTGTTGGAGGTGAAAGTGAGAGTGAAGAAGCTGACTTAAAAGTCAGAATTCAAAAAAAGAAGATCATGGCATCTGGTCCCCTGTCGATGGCAAGTAGATGGGAAACAATGAAAACAGTGACAGATTTTATTTTGTTGGGCTCCAATATCACTGCAGATTGTGACTTCAGCCATGAAATTTAAAAACTTGCATTTTGGAAGAAAAGCTATGACCAGCATAAACAGCGTTTTAAAAAGCAGTGACATTACTTTGCTGACAAGGTCCATAGAGCTAAATTTATGGTTTTTCCAGTAGTCAGGTATGGATGTGAGAGTTGGACCATAAAGAAGGCTGAACAACTAAGAATTGATGGTTTAGAACTGTGGTGTTGGAGGAGACGCTTGAGAGCCCCTTGGACTGTAAAGAGATCAAACCAGTCAATCCTAAAGGATTCTGAATATTCATTGGAAGGACTGATGTTGAAACTGAAGCTCCAGTACTTTAGCTACTTGATACAAAGAGCCAACTCATTAGAAAAGTTCCTGATGCTGGAAAGATTGAAGGCATGAGGAGAGGGGTCAACAGACAATGAAATGTTTGGATTGCATCTCTAACTCAATGGACATGGGTTTGAGCAAGCTCCATGGGATGGTGAAGGACAGGCAAGCCTGGCATGCAGCAGTCCATAGGTTGGCAAAGAGTTGGGCATGACTGAGTGACTGAATAACAGCACCAATCAAGGGAAAGGGGTTAGGTCGGGATGAACTGGTGATTGGATTAACGTAGACACACTACCATGTATGAAACAGATAACCAATGAGTACCTACTGTACAGCATAAGGAACTCTGTCTGTGGTGACCTAAATGGGAAGGAAATCCAAAAAGAGGGTGTATATGTATATCTGTAGCTGATTCACTTTTGTTACAGTAGAAACTAACAGAGCATTTTAAAGTAACTCTACTCCAATAATATTTTTTTTAAAATAAGGAAGTACCAGGAAACTAGAATTTGTCTGTATGTGTGTGTGTGTGTGTGTGTGTGTGTGCTGAGCTTTTATGAGATAGATGATAGCAACAAATGAGATTAAAGTATACCAGTAAAATCAAATTTTCCTGATATCTTTTGCTATTTATTTCTTCATGTAACATATAGCAATAAGATATATGCTATACGCATATAATAAGGATAATATAATAGTGATAATAACAACAAGCTCTTAGAATTACTTTGGGATGTATACATTTGTCCACACACACATATTTGTTCATATATAGTGTTACATAGTCCTAGAAGTTATCAAGCAATGATAACCCACAAAAAGACTTAACAAAGACTAATAAAAGACTAATAAAAAGACTAACGAATTAACAAGCAGTCCTGTTTGGGAGTGAAATCTATGCTCCTTTGATCATCTTATCTTTCCTAGTTTTACTTTCCTCCTGCAGTGACAGACACTGAATTTAAAGAATACTGTAAAATATCAGCAGGGCTCTTGAAACATTCTTTGAACACATTCATTGTGAAACAAAAACATTCCAACATCAATAAAGTTGCTAGAATTCCCTGAGGCATTCTGTCCTTTGTCCTCCAACTGACCTTAGTTATCTAGGGGACACCTGGGGAACAGAATATGCTTCTGAACTAGGGTATAACTGTATTCAAGTATTCGCATTTATACTTGTAATATTGTAATTCTGGGTGCTTTCTAAAGGGTTTTTTTTTTTCTTTTACTATTGCCCATAATTTTAAAAATCACAATAATTATTCCCTTGCTGTTTGTAATGATGTCAAACCATATAACTATGACTCATAATGATTAGTGTTTAATGTATATCCTGGGACACTTGAAATAAATATTCTCCTTTTTATAAAAATCAGTTTTAATTCATAGTAGTTATGGATGCTGCTTAGGAATGTAATATACATATATTATTCCCTGAGACTTACGTGGCCATGCATTCAACAAGGCATTACATAAAATTTGATTTACATAGATACTTAAATTGATTTCCTAAACTTAATTAAGAATGATTTTTATGATGATCTTTTGAGAGGTCACTGCATTTAAAAATATTCCTTAGGGTATTACCAAAGAGCTATGTAATGTTCAAGTACTCGGAAAAAATGTCATCAACAGCTTCAAGACATTAAGCTAGCCTATTTACTTTACAATAATAGCAGTGGAAGAAAATCCAGTTGTCAACTGTTCTACTCTTCAAGTCCTGCATTTTCTTTTTAGCTCAGCGTGCCAAAATCATACTCCTATTATTATGAAAGATTACAACATGGTACTTCAAAAATTAATTTTTAACAGTTACATAACCCAAGTTGCATTGATGCAAAAAATTTTATTATGATTGAAGCAGACTATTTTCACTTTCCATATGTCCATTTATTCAATTGCTTGCAAGATTATTATTGTGAGGCTTAATTACTTGTGTACAGTGAAACACACCAGCAAAATACCTACATGTTCTTATATGAAGCAAGTTACTTAAAATTCTATTTTATTATATTTATCATTTTCCTTTTCTTTTTTATATTTTATATGTTGGTACATTCAAAAGAAGTACTTATAGGAGTAAGGGATAAGAAAGTAAGTCAGAAAGAAAAGACAAATATTGTGTATTAATGTACACACATGAAATCTAGAAAGATGGTACAGATGAGCCTGTTTGCAGAGCAGGAATAAAGATGCAAACCTAGAGAACAGATGTGTTAACATGGGGATGGGGGGAGGGTAAGATGAACTGGGAGAATAGCATTGGCATATATACACTACCATGTATAAATAGCCAGTGGCAAGCTGATATGTAACAAAGGGAGCTCAGCTTGGTGCTCTGTGATGCCCTAGGGGGTGGAATGGAGTGTTGGTTGGAATCTCAAAGAGGGAGGGTATGTGTGTGTGTGTGTATATATATATATATATATATATATACCCCTATATATATATATATATATATCATATATCTTATATATAATATTGATTCACACTGTTCTACAGCAGAAAGTAACACAATAATTGTAAAAAAAAAATACTGCAATTTAAAAAGAAAAATAAATAATTAAATGGCTAACTGAGGCATCCCATGTGTCACAGTAGGTTAAGAATCTGCCTACCAAATATAGGAGAACGCAAGAGACTCCATTTAGATCTCTGGAGGAAGATCTCCAGGTTAGGAAGATCTCCTGGAGAAGGAAATGGCAAAATCATTCCAGTATTCTTGCCTGGAAAAATCCAACAGACAGAGGAGTGTGGCAGCTATAGTCCATGGGTTTGCAAAGACTCTGTCAGGACTGAGCTATTGAGCACAAATTCACAAATGGCTAAATGTTGCATCTAGGATAAAGGAAGAGAAGATAAGAGTTATAATGTTCAGAAAATAGTTTAAGGCCAAAAATCAGCAAAAATTGTGATTAAAATATATATCCTAACTCCCTCTTCTTTCTTCTCCCTTTCTCTCTGTTCTGTCTCTTTCTCATCATACTCTCTTTCACACCACACAGCGATTTAACATACATATGTACTTATGAATACCACAGTGCATGTCTGATAGGGTGGTTCAGGGCCCTTTTACATCAGTCATTGATGTTTAAAGGAAAAAGTGCTGGGGATTCATTGGACTTCACCATTACCTACAAAGATATGTATAGTCCTGCACTGGTGCGCCACCATTCAAAATATAACCATGTTGGAACTGAACCACAGTGAAGACAAACACAAATAAGGACACAATTAAGAGGTGCCAGAAGTTAGGGGGAAGAAGAACAAAATATATGCTTATAAATAAATCTGGTGAATGGAAAATTGGCAAAATGAAAGAATTGTAAAAACCCTCAAGGAGAAACTTTTAAAGTAGCTAAATGACATAATAAAATATAATATTAAAAAAACTCTTCAGATTAATTCAGAGAATAGTCACTGTTAATATGCTAATTAAAGCCTTAGATAAAAACAGGATATCTAAAAGTATAGAAACTCAAATGTGAAGAAGGAAATAATAATGAATACAAAGGAAAATAAAAAACATAAAAATCCTTGAATGATAAATGCAGGAGTTCTAATATACAAATAAAATGACTTCAAAAGTAAAAAAGAATCAGAATTTTATACATAATTTCTGAGTCTAAAACAGAAAAAGAACAGCTTTTTCTTTTTCTCTCGTGGAAACAATGTGATGACCACAGCAGCAAGACCATCTACAAGGAGAATAGGCCTGAAAACCAAGGACGCCAGGCTAAGCTCACATCCTACTGACACCTTGTAAGAAACATTATCATAAGATTCTAGGCTTCAGAGAACACATCACTCATGTTTCTAATCTAAGGAGGAGTATCAGACAAAAATCTAACAACTACCAGTGAGAACTGAAGATTTCAACATAGGAAAAGAAAGTAGAACAAAATGCTGCAAAAATGAATCTTGAGACATTTTTATGAATAAACCCCTGCTTCTAAAATACAGAATTGAATCAAAGAGGATAATCTCAAACCCTAGGATATGTATCTTACATTTTAAGCAAGAATATTTTTAAGAAGAGCCGTTTGCATGCAGAGTCTAAAACAGATTCAGAATTAAATATACTGTACTATCTGAGAAAAGTCTAAAGGCTGTACTAGCTGAGAGAGGAGTTCAAGAGTTGAAAAGAAAGTAGGAAGATAAAATATCAAAAAGCATCATTTTATTGGAGACAGAAAAGAGTACAGCAATTTTAAAAATTATCTCTCCAGATAGGGGAATCTTATTACTCATTCACCTAATTGTAGAGAAATATGTTTAGTGTTAAGACTTAGGAAAAGTAAAGTTATAAATAAAAGCCTCGAAAGCAATAATAGAATTAATGAATTAACAAGAAAAATAGATGAATAAATGACATCTTGATCAAAAATAGATAAAAGAAAAATATAAATAAATATATGTATAAAAGGAAAACATAAAGAAAAATAACAAATAGAAAGTTAGATCATATATATGTATATATTCAAGTTTTCATTAAAAATAAACAGAACAAAAATCTCTTGCTAATATCAATGTCCAATGATGAAAAAGGCATTTCATAGGCGAAACAAAATTGAGTATAGAAATTTACCTTTAAAGAGTAAAAGTTAAGAGACAAAGAGAGAGGATGAAGAGGTACATAAAAGGTCATCAGTGGGACTTCCCTGGCCTCCCAGTGGTTAAGACTCTGAACTCCCAATGCAGGGGGCACAGGTTAGATATAAGATTGGGGAAATAAGATCCCACATGGTGTGGTCAAAAAAAAAAAAAAGAAAAGATAATCAGGAAAACACAAAAAGAAACAGTTATACAGTATATTTTTATTTTAATATCAGAAATCATAAAACAACATAAAATAAATGGACATAAAGATACACAAAATTCTATGAAACAGACATTAAATATGTTAAAAATGCAAGAGAAACTTGAAAAAGAAATTGTAGTTCAGAAATTTATAACCTTCACGTTAGAAATGATAGGACAAAGTAAAGGGACAAAGTCGGTGATTAAGTAGTTAATCTCACTGTGTGTGCTTGTGTGTGCACGTTAGTTTCTCAATCGTGTCCAATTCTGTTGTGACCCTGTGGACAGTATCCACCAGGCTCCTCTATCTGTGGAATTCTCCATTCAACAGTACTGGGTGGGAAGCCGTTCCCTTCTCCAGGGGATCTTCCCAACCCAGGAATTGAACCCAAGTGTCCTGCACTGCAAGCAGATTCTTTACTGTCTAAGCCACCAGGGAAACCCCTGTTAACCCTATTAAGGGATGATAAATAAAGAAAAAGGTAAGTTAATGATCCTTAAGAAAGCAGGTTTCCTTAACCACAACACCAAGAGGGCTTGCTTAACAACAAAACCATGAAGCAGAAGCATGAGACATGCTCCAAACAGTACAAGAATGGGGGCAGGAGACCCACATCTGCCCAGGCATGCAGTGAGTTCATGATCCCTAGGACATGTCCCTCTGCACACACTAAATCTGTGTTGCAGCCCAACTTCAGCCCAAGCTTTTTTTCCTTCATCACACCTGTTAGTTTCAACCCAAAGGCTAATAAATCTGCAAGCTTATCTTAATGTCAGAATTTGCTGTTCTAGGAGTCCAGTCTGCAAGCAGTTGTTTCCAGACGTGTCTTGAATAAATGACTCTGGAATGAGATTTTATAGCTGGCACTCCGCACTACCATCACAGCCTCAGCAATCGCCATGGAATGGTGGAGGGTGGGGAGAACGGGGAGGGCTGTTTTCCATTGTGATAGCATCTCACCAACACCTCTTCTTCCACCCAGTCATGATCCTCTCCCTTTCCTTCAAAAGGTTGTGACTACAAAAGCATCCCTGAATGTTAAATCTTAACTAAGGTAACCAACCTGTGATTGTACATTTTTCACTGTAAAATATGTAAGAAGAATGGAACTGGAGGAATCAACCTTTCTGACTTCAGATTATACTACAAGACAGTCATCAAGACAGTATGGTACTGGCACAAAAGCAGAAATACTGACTAATGGGACAAGATAGAAAGCCCAGAAATAAACCCATGCACCTATGGGTACCTTAATCTGACAAAGGAGACAAGAATATACAATGGGACAAAGACAGACTCTTCAATAAATGGTGTTGGGAAAACTGGACAGCTACCTGTAAAAGAATGAAATTAACACACTTCCTAAAACTATACACAAAGATAAACTCAAATGGATTAAAGACCTAAATGTAAGACCAGAAACTATAAAACTCTTAGAGGAAAACATAGGCAGAACATTTGACATAAATCAAAGCAAGATCCTCTATGATGCACCTCCTAGAATAATGGAAATAAAAACAAAAATAAACAAGTGGGACCTGATTAGACTTAAAACCTTTTGCATAACAAAGGAAACTATAAGCAAGTTGAAAAGACAACCCTCAAAATGGGAGGAAATAATAGCAAATGAAACAACTGACAAAGGATTAATTTCCGAAATATACAAGCAGCTCATAGAATTCAACACCAGAAAAACAAACAACCCAATCAAAAAGTGGGAAAAATACCTAAACAGACATTTCTCCAAAGAAGACATATAGATGGCTAACAAAGGGATGAAAAGATGCTCAACATGCTCATTATTAAAGAAATTCAAATCAAAACTTAATGCAAGAAATGCAAAACAAAAATGAGATATCACCTCACACAAGTCAGAATGGCCATTATCAAAAAGTATACAAACAAAAATTGCTGGAGAGGGTGTGGATAAAAGGGAATGCTCTTGAGCTGTCGGTGGGGATGTAAATTGATTCAGTCACTGTGCAAGACAGTATGGAGATTCCTTAAAAAAGTAGGAATAAAACCACCATATGACCAGCAATCCCACTCCTAGTCATATACCCTGAGGAAACCAAAACTGAAAAAGACACATGTATCCTATTGTTCACTGAAGCACTATTTACAATAGCTAGAACATGGAATCAACGTAGATGTCCATCAGCAGATGAATGAATAAAGTTGTGCTACATATACACAATGAAATATTACTCAGCCATAAAAAAGAATGTATTTGAGTCAGTCTAGTCAGTTGAGGTGGATGAACCTAGAGCTATTACGCAGAGTGAAGTAAGTCAGAAAGAGAAAGATAAATATTGTATTCTAACACATACATATGGAATCTAGAAAAATGGGACTGAAAATTTATTTTTCAGGACAGCAATGGAGAACAGACATAGAGAATAGACTTATGGTCATGGGAGAAGGGAGGAGAGGGTGAGATATATGGAAAGAGTAACGTGGAAACTTACATTACCATATGTAAAATAGATAGCCAACGGGAATTTGCTGTATGTCTCAGGAAACTCAAACAGGGGCTCTGTATCAACCTAGAGGGGTGGGACTGGGAGGGACATGGGAGGGAGGATCAAAAGGGAAAGCATATATGGCTGATTCATGTTGAGGTCTGACAGAAAACAACAAAAGTCTGTAAAGCAAGTATCCTTCAATTAAAAAAATAAATAAAATTTTTAAATAGCAATTATCATGCAAAAGACAGTATAAAATTCAGCCAGGATTAATCCCTTTTATAGGTTTCCTTGTGGCAATGGCAAATAAATAAATCTCTTGATCTCAGTGACTTTTCATGTAAAGTATGATTTTATTTTAACATACACATGAAGCAGAGAATAGTCTTTTTTAAATTAATTATTTTAACTGGAGGATAAATCACAACAGATAACACAGAAATACAAAGGATCGTAAGAGACTACTATCAGCAACTATATGCTAATAAAATAGAAAACGTGGAAGAAATGGATGAATTCTTAAAAAAGTATAACTTTCCAAAAGTGAACCAGGAAGAAATAGAAAATCTTAACAGACTCATCACAAGTACAGAAATTGAAACTGTAATCAGAAATCTTCCAACAAACAAAAGCCCAGGACCAGATGGCTTCACAGGTGAATTCTACAAAAAATTTAGAGAAGAGCTAACACCTATCCTACTCAAACTCTTCCAGTAAATTGCAGAGGAAGGTAAACTTCCAAACTCATTCCATGAGGCTACCATCACCCTAATACCAAAACCAGACAAAGATGCCACAAAAAAAGAAAACTACAGGCTAATATCACTGATGAACATAGACGCAAAAATTCTCAACAAAATTTTAGCAAACAGAATCCAACAACATATTAAAAAGATCATTCATCATGACCAAATGGGTTTTATCCCAGGGATGCAAGGATTCTTTAATATTCACAAATCAATCAATGTGATATACCACGTTAACAAATTGAAAGATAAAAACCACTATGATTATCTCAATAGATGCAGAGACAGCTTTTTGACAAAATTCAACATCCCATTTATGATTAAACCCTCCAGAAAGCAGGCATAAAAGGAAAATACCTCAGTATAATAAAAACCATATATGAATAAACCCACAGCAAACATTATCCTCAATGGGTGAAAAATTGAAAGCATTTCCCCTAAAGTCAGGAACAAGAAAAGGGTGCCTGCTCTCACCACTACTATTCAACATAGTTTTAGAAGTTTTAGCCACAGCAATCAGAGAAGAAAAAGAAATGAAAGGAATCTAGATTGGGAAAAGAAGAAGTAAAACTCTAACTGTTTGCAGATGACTTGATCCTCTATATAAAAAGCCCTAAAGACACTACCAGAAAATTACTAGAGCTAATCAATGAATATAGTAAAGTTTCAGGATATAAAATTTAACACATAGAAATCCCTTGCATTCCTATACACTAACCATGAGAAAACAGAAATTAAGGGAAACAATTCCATTCACCATTGCAATGAAAAGAATAAAATACTTAGGAATAAATCTACCTAAAGAAACAAAAGACCTATATAGAGAAAACTATAAAATACTGATGAAAGAAATCAAAGAGGACACTAATAGATGGAGAAATATACCATGTTCATGGATCAGAAGAATCAATATAGTGAAAATGAGTATACTACCCAAAGCAATCTATAGATTCAATGCAATCCCTATCAAGCTACCAATGGCATTTTTTCAGAGAACTAGAACAAATAATTTCACAATTTGTATGGAAATACAAAAAAAAAAAAAAACCCTCAAATAGTCTCTTCTTAATAGTAAGAAAGTATTCTGAAAATGAAAATGAGAGGGAGAAAAACAAAAAACCCAACAACCTAATTGCTTAGTGCCAGATAATAAAGTGGGCTTCACAGATGGTTCTAGTGATAAAGAATCCATCTGCCAATACAAGGAGATGCAAGAGATGCAGATTTGATCCCTGGGTTGGGAAGAACCCCTGGGGAAGGAAAAGGCAACCCATTCCAGTATTCTTGCCTGGAAAATCCCAAGGACTGTAGCCTGTCAGGCTTCACTGCAAAGAGTCAGACATGACTGAGCATAGATAATAAACAATCTCAGGCTAGGTTAAGTCTTCTTCAGAAAGTCCATTTAAATTTAGTTTGTATTGCTTCCTTGAAGGGTCAGGAGGCCTGTTGGTGGAGGATTGATTGCTGAGTCTGCAGGCTTTGTTAGATGATTATGTATAATTCCTAGGCCATGCAGTATTGTCAGGAGCTTTCTTGTCAGCATTTGCTACATCTGAATCCAGTTACTGTGAATGTGGCACCACATGCTCTAGAGTATTTAGGAATATTAAATTCATGAATATATCAACCTCTACTGTCTTTGAGAACAATATCTAACAGAACAGTGAGGAACCAGCATAGCAATTAATGTGAAATTCAGAGTAAACATGTCACTATGCATTAAAGAAAAGTTTTTATGCCAGTAATTTTAAAATTAGTATTTAATAATGGCTGCCCTTCAGTGGGAGAAAACTACCTTATTTTTTGGTAACTGAATTTAAAAAAACTCAGGAAGCTCTAAATATTGACTGAAAGATATCAGAAAAAAATAAATAGATATTTGCAATGTAAATTTAAATAAAAATTGCTAACACTTAGGCCATTGGTTTAACAATAGAACTGATTGTTTTTATTTCTGAGTGCAATTTTGATTCACTTTCAATTATTTTCTTTGAATACAGTGATACAATACCACAATTGATGCAAATATTTATAAGAGGTCTTATAAGCAATCTGGTAAAAGAGTGAGGTATTTTACGATTAGTTTCCCTTCTTCTTTCCCAAACCTCTAAAAATATCAGAGTTTTTCAAAGTATTAAAATAAAGCTTCCAACAGTGACATCAATTTTCAGCACATTGTTTTGAGGGCTCGGACTGGTAAGAAGGATGTGAGCTACAGTTATAAACTTATGACATTACTTTTCACATACAACTTTGTATCCTTTGTGGTTAGGTGGTTCTGTTTCAAAATACTTTGTTCATTACAATGTTTCCATTCATTTACACATCCTAGTTATTATTATTTGACTGCTTCTGCATCCTGTGCTTATTGCTCAGTTGAGTCTGACTCTTTGCAATCCCATGGACTGTGGCCAGTCAGGCTCCTCTGTCCATGGGATTTCCTGGGCAAGAATAGTAAAGTGGATTGTTATTTCCTTCTCCAGGGAACTTTCCTGATCCAGGGATTAAACCTGCATCTTCTGTGTCTCCTGCATCATTTCTCCAATACACTTTATTATATAAACTACTTTCTACAACTTGTCTATTGAACTATTTTTCCTTAGCTATCCATTCCTGTGTAAACAAAGGTAGATTTCAATTCTTTAATGCAAACATGACAAACATCATCTTGTTCATCAGTGTGGATCTCTCCCAGGTTGTCATTCATATGTTTGAGCACAGCAGCCGTAAATTCACTACAGAGGACACACAAAAGTGTTCTTTAAATGCACAGGAAGCAGATGCCTGTGATTTTATTATGTTCACACTAAATAAAAGTCTTTGACTTGTATTCCCTGCTCAACAAATACATGCATTAATTATACTTCAGTTTAAAAGTTAGGAAATGTCTTGTAAGCCTAAGAGGCAGCCTCAAGCCCTCCACAGCGACATGTTCTCTGGACGTTGTTCCCAAACGCAGTGAGACCAGCCCACAGGGAAACCCCACTGGGAGTTCATTAGAGGCACAGAATCTCAGCCTCTGCCCAGGCCCATTGAATCTGATTCTGCTTCTATACGATCTACTCTGGTTGCTTATCTATTCTACATAGAGCAGTTTGTATCTGTTAATCCCATACCCTTAATTTTGTTCCACATCTCTTCCCTCTCCCCTTTAGTAACTGCAAGTTTGGCATCTAAAAATAATACAAATGGGAAATTATAATCATTACCTTGTAATAACTTACAATGGAGTATAATCTGCAAAAGAGTCAACATGCTGTACACCTGAAACTAATATTTTAAATCAACTATACTTCACACACACAAACAAGATTTAAGCACACCTCCCCCCACCCCCCACCCCCCCGGGGGGTGGTGGTGGTGGAACAACTCACCTCTAACAAAATCTCAAAGTGATTTCTAGGGACTTTAGACTTTGACAACATTGCCCTAGAAGTATAAGCCAGAGCTCATAAATTTAGGAAAATATTTTTTAGAACTGTTTAATTTCTTCAGATCAAGAGTTGTTTCACTTTTCCTTACGTCTGAAACTGTTCACAAACTCCTGAAACATTCCCCATGATGTTGACAGCTAATCATACTGGACATACAATGATGAAAAGCCTTATGTATGAATCTATGAACACATTTTGTTTTCATCTTGGACAGACTGTCATGGTCCATGACAATCATTGCAAACCTAGTGCCTAAAAACTGTTTAAAAAATAACAATTCATTAAGATATGAGATTTCCCATTGTCCATATAGCACAGAGGATGATCTTTTTAAAACTTTAGGCGGGGTGGGAAACTGTGTATTACAATTTAAAGTTATATTTCTTTACTAGTGATTTTACTAGTGAGTTTAAGCTTTTTAAGGCAAACTTATTACAACTAACACTCTACTCTCCCTTTGGGATTTGCCTCTTTATTTTCCTTCAGTTAGTTCAGTTGCTCAGTCGTGTCTGACTTTTTGTGACCCCATGAATCTCAGCATGCTAGGCCTCCCTGTCCATCACCAACTCCGGGAGTTCACTCAGACTCACGTCCATCAACTCAGTGATGCCATCCAGCCATCTCATCCTCTGTCATCCCCTTCTCCTCCTACCCCCAATCCCTCCCAGCATCAGAGTCTTTTCCAATGAGTCAACTTTTCACATGAGGTGGCCAAAGTACTGGAGTTTCAGCTTCAGCATCATTCCCCCCAAAGAAATCCCAGGGCTGATCTCCTTCAGAATGGACTGGTTGGATCTCCTTGCAGTCCAAAGGACTCTCAAGAGTCTTCTCCAACACCACAGTTCAAAAGCATCAATTCTTTGGCCCTCAGCTTTCTTCACAGTCCAACTCTCACATCCATACATGACCACTGGGAAAACCATAGCCTTGATTAGATGGACATTTGTTGGCAAAGTAATGTCTCTGTTTTCAATATGCTATCTAGATTGGTCATAACTTTTCTTCCAAAGAGTAAGCGTCTTTTAATTTCATGGCTGCAGTCACCATCTGCAGTAATTTTGGAGCCCCCTGACACTGTTTCCACTGTTTCCCCTTCTATTTCCCATGAAGTGATGGGACCAGATACCATGATCTTCATTTTCTGAATGTTGAGTTTAAGCCAACTTTTTCACTCTCCTTAGCCATTCCCAACTTTAATTTTTTTCTTTGTATGTGTTTTCAGTCAGTATCATCCATATATTCAGGATGCTAACTGGATGCCGAAATCTTGTCTGTCACTGTCACCAAAAATTCTTGCTCATTTGAGAGACTTCTCTCTGATAACAATTACTGTACTCTTTAGCTGGTTTGCAAAGTTAAATAACAGGTTCAATCACAAAACCAGTACTTGATTGAGAAAAATACAAATATGGAATCAGAATTAATCTTATACTACTGCTGAATACACACAAAAACTGCAAGTTCTTCTATGAACTTTCTTTTTTCTTATAATACAACATGGTTCTACACTGGACTCTAGGAAGTTATTTTAAAATTATTGGGTAAATAGCAAAACATTCAGAATAGTAATTACAATATTGATGCAGAAGAACAAACCTGGAAGATCAATACTACCCAACTTCAATAATGACTATAAAGCTAATATCATTCAAATTTTGTGTTTGGATGAAGGAAAAACAAACGTATCTGTGGAACAGAATAAAAATCTTGGAAAGATACCCACACAAATACAAATAACTGATCTTTAGTAAAGGAGAAAGGACTATATAATGGAGCATAGATAGTCTTTATAACAAATACAAATGGTGCTGCAATTGGACATCTACATGCAAAAAAAAAAAAAAAAGTCTTTCCAAAAATCAAATCAAAATAGATCACAGATCTAAGAATAAAATGCAAAATTATAAAACTCCTAGAAGACAAAATAGGAGAGAGACTATGGTAAACTAATATGACATTCATTTCAGTCACTCAGCCACGTCCAATTCTTTATGACCCCATGGACTATAGCATGCTTGCCAGGCTTCCCTGTCCATCACCAACTCTCAAAGCTTGATCAAACTCATGTTCTTTGAGACAGTGATGGCATCCAACCCTGTCATCCTCTGTTGTTCCCTTCTCCTCCCGTCTTCGATCTTTCCCAGCATCAGGGTCTTTTTCAATGAGTCAGCTCTTTGCATCAGGTGGCCAAAGTATTGGAGTTTCAGCTTCAACATCAGTCCTTCCAATGAATATTCAGGACTGATTTCCTTTACAATTGACTGGTTGGATCTCCTTAGAGTCCAAGGGACTCTCAAGAGTCTTCTCCAACATCACAGTTCAAAAGCATCAATTCTTAAGCAATCAGCTTTCTTTATGGCCAAACTCACACCCAGACATGACTACTGGAAAAACCATAACTTTGACTAGATGGACTTTTGTCAGCAAAGTAATGTCTCTGCTGTCTAGGATGGTCATAGCTTTTCTTCCAAGGAGCAAGCATCTTTTAATTTCACAGCTGTAGTCAGTGTCTGCAGTGATTTTGGAGCCCACGAAAATAAAGTCTCTCATTGTTTCCATTGTTCCCCCATCTATTTGCCATGAGGTGATGTGATCAGATGCCATGGTCCTAGTTTTCTGAATGTTGAATATTAAGCCAGCTTTTTCATTCTCCTCTTGCACTTTCATCAAGAGGCTCTTTAGTTCCTCTTCACATTCTGCCATAAGGTGGTCTCATCTGCATTGATATTTCTCCTGGCAATCTTGATTCCAGCTTGTGCTTAATCTAGCCTGGCATTTTGCATGATGTACTCCGCATACATGTTAAGTAAGCAGGGTGACAATATAAAGCCTTGATGTACTCCTTTCCGAATTTGGAACCAGTCTGTTGTTCCATCTCCAGTTCTAACTGTTGCTTCTTGTCCTTGATACAGATTTCTCAGGAGGCAGGTCAAGTGGTTTGGTATTCCCATCTCTTAAAGAAATTTCCACATTTTGTTGTGATTCAGTCAAAGGCTTTGGTGTAGTCAATAAAGCAAAAATAGATATTTTTTTTTTTCTGGAATTCTCTTGCTTTTTCTATGATCCAACAGATGCTGGCAATTTGATCTTTGCTTCCTCTGTCTTTTCTAAATCCAGCTTCACCATCTGGAGTTCTCACTTCGCATACTGTTGAAGCCTCATGTATGACATTGGATAAGCCTCGTATATGACATTGAATAACATAATGATTTGGTGTTAGCTATAACACCAAAGATACCAGTTCTTTAAATAAATCGTTTATCAGCTAGAATTTGTTAAAATTACAAAGTCTTCTGCTCTGAGAAGGAGAATGTTGAGTGTCAACGAGAATGAGAAGACAGGTCACAGTGGGAGAGAAAATCTTTACAAAAGACATCTGGTGAAGGACTATTATCCAAAATATACAAAGAATTCTTTGTGAATATGTAGGGCAACAGACACTCTCATTTGTTGCTAGTGGGAGATGCAAAAATGTTACAGCCACTTTGGAAGACAGTTTGGTGGATTCTTATGAAATTGAATATACTCACTGTAAGATCAAACTCCTTTGTATTTATAAAAAAGTTAAAAACTTAAGTCCATATAAAAACTTACCTATGATCTCTAACACCTTTATTTGTAAATTTTAAGCAACCAAGATGTTCTTTAGTAGGTAAGCAGATAAATAAACGGTGTTGCATCCAGATAATAGAATATGACTCAGCAATTAAGTGAAATGAGATATTATGTTATAAAAAGGCATGATGGAATCTAACTGAATATTATTAAGTGAAGGAGGTCAGTCTGAAGAGGTGGCATGATTTCAACTGTATGACATTTTGTGCTCAGTTGCTCAGTAGTATCTGACTTTTTGCAAAGGAGCCCACCAGGCTCCTTTGTCCATGAGGCTTCCCAGGCAAGAATACTATAGTCAGTTGCCATTTCCTTCTCTGAGAAACCTTCCCAATCCAGGCACTGAACCTGAATCTCTTGTGTATCCTGTATTGGCAGGGAGATTATTTATCATTAGTGCAACCTAGGAACCTCAGGCATTCTAGAACAAACAAAACTATGGAAATAGCTTCCAAAAAAATCAGTGATTGCTCAGAGTTGAGGGAAGGCAAGGATGAACAGGCAGAGCACAGAGGACTTTTAAAGGAGTGAAAATACTCTGTATGGTGTTATAATGATGGATACATGTCACTATATATTTGTTCAAAGGCACAGAACACACAACATCCAGAGTGAACTGTAATGTAAACTATGTACTCTGGGTGACAATTATGTGTCAACAGAGCATCATCAATGGTAAACATGTGCCTTCTGGCGGGGATGTTGATAATGGGGGAGGCTATGAATGTTGGGGGTAGGAAGCATATGGGGAGTCCTTGTATCTTCTCAATTTTGCTGTGGACTCGAAATTACTTAAAAATGTAAAGTTCTTACAGGGCAGCAAAGGAGACACAGACATAAAGAACAGATTTTGGCCACAGTGGGAGAGGAAGAGGCTGGTATGATTTCAGAGAGTAGCATTGAAACATACACCACCATATGTAGACAGCGAGTGGGAGTTTGCTATAGATGCAGGGAACCCAAAGCTGGTGCTTTCTGATAACCTAAAGGCATGGGATAGCATGGGAGATGGGAGGGAGGCTCCAGAGGGAGGGGACTTATGTATACCTATGGCTAATTCACGTTGATGTATGGCAGAAACCAGCACAACTTTGTAAAGTGATTATCTAATTAAAAAGTTAAAAAAAAAAAGCCAAGTCCTAATAAAAAATTATTTGGCAAGCAGGGTTAAAAATATTTCCACTGTGTTCCCAGCATGATGTATCTTGTATCTTGATATGTTGTACACCTTCATGGCACTCCCATCTCTGGTGTCCATGGACCAAGCTCATTGTGTTCCACTCTGCCCTTCTACTAATTCGTTTAAGCCATGTATCTATTATTTCTTTTTTTCTGGAGGCATAAGGATTTATTAATTGCAGCAAGGAAGGAGAACATTTCCTTTCCCAAAGCAGTGTTGTTTATCTCTTAGCCTAATTCTTCAAATGAACCAAAGGGTTCATTGTGTTCACTGTTATTTCCTTTGCCTGGGACATGTTTGTTTCACTCTCTAATAAATAAAGTGGACTTGGCTTCAAAAATATACTTTCTCAAAGGGGCTTTCTCTGCCCCAGCCCCAAACCTAATGGGTCCCTCCCCCTGCATTTCTTTCAGTTCCCACGTTTTTCTATCTCACTGCTGCTGAGGGTTTCTGCTGACACCATGATACCATGGTGATAGCTTTGTAAGTCAATCTCTGCATAACCCATCTCTGTTTAAAGAACTATCCCTAAGAAAATATCATATCAATGACACACATGTTCCAAAGTCAGAACTTCATAAAAACAGTTACATCTGCAGCAGTTGTTGTACATGTAGGTTGACACCACTTGTCTTCGAGATCAGTGTCTACTTATTCACACAAAGATTGAGGAAACACCTTCCAGGGAGCATTGAAGATTGGAAGTGGTGGTCTGAAGCATGTCTGGGTGACTTGGGTCAAAGCTATACTTGGCCATAAAAGTAGCTTTAAAATTACACCACACAGAATTGCAGAGATAAAGGATAGAAGCACAGAAGGGCAGGTGTGCAAAAAGCATGCAGGATGGTCTGTGAGCGCAAAGACTTACCCCTGAGGGAGCTGCAGGGAGGGGGAGGAAAGAAAGACCTCCTAGCTGCAATACATTGAAATATGCACAGTAGTCCATCCTTGGGGAACCACTTCCACTGCTTCATTTCTAACCACCCACAGGTTGTAGAGTACAGGGGATGTAAAGGTTCCATCGATACACATTAGAATATTTAAGGAGAAAAGATAAAAAGATATATACATTCATGTGTATTTGTGTGTTTTGTTAGTAATTTCTTTAATTCAGTTAATTCAAATAGATGCATACACCCCTACGTTCATAGCAGCACTATTTACAATAGCCAAGACATGGAAGCACCCTAAACGTCTATCTACAGAGAAATAGGTAAAGAAGATGCAGTACCTATATACAATGGAATACCACCCCGCCATAAAAATAATGAAATAATGCCATTTGCAGCAGCATGCATGGAACTAGAAATTATCATATGAAGGGAGTCAGACACAGACAGACATGGTATGACGTCACTTATATGTGGAATCTTAAAAAAAATAAAGATACAAATGAACTTGTATACAAAACAGAAATAGGGACTTTCCTGGTGGTGCAGTAGATAAGAATCTGTCAGCCAATGCAGAGGACATGGGTTCAATCCCTGGTCCAGGAAGACCTCACAGGCCACAGAGCAACTAAGCCCATGTACCACAGTTACTGAACCCACATGATGCAACTGCTGAAGCCCACACACCCAGAACCCATGCTCTGCAACAAAAGAAGCCACTGCAGTGAGAAGCCCGTGAAGTTCAACTAGAGCATTCCCGCTCACCACAACTAGAGAAAGCGTGCATTAGGCGACTAAGGCCAAGCACAGCCAAAAAAAAAAAAAAAAAAAAGCCAACCAGAAACAGATCCACAGACATAGAAAACAAACAGGATTACCCAAGAGTAAAGGTGGCGGATAAATTAGCAGGTTGGTATTAATACATACACACTGCTATATGTAGAATAGATAACCAGCAGGGACCTACTGTTTCACAGGATACTCTGCTCAATGTTTTATAATAACATACAAAGGGAAAGAATATGAAAAAGAATATATATACACACTATATATAGTATATATATGTATAGTATATATATATATGTATAGTATATATGTGTGTGCATATACATATATACATGTATACATTTATACTATTTAGTTCAGTTCACTTGCTCAGTTGTGTCTGACTCTTTGTGACCCCATGGACTGCAGCACGCCAGGCCTCCCTGTCCATCACCAACTCCTGGAGTTTACTGAAATTCACATCCATCGAGTCAGTGATGCCATCTAACCATCTCATCCTCTGTTGTCCCCTTCTCCTCCCACCTTCAATCTTTCCCAGCATCAGGGTCTTTTCAAATGAGTCAGTTCTTTGCATCAGGTGGCCAAAGTATTGGAGTTTCAGCTTCAGCATCAGTCTTTCCAATGAATATTCAGGACTGATTTCCTTTAGGATGGACTGGTTGGATCTCCTTGCAGTCCAAGGGACTCTCAAGAGTCTTCTCCAAAACCACAGTTCAAGAGCATCAATTCTTCAGTGCTCAGCTTTCTTTATAGTGCAACCCTCACATCCATTCATGACTAATGGAAAAACCATAGCCTTGACTAAATGGACCTTTGTTGGCAAAGTAATGTCTCTGCTTTTTAATATGCTGTCTAGGTTGGTCATAGCTTTTCTTCCAAGGAGCAAGCATCTTTTAATTTCATGGCTGCAGTCACCATCTGCAGTGATTTTGGTGCCCCAAAAATAAAGTCTGTCACTGTTTCCACTGTTTCCCTATCTATTTGCCATGAAGTGATGGGACCAGATGACATGATCTTAATTTTCTGAATGTTTAGTTTTAAGCCAACTTTTTCATTCTCCTCTTTCAGTTTCATCAAGAGACTCTTTAGTTCTTCTTTGCTTTCTTCCTTAAGGGTGGTGTCATCTCCGTATCTGAAGTTATTAATATTTCTCCCGGAAATCTTTATTCTAGCTTGTGCTTCATCCAGTCCATTCTTGCCTTGACATACACATACATATATAACTGAATTACTCTGCTGTACATGAGAAACTAACATGGTATTGTAAATAAATTATACTTCATTATATATGCAAGTGTGTGTATGTGTGTGTGTGTGCGTGTGTATTAATGCACACATGCATGCTAAGTCACCTCATTTCTGTCTAACTCTTTGCAATCCCATTGACTGTATCCCACCAGGCTCTTCTGTCCATGGGATTCTCCAGGCAAGAATACTGGAGTGGGTTGCCATTCGCAGGCAGGTTCTTTACCACTAGCGTCACCTGGAAAGCCCCATGTGTATGTATATACATGTGTGTGTGTGTCCATGTGTACGCAGACACACACACAGATCTCACAATAACAAAGATTTATCTTTGGAGTCCATGCAGTTAAAAACATAGAACCACATGGCTGGTGTTTTTCACTTACCAACCAGCCCCATAGCAGGTGCAGGAGCTGTATGGAAGAACAGTGTATACTGTGGGTGGGAAGCTGGCATCCAACGGATGAGGCCTGACTGGAGAGAAAGCACTGGGCCATGAGCCATCACAGGATGGCCACATTCCCAGCAATGTACACAGAAACATTCTATACCCTCTAGCGGGTGTACATTATGCCCTCATGGATAGGTGGTATACAGTGGTTATAAGAGACTATGAAAAAGTGTCCGCACAGCCCCTTGAAGGGATAGACCAATCACAGAAACCAGAGTAGTCAGCTGGGCCCCATTTCTGTGTGAGAATAATTCTGTGAAATTCAAGACTGCTCTGTGTTGGCACAAAAGGCATTTAGGTCATAACAGTCTATAGTTTTAGACACTTAGGATTAGTGAGAAGGACAAGGATAGATTGTTTAAGACAGGTGAGATAGAACATGTACAGGACGTTTGCCTACAGCTACTAAAAGCATGTTAGTAGTTGTCAGACTAGATAATAAGGCTTGTAAAACTCTCAGGAACAAAGATATTGCTGTAAGGAGCGTCTGACTTATGCTCTCTTGTATTCAACACCTTTCTCAGATTGCCAGACAACTTGTCTGACTAAAATGAAGTTGTTAAATGGTGGTTAACAATAAGTTTTTTGTTTCCATTAATTGCTTCACCAGACTTTAAAGTCTTAATGGCACCCTACTCTAGTACTCTTGCCTGGAAAATCCCATGGATGGAGGAGCCTGGAAAGGGGGTCGCTAAGGGTCGGACACAACTGAGCAACTTCACTTTCACGCATTGGAGAAGGAAATGGCAACCCACTCCAGTGTTCTTGCCTGGAGAATCCCAGGGACGGGGGAGCCTGGTGGGCTGCTGTCTCTGGGGTCGCACAGAGTCGGACATGACTGAAGTGACTTAACAGCAGTAGCACTAAAAAAAGAATCTTTAATTGGGGGTATAGTTGCTTTACAATGTTAGTTTCTGCTTCATTCGATTTCTAAGTCATACGGTAAGATAGTCTGAGTATATCAACCATCAATTTGAATGCTGTTTTGAAAACAGATGGAACAACAACAGAAAACATAATAATGGATCTTGGAATATCAAACCACAAGTGCCTGTGAAAAGGAATGAGCAGAGATTATTTGCCTACATGCCAGGAAATTAAGAAACTCCTCAATAGTCAAATTGAGCATATTATGCTCTGGGAATGACATATGAATATAATCATAATAATAAAATTAGTTTCAAAAATGATGTCAGCATAGATTTCCCTGGTGGTACAGTGGAGGAGAATTCTGCCAGTGCAGGGGGCAAGGGTTCCCTCTCTGGTCTGGGAAAATCCTGCATGCCGTAGAGCAACCAAGCCTGCATGCAGCAACTACTGAGCCTTTGCACACAAGAGCCTGCACACTGCCACTGCTGATCCCATGCTGAAGCACAGCTGTTGAAGCCCACATGGCTTCAGAGAGCCTGTTCTCCACAACAAGAGAAGACACCGCAATGAGAAGCCTGTGCACAATAAGAGTAGTCACCACTCACCGCCAGCTAGAGAAAGCCCATGCAGCAGTGAAGAACCAGTGCAGCCCAAAATATAAATGAATAATAAATAAAACCATGTCAGCTTGTTTTATACTGTAATAATATTATTTTCAAAATGTGGTCTGGGATTATTTGAGTTATAGTATATGTGTGTTAGTCTCTCAGTCATGTCTGAGTCTTTGTGACCCCATGGACTGTAGCCCACTAGGCTCCTCTGTCCATGGAACTCTCCAGGCAGGAATCCTGGTATAGGTTTCCATTTCCTTCTCCAGGGGATCTTCCCGATCCAGGGATCAAACTCGGGTCTCTACATTGGAGGCAGATGCCTTACTGTCTGTGCCAACAGGAGTTATATTTAATTATAGTTTAAAGAAAGGAAGTTATACCTGGAAGTAATGCTGTGTTCATCATGGAAAGCATAATCAAATACACACAAACAAAATAAGCTCATTATCTGCATAACTAAGATCAAAATTCGGCCTTCAGCCAGTAGATGGAGGAGTTGATCTTGGAGTATTTTCATAGTGCTATTAAAAGTCACTTTTGTAAGTTCCAGAAGCATAGAGTAAGGCTTCTGCTGATTCAGATATCTGGAGGTTGTTTTCATAGTTATTTTCTGACCGTTCTGCAAAAACAGCTCCTCTAGTTACTCTCTGGCATCACCCAGGGGATTGGTATTGTTTCTTAGAGGTTTACCCTGCACAATCCTTATGTGCTATCTTTATAGGCACATTTTTTAAACTGTCTATTCTATTTTCAAACAAGCTGGGAATTTTATTTTCTTCATAAATTATTGCTGGATGTTTGTAAAGGACATCTTTTCAGGAACTACAAAATGTCTAAGTAAATGCACTGAATGATAGAATCAGCATGTATTTTAGGGAGGATAGAAATAGAAGTTGCTTGTAGGGTTAATTAGGTTTCTGAAATAGGCAACATACATGACTTCAGAAATTATATACAGTCATGTCCACCAGGTATGGGCTCATAAATAAACACATCGATTGAACAAATTATCTTGAATGAGTTTCACAATCAAACTCATAAACATTTGTTCAGCACATTGGCAGATATTCTAAAACTTAAAAGATATTAAGGATCCTGAAAATTCTGCATCACTGTGTGTTGGGTGTCATTCCTTTATGCTGACATTTCACTTTTAAAAATGTTCATGCTTAGAGAGACAAACAGGCGTGATGAAACAATATGTGCAAATGCAGAAAATAAGATTTTAGCCTAGTTTTATATTCAGGAAAGTGGAGGAGTATTTTAATAAAATTAATAATAAGTGAATATTAAGATACTAGTCAAAATGAAAATACTACAGCAAGCGGGGACTATAATAAAATTATTTTCCGTAAACCAAACAACAACTTGAAAATACATGTCCTCTATGACAGATGCCAAAGGACGTATTATCTGTAACTCTGTTTTGACAGTTCAACAGTTCTCACTGTCTAAAAGTGCAGGCCTAATTCTGCTGTATTTAAATGTGTTAAAATAAAGGTCATTTTGGTGGGGATAGATTGTGGCTATTATATGCTTATCTATTGAAAGTAGAGTTCCCTTTTTTACTTTATGCAACTTGGTTGACTAGAAAATTATCTTAATACATCATTTATGTCATCCAATTTAACAAATATTTATTGAGAGAGATGATATGGGGTGGGAGGTAGGAGGGGGGTTCAGGATTGGGAACTCATGTACACCCGTGGCAGATTCATGTCAATGTATGGCAAAACCAACACAGTGTTGTAAAGTAAAATAAAGTAAAAATAAAAATAAAAATAGAGACAACCTAGTCTGGACTCTTACCTTACAAATCTGTGCTCAGATCATTGAGTCACACAGCCAAATATTCAGTTACATAATAGCTGAGATTAAATTGGAAGATAAAGTTAGTGCATTTGTTGTTGTTGTTTCATCCCTAAGTCTGTGTCTGATTCTTTGAGACCCCATGGACTGTAGCCCACCGGGCTCCTCTGTCCATGGGATTCTCCAGGCAAGAATACTGGAGTGGGTTGCCAGTTCCTTCTCCAGGGGATCTTCCTGACCCAGGGATTAAAACCAAGTCTCCTGCATTGGCAGGTGGATTCTTTGCCACTGAGCCCCCTGGGAAGCCCCACAGTTAGCACAGTATCAGTATGTCAATCTGACAGGGGTCATTAATCCAGATGCATTATCATTTAATTTATGTCATTTAAACATTTCAGTAAATTTTAAATCGACAGAAGCCTTCTAGCGAAAGACACTTGCTTCAGAAATCTCATAATACAAACAACGATAAACAACAAGATTCTCTGAATGACTGTGAAGAGTGGAGCTCCTGTTATTCGAAGGAGAAACCCTTCATCTACTGGCTTGTGTTCTCCTTACAGACCTGGGAGAAAGCCTAGCCACCCCAGTGTCCTGAAGAACCATGTGTATCCAGAGAAAAAACAAGCTAATTGTGAAAAGCTGGAGGTCAGCCAGAGTGCTGGTTAGTGCCACAAGCCAGGGAACTGGAGAAAATTAATGAAAAAAACAAATAGTCATAACCAATAAAATCACAAGTCCTCTAAAGGGCAAAGTAGAAACTACTACTTCAGCACCTGATGAGAAGAGCCAACTCATTGGAAAAGCTTCTGATGCTGGGAAAGAATGAGGGAAAGAGAAGAAGGGGGTAACAGAGAATGAAGTGGTCGGATGGCATCACTGACTCAATGGACATGAGTCTGAGCAAACTCCACAAGATACTGAAGGATAGGGAAGCCTGGTGTGTCCATGGGGTCACAAAGGGTCAGATGTGACTTAGCAACTGAACAACAACTGAACAACAACAGGTATATAAGGGACTTCCCTGGTGGTCCAGTGGTTAAGACCAACTTCTAATGCAAGTGGTGTGAGTTTGATTCCTGGTCAGGGAGCTAAGATTCCACATGCCCTGTGGCCAAAAAACTAAACATAAAACAGAATCAATATTGTAAAAAATCCAATAAAAACTTTTAAAATGGTCCACATCAAAAAATATATATTTAAAAACATATATACTACCATAGGTAAAAATTCTCGACCTTAGGCAAATGGGAGACTCAAGGAAAACTACTTATATGGAAGATAATTTAAATGATACACCAATTAAGGAAATGAATCACTGTGAAGAAAACATGTTGTTAAGTCTATGTAGATGTTAAAAACAAAAATAAAATGAATTCATGGTGAGATAAACAAAGGGGGACTAAACTAATATATCAGGCCATCATGAATGAGGTCACAAGGAAATGGTGATAGTCAAAAAGCCTAAGGTTTTGGACTGTTTGGAGGCAGGCAAAATGTTGATAATTTTAGACTTAGGAGAAGGAAATGGCGACCCACTCCAGTATTCTTGCCTGGAGATTCCCATGGATAGAGGAGCCTGGAGGGCTACAATTTATGGGCACGCAAGAGTCAGACACGACTGAGTGACTAAACTACTACTACTATACAGTGTAACATCATAATAGTAAATGTCATCAAACGGAGTATTCACCTTCTAAATGTGCATGTGCAGAATGGTAAAAAGAAAATACAAAACCAGAACAGGCATAGATGGGGCAAAGTCTAATGGGGAAACTGATGAAAAGAATTGAAAAGGCAAAAAAAAAATTAAAATATTATTTTAAAGTACAAACATTTAATTAGGAGAAACATTTAAAAGTAGTATTTCATTTTAAAAGAAATAGACTGATTAACAAATAGATTTCTCATCTAAACATGAAACTTGTTTAGAGGAGCTATAATCAATTTAAAAGTACTCCAAAAAAAGTGAAAGGAAAGGAAAGAAAAAGAATTTGCCAGGAAAATACTAACACCCAGTAACCAACTATTTCAGTAGATATGGGGCACTAACTAAAAGCATCCTAAACAAAGATTTGGTTTTATTTTCCTGCTATTTCTCTTGTATTCAACATTTAGTATATAGTCAATAAATATTTGTTGATTAAATCAAAGACACATTGTATTGGATGCACATATACCTAATTCAGAAAAATAATTGTGTCTGAGAAGTTAGCAGAAACAGACAACAGATAAAAAAAGAAAACTCTCCTTAATATTTAATGACTTTCATATTAATAAATGTAAAGATCCTTTATCTTATATATCCCATTTTTTGGTCTATTCCAATGATTGTTCTCAAGGGTAATCGGGAATATGAATTCCTGGTTACCTCCTTTACTGTGTTTCTTTAAAACTTTAGAATTAAAATTCTACCAATGTAAGCAAAACAAGTTTTGCAAAAGTATTGCTCATTTGCATGAGTGATGAGAGGAAAGTTTGGGAAATCATGTCCCTGAAAATCATTCTCCAGACAAGCTATCTTCAAGGGAGTTTTAATTCAGGGATAGTTTAGCATCAACTGTGTGATTCAGATTCAAATTGAACATAAAAGGAATTAAAATTTATGTTCAATGGGCCAGTGACCACAGAACTGAGCTAGAAAAGCGGATGAAACATTTGATGTTTTATAATTAGACTCTGGTTGTAACATACTGATTGCAATCAAGTGCAATACTGTGGAGGAAGCAGTGACTTTCATGTTTATTAAATTCTTTATCCTATATGATGACACGCATGTAGACCTCTGCAAGATGGGAAAGTCCGAACGCTTAGAATTTTCATAGAACTTCAAATTATGCACCATGAACTGTATTCAATGAGATCACAAGCTAACATTGTTCTGAGTCATAGAAGAGATTTCAGATTTCGCACCTCTGTATTTAATCGAAATGACCTTGCTGTTTGTAGGGCACATAAAAAAATTATTCCTTACCACACTGTTTTTTGTATAACTTAGCATATGTAAAGTAAAAACAACAATATACCGGGGACTACAGAAAACATACTTCATTCTGTTTTTTTCCGAGGAATAAATTTAGGAAGTATGTCAGTGGAAATCATAAATAAAATAATATTTATCTTCAGTTACACTGACTTTTGTCAAATTGATGAAGTTGTATTTTTAACAGCTTTACTTTGTTTCCTCTTTCCTTATATCAGGTATGTGTGTGTCCAAATTTGTGTGCATATATGTATGTGTGTGCATATGTGTGCATGTGTATATGTATGTATGTGTGTGTATTTGTGTACATGTGTGTATGTGGGTCTGGGTGCTCATGTGTGTATACGTACACATGTTTGTGTGTGTTTGTGTGTGTACACATATGCATTTTGTGTATATTAGGCACACATGTACCTATATGTATGTGTTTTGTATATATATGTGTACACACACACGTGTATGTATACACACATTGTGTGTATATGTACATGTTTATATGTATATGTTGTGTGTGAAAGTATTTGTGCGTGTATGTGTGTATATTTGTGTGCATATTTGCTTTTTCTAAACTAATTATGGGTTATATGTTTAAAAATTAACTTTATTAGAATAAAGTATGAATCAAGGGTATGTTTCTCAGTGAAACTGCACTAATATCATCTGGGAGGTGAGGGGCTGGCCCACAGGATCTACATCACGTTGTATAATATGTATTATTTTTGAATTTTGTCTGTCTTTCCTACCAGATTGAGAGATACTTGAAAGAAACAGGTTGTGCATAATTTATTTCTGTTTCCCAGCAGCTAATTAGTGCTTGCTTCAAACTGATAGAAAAGTCCAAGAGGCAGAAAGTGTGTTTTCGCTGACACATAAGCACTCACTATCCTGAAAAACGAGAAACACTTTTCTTCTCTCACTGGTATTTCCACCATGATCCTATCTCAGCAGGATGCTGTCAAAGTAACACTCTCTGAGATCATTTTTCTCTGATTCCCTAAGGCTAATTTAATTTACATAAAGTGCAAAGATTAATCAAATTAAAGCTACAGATAGGTTCATACTAAATGGTACATAACTGATACAGAAGTCAGAAGCCCTTTATACTTTCATAACTTTAAAAGGCGGTGGCTACAACCGTTTTACACTCTTCATGAAGACACAATATTTAAAAGTCACTTTTCACTTTTAGCCCTTTGCTTCTTAATATTGGTTGTCCATGATCCTTGATAAAAAACAAAATATCTACTCTACATCTCCTGTCAAATCAACATCTGTCTGTTCAGATTTTTACCCCGATGGTCTTTGCTCTTAATTCTATCTCCTGCTTTTACACATTAAATGTTCAGTCAACTGAATGAATGCAAAATGTGAGGGCAGGCTCTGGACACAGCATAAGATTGAGTGAAACTAGCACCACAGTTGAGAGCATGAATCTTGGACTTGAATCTATACCTCCCACTTATTGTGATCTTGAGAAAACCATTTAACCTTTCTTGGGTTTGCTTTCTTATCCGTACAAGAAGAAAACAGTAACACCTCTGTTATAGGACTGCATGAAGGTTAAGTGAGTTGATATTTATGAATTTCTTAGAATAATGACAGGAAATGCTATATACATGTTTGTCAGTTAAACAGGACTTTTTGTAGACTGATAGTCTTCCTGGTATTACCTAAAGATTAGTTTAATAGTGGACTGACACATATCACATTTCTGGGTGTCTTAAAAACTACCACACATCTGTTCCCTAGAGTACTATGTTTTATAAATTCATTTTGGCTGAATGTAACATGAAGGTAAAACTTGACCTTGTTCAGGACTTCTTTTCATGCAACGTGCAGGTGTTGAAAGGCTAGATACACTTAAGTGTGGAGATATTCAGGGATGAAGACACTGAATGACTTTTCTAGGATCACTTTTATTGTAACTTTAATTGTGACAGGCTTGAGGGGATTGTGAGAGGAGAAATCTGTGCTAAACACCTTTAGAAAACACACAATGACACTAACACTTTATTTTCTGAGTTTATAGGTAAGTATAGGTATTCTCCAAGTTGGATAGAAAGTATAAATATCACAGATGTATAGAATAGTCTTTTGGACTCTGTGGGAGGGGGAGAGGGTGGGATGATTTGGGAGAATGGCATTGAAACATGTATAATATCATATATTAAATGAATCACCAGTCCAGGTTCGATTCATGATACTGGATGCTTGGGGCTGGTGCACTGAGACGACCCAGAGGGATGGTACGGGGAGGGAGGAGCAAGGGGGTTTCAGGATGGGGAACACGTGTATACCTGTGGTGGATTCATGTTGATGTATGGGAAAACCAATACAATGTTGTAAAGTAATTAACCTCCAATTAAAATAAATAAATTTATATATATATAAAAAGAAAGTACAAATATCAATAATAGTAACAATAATAATGGTGATTGCAGCCATGAAATTAAAAGACACTTACTACTTGGAAGGAAAGTTATGACCAACCTAGATAGCATATTCAAAAGCAGAGACATTACTTTGCCAACAAAGGTCCGTCTAGTCAAGGCTATGGTTTTTCCTGTGGTCATGTATGGATGTGAGAGTTGGACTGTGAAGAAGGCTGAGTGCCAAAGTATTGATGCTTTTGAAGTGTGGTGTTGGAGAAGACTCTTGAGAGTCCCTTGGACTGCAAGGAGATCCAACCAGTCCATTCTGAAGGAGATCAGCCCTGGGATTTCTTTGGAAGGAATGATGCTAAAGCTGAAACTCCAGTACTTCAGCCACCTCATGTGAAGAGTTGACTCATTGGAAAAGACTCTGATGCTGGGAGGGATTGGGGGCAGGAGGAGAAGGGGATGACAGAGGATGAGATGGCTGGATGGCAACCCCGACTCGATGGACGTGAGTCTGAGTGAAATCTGGGAGTTGGTGATGGACAGGAAGGCCTGGCGTGCTGCAATTCATGGGATCACAAAGAGTCGGACACGACTGAGTGACTGAACTGAACTGAACAGTTATAAAATACTATTGGACTGGTCTCAAAATTTCTTTGGATATATCCATAACATCCAGAGAAGGCAATGGCTCCCCATTCCAGGACCCTTGCCTGGAGAATCCCATGGACAGAGCAAGCCTGGTAGGCTGCAGTCCATGGGGTCGCGAAGAGTTCGAGACGACTGAGAGACGTCACTTTCACTTTTCACTTTCATGCATTGGAGAAGGAAATGGCAACCCACTCCAGTGTTCTTGCCTGGAGAATCCCAGGGACAGAGGAGCCTGGTGGGCTGCCATCTATGGGGTCGCACAGAGTTGGACACGACTGAAGCGACTTAGCAGCAGCAGCATAACCTCTTACCTAAATGAAAATTTTGGACCAACCCTATACTGAAGCAATATTAATAAGTGTTGCTGAACATGCAATTTATTTTAATACACTAAGTACATCTTCAGAAAACTCAATGTAAAAGACCACCATGTCATAATAAAGAAATGCAATGTTTCTCAGGAAACAAAATAAAAACAAAATGGCTTTACAAACTGGAATGGTTTTTTTTACAAAATGGGTGAAAACACACTTCCAGAAAGAACAAGGAATTTGGTTCTCATGATGGGGAGGCAACAATCTTAATTTTAAAAGATCAGAGCTAGATCTTACGCAGGGATAGAGGTATCTAAATTCTCAGATTTTCCTGGAAGGTATGATACACCCCTCCTGGGTCCATGAGAAGAGAGAAGTGTGTCAGATTGCTCAATTCCAAGCTTATACCCTTGACAATCTCACATCTGAACAAGTCTACAAAAGAGAGGGTTTAATCCTGGGGTTGTAGTTATATTAACTACATGTAATGATTCTGGGTTAGGTGGCAGTATGTTTTCCTTTTCTCTGCCCTGACTGATTTAAGCTGTTTTTTTTTTTTTTTTTTTTGACAAGTCTGTTGAAATTCTATGATTTTATACACACCCAGGTGTTTACCAAATTATTTTAAGAGATTTGCAGTCTAAAGTTAAATGCATTTGTTTGCAATTCTGCTTTTCCACCCAATCAATAACAGGTTAAGTATTTCAAATACTTCTTTCTATTAAAAGGTAAACACTTAAAATTATTGTAGGAAATAAGCAGAAAACGAGTGTAAAATTCAAATACCACAGCCTACGTGATCCTAGAGAGTCTAGCCCCAATGTGACTTTCAAAACTCATGATATGCCCTTCCTCACCTGCCCAAGAAGTTACAGTCACACTGACCTTTTTCAATTCCTAGAACATATCGGTCTTTCTGGGTGGCTCAGTGGGTAAAGAATCTGCCTGCAAGGCAGGAGACACAGATACAGGTTAGATACCTGGGTCTGGAAGATACCCTGGAAGAGGAAATAGCAACCATTCCAATATTCTTGCCTGGGAAATCCCATGAACAGAGGAGCCTGGTGGACTACAGTTCAAAGGGTCAAAAAGAGTCAGACATGACTGAAGTGGCTTAGCACAGAACAAATCCAATTAGTTCTCAGTTAGTGACACTTAAATTTTCTGTTCTATTATGTTCTCCTTATAATTTTTGTTGATAGTATTTATCATTCATTTAGTAGAGAAAGAACTAATCTCTAAAGTTTCCTCATGATAAATAATTGGAGACAAAGTGGAAATTAAATGAGAAAAAAAGATAGCAGATACTTTAAAACATAGAAATTTAATATGTTAATTAATACAGTTGAACAACAAATGTGACTCTGATATACTTGTTAAAAAAAAGGAATTTAAGGAAACACTAGACTAATGAGCTTCAGAAAAATGAAACACAAACCAAATGGATGCAAAAGGGAGTAATATTGAAACAACACTGAAAATATCAAGTATAATAAAGGCAATCAGACTCACTTGAGTATTCCTGTGGGTCAACATAATTCACAATAATCTGTATAGCAAACCATTATGCTTCATTTTACAAATCAAATATGAAGAGAGCTGAACTGGAAAAGTCATAACTTTGTCAACCAATGATAATTCAGGGCATTTGGGAGGTTGCAGAATGGTTTGTGCTGCTACAGCAGATATTTCCAAATGCTTTTAGAGCCTATTTCATCAGCATAATATTGGGAACTATGTAATCATTTTTATCAGGACTCTGCAGCAGCTTGCATGCTCACGGCAATAGCCCCGAATCACTGTAAGTTGGCTTTCTCCCACTTGTCAGCGCTTTCAGCCATCACTCCTCCACACAAAATGCAGCTGGTTTACTGCTTGGAAAACAATTCAGCCTTCGCACAGTCACTGGTTTCCTATTTTAAGGCATCATGATTTCAGAGCCCAGATTCTTTCCTAACTTGTTTCTGTCTCTTTGCTGTTGTGATGGGGCAAAGTTATAACCAACCCAAATGAGGAGTAGATTCCCATTCAGCTGGGGTGGGGGGTAGGTTTGAAAATCAGAGAAAGAGCTCAAATATCTAAAACCACAATAAACCCTTTGTGCTTTCTGACCTACCCTTCATCTGTTTGCCTGTAGTGGAATTTTTTGTGTTTATTTTTCAACTCTGCAAATTTCTCCCTACCATGGAAATCATATTTCTTGCAATCTGTATACCCTCTCCATTTAGGTCCATTAAATTCTTCTGATTTCTTCCCTAAATATAGGTTATGGTACAGCTCAGGCAAAAACCTCTGTAAATGAACCTTCAGTCACTCTTTGTGTTGACAGAGGAGAGAAAGTTCAATCCCTGGGTCTGGAAGATCCCCTGGAGGAGGAAATGGCATCCTACTCTAGTATTCTTGCCTGGAGAATCCCATGGACAGAGGAGCCTGGTGGGCTACAATCCATATTTGCTCAGGCAAAAATCTCTGTAAACGAACCTTCAGTCACTTTTTGTGTTGACCAAGGAGAGAAGAAATAATTTCAACTATACATACCTCTGTGAGACTAAATTGATAGGGCTTATTACTGATAGCATCCTTAAGTAAAATTTCCCGTAAATTTATTTAGATTCTAAAGCATACTATATAGGTTCAAAATAGAATTTAAAAATACTAAAATGCTTTTCTTTCCCCAGAGTCAGAAGCTTCTTTTTATATAGTTACAAAGAAGAAAATATACTTGTCACCAACTCTCTGGGTTGTGTAAGAGGTAATTATTCCTGATATGTATCAATAATAAAATATAGTAACATTCAGTAATAACGTATATGAGCTAATTTTTAGCTGTTTAGTTGCTAAGTTGTGACTTACTCTTCTGCAACCCCATGGACTGTAGCCCACCAGACTCTGTCTGGATTCTCCAGGCAAGAACACTGAAATGGATTGCCATTTTCTCCTCCAGGGAATCTTCCAGACCCAGGAACTGAACCCAGGTCTCCTGAACTGGCATGCAGGTTCTTTACCACTGAGCCACCTGGGAAGCCATATGCTTTTTTTACCTTTTGCTAACACATCCATTAAATTCCATGTGCACTAAGTAAAGGGGAAGTTAGACAATTCTAGACAGAAACTAAAGGCAATTCCTTGACTAATGGGGAAAGTTGGAATAAAGTAGGCTGTGTTTTCAAGACCTGATTATTTACATTTAATTGCTTTGGGGTTTTGTTTTCTAGTACAGTGATCCCTAAACTTTTAGGCACCAGGGACCAGTTTCACAGAAGATACCTTTTCCATGGATGGTGGGGGGAGAGGAAGGAAGTACAGGCAAAAATGCCAGCAATTGGGAGTGGCTGTAAATACAGACGAAGCTTAGCTTGTTTGCTGGCCACTCACCTCCTCCTGTGTAAACCTGTTCCTAACGGGATATGGACCAGTACCTGTCCACAGCCCAGGTGTTGAGGACCACTGGTCTAGCATATTAAAAACTGTGGTTTGTCCCTATATCTTTTCATAATTGGTGTTTTAGCAAATATTTTATAGAATGAAAATGACTAAAATATGATGAAAATGATTTTAATAATTTCTCAATCATTTACCTTATATTGTCTCTATATAAAAAACCATGCATAAGTATACACATGTATATAAAAAGAAACAAAATAAACTAAATAGATGGGAGTATTACTCTAAAACCTGATAGAAAGATTGTAGAAACATCACATTTTGGAACAAACACATTCTAAATAGCTTTCTGACTTTCAGACCACTTTCCAGGTCAGAAGAAAAACAAATATTCAGATACAAGTATGTAGAATTGGAGATCACTGAGATTATTGTCTTTTGTTTCTGGCAACACCATTGGGAATCATAATTCCTTTCCCAGGGACTGAACGCATTTCCTCTGTATTGAAAAGCAGTCCTAACCATGGGACTGCCAGGGGAGTCTAGAAAGGAAAGTTTGTATTTTTGCATATCTGAGCAGTCTAGTGCCCAGGAAAGTTTTTTTAAAAATTGAACAGAGAAACATATTAAACAGATGGCTTATATATAAAACTAAAGGAAGAAAAAGGACAAATCATCTACATTTTTTGTCTTTTTCTAAATGGAAAGGATTTTTCAGTGTAACCTAGACTTGAATCAATTAAACAAAGCCCCATATCTACTCTGACTTGTCAAATATTTTCAGATTATCCAATTAAAAGCAATATTGAATTCACAGACTTCAATGATATATGGGATTTGTTTTAATTACAAAAGGATGAAACTATGAAATTTATCTCCACTTGCAGTGTTTAATGAAATATCCTTTCTTGAAACTTCTGCAGGGCTCTAGATAAATGTATTAGGAACTTAAGTTCAGTTGCTCAGTCATATACAACTCTTTGCAGCCCCATAGACTGAAGCATGCCAGGCTTCCCTGTCCATCACCAACTCCTGGAGCTTGCTCAGACTCATGCGCATCAAGCTGATGATGCCATCTAACCATCTCATCCTCTGATGTCCCCTTCTCTCTTGCCTTCAACCTTTTCCAGCATCAGAGTCTTTTCTAATGAGTCTGTTCTTTGCATCAGGTGGCCAAAGTATTGGAACTTCAGCTTCAGCATCAGTCTTTCCAATGATATTCAGGATTGATTTCCTTTAGGATTAACTGTTTAATCTTCTTGCTGTCCAAGGGGCTCTCAAGAATCTTCTCCAGCACCACAGTTTGAATCAGTTCTGATGAGATGGATGAAACTGGAGCCAATTATACAGAGTGAAGTAAGCCAGAAAGAAAAACACCAATACAGTATACTAACACATATATATGGAATTTAGAAAGATGGCAATGACGACCCTGTATGCAAGACAGCAAAAAAGACACAGATGTGTATAATGGACTTTTGGACTCAGAGGGAGAGGGAGAGGGTGGGATGATTTGGGAGAATGGCATTCTAACATGTATACTATTATGTAAGAATCGAATCGCCAGTCTATGTCTGACACAGGATACAGCATGCTTGGTGCTGGTGCATGGGGATGACCCAGAGAGATGTTATAGGGAGGGAGGTGGGAGGGGGGTTCATGTTTGGGAACGCATGTAAGAATTAAAGATTTTAAAATTAAAAAAAAAAAGAAAGGAAAAAAAAAGCTTCAAATCTTCGGCACTCAGCTTTCTTTTAGGAACTTAAATTATTCTTAATTGAAGCAGGATAACACTTGGGAGATCCTCAACCCAAACCCTGGTGGCTCAGACAGTAAAGAATCTGCTTGCAATACAGGAGACCTGGGTTTGATCCCTGGGTCAGGAAGATCCCCTTGAGAAGGGAATGGATATTCCAGTATTCTTTCCTGGAAAGTTCCATGGACAGAGGAGCCTGTTGGGCGACAGTCCACAGGATTGCAAAGAGTCAGAAATGACTGAGTGACTAACCCACTAGCACAACTTTTGGGAAAAAAAGGAAAGTAATGACTTAAGCATATATTAATGAGAGTTTTCAACAATTCTCTCTCTCTCAGGCACATCCATAAACATGCCCAGACTCAAACTAGTATTCTTCTCACAGTCAGAGCAATTGTGTTTTAGATGTGAGACAAAGAAAGAATACAACAGGAAGAATTTCTTTTTACCTCACAGATTTCATGAAAGACAATTTTCAATATTTCCTTTTAAACATAAAAGTTTATTTAAACGTATGTGTGTGTGTGTGTATATATATATATATATATATATGCATTTGTTAATTCTATAGAATGTTTGTGGGCTTTCCTGGTGGCTCAGTGGTAGAGAGCCAGCCAATGCAGGAGATATGGGTTCAATCCCTGGATTGGGAAAAATCCCTGGAGAAGGAAATGGCAACCCACTGTAGTATACTTATCTGGGAAATCCTACGGACAGAGGAGCCTGACGGGCTACAGTCCATGGTGTCGCAAAGAGTCAGACATGACATAACAACTAAACAATCAAAAGATAGACTGTTCATCCGACAATACAAAACAGTAAACTGTCTTGACCATTTTTCATTTGACAATTTTCTAGATATCTAATTGTTTAATTATCTCTTCATTTGTGCTGACTTTTATGTGGTCCCATTACTGCAAATGCAGACAAACTCTTATTACTCAAACCACTGGCTTTCATACCTACAACAATTATTTATTGCCCCTAAATCTCAGTATATTTGATGCTACCCCAAAAGTTTGGGGTACAAACAATCTACAAAGCCCTGTATATTGACTTTCAAGCTGTTCAAGTCACACACCAATTTATCTTTCTAGTCTTAACAACAATAATAAAACCTTGTTTTTGCATAATTATTATATGTACATGAGCCCTTTCCCATAATTTTTCAAAGATCCAATACAGGAGATACTGTTAATACCCCTCTTTCAGATATAAGGACACTGATACCTAGAAAGGGGTGATAGAGGATAAGATGGTTGGATGGCATCACTAACTCAATGCATATAAGTTTGAGCAGGCTCCAGGAGTTGGTGATGGACAGGGAAACCTGGTGTGCTACAGTCCATGGGCCACAAACATTTGGACACAATTATATGACTAAACAACAACGTCTAAAAGTTAGATCCATCTTATGAGGTCACAAAATAATAAAGAGAATTAGAAACCAGGTTGTCTGACTCTAGAAGTTTTTCTTTTTTTTTTTAATGAAATTACCTAATTGAGAAGGACAGTAGATTCAATCTCCTGAAAAGATAATGTTTTTATCTTCTTCTCATTCATTTCCTACACTGCTCATAACATACCATATCTTATTCATTGACTGTATCAATCTCTCACAAAGATTTTGCCACTGGAGGTTCAATCCCCTTTTCCTGAACCTCTATGAAACTGTGATCCTCAAGCTCTGGGCTTTGTACTTCTCAGGGAGTGAAAAAGATGATTCATTGGAAAAGAGAATAAGACATTTAGAAGTTTTTTTCATCCTTTTAAATTTACTGTTAAAACAAACATCATTAGTCCAAGACTCTATGGATATGCTATGTAAATCCAAACGGATATATTGAAAGGCACGGTTCAGTGTATCAGCAGTATACTGTGTACTTGATCAAAAAGCTTGCAGACCACTGACCAATATCAGTGACTTAAATTTTCTCTCATACGGACTTACTGTGTTTTTACTACTTTGTTATATGTTATCTCTCCATGCAAATGATTTGCTCTTTGAAGACAGATATTACATTTTAAATTGCTTTTTAAGTTACTAATATCATTAGAATGACCTCCTATATGTGACCCCATAGTCAGAGAAAACCCTGATGATTGCAGAATCTATGCCAGAAATAATTTACATACCTAAGATTGAGAAATAATTGCAAAAGCCAATGAAAACTCTGAAGAATTCCAGCTATAAATTGGTAAGAATTTGCTGACTTCAATTAGTAGAGGAGAATTTATTGATTTGACATATGGTAGCTCTTTTTTTTTTTTTTAATGCAGACTATCTTTTATAGCTTCTGGATGTGCTATCAGTGCTTTGAGAATGAATCTAATCCAGCACCCAGGGCTGGAAACTCTGGATTTTAAAAATCCTTAGTGTTCTGTACAATTTACTTATTTGATTTTCAAGAATACAGAATTGCCTGGAATTCTGTTATTCAGAAAACTGAGTTGCTGAAAAGAACTGCTAATATATTAAAACAATTAGTTTGTTCAGTCACTAAGTCGTGGCTGGCTCCTTGCAACCCCACGGACTGCAACACATCAGGCTTCCCTTTTCCTCACTGTCTCTTGGACTTTGCTCAAACTCATGTCTGTTGAGTCAGTGATGCCATTCAACCATCTCATCTTCTGTCACCCCCTTTTCTTCCTGTCCTCAGTCTTTCCCAGTTTTTTAGGTTATTTTCCAATGAGTTGGCTCTTTGCATCAGGTGGCCACAGTGTTGGAGCTTCAGCTTCAGCAGGAGTACTTCCAATGAATATTCAGGGTTGATTTCCTTTAGGACTGATTTCTTTTGATTAGTTGATTATTAAAATGATAAGTACAATTAAAAATATTTGCAATTTTAACTGTTCTAAGAGCTCATCTATATCTTTATTTTCCCCTCAGAATGCCTAGTACTTAGGGGATACTGGAGAAGCAGGGTTGTAAACTGGAGTCTGTGGATAGCATGGCAAGAATGACTTCACTCTGCATTAGAGGACTGGCCAAAACCTGAACTACACTTTCCAAGATCTTTTGTGGTGGAGCATGGCCTTGTAACCCAGTTCTGAACAAGGGATGGGAGATGTGAGCTAGGATGTAATTTGTGTTACTTTTCTCCTTCCTTTTACCACATGGACGAGACTCTCCAATGCCTGAAAAAGGGATAATCCACTTGAAGGAAGAAATCCTGTCCTATTTTATGCTTCGGGAAGTGCTGGGTAGGAATACTTTTGCATATTCTTATAAGTAGGAACTGATAGGACCGATGAATCATCTGCGCCAACGGAAAGGGGTGAATGAAAGTATAAAGTTCTGACAAAAGATTGTTTGATTTAAGTAATAAAGAGATTAGGAAGTGAGACTTATTGATAACTGAAGGAATTTTGTATTAATAAAATAGTGGCATTTATTGAGTGCCTATTACTTGTCAAATAGGATCCCCTGGAGGAGAAAATGGCAACCTATTCCAATATTCTTGCCTGGGAAATCCCATGGATAGAGGAGCCTGGTGGGCTACAGTCTGGGGGTTACAAAAAGATTCAGACATGATTGAACATGCACATACATGAGTTTGAGCAAACTCTGGGAGATGGTGAAGGAGCCTGGTTTGCTGCAGACTGAGTGACTGAACTGAACTGAACTGATGGGGTCACAAAGAGTCAGACATGACTTAGCCACTGAACAATAACAACAACTATTTGCATTCAAGGCAAAAGCTAGAAAATTTGAAAGCTGTGGAGGAAACACACATACCTGAAAGTGGCACTGTTGGTTCGGCAACAGATGTCACGAGCCCTAACGATAGCTTGGGCTATTGTTCTGAGGTTTGATGAGAAGTAGTCAATGGCAAATAGATGGGGAAACAGTGGAAACAGTGGCTGACTTTATTTCTGAGGGCTCCAAAATCACTGCAGATGGTGATTGCGGCCATGAAATTAAAAGACGCTTACTCCTTGGAAGGAAAGTTATCACCAACCTAGACAGCATATTAAAAAGCAGAGGCATTACTTTGCCAACAAAGGTCCATCTAGTCAAGGCTATGGTTTTTCCATTAGTCATGAATGGATGTGAGAGTTGGACTATAAAGAAAGCTGAGCACTGAAGAATTGATGCTTTTGAACTGTGCTGTTGGAGAAGACACTTGAGAGCCCCTTGGAGGATCTCCTGCAAGGAGATCCAACCAGTCCATCCTAAAGGTGATCAGTCCTAGGTGTTCACTGGAAGGACTGATGTTGAAGCTGAAATTCCAATACTTTGGCCACCTGATGGGAAGAGCTGACTCATTTGAAAAGACCTTGATGCTAGGAAAGATTGAGGGCAGGAGGAGAAGGGGACGACAGAGGATGAGATGGTTGGATGGCATCACTGACTGCCTCAATGGACATGAGTCTGAGTAAGCTCTGGGAGTTGGTGATGGACAGGGAGGCCAGGTGTGCTGTGGTTCATAGGTTCGCAATGAGTTAGACACGACTGAGCGACTGAACTGACAGTCAGATGTGAAGAGACTTTTAATGTGGTTGTACTATCCCAGAGACACGGGAAGTGTTAGGTAGTTAACGTATTTATATGCCTGCATGCTAAGTCACTTCAGTTTCAGTCATGTCTGACTCTTTGCAACCCCATGGACTACAGCCTGCCAGGCTTCTCTGTCCATGGGATTTTCCAGGTAAGAATACTGGAGTCGGTTGCCATGAACTCCACTAGGGGATCTTGACACAGGGATCAAACTCAGGTCCCTTGTATCTCCTGCATTGGCAGGCAAGTTCTTTACCACTAGCGCCATCTGGCAAGTCCCCCCGACACACCCCCCCACACACCCCCACATACACACACACTTCATGTTATATCAAGTCTCTGTAAAATGTATTTTGTATCAGTGTATCTCAAATTTGAGTAAATATTTACCTCATCTTGCTTTGCAAAACAGAATAATATACTAGACATATACTGTAATGTTCTCAAAAATATATTCTGCTACAATATGGAACTATGTTAGGAAAGGCACAATGGAGTAGGTAGAAGGAGCTATTTTAAATACAATGAATCATAAGTAAATACTAGTTCTTTTACTTTATATATAGTACTCATATTTCTGGTTAGTTAAATAATTGAATATATCAGTCACAATTTTTCACATAAGGAAGATTCCTGTTGGTTTTGAAATGATATTGCAGTCCTTAGTCACATTTTTTTTTCAAAAATTAAATCTTCTTTGACAAAAATTCCAAAAACTGTTTTTTTCTATAATATAATACACCATTTGATAAAATAAACAAAAATTGAATCATCTCAAGAAAACATAGTTTCAACTTAAAATATTAAATAAAGCTAACCCATGGAAGGGAATCAATAAGATAATATATAGATATACAAAGATAGTTTCAGAATATTAACTTATGCTACATTTATGCCAAATATATAATAAAATATCTCTTTACAGAGCCAATGCTTTAAATAGTTTTCTAATTTTATATTATCTTTCTCTTTGAGAAGGATCTGTTTTAGACAAATAGAACTAACTATATTTATTTCATATTTTCTTTTTCTCTTTTTAAAATTGCCATGTCTTTGATGTTAATAATGGCGTGTGATTAAGTTTATTTTAAAAACATCCATTTTCTAAGAATATATAGCATATTTACAAATATATTTGAAATTCATAGGCTCAAAAAACAGTTTCTTACTTCTGTATATTGATTTTTAAAATATTTTCTACATTACTTTTTATTATTCAACAAGTTCACAGTAGAGAGGGAATGTTTTACAATTAGAAACCAATGCATCATAGATCTTGCTTCTGTGTGTAATTTATTTTTATATATTTACCAATTACAATTATTTTCAGTTATAAATTCTAATACCATTTTCAAAAAGAGAAATGTTCTTAGTTACCTTCCTAAAAATTGACTGGAAAACTAAGAAATATTCTTGGCCTAAATTATGAAATAATTAGTTATGAAATAATCAGACCCTGGTAAAGGAATTATAATTCCCAATGGTGTTGCCAAAAACAAAAGACAACAATCTCAGTGATCTCCAATTCCACATATTTGTATCTGAAAATTTGTTTTTCTTCTGACCTGGAAAGTGGTCTGAAAGTCAGAAAGCTATTTAAAATGTGTTTGTTCCAAAATGTGATGTTTCTACAATCTTTCTATCAGGTTTTAGAGTAATACTCTCGTCTATTTAAAAGTTTATTTTGTTTATTTTTATACACATGCATATACTTACGCATTGTTTTTTATATAGAAATAATATAAAGTAAATGATTGAGAAATGATTAGAATAATTTTCATATTTTAGTCATTTTCATTCTAAGAAATATTTGCTAAAACATCAATTATGAAAAGATATAGGGGCAAACTACAGTTTTTAATATACTAGACCAGTGGTCCTCAACACCTGGGCTGTGGACTGGTGTTAAAACTATCAAGAATTCCAAATTTATAAGTCATAGTTGAAATAATATGATATGTCACTATCTGGCACTGTTTTTAGTTGCTGTATTTTACTTTTTTTTTTTCCCCTTCTACCCATTGTAGTAAATATTGATACTAGCATTAATTGTCAAACTCAAGACACACTGTGCCTTCTGAACTCAAGCAGCAATGTTACTTATTATTGGCTATTATCACTTTGAAAATAGGTTCTTTACAATTCCCACTATTATTTTCTGATGAGAATGTATTAAATGTCTATTGGCTGATACAATGTTTATTCTTTAATTTTAGTTTCATATTTTCTATATTTAACTTGACTAAACTTCAATCGAAGTATCATCCTCAGACTTATCTTCCTTTCTTGAATTCTTTCCTAAGCAAAAATTTAAAGACTGTTTACATCTGTTGATTTTTAATTTATTTTAACATTATATTTTGACTTCCCAGATCTAATGATGATATATCATTTTATTTTGCTCATAAGTCTACAACTGGACAAAATGAGGATGTAGGACAGATAAGTATGTTCTGAGCAAAGAAACAAGAGAAAACTTCAGAAAAAGAACCAAACATAATGGAGATAAGCAATCTACCTGATAGAGATTTCAAGGTAATGGTCATAAACATGCTAACCAAACTCAGAGCATGATGGACGAACCTAGTGAGAACTTCAAGAAAGTTTTTAAAAATATATTATGATAAATCAGAGCTGAAGAATATGATAACTGAAATGAAAAATGCACTAGAGAGAACTGGACATCAGCAGATTGGGCAACACAAAAGAATGAACCAGCTGAATAGAAAGAGAATTAAAAAGAAAAATAAGGATAGTTTAGGAACTTCTGGAACATCAAAGAGTTCCTTAAGAAGAAGAGACAGAAAGAGGCAGAGAATGTATTTGAAGAAATAAGAGCTGAAAAATTTCCTTAACTGTAAATATATATGTATCCAACACGTGAGCCTAAATACATAAAGCAAATGTTAACAGACATAAAGGAGGAAACTGACAGTAACTCAATAATAGTAGAAGAATTTAACAACCCACTACGTCAATTGACATGATCCAGATAAAAAATTAATAAGGAAACATTGGTCTTAAAAGATTTATTAAAACAGATTGACTTAACAGATTTATACAAAATACTCCATCTCAAAACTGCAGAATACCCATTGTTTTCAAGTGCACAGGAATATTCTTCATGATAAGTTACATGCTAGGTGCCCCCCCCCCCGCAAAAAAAAGAAAGAAAGAAACTCTTAATAAATTTAAGAAGATTGAATTGTGTCTTTTCTGACCACAACTGTATAGACTAGGTATCAACCAAAAGAAAAAAAAAATCCAGAAATGTGGAAATCAATATGCTATTAAATAACCTGGGATTCTCCAGGCAAGAATATGGGAGTGGGTTGGCATTCCATTCTCCAGGGGATCTTCCCAACCTAGGAATTAAACCCTTGTCTCCGGCATTGGCAGGAGAATTCTTTACCATCTGAACCATCAGGGAAGCCCTCATAAGAGATTACTACAAACAATTATTCACTCATAAAATGGACAACATTGAAGAAATAGCTAAAACTCCTTGAAACGTACAATTTCCCAAAACTGAATCAGGAAGAAATATAAAACAAGAAATGGCCCATTATTAGTAATGAAACTGAATCAGTAAACAAAGAAAAAGTCCCAGCAAACAATAGTCTAAGAACTAAACAGTTTCACAGATGAATTCTACCAAACATTTAGAAAAGAGTTAAAACTTACAATTTTCAACAATTCCAACAAATTGAAATGGCAAGGAACATTTCCAAATTCATTCTATAAAGCCAACATTAACTTTATACCAAAACTAGACAAAGACACTGTTAGCGGGGGGGAAAAAAAAGTTACAGGCCAATATCCACAATAAGTTGAGCTTCCCTCGTGGCTCAAATGGTAAAGAACCTGTACACAGCGAGGGAGACTCAGGTTCAATTCCTGGGTCAGGAAGACCCCCAGAGAAGGGAATAGGTACTTACTCCATTATTCTTGCCTGGAGAATCCCATGGACAATAGAGCCCAGTGGGCTACAGTCCATGGGGTCCCAAAGAGTCAGACATGACTGAAAGACCAACATTTGCACTTTTCATCCATGAAACAAATAAATGTAAAAATCTTTGATAAAATAAAAGCACACCAAAAAAAAAACCATTACATAAAAAGGATCGCAGGCCATTATGAAATTGGCTTCTCTCAGGGATGCAAGGATGATTCAATATCTACAAATCAATCAATGTACAACCACATTAAAAATCAAAGATAGAAATCATATAATTATTTTAGTAGAAAAATCCAGTTCTTTTTGACAAAATTCCACATCAACTCATGACAGAAACTCTCAACACAATGGGTATAGTGAGAGCATACCTCAATGTAATAAAAGTCATATGTTGCAAACCCATAGCTAACACTATTCTAAATGGCTAAAAGTTGACAGCATTTCCTCTTCGACCACAAACAAGACAAGGACATCCACTCTTATCACTTTTATCCAACATAGTATTAGAAGTTCTATCCTCAGCAATTAAACAAAAATAAAAAATCCAAATTACAGAGAAGTAAAGTTGCCACTGTTTGCAGATTACATGACATTACATTCAGAAACCTTAAAGATGTCACCATAAACCTACTAAAACTCATAAGTGAATTCAGTAAAGTTAAAAACTTGCTATACAGAAATTTGCTGCATACTTATATACTGAAAACAATCTATCTGAAAGAGAAATTAAGAACACAATCTCATTTAAAATTACATAAAAAATAAAATACATTGGAATAAATTAAATGCATTTAATTTAAATTAAATAAAAGTATAGGAGAAAGACCTGCATCCGTGGATTTGAAGAATTAATATGGTTAAAATGCCATATTAGGAATAAATTAAATATATTTAAATTAAATAAAAGTATAGGTGAAATAAATGTGCTCATGGATTTGAAGAATTATTATACTGCTAAAATGTCAATACTGTCCAATCTACAGATTCAACACAATCTCTGCCAACAAACAAACAAACAAACAAACAAACAAAAAACAGTATTTTTCACAGATTTAGAGTAATAATCCCAGAATTTGTATGGAACCATAAAAGACACTGAATAGTCAAAGCAATCTTGAGAAAGAACAACAAAACTGGAGGTATCATTTGCCCTGATCTCAAACTATCCTACAAAGCTACAGTAATCAATATAGTGCGGTCTAGTTACAAAATCAGGCAGAGATATCAATGAACACATGCTTATACGATCAATTAGTCTATGATAAATTAGGCCAGAATATAAAATGAGAAAAAAGAGCCTCTTCAATAAATGGTGTTGAGAAAATAAATAGCTACATGCAAAAGAATGAAATGGGATCAATTTTTTTTTTTTACACCAAACACAAAAATAAGTTCAAGATGGATTAAAAACCTAAATGTAAATCCTTAAACCATAAAATTCCAAGGGGGGAAAAAAAGGCAGTAAGCTCTTGATGCCATTTATTGGATCTGTCTCCCCAAGCAAAGGAAATGAAAGCTAAAATAAACCAATAGGACTGCATCCAACTTAAAAGATTTGCACAGATAAGGAAAGTGAAAAGTGAAAAAGTGTTAGTTGCTCAGTCGTGTCTGACTCTTGGGACCCCACGGATTGTAGCCCACCAGACTCCTTTGTCCATGGGATTTTCAGGCCTGAATACTGGAGTGGAATGGCATGTCCTACTCTACTTCCTACTCCTAGTTTGATCTCGACCCAGAGACTGAACCAACATCTCCTGCGTCTCCTGCATTGCAGGCAGATCCTATACGATCTGAGCCACCAGGGCAGCTCAAAGGAAACCATGAATAAACAAAAGGGCAACCCACTAAATGGGGAAAAAATGTTTGCAAATGATGTCTTCTAAGGGGCTAATAACCAAAATATACAAAGAACTCATATAACTTAACATGACAAAAGATGAATAACCTGGCTTAAAAATGGGCAGATGATCTGAATAGTCATTTTCAAAAGAAGACACAGGATGGGGAACAGACACGTGGAAAGATATTCAGCATCACTAATCATCAGGGAAATGCAAGTCAAAATCATAACAAGATATAACCTCACATCTGTCAGAATGGGTACTATCAAAATGATAAGAAATTACAAGTGTTAGCAAAAATGTGAATGGAACACTCGTGTTTTGGGGGAAGATTGTAATTTGATGCGGTGACTCAGATGGTAAGGAGTCTGCTTGCAATGTGGGAGACCCAGGTTCAGTCCCTGGGTTGGGAAGATCTCCAGGAGAAGGAAATGGCAACCGACTCCAGTACTCTTGCCTGGAGAATCCCACGGGCGGAGGAGTCTGGTAGGCTACAGTCCATGGGGTCGCAAAGAGTTGGACACGACTGAGCGACTTCACTTTCACTTTCCATGCAAAATAGTATGAAGATTCCTCAAAAAGTGAAAATCCGAACTGGTTCAGTGATTCCACTTCTCAAATAACCCAAAGAAAATAAAAACAGTAATTCCAAAAGAGATACACACCCCTGTGCTTACTGCAGCATTATTTGCAATAGGCAACATATGGGAGCAATCTAAGTGTCTATTGGTAGATAAAGGGATAAAAAAGATGTGGGGTATATATGAAATATTCAGTTCAGTTGAGTTCAGTCGCTCAGTCGTGTCTGACTCTTTGCGACCCCATGAACTGCAGCATGCCAGGCCTCCCTGTCCATCACCAACTGCCGGAGTTCAGTCAAACTCACATCCATCGAGTGGGTGATGCCATCCAGCCATCTCATCCTCAGTCGTCCTCTTCTCCTCCTGCCCCCAATCCCTCCCAGCATCAGAGTCTTTTCCAAAGAGTCAACTCTTCACATGAGGTGGCCAAAGTACTGAATTCCAGCTTTAGTATCACTCCTTCCAAAGAACACCCAGGGCTGATCTCCTTTAGAATGGACTAGTTGGATCTCCTTGCAGTCCAAGGGACTCTCAAGAGTCTTCTCCAACACCACACTTCAAAAGCATCAGTTCTTCGGTGCCCAGCTTTCCTCACAGTCCAACTCTCACATCCATACATGACTACTGGAAAAACCATAGCCTTGACTAGACGGACCTTTGTTGGCAAAGTAATGTCTCTGCTTTTGAATATGCTATCTAGGTTGGTCATAACTTTCCAAGGAGTAAGTGTCTTTTAATTTCATGGCTACAATTTACCATGTGCAGTGATTTTGGAGCCCCCCCAAAATAAAGTCTGACACTGTTTCCACTGTTTCCCCATTTATTTCCCATGAAGTGATGGGATATTAATCAGCCATAAAAAGAATATAATCATTCCATTTGCAACAACATGGTTGGATCTAGAAGGTATTCAGCTAAGTGAATAAAATCAGACAGCTATGGACACATACCATGTGATTTTACTTATAGTTATCACAAACCCCAAAACATGCAAGCAAACAGAGACAGAATCAAATTCAGAGGTCAAACTGGTATTTTATAGAGGGTAGAAGAACAGGAGGTTTAGGCAAAATAGGTAAAGAAAATTAAAAGGTACAAACTTCCAGTTATAAAATAAATAAGGGATAGGGTTGTAATGTACAGCATAAGGAATATTGTCAATAAAGCTGCAGTAAATTTGTATGAGGACAGATGGTAGCTAGATATATTATGGTGATCATACTATAATATATTTAAATGTTGAATCACTATGTTTTACTCCTGGAATTTACATAATATTATGTCAACTATACTTCAATGAAAACAAAAACAAAAAAGTACTATATTACATCTTTTCAAATAACAGAATTATTTGCTCAGATAAAAAACATGTGTACTTTCTATCGACTGGATTTTGTTCCTCCATTCTATACAGGGGAGGATCCATTCAGACAGATGGGTCAAGGTGAAGGATATTTTTGGACCAAATGAGCATTTTATTCCAGTTTTCACCTCATCTCTTTGAAGCCTCTGATGATTCCTTTTTTATTCCCAAGAGCTGACACAGGAAGACAGGTCTGGGACATTTCCACATGGGAAATCTTTTATCTCCAGAAACATTAGGATTGAACTGAGGGTCAAAATACTGAAGGGTGAGAGAGATTATCATTCCTCCTGTAATAATAATCCAGTGGGAATTATTCCCACTACACCTTGATCTTCTTTTTCTAAAGCCATCAACCATCATAATCAGAGGGCTGAAGTAAAATGTCAGCTCTTGTAAAAAGGTGCTAAAATGCCCAATGGTCCATGATGCAATATCCATCTTAGACCTGCCTACAGCTGAGGCAGAGGAGGCTCTAGCTCAGCTAGGCTCATCCCTACCTATTGGGAACTATTTGGTCATGTATGGGCAAGAAAGGAACCACTCTGTTCAGGGATCCTTAAAAGGTGCTGACTTTGGTCAGAAAGCCTTTGGGATTTTGTTTCCTGTTCATCCATCTCTTTCTTCCAGAAACACAATTTGCCTTTTGTTATTCCATTATTGCCTTTGTGTGTTAGGCTAAATACTGGCTCTCAAAGATGACATTGTCCTAGTCCCCAGAACCTGTAAATATTTACTTTATACAGAAAAAAGAACTTAAGAGATGCAATCAAGACCAAGATCTTGAGATGAGGAGATGATATTGGGTTACGTAGGTGGGCCCAATGGAATTGCAAGGGTCCTTATAAGAGAAGGGTTTTCCTGGTAGCTCAGATGTTAAATAATCTGCCTGCAATGCAGGAGGCCTGGGTTGGGAAGATTCCCTGGAGGAGGGAATGGCAACCCACTTCACTATTGTTGCCTGGGAAATCACATGCACAGAGGAGTCTGGTGGGCTACAGTTCATTGGGTTGCAAAGAGTTGGACAAGACTAAGTGATTAATACTTCCTCTTTACCTTTATAAGAGAAAGGGGGATGTGGGTTGAAGGATAAAAGGTGATATGAGGCAGGGTCCTTATTCAAGGAATGAGGTAGTCTGTAGCACTGGGAAAAGGAAGGTGATTCTCTCCCAGAGCCTCAGTAGGACCAGGTCCTATGAGGTACATGGTTTTAATCCCATAAAACACTTTTCAGAACCTTGACCTCCAGAACGAAGATAACAAACTTGTGTTCTTTAAGCTACTAAGGGTGTGGTGATTCATTACAGCAACAATAGGGAACTGATGTATTTTAAAATGCTTTTGAAAATGGTGAAATGAGGATATTTAAAATAGACCCTTTTATAACTTATATCATCAAGATTCTAATGTCCAAAGTTGAGAAAAATTTGGATAGAGAACCAGTTCAAAACTCAAATTCTTGGGCGCCACCCCAGACCTACTGAATCAGAATCTCTGTAGGAGATTCTTATGCACATGATGTCTGAGAAGCCCTATTCTAGAGCAGCCTACAGGGATCTTGTAAATAAAGCTTTATTGAGACACAGCCACACCCTTTCATTTACATATCATCCATGAAGGTTTTTGTTATTAATACAATGACAGATTTGAATAGATGTGCCAAACTTTATGGATTCTCTGACCCTGTGTGGCAAAAATTTGCTAACTTCTGATTAGGACCAAGTACAATCTAAAATTGGGTTGTAAATAAATGACTATGCAGTTTTTCAGGATGATATGACAAATGGTGGGAAAAAAAAAAAAAAGGTTATAACTACCACATCAGCCAACTACTTGTTTTGGAATATGTCCTTTTCTCCCACATTTCCAAATGTACTGGAGCTCGTGCCATGAAAACCCACTGGAATTCAGAATTAGAACTTGATAATAACCCAATAATGAGTCCATTTAGCTTTCTAAAATGTGTTAAAATAAAATCGAATTTCTGTTTCTATGATTAGCACACTGAAATAAATCTGAAATGAAATGTTAGAATGAGATAAGCCTTTCTAATGGAGAAAAATACAGCTTTTACAGCTTAAACTGATATGAACCTCAAACGCACAATAAAAAATGACCTCATATATTATTTTAGCCCTTTTAAGAATACATTTCAAATTACATTTTCTCTAGCATTATCAAGAAGTACAATAGTTTAATACTGAAATCAGTATTTGCATACTATTTACACAACCCATACTATGCTTTCATATCACAGTTTTTATTAAGGCCATGTCCCTAGCATGGAAATAACTTTATTGTGACCATGATTTGATGGGATCATAACAAAAAAAGAATTTTATTTATGTATCTCACACACATAGGAAACTGCCATTGAAGTAAAAGTCAAAGAGTCTGGAGTAAAGCTAGAAGCATTCACTGTTTCTCATTTCAGAAGCAGGTTCAGTTCAGAAAAGGTTAAAAAAAAAAGAAACCACTGCTTATTGGAGATTTACAATCAAGAAAAACAACTTTTCTCTACCATCACTGCCACCTCTCCTAAAATACTTTCTAAAGCTAGTCTTATCTTTTTTTTCATTTCCTTCTTAGATTTCCTACAAATCACAAAGTTTTCATCTTTGTGGTTATTATGAAGCCTTATTTCAATCTTGTCGAAGTTTTGATGACAATGCCCTAAACCCCTGGCGAAAGCACTTTATCAGGCATATCCTTAGCATATATTATGAAAAATTTCAAAGATATATACAAAATATTAGAATAGTAAAATGAACCTCCATGTATATCCATAGCCCAAGTTTAACTGTTATCAACATTCCTCATCCAAGGATCATCTACATTTCCATCCCAAATTACTACTATAACTACTCTATTGACAGTTTTTTCTTTCTTTAGGTAAGAATACCATATTTTAATGCATTTTAGCTTTTTTTAATATTAGGAAAGAAAAACTATTTAATGATTAATAGGTTTATTTAAACAAGGGGCTTCCCTGGTGGCTTAGATGGTAAAGAAGATGCCTACAATGAACAAGATTGCGTTGGATCCCTGAGTTGGGAAGATCAGCTGGAGAAAGGACTTGTGGCTACTCACCCCAGTATTCTTGCCTAGAGAATTTCATGGACAGAGGAGCCTGGTCCATGGAGTCACAAAGAGTCTGACATGACTGAGCAACTAACACTTTCACTTTTCACAGATCCTCCTACGTATAACAGGAAAATCTTCTTTAAAATTTTGTTGTTGTTGTAGTTAAGAAGTGGAAAGACATTGTGATGTTAAAGAAGAATTTCTGAAACAATAATTAGATTAGTATTTCTAGGATGAGCCCCTGGTTCATTTGGCATTGGTTTGAAAAGGAGTCTGGGGTAAGACGGTGGTAGACACTGAACGCTAAGTTAAATAAAGAATTTATCTGGTGCATAATTGGGAGAGTGAGGACCAAGTGAAGTAATATTTAATATATATACAGCTTGTACAATAGTGCCTTTCACACACTGAAGTCTCAGTATATGCTAGCTCTCATTGTTTTATTATTGGCAATAGAAAAGTGTAGCAGAAACAAACTAAAATGACTCAGTTACAATATAACTTCAGGCAATATGATATTACCTTGGGGCACAATACTGTTGATCTACTTTTCTGTTAGTCTTCTGTTGAAAGAGAAAACAAACTGAAAGTCAGGGGACGGCAGGTCAGATGCCTGCTTACTTATTTGGAGTCGGGTCTAGGGGAAGTTTGGAAAAATATTACTGAGATCGTTTATTACACTGCTTTTTAGTCTATGAAGTTTGCTTTAAAATTAAAAGTTGACTCAAATTTTTATTAGTCTATAATAACAGATTGCTTGTAGCACATTGATATAGAAAGTTTCTCTAGAACCAATACATGATATTAGAAGTTATACACACACACATACATCTAAACTACTTTAAAATAATACAAACAGAATAATCCTCTGGAAAAACAAGTAGATAAATTTAATTATCTTTAAAATAATTTGATATTGAGTGGAAGTAACTAAAAAAGCTAAAGCACTATTTTTACATTATTTTGCTATAGTTCTCCCTGTTGAAATCATTTTAGAAAAATGTATATTTGCTTTATCAATAATAACAAAAATTAAAGTAAGAACATTCCATTATATTCTCTAGATATTTTCTCTTTTGACTTCATTTAGATTAAAACAGAAAAACTGTAACACATTTGAGTTAAAAGATAAAGTTGTGGGGACTTCCCCAGTGGTCCAATGGTTAAGATTTCACCTCCCAAAGATGGGGGTGAGGGTTTGACCCCTGGTCAGGGAGCAAAGATCACACATGACTGTGGTAAAGAAACAAGGGCATAAAAGAGAAGCAGTGTTGTAAAAAATTCAGTAAAGACTTTGAAAAGGGTTCACACCAAAAAGTCGTTAAAAAAAATGAAGTTGCTCTTTGAAATAGCATTTAACTGGGAAATATTTTCCAAATAAATTGGGTCTGTGTTTATAAGCCAATCTGGAACCAATCTGGAACCTTGCTTTTTTATCTTTTCTCCCTATCCTCACCATTCTCAGCTCTCAAATAAATAACATATGAAGAATAAAAATGTGAGCTTCCCAGGTGCCTTAGTGGTAAAGAATCCACCTGCCAATGCAGGAGACATGGGTCTGGTTCCTGGGTTGGGAGGATCCCCTGGAGGAGGAAATGGCAACCCACTCCAGTATTCTTGCCTGGGAAATCTCATGGACAGAGGATGGTGGTGGGCTACAATTCATGGGCTTGCAAAGAATCGGACATGACTGAGCACGTGCATGCCACAGAAATGTAGTATAAAATCTCTCAACATGAGATGCTGGTATTACTCAACCAGCTCTAAAAGAAACAGCTGAAGGAGGGCATAAGTAGAAGGATGAACAGTCACCAAAATTCCCCCAAAGTTGGCACACATACTTGGAAAGTTCCCCAAGCCACAGATAAGATGAGGTTCAGCAGGAACCTACAGATCCCTGAGGGGATGATGGCTTTGGAAATGTCCTATTTCTAGAACATCCCTGAGGTGTCTTTTTTCACCCACCATGGTCATGAGTTCACTTGACCCCAGGCTCTAGCAGAGCTAACTCACGTCAGACGTGGCTCTGAGACCACCAGGAGAAGGCATGTGTCTGTGACACTGAAAGGAAACCAGGGCCAGGGCAGTGGCCACAGGATGGCTTTGTTTCCATGACTGGCAATGTCTGTATTTCCTCTGTGTGGCTGTGTATGTGTGGGTGTGCTCAGCTATGTCCAACTCTTTATGACCCAAGGACTGTAGTGCACCAGGCTCCTCTGTCCCTGGGATTTTCCAACCAAGATTACTGTAGTGGTTTGCCAGAAGCTTGATCCAGGGGGAAGTTAGAGGTTCTGTGGTAAAGAATCCATCTGCCTGTCAATGCAGGAGACGCAGGAGACTCGGGTTCGATCCCTGGGTTGGGAAAATCCCCTAGAGAAGAACATGGCAACCCACTCCAGTACTCTTGCCTGGAGAATGCCATGGACAGAGGAGCCTGGTGGGCTAGAGTCCATGGGGTTGCAAAAGAGTTGGACATGACTAAGCAGCTAAATAACAACAATAACCTATTGCATATCTTTCTACTTTCCAGACAAGACAGTTTTAATTTTTGCAGCTTTATAAATTAATGTCTTTTTTAGACACTTGGCACACACTCCACTTGTGCGTGGACTGCAGAATAGGGCGATGCTGATTTTCTTTAACTAGATAATATATCTCAACACTTGTTTGTCTTAGTGTTACCTTGACATAACAGTCATTTAAAACCCCCAGCTTTTCACACATGGACTGTAGCTGTGCCAGGTTTCCTTAAGTTGTGAGATTAAAAAGACAAACATTGCAGGACAATATGTTCTCTGATACTAAATCACCTCCTCTTAATTCTGGCTGATGACTTGATGCTTTAATGTTGAAGTAAGTGTCCAGGGCATTGACTATTTTCTTCAGCTTTGTCTCACTTAAAAATTAAATGAATATGCTTCTAAATGATAATGAAATTATAAGATAACAATGGAATAGAACATATAAAACCCAAGGAAGAGGCATGCTTATGGCAGTATAGGTTAGCATTTATATTCCTCTTAGATCAGCAATAAAACTATCAAGATTTAAGTTTCCTTTTTGCCCTAAACGTAAAAAAATAAATTCAAAACCAAAGGAAAATAAATAAATAAATAAATAAAATTAGAACTTTCAACTATTTTTCAGTCAATTTATACTCATGGATATATAATTTATATCTTCTATTCAATTTTATCTGTAAGAGTCAGAAACTTAGAGGTTTAGATAAAATCATATATATTCTTTGACATTGCTTTCATCTATTCAAGATAATCTATCATAAAAATAAAATGAAATTAATTCAAATGAAATTAATTCAGTATTAACAGTCTTCATAAGACATTCTTATTCCTACCATTTTGTAGGTTTTTAGTATTCAAACTCCTTTTACTTAATAACAGTCCTAAAATTTTCTAAGATATTTACTTCAGGTTTCTGTTCTAGCACCCATTTTTCTTTCCTACAATCTTGAAACCACCACATAAATTCATTTTATTTCCATTATTATTTTAAGGTTAATATTAACAGTTCTGTTCTTATATGCCAAGCAATTTTTGGTATCCTAAAACGGAAATTATGCCAACTTGGAACATTGCTTCTATTTAATGTCATCATTAGCTTCATTTCTTTTTTAAAAAAAGTTCACAATATATTTATTAATTTAAAAACCCTAATATTTATTGACTATCTATTATGTGTTCAGTAGTGTTTTAAGTACTTTCATCTTAAAAAAAAACTGAAGAAAAAGGATTCTGCAATTTAGTCAAGATCACCTAATAATTGGTGGAGTAAAGACATATATTCAAGCATTTTGCCATATAGCCCATGTCCTAAAGCCCTATACTGAATGCTTTCTTATAAGCATAAAATCAGTCCTGTAATCACTCACATTGTATCTGTTTTATCAGTTTTTACCAGATGTTCAGTTACACTTATCTTGATTACTTTATATTCAGTGAAAATAATGTCATTTAAAAATGGTTTTGTCGTGTTTACATTTGACTCACTGTATAATATATCAACTGTTCTTAATGGATAAAGATGTGGTACATATATTCAATGGAATATTGCTCAGCCTAAAAAAAGAGTGGAATTGGGTCATTTGTAGAGATGTAGATAGATTTACAGTCTGTTATTCACAGGGAAATAAATCAGAAAGAGAAAAATTATTGTGTATTAATGCCTCTATGTGCAATGTAAAAATATGGTACAAAATGATCATTAGTTTCTTACTATTGGCTCAGCCAACTGGTACTTAGGACTCAAGCTACACATCACTAACTCTTTGAGTCCAAGGAAATGAAGGTTAGGAGGCAAGTTTTGCTTCCTTTCTGGAGTCTACCAATTTTTACCACTTTGATTAACCTCTTCTCTATGTACTTGGAACTAAAAATAGTCTTTAATTTCTTTTGATTACTTTTGGCATTAAAAAAAATCAGTTCTGTACCTTTCTAATGTTCTTCTAAAAGGTTTTCCTCAGAATGTTTAATCACCCTTTGTAACACTATTACATTAACAGCTATTATCAGAATACTGCTTAGAAAAAGAACCATAATTTTTGAGGAGAAAACACTGTAACAAAGCCTTGAGTATTGAATGTGAGGCACTGAGGATTCTAATCTTTTGCAGAAATTTTCTCTCTAACATTTGGTGATAACTCTGGGTTAATTCCCAAACAGATGAAAAACAAAAAGATAGTTTAATAAAGTATCAAACCAGTCCATCCTAAAGGAAATCAGTCCTGAATATTCATTGGAAGGACTGATGCTGAAGCTGAAGCTCAATCCTTTGGCCACCTGATGTGAAGAACTGACTCATTGGAAAAGACCCTGATGCTGGGAAAGATTGAAGGCAGGAGGAGAAGGGGACGACAGAGGATGAGATGGTTCGATGACATCACTGACTTGATGGATGTGAGTTTGAGGAAGCTCTGGGAGTCGGTGTTGGACAGGAAAGCCTGGCATGCTGCAGTCCACGGGTCGCAAAGAGTCAGACCCCACTCAGCCACTGAACTGAACTGAACTGAACTGAAGGGCCTTCAAGAAGAGTTCACAATATAATTTCACCACAAAGCACAGAAGTTTTCAGACAGTCCCTCGACTCATATGCCATAAAACTGAGAATCTAAAGAAAGTTTATCTATATTTCCAACTGACATATCCCATCTAAGTTATATTGGTTATATAATTTAAAAAAAAAAACCATGTACAAATATCTTGAGGAACTATGCTCATTGTTTCTTTAAGTCGCTTAGAAAGTATCTAAACATTAATTCCTCATCTCTTCTTTTTAAAACAAATGCCACTAATCGTGCTTTAATTATACATCTCTGGGTCTTCACAAGGATGAAGTGCTTCTTGTTCTGAAATTTTTCTTCTGATACTCAAAAGCTCTGGGTGTTTGTAGTTTCAAAAACTGTGTCTCAATAATTAGGAGAGTGAGTAGTTCTCATTTTATAGTTTAAAAAATAAAAATAAATAAGTCAGCCACTTGACAATAGAAAAATATAATCAAGTAGCTTAACTCTTCAGCAAACAGGTACTTGTGGTCACAGAAAGCTGTGTGCTAGAACACTTTAAAAAGAGGATCCTAGAAGGGTCTCACCTGTTCAGTCATCTACTTGTCTGAAGTGAGCGCTGAATGTCATATCATTTCATCAAGAGTTTATGTATAAATTTGTGGACCATTATGTATTTGCAAGAGGTTTCATAGGACAAATTGTTACAGTGTGTCCTGTAACTATTTCTTTGACTTCTATTGAAATATCTAATTCAAACAGTATTCACAGTGCTGGGGAAAACATGTCAAAATGTTTAAGAAGAAAAATACATTTCTGAAATCAAATTCACATATACATCTTAACATTTTGTATGGTCTCTGTACTGCCTGTATACAAATAGGTAGAAATACAATGTTTGATTTTCCAGACTGTTAATAGTATAGTTTCCGTTTGCAACAAAATGTGTCTGTACCATACTGTGTGTTCATGCTCAGTTGCTTCAGTCATGTCCAACTCTGTGTGACCCGATGGACTGCAGCCCACCAGACTCCTCTGTCCATGGAATTTCCTAGGCAAGAATACTAGAGTGGGTTGCCATTTCCTACTCCAGGGGGTCTTCCCAACATCGAGCATGCAGCGTCTCCTGAATCTTCTACACTGCAGGCAGATTCTCTACTGCTGATGCACCTGAGAAGCCTGCTGCTGTGCTACACCAAGTAACACCAGTTAAGATAAATGACACTCATGGATAGGTTTCAGTTCAGTTCAGTCACTCAGTCACGTCTGACTCTTGGTGACCCCATGGACTGCAGCATGCCAGGCCTCCCTGTCCATCACCAACTCCCACAGTTTACCCAAACTCATGTCCATTGAGTTGGTGATGGTTTACAGACAACAAAAATGATTTTGGATATTTTGTGCTGTGCTGGGCTTAGTCGTTTCAGTTGTGTTCAACTCTTTGTGACTCCCTGGACTGTAGCCCACCAGGCTCCTCTGACCATGGAGATCTTCCAGGCAAGAATACTGGAGTGGGTTGTCATGCCCTCTTCCAGGGGATCTTCCCAACCCAGCTTTGGAAGCCAGGTATCCTGCATTGCAGGTGGATCCTTTCCTGTCTGAGCCACCAGGGAAGCACAAGGTTATTGGTGTGGTTATCCTAACCCTTCTCCAGGGGAACTTCCTAACCCAGGAGTTGAACTGGGGTCTCCTGCATTGTGGGAAGATTCTTTACCAGCTGAGATTCCAGGAAGCCCCTTGAATGTTTTGAAATGATGCAATTCAAGAAAGGAAATTACCTAAGAATAAATGTCACATCCAAAACAAAAGCAAGTTCCAAAAACTTTTAAGTAATATATTTAACAAGATTAAGTAAAATCTTACATATATAATGCTGCAGCATAAATTCACCAAGTAAGAAAAATCAGATCAGAACGTGAAACTACTGAGAAAAACAAAAGTAGCACTACACACAGGATGTGTGCAAAGCAGGTGTGTTGACACACAAGTGAAACAAAACATTCCTAAAAAGGCAAGACCTTTGAAATCACTCATTGATATATATTCTAGGTGAGAAATGAATCAAAATAAAGAATTCAAGAATGTAAACAACTAATCGTGTCGAAGACAGACAGCAGAGGCCCTAAAAATATAAAATCAGCTTCCAAAATATCTCACTGTAGCTATAAAAATTCAATTTCAAAAATGATTATTAATATAAAAAATTAAAAATTTATTTTATTTTTGCTCTATTCACTAGTTTTTTTGTATTTTTTAGTATGCACATATAACTGATATCATACAGTATTTTCCTTTCTCTGTTTGACTTACTTCACTTAATATGATAACCTCCGGGCTTCCCTGGTGGCTCCGTTGGTAAAGAATTTGCTTGCAAGGAAAGAGACACCAGTTCAATTCCTGGGTTAGGGAGATCCCATGGAGAATGGATAGGCTACCCACTCCAGTATTCTTGGGCTTCCCTGATGGCTCAGAGTTAAAGAATCTACCTGTAACATGGGAGACCTGGGTTCAGTTCCTGGGTTGGGAACATCCCCTGGAGGAGGGCATGGCAATCCACTCTATTATTCTTGCCTGGAGAATCGCCACAGAGGAGCCTGGTGGGCTACAGTCCATGGAGTTGCAAAGAGTCGGACACACCTGAGCAACTCAGCACAGAACAGCCTGATGACCTCTAGGTCCATCCATATTGCTGCCAATGGCATTATTTCATTCTTTGTATGGTTGAGTAATATTCCATTGTATATATGTACCATATCTTTTCATCTGTCAATGCACACTTAGAGTACTCTCATGTTATTATTTACAAATAATGCTGCTATGACCATTAGGTTGCATGAACCTTTTTGTATTACATATTTTCTTACTTTCATGTGCTCTATTATCATCTTCTTAAACTAGTATTAGATGCATGTTTAGAACTTCTTTCATTTCCCTTTATTTTTAACTTGTAACTCATATCTTTCCCGTGTTTATTCTGTATTTCCATAAACTGGCCTTCTAATTCCTTATTTCATCCTCTGTTTCCAGTCTAATGTTGAACTCTTCACAGGTTCTTTTTTTTAATTTCAAAGACTCAGACATAAAGATTATTGAGATTCTACCATTTGGAGCTGCATGAACAGTACCTATAAAAAAGGCCATAGTCACCTAGGTTGATTTTTTGTAAGAGACAAGTGAAGGGTATGCCCTTTTTTGCCAATCATGCTGCTTTCTATCTCTTACTACCATATGACTAAATCCCAATTTAATGCACTACTTTGCTCCCTAGACTCCAATGTAATACACTCTTGTTTCCTTCTGGATTTTCAATTCCATGATTTCTGATTCACCTCTTGAACTTTCACAAGCATTTTTTTGTCCCTTAATTTAGGGAGGGACTTCCCAGGTGGTGCTAGTGGTAAAGAATCTGTCTGCCAATGCAGGAGACAGAAAGAGACGCAGGATTGATCCCTGGATCAGGAAGATCTCCCGGAGGAGGGCATGGCAGCCCACTCCAGTATTCTTGCCTGGAGAATCCCATGGACAGAAGAGCCTGTTGGACTACAGTCCAGGGTTCACAGGGCATCAGACACAACTGGGCAACTAAGTGCAGCACTATATAGGGCTGTGTTTCTTGCACTGACTCCCAGGTAATTGTTTTCTCTGATCTGGTTAATCCTCACATGAAGGTACTGAGTCATAAACATTCTCAGGAACTTTTTCACCAATGGCCCTGGTTGAATGTATAAAAACCTGTCCTAGTTCCTAGATGTTTCTAGCCCTGACAAATCTGCTTTTGGATAGCTGGAATATCGAAGCTCGTACGAGGATTGAGTTAAACTGGCCCGGTTAGGAGGTCAGCCCAGAATAACTCTTCATTCCTTCTTCTCTTGTACAGAGAGTAAAAAGGTGATATCAACCCCACAGACATCTCACAGACTGTACGCCTCCAGAAAGGACAGGAATCCTGCTGGTGCTCAGGTGGGGACTGAACTCTACATGGTTTTTCCCTGGCTGGCTGCAAGAAAGAGAGGTGTTGTCAACAAGCATGCAATGTGTACATTCCAAATTACTGGAAGAAGACTGCAGAGCAAGGGCTGCTATAAATGGAAAATAGACAACAAGTAAACAGAGATCCCGTGGCAACTATAAAGTATATATTACTCCATGAAAGATAACAGTAACCATAACAAGCTTACGATATACGAACACCTTGAGACTCATGTGATGAGGACACTATCTTCCTAAAAATGTGTGCAAAATAATGCAAATCAGCTTTTAGATGGACGGGATATACAATTTCTGCCTCAGAAGAAGTTGGTTATAAACTTGTGTGTGGCATTTCAGGTCCGCTGAAAGGCAATTACAAAGGCTTTACTTGAAGGAGAGCTGTGCTGCCCACAGCAGATGCCAACACAGCCAGCATCTGCAGGGCCTATGGGGAGATGCTGTCAAAGACTTGGGGAGTCCCGGCCAGCCACATTCTTAGATGCCTCCTTAGCTTGGGGCCCCGAATCCCACATTGGAGGCCCTGCACAGATGTCTTCTTCAGGTACCTCAACTGAGCCTTCCTTACTAAAAGGATGGAAAAGGAGAAACCTTCAAGACACTGTCCCCATCCTGACCCAATGTTTCATATTTCCCATTCATAGCCTGCCCCTCCCACTCCTTGTGGTCCCTAGCTCCATTAAACCTCTGGAGGCTTTTGTCTCGGGGGGAGTTCTTATGATTAAGTAAGATGAGCCACCCCCGCCCACTTCTGTGCTGGCCCACCTGATCCTTGACCAAAACATCCTTCAGTGGAAGGAAAATTGAACTGGAAGAGTAGGTGGTTTCTCCAGTTTTCACCTTTTGAATGTACTATCATGGAAGAAGTGACCAAGAGCTTCACTGTTTTCAGTCTGGCTCTTAATCCTTTGAGGGACTGTTTCCACACCTGGTCATTTAGCTCTGTCTATAGTGTCTGACACTGCCCTGGTGCTGATGCTCAGTCCTTTTATCAAGTTTAGAGGTGATGCTCAACTGTTCGTTTAGTTGCTCTCAGTAAAACTCTTGACATCATCCTTGTTTGCTGTTGTTCAGCTGCCAAGTTGTGCCTGACTCTTTGCAATTCTATAGACTGTAACACACCAGGCTTCCCTGTACCTCACCATCTCCCAGACTTTGCCCAAGTTCATGTCCATTGAATCAGTGATGCCATGTAATCATCTCATCTTCTGTCACCCTCTTCTCCTGCCTTCAATCTTTCCCAGCATCAGGGTAATTTTTCCAATGAGTCAGCTGTTTGGTCCAAACATCATTCTTACTGGACCCAAAATGTTATGGTAACATACATTCTTCAGAATTAAGATGGACCATCAGAGGAACTTCAGTCAAGACTCTCCACTCTGGTTCTAAGAGACCAACTAAATATCTCTCCTTTCATTGGGTTGCCCAAAAGGTTCATTCTGTGTTTTCCATATGGTGTTATGAGAAAACTTTTTGGCTAACAATATTTGCACTGTTCTCATGCATAAAGTCAGGTCAACTGAGTTTTTCATGTCTGGACTATAGTTATGATTAAAATAGTTGTCTGGGTATAAAACAAGAGAGTTAATGAGCATCTGTAGCTTTGAGATTCTGCTAATGAAACCATATTCTAGTTTGCTGGGTTTAATAAATTACATTAGAGTGTATTCAGTAAATCCCCACTGGGATCCATTTTCTCCAAGACCATCTAGAAACTTTTCCTTAATTATTTTTAAAACCACTGCTGACAGCTAAAACTCTCAAAAAGGTGTTCTATTAATAGTTTTCAGAGCTAGGATTTTTTTTTTTAATTTCTGAAAGCAGATATGTTTACTTTAATTAAACAACAAGAACTGTGTACTTTTTAATGGCTCTCCTTTACCATGACTTCTAGGAAACTCAGACAGGGATTTCTTCAATAGTGTCTATTCTTTTTAATATGATTTTCCATTTTAAACATGGTTTTAATTACTTATGTCTTCTTTCAACTCAATTTAAAATATTTTAAAAATTAAGAGAGAGATTAAAAAGCAATCAATCAAAGAAGACAATGAATGATATTTAATCAATGAATACGTGTGATTTGGTTTTAGAACAGAAAATGTATTCAAAGAACCACTGCAAATTAAAACAATGTCTGTCTTTAAAAATTGCCAAAATGATTATAAAGATAAGAGAAAATTGGTTTTAATGGACATCTTCATTGATGAAACTCAAAGGCCATGCCCACTATTAACTGTAGATAATTGTAGGTGATTTAGGAAAAATATAGCAGATGTTACTGGTAAGCATTTATTTTCTGCACTTCATTATAAATCTCTCTCTGGTCAGCTGTGTGTGTGTGCATGGTAAGTCGCTTCAGTCATGTCTGACTCTTTGCGACACCATGGACTGTAGCCCACCAGGCTCCTTTGTCCATGGGCATTCTCCTGGCAAGAATACTGGAGTGGGGGGCCATGCCTTCCTCCAGGGGATATTCTGAGCCCAGGGATCAAACCTGGGTCTCCTTCACTGCAAGAGGATTCTTTACTGTATGAACCACTGGGGAAGCCCTCTCTACTCATTTCAGTCAGTTAGTTAGTTCAGTCGCTCAGTCGTGTCTGACTCTTTGCGACCCCATGGACTGCAGCTCGCCAGGCCTCCCTGTCCATCACCAGCTCCCGGAGTTCACTCAAACTCATGTACATCGAGTTGGTGATGCCATCCAGCCATCTCATCCTCTGTCATCCCCTTCTCCTCCTGCCCCCAATCCCTCCCAGCATCAGAGTCTTTTCCAACGAGTCAACTCTTTGCATGAGGTGGACAAAGTATTGGAGTTTCAGCTTTAGCATCAGTACTTCCAAAGAACACCCAGGACTGATCTCTTTTAGAAAGGACTGGTTGGATCTCCTTGCAGTTTGAGGGACTCTCAAGAGTCTTCTCCAACACCACAGTTCAAAAGCATCAATTCTTCGGGGCTCAGATTTCTTCACAGTCCAACTCTCACATCCATACATGACCACTGGAAAAACCATAGCCTTGACTAGATGGACCTTTGTTGGAAAAGTAATGTCTCTGCTTTTGAATATGCTATCTAGGTTGGTCACAGTTTTCCTTCCAAGGAGTAAGTGTCTTTTAATTTCATGGCTGCAGTCACCATCTGCAGTGATTTTGGAGCCCAAAAAATTAAGTTTGACACTGTTTTCACTGTTTCCCCATCTATTTCCCATGAAGTGATGGGACCAGAGGCCATGATCTTAGTTTTCTGAATGTTGAGCTTGAAGCCAACTTTTTCACTCTCCTCTTTCACTTTCATCAAAGGCTTTTTAGTTCCTCTTCACTTTCTTCCATAAGGGTGGTGTCATCTGCATATCTGAGGTTATTGATATTTCTCCTGGCAATCTTGATTCCAGTTTGTGCTTCTTCCAGCCCAGCTGGAAGATCTAGTCATTTAGAAGCATCCAAATCTCCTGGATGAGAATCAGGGTATTAGAGTAGGAACACAAAGAAAGGGCACGTGAGTTCTAGTTTTATACTGCCAATAAAGATCTGCTAACAAAAAAATAGGTCATGCTCAAGGCTGGACTTATGGTGCACCCCACAGCTGTGATATGAAAGAGCACAGAGAGACAAAATCACCCAGGCAGGAATCTTGGAGTCTGGATGAAGGTCACCTAGGTTAGACCTGTGGGGTAGGGAAATGAGGTATTTCCATGGAGCAGGAGCCAAGACAAGAAGAGGAGGGGTTTGATCAGAAGCACCAATCTGAGGAGCTGGTGTGGTCACTCCAGATCACAAAGCATTAGTCTAGGAAGGCAGGCCAGGATTCAGACACCAATTCCTCTGTCTCTCAGAAGTACATCAGTCTGCTCTGACTGAGATGCTGGTTCAGGTCTTTGCAGCCAAAGTTGGCTGCTCATCTCCCATGGATGGTCTAGTTTAAGAACACCCTCTTGTGCCCTGAGATTTAAATGAGTGCATTTCACTGCCTGAATTGCCACCCACCTACTCCCCTTTATAAGCCAAAATTCTTAGAAGTTCAAGAAAAGATGATGGGTCTTGGACTTAGGATATGATGTGGTCATATGGAAGGAAAACTTGCTTCTTGCAATTCAGGATGACTGGAAAGAATAAAACTCACATCTGCATGTGAAGTTTAACCTTCCCAACCTGTTTTCTCATTTATAACAGAGAAAATAATGCCAAGATTATTGGGAGTGTTCCAGCTATGTAAACCACAGCAGACATTCCATTAACTCTAGCTAATAATAGTTTTTGATTACTAGAACTCTGCCTATGGCTTTACCATTTCATTGTGGTATAATTATATGTTTAACTTTTAAACTATCTATTATTTTAAAATAGTTATCTAAATTATTGTATTTTCATATATTCTCTATCTCCTACCTTCAATTTTCTTTTTACCTTTATTTTTCTGGCTATTGCTTTCATCATGGAAAATACTGAGGTCAGAGATTGAAGGGCTCATCTTCGAAAGATGAGACACAAATGCGTTTGTGTTCTTGCTGGAAACTAAACAAATTGTAATTGTTTTCATTGAAAATCCAGTATGATAGGAAAGCCTTCATTATAACAGGCTGAATATATACAAGTAAAGCATGTCCCTTCCGATAACAATCTCCACTTTATATATTTTTTAAAAATACGTATTTTAGTCTATTCTTTCTTGACATTCCCAAATTAAATGGCAAATTATATAATCATTGTGCCAGTTAAACCTCTAAAAGTTTTATTAATAAAGAATTAAAAGTGATCTAAGTCTGAAAGAGTTGTTAGAGGAGCCTGGTGTGCTGCAGTTCATGAAGTTGAAAAGAGTCGGACATGACTTAGCCACTGAACAATAATGACACCAAATATTGCAGCAAATATATAAATTAAGTGGGTATCTTTTAAAACTAAAATATAGATTCAACTTATCAAGGTAGTATGATGTTTAAAAATGAGTCCTGGAAATAAACCATGAGAATTCTTGTCTCTATTGCACCATTCGCCAGTTTTGTGTATTAAAAAATGTTGCTTTTCATCTCCTTGTCTCAGTTTCTATATCTGAAAGTGGCAATAGTAGTGCCCACATCAGGTACTGTATGAAGAAAGTTCTTGACACACAGTAAATGGATCAATAAATATTGGATCTCACTTTCTATCTGTGTATTTGTTTTCTCATGCAACAACCATTTATTGAGCATCTACTATGGCATAGAAACTCAGTTTAGCAGGGAGGAAAATGAGGCAGAGATATTTCTACCCCCTGGAGCTTACATTCAAATGAGAACTTCAGTTCAGTTCAGTTGCTGTCGTGTGTGACTCTGCGGCCGCATGGACTGCAGCACGCCAGGCCTCCCTGTCCATCACCAACTCCCAGACTTTACTCAAACTCATGTCTATTGAGTCAGTGATGCCATCCAACCATCTCATCCTCTGTCGTCCTCTTCTCCTCCTGCCTTCAATCTTTCCCAGCATCAGGGTCTTTTCCAATGAGTCAGTTCTTTGCATCAGGTGGCCAAAGTACTGGAGTTCTAGCTTCAGCATCAATCCTTCTGATGTATATGCAGGACTGATTTCCTTTAGGATGGACTGGTTTGATCTCTTTGCAGTCCAAGGGACTCTCAAGAGTTTTCTCCAACACCACAGTTCAAAAGCATCAAGTCTTCAGCACTCAGCTTTCTCCATAGTCCAACTCTCACATCCATACTTGGCTACTGGAAAAACCATAACTTTGACTAGACGGACTTTGTTGGCAAAGTCTGTTTTTTAATATGCTGTCTATGTTGGTCATAACTTTTCTTCCAAGGAGCAAGTTCTTTTAATTCCATGGCTGTAGTCACCATCTGCAGTGATTTTGGAGTCCCCAAAAATAAAGTCTGTCACTGTTTCCCCATCTATTTGCAATAAAGTGATGGGGCCAGATGCCAAGATCTTAGTTTTCTGAATGTTGAGTTTAAGCCAACTTCTTCACTCTCCTCTTTCATTTTCATGAAAGTTCTTCTTCACTTTCTGCCATAAGTGTGGTGTCATCTGCATACCTGAGGTTATTGATATTTCTCCTGGAAGTCTTTTTTCCAGCTTGTGCTTCTTCCAGCCCAGCATTTCACATGATGTACTCTGCATATAAGTTAAATAAGTAGGGTGACAATATACAGCCTTGATGCACTCCTTTCCCGATTTGGAACCAATCTGTTGTCCATGTCCAGTTCTAACTGTTGCTTCTTGACCTATATACAGATTTCTCAGGAAGCAGTTTAGGTGGTCTGATATTCCCATCTTTTCCTAAGAATTTTCCATAGTTTATTATGATCCACAAAGGTAAAATCTTTGGCATAGTCAATAAAGCAGAAGTAGATGTTTTGTGGAACTCTTTGCTTTTTTGGTGATCCAACAGATGTTGACAATTTGATCTCTGGTTCCTCTGCCTTTTCTAAATCCAGCATGAACATTTATAAGTTCAAATGGGAACTTACATTCTATAATAATATTGCTATTGTTGAGGGCCAGGTATGTATCAAGTGCTATACTGATACCTTGGATACAGTATCATATCAAATTAATATCAATGTTGGTGATAAAATAAATTCATAGCAGGAAATAATCATTTTCATCAATGTAGTTGCATGGTTAAGAACCAAGTTAACAAATGCAATTCTTGGTTCTTGTTGTTTGTCAAATATTCTAGCTAGCAATACATGATGAAAACTTAGTGGATATTCTGAGGTTGACTGTGTTAATGTATACTTCTTTTGTCTGGTTCTAATGTTACTGAGTGAAGACAAGAATGCTTATAATATAAATTGAATATTCCAGAAGTAGTGGTAGTATTTGCAAAAGTTAACACTGCTTTTGCATTAAAATAATGAAGTATAGTCAATGTAAAATATGATATATATTACAAGGGTACAATACAGTGATTCCCAATTCTTAAAAGATTATACTCTATGTTCTCTGTGTTGTAAAGTACATCCTTTCATTTATGTTAATACATAGCAGTTTATACCTTCTAATCCCCTACATCTATGATGTCGCTCCCCCTTCTCTCTCCCCATTGGTTACCGTGAGTTTGTTTTCTATAAGCCTGATTCTTTTTTGTTCTATCCACTAGTTCTTTTGGTAGTTTTTATATTCCACATATATTCCACACTCAGTCGTGTCTGACTCTTTGTGACCCCGTGGACTATAGCCCACCAGGCTCCTCTGTCCATGGGATTCTCCAGGCAAGAATACTGGAGTGGGTTGCCATTTCCTTCTCCAGGGGATCTTCCCCACTGAGGGATTGAACCTGGGTCTCCTGCATTGCAGGCAGACGCTTTACCCTCTGAGCCACCAGGGAAGCCCAATTCCACATATAAATGACATCATATGGCATTGGTCTTTTACTATCTGACTTATTTCACTTAGCATAATAGCCTCTAAGTTCATCCATGTTGTTGCAAATGGCAACAATTTCAATATTTCCTATGGCTGAATAGTATTTCACTGCGTGTGTGTCCGTGTATATGTATCACATCTTATTTATGCACTCATCTGCTGATGGACACTTAGATTGCTTCCAAATCTTGGCTAATGTAAATAATACTGCTATGAACATTTGGGTGCTTATATCTTTCCAAATTAGTGCTTTTGTCTTTTCAGACATATACCCAAGAGTGGGATTGCTGGGTTATACGATAGTACATTTAGATTATTAGAAATCGCCATATGGCTTTCCATGTTACCTGCACCAATTTATGTTCCTACCAACAGTGCACTAGGGTTCCGTTTTCTGCACATCCTAACTAATATTTTTTTTTTTGTAGTCTTTTTGACAACAGACATTCTGACAAGTGTGAGGTGATATCTTATTGTATTTTTGATTACTGGCATAAAAACAGATGTGTAGATTAATTAGACAGAATAGAGAGTCCATAAATAAACCAATACAATCATGATCAATTAATCGATGATAAAAGGAGCAAGAATATACGGTGTAGAAAACAGCCTGTTCAATAAGTGCTGCTGGGGAAACTGGACAGATACAAGTAAAGAATGAGAGTAGAGGATTCTCTACCAACATATACAAAAATCAACTCAAAATGGGTTAAAGACTTAAATGTAAGACTAAATATTATTAAAAATCTTAGATGAAAACAGACAAAGGACACTCTTCAACATAAATTATAGCATTTCTTTTGGATCAGTGTAGTTGCATGGTAAAGAGTCAAGTTAACAAATGCAATTCTTGGTTCTAGTGTAAACTTTTTTTCAAATATACTGACTATGTAATAAATACTAATTTAAAATGTTGGAGCTTCTGAGGCTGAGTGTGTTAATGTATATCTCTTTTGTCTTGTTCTAATGTTTGACATGCTGTTGCTGCTGCTAAGCTGCATCAGTTGTGTTTGACTCTGTGCGACCCCATAGACAGCAGCTCACCAGGCTCCCCCGTCCCTGGGATTCTCCAGGCAAGAACACTGGAGTGGGTTGCCATTTCCTTCTCCAATGCATGAAAGTGAAAAGTGAAAGTGAAGTTGCTCAGTCGTGTCTGACACTTCACCAACCCCATGGACTGCAGCCTACCAGGCTCTTCTGTCCATGAGATTTTCCAGGCAAGAGTAGTGGAGTGGATTGCCATTTCCTTCTCCAAATATTTGACATAAATTATATCAATTTTTGGTATATAGTTTTCCCTAATGCAAAGGAAATGAAAGCAAAAATTTAAAAAATAGGACCTAATTACACTTAAAGTCTTTTGCACAGCAAAGGAAACCATAAATAAAGCAAAAAGACAACCTACTAAATGGGAGAAATTATTTGTAAATGATATGACCAATAAAGGATTAACATCCAACGTATATGAGGAACTCATACAACTCAACATCAAACAACTTGATTAAGAAATGGGCAGATGAACTGAATATTTTTCCAAAAAGGAAACGAAGATGGCCAACAGGCACATAAAAAGATACTCTACATCACTTATCATCAGGGAAATGCACATCAAAATAAATTAAAACCTTTATGTGATCCCCGGTTATAGTCACTAATTTATATCATGAAGATGACGCCAATGGTGTAGAGAGCAACCAGGAATAATCATGGGTTCCTACAAGAACCAAAGCTAAAATTTGCAATATTTAAGCATCATGTTCTAAAGAACTTAGGTATTAACCCCAAATCAATTAGAGAGCCTAATTCCTAGGTCCACTCAGCATGCAGTAGATATTCATTTTCCTTTCATCAGGAATATGGAGATTCCTGCTCAATGCTATACGGTAGTCTGGATGGGAAGGGGACTTGGAGGAAAATGGACACATGGATATGCATGGCTGAGTTCCTTTGATGTTCACCTGAAACTATCAGAACACTGTTGGTTGGCTATATTCCAATACAAAATTACAAAGTTGTAAAAAAACAAAAGCTTAATGACATTTTCTAGATTGTGTGTTATCCGTCAGCTTTGAAAATGTGTGTTTTCCTGTCATTTATTATCTCATTATAAATAAATGTTCACTTTTATTCTAAAAAAAAAAAAAGAATATGGAGTTTCCAGAACTAGATAAAAGCAATGTTAGAGGAAAGTCAGAAGGAAACTGAATGAAGGGTGAAAATACAAAGGGTCCTTTTACTTCAGGAATCTGAGACTTCAGTTCCCTCTCCCTGGATAAAAGAAACCCAGTTTGTTCTTTCAATCCCTCTGATCTCTGTTTGATTACCAAGTCATCAGAGACCTCTTCCTACCTTTACTATGCAGCTTCTACCCAAAGCAGCATTCCCCTTTGTCCTTGTGTTTACCTATTACGGGGGATTCCCTGGTGGCTCACACAGTAAAGAATTAGCCTGCAATGCAAGAGACCCAGGGTTGATCCCGGGATCAGGAAGATCCCCAGAGAAGGGAATGGAAACCCACTTCAGTATTCTTGCCTTGAGTATTCCATGGACAGAGGAGCTTGTCAGGCTACAGTCCATGGGTTCACAAAGACTCAGACATGATTGAGCAACTAACACTTGACTGATACAAGTTCTTGCCAATTTGCATCAACAATTGGCTTGTTGATTTATTCTCTGTCTCTCCATCCCTCTCTAAACAAGCTCTATTTCTGCCAGGAACATCTCTCTGTTGTTCAATGTTCTGTTGCCTATCAAGGAAAGTGTTCAAGAGACTGTAGTTACTCAATAAATATTCATTGTATGAACAAAATAACAATTGGGAATATTCTACATTGGCCTTTTGGGATTTTGGTGAACGCTTGTCTGCATCCTTCCAAGCCCAGGAGGATGAGACAGACACCTAAGTAAACACAGAGAAAGAATTATCCTTTTGGAGGTGCTGGGGTGTCTACAACTGGACGCCCTGGGCAACTAGGGAGGTCTCCCTCTCCATACACCCAGCAGGAGATTAAGGGCAGACATCCTCACTTGTGTCTATTCACCAGTTCCTACCAATATGCTGCTCTAGCCTTAGACATACACTCAGTTACTGTGTGGTCAAGATCTACTGGCACATGGCTTTGCTTCTGGTTTCCTGTGACTGATTGAGCATAAGTGTGATTTTCTTTCCTTATGATGCCCCTTTGAATGATGGTTAAAAAAAAATTCTAAATAGAGTAATTTCACATTAAAGAAGAAAACATGCTAGGGTGGGCTAAGTCTGGGGGCAGGTTGGTCATATCAATTAGGAATGCATTTGGCAGGCTTCCCATGTGGTTCAGTGGTAAAGAATCCACCTGCTAAAGCAGGTGAGATTCAGCATTTGTGAGGATTTTTAGGATTTGCGAGCTTGTGGACTATAGCCTGCCAGCCTCCTCTGATTTCCCAGGCAAGAATACTGGAGTGGGTTGCCATTTCCTGCTCGAGGGGATATTCCCAACAAATGACTTGGTTCTTCAGTGTGAAATATGAATGGCTAAACATGACCATGATGCATTTTTGGAACATTAAGAACACAGGAGAAAATGTGTATGATGAAGAAACGAAAAAGTTAACAATGGAAAATGGATAATAATTTGAGGAACATCTTAAGTTATGATGAGATGTCAAACAGCATCAGGGCAATCAATACAGCAAGGAATCTTCACTTTATTACTATTTACAAAGTTTCCTTTTGGCCTATTATTTTACATTAAATAGGTAACCAAATGCTGTGAGATTATTAAAAGTTTAGAAATGGATAGGAAAGGGGAAGAGGATGCTGGGAATGGTATAGAAGTAGTGAGAGGTAATTAGTCCCTGGTTTTCACGGTGGGATGTCAACAAGGATGTAAACTTGAGAAAGATGTATTATTTAAGGTGGGGAAAACTATCCAAAGAACTAAAAATACAAAAGAAAAGAAAAAGACCAAACAAAGTTAATTCCATGGAGTATGATTGGATTGGATTGTGACTAGTTTATTTTTAATCTCAACTCTGGTGTTTTTAGCTTAGAGTCTGAAGAAATATCATTTCACAATAAAAAAAATAATTAAAACTATTTTAGACTAAATGCAGAGCTTATATATTCAAATCTATCCAACAAGGATGGCTTTAAAGTGAAAGAGTTAGTCACTCAGTTGTGTCTGACTCTTTATGACCCCATGAACTGTAGACCCTAGGCTCCTCTGTCCATGGGGTTCTCCAGGCAGAAATACAGGAGTGGGTTGCCATGCTCTGCTTCAGGGGATCTTCCCAACCCAGGGATGGAACCTAAGTCTCCTGGATTCTTTACTGTCTGAATCACCAGGAAACCCAATGATGGCTTGCATTGGGGTAAAATTGAAAATAGTATACAATTCTTGAAAATAGTTATCTTTTGAACAGAGGGAAGTTAGCTTTAGTGAAATGACTAGAAAGTTAATGCTTTACACACAGTGTTTCTCTTAACATATTAAATACGAATATATTACAAATAGATCTTCAAGTATAATTATATTCCTCATGAACAATAACAAGGTGTTAACTTCCCCCAGATTAATTATAACTAATGAGCACACCTAATCAGAGAGATTAATGTTATTATCTCTATTACTGGACCTTCCTAAATCCCTCAAGACAATTCATTCAGGCAATGATGCCAGCAGAGAGAATGTTATTGCATTTCTCCATCAAAATGATAGAATTCTGGTTGATATAAACAAAGAAACACTCTTTGTGAGGACTAACAGGCAGAGGGTAACAGAGGGTGGGTGCAGGGGCTTCAGCGCTGGTGGAGTTTGCATTACATTAATCTAAAAGGATGAGCTGGGGACTGCACAAGACAAAGCCTACTCCAGACACTTGAGTGTGAGCCCAGTGGAGCTAGGAAGTCATGGAATCAAAACTGTGACAAAGCACAGAATTCAGGAATTAGAAGGTAGAAAGTGACTCTCAAAAGTGTTCCTGACTATGTCCTAGAAGGATCTGAAGGCTACTCAAAAGATGACATTTTTTGTTCAAAATATTCAATATTGTAAAAAAGGCTTATAATAGATGTATAAATACAGATACCAAGATTATTTTAATATATAATTTTATTTTTCTGGAAAATACTTTTAAAAATTATTTTATTTATTTTAATTGGAGGCTAATTACAATATTGTGGTGGTTTTTACCATGCATCAACATGAATCAGCCATGGGTGCACATGTGTCCTCCTATCCTGAACAACCTCCCCACACACGTCACTCCCCACCCCATACCTCTGGGTTGTCCCAGAGCACTGACGTTGAGTGCTCTGCTTCATGCATTGAATTTGCACTGGTCATCTATTTTACACACGGTCATATACATCAGTTGAGTTCAGTCGCTCGGTCGTGTCCAACTCTTTGCGACCCCAGGAATTGCAGCATGCCAGGCCTCCCTGTCCATCACCAACTCCTGGAGGGTCATATACATGTTTCAGTGGTATTCTCTCAAATCATCCCACCCTTGGAAAATACTTTTAAACTATTATTAATAATATGACTATTAAACAAGTACCTATTTAATTCCTAATGCATTACTCTGTTAGTGATCCTTTCATCATATATGCATGCTACATTGTTGCAGTCTTGTCTGACTCTCTGTGACCCAATAGACTGTAGCCCATCAGGTTCCTCTGTCCATGGGATTCTCCAGGCAAAAATACTGGAGTGGGTTGCCATGCCCTCCTCCAGGGGATCTTCCTGACCCAGGGATTGAACCTGCGTCTCTTAAATCTCCTGCTCTGGCAGGCGGATTCTTTACCACTACTGCCAGCTGGAAAGAACTTCATTATATACACATACATACATACATACATATATGGGCTTTTCTGGTAGCTCAGCGGATAATGAATCTGCTTGCAATGCAGGAGACCCTGGTTCAATTCCTGGGTTGGGAAGTTTCCCTGGAGAAGGGATAGGCTACACACTCCAGTATTCTTGCCTGAACAATCCCCATGGACAGGGGAGCCTGGTGGGCTACAGTTTATGGGGCCCCACGAGTCAGACATTACTGAGTGACTAAGCCCAGCACAGCACATAAACATATATATATATAATTTTAATTAGGTATAATTAGCATGTAAATGTTGTACACATTTAATGTATATAACTCAAGTATACACTTAAGAAATTATTATCACTATTAAAGTAATAGACATACCATCATCTCCCAATTTTCCCTCTCACCTCATTATTATTGTTATTTAGTGTATTAGGAACATTTCAGAGAAGGTGATGGCACCCCATTCCAGTACTCTTGCCAGGAAAATCCCATGGATGGAGGAGCCCGATAGGCTGCTGTCCATGGGGTCACGAAGAGTTGTACACAACTGAGAGACTTCACTTTTATGCGTCGGAGAAGGAAATGGCAACCCACTCCAGTGTTCTTGCCTGGAGAATCCCAGGGACGGGGGAGCCTGGTGGGCTGCCGTCTTTGTGGTCGCAGAGTTGAACACGACTGAAGCGACTTAGCAGCAGCAGCAGCAAGAACATTTAACAGAAGATCTACCTTCTTACATTGTTAGCTACAAGTGCTGTGTGATAATCTCTAGAAACTATTTACTTTATGCCAGTTCAGTGTTGCACCCTTTGACCATCACTTCCCTTTCTTCCACCCCCTAGCCCCTGGCAATCACTCTTCTACTCTCTGTTTCTGAGTGTGACTATTTTAGGTTCGACATGCAAGTGAGATGATACAGTGTTTGTATTTCTGAGTCTGACTTATTTAGTTTAGCATAATATCCTCCAGGTCCATCCATTTTTTTGCAAATGGTGGGATCTTCTTCTTTATTAAAGCTAATATTCCATTGCATGCATGCATACATACACATACACACACACACACACACACACACACACACACACACACACACACACACACACACACACACACACCCCACATCTTCTCTGTCCATTCATCTGCTGACTCACACCTAGGTGGTTGCTTCCATGTCTTGGCTACTGTGAACAATGTTGCTATGCGCATGTGGGAGCATGTATCTCTTTGAGGTTCTGATCCCAGTTCCTTCCATTACACATTTTTCATCACATTGTGTAATTCTGGTATGAATTCTTGACTATTTACACTGCTCCAAAATGGTTTGGGGTGGTTACACTGCCTCTGTATCTTTTCCTTAAAAAATAAATAAACCCTATCAGTTTATCTCTTTCTTGCATGTACTCCTTAAATATGCTTTTGTTCAAGAGCTCTAATAACTAATGAATGCTTTCAATATATCTGAGTATCAAAATTAAGTATTCCTACAATTTTTAGAGTCAGACTTTGCGTTTTTCACTGACTACTATATAGTTTGCAGTTTTACCTATGTATATGTATTTATTTTCTTACAATCTCTTCCATTGAAATTCTAGACAAAAAAAATATATATATATATACTGTAATCTTTTCTGAAGACACCATCTCATACTTCATAGCTTAGAAAACTGTTTGCCCTGAAATCTTGTTGAGATTTAAGTGACTGATTCTCAAATTATGGGTTGAATTTTCAGGAAGGATTCTGCTAAATTATTTTACATGAGAATGGATCTTAAACACTTCATGACAATGCTTCCTGGCTATGCTTACTTATCCTCATTCTCATATTTTAGCAAATGCAGATTTTACATGCCAATCACCAACTGTATATACTTCATTATCCATGTGAAATAGTATTAAGAGTTATTGATGAAGAAAAGCAAAATTTGATAGACCAAACAGACTGATCCAATCAGGGCTCAGTTTGTAAGTGAAAAGTCTAGACACACTTTGGGCTAAACTGTTTTGGGCATTCTATTTCATAAAAACAAAACCAAAAATAAAAGCCATGGTAAGGTCATTTCAAGATTAGAAAGATTCATGGACTTGGAATGATTGGGACTTTGGAGCCAACATATTGCAAACCTGCATGTTGGTTTGCAAACCAGACACCTAGATTGCACAAAAGCAAATAGTGATACTTTGTGAATTGGAGAAAACCCAGGAGAGAGTTCCAGCTGGGATTCAGAAGTTGTAACCCAGGTATAATCTCCGCATCCTAGGGATCCATCTGATTTATGGTCCTGCAATATCTGGCTGCAGGATCTGTGCAACCACAATCATCTGGAAGGAGCCTAGAGAAATACTAAAGCCCTGGTTACTGGACTGCTGCACTCAATGCTCACAAGATGCCCCTGCTTCACTCCCTTTTTGAAAAATACTTGCTACTCCTAATATGTTTCTAGACAAAATGGAGTCATATCTGTAATTTAGGGAAATGAAATAACTGGAGCCCACCAGTTCCAATAACTTTCCAGGTGTTCAAAGAAGCGTTAGTCGCTCAGTCGTGTCTGACTCTTTGTGATCCCATGGACTATATAGTCCTCCAGTCTCCTCTGTCTGTGGGATCCTCCAGGCAAGAATACTGGAGTGGGTTGCCATTCCCTTATCCAGGGATCTTCCCAACCCGGGGATCGAACCCAGGTCTTTCACGTTGCAGGCTGATTCTTTACCATCTGAGTGACCAAACAATCAGAAAGAGGCAACACAGCAATGATGACAGAAGACACTCTTTACATATATGAAAGGGCCAGAGCAAGTCAGCCTTTTCAGATAGAGACTAGGTTTATGGAGGGATAAAGTCTCCTTGTGGTTACAGTTCTTTTTAAATTGCAGAGTAATGCTTCATTGTTAATTCTATTATATATCCTCAGTCTCTTGTGGATAGATTGAGAGTGTTTCTATTTTGTTTGCTATTACTAACAATTCTGCAATGGATATAATACATCTTCTTAGTCAGATGTGTAAGAATTCTTGTAGGACAGGTATCCCTACTATGTACACAGCATGGGCCACATAAAAAGTGTTAACCTCTGTACCGTGCAATGCTGTAAGTACGTGAAACTGCTCCTGACTGAAGGGGACTGGTCTAAGCTGAGAGTAATACCTCCACACTACAGTCCATTCACAGAAGAGCACTGATCTGGTTAATGGCACAACAAGAACTTGCATTATAATACAGTCATTTCCCCCTCTTCTTTCAGTTATATTACTCAGTTTCTATCTAACAGCAAAAAGAAATGGTAGAATTAACATTTTTTTCTTCTGTGATCATGAGTTTCCAGTGTATCATGCTCTTAGCATTTCATTTCCTTTTTCATTTTCTTATATCCCATCATCTCAGCCTAGTGCGATCTTGTCCCCACACTTACATTTAAGTAATTTCTCTGTAAATAGTTAATTTCAACATCCTCAACCACCTCTATTAGACAAACTACTAGAGAGTTATTCAGTTCTCATTTTGTTTGATTTTCTAAGGTACCTGGCATAAATCTGCAATCTTCAAACTTCCTCTTGTTTTCCCACCTCCGTCTCTGCAGGTGTTCTTTATACCTGTGGTTACTCATTGATTCCTTTTGTTGGACCTTGTTTGTCATCCACTGCTTCAGTGATGGACTTCCACGGGTTCCACACTCAGCTCACACTCACAGTCTGTATTTTTCCTTTTCAGTACCATAGCGGTCTTCCTTCCTCATTAATCTTAAATGAGCATCTGCAATGTACGAGGCACTGTTCGAGTTGTCAGCCATAGGACAATGATGCGGTCACTGGACCATGTCTCCCCTACTACAGTTTCTGCTGGACTTCTCAGGTGGCTCAGTGGTAAAGAACACACCTGCCGGTGCAGGAGACGCAGGAAACATGAGTTCGCCTCCCGAGTTGGGGGATTCCCTGGAGAAGGAAATGGTGAGCCACTCCAGTAAGGAATCCCACGGACAGAGGAGCCTGGAGGGGTCCATGGGGTCACAGAGAGTCAGACACAACTTAGCGACTGCACACCTAAAAGAATGAAAATGTAGAAAGAAAATATGTGTTAAAAGGACCTATTTGGTTGTGTTGTTGAGAACTGGTTTGGGGGAAGGGGCAAGACTGGGCACTGAGGGAACTTAGGGAGATGTTGAAATTATTCAAATGAAGTATGAAGATGTCTTGGGCCAGACAGTTTTCTGTGGAAGATGATGAAAACATTCTCATTCTGAATCCATTTTGACGATACAGCCAATGGGATTTATCCCCAAATGGTTTGTGAGGCATGGGATAAATATGTGATTTATAAGGATGAATTAAGGGTCTTGCCCTTCCAAAATGCTGGGAGATAGAATGGAGAAGATTCCAGAAGGAGCAAGCCATGGGGAAAAAGTTCATTTCTAAATGTTACATTTAAAAGGGAAAAGGCAGACACAGAGAAAAGACCAAGGGTCATGAGATGAGTTGTGCAAATAAAAAAAATCCATCTACCTCATTTGCAGTAAATTTTTTTAAAAAACGCCGTCATCACCCAGCTGGTCTCCTGGCCTCATCTTTCATCCCATCCTCATCCAAAGACAGTCCAGATTCCTCCAAATTCATCTCTCCCTGCTGTGCAGCTCGTTGAAATCTCATGTGACATCTATTGTATCAACCACAGTAAGATAGTTTCTGCATTTTTTCTACTTAAACATGTTAGTTGCTCAGTGATGTCTGACTTTTTGTGACCCGTGAACTGTGTGTAGCCCACCAGAATACTGAAAACGAGAATACTGGAGTGGGTTTCCATTTCCTTCTCCAGGGGCGATTACTGACCCATGGATAGAACCACTGTCTCCTGCGCTGGCAGGTGGGTTCTTCACCGTCTGAGCCTCTGGAATGATGAGCCGACTCTTGTAGCATGCTTTTCCCATGGCTTCACTTGTAACGTTCCTTTCCTGTGGTTTCACTGATACAGTCTCCCTTGGTCTCCTTCTCCTCTTAAATTCTGATGCCCACCCTCTCTCTCCTTGGCAGGCATGCCTTCCTGTGCTCAGCTTCAGTCTTTGCCCCTTGTCTGTCTTATTTTTCCTTTCTACAACCACAGGAGCATGAGTCACCGCACAGATTTCACCCTGCATCCAGTCAAGTCTGCTGTGTTTTAGCTGCTGACCTGATGTCTCCTTTGGACATCTGAAAGGCACCTCAAGTTCAGCTTGTTTTAACCAAATAGACTTCCTTTCCCAGATTTCTGCCTAATAATCAGCTTTATGTTTGTAGAGGAATGCTTGAAAAACTTAACAATGATTCTTTCTGTTCTCTCTATATATACAATCCCTCATTAATCTGATGACTTTACTTTGAAAATAGCCCTTGAATTGGTCTGCTTCCCTCCATCCAACCTCACCTTGTCTAACCTGCCATCACCTCCTGCTAGCCTCCTGTGGTCCCCCCCTCTCCTGCCTGCATCAGTACCATCATCTCCTCCATTCATCCTGCATCCCACTTTCCTACTCTGAGCATTTCAGCAGCACTTTTATGATTGACAGAATTTTACATGTATTTGTGTGATTATTTGATTAGTGTATGTTTCTACAAAGACAATTTCCTTTATTGACTTGTTTTTCTTAACTTTTTTGATTTTTAGGATTTGTAATAACACCTACTATTCATTTGGAATCTTACATATTTATGCTTTTTACTTGCAATTTCAAAATGCAGGTTTCAAACTCTTAGAATATTTAAATGAGGTAGAATTTTCCTTCACTTGTGACAGATTAAGAAAGTGAGATTCAAACGAATGCTGTTCTCAAGATCATATAATTTCTACCTGGTAGAGTCAAGACACCAACCCGGGTCTTTCTGATTTCATAGCCTCTGTTTATGTCATTCCACAGGGCGCCTTTCTAACTTGAAAAGTCATGTAGATATTTAATGAATAACAAAAGCATGGGTATCCATTAAGTTGGATCAAGTCCATGGTCAGTTCAGGAATCTCTCCTGGATAGATAAAGTGAGAGGAAGCCTGCTGGATGCTACCTTAGTGACAACCACATGTCTGTCCAGGTGTGCCCCAATAACAATAAGCACAATTCACCATCCTTGCTGGTCAACTGTTCTAGCAAAAACATGGAAAAATAACAGAGAAGCAAAATAACCTGAAAAAGTAATATATGTCAAATATAGGTAGAACTTATATATTAAAATTTTAACATAATTATTAATATAAAATTGTGTACCATATGAATTTTTGGACTTCGTAATATGTAAAATGAAGAGAGAACATGGTGTACCAGACAACACCAGGATGGAGCTGGATCTTGGATGGTAAATGATCTGGAAAAAGACAGGAAAGAAGTAGAGGAAGCAGGTCCTGGCAAAATATTAGGGATGCAATCCCAACACCAGTATCTCAAGCATTTTTTAAAGATACAGACACAGATGCAGAGAACGGACATATGGACAGAGCGGGAAGGGGAGGGTGGGCACTGACGTATATACACTAGCACGTGTGAAATAGATAGCCAACAGGAAGCTGCTGCATAGCACAGGGAGCTCAGCTCAGCGCTCATCTAGAGGGGCGGGATGGGGGCGAGCAGGGAGGCTCAAGAAGGAGGGGATATGTATGCGTGAGTGCTGAGTTGCTTCAGTCATGTCCTACTCTTTGGGATCCCAAGGACTGTAGCCCGCCAGGCCCTTCTGTCCATGGGATTCTCCAGGCAAGAATACTGGAGTGAGTCACCATGCCCTCCTCCAGAGGATCTTCCCAACTCAGGGTATAAACCCATGACTCATGTCTCCTTCTTTGGCAGGTGGCTCCTTTACCACTAGCACCACCTGGGAAGCCTCAGATATATGTATGCTTACAACTGATTCACACTGTTTTACTGCAGAAGCTAGCATAACATTGTAGAGCAGTTATATGCCAAGAAAAGAGATAGTTTTTGTATAATCTTATTTCTAATAAAAAGGGACTTTCTAAATCTTTTTCTTTTTTTCAAACTTCCAGTATCCATTTATGTTTGTGTATTTCATGGAGACTTCACTTCACTGCAACTAAATCAACATCCTCTACATTTTATCATTTTCCAAAAAATTATATTCCCCTTTTATTTTAAAGTACTTAAGATTTTCTTAGTTTTGTTTTGTGCTTTCCTTTCTCTTTCTCTGTCAAAGAGTGAACAATGTGACAGGGGGCGAGGATGGGGGAGAGTGAAACTGCTCACAAGTATAGAGGGAAAATCATCATTTAAGGAACCCTGAAGTGAATCTCTTTGTACCATCGATAACGGAGCCCTCAGTTCCCTGCTTTTGGAGTTGAAGTTATGGCTTTAGTTTATTTCTCAACATGGACTGAATGTGTCTAATAAAAGAACAGTGCTTATAAGAATGGCATGCTTTTAAGGAGGGAGAATGACAGAAACAAACCAAAGTTGGCACTCTGCATGGAGGAAGGTGCAATTAGTATTTAGGGAGACTTGTCCTTCACACACGTGCAGGTGACAAGGGCACACGCTGGTGTCCAAACACAGCCCTGGAGACATCGTCAGCCTACTGGAAGTTCACATTTCTTTCAGTCATCTCAGAATTAGTGCAAACACCAGTTGCAGCCTGTTTCTTGCCTCTCATGAGTATAAACCGAAGATAAAGATGAAGAATAACTCTCCACAACACATCCACTTGAAGGCTCTGGTCTTCCTCCCCCACATCTGCCTCCTTCTAAACATCTATTCTTTCTCTACTTACTTTTGCCCAGATATATTCATGCATTTGAGTGCTATATGTTATCTGAACACAGGGCATTCAAAATATCCTCCAGAGAATTGCTTTAAGTAGATGATGTGAATATACATTTTGACCATGGCTGGCACCAGATTAGAATAATGATGGCATCATGAGATGCTTAAGAGAGGCAGCATGCGGTGAGCCCTTGGCTTGCTGGATTATCAGCATATTATTGGAGAAAGAGTGTGCAGGAAAGCTAATGTGGAAGTATTTGACCCGTGTAGGGATTCCACTGGAACTTACATTTATTTTCTCTTTAGTGGAATAATTCATGCACTGTGCCAAATGTCCTCTTGACCTGACTGCTTTTTCATTGAATCCAAATAAATCAGTTAAATACATTAGAAAAATAAGAATCTGATTCAATTTTATGATCTATCCACTCCCAAATTACATGCAGTATATGAAATGTATATTATTATTTAAATGTATAAGCACACATACATATATGTTAATAAATTTACAAATTTTCAAAAGTATGTGCCCAGTTATGTCTGAATCTTTACTACCCCATGGACTGTAACCCACCAGGCTCCTCTGTCCATGGAATTTCCTGGGCAAGAATACTGGAGTGTGTTGCCATTTCTTTCTCCAGGGGAACTTCCTGACCCAGGGATTGAACTTATGTCTCCTATGTCGCCTGCACTGGTAAGCGGGTTCTTTAAGACTAGCCACTAGTGCCAGTTGGGAAGCACATTAGCACTTAATTGTAAAGAATAATTTATGCAATAGTCATACAAGTTATATATGTGTTTGTATGTTCACACATACACATATGTAAGCCTAGTAGATATAAAAATGTGGCATTTCAAGGTTACAGATAAGTCTTATGTGAAAACTTATGTTGGGACTACTGGTGAGTTATTAAGAAATCTTACACCTAAACTGAAAGAAAAATCTGTGTTCACACAGATATTTTAGTATAAAAATTAAATGAAAATATAAATGGTACATACATTATATAAATAATCTATATCACATAGCAAAGTCATTTCTAAGCATGAAGGTAAAATCATAAATAGAAAAAATGTTGGATTTAACTACACGAACATTAAGATTTTTCTTAGGGAAACTCTTTCTAAATTTTCTTAAAATCATAAAGTATAAAAAAATAAAATCAGGCAAAAAAGTATGTCCCATTTATGATAGTAGGTAAATATCCATATTATATTAAAATTATCATAATATAAAGAATAAATAATTATCACAGTAGAAAAATGAAAAATTCATATTTAAAAGCCATTGAACATACAAAACAGGGAATGAATAGAAAAGTTATTTTTCAAATAAAAAAATTAACTAATGAAAACAAAGAACTACCAACTTTTCACTTATTTGAGTGAAAAAATTTTACTCACAATGATAATACACATTAAGAAGTAGAACTATAACTGTATCGACATTTTTGTAGACAACTGAATAATATGTGTAAATATTTGCAATATTCATACATTATGTCTTATCAATAAGTCAAAAGTATAAGAAGAAGCTAAGGAAATTAATCAATTAATAAAGGCATACATAGAAGCACTACTTATAATAATAAAGTTTGTTATGTAATCTATATAATTTTTAATGAATCTTAGCAAAATGAACATGAAATGCCATAATATAGGATACTGAGTAGTTAGGCAAATAATGTTCTACATCTATCTACTCATCATATATCTAAATATAAACAGAGATATATATATTTTGTGTGTCTAATGACTGGAAGAATATCTATGACATATTGCTAAGTAAAAAAGTCAGAGTACAAACCTAACTCACGGAGGAATCTCATTGTAGGGATGTAATTAGATACAGATAGTCAGTCATATAAACTGTTACACAGATATGGATATAGATACAGGCAGAGACAAGGATGAAGATGTAAAATATATATGTACAGTTAAATATCTCTGTGCAAGTATATGTGTACACATACATTTTCAGACGCAAACTCTCAAATCAGTAACAATGCTGTTGAAAGAGCAATTTGAGCACGCTTGCCTCCTGTTCAATGAGTCTGTTGCAATTTATCTTTTCAATGAATACCTTAATATATAAAACCTCAATTTATTTTATAATGTTTTTAACTTAGATTTTTTTCCTATGAAAACATTCTAAAGACATGGTCAAAAATATACCCAAAATTGGAAATTTTCAAGTCCAATTCCCTATAAAAAATACAACAAGCATTTTTTCCCTCAAAGACAACAAAATAGCCTTAAATCAAAACAGACCCTACCAAGAAGGTTCTGAATCTAAATGACTAATTCAAAGCAGATCTGCTACTCCAACCAACTTGAAGCAGCCTATTCATTTTCCTTTTAATACTTAAGATATTTCAATGTATAGGGTGGACTTCCCTGATGGCTCAGCTGGTAAAGGACCTACCTGCCACTGCAAGAGACATGGATTCAACCCCTGGGTCAGGAGGATCCACTGGAGATGGAAATGGCAAAAATGGCAACCCACTCCAGTATTCTGGCCTGGGAAATCCCATGGACAGAGGAGCCTGGTGGGCTGTAGTCCATGAGGTCACCAAGGGTCGGACATGACTGACACACACATTATGCATATTGTTAGCACTTAATCAAGTCTGGCTGGATTTAATTTATGAGTAACCAATGTACATATCATATCACTAAATTAAATGCTGGCCTCATATTTCATTTTTTGTAATCCCTTAATATTATCATATGTAAAACTTGACATTTTCACAAATGACAGAGATACTACGTGAGGGTATTTTAGAAGATACCTTAAAAATCTCTTTAGGAGATTTAGTTAAATGGGACAGAAATAAATGATGAGAAAAATATGAATGGAAAATGTACAGCAATACTATGAATAGTTTGTGGGCTGGTTTATATGAAACAAGCTGTCTCATTGGTCTTGCAATTACTTTTGGTAATGCTATGGATATGGTCATTTCCTGCTGTAGTAAATTCTCCCCAAATTTTACTTAACATCTAAGTTAATGTGATGTTTTGCTTGTCTTAATAAATTCATATCTTTCCTTTGTCTCACTTTTAGTTTTGTGAACACTATCCAGTGTACCTATGAACACTATAAAATTGAAAGAATGTTATTATCACATTTGTGCTATGAAGGTTGGCATGTGAAACCCTAGGAAGAGTGTGACATCTTTACGCTCCTGTTGCACCAGATACAGAAGTTGGGCTATTTTCTGATTATGCAGATTGTGTTCTGTGAAAAGAGATGCTGAATAGACCAGCAGCAATAAAGTGGCATCAGCTATCAACGTTTAATATGTGGCTGAGGCTCATTTTGCAAATGGAAGCCACCAGAGAAACACAAATTCTCAATAATGAAGACTTCTTGGGCATCTCGGTCAAGTCCCTGACGGTGGTGCTATTAGGAGAGAAACGCACAACCTGGCACATGTTGCTTACGAAGTCTGATTTTCACCCAGTGGAATTTTTTCTTCTGCCAAACATGCCTCTCTGGGAAAGAGCGAGACAACTAATTAAGGCAAAAGCAAATGATCTGCATAAATAGACCAAAGAGCTTTATATAATATACCATAATCGAAGTATCTTAGAAATGTAAGTGCACACAGTATATTTGTAAAGTATACATTACCCACCAGGTTAAAGGATATCGCAGGTATAATTACCTTGCTCAGTGCTTTGTCTTCCGCATTGTTCTGTGATTCCCCACTGGTCCAACAGTGAGCACTCCTCTGCTTTCCTTTGGTTCTGCCTCTCCTTGTCTGTCTCTCCCTCACTCTCTGACTCTCTCTCATCTCCGGCAGTGCATTAGAGCACAAGGGAGATAAAAGTGTCATTTTGACTCTTGTGGAAGCTACTGGCAAACGTTATCTGAACATCTTCCTTTCTTAAGAGACAAGTTAAGCTTGGAAAGGTTTTTTTTTGTTTTTTTTTTTAAGGAAATACAAATGACTTGTTAAAGAAAGCATATTCCATAGCATTCAAGTAAAGAGGAAAAATCAGAATATAGATGGATGAGCAGCTCTTTAATTATTTGAAATGTTTACTTACAGATCACAGTAAGAGATAAGCAAAAAGAGAATGAATACAAGGTTTTCTCTAAACATGAACATCTTAGAAATCAAATGTGGTATTTTAAAATTAATGTTGGGCAAGGGGCATGGGGGAGGGATGGGTTGGGAGTTTAGGACTAGCAGATACACACACTACTATGTTTTAATACAAAATGGATAGATAGTAAGGTCCTTCTATATAGCACAGCAAACTACAATCAATATCCTGTGATAAACCATAAAAAAGCCATAATACTCCTAAGATGCAAAAGCTAATTGAAATTCTTAAAATAAGTGACAGTAAAAAATAGAAAACATGCAAGACTGTGTATAATATCAACATCGTTATTTTATGTGAAAAACTGTTAATCGCTCAATCATGTCCAACCCTCTGTGATCCCATGGACTGTATCCTGCCAGGCTCCTCCGTCCATGGGATTCCTTGGGCAAGAATACTGGAGTGAGTTGCCATTTCCTCCTCCAGGGGATCTTCCCCACCCAGGGACTGAATCCAAGTCTCCTGCTTAGCAGGAGGATTCTTTACCACTGAGCCACCAGGGAAACCTCATCGTTTTATACTATGAACAAAATGTTTTAAGAGTACAGTCTACCCTAGGTGTCTACTAAGCTTTGGTTCCAGGACCATCCAAGGACACCAAAATCCAAGACTATCCAGTCCCTTATATCAACATACAATTATGTAATATTTTCATATAAGCTATACACTTCTCCAGGGTACTTTTCATCATCTCTAGATGACTTAAAGTAACTAATGCAAAGTAAATGTTATGTAAGAAGTTGTAAATAGACTGCAAACACTATGTAAATAGTTGTTGGCCATGGCAAATTGAAGTTTTGCTTTTTGCAACTTTCGGGATTTATTTTCCTGAACATTTATTGAATCTGTGCATGCAGAACCACCTACACAGAGGCTGACTGTTGTGCACTATTAGGTAATAACTGTTACAAATGACCACCAAATAACTGATGCTTTCAAACTGCAGTGCTGGAGAAGGAGAGTCCCTTGGACAGCAAGGAGAACAAACTAGTCTGTCATAGATGAACTCAACCTCTAATATTCACTGGGACGACTCATACTGAAGCTCCAAATCTGTGGCCACCTGATGCGAAGAGCTGACTCACTGGAAAAGACTCTGATGCTGGGAAAGATTGAAGCCAGGAGAAGAAGGAGACAACAGAGGATGAGACGGTTGGATGGCATCACCAACTCAATGGATATCAGTTTGAACTATCTCTGGGAGATGGCGAAGGACAGGGAAGCCTGGTGTGCTGCAGTCCATGGGGGTGGAGTCGGACACGACTTAGCAACTGAACAACAACAACATTAAAGACAGAAAAGAAAATTCTCGAAGGTGACAAAGCAGATTTAAGCAATCGGTTTTGATGCAAAAGAAAACCCTCCCCTCACCCTTCCAGCTGAGAAACAGCCTCTTCAGTGAATCTAATCTTAAGAAATAGCTCCTCCCTTGGTGCAGCTGACACAACTACAACTTAAGTCTTTGCAATTTGAAAAAAAAAATTCTTTTTTTGCTTAATTTAAGCCACGTTTCCTGTGCTGCCTTGAGCACTTTATAGCACAAGTAGGAACAATGTCTGGTTTTTTCAGGGCATTCTCCTGATGGCATTGCCTGGATGCATGACTTGAGTTTCCCAACCCTGATATCATCATGGTTATATGACTGCCTGTAACTAATCATTACATAAAAAGCAACAACCTTCCTAGCTCTTCAAGTGTGAACATGACAATGCCCACAATTTAAAGCAGTGTGCCTGCACACTAAGACCCTTCAGTTGTGTCTGACTCTTAGCAGCCCTATGGACTATAGCTTCCCAGGATCCTCTGTCCATGGGATTCTCCAGGTAAGAATACTGGAGTGGGTTGCCATGCCCTCATCTAGGAGATCTTCCTGACACAGGGATCAAACCCAGGTCTCTTGTATTGCAGGAAAATTCTTTACCTTTGAGCTACAAGGGAAGCCCAATTTAAAGCAGACCCATCAACAAAAGAAAATATAGAGAATAGAAATCCACTTGAGACATGTTGACATGAGCTGTCACTGAACTGGCTGAAACTAATCAGCCAAATGTTTTCTTTGTTTGGGATTAATTCTCCTCTACATGAGGTTTTATACTCTTTACTGCTTGATGGAATCTCCTTTTGTGGAGATTTTACATATTTGGTTGCAATAGTCAATAACACCTGAAATTTTTCAATGGTAAATTGGGATGGAGACTGTAGGATTAACAATCCTTTTTTGTTAATTAATTTATACACACACGTATATAAGTCAAGATCAAGGCTCTTCCAATTATACCAAAATTGAAACACATTAACATTAACCTGAGGCCTGATTCATTGGCAACTGCTGCAACCAACCAGTCTCCACCCGTCTTCAGCTGTTAACATCTGATTGGAGAGCTTGTCCCTCAGCAAATTTTGACACCTCTTTTAAAGCGCTTTGTAAGGACTTCCCAGGTTGCTCAGTGGTAAAGAACCCACCTGCAATTGCAGGAGACATAAGAGACACCAATTCAACCCCTGGATTGAGAAGCTTCCCTGGAGAAGGAAACGGCAACTCACTCCAGTATTCTTGCCTGGAAAATTCCATGGACAGAGGAGCCCGGTGGGCTATAGCCCATAAGGTCACAAAGAGTCAGACACGACTGAGCACACACGCAGTAGCTGCTGAACAATCTTACTATATTATTAAAGCCCTTTGTAATTCAGAGTCAGGCTGCTTCTCACCCATTTCCAGCCCTGGTACTGAGCTCCACCTCAGGCGATGGATTATCTGTACCTACATTTTAGTTCCTTAATTAATTACTGCTGCTTCTGAATGGCTAACCCTTGGCAGAATCAATCAAAATTCCTCTACCTCTGTTTATTTCCCCAGGTGAAACTCTAGAGGAACAGAAGAAGCCAAAGTTATCTCCTTTTCTCCCGATGACCCACAAATGTTTTACAGGCAATCAACATCATAGCGGCCAGCTGTTATCTCCAGAAGGCAGCCTACCTTTCTGTATCTTAAAGAAACCTGAATACTGCTTCTCTTTCACCCTTTTTTCTTTGCACTCTCCCAACCAGAGTTTCTCTTGATAAATCAAGAAGTGTTTGTTCAGTGTTTGCTCTGAGTCCAGTACTGTTCTCAGTTCAGTGATTATGTCAAGTGAATAAAAAATGGAATTCATTGCCACAAAGAACTTAGTGACAACACTGTTTCAAGGACTCAGTGCTACAATGATGACGTAACAGGAGGGTGTGCTAGAGAAAGTCTGTGAATCTCTTAAAGGGAGGGAAGACCTCTTGGAAAAGATGATATTTGATTGCCGGCTTCAAGACAAATAGTAAAAAGCTTCGTGGAAACCTTGGGAAAGAGGGAATCAAGCAGAGGAGCAGCAGGTAGCATGTTGCTGAGACATGAATTCTTAGTTACATTAGAGAATCATATCTAGTGAAACAAAGGATAGAGGAGGACCTATGATGTCTAAGAGGCAGGAATGAGATCATACAGGGCTTCACATGCCAGAGAAAAATCCTATTTTGCCATGTGAACCAGGAAGTAAAGGAATGATTAGATTTTATATAAGGAAAATAGCATTAGTAAAATCCTCCATGCTGTGAAAACAAATCAACTATGCAGGGAAAGCATGTCTATATATGGTTGAGTCACTTAAATTGTTCACGTGAAACCACTGTTAATCAGCTATACTGTTAAAGCAGAATAAAAGTTTAAAAACAAAAAACATTAAAAAAAAAAAAAAAACATACGGGGAAAGACTGGAGAAAAGCAAATCAGTTAGGAAGCTGTGGCGGTGGTAAGTTGCTTCAGTCATGTCCAACTCTTTGCAACCCTATAGATGGTAGCCGGTCAGGCTCCTCTGTCCATGGGATTCTCCAGGCAAGAATACTGGAGTGGGTTGCCATTTCCTCCTCCACAGTTAGGAAGCCACTGGTAGCCAAGGAATTATGGTGGCTTGGACCAAGATATCACTGGCAGAAATGCTGAGACATGTCTGGCTATGAAGCATGTGCTGGAAATAAAGCTGGCGTTTACTGATGGACTGGACATGGACTTGAAGAGAGGAATCAAGGGTTCCAGGCACCAGCTTGAATGACTCAGGGAATGAGTGTCACTCTCTAGGGTCTTGCTGAGCACTCAGCTGTGTCCCCTCCACCTAACTGCATATGTTGAAACTCTAACTTGAAGGTTTGGAGAGGAGGCCATTTGGGGGTTGTTCTGGTCCAGGCGGCGACATAAGGGTGAGGTCCTAATAACATTGTAGGGATTGCATTCATGCTCAGTCGCTCAGTCGTGTCTCTTTATGACTCCCTGGACTGTGGCCCACCAGGCTCCTCTGTCCATGGGACTTCCCAGGTAAGAATACTGGGGTGGAGGAGTGGATTTCCATTTCCTCCTCCAGAGGATCTTCCTGACCCAGGGATTAAACCTGTATCTCTTGCGTCTCCTGCATCGCAGGTGGAAGGGATTCTTCGCCACTGAGCCACCTGGGAAGCCCCCTGTAGGATTTCTGGGTTGGGAAGATTTCCCTAGAGAAGGGAATGGTTACCCACTCCAGTATTCTAACTTGGAGAATTCCATGGACTATATAGTCCATGTGGTTTCAAAGAGTCAAACAGGACTAAGTGACTTTCACTTCATTTGCTTTTTTCCACAATAAGAGGAAGGTACAGTGAGCGCTCCTCTCCATACCCTGATCCAGGAACAGCCACGTGGGCACAGGGCACAAAGCTGGCCATCTGCAAGCCAGGAAGAAGGCTCCTGCCTGAACTGGCCCTTGCTGGGACCCTCACCTCAGAATCCCCTGGAGCCTCTGAAGCCTCTAAACTGTCAGAAGACAAATTTCTGTTGTTTAAGCCACAGTCTATGGTGTTAAGGCAGCCCGTGCTAAGATGAATGAGTAGGAAGTAGGGGTGGACAGTGCTTGTGAGATGGAACTGAACAGTTTAATGCTGTCCTAGAAGTCCGAGATGCCTTCCAGACAGTCTAGTGGAGATGGCAAGGATTCAGTTACATTTTACATTTATGGAGTTCAGGACACGTATTATTTGAGGACATGGTTTTCAGGGTCCTCAGTGTACAGGATACGTGAAAGTTCTGAAACTAGAGGCATTACTAAGGAAAAAACGTAGAGGAAAGAAAAGAGAATATGAGGACCACATCCTTCGTCCTCGCAAAATGTATTCATTAGAAGATAGACGAAGAGAGAGAACTGAGTAAAATTAACCAGTCAGATAGTAATGGATCCAGTCAAGTGTGGCGTTACATAAGTCCAGGGGGAAAACTACTTTTAGGTATGGAGGACCAGTGGGATTCCTCATTCTGTCACAGTGGTGCCTTCAGATTCCTTGAGCAAAGCATCTGCTATAACACTGGCTTAAAAAAAAAAAAATCCCTAGATATGTGGGATGGGGGTGAGGTGGGAGGCTCAAGAGGGAGAGGATATACGCATACCTATAGCTGATGGCACTGTAGTAAGAAACTAACAATATTGTAAAGCAGCTGTACAGTAATTTTCAAAAAACCCACAAATGAGCTAACTTACAGATAAGATCCCAAATGCACAAAAGGACAATGACCAGACCACTATACATAAAAGTAGAACTTCGATCCACAACCAGAAATACCCTGCCCTGGAAATCCCTTTTCTACAATAGGCAGCACGGTCAGGCTTGAAGGACATCAGACCACCATATCCAATAACAATCCAGAAAGCCAACTAATATCTGTAACAATCAGCCCCTCATGACCAGGAGTAGACGAATAGATGGCAGACCCCATTTCTGTTTCTGCTTCTAACGTAGGACCGACCAGAGAAAGCCAAATACTCCCCTCATCAATAAGACACCATGCCCTGCTTCAACAGTTTGCCTGCTTTCAGCATCTCTGGGCCGATGCCCTCCATCCAGGACACACCGAAGCCCCCCATCTTCTAAAGCTTGCCCTCTCCTCTCCTCCACCTGCCTTGGTGCCTCTGCTGTGACACAAGTCGTAGCAGACTCCCTGTAATTTTAGCAAACTTAGAATAAATGGTTTTGCTTTTTCTCACTTGGCTGCTCTTCATTTCTTTCCATACAGACAAATGCTACCTTAAACTCATTGACCAACTGGCCAGAAACAAGGAAAAAACAAACCAACAAAATACTGGTGAGGTTAGCTGGATGCTGAATGAGCTTTTTACACAGAGAAAATGGACCATAGCGACTGACCTTGAGCTTTACGTCTTTGTGAAGTATGGAGTCGAAGGAAGATGCAATAAGAAAGTTCCAGGTGGCAGAGAAATCCTAACACTACGATATTTTAATAAAAATGGTGCCCTCTCCATCATTAACATGAGATGGAATTTAAAACTTACCTCTCCCTTGCAGCAAAGAAAATGTTTGTCCTTAATGGTGGTGATGTCCAGTTGAAAGGTGCTGGGGTCAGAGTTTTTCTGGAGTGTATGTCGAAGTGAGTAGCTGAGCAAGGTGCCTCTGACCCAGCCTCCTTCTCCCCCACTCCTCACAGGTGGCACCTGGGTGAGTCCATGTTACCAAGCCCACCTGTGGTTCATTATCATTAAGCCCTGGTATTTTGGATCCTCTTTAAAAAAATAAAATAAAATAAACACCACATTCTTTACCCTTATTAAACAGGCTGCACTCATTCTATCAGATCTGTTGTTTTTAATGCAATTAATGCAACTGTTTGAAAATGAACAAAACAATCTCAGTTTCTACAGTTTTGGGATCAATGCAACTACCTGAGCATCTTGGCTCTTCTCATATATTTGGATACATGTAATAATATTTTATAGTCACCAAGATGAAGGGAATATCAAACTTATTTTCCCATTGAGTGGTTTGGCAAAGATATTGTCCCAGGGCTGGTGTTTTGACTAATATAAACACCAGCCAAAATGGTGTTTGACTAAAACACATTTTGTCTTTCTAGAGTTCAGGCAATGAACAGAGATCTCATTTACTATGGAATCATCTTCTACTCTTTAGTTCTTTTTTTATAATTCTATTTATTTTTGGCTACAGTGAGTCTTGCCTGCTGTGCAGGTTTTCCTTTAATTGCAGTGAGTGGGGGCTATTCTCTCCTTCAGCTCAAAGGCTTCTCACTGTAGTGGATTCTCTTTCACAGAGCTCAGGCTCAGGAGTTTCCCTGGGCTTAGCCGTTCCTTAGTATGTGGGGTCTTCATGGCTCAGGGATCTAATTCTTCTTGGATCAGGGGTCTTCTTCATTGGCAGGTAGACTCATTACCACTGAGCCACCAAGAAATCCCTCTTTAATTACTTCTTAAACCCTTTTTTTCTCACATTTCTTTCTTTTTGTTTTAATCTCTTCCTGATTTCCAGTCTCTTTTTGATCAAGTAGCCGCCATGTCCCAAATTCAAGTAAGTAACTGTGGAAAATAGTTTGACCTGAAAATACAGTTGTTAAGTCACCTTTTGTTTCAGCCACAAAGCCTCCTTTCTGCAGATTCACAGAATATACCTGGACTGTTCTAGAGTCAGGCTGTGCACTTGGTATTTCCACATCCATGAATGCTCCTGGCTGGCAGGCCATGTACCTAGTATCTCCCTTTGTCCCCAGACCACCTTATCTGAGATGCTGGAGAAGCAACCCACTGAGAATATAATCTCCATTCACCCTCTGCTATTACCTTCTTGAGTGAGTATTCAGTTACTCAGTTGTGTCTGACTCTTTGTGACCCCACAGACTGTTGACCACCAGGCTCCTCTGCTCATGGGATTCTCCAGGCAAGAATATTGTAGTGAGTTGCCATTTCCTTCTCCAGGGCATTCTCCCAACCCAGGAAACAAACCCCCATCTCCTGCATTGACAGCTGGATTCTTTACCACTGAGCCACCAAGGAAGCCCATTACCTCCTTACCCAGTTGATTTTTCTTCAAAAAGCTTCATGTTACATTATAGATATAAATATAGATATGTATGTATATTCCTCTTCCTACCCTTATCCCTACATACAAGAAAAGTTCAGAAAGCAAGTCTGTTTTCTGCTCTTTTCATGTTGTGTTCCAGCACCCAGCACCATACCTGCTACAAAGTAGGCTTTCAACTAATATTTGTGGAATGACTAAATCAGTCAAGGCAAATATCAAATCCCCAGCGAGGGATTCTGTGGGAGAGGTGTCCTAGTTATAGCCCCATTTATGGCTTATGGATCTTGCTGAAGGTACACATTTGTTGGCAGATAATATTGTATGGGGAATTTATGATCTATACATATCTGTACACTGCATATATTTATGATTAATCTGTTAATTCTGGAGAATCTCTTTTATGCTGAATAGTGGCTGAATGAATCTGAGCATCATTATTAACTATAATTTTAAGAATTCTTTTTCCATGCTGATGGAATGTAGCTGATTTTAATCATCTCTCTTGACCTAGATTACAAACTATACTGAAAATATGCTTATTCAGGCTATGTGCCCAACTAACACTAATATATCAGGGAAAGATTCTCCTCACATTTAAGCATCTTTTTCAGACTCCACCAGGAAAGAATAATTTCTGCACAATCTCTTGAGGGATCCATGAACCCATCTGTATTTGCTGTGTGAATAAAAACCTGTCTGTGGCAAGCACACCAGACCTGACATTTGTGCAGGAGACAAGCGAGCCTTCATCATCCCTGGCTGGTAATGACAAGTGGGTGGACGGTGGAAGCCAGAGCAGGGATGCACCTGAAAGAACGTTTGTGTGGCTTACTGGAGGATGCTCCTTCCAAAATATCAATGATAGAGGAGAAGTTGAGGGATTCCCTGGGGGCTGAGTGGTAAAGAACCCACCTGCAATGCAGGAGATGTCGGTTCAATCCCTGCATCAGGAAGATCCCCAGGAGAAGGAAATGGCAACCCACTCCAGTATTCTTGCCTAGAGAATCCCATGGACAGAGGAGCCCGGCAGGATACAGTCCATGGGGTTGCAAAGAGTTGGACAAAACTGAGCGACCTAAACAACAACAACAATAAGATGTTCTGCAAGGCATTTGGACACTGATATTGAGAGAGAGGTCTGAGATAACTTTAGAGATTAGGAGGCAGATCATGAGGAAAAGTATTGTGTTTAGAAGTCACTCTAAGCGTGGGTGGCTGCGACCGGCACACTAAGCACGGCAGAGGAGCTACCCCACATTGGAGGTCAGGGGCAAAAGGTGGGAGGACCCCATGCCCAAAGGGCGGCGGCCAAGAGTCGTTACCACACATCCGAGGCCAGGGGCAGCGGCCTAGAGTGCTAGGCTGCGACAGCGCAGGAATGGCCGAGAGGAGCTACCCTGCGTCGGAGGCCAGGGGTGGCGGTGGGGAGGAGCAACCCCGCATCCAAGGAGCGGTGGCTACGTGGGCGCAGGAGGGCCTAGTTGAAAGTCAGAAAGGGCAGCGGTGAGGAGATACCCCCCATCCAAGGTAAGGAGCAGCGGCTACACTTTGCTGGAGCAGCCGTGAAGAGATACCCCACGCCCAAGGTAAGAGAAACCCAAGTAAGACAGTAGGTGTTGCAAGAGGGCATCAGAGGACAGACACACTGAAACCAAACTCACAGAAAACTAGTCAATCTAATCACACTAGGACCACAGCCTTGTCTAACTCAATGAAACTAAGCCATGCCCGTGGGGCAACCCAAGATAGACGGGTCATGGTGGAGAGGTCTGACAGAATGTGGTCCACTGGAGAAAGGAATGGCAAACCACTTCAGTATTGTTGCCTTGAGAACCCCATGAACAGCATGAAAAGGCAAAATGATAGGATACTTAAAGAGGAACTCCCTGGGTCAGTAGGTGCCCAATATGCTACTGGAGGTCAGCAGGGAAAAAACTCCAGAAAGAATGCAGGGATGGAGCCAAAGCAAAAACAATACCCATCTGTGGATGTGACTGGTGACAGAAGCAAGGTCCAAAGCTGTAAAGAGCAATATTGCATAGGAACCTGGAATGCCAGGTCCATGAATCAAGGCAAATTGGTCAAACAAGAGATGGCAAGGGTGAACGTCGACATTCTAGGAATCAGTGAACTAAAATGGACTGGAATAGGTGAATTTAACTCAGATGACCATTATATCTACTATTGCGGGCAGGAATCCCTCAGAAGAAATGGAGTAGCCATCATGGTCAACAAAAGATTCTGAAATGCAGTACTTGGATTCAATCTCAAAAATGACAGAATGATCTCTGTTTGTCTCCAAGGCAAACCATTCAATATCACAGTTATCCAAGCCTGTGCCCCAACCAGTAACACTGAAGAAGCTGAAGTTGAATGGTTCTATGAAGACCTACATGAACTTTTAGAACTAACATGCAAAAAAGATGTCCTTTTCATTATAGGGGACTGGAATGCAAAAGTAGGAAGTCAAGAAACATCTGGAGTAACAGGCCAATTTGGCCTTGGAATGCGGAATGAAGCAGGGCAAAGACTAATAGAGTTTTGCCAAGAAAATGCACTGGCAATAGCAAACACCCTCTTCCAACAACACAAGAGAAGACTCTACACATGGACATCATCAGATGGTCAACACCGAAGTCAGGTTGATTATATTCTTTTCAGCCAAAGATGGAGAAGCTCTATACAGTCAACAAAAACAAGACCAGGAGCTGACTGTGGCTCAGAACATGAACTCCTTATTACCAAATTCAGACTCAAATTGAAGGAAGTAGGGAAAACCACTAGACCATTCAGGTATGACCTAAATCAGATCCCTTATGATTATACAGTGGAAGTGAGGAATAGATTTAAGGGCCTAGACCTGATAGATAGAGTGCCTGATGAACTGTGGAATGAGGTTCATGACATTGTACAGGAGACAGGGATCAAGACCATCCCCATGGAAAAGAAATGCAAAAAAGCAAAATGGCTGTCTGGGGAGGCCTTACAAATAGCTGTGAAAAGAAGAGAAGTGAAAAACAAAGGAGAAAAGGAAAGATATAAGCATCTGAATGCAGAGTTCCAAAGAATAGCAAGAAGAGATAAGAAAGCCTTCTTCAGAGATCAATGCATAGAAATAGAGGAAAAGAACACAATGGGAAAAACTAGAAATCTCTTCAAGAAAATTAGAGATACCAAGGGAACATTTCATGTAAAGATGGGCTCGATAAAGAACAGAAATGGTATGGACCTAACAGAAGCAGAAGATTTTAAGAAGAGGTGGCAAGAATACACAGAAGAACTGTACAAAAGAGATCTTCATGACCCAGATAATCACAATGGTGTGATCACTCATCTAGAGCCAGACATCCTGGAATGTGAAGTCAAGTGGGCCTTAGAAAACATCACTATGAACACAGCTAGTGGAGGTGATGGAATTCCAGTTGAGCTATTTCAAATCCTGAAAGATGATGCTGGGAAAGTGCTGCCCTCAATATGCCAGCAACTTTGGAAAACTCAGCAGTGGCCACAGGACTGGAAAAGGTCAGTTTTCATTCCAATCCCAAAGAAAGGCAATGCCAAACAATGCTCAAACTACCACACAATTGCACTCATCTCACATGCTAGTAAAGTAATGCTCAAAATTCTCCAACCCAGGCTTCAGTAATAGATGAACCGTGAACTTCCTGATGTTCAAGCTGGTTTTAGACAAGGCAGAGGAACCAGAGATCAAATAGCCAACGTCAGCTGGATCATGGAAAAAGCAAGAAAGTTCCAGAAAAACATCTATTTCTGCTTTATTGACTATGCCAAAGCCTTTGACTGTGTGGATCACAATAAACTGTGGAAAATTCTGAAAGAGATGGGAATACCAGATCACCTGACCTGTCTCTTGAGAAATCTGTATGCAGGTCAGGAAGCAACAGTTAGAACTGGACATGGAACAACAGACTGGTTCCGAATAGGAAAAGGAGTACACCAAGGCTGTATATTGTCACCCTGCTTATTTAACTTATATGCAGAGTACATCATGAGAAATGCTGGGCTGGAAGAAGCACAACCTGGAATCAAGATTTCCCGGAGAAATATCAATAACCTCATATATGTAGATGACACCACCCTTATGGCAGAAAGTGAAGAGGAGCTAAAAAGCCTCTTGATGAAAGTGAAAGAGGAGAGTGAAAATGTTAGCTTAAAGCTTAACATTCAGAAAACGAAGATCATGGCATCCAGTCCCATCACTTCATGGCAAATAGATGGGGAAACAGTGGAAACAGTGTCAGACTTTATTTTTTGGGGCTCCAAAATCACTGCAGATGGTGATTGCAGCCATGAAATTATAAGACACTTACTTCTGGAAGGAAAGTTATGACCAACCTAGACAGCATATTAAAAAGCAGAGACATTATTTTGCCAACAAAGGTCCATCTAGTCAAGGTGATGATTTTTCCAGTGGTCATGTATGGATGTGAGAGTTGGACTATAAAGAAAGCTGAGTGCTGAAGAATTGATGTTTTTGAATTGTGATATTGGAGAAGACTCTTGAGAGTCCCTTGGATTGCAAGGAGATCCAACCAGTCCATCCTAAAGGAGATCAGTCCTGGGTGTTCATTGGAAGGACTGATGTTGAAGCTGAAACTCCAATACTTTGGCCAACTGATGTGAAGAGCTGACTCATTGGAAAAGACCCTGATGCTGGGAAAGATTGAGGGCAGGAGGAGAAGGGGATGACAGAGGATGAGATGGTTGGATGGCATCACTGACTCGATGGACATGGATTTGGGTGGACTCTGGGAGTTGGTGATGGACCGGGAGACCTGACGTGTTGCGATTCACAGGGTCACAAACAGTCTGACACTACTGAGTGACTGAACTGAACTGATACTAAAATTGGAGTGATACAGAGAAGATTAGTCTGGCCCTTGCACAAGTATGGCATGTAAATTCACGAAGTGCTCCTTACTATTCAGGATGGGGGGACACATGGGCACCCATGGCTGATTCATGTCGATGTATGGCAAAAAAAACTACACTATTGTAAAGTAATTAGTCTCCAGTTAAAATAATTTAATTAATTAAAAAATCTTAAAACAAATAAACCATAGCATAGGTTTGTTAGAGACTTTAGCCTTTTATGCAACATTTAAGCAAAAGAAAACCTCCAAAAGTGACCCAGGGTAGCAAGAGGAAAGTGAAATTCTAACTTAATTAAAAATTACATATCTAATAAAAACACACTTTTGGACTTTCTGTGAAGATATGTTCATCTTTTATCAAGAATGAGATGGTTGAATGGCATCAGCAACTCAATGGACTTGAGTTTGAGTAAACTCTGGGAGATAGTGAAGGACAAGGAAGCCTGGTGTGCTACAGTCCACGGGGTCACAAAGAGCAGGACACCACTTAGTGACTTAACAACAAATACATATATCTATGTATGTATTTATCTGCACAGGAATAATGAAATGTATTTTGCATTTATAGACTAGTTTCTGTCTTAAGTGTTTAACCATCTTCATTCCTGAGGTTCATCCATGTTTTACTAATTCAGCTTTGGGATGGTCTTCACTGAGCGTAAAGAAACACCTTTTTTTTTTTTTTTTTTGAGAATTACCTCAATCTCCTTAGAAGAAAACATACATTTATTTTATTTGGAACTGAGATTTTACAAATTCAAGGACACAGCTCCACACCCAGCAACTTTTTCCAAGACCGAACAGGACTCAAGTTCTCTCACTTGTCCAATTAGGAGTATTCTCCTTCCTCTCAGACTCCTGGGTGCCTAGCCCCTCCCTGTTTCCATCAAACACGCTCTCTTCTGCTTTTGCATCCTGGGGAGATCACATAACAGAATGACCAGAACATGGACCATGTCAGTGACAGTTATAGCCACTCAGACTACTTCCTGGTGGTCTGACTTTTGCTTAGGGTGTCAAATAAGCATTGCAGTAGGAGTAAAAATCATACCACATGCACAACCTAAATGTACCCTGAAATGTGTCATTTGTAACACATTCATATTTTATTTTTAAAAAATTTAGGGTCATGACTTTTTTTTTCTTTCAGTTCCTGGAAATCATTTTGGTTGTTTTGGATCTCTTTAAAACTCCCCATTTACACTTTAAATTGTTCCGTTTTGTTCTAGCTCTGCTCTCATTTGAGTGTCCATATTCCAAGTGTTGAAGTGATCCAAAACGTAGTTCTTCTCTTTCACGTCACATGTCTGTGTGCTATAGTGTGCTTAGTCGCTCAGTCGTGTCCGACTCTTTGTGGCCCTATGGACTGTAGCCTACCAGGCTCCTCTGTCCATGGGATTCTTCAGGCAAGAATACTGGAGTGGGTTGGTTGCCATTTCCTTCTCTGGGGGATCGCCCGACCCAGGGATCAAACCCACATTTCCTGTGTCTCCTGCACTGCATGCAGATTATTAACCACCGAGCCATTAGGCACCCCCTTTAAGCCATAGGACCCTACTAAACAGACAGTTATCTTTCTCTGTGTCAGCGAGCGTAATATCCCTTCCACCCATCTGGGCTACCCTGTGCGGTCAAGCACTATGAGTAGATAACCATCATTGGCTGAGAGGAAGCTGGTGTTTTCCTCGGTGACCCACTGTCACTGGAGTTGGAAATTAGGGGCCCTCTAGAGGGCAGGTCCCAAACAGTCTCTGTTTCTGGAAGCCAGCAGAAGAAGTGAGTCTCCTCCACACCTGCCCCTCCTGTTCATCTTGAACCAAGGGGACAACCAGCTTCCCACACTAAGTGAGCTGGAGCACTGTCCCCTCTTGGCACAGGATCCTGTCTCCATGGACAACTGGTCTCCCTTCACAGCAACCCAGAAATCTGTTCACCTGCACACATTTTCCTAGATGGAGCCACCTCTTTTCAAGACTCAGATTCTTGATCCTTCCTTAATTGTGAGAAAGATGCACCTCCTCTAGGAGGACTCTGCTATAGCAGAAGTTTGTACATATTTCAATGAAAGATTGTTCAGTCTGGTGGCTGAGACATGAAAATCATGGATTAGAAAGGACAAAGAACCAGAAACAAATGCTCAACACCATCTTCTAAATGTCCTGTTTTCCAAACTTAGAAACTTGAAAGAAATCTGAAAGGAGGGAGAAATACGAGATTTCCATGGAATCATTAAACAATAATAATGCAACTACTTGATCCAAGAAATAAGGAGTGACTTCAAATAAACAGGATGACAACGAGATAGCACTAATTATGGGAAAAGAAGTAAAGTTCTTGCTATTGGCAAACTATATAAAACAACCTTGAAGAAGAAACCAGAAAAGGGGGTTAGGATGAATAATATTAGATAAAACATATGTGTACATGCCCATTCATCCATTCATGCATGCATACACACACACAGACACACACATTACACATACACACACACACACTCCACAAAACAATATCCATGTATAAGAAAAAAAAAAAAAACAACCTGAAAATAAAATACAACCAAGATAACTGCAAAACTTCACTGAAATAAATAAAAGAAAACTAAACAAAAGAATACAAATATTTGGTAGCTGGATGGGAAATCAATTCTTCTCAAAATTGATCTATGTATTTAATTCAATCTCAATAAATTATTCAACATTACTTTATATTTAGAAGGCATGGGTGTTAAGGTGTGAGTAAAAAAAACAATTTTTTTTAAAGAGATGTGAAAGTGTTAGTTGCTCAGTCATGTCCGACTCTTTGCAACCCCATGGACTGTAGCCCACCAAGCTCCTCTGTTCATGGGATAATTCAGGCAACAATACTGGAGTGGGTTGCCATTCTCTTATCCAAGGGATCTTCCTGACCCAGGGACTGAACCTGAGTCTCCTGCATTGCAGTCAGGTTCTTTACCATCTGAGCCACAAGGGAAGTGGTTAGAGAAAATATATAAGGTCAGATATTATAACAAGGAGTACTACCACATTAATGAAATCAGGTTGGTACTAATGCTGGACTAAAAACTTAAATGGGAAAAAAGTTACTTGAGAAAGGAGCAGTGTCAATATATGCATGTGGTACCCACATAATGCAAGATCTAACACAGATCCTCAATCAATGGAAGGATTTTGGCACAAAGAGCTCAATTCACATTTTCATCTCATGCCATTCTAGGTGGAGAAAAGTTGATTAGGAATACAATTAATGATACAATTAATATTTTAAAGTTAGTAAAGTAATAGAAGTTAGACAAAAGTTTGCCTGGTTTTTCAAATTAAATATTTTTAAAAAACAAGTGCTGAAAGAAAAATTGTAAAGAAGAAAAATTTCACTTTAATTATTTTCATTGAAAAATCATAAAACTAAAATGCTATCAACTTGGGAGAAAACTTGCAACAAGGCAAAAATCATAATATAATCAACATAATATAGTATTATAATTATTTTTTATGCATGTTGATAAGAAAAACACAGAAATAGTAAATCAAGTAAAATATTTTAACAAACAAATCGCTGAAGATTTGTCAAAAAATGTGTTGAAACTGTTTATTTATAATCTGACAACTATGCTTTAAAAAAAAACTTCTATAACTTGTTTTGCTTGCTTAATTAGTATAGCTTTTAAAAACTGATAATATTTAGTTTCAGCGGTGTTACAAGTTGCTATGGGAAATGAATATTGATATAAACTTTTTGGAAAATATTTTGTAATATATTGGGCCTTAAGTACGTTCATAAACTCTGATCTGAATACTTAGACTACCCATATGTACTCTAAGAAATGATCTATAATTGGGAAACGTATTTATGGCAAGATTTCAATAGGAAGCTATTTACAGCAGTAACAATAGGTAAGAGCATAAATAGTTAACAAATTTAATACTGTAACTGATTATGATTCTTGCATACATGGAGTACCCTACAACTATTTAAATAATATATGCAAGGCTTTTCCAGAAAAGAAAATTATGCTTTTGGCAAATGGTAAATGAATTTTGCATAATTCAATATAGTACATAAAATATAAGTTCAAGTATATAAACAACAGAAGGAGAAAAATATTGTGAAAATGACTAAGGTTCACACTGTCTGCCTTTGAATGGAAGGATTTTAAGTTAATCTTTTTATCAATGAAAGTTTTTTTTTTTTAATATCTTTTGTTTATAGTCATCTTAACTTGGCAAAGTGTCCAGTGGACTGAGAGTTGTATTTCCCCAATATTCCATTAGGGAATACACTCTTGGTTGCTATGTATTTAATTGCAACACATAGAGACATTACTTTGCCGACTAAGGTCCGTCTAGTCAAGGCTATGGTTTTTCCTGTGGTCATGTATGGATGCGAGAGTTGGACTGTGAAGAAGGCTGAGCCCCGAAGAATTGATGCTTTTGAACTGTGGTGCTGGAGAAGACTCTTGAGAGTCCCTTGGACTGCAAGGAGATCCAACCAGTCCATTCTGAAGGAGATCAGCCCTGGGATTTCTTTGGAAGCAATGATGCTAAAGCTGAAGCTCCAGTACTTTGGCCACCTCATGCGAAGAGTTGACTCATTGGAAAAGACTCTGATGCTGGGAGGGTTTAGGGGCAGGAGGAGAAGGGGACGACAGAGGATGAGATGGCTGGATGGCATCACTGACTCGAAGGATGTGAGTCTGAGTGAACTCCGGGAGTTGGTGATGGACAGGGAGGCCTGGCATGCTGCGATTCAAGGGGCCGCAAAGAGTCGGACATGACTGAGTGACTGAACTGAACTGAACACCTTTTTTTGTTAGAGTCATTTCTGCATTGAAGCACACTGCACATATTTTCCCCAAGCTGATTACCTCAGGATGGATGAGAATTCCATTTCAGATTCTCTTATGTTAAATCTACATCTCTGGGTCCGTCTGGAGAGCCGGCAGACCCCAGTCACTTAGAAGCTGTCTGTCTTCAGCTGGTGAGCAGTATGACTATGTCTACCCTCGGGAGGCGGGGGGTCGGGGGGGGGGGTGCTATCCAGTGATACCTGCCCTGGAAGAGTGAGGGAGAGGCAGTTCAGGAGAAGCACCTTGTCCCATTCGCCATGTCTAGTCGACTCCATGGACTCAGGGTTTGCTCTGTAGACCTGCCCATCTTGGACTTGGGGCTGTGTTGGAAGAGAAATGTTGCAGCTGATTTCTAGTACAAACCAGTCTGCAATGGTGAGGTTTTTCAGATATCTGACAAGCTATTTCAAAACTTTATTTTTCCCTGCTATCTTTTTTTGTTAAGAAGCTTCAGTTACCTCAGGAACATTCTTGGAATCTAGAAAGATGGCACTGATGAATCAATTTTCAGGCAGCAGTGGAGATGCAGACATACAGAACAGACTTGCGGACACAGTTGGGGAAGGAGAGGGGGAGACGAATGGAGAGCTTGGCACTGAAACAAAAGCATCACCACGTGTAAAATAGAGAGCCAGTGGGCATTTGCTGTATGGTGCAGGGAGCTCAGACCCAGTGCCGTGTGATAACCTAGAGAGGTGGGATGGTGGCAGGCGGGAGGTGGGAGGTGGGAGAGAGGTTCAAGAGGGAGGAAACATATGTATGCCTATGGCTGGTTCATGGTGATGTATGGCAGAAACCAACAGAATATTATAAAGCAATTATTCTCCAATTTAAAAAAAACCTCAAAGTGGAAAAAAAGAACATTCTTGGGGAGAGGGGTAAGCAACAGTGATGTCTTAGGACAGCTGTCAGTTCTAGAGTATAATAGTCCTTCAGCAGGACCAAAGGTCCACCCTCCTCTGAACAGACCCTGCTGGACACAGTCATTCTTCTCCATTCTCCCCATGCCTGTAGCTTAGAGTGGACGGGGCTTGCCCTGAGAGCAGGTAGAAGGACAGCAGGGACCATTTCCTCCTCATATTTTTTGTTTTCCAGAGAGGCCCATAAGAGGGGTTATGGATCGCTGAGCCAGTAGATAAGAAAGGGATATTTTGTTTTCCGTTTGGATGGAGGTCCAGGATAACATAGTTGGTAAAGAAACTGCCTGCAATGCAGGATACCTGTTCCATTCCCAGGTCAGGAAGATCTGCTGGAGAAGGGATAGGCTACCCTACTCAACCCACTCCAGTATTCTTGGGCTTCCACTGTGGCTCAGTTGGTAAATAATCCGCCTGCAATGTGGGAGACCTGGGTTCCATCCCTGGGTTGGGAAGATCCCCTGGAGAAGGGAAAGGCTACCCTCTCCAGTATTCTGGCCTGGAGAATTCCATGGACTGTATAGTCCATGGGGTACTAAAGAGTTAGACATGATTGAGCAATTTTCACTCACTCATTCCATGCCTACAGTTCCAATTATCTAGACCCATATGGAGGAATGGGTTTCTGGAGGAAGAGGGAGGAATAATTTCCCTGGTGACTCCTACAGTAAAGTGTCTCCCTGCAATGTGTGAGACCTGGGTTCGATCCCTGGGTTGGGAAGATCCCCTGGAGAAGGAAATGGCAACCCACTCCAGTACTCTTGCCTGGACAGTTCCATGAACGGAGGAGCCTGGTAGGCTACAGTCCATGGGATCGCAGAGTTGAACAGACTGAGCTACTTCACTTACTTACTTATAGCAGGAAAGATGACAAGCAGGTCGTGGCATTCCCTTGAAAGCGAAAGTGTTAGTCATTCAGTCGTGTCCGACTCTTTTGTGACTTCATGGACTGTAGCCTGCCAGGTTCTTCTGTCCATGGGATTTCTCGGGCAAGAATACTGGAGTGGGTTGTCATTCCCTTCTCCAGATAATTTTCCCAATCCAGGAATCAAACCCCTGTCTCCTGCATTGCAGGCAGATTCTTTACTGTCTGCCACCAGGGAAGACCGGGAATTCCCTTGGTCCCTGTTATAAAGCCAAATTAATTCTGTAAGAGTTTGTTATATGTCCTTTTCAACTAGGAGTTGAAAGAATTCATTCTCCTATGAATGCTGGAGAGTACAATGCCCTATAGTATAATGTTTGAAGCCAAGAACAGAAGTAAGAAGGGCCTTGGATCATTAAAAGAAAGAAAAATGGAAGGAAGGGAGGAAGGAAGTTATACTACTTGCTTTAAAATTCAGACCAATATGAATATATCACAAATTATTATTTTAGTTTCTTTTTTTTTAACCATTTTATCTGGTTAATTTTGCATGTTTAATTTATCTAAAACAAATAGGTAAAAAGTAGAAAGTGCCACTTAAATTGCCTTTCTTTAAACATAAACTCTCTATTCCTTTGTTTAAAATTCTCTTATAAAAACAGGTGTTTAATTAGAATTATTCTAATCTCTTAAGTTATTGCAATATACTGAAGTTATCAGCATCAAGTATTAACTATGCTCTACATGGAAAATATCAAATATATCTGTCAGATTTATCATGAAGTAGCTCTAAATATGTTACATGCCAGCAATAAAAGGAAAATTTTTACTAAACTCAGGAAGTCAAACTTTAAATATTTATAAAAATACATGATTTATTTTTCCTCAGCTTTTAAATAGCCTTGCAATAACTTTATTATTAATTTGGATTTTTTGTATAGAGGTACCTATTTTTTATATAGACATACATTTATTTCTAAATCTCATTCTTTGTGATCACATTCACTTTTATTTGGCTCATGGATACATTTTACTTACTTTGAAAGAACTTCAAAGGTAAAACTGAAAGAAAATATTGACTCTGTTCTAGGGTATCTATTGCCATGGAAAATGACCTTTGCATGTGCTTGAGCTCAGGGACACACACACACACACACAGTCCATTAGTTTACTCTGGCTGAAGCACCTGGCATGTTTCATCAGCAGCCACAGAATTCTCTCCATATTGTTAAGGGGCTGTTTCTATATTAATACAATGTTTGGCTGGCAGTGGGGTAAACGCTGAGGGCCTTGGAGGTCCCTTGTGTCAAGAACACACATCTCTGTCTTTTTCTGCCGTGGCCTAGAAAAGACTTTCTTCTGGGTATAGCTCAGCACTGCCCACACCACAGGCACTGGAGGAAGCAGCTTTCAAGAGGAAGGCTGCCTCCAGTCTGGACTTAATTGTTTCATCTTGGGCCCATGCCCACATGTCTGATGTCTGTGTATTTGACTAAAATGACTCCTGGTAGCTGGTCTGCTGATTCCCTGTATTAATGTGTTAAAATGCACCCTATTTGGTTTCTGAGAGGTCTTCCCAAAGCTTTTCACATAAAACAGGGTTTGGAAAATGTCAAATGCCCATCATGGAAATTTGGTTTCGAGATTCAAATTTCTAGGTGTGAATGTATTTAGGCTGGTCATGAAAATTGTAGACTTGAGTTCATTATCTTCAAAAGTAGCTTGACTTTACCTTTTATTTTTTTTATCCTATTCACGTTTCCTTGCATCGAGAATCATGAGTCTCAAATTTCCTTTAAGAAATGCTATGAGGCTCTTTCCACTGTTTATTCTGGTACCCCATTCCCCTCTCTGAATATTCTGGCAGTAGCAATAACTTGATACTTGCTTTGTTTTTAAGGGAAAGGGTAGGTATAGCTTGGGCTTCCCAGGTGGCACTAGTGATAAAGAGCCCACCTGCCAATGCAGGAGACACAAGAGAGGCAGGTTCAATCCCTGAGTCAGGAAGATCCCCTGGAAGAGAACATGGCAACACACTCCAGTATTCTTGCCTGGAGAATCCCATGGACAGAGGAGCCTGGCGGGGTCCACGGGGTCACAAAGAGTGGGACATTACTGAAGTGACTTAGCATCCATGCAGGTATAGCCTGGATTATTAACAAAGTGACACACGACTTTGAGTATGTAAAGTGTGTGTGTGTGTGTGTGTGTGTGTGTGTGTGTGTGTTTTAGCAGAGACAACTGCATGGTAAAACATTTTGAAAAAGAAAAAAAAAAGATTTTCTGAAAACACTAAGTTTGCTTTTAAACATGAAGGGATAAAGAGCTACAAGAAGCCCACAGAACAGATTCTAAACCCAAGATGCAGAAGAACTCTCTTGCCTCTCCCAGGTAAAAGTGACAGAGACGATGGCAGAGTTTGAGATCCTGCTGTCTTAACCCTTCAGCAAGCTTGCCTAGGGACAGCCAGCCTTTGCCATCCCACCATCACTGCCGCTGTGTGCTTTTTGTGGGGCATCTGGTAAACCAGCTCACCACTGTGAGTTTTTCCTTCTGGCACTGGCCCCTCAGGTCGACTAGCTCTCTCTCTGAGCTTCTGCTTCCCACTGGCTGGTGAGCAGGTTGGGGTGGACAGCATATGTGAAACACTGGGCTCCTATCAGGGATGTTAAGATGTTCATTAGTCTTTAAGGATGTGCTCAATGCCCATCTGTAAAGAAGCTCAGTGTCCCCTGAGCTCTTTCCAAAGAAGTGAGGCATGTGTCCTGTATTCTGTCCAGTTAGGGGCTCTAACCAAACTAAGCAATACAAAAACCTGCAATATTGGCTCCATCTCCATGCCTGGGACCTCAGGTCAGAGTTAGGGGCCACTGAAGCAGTGCTTCTCAAACCATACATGATCTCTCAGTTTTTGCTTGTTTTCTGAAGTCTAAGCTGATACAGATAGATATGCTTATAAAGTAAAAATGAGATATTAGTGATATAAAATAAAAAGCTGTTTACATCTCATGGATGCTTGCAGAAGAGTCAGGTCACCACAGTAACCTATGCTACAAGGTTGGTAGGGGAGATGCTGGCAGTGTGTGTCCAAACATCCCTGGAGTTCCACAGAGCCTGAGATGCTGACTTCTGCCTTCACCCTTTGCCCAAGGTCTTTTTCTGCTCCATCACCTCCTGGGGTGTCAGAGAATGGAAGCTGCCTTTGCCTTTGCCAGGTAATCTCAACACAAGGTCGATGATAGTCAATGCATTCTAAACCCTCCCTACCTCACAACCAGGAGAAAACATCTCAGGTAGACCGCTACAAATCCCCAGAGTTGCCCCTCTTGCACTGTTGGTGGGAATGAAAATTGGTGCAGCTACTATGGATAACTGTATGGAGTTTTCCTAAGAAACTAAAAATAGAGGTTTTATACCATGTAATCCAGGAATCTCACTCCTGGGCATGTATCCAGACAAAACTATAACTGGAAAAAATATACACACCCCAACGTTCATAGCAGCACTATTCACGATAGCCAAGATATGGGAGCAACCTAGACATCCCTCAACAGATGAAAGGATAAAGAAGATGTGGTGCATACAAATGAAATATTTCTCAGTCACTAAGTCATATCTGACTCTTTGCAACCCCATGGACTGCAGCACGCCAGGATTCCCTGTCCCTCACTATCTCCTCGAGTTTGCTCAAAGTCATGTCCATTGAATTGGTGATGTCGTTCAACCATCTCAACCTCTGTTTCCGCCTTCTCCCCCTGCCCTCAATCTCTGCCAGCATCAGGTACTTTCTACTGAGTCAGCTCGTCACATCATGTGGCCAAAGTATTTTACTCAACCATAAAAAAGAATGACAGAGTGTCATTACAGCAACATGGATGAACCTCAAGATTATCATAAGTTCAGTAATTAAGAAAAAGAAAGGCAAACACCATATGACATCACTTATATGAGGAATCTAAAATATGGCACAAATGAACTTATCTACAAAACCAAAACAGACTCACAGACACAGAGGACGGACTTGCGGCTGTCAAGACAGGAAGGCATGAAGAGAAAAGGACTGGGAGCTGCGGTTAGCACATGAAGGTATCATATGCAGGGTGGATAAACAACAGGTTCCTACTATATAGCACAGGGAACTATATTCAATACCCTGTAATAAATGATAATGGAAAAGAATATGAAAAAGAATACCTGTATATGCATAAACAAATTACTTTGCTGTACACCAGAAACTAATACAACATTTTAAATCAACTGTATATTGACTTAAGAAAAAAAAAAAAGCTGAAACAAATGCCCAGGTTTCCTCAAGCAGAAATAAACTCATGGCAAGTGTCAGTGGCCTGGCTTAATACTCTTGTTTTCTACTTGCGGCCTTACTTTTTCACGGTTCTCCTGCTATTACCTGGGTTCCTTTTCCAGATAAATTATTCATGTTTGTAGCCTCCCCTCAGGGACTGATGCTCAGGAAACAAAACCTAAGATAACAATGCTAAATGTCAGCCTTTCATGGAGAGGCATAAAGGTAAGAATGGAGAGAAATCTACATTTGACTGAGAACTGACCCAACAACACCTGCATTTGTAATTGAAAATATCTGCTATGTTGATTTAAAATATTATATTTCTCCACTGTTGAAAGGAAAGGTGGTTTTGAGAAGTGGAGAAAAATAAAATCCCATCTTTCCATCCATGAGTTGCAATGCTATGGAATACTTCTATAGATCATTCTAAGGTTGTATGGTCTGTTACTGATAAATTAAGCTTCATATTTAATAATTTAATACGAATATACAAGAGAGACAAATGAAAAAGAAAATGGGAAGGAACTGACAACTGCCTTCAGTATCACGGATAAAGGGTAGTCTAGCAGCACAAGGGCAGGGCCTTCGTGGAGGTAAGAAATGGGAAAACTTCCCTTCTCTTTTGCCCTTTGCTTGCTTGTCTCCCTGCTATATAGTGTATGAAGAGAAAGAATTCAACAAAGGGGAAAAAGTTAACTGAACATTTCATGAATCCTTTGTTAAAAAGGATACAATAAAATCTGGTTTTGCAAAGCCCCAGTATTTTAAAATCAAATTTGGCCCAAAAAGAAACACGTAGTGTATGGTTATGCATATACGTCAAAATTACCCAAAAGTACTTTAGCGTGTACAGAAAGGTAGAAAAGATAAGCTCCAAAATAATCACTGCAAAGCCAACGATGCCTTTTTTTTGTCCACAAGGAACACTCCCATCTCTTTAAGATAAATTATGCTACTGCCAGAGCGGGTACCATGTCAGTGGAAACAACTCTATCAGGCTTCCTAATATAAACGATAATTCTAGGCTTTATAGCTTGGCTCTTTCAAAGTAAAGTATGTTGGGCAGAGACTAAGCATACAAATTGCCAGCCAAAATACATTAAATCTGGTCGAGCTGTCCTTTTTTGGAGAATGCAAATTGGAGCTTTCTATTCTGCATGCTGTTAGTGCTTGGCATGGACCTTCGAAAATGCCTGCTGGAATTGTGACCAAAAAAAAAAAAAGTTTTAAGTGGCAAATTTGGAAACAGATTGGTTATTATTTCAGAATGTGCACATTATAAGTAGGTACCCTTAGGAAGGATTTTTAGTTCATGAAAGAATATTTTATTTACCACCGCATGATACATATAACACATGGATTCCAGCCTTATGGGAGGAGGTCTTTTGAGGGGGTTTTTCTAATGAGAGCATATGAAGGAATCTCTGACTCATGATTGCTGTCTCCTGGAGTGACTGAGGGGAAATGACTTATTTACCAGATGGCTCTTTTACCTGAACCAAGCGGGACCCTGGGAGCCTCCTGGGCATGGAAGCCTTTCTATGTCCCCTGTCTCTTTCTTACTTTCTTTCTTTATATGAATTTACTCTTTTAGTAATTTTTATTGGAGTATTGTTGCTTTACAGTGCTGTATTAGTTTCTGCTGTAAAGCAAAGTGAATCAGTCTCATGCATATATATATATTTATTTATATCATGCATATATCATATATATGCATAAGACTGCATGAGTCTCATGCATATATATATGTGTATATATATGTGTATATATATATGTATGAGACTGATTCACTTTGCTTTACAGCAGAAACTAATAAACTCTATGTGTATATATATATATATATATATATATATATATGTGTGTATTTGTATGTATATATCTCCTCTTTTAAAATTTCCTTCCCATTTAGGTCACCAAGAGCACCGAGCAGAGTTCCCTGTGCTATGTAGTAGAATCTCATTTGTTATCTATTTTCTACATAGGGGTGTATGTATGTCAATCTCAGACTCCCACTGCATCCACCCCCTCCCTCCTCGGTATCCATATATCCATTCTCTAAGTCTGCGTCTCTTTCTGTTTTGCAAATAAGTTCATCTGTATCATTTTTCTAGATTTCACACATAAGCGATACTAAACGATATTTGTTTTTCTCTTTCTGACTTACTTCCCTCTCCAGAAATCTCACTACTGGGCAAATATATTTCAAAAACATACATGAATCCCAGTGCTTGTTTTCCTTCAGAGATCCAGGAATAGAATCAACAACTCACACTGAAAGAGTTCTGAACCTGTTACCAAGTTTATGTTGCATCTTCGGTTTTCTTATACCTACAAATCCTTTCTCAAAGGCTGGCAGAAGCCGATCGCCTCCTTTCTCTTCTGCACTGTAGCATCCTGATGGAAGGGCTTCCCAGGTGCCTTGGTGGTAAACAATCCACCTGCCAACGCAGGAGACGGATGTAGGAGACTTAGGATCGATCCCTAGGCTGAGAAGATCTCCTGGAAAAGGAAATGGCAACCCACTCCACTATTCTTGCCTGGAAAATTCCATAAACAAAGGAGCCTGGTGGGCTACAGTCCATGGGGTCACAAAGAACTGGACACGATTTAGGAGCTGAGCACACATGCACATAACATGATGGGATATTAAAGTAACTGGAGTAACATGATGGGATATTAAAGTAACAGGATGTTATTCGAACGCAGTGGTCAATGGGGCCAAGTACAATGGCCAATTGTTAACTCAGATTCTTCAGAACTACATTAAGACTTGTGGGTCACTCATCCTTCCACAATATTTACTGAGTTTCTTTTGTGTGCCAGGCCCTGTGGAAATAAGAGAAAGACTAACAAGGTCCCTGCCTTTGTGGATTGGAGAAGGCAATGGCAACCCACTCCAGTACTCTTGCCTGCAAAATCCCATGGACGGAGGAGCCCAGTAGGCTGTGGTCCATGGGGTCACTAAGAGACGGACACGACTGAGCAACTTCACTTTCACTTTTCACTTTCATGCATTGGAGAAGGAAATAGCAACCCACTCCAGTATTCTTGCCTGGAGAATCCCAGGGATGGGGAAGCCTGGTGGGCTGCTGTCTATGGGGTCACACAGAGTCGGACACAACTGAAGTGACTTAGCAACAGCAGCAGCCTTTGTGGAGCTGATGTTAGGAGTATACAATTTAATTAGTAACACTCCTGTTGTGTTGTCAGACACTTCAGAGACCCAAAGAACAATTTTGGAGAATACAAATTGGTAAACTCAAGTGCAAAAATGTTTTGCTCATCCATGCCTCACTTTAAAATGTTATTTTAATGGAACATATATGTAATGTAATTTAGAAAAATAAACATTTCACCTGTTTTTATACAATTTATTAACTGTAGAAAAATGTTTTTCTAAGTTAACTATGGGTCCTTCATGGGTTGGTTTTTGTTGATGAGCATAATTCCTCCAATAAAAAATTACCTTTACTTTGTCCTTCTGTTAACATCGTTATTTGGGAACTTCATGATAAATCTGCTTTTCCGCTAGCTAATAATGATGTCGGCAGCTAAAGATCAATAAACATGGAAAGTAATGACCTCTAACAATTTACTTTTATTAGATCTGCAGAGAGTTCTGATATCATTCACGCTACAACTCAGTCTCCAATTTTATTTTATTTCACTTTTTCTAACACTACCTTGTTTTTTCTCAGGTAGAAAAGAAAGAGGAAAGTGAGGCAAAATTCAGGCAATGCATCATTTTGACACATCTGTTTTTGGTCAGTGGCGTGCAGTGTGCTATTTCTGATATAATAAATGTTTACAGTGCTTCTGGTTTAATGAATGCCCTGGGCCCTGGGACTTCTCTGTGTATTTCCCTGGCATATTTCTTGAGTGAGAAAGAGATGGTGTTGTCTGTTTAAACTAATAGAAAGGAAAGCTGAATGGAAGAATTAGATTCAGGAGCAGTTTCCTGAATACATCTCTCCCAGAAAATCGATACCGAACCACAGGGAGCCTGGCCATGCAGGATGGCAGCGTGGGAGTCCATCAATTAATGCAGAAGAAGAGAGCAGGAGAATTTGAAGGCAAAGAGTTTTTATTTGGAGTTAGTTATGGTCACTGCATCAATAACCAGTATTTTTCTTTTAGTTTGTGAGAACCAAATAAGCATTTCCTCAAAGAGAATCTGATAACATAGCATCTTATCCTCTACCGACCCTATGAAAAGGGCTCAGAGAAATGGCAAGATTGGCGAAACAAATGTATAGCAAAAAAAAAAAAAAAAAATAGAGGATGAGGATAAACCAACCAGAGTGACATTCCTTATTTTTTTAAGAATTTTAAAAAATGAACTATGAATCTAGAGAGTATCTCTCTCTCTGGCTAATTCCATTGTGAGGAGACTATAGGTACACTTTTCTCTGAAACTTTCTTCCATGTTCTGTGTGCACTTAGGGAAGCTGTGATCTGTTGAGACAGATGGCATGCCTGGGTCCTGAGTTCCACATAAGTGTTCCTCCCTTATTTTAATATCCATGAGCAGTGAAAGTAGGAGTTTTCTATTGACACACTAAGCAAACACAGCAATGGAATCTGAGTGAAAAGACCGTGGATGCAGCCAATCCTGCAAACCACTGATGCCTACCATCTTCCAGGCTGAATCCCCACACAGCCAGCACTTGCTGCTGTGGCTGTTCAGTGACTGAGTCACGTCCAACTCTTTGTGACCCCATGGACTGCAGCACACCAGGCTTTCCTGTCCTTTACTATGTCCAGGAGTTTGCTCAAACTCATGTTCATTCAGTTAGTGATGCCATCCGACCATCTCATTCTCTACCACCGCTTTTTCTTCATACCTTCAATTTTTCCCAGTATCAAGGTCTTTCCCAGTGAGTCAGCTTTTTGCATCAGGTGGCCAAAATATTGGAGCCTCAGCTTCACACCGGTCCTTCCAATGAACATTCAGGGTTGATTTCCTCTAGGATTGACGAGCTTGATCTCCTTGCAGTCCAAGGGACTCTCAGGAGTCTTCTCCAGGATCGCAATTTGAAAGCATTAATTCTTCAGTGCTCAGCCTTTTTTATGAAATGTATAGCATCTCACAAAAACCAGTAACTAATTCTCCATAAACATTCTGAACAATCTGTATGTGTCTCATAGATGGGAGAATACTTTCTCAAGTCAAAATTGTACCTTAAACCAAAAGTACATTTCATCATTAAAATGAGGAGTCTTTCTTATTACACAAGATAAGGACATCACTAGACCATCCAGGTATGACCTAAATAAAATACCTTATGATTATACAGTGGAAGTGAGAAATAGATTTAAAGGACTAGATCTGATAGATAGAGTGCTGGATGAACTATGGATGGACGTTCATGACACTATACAGGAGACAGGGATCAAGACCATCCCCATGAAAAAGAAATGCAAAAAAGACCAAAGGGCTGTCTGGGGAGGCCTTACAAATAGCTGTAAAAAGAAGAGAAGCAAAAAGCAAAGGAGAAAAGGAAAGATATAAGCATCTGAATGCAGAGTTCCAGAGAATAGCAAGGAGAGATAAGAAAGCCTTCTTCAGTGATCAATGCAAAGAAATAGAGGAAAACAACAGAATGGGAAAGAATAGAGATCTCTTCAAGAAAATTAGAGATACCAAAGGAACATTTCATGCAAACATGGGCTCGAAAAAGGACAGAAATGGTATGGACCTAACAGAAGCAGAAGATATTAAGAAGAGGTGGCAAGAATACACAGAAGAACTGTTCAAAAAAGATCTTCATGACCAAGATAATCACAATGGTACTCACCTAGAGCCAGACATCCTGGAATGTGAAGTCAAGTGGGCCTTAGAAAGCATCACTACAAACAAAGCTAGTGGAGGTGATGGAATTCCAGTTGAGCTATTTCAAATCCTGAAAGATGATGCTGTGAAAGTGCTGCCCTCCATATGCCAGCAACTTTGGAAAACTCAGCAATGGCCACAGGACTGGAAAAGGTCAGTTATCAATCCCAAAGAAAGGCAATGCCAAAGAATGCTCAAACTAACGCACAATTGCACTCATCTCACACGCTAGTAAAGTAATGCTCAAAACTCTCCAATCCAGGCTTCAGCAATAGGTGAACTGTGAACTTCCAGATGTTAAAACTTGTTTTAGACAAGGCAGAGGAACCAGAAATCAAATTGCCAACATCTGCTGGATCATGGAAAAAGCAAGAGAGTTCCAGAAAAACATCTATTTCTGCCTTATTGACTATGCCAAAGCCTTTGACTGTGTGGATCACAATAAACTGTGAAAAATTCTGAAAGAGATGGGAATATCAGACCACTTGACCTGCCTCTTGAGAAACCTGTATGCAGGATAGGAAGAAACAGTTAGAGCAGAATATGAAACAACAGACTGGTTCCAAATAGGAAAAGGAGTAGGTCAAGGCTGTATATTGTCACCCTGCTTATTTAACTTATATGCAGAGTACTTCATGAGAAATGCTGGGCTGGAAGAAGCACAAGCTGGAATCAAGATTGCCGGGAGAAATATCAATAACCTCAGATATGCAGATGACACCACTGTTATAGTAGAAAGTGAAGAGGAACTAAAAAGCCTCTTGATGGAAGTGAAAGAGGAGAGTGAAAAAGTTGGCTTAAAGCTCAACATTCAGAAAACGAAGATCATGGCATCCAGTCCCATCACTTCATGGCAAATAGATGGGGAAACAGTGGAAACAGAGGCAGACCTTATTTTTCCAAAATCAATCACTGTAGATGGTGATTGCAGCCATGAAATTAAAACATGCTTACTCCTTAGAAGTAAAGTTATGACCAACCTAGATAGCATATTCAGAAGCAGAGACATTACTTTGCCAACAGAGGTCCATCTGGTCAAGGCTATGGTTTTTCAAGTGGTCGTGTATGGATGTGAGAGTTGGACTGTGAAAAAAGCTTAGTGCTGAATAATTGATGCTTTTGAACTGTGGTGTTGGAGAAGACTTTCAAGAGTCCCTTGGACTGCAAGGTGATCCAACCAGTCCATTCTAAAGGAGATCAGTCCTAGGTGTTCATTGGAAGGACTGATTCTGAAGCTGAAACTCCAATTCTTTGGCCACCTTGTAAGAAGAGTTGACTTATTAGAAAAGACTCTGATGCTAGGAGGGATTGGAGGCAGGAGGAGAAGGGGACGACAGAGGATGAGATGGCTGGATGGCATCACCTACTTGATGGACATGAGTTTGAGTAAACTCCGGGAGTTGGTGATGGACAGGGAGGCCTGGTGTGCTGCGATTCATGGGGTCGCAGACTCGGAGACGACTGAGCGACTGAACTGAACTGACTGAAGGACATCACATTAAAGCCACAACTATGTATTCTTTCAGAGAAGGCAATGGCACCCCACTCCAGTACTCTTGCCTGGAAAATTCCATGGACGGAGGAATCGGGTGGGCTGCAGTTCACGGGGTTGCTAAGATTCGGACACGACTGAGCGACTTCACTTTCATTTTTCATGCATTGGAGAAGGAAATGGCAACCCACTCCAGTGTTCTTGCCTGGAGAATCCCAGGGACGGGGGAGCCTGGTAGGCTGCTGTCTATGGGGTCGCACAGAGTCAGACACGACTGAAGTGACTTAGCAACAGCAGCAGCAGCAGCAGCAAGTGTTCTTTGCAAAATGTTCTGGGAAATTCAAACATTGCCTAATCCTTCTTTGCTGAAACATTTTTTCAGAATTTCAGGACCTCAAGCTGGTAAAATATTTTGTAATCAACTGTAAGTATTTGTTTACCTTTGGAAACAACATATAATGTGAGGGTCAAATGTAGTTTGATTAGTGTATTCCAAAACAATATAAAAATTAGATAGGGAAAAGCAGCACATTTCAGAGACAATTGCTGATAGGTAGGAGTTTAACTAGACGGATTAGTCAAAGCTATGGTTTTTCCAGTAGTCATGTATGGATGTGAGAGTTGGATTATAAAGAAAACCGAGCGCTGAAGAATTGATGCTCTTGAACTGAGGTGTTGGAGAAGACTCTCAAGAATCTCTTTGACAGCAAGGAGATCCAACCTGACAATCCTAAATGAAATCAGTCCTGAGTGTTCATTGGAAGGACTGATGTTGAAGCTGAAACTCTAATACTGTGGCCACCTGATGGGAAGAACTAACTCATTTGAAAAGACCCTGATACTGGGAAAGACTGAAGGCAGGAGGAGAAGGGGATGACAGAGGATGAGATGGTTGGATGGCATCACTGACTCAATGGACATGAGTTTGAGTAAGCTCTGGGTGTTGGAGATGGACAGGGAGTCCTGGCTTGCTGCAGTGCATGGGGTTGCAAAGAGTTGGAGATGACTGAGCAACTGAACTGAACTGAGGAGAGTTTAAAGGGTAGCTCTATTCCACAAAGGGAATTTAAAATTTTTTTGATCAATAAACATTGATGTGTACCTGCTGGGTGATATTATGTAGAAGGAATACTTTTATAGATCTTGGCACTTTATCTATGTGAAAGAAACTTATCTAATTCCTCAGTTCTAATAGAATTTTCAAAGTCAGGCAAACAAATTTTGTTAGATATGGCTTATTATTTGAAGTTATCAGCATTTCAAAGGCAAGTATCTGAGTTTGGAATTTTTAAAACACTATTACAAAGGATTAGTAAATGTAAAGACTCTAAAGAATCAATTATCTTAAAAAAAGCCAAAATTAATCTCATCTCTCTCATTATTATTATACAATTTTATACTTCTTAGAAATTATAAGCATAAAATTAGAAGAAATTTCCTTAGATTATTTGAACAATAAAATATTTATAAAACTTTGGGCTTTAAAGAGTAATTAATTTAATGATGCAAAGCAAAAGATATGACGTTTTCAAAAGCAATTTCAAAGTAAGTGGTGTGGTGTTCTTGTAATTTTCTATGTAAGGTTTTTAAGTCTTCTGTCAAGTTTTGTCTATGTCAAAGTCATACATTTGAGAATAAAATTTACATTATTAAGGTAATTTGGGATTTTCATTGTCTTAATGATTTTCCCTACATGCTTAAATTGCTAACAACAAAAATAAAAGTATGTGATGGTACAAATACTTCAGTTAGACATTAAAGGGACACAGGTTATTTTAATGAGCAACACATACTAACGTTATTACACAAACATTTTTAAACATTGCTTTACATTAATAGGAGATAGCCAACTGGAATTGGACAAGAATGTGATTATAATATTGCAGAATGTTAGAGTTGGGAAAAAGTTAGAATCGATCTACCCTTATCTCCTAATTTTATGAACGAACATACCCAGTGTTTTGATTAAGATCTTTCTGCCTAATGGAAAGTTGGTCTTGCATCTTCATTCTTGAGCCCACTTATACTGTTTCATAATGCTTAGAATCTGTTTTTAATTGTATTAACCATTCTCTTTAAAACTTGCCCCCATATCTATAAAGAGTAGTGACACTTACCTGTTTTATATGCAATGAAGTCATACAATTAAAGCTATACAGCAAAAATAAAGACACCACAAAATAAAATGAAAACCTTCTTATAATCAAAGTTGAAGATATTTTTGCATTTAAAACATCTTCATTAATGATCTGTGAGACTCCTTCATACAAAGGACAGGTACAAGAGTCTTTGCCTTATTGTGTAACTCATAACAACACTTCTCCCAGAACATTGCCTGGAATAACTCTGTTCAATTCAGTTCAGTCGCTCAGTCATATCCAACTCTTTGTGATACCATGGACTGCAGCACACCAGGTCTCCCTGTCCATCACCAAATCTCAGAATTTACTCAAACTCACGTCCATTGAGACAGTAATGCCATCCAACTATCTCATCCTCTGTCATCCCCTTCTTCTCCCACCTTTAATCTTTTCAGCATCAGGGTCTTTTCCAATGAATCAGTTCTTTGCATCAGGTGACCAAAATATTGGAGTTTTGGCTTCAGCATCAGTCTTTCCAATGAATATGCAGGACTGATTTCCTTTAGGATGGACTAGTTGGATTCCCTTGATTTCCAAGGGACTCTCAAGGGTCTTCTTCAACACCACAGTTCAAAAGCATCAATTCTTCAGCACTCAGCTTTCTTTATAGCCCAACTCTCACATCCATACATGACTACTGGAAAAATCATAGCCTTGACTAGACGAACATTTGTTGGCAAAGCAATGTCTCTGCTTTTTAATATGCTGTCTAGGTCGGTCATAAATTTTCTTCCAAAGAGCAAGTGTCTTTTAATTTTATGGCTGAAGTCACCATTTGCAGTGAATTTGCAGCCCCCCAAAATAAAGTTTGTGACTGTTTCCACTGTTTCCCTATCTATTTGCCATGAAGTGATGGGACCAGATGCCATGATCTTAGTTTTCTGAATGTTGAGTTTTAAGCAGACTTTTTCACCTTCCTTTTTCAGTTTCATCAAGAGGCTCTTTAGTTGTTCTTCACTTTCTGCCATAAGGGTGGTGTCATCTGCATATCTGAGGTTATTGATATTTCTCCCGGCAATCTTGTTCCAGCTTGTACTTCAACCAGACCAGCATTTCACATGATGTACTCTACATATATAGTAAATAAGCAGGGTGACAATATACAGCCTTGATGTACTCCTTTCCCGATTTGGAACTAGTCTGTTGTTCCATGTCCAGTTCTAAGTGATGCTTCTTGACCTCCATATAGATTTCTCAGGAGGCAGGTCAGGTGGTCTGGTATTCTAATCTCTTGAAGAATTTTCCACAGTTTATTTTGATCCACACAGTCAAAGGCTTTGATGTAGTCAATAAAGCAGAAATAGATTTTGCTCTAGAACTCCTGCTTTTTCTATGATCCAACCGATGTTGGCAATTTGATCTCTGGTTCCTCTGACTTTTCTAAATACAGCTTGAACATCTGGAAGTTCACGATTCATGTACTGTTGAAGCCTGTCTTGGAGAATTTTGAACATTACTTTGCTAGCTTGTGAGATGAGTGCAATTGTGCAGTAGTTTGGGCATTCTTTGCCATTGCTTTTCTTTGGGATTGGAATGAAAAAAGTTGGCTTAAAGCTCAACATTCAGAAAATGAAGATCATGGCATCTGGTCCCATCACTTCATAGGAAACTGATGAGGAAACAGTGGAAACAGTCACAGACTTTATTTTTGTAGGCTCCAAAATCACTGCAGATGGTGATTGCAGCCATGAAATTAAAAGACCCTTGCTCCTTCGAAAAAAAGCTATAACCAACCCAGACAGCATATCACAAAGCAGTCGACTAAGGTCCGTCTAGTCAAGGCTATGGTTTTTCCAGTAGTCATGTATGGATGTGAGAGTTGGACTCTAAAGAAAGCTGAGCACTGAAGAATTGATGCTTTTGAACTGTGGTGTTGGAGAAAACTCTTGAGAGTCCCTTGGACTGCAAGGAGATCCATCCAGTCCATTCTAAAGATTAGTCCTGGGTGTTCATTGGAAGGACTAATGCTGAAGCTGAAACTCCAATACTTGGCCATCTGATGGGAAGAGCTGACTCATTTGAAAAGACCCTGATGCTGGGAAAGACTGAGGGCAGGAGGAGAAGGGGATGACAGAGGATGAGATGGTTGCATGGCATCACCAACTCAATGGACATGAGTTTGGGTAAACTCCAGGAGTTGGTGATGGACAGGGAGGCCTGGCGTGCTGTGGGCTGTGGGGTCACAAAGAGTTAACATGACTGAGTAACTGAACTGAACTTCACTAACCTTCCACAATAATTATCAGATTTCTGTCATTCATAACCACCTGAGAGCTTCCAAAGCAAGACATCAACGATGTTACATATTTAATAAGGCCATTGAAACTAACCATTCTCTTACCAGGTTTTCTGAATGCTTTTATAAAGAATGGCTAGAGGTGAAAATAGCCACAAGCATACATAGAACTCCTAAAACTTGGAATTTAACAAGTAATTAGATGTGTCTTTTGTTATGTTAATAAGGTGACTTTGGACCAAACCTAAGGGTGGGGATTTGTTGCTAAGAAAACCAACTATCTCTTTGAAGGGGTAGACTTTCAACCCAATCTTTGACCTCTAGGAGGAAGGAAGGGCTGAAAGTTAAATCAGTGGCCAGTCGCCAATGATTTAATCAACTGCACATCTTTAATGAGGTCTCCCTAAACACCTCAAAGAATGGGGTTCAGAAAGCTTAAGACTTGGAGATTTGGGGAGGGAATGGCAAGCTTAGAGCAATGGAAGCTCCAACTCCTTTCTCACATATGTAAATAATGTAGAGTCTTTTCTACCAAAGAGGAAGATATAAGAAATAAATGATCCATATTCACTTTTTTAGCATAGTTAAGTAGAAGGAAATGTATATATATTTTTATATATATTATGCTGCTGCTGCTGCTAACGTGCTTCAATCGTGTCCAAATCTGTGCGACTACATAGATGGCAGCCCACCAGGCTCCCCCGTCCCTGGGATTCTCAAGGCAAGAACACTGGAGTGGGTTGCCATTTCCTTCTCTAATGCATGGAAGTGAAAAGTGAAAGTGAAGTCGCTCAGTCGTGTCCGACTCTAACCGACCCCACGGACTGCAACCCACCAGGCTCCTCCATCCATGGCATTTTCCAGGCAAGAGTACTGGAGTGGGATACCATTGCCTTCTCCGTTATATATTATATATATGTATATATATACATGTAACTGGCTTTCAAATAGGGTTCCAAAAGATGGAAGTTTTTTGGACATTGCCAGTCCTTTGCTCTCTCCCCTTTCTGGTTCCCTTTTCTCATAAGAACAATTTGGCAGGCTAATTCCACAGGCTTTACCGTGGACATGTGCAGAGATCTAAAGGGGGTGGGGAAAACAGTCAATATGAATAGTCCACTCAGGAGCTTACAGGAAATATTTCTCATGGCCTCCAATTCAGTTCAGTTCAGTTCAGTCACTCAGTCTTGTCCGAATCTTTGCAACCCCATGAATCGCAGCATACCAGGCCTCCCTGTTCATCACCATCTCCCGGAGTTCACTCAGACTCACGTCCATCGAGTCCGTGATGCCATCCAGCCATCTCATCCTCTGTTGTCCCCTTCTCCTCCTGCCCCCAATCCCTCCCAGCATCAGAGTCTTTTCCAATGAGTCAACTCTTCACATGAGGTGGCCAAAGTACTGGCCCTTCAGCTTTAGCATCATTCCTTTCAAAGAAATCCCAGGGTTGATCTCCTTCAGAATGGACTGGTTGGATCTCCTTGCAGTCCAAGGGACTCTCAAGAGTCTTCTCCAACACCACAGTTCAAAAGCATCAATTCTTCAGCACTCAGCCTCCTTCACAGTCCAACTCTCACATCCATACATGACCACAGGAAAAACCGTAGCCTTGACTAGACGGACCTTAGTCGGCAAAGTAATGTCTCTGCTTTGGACCAATAAAAACTTAGGCAACCTTCAAGTAAGATTGTGACTCTGGATCCTCAACCTATGAGGAGCCGCAACCTTAGTCTTAGGGAGACAAACCTTAGCAGATTTCCCACTCGATGTGCTTGGTCCCAGACCTTTGTCTATAGCTCTCCATTCAGCAGAAGTAAAGACTGCCTTGCTGAGCCACTTCGGATGTCTGTTCTATTTCCACAACATCATTTTGAGACCATTTCCAACATATCTTGTTCAGTCCATCTTTTGTACCTGAAGCATATCCTTTTATAAAAAATAATCTAGTAGTTAAACTGATTTAATGAGTTCTGTTAATTGCTCTAGCAAGTTAATTGAACCCTAGAAACACGTTGAAGAGACTTAGCAGCAGCAACAGAAATGCTGCTTCTGCTTTGTAGGTGGAAGAAGGCAAAGGCAGCCCACTCCAGTCCTCTTGCCTGGAAAATCCCATGGACGGAGGAGCCTGGTGGGCTGCAGTCCATGGGGTCGCTAAGAGTCAGACATGCCTGAGCAACTTTACTTTCACTTTTTACTTTCATGCATTGGAGAAGGAAATGGCAACCCAGTCCGGTGTTCTTGCCTGGAGAATCCCAGGGACAGCGGAGCCTGGTGGGCTGCCGTCTATGGGGTCGCACAGGGTTGGACACGACTGAAGCGACTTAGCAGTAGCAGCAGCAGCAGCAGCTTTGTAGCCAGTTCGTTGGAAATACTAGTAACCACCTGGGCTCATCTACTGGCCTCTGAAGGTGGTGGGGGTTGTCTTTTAGGACTGACTTCTTATCCTGTGGGATCTGATATCTCTCTAGATAGTTAAGAATAGAATTGAATTTTAGGACAACTGGCTGGTGTCCGGAGAATTGTTTGATGGTAGGGATGAAAACCCTAACCCTATCCCACACACAAAATTGTAATTTGGTGGGTATAACATGAAATAATACACACACACACACACACACACACACACACACACACAGAGCTATGGACATATTCATATAGCACACTCTACTGGAAAATAGAAGCCCTTAATAAGGTCCTCTAATCAAGTCTGGCCTTAGAAATATTGCCTGTTTTAATCATATCCTAGCAGTTTTTCTCTCCTTTCATTACTGCTTTCTGCTTCTGGCCCTCTCCCTGCAGCAGCCCTCCAACAATACAATCGGCAATAATGATGATACCATGAAAAAGGAATCCACTATAAGTGTGTGGGTTTCATGAAAAAGATAATGCTTAAAGAGACCAGCTCTAAGAGATTTTAATTTAACCTGAGTGTGTCAGAGAACATTCTCCTGGGAAAGAGATGTTTCTACAAGAACCTGTGTAACTGCTAGTGAACTCTGAGTGTACATAGAAGGGGACAGGCTGGGTGATCCCCTGGGATGAGAAAGGATGTGGAGTGTTTTAAAGGGAGACCAAAACCTTTTGTGACTGAAGGATAATGATCAACAGTGATGGTTGCTCATCATGCATCTGGAAAGGCAGCCATGGTCAGATCCTGGAGAATTCGGTAGATTAGGCTGAGGGTTCTGAAATTTTTCCTATTGATTTCGTTTGAAAAATTTTAAGCAAGGTAGTAATTACCAATTTTTTTTATTGCAAAAACATGACTCTGATGTAGCAGAATGAATGTTTGGAACACCCACTGATGAATGAACAAAGGACAAATGCTGATGCAGTGAACAAAAAAATGCAAGAAGGAAGCTGGATGCAACTAGAATAACAGGGAGGGGTGAGGATGAATTAAAAAGTCGGTGGTAGCAGAAATGAAGCAACAGGGAAGGGGACAGGACACACATTTTAAAGGGATGATAGAGCCCAAGGACATGACATAAACTGATTAGCACCAAATAGGTCCAAGATGGTGGATAAGTCAACTTCCACTGGGACTCAAGCCTCACCATTCACTCACTGTAACACATCAGCCAGCTACATCACATATCCACAAGCACCATGAACATTCTGAGGCCACCCCTCAAAGACCAGTAAGTGGGCAGCATTCCAATTTCTGGAAATCTCTGCCCCTTCCCCAAAACAGTTGGATTAATTCTTCTAGTCATTAGCCTATGAAATTTCCCAGCCGATAAAAGCTAACCACACCATATTTTGAGGCTGCTCTCTCTTCTGAGATGGCCCACACTCGGTCTCTTTTCCTCTCTAGATTAATCCACTGCTTACTTATCACTTTGCCTTTCACTGAATTCTTTCTGGGCTGAGACACAAAGAACCTGATTCTCAGTCAGTTTAGGCACCAAGTGAGTGATTCTCATTAAAAGACTGTGGGTTCAAGTCTCAGTCTAGGTTTTGGGTGGGTTTGAGTCCCAGCCACACAGATTCAAGCCCCAATCTGAGGTACACGGTTTCAGAAGCAGGAGAGAAGTAGGAAAGTTGACTTATTTTGTATGTAGAAGGAGTAAATTTTTAGATAATGAAAAAGGAGACAAAAAGATGATTCTAAGATCTTTGCTTGTGGAAATAACTAGATGAAGCATGGTTTACCAATGTAGGGAACAAAAGAAGGCGGAGTAGATTTGAAAGGAAATAGGAAATTATTGAATATATGAGTTTGAAGTGCTACAACAAACTTAAGAAAGAATAAATGAAGACTTCAAGCTCAATGTCTGACTCTTTGTTACCCCATAGACCACAGCCAACCAGGTTCCTCTGCCCATGGAATTTCCCAGGTAAGAATACTGGAGTGGGTTGCCATTTCCTACTCCAGGGTGTCTATCAAACCCAGGAATCAAACCTATGTCTCCTGCATCGGCAGGTGGATTCTTTGCCAACTGCACCACCTGGGAAGCTCTCAAGAGAAGATGTTCAGAAGAAATTAGATATATGTTCACATCAGGGTTTCATAAGAGAAGCTTGGGCTTCAAATAGAAGTCACAGAACCAAAGGCTAACTATTTTATGTGCCATATACTGTTTACAAATATTAGAACTATTGTCTCAATAATAATGATACACCAGATACTGATGACAAAAGCTCAGTCTCTGTGTACACTAGTGCTAAACTGAATCTCGAAGACAGAGTTTTGGTGAATCAAGATAGCCAGGAGAAGTATCAACAACTTCAGATATGTAGATGATACCTCTCTAAAAGCAGAAAGTGAAGAGGAACTAAGGGGCCTCTTGATGAGGGTAAAAGAGGACAATGAAAAAGCTGGCTTAAAACTCAACATTCAAAAACTAAGGTCATGGCATCTAGTCCCATCACATCATGGTAAACAGGAGAGGGGAAAGTGGCAGCAGTGACATATTTTATTTTATTGGGCTCCAAAATCACTTTGGACAGTGACTATAGCCATGAAGCTTAAAGACACTTGCCCCTTAGAAGGAAAACTATGATCAACCTAGACAGCATATTAAAAAGCAGATACATCACTTTGCCTACAAAGGTCCCTATAGCCAAAGCTATGGTTTTTCCAGTAGTCATGTATAGATGTGAGAGTTGGACCATAAAGAAGGCTGGGCACTGAAGAATTAGTGTTTTCAAACTGTGATATTGGAGAAGACTCTTTGAGAGACCCTCGGACAGCAAGGAGATCGAACCCGTCAGTTCTAAAGGAAATCACCTCTGAATATTCATTGGAAGGACTGATGCTGAAACTGAATTTCCAATACTTTGGCCACCTGATGCAAGGAGCCAACTCATTGGTAAAGACCCTGATGCTGGGAAAGACTGAGGGCAAGAGAAAGGGGCAATGGAGGATAGCTGGTTAAATGGCATCACTGGCTCAATGGACTTGTGTTTGAGCAAACTCTGAGAGACAGTGAAGGACAGAGAACCTTAGCGTGCTGCAGTCCATGGGGGTCGCAAAGAGTCAGATACGACTGAGTAGCTGAACAATAACAACGGAAAAGGATAGCTTTATTGCTTTGCCAGTTAAAGTGGGGACACAGCAGGTTCTTGGCTGGAAAAATATGTGCCCCAATTTGGGAGGGTTTGATGAAGCATTTTCTAGCAGTAGTTCATTGCTGACAAGATTAGGGCATATGCATGTTGTCAGGTGGTGGGTCTCCTAACCTCGATGAATTTCTCAGGTCCCTTTAATATTTTTTCAGGTGGTTTCTTGGCTGCTTCTCTGTTGATGAGAAACTGCTCAAACCTGCCCTTTGGGACACAGGGAAGGACACGGATGCTGGAGTCCTGCCTTTAAGAAAGAGGGGATAAAAAAGGCGTCCATGTCCAGAAGCCCCACAGGGTCCTCCTCGGTTTCAATACTACCATTTTCTTTATTACAATGCAAGCTTTAAATAGTTTAAGTAGATTTCCCAACATCATATATTAAGTTTCAGAATCTCCAAAAATTATAACTTCAGATGTCTATTGCTGCAAAGCAAGCTACTCAAAATATTTAGTGGCTTGAGGATAGTCTTATTATTATTATATTTCATTATTTGGAAATTAGGATCTGGGCAGAACACACTGGAGAAAACTTATCTTTGTCTAAAATTTCCAGTGCATCACTTAGGATAAGTTGAAAGCCTAGGGATTAGAGCAGCTGAGAGAGATGGCCGAGTACCTCTTGTTCTCTCCACATGGTCTTTCCAAGTGGCTTTTCCAACAGTCCAGCCTTGGGTTCTTTACAGTATGAGAGCTTCAGGACAGTTAAACTTCTTACCTGCAGCACATGGCTCTAAGAGGCAGCATGCCTCAATTGCCAGTCTTTGAAACTGCAGGGGCTTTGAAACCCTGTGGGACTCCAGTGCACAAAATCTTTCTGTGTCCCCTCATTTTTTTTAATTATATGCAATAGGCTTCATTCAGTTCCCATGACCTTCTCTGAGGTCCAAAGGGCAGGATCAGACACTTGCTAATAAGGAAAGGGAGGAGATGTAGAGACAAGGGAGGAGCAGTCAGTTAACAATACTGTAGCTGCAGGGCTGAGTCCTGGCCTTGCCTCAAGGGATACACAGAACAATACCAACAATACTGAGCTGTTTTGTAGACACTCAAACCCTCACCAGTTGGGGGAAGTTAAGGTTTGGTGCCCACAGGAACGTGGATCACAGACTGGCTGGAACCAGAAGGTTTATGATGCTGACTCCCACTCACCTTACCAGCAACCAATCATAAGTATGTCCATGAGCTGATCATGCCCTTTTCTTTAAGCCATTACCAGAACTCCTCATTATCCTTTCCAGATCAGGGCACACATTCTTGAGGGCATTAGCCCACTGTGGCCCCCTTTACCTGGCAAAACAATACAGCTCTTCTTTTGTGCTTTACTGCAAGCTCTTTCTCTAAGATTTGACTCATCCGCAGGACAGAGAGGCCAAGCTTTCTGTAACAGTTTCTTGATACTATTATCCATTGCTACAAGGTACACCTGTGGCAAAGTGCAGACATTTAAAGATGATCAGGAAATGTTTGCTCAGTACCACCTCATACCCATCAGAACAGTTTACAAATAACAAGTGCTGGAGAGTGTGTAGAGAAGAAGGGAACCCTCTTACACTACTGCTAGGAGTGTAAATTGGGATAGCCCCTACGGAGAACAGGGTGGAGGTTCCTCAAGAAGCTAAAAATAGAGTTACCAAATGAGCCAGCAATCCCACTCCTGGGCATTTACCTAAGTGAAACCAAAATTCAAAGATATACATGCACCGCAATGTGTTACTGAGTCCAAGCTTGCTCTGCTTGCCACATGACAGGACAATGAATCAGAGACAAGGTGTTGAGGCAAGGAATAAAACTTAATTCAGAGATCCAGCTGACTAATAAGATGGGAAACTAGTGTCTCAAAGTAACCATATTATCAGGGTATGGATGCCAGTTTCTTTTATAGAACAGAGATGGGGGAGGTGAGGAAATGAAGTAAAAAGGCCATTAATCTTACAAATATCTCCTAGAATGCAAGCCCTAGGAAGAGGATGTATTAATTTCTTCCTTCCTGCCATCTACAGCTCGGCAGGGTTCTGAACAGAGGCACTTTAGTTTAATAGTCAGGCAGAGGGGTAGGATTCTGAGGAAGGCCATTATATATGATTATAATACCAAAAGAGAAAGTTGAAGAAATAATTCTAACATAGAGTCAGAATTGGCTTTTTCCTACAACAAGTGTTCACAGCAGCACTATTCACAGTAGGCAAGACATGGAAACAAGCTCAATGTCCATCGGCAGAGGGATGGGTAAAGAAGATGTGGTGTATATATACACAACGGAGTATGACTCAGCCATAAAAAGGAACAAAATTATGTCCTTGCAGCAACATGGATGCAACCAGAGATTATCAAAGCTATGTTTTTTTTTTTTTTTTTTTCCCAGTAGTCATGTATGGATGTGAGAGTTGGACCATAAAGAAGGTCAAACACTGAAGAATCCATGTATTTAAACTGTGGTGTTGGAGAAGACTCTTGAGAGTCCCTTGGACTGCAAGGAGATCCAACCAGTCAATCTGAAAGGAAATCAACCCTAAACATCCACTGGGAGAACTGATGCTGAAGCTGAAGCTCCAATACTTTGGCCACCTGATGAGAAGAGCTGACTCATTGGAAATGACCCAGATGCTGGGAAAATAAAAGGCAGGAGGAGAAGAGGAAGGCAGAGGATGAGATGGTTGGACGGCATCACCGCCTGAATGGACATGAGTTTGAGCAAGCTCTGGGAGCTGGTAAAGGACAGGGAAGCCTGGCATGCTGCAGCCCATGGGGTCCGAAAGAGTCAAACATGACTAAGTGACTAAACAACAACAACAACAGAGATGAGCGTACTATATGAAGTGAGTCAGAAAGGGAAAGACAAGTGCCATATGACATCCCTTATATATGGAATCTAAAGTATGGCACAAATGAACCTGTCTGGAAAACAGAAACTGAATCACAGACATAGAGAACAGGCTTGTGGGTGCCAAGGGGGAGGTGGGAGGGAGAGGGATGGACTGTTCATTTGTCGTTGACAGATACACACTGTTACACAGAGAGTGGATAAACAACAAGGTCTTCCTGCATAGTACAGGGAACGATATCCAGTCTCCAGGGCTAAACTATAATGGAAAAAATATTTTTAAAAGAATGTATATGTATGTATAAACCAGAGTCAATTTTATATACAACAGAGATTGGCGCAACACTGTAAATCAACCAAACTCCAATTTAAAAAAATAAAGTGCTCAATGAGATAATTCTCATTCAAGGATTATGCTTTTGTTAATCAGAAAATAAAAACAGCCTTTGATTCATTTTAGATGCTCCATCATTCTAGATCCAGGGACTAATGCAGTTAGGGTGCCAACCCAGAATAGTATGTCTGGAATTCCTCTAGTACTAGATTAGAAATGTCCCTGGCTTACTCAAGCAGAGGCTCTCAATGAAAGGTCTTTCTGGTTCTGCTTCCAACTTCTCATTGAGACCATGTCCTCATGCAAACATTCTCACTGATTGAATGCATTAGCGTGATATGTAGAGATTTTCATTAATTTAACTGATACTGCATTACCATTGAATGTTAGGAAACTCAACAGTAAGATGACTTCAAAACAAAGGTCAAATTTTGCCTTTGGCAAAGGGCAAACTTCAAACAGAGAGTAGCACCATTCTAAATTAACTATTTTCCCTCAAACTGTGATTGACAATGTTCTGATTCATATGGATGAAAAAAACTGAATTGAAAATGTTCCCAACTCAAGCAATCACCAACGTTATGTAAAACAATGAAAATGGTTTGATTAGCAATCAGAAATAGCAAACAGTCAGGTATTTGGGCTTTAATTTTTCTTTTCTTCCTCAGAACTTTAAGAATGACATTTTGTACTGTTGATTTAAGTGCTTTATAAATGATTTTATAAAGGATAAACAGCAATGTTGAATCAGCAATATGGTATGCAATCTTACTCAGCCAATTAAGAAAAGATGATATTGTAGATACTGAAATATAACTGATTCATACTGAATTACAGAATACAGTTGCAAGCCATCAGTAGGCAACTTAAGGCAATTAGTAGTTTAGTGACTCTAAAGTGTTACATAATTATCATCAAGTGGAGAAAGTGCTGCAGGGTGCAAAGAGTGTGGAAAGCACAGTTGGAATCCAGTTTCTTGTCATGTCATCTGGGCAGGTCACTCAGCCTCTCTGGGCCCCAGCTTTGACCATTCTAAATTAAAGATGTGCTGACAATGTGCTCAGCTGCTCGGTCATGTCTGACTCTGTGGACCGATGAACTGTAACACGTCAGGCTCCTCTGTCCCTGGGATTCTCCAGGCAAGAATACTGGAGTAGATTGCCATTTCCCCATGCAGAGGATCTTCCCAACCCAGGGATCGAACCCACGGCTCCTGTGTCTCTTGCATTGGCAGGCGGATTCTTTACCACTGAGCCACTTGAGAAGCCCCCTAGGAAAGCTATTGTCACTTATATTCATGAGTTACTGTGAGGAATAACCAAAACTAGCTATTTGTATTCAAATAGTATTACAGTATCAACAGCTGGTTATTATTTTCACAATGAATAATAACTATTGATGTCATAGTACCATCTGAGTTGATAAGAAAAATAATTTTCCTCACTTAAATATTTATTCTGAAGTATGTGAAAGACAGTGTAAAAGTGTCATGTGATCAAAACCAAAAAAAAAATATTCAGCATGGTAAAGCAAAATCTGAGGAAATGAAATGAAAAATTGTTGTTCAGTCCCACAGCCACGTCTGACTTAGAGACATGACCCCACAAACTGCAGCATGCCATGCTCCTCAGTCCTCCACTATCTCCCAGAGTTTGCTCAAACTCATGGCCATGGAGTCAGTGATGCCATGCAACCATCTCATCCTCCGTTCTCCCTGTCTTCTCTTGAAAAAACATAAAAATCAAAATCCCCGGCAAGTTGCAAAAGAGTAGAACTGAGAAAAAAAATGAGAACAAATATACAGATGGCAATCTGATAAAAAAAATTTTGCAAGGAGATGTCTTTGATGTTAGTGTAAAACATTTTCTAGGTATTTAAGTTATTTATTACTGATGTTATATAACATATGTCTTTCGTATGCAAAATTCTGTAAATGCACTGATTTTTAATGTTCTATTTTTCACTCTGCATTTCATTTTATTTCAACATATTGTTACTACAAAACCAGATATCCTAGGAATCTTGACAGATACTGTGTATGTGTGTTTCTGTTACAGTGTTTCCCTCATTATAATAGCTAAACTACTATTTCATAGATGTATGTTATCCAAAAGACTGATACTTCTTGTTGGCTCGTGTAATCATGGCTCATGAATCGTTTTATCATTTAAAATCTAAGCCAAGAATTGTTGCGTCACCCTGAAGTTTTCCTTCTTACCATAAGAATAAAAATTTAAATTAACTTCATCTCAATTACATTAGTTTGAATTGTGTTCAGTCGCTTTAGTCATTTCTGACTCTTTGTGACCCCATGGACCATAGCCCACCAGGCTCCTCTGTCCATGGGATTGTCCAGGCAAGAATACTGGAGTGGGTTTCCATTTCCTCCTCCAGGGGATTTTCTTGATCCAGGGATCATACCTGTGTCTCCTGCAGCTCTTGCATTACAGGAGGATTCTCTTCCACTGAGCTACCAGGGAAGCCAGTTTAGAATAAAGAATGTTAAAATTAGAGACACCCAAGTCATTTTCATAGAACGAATTGGCCTAAACTTCATGTCCTGATAGAGACCACCAATTCCATATTTACTTTAATGAAACAATTTCAATCCCGCCTGCTCCAGCAAATTTTCCACTCTTCTTTCTTCTGCATTTTTGTCTGAAAGTCTCCAGGGGCTGCTTTCACTTGTATTTCCTGAAATATTTTCTCAGCTGTACTGGGATGTACTGAGTTTTGTAGACTCTGCCTATCCTGACAGCTTTCTTATGTTTCACTATTCCTGCTGGAGAAGCTGGGTGGTAGGCTTCTCCCCATTATTGATAGAGACAGAATGAAGGACAAAATAGGTGATTACATATGTAACCCCACTAGGGGACTGTAAGTAGAAAAATATGGGAAACCCATAAGTTAATGAATACTGGAGAAAGCAGGTTTGCTTAACCATAAAACCCAGCAGGCTTGCATGCATGTTAAAGTAGCTTCAGTTGTGAGTAACTCCTTGTGACCCCCTGGACTATAGCCCACCAGGCTCCTCTGTCCATAGGATTTTTCAGGCAAGAATATTGCAGTGGATTGCCATTTAGTTCTCTAGGGATCATCTCCATCTAGGGATTGAACATGCGTCTCCTGCATTGGTAGGTGGATTCTGGACCACTGAGCTACCAGGGAAGTCCATACATATACATATATATCATGCATATACATATATATTATGTGTGTGTGTATATATCCATATGTATATGTGTGTATATATATACAGCTTCCCAGGTGGCTAAAGTCATAACTTTCCTTCCGAGGAGTAAGTGTCTTTTAATTTCATGGCTTCAATCACCACCTACAATGATTTTGGAGCCTATATATATATATATATAGCTTCCCAGGTGACTAAGTAGCCTTCCGTCAGTGCAGGAGATGCGAGACCTGGGTTCGATTCTGTGTTGGGAAGATTCCCTGGGGAAGGAAATGGTAACCCCCTCTAGCATTTTTGCCTGGAAAATTCCATTGACAGAGGAGCTTGGTGGACTACAGTCCATGGGGTGCAAAGAGTCAGACACAAATGAGCACACATGCAAGGCAACTACACACACACACACACACACACACACACACACACACACACACATATGAGTCACAGTGCTGCATGCTGCTGCTGCTAAGTCGCTTCAGTCGTGTCTGACTCTGTGCGACCCCAGAGACAGCAGCCCACCAGGCTCCCCTGTCCCTGGGAGTCTCCAGGCAAGAACACTGGAGTGGGTTGCCATTTCCTTCTTCAATGCATGAAAGTGAAAAGTGAAAGTGAAGTCGCTCAGTCGTGTCCAACTCGTAGCGACCCCATGGACTGCAGCCCACCCGGCTCCTCTGTCCATGGGATTTTCCAGGCAAGAGTACTGGAGTGGGTGCCATTGCCTTCTCCGACAGTGCTGTATACCCTAAACTAAAACAAGATTGTGAATCAACTACACTTCAATTAAAAAATAAATAAATAAACAATTTGCCGTTTAAGCCCAACTAGAAAAACTGCCAGCAAAAACAAAAATCAACACTCTTGAAGATGATAACAGATATGTCTTACAAAACAGCTTTCCCAATGGAACTCCATGATACCAGGAAAACAGGCCTGTCATGAATGCAAAAAGAAAGCATCTCAGCGCAGAAGCGCCTAGTGCCTCTCAGGCCATGGCAGCATCAACAGTCCCTGATCAGCCATCCCTGCAACTTCATTTTGTGTCCCATTTACATTTCATAGCAGAATTAGCACTTTCTGTGTCTTACTGCACTTTCATCTTTCCTGACCAATTCCCTTTTGATTATCCATGTCTGTAAAACTTCACATGGATTTATGCCTGGGAGTCGATTAGGAAACACAACAGGGTCCTCTGGGTGTATGACTGCATGGAGATGCACCATGAACAACCACCAATGGATCTAAAAGAAGCAATGTCTGCAGCTGCTGATCATGGTGAGCATCTATTATCTATAGATGGACTCAAGCACTACCAACAAGCTCTGTACTCATAGTTTATATGTGGCAGTCACACTGGTGTGATGGGGAGGGCCAGTGTATTATTTAAGTGAACTGTGGCAATTGACACTCATGTTACAGAGTCCATGTAACTCATAGTTTCTCAAGAACCGTGCAAAGCAAGCACTGCTTGTATATATTAAATTGGCAAATAGAATCTATAAATGCTCTTTAGCAAACTGACCTGGTGCTGGAGAAAAAGATATTTCACTGAGAAGAAAGCAAGCACTTAAAACTCTGACTAATACCAATATGAAAGAACATATAAAGAGATAAGTCTAACTGAGACTAGAAATAAAAAGCCAGGAAAAGTATGAGGATGTATCAAAAAAAAAAAAAAAAGAGAGAGAGAGAGAGAGAGAGAGAGAAGATCTGAGAAAGACTGTCTGTAGATTTTTTTTTAAAAAAGCAATAAAGTCATGGATGCCTTTGATGATCACTTTCAGAGACTGAAACTCATTTGGAGAATTGAAAAGGAGATAATGATAGGGGTGGAGTCGTGTAGCTCAGGGTTTCAAGATGATTAGAGGTTTGTTTGTTGTTGTTTTTTTTCAGCATAGTCTACTCCAGTCTAAATGATTCGAGGATTTGAAAATCTAGCGGATAAAAAAGAGAACTACAAGCCTTCTGATTGTGAGTCAGTGAAATGAGGCTGGATTCAGAGCATAGGTAGAGCTGTGCAGTTTTTACAGCAGAACATTAGGGAAGAGGAAGACGAGGATGCAGTTGTTATATCTTCATGGGAGCTTGCTTTGAGTTATAGCCTCACTGTTGTCAGTTCTCCATGAAGTAGGTATAGGCATCTGTAGAAACTGATGAGAAGGAAGAGGATCAGATATCTTTGGAAATAATGCCTAAATTGATACCACAGAGAACGAGAGAAGGTGCCACTTAGGGAAATGGATGAGGATTGCTGTATAGTTGGGAGATTCAGTAGAATTTCTGTTCCAACCTCAGTTTTTTTTTTTTTGTTTGTTTGTTTGTTTGTTTTTAATCATCCTAAGCAGCTCCATTGGAGAAGGCAATGGCACTCCACTCCAGTACTCTTGCCTGGAAAATCCCATTGATAGAGGTGCCTGGTAGGTTGCAGTCCATGGGGTCACTAAGAGTTGGACACGGCTAAGCAACTTCACTTTCACTTTTCACTTTCATGCATTGGAGAAGGAAATGGTAAGCCACTCCAGTGTTCTTGCCTGGAGAATCCCAGAGACGGGGAAGCCTGGTGGGCTGCCGTCTATGAGGTCGCACAGAGTCGGACAAGACTGAAGCAACTTAGCAGCAGCAGCAGCAGCAAGCAGCTCAATACATTGGCCACCTGATGCAAAGAGCCTACTCATTGGAAAAGACCATGATGCTAGGAAAGATTGAGTGCAGGAAGAGAAGGCGGCAACAGAGCATGAGATGGTTGGAAACCATCACCGACTAAATGGGCATGATTTTGAGCAAACTTCGGGAAACAGTGAAAGACAGGGAAGTCTGGTGTGCTGCAGTCCACGGGGTTGCAAAGAGTTGGACATGACCTAGCAACTGAACAACAACAAAGCAACCCACGTATACACAGAGAAGAGAAACTCTTACATGGATTCCTGTTTAGTCACAGTACATATACTCAAAGGTAAATAAGATGGTCTGGGATCTGGGATCCACTTTCTCAACAACTACTTCAAAATGAATATTTCAGGAACTGTATGTTTTTATACATATTGATTCAATCACCGAATGCTATTAGGTAATATGCCATCCTCCAAATGCACTATTGGAACAAGCCGTCATTCCATTTATTGCCTTTGCTGTTTTTGCTGCCTGTTTAACTATATAGGATTTAGAGAACAAGAAGAAAAGTGAATTAAAAAAGAGACTGAATTTCAAGAGTTCATATTATCCTTAGCATAACTTTCAGCAATGATAGGTTAAAATCAAAAAAAGAGATTATTTCAAGACTAAAGTTCAAAGAAGTAAAGATGCTAATCAATACGAATACCCAAATGTGAAAAAAAGAACTGGAACAACGCCAGGGTAGGCCTGAGAGCTGAGTTCTCACTGTAGTTTATGTTCTGACAGTTTGGGTTTTGTTGGGGCAAAGACTGCCTGTCTCAGAACTGACTCTACTACTTATTAGCAGTGAAATATGGGACAAGTTATTTAATCTGTTCATCTGCAGAAAACATTAGCAATAGCACCTAAATTAAACCAATAGACATGTATGTGTGTATACACACATATATTTATTTATATATGCATGTTCAGTTGCTTCAGTCATGTCCAACTCTTTGCAACCCCATGGACTGTAGCCTGCCAGGCTCTGTCCATGCGGATTCTCCAGGCAAGAATACTGGAGTGGGTTGCCATGCCCTTCTCCAGGGGATCTTCCGGACCCAGGGATCAACCCTGTGTCTCTTATGTCTCCTGCGTTTATATACAGTGCCAAGCACTCTTGGCATGTACTGAGTATTCAATAACTATTAGATATTATTATCAACCCAAAGATGACTTATGCTATTGGTTCTCCTAATTCATAAGATTTATGGATGACTACAATGAGATTACAGACAAACTAAGTCTTGTAAAGATTGTGTTTCTTTATAATTTATTCAGTGTGTTAGTAACGCTGACATTTTGTGAAAATTTCACAGGCCTTTTAAGATTAAGGTCAATGAACACTGGTTCACAGGTAAATTTCATTTTATTTTTACTGTGTGGAAAACTAACAAAACACTCAAGAACTAGAATGTAAATGCTTAGGGCTAAAGAGAGATGCTATGATCCCCCCTTCTCTAAACTGAGGTACTTAATGCATTATTGAATTATTCAGGGAAGAATAAATATAAGTACTCTATACAGATGGGTCTGATCTACACTGTGGTGATTTGTAGTCTACAGGATTTTTAGCATACTTACTGAGCTATGTCCTTTCAAAACAGCTCCATTATTATATGTCTGGAGTTAACAATCCAAATAAGCATATATCCAAATAAGACTTAAAACCATCCTACCTTTTTATAAAGAATTTATCTATATCATTTTCATAAAATTAGCTATGTACAGAATACCTCTCAAATAGGATGCATACGTGAATGACTACATGATTTTATGTGTGTGCTGGAAGTCACAAGTCAGATTCTTTCCTGATGAAGCCATTTCTCCAGTTGACAAGTGTCAAAGCCATCTCAAAAACCCATGAATATTAAAGCACTGTTCACAGGCAAATTTGGCGTTTTGAAGTCAAGCAAATAGAACTCATGAAATATGAAAGGAGTGCTCCATGTAGCTTTGTAGAAAATGTTGTCATTAAGATGAAGGATGAGGAAATTCACAGCTTCCTTTGCTGGGCGTGCTCAACTGTATTTTCAACCAACTGTATTACTGTGCTTCGGTAGTGTTACTTTGGATTATATCTTCCTTTTACATAGTTCTAGGTGCTTCCCAGATGGCATTAGTGGTAAAGAACCCACCTACCAATGCAGGAGACATAAGAGATGTAGGTTCAATCCCTGGGTCAGATTCTTTACCTTCTGAGCCACCAGATAATTCAGTTCAGTTCAGTGCAGTCGCTCAGTCGTGTCCGACTCTTTGCGACCCCATGAATCACAGCATGCCAGGCCTCCCTGCCCATCACCAACTCCCGGAGTTCACTCAGACTCATGTCCATTGAGTCAGTGATGCCATCCAGCCATCTCATCCTCTGTCGTCCCCTTCTCCTCCTGCCCCCAATCCCTCCCAGCATCAGAGTCTTTTCCAATGAGTCAACTCTTCGCATGAGGTGGCCAAAGTACTGGAGTTTCAGCTTTAGCATCATTCCTTCCAAAGAAATCCCAGGGCTGATCTCCTTCAGAATGGACTGGTTGGATCTCCTTGCAGTCCAAGGGACTCTCAACCAGATAATTAAGTATGCATAATTAAGTTATGATTAGATTCTCAGTCTGTTTTTAATGTAATCTTGCATACTCCATTTCTCGAAAGAGATTTAGTACCTCTGGCTTGCTTGTAAATCCATGAGTCTAGGAATTCATATTGGTTTGGTGAATGTGAAGGCTTTAAAATAACTGAATATATCCTATCACAGAGTCTGACTTTTGAAAGAAAAGCTCAATATCCAATCAAAGTGCACCAGCTGTGTATTCCCCATTCTGTGTTGAGATGGCATGCTTCTTTTCATTTCCGAACTTCACACACATACACAAAACAGAAAGTTTCTCTTAAGGAAGAGTGGGTACCAAAATCTGCTCCCGAATGGTGGTTTATTTGCCTTCTCCTATGATCCATGAGAGGCTGTGCTCGGTTGTGTCAGACTTTTTCAACCTCATAGACGATGGCCCGCCAGGTTCCTCTGTCCATGGATTCCCCAGGCAAGAATATTGGGGTGGGTTGCCATTCCCTTCTCCAAGGGATCTTCCTGACCCAGGGATCAAACCCAAGTCTTCTGCATCTCCTGCATTGATAGGAGGATTCTTTACCACTGAGCAACCTGGGAAGCCCTATGATCCTAGGAAAACACTTAAAGGAAATCAAGGTCTTGGCCAGTTCCCCAAGGTATCTTAGCAGAGGAGAAGGGCTATTGGGTGGTGACCTCTCAGGCTCCCAGGTGGTCAGCTGAGGACACAGTCACAGACGTGGCATTATGTAACGTGTTGTACAAATCTACTCTGTGACATATAAAAGGAGATTAGATGGTCTGGAACAATTTTTTTAGAAAGAACTCTGTCCTGACCGGGCATTAAAGCATTTCCCTTGGGCTTTGACAACATATTGGACACACTGCTTCAGGCAGCAGGATTCAGGTCATGTTGGAAAAACAGCCTTGGATTTTCCAACTAATAATCTAGTACATTTACAGTTTTTCATGGAGTTGGCTGACCTAAACCAGTAGTGGTAAAGTCAGGAAGTTCTTAAAACGTAGGCAGAACAAACTGAGAGTTTCTCAATGGCTTATCAGTGCTTCCCTGGTGGCTCAGTGGTAAAGAAGCCACCTGAAATGCAGGAGACATAAGAGATGAAAGTTTGATCCCTGGGTGAGAAGATTCCCTGGAGGAGGGCATGACAGTCCACTCCAGTATTCTTGCCTGGAGAATAGCATGGATTCAAGAGTCCAGGGTCTGTAGCCCATTGGGTCCCAAAGAGTCAGACATGAGGAACACTTTCACTTCACTTTTCTATGATTTCTTAGATCCTCTTAATTTAATTAGCAGGTGACTTGCTCTGAATTGGGAACTCTGACATTTTCCTTTTTTGGCTTAAGGGATAAATGAGCCACAGAAATTCAAAATTATAACTTCTGCTCTGATCTTTATATGAAAGACAGTAGCCAAGTGATGCTCGATGGTCCCCTATAAAATTAGGGAAAAGTTAAGTATTGATATTTATAGAATGTCTGGCTGTCATTACAGAGCACAGACATTTTAGTCAGTGTGCTTTCAAAGGTCACATATAATGGGTGTAACTTCTAGAAACTGATAGCTACTCTCAAAAATCACCATTGTCTGACATATTTATATGAGTGTAATAAAGTTGACTTTACTTCTAAAAAATTCAAAATAAACCATAAGGGAAGGATAGTCATTTTACAGATTATAAGAGGATACAAAAAAGGAGACTGAAGCAACTCTTGTACTAGTTCAGTTCAGTGCACTTCAGTTCAGTCGCTCAGTCGTGTCCGACTCTTTGTGACCCCATGTATTGCAGCACGCCAGGCCTCCCTGTCCATCACGAGAGAAGCTAATTTACAATAGCTACCGTACAGGAGGTCCACGTGTTAGTTGTTAGTTAGTAGTAGGCAAGCATTTGCACTTGAATACAGTTTTGATGTGCTATAATAATAAAGTACCTTTCTAATTTCTTTGATAAACTTCTCAGATGCTTTTTTTAATTAGAAGACAATTCAAGCTCTGAAGAAAATGAGGGTGATTTAATGGTAACAGTAACTAAAGCCCACTGCAATATGTTAAATAATATCCAAAAAATCCCCTTCTGCCAGAAGTAATCATTGGTTTTTCACCACTCAACACCACGCATATTATAATTTAATCTATTTTTCAAATACAACACTTCTAAAAGTTTTGAATGGAGCAGGAAACATGAATGGCTTTCTTGTTATTCAGTCATTAAGTCACGTCCAATTCTATGTGACCCTATGGACTGCAGCACACCAGGCTTCCCTGTCCTTCCCTATCTCCCAGAGTTTACTCCATTCATGTCCATTGAGACTGTGATGCCAACCAACCATCTCATCCTCTGTTGCCCCTTCCTCCTCCTGTCTTTAATCTTTCCCAGCATCAGGGTCTTTCTATGAGTCAGCACTTTGCAGCAGGTGACCTAGGTATTAGAGCTTCAGCTTCAGAATCAGTCCATCTAATGAATATTCAGGGTTGATTTCCTTTAGGATTGACTGGTTTGATCTTCTTGAAGTCCAAGGGATTCTCAAGAGCCTTTTCCACCACCACAATTTGAAAGCATTAATTCTTTGTTCCACTCAGCATCAACTCTCACATACACACATGACTACTGAAAAACCATAGCTTTGGTCTATATTAGAATAAATTTCTAATATAGATCACATCATAGATCTAATACATTGGTACACTGACAATTATAACACCTATTTTGTCTCTTTAAAACTACAAATGAAATGCTCTTATTTTAATTTCAAATTTTAGTCATAAATGGACTCTTCTTCTGGCTGTTTCTGCTTCAGCTAATATAATGTACAAAACTGTATAAACCCAAAGGTTTCTTTCTACATTCATTATCAAATTTCATTTGTAAAAACTAAGGTTTTATCCTTCACTCAGTGTTGTCTGTTTTCTGTTTTCTAAATATTTTGTTCATTCACTGGCTTCTGTGACAGTAACATCTTTTTTGTGTGTGAGTGATTTCATGTGAGGAAGGGGGCAAGGGTGGCCTGGACACTTCATTGGAAGAAGACGGGGCTTCTAAATATCACTGAATCATGGAAGCATAACCTTGAATGATTTAGTTCAGTATTTTGGCATCAAGAAGCTCTAATTCCATTTTCAGATAAAATAAGTCTTAAGTTATTATATCCAATATAAACATCCATCTGTGGGGCTTTCCATATAAATTATTACTCTGAAAAGAACCAAAATTAAGACTTCAGCTTGCTCTAGTAAAATCTCATTTCCTTGAAGTACAGGAGAAGCTGTATTTCAAGGAAACAGCATTCATCCTCACGGAGAGGGAGAGGATTTGAAAGCCTGGAACCCAGCCACGCAGCTGAGGGCAGAAATCGCTGATATGAACACAGTATTAAAAGAAGGCTGGCGTTCTCACAGAAATAATGCTTTTTTAATACTTTCCTGTCACTCACTAAAGATAACCTTTGACTAATTTCATGTGTTAGATTTTTATCTTTCTTGCCACAATGCTGTGACAAAGACTTTCATTAATTTTAGGCAGCACATTCAGAAAATTCTTCTTATGGTGCACTTCTGCTTGGGAAGAAAGAGCTAGTTGCTCAGTCACGTCTGACTGTTGTGACCCCATAGACTGCAGCCCACCAGGCTCCTCAGTCCATAGGATTCTCCAGGCAAGAATACAGGAGTGGGTTGCCATTTCCTCCTCCAGGGGATCTTCCCAGTCCAAGGATCAAACCCATGTCTCCTGCATAACAGGCAGATTCTTTACTGTCTGAACCACCAGGGAAGTGTCACCAACAATAAACTTTTTTAACAACACGTTTCACCTTTTTCCACTGAAATCTGACCATGTTGTTCTCCTTTGGAGTTTGATTTTAATGTCTCCCTGTAGGTATTTTTTTTAAGTCTTTAATGAATTTACTCCAATATTACTTCTGTCTTACATTTTGAGCTTTTGGCTGCAAGGCATGTGGGATCTTAGTTTCTGGACCAGAGATGGAGACCACACCCCCTGCATTTGAAGGCGAAGTCTTAACCTTGGACTGCCAGGGAAGTCCCATCCCGTAAGCATATTTAAAGGCTGGAGGGAGCTGTTCAGCGACCATGCTGGTCTTGGGCAGAGAAGGAGTGGACAAGTCTGGCACTTCTGTTTGGCATTTCTCAGGTGTGTCAGACACAGAGGAGTACGTGCAGATCCCCTCCAGTCAGAGTCCTCCCCTGGTCATGGGGAATCATGGCTGGAATCTTAAGAAGCCTCAGAGGCACAGATGTGAATCAGGCGTTTCTCTGATCTTCGGCAGGATTAGAGCACTTGCCTCATCAGGTGTGGCAGCAGGTGTAGATCTGAGACAGCCCTGGTGGGTCTTCTCACAAATATTGTTTTAACCAGACAACGGTCTGCTTGCCATTTGTAGGACACTTTCAGATGGCCACTGCTTATTTTACTTAAACTTATTTATGCAAGCTTTATTTCCAGGCAGTATAAACGTGCCTGGGCTTCCCTGCTGGCTCAGTGGTAAAGAACCCACCTGCCAATGCAGGAGACATGGGTTCAAGCCCTGATCTCAAAAGATTCCCTGGAGAAGAAAATGGCAATCACTCCAGTATTCTACCCTGGAGAATTCCATGGTCAGGGGAGCCTGCTGGGTTACAGTCCATGGGTTGGAAAGAACTGGTCACAACTGAGTAAACACACACACATATAAAAGTGCATATTTAAAGATATACACAGACATATATATGCATACATGCACACACATATGCATATATTTTTTTCTCCATTATTTTGACTTCTTTACAATATTTCTTTAATCCCAGCCTAGAAAGATACTAGATACAGTCATATGGCCCCTGACTGCTTGATTATGTCAAGGAATACATAAAGAAACACTATATTTATTTTCCAGACCAGTGTTACTGCATTTTTTTCTAAATTTGATTGGAGTAAGACAAGGCAATAGCTGTATCTTCTAAAACTAGCCTAATTTCAAGCATCAGATTTCATCAGTTCTTCTCTGACCACTGGGAGGAAACGTATAAATTCACTATGTATTTGCTGAAGATGGCTGTTAATATTGTCCACTTTATTTTCTTAAAATGTTTTTATACGGCAAAGAGTTTCACATTTTGCACTGCAAAGTACATTGCTATTCATCACGAATTTGTGACATACGTATTGGCATCTATTTTCTCTTTTCATTTTTACTGTACCATAGTGTCTATGTTGCAGTTCTACTCTGCATCAGCAGTAAGGGAATTATTTTTAAAAAAATACTTGTTTTTTCAAACAAGAAAATAATTATGCTAAAATTTAAATAACAATATTTCAGCTTATTTACCCATTTTGAGTTATATAGATATCAGTAACCTCTGCTGTTTGCATAAAATATTCAAATAAATACTGCACTGTCATTGTGCAGTCTCTCAGTTGCGCCCCACTCTTTGCAACCCCATGGATTGCAATACACTGGGCTGCAGCACTGCAGGCCTCCCTGTCCTTCACCATCTCCTGAATTGTTCAAACAAATGTCCATTGAGTTGGTCATGCCATCCAACCACCTCAGCCTCTGTCGTCCCCTTCTCCTCCTGCCTTCAGTCTTTCCCAGCATCAGGGTCTTTTCTAATAGTTGGCTCTTCGCATCAGGTGGTCAAAGTACTGGAGTTTCAGCTTCAGCATCAGTCCTTCCAATGAATATTCGGGGTTGATTTTCTTTAGGATTGACTGGTCATATATCTTTGTTATCCAAGAGGCTCTCAAGAGTCTTTTCCAGCACCACAATTCAAAGGCATAAGCTCTTCAGCACTCAGCTTTCTTTACGGTCCAGCTCTCACATCAGTACATGACTACTGGAAAAACCATGGTTTTGGTTACATGACCTTTGTAGGCAAAGTAATGTCTCTGCTTTTTAATACTGTCTATAGGTATGTCATTACTTTTCTTCCAGGAGCAAGCATCTTTTAATTTCATGACTGCAGTCACTGTCTGCAGTGATTTTGGAGCCCAAGGAAATAAAGTCTGTCACTGTTTCCATCGTTTCCCCATCCATTTGCCATGAAGTGATGGGACCAGATGCCATGATCTTCACTTTTTGAATGCTGAGCTTTAGGCCAGCTTTTCCACTCTTCCCTTTTACCTTCATCAAGAGGCTCTTTAATCCTTTTCTCTTTCTGCCATAAGAGTGGTGTTATCTGCATATCTGAGGTTATTTATATTCTTCCCAGCAATCTCGATTCCAGCTTGTGCTTCATCCAGCCTCGCATTTTGCATGATGTACTCTGCATATAACTTAAATAAACAAATATACAGCCATGTAACCCTTTCCCAACTTGTAACCAGTCTGCTGTTCCATGTCCAGTTCTAACTGTTGCTTGTTGTCCTGCATACAAATTTCTCAGAAGGCAGGTAAGGTGGTCTGGGATTCCCATCTCTTTAAGACTTTTCTACAGTTCTGATCTACACAATGAAAGGCTTTAGTGTAGTCAATGAAGTAGGAGTAGATGCTACATATGTCTATAAACAGTGATTCAAATGGAGTCAGTTCACTGACACCAAATAGATCAATAGTGTGTTTACACGTAATGCTAGAAATGAAGCATGCGCCTAATATGTGTACTAAAATGTGACTCTGATATCTTACAAGCTGTTATCATGTTTCAAAATGATAGTTAAAATGAAATATACTCTTACCAAAATAATAAAATACTGTATACATTTTATTTAAAATGAAATATAGTCTTACCAAAATAATAAAATACTATATACATTTTATTTTTTACATATAAATTTGACCTCAAATGTCCTCAATTGAACTGAACACATTTTAATTGGTTGATTAGCTGCAGTGGCTAATTGGCATTTGCTTATGGTGGCTCAGACGATAAAGCGTCTGTCTACAATGCGGGAGAACTGGGTTTAATCCCTGGGTTGGGAAGACCCCTTGGAGAAGGAAATGGCAATCCACTCCAGTAGTCTTGCTTGGAAAATCCCATGGACAGAGGAGCCTGGTAGGCTACAGTCCATGGGGTCGCAAAGAGTCGGACACGACTGAGTGACTTCATTTCACTTCACTTCACTTCACTTATTGTACTGAACAGTACAGATATAGATCATTTGAACCTATGTCTTTCAGAGTTGCAGCCAGTAAATTTTTTCCACTGTATTTTGCTTAATAGCTGTCAAAAGGAGATCCAGACATTATTGGTGGCAGCAAAGTAGAGATGGAAGGTAGACTTATAGTATACATTTTAAAGGAAATTATATACAGTATTTGTTCTTTGGAAGGTATGAGAAAAGATGAACTTAATAATCATAAAATCCCAGAACTTACAAATCCCAGTATGAAGGGCTTAATGTAACAAGTGTGATCTTGTCCCCAGTAGATAAGTTTGATATGGGATTCTATTCAGTGAGTGAGCAAATAACACAGTTCATGTGCACTTCATTTAAAGACATACTCTAGAAAATGCATTATGTGATGTCTCATCGTTTTGAATATTTGCCCGATTGAGGACTGAGACCCTGTCTTTTCTATTCTCTGTTTTAATCTTAGCCAAATTTAAACCTAATGGTGTGCTCATGCCTTCTGCTTGATTCTGAAACTTGGGCTCTTGACCTCCATGGATTATAGTTCCTAGTCAATATTCTGCTCCAGAAGAAAGGATTTAGTTAACAGGAGGCTAAATATTTGTTTCTTTATCTTACTGAATTTCTCCTGTGAATTTTAAATGTCTTCCTGAAACTTCTGTAAACAGTCTGAAAAATTAAAACTCAAGAAAAGCCTGCTCACTTACGTAGAATAATTCTATTGTGATTCTGCATAAATCAAGGTTCCATAGCTCAATAAAAGGGTAATACACTGAACCAATATTTAGCAGGCAAGTTATTAAATTGTTAGTGCTTTGCTCGTATTGATTTCCAGCTGACAAGAAGTGAAAACAGAAAACTATAAACTTTATGTTAAAAATAGGTCTTAAAAAACCCTCTTGTGCTGGTGGGTCTCAATCATTTCTATGGGTTTTTTTATGATAAAATAGCTTATAATAAATATTTTCATGTTCCTCTATCTTTTAATATTTCCCTTTGAAAAGCCAGGAATGGCTCCAGGCATTCACCCGCCATGATTAATGTCAGAAGCGGTGGCCTTTGTGTTACAATGTGGTATAGCTACCAGAAGTTTTCAAGGTCACTATTTCCTTCTGAAAAGTTCAAAGTAAGTTAAATATTCATAAAAATGACCTGATTTTTATGAGAGGTGCCACACTTGTTGTTTTATGACAGCCCATTTTCATGCAAAGAAATATTCCTTCTAAATACTTGACAACCTATTCAACTGGGTATGGCATTGTAAAGCTTTTTATGATCGAGGAAAATAAGACAGATATTCGTGAGGAGTTCCTTATTATGGAAACTTTATTTCCTTTGCTAACATAATCTGCCAGAGTCAGAAGTCTCTTAACCTATCTAAATGACAAGCTGTTGGTATCTGATATGGTAATAAAATCAAGTCTTAAAACACTGAGGGTCACAGGAATTGAATTCTTTCATTACCATGCCAGTTTAATGCATCACATGTATTGGAAAGATTTCTCTCAGATGGAGAACATTTTGTTTTTAGACGTAACTCACTTAGCAGCAATTTGGAATGGCAGGGGGAGGCAGTTGGCAGGGGGAAATTCCACCAAAACAAAAACCCCTTAATTTAGACAGAAAAGAAGGAAAAAAAGGAGGAAGAGAGAAAAGGTGGGAGGGAGAAAGGAAATGGAGGGAAGAAAGTGACCAGCACCTCTGTGGCTTTCCTCATGATCTGCACACTGATGTTCCCCATTCCTTTATTTGGTCCTCTCTACTTCTGATCAACTTCCAAATATTTCAACACTATATTATCCTTTCCAACAATCACAGCTCACTACATAATGTTGTGGTTAAAAAGATATCCTAAATAACATAACAGAAAATAACTGATACCAATTATGTAGAATTTGATTTATGTTCACTTAATGAAAAAGGAATTTTGTTTAAAAGTTATATAAGCCCATTCTTTTTTTGTCTTATACTAAAATTTAAGAAGTGTTTTACCTGTGCATCTAATTCCTCTTTAATTGACAGTATCTCCTTTAATGGGCTTCCCTGGTAGCTCCGCAGTAAAGAATTCACCTGCAAATGCAGGAGACGCAGGTTTGATCCCTGGGACAGGAAGATCCTCCAGAGAAGGAAATGGAAACCCACTCCAGTATTCTTGCCTGAGAGATCCCACAGACAGGGAAGCCTGGGGGACTGCAGTCCATGGGGTCATAAAAGAGTCAGACACAACAATCTCCTTTGAAAGTGAAAGTGAAAATCACTCAGTGGTTTCTGAGTGACCCCAAGGACTATACAGTCCATGGGATTCTCCAGGCCAGAATACTGGAATAGGTAGCCTTTCCCTTCTCCAGGGGATCTTCCCAACCCAGGGATCGAACCCAGGTCTCCCACATTGCAGGTGGATTCTGTACCAGTTGAGCGACCAGAGAAGCCCAAGAGTACTGGAGTAGGTTCTTTACCAACTAAGGTATCAGGGAAGCCCACAATCTCTTTTAACAGGCAAATTTTTCAGTTTCTATATCATGTAATCTTCCTTCTACTTCTGTCAAACTATTATTAATTTCCTTGAAGAATCACTTAAATGAAAGTGAAAAATTTATTAGCTAAATAAAGCCTAGAGACAATCCTTTTAATATAGTAATCATTTCTCTAATTCAATAGAAATACGTGCATATACTGAACAATTCAAGAATGATAAAGATGAACAAACCATGTCCCTTGCTTTCAAGGAATATACAAGCTTGGTTTGTATACATGTAAACAGTGATGGACTTCCCTGGTGGTCATCTGCCTGCAATGCGCGAAACACGGGTTCAACCCCTTGGTCAGGAAGATCCCCTAGAGAAGGAAATGGAAAATCAATCCAGTATTCTTTCCTGGAGAACCCCAGGGACAGAGGAGCCTGGTGGGCTATAGTCCATGGGGTCTCAAAGAGTCGGACATGACTGAGCAACGAAGCCACAAACAGTGATAGGATAAGAAAGTATCTTGTCACTGCTACTATAAATTACAGCGAAGATTAAGTGGAAGCACACAGGGAAAACATAACAGAAGTCATTGTCTGGTGAAATAAAGAATTCATGTGTATGTTGGTATTTACTGCTGCTGCTGCTGCTAAGTCGCTTCAGTTGTGTCTGACTCTGTGCCACCCCATAGACAGCAGCCCACCAGGCTCCCCTGTCCCTGGGATTCTCCAGGCAAGAACACTGGAGTGGGTTGCCAGTTCCTTCTCTAAGCTGACTGGAATAAGATATTTAGAAATAATGGGTGTGCTTAGTGGCTAAGTCATGTCCCACTCTTTGCAACCCCATGGACGGCAGCCCACCAGGCTCCTCTGTCCATGGAATTTTCAGGCAAGGATACTGGAGTGGGCTGCTATTTCTTCCTCCAGGGGCCCTTCCTGACCCAGAGATCAAACCCTTCTCTTCTATGTCTCCTGCATTGCAGGCTTATTCTTTACCCACTGAGTCACTGGGGGTAACCCTATGACAATGGGTAAGTCATGGGTAAGTATTAGGCATATTAGGATTGTGTTCAGACCAGTACTTTCATTAAAATATTTATGGATGGATTATACTAGTAAAAGGCTTAAAGAGTTTCTTAGAAAAACAAATACTTTGAATTTTTGATCACCATTCTAAGAGATTCAACTTTTTCTTTTAAGCAATTGAAAGTCACCTAATATTTTGGGTAGAGAGTGCTGTAAGTATATTTGCATTATCATATCAACATTCCATGGGTTTATGTATTTCTGCAAAGGAGATAAAGTAGGACTATATAATAACTTATCAAAATGTAAAGAATGGCCACAACTATATTTACAACATGTATTTACTATATCATATGTCTCATAGACTCAACACTACTCATATCAAGCACATGTATAATAGTGCTTGCCAAAAACACATTGATTGCAGGGGTGAATTTCTAAAATCTGAAACGGGATCATAGTAAAGAGAAGAAAAATGCACTGAATGAGTGGGGTATCAAAATAATAATCATGAAAGAACTGAAATAGGAAAGACAGTCTTTTTTATTTCACTTATAATAAACTTAAACATCATTCAAAATTGGGGAAATCAGTTGGATATTTTAGTTCTTTTTTGCGGGGCTTAAAAAAAAGATGCCCAATATGTGAAAAATGCTTATTTTTTTTCCTTTTTATCTTCGATAATTGAATTGGATAGTAATTATGGAGAAAGTAAATATAAGTCTTCGTAAAAAGAGTTTTAACTATGTATAATAGAAGCATTGTCTTATGAGAGCCTATAATGACAAAGAACAATCATTAACCAAAACATTAATATGCATCAGAATAATGTACCAGAAGGTATGAATAATGATAAAAACATTTTCCTTCTTTCTCTCTTATTTTCCGTATTTACTATAACCAGTCCATGCTGATACACAAGGTTAGAGAGATGAAAAGCAAACTACTATTTATTAAGTACTTTTAGGTCATATTTTACATATAATTTTGTCTAAACTGACCATTACATTAAGTACTTCTAGTATACCAACAGGCAGGCTAGATATAGTCCTTATTTCATGGAGCTCATAGTCTAGTAGAGAAACAGAAATTATATAAGTAATTATTACAAAGTTTGGAATATATCTTTGCAGTCTATGGGGTTGCAAAGAGTAGGACATGACTAGGTGACTGAAAAACAACATGAATTCTATCTTAAGGATGTTACGGGAGCAGAGAGTCCTAAGCTAGATAAGGGTTCAAGAATCCTGAAGGAAGAGATATTTAAAATGAGACAGGAGAGAAGCATAGATGTAAGTCTGGCAAAGGGACACAGGATGAAGAGGATGAACAAGCCCATGTACCTGGAGAATAGAGTTCATGAGAAACCATGATGGCGATCAAGGTTAAAGAGGAATGATGGGAAAATCCAGGGATGTCATGTCTGTCCCGTCAAAGGTTCTAGGCATTGACAAAGACTCTGAATATCACTATAAAATTAGCCTCCAATTAAAACAAATAAATTTAAATTAAAAAATAAAATAAAATATTGACTCTAGGTATCATGTGGAAATGAATTGAGTGAGGTTAAAAATGAAAGATGAGAGACAGGTTTAGGGGTTGTAGGACAAACTACCCAAAAAATGAGATTATCTAAGGATGTTGGTAGTAGGATCAGAGTAAATTGAGCAGATAAGACTCTAAAGTAAGATAATTATTTTTTATTGATTAGATGTAGGAAGTGAAAAAAAAAAGGGGGTAAACCATGGTTCTTACATTTTGGACTTGATAAACTAGTTGTCTGTTAATAATACACACTGGGATGTGAAAGAATGGCCAAGAACTAGGTTTGAAGCTTCAGTGAGAAAATGGGAGATGAGTTTGTTTCACATATACTGAGTTAGTTGTGACAATGAACATTTATCACAGAGTTTTCACAAGTCAATTGTATACAGGAGTCTGCTGCTCTAGAGAGAAAGGGACAGGAAATAAAAATTTATAGTTGTCATAATACAGATGGTTATTGCAGCCAGTGGGTTAGATAAAATTTCTAAGGAAAGTATGTAGGCAAAGTAGTAGAGAGATCTAAAAATATAGTCTTGTTTTGGAGCATCTACATTTGAAACCTGGCTAGAGGGGAAAAAAAAATCATAGGCAGAAACTGATAGGACTGAAACAAGGAAACATGATTTTAAAGAGAACAAGAAAAGAAAAATTTCCTTTAGGAGAAAATGGCTACTATAGACAAATGCTATCAGGAGATGAAACAAATTAAAAATTGAAATGCACATAATAACTAGATACAACAAATAGTGGAAACAGCAGTTTGGAGGGAGAAAAAAAAAAAAACCCACTAGAACAGCTTCAAAAGCTGCTGATGGGTAAGGAAGTGAACTGAAAACATGGTGGTAAAACAGCAAATAGCTCTTTCAGGTTTTGGAAACTGTTTTCTGGTTGACTGACTAGCCTGTTGGTTAATTGGTTGGTTTTGAAGTTGGAGGAGAGTTAACTGAGTTTCATTACTCTTTTGGTCTTTGAGAATGTATTGTTATGAGTGAGCCAGAGCTATGTGATAAAAATTATCCTTAAATATGTCTTCCCTGCTGGTTCAGTGGTAAAGAATCCACCTGCCAATGCAGGAGACATGGGTTCGATCCCTGGTCCAGAAAGGTCCCACATGCCAGGGAGTAGCTGAGCTGAATCACAACTACCGAGCCTCTGCTCTAGAGTCTGGGAACTGCATCTACTGAGCCCATGAGTCCTGGAGCCCATCACTGGCAACAACAGAAGCCACTGCAATGAGAAGCCCATGCACTGCAATGAAGAATAGCTCCTGCTCGCCATAATAGAGAAAAGCCCTCATAGCAATGAAGACCCTGCACAGCCAAAACTAAATAAATTAGCCTCAAATAAAATAAGGGACATCTCTTCAGTTGCACTAGAAGACACAGGTAGCTGGAAGAAAGGAGGGCTGAAAGGGGTGGAGGTTGTTGTATTTGATAGTGGGCAGCAGAAGGACTTCATGGTAAAGACTCCTTTTTTCTCTATAAGGTAACAAAATATCTGAAGTCAGGGAGTAAAACATGGAGGGAAATCAATAGTTAGAAAAGTTTAGATTTGGAGTAGAGTGAAGGAAAGTGGGTCAGTTTGGTGGCTCATTGGATTTCTGGCCATTGCTAATAAACCTAAGTGAGGTTTCTGGTTATACACTGACAGCACCATCAGGCTGTCTGTTTTCCCCAGAAGAACTGAGCCAGTTGTGGTGGAGGTTTTAGTTGCTATGTCGTGTCCAACCCTTGTGACCCCATGGGCTGCCAGGCTCCTCTGTCCATGGGGTTCTCCAGATATGAATACTGGAGTGGGTTGCCATTTCCTTCTCCAGGGAATCTTCCCAACCCAGGGACTAAACCTGGGTCTCCTGCAGCTAGGCACAAAGGGGGACCAGGCGATACTCTTGGATTCACCAAGGAATGGAGTTGTTTTTGCTTTTTCCCTTCCAAACAAGGCTTTAGAAATACAATCAGAATTGATGGTGGAAGATATTGGCAAGATATCAGAATATACAATGAGCCATAAATTCTAAAGTGAATAGGGGTGAAAATGGAGACAGATTAGATCAAAAATAGGGAACTATAGAAACATAGTAGAAACCCGCAGACAACATTTTGCTGACAAAGGTCTGTGTAATTAAAGCTATAGTTTTCCAGCAGTCATGTATGGATGTGAGAGTTGAACCATAAAGAAGGTTGAGCACCAAAGAATTGATGCCTTCGAACTGTTGTGTTGGAGAAGACTCTTAAGAGTCCCCTGGACAGCAAGGAGATCAAACCAGTCAATCCTAAAGGAAGTCAATCTTGAATGTTCATTGGAAGGACTGATGCTGAAGCTGAAGCTCCAATACTTTGGCCACCTGTTGCAAAGAGTCAACTCATTGTAAAGACCCTGATGTTGGCCAATACTGAAGGCAAGAGAAGAGGATGACAGAGAATGAGATGATTTGATGGCACCTCTACCTAGAGGACATGAATTTGAGAAAATTCTGGGAGATAATGAAGGACAGGGAAGCCCAGCATGCTGCAGACCATGGGGTTGCAAAGAGTCAGACGTGACTTAGCAGCTGAACAACAATAGCAAAGGAGGGTTCAGAGGTCAAAGAAGACAAATAATTCACAGGAGGATGTCACTGAAACAGACACATGGGTGGTTGGATCAGAAAGTGGACTGACCACATCTGTGATTGCCAGTGGCTTGTTGGGAAGAAGACAGAAACTGATCCTCCAAGTGCTTGTCTGAGGCAGTAGGCAGGAATATTTACTGGAAATGGATGCAAAGATCTTGAACTGCAATTTACTCAAAATGTCAGTAGAGAGAAAGGCTCTAGTCTACAAGCTACTGGGGGGAACTGGCTTGAAATGCTATGAGAGATTGTCTAAGAGAAATGGCATCCCATTAGAATGGGAAGAATCTCTTTAGTTTAAAAACTAAAACAGAGAAGAGGTGAGGAAAGGAGCTTAGAGGAACAGTGATCCAATCACTGCAGCATGGAATTAGTAAGACACAGACCTGCACCAGCCTCCGTCGAAGGCTCAGTACTAGAGAGTAAGTGGCCCCAACATGGCACATGCCAACCTCAGGAGAGAGCTAGTTCTCAGTGGCTTCACACAATATCGGGAAACTTCACTGAAGAAATTCAAAGGTTAGAAATGTCCGTCTGTCACACTGGAGTGCATATACCTTTTCAGGTTATGGTTTTCTCTGGCTATATGTCCAGGAGAAGGATTGCAGAATCATACAGCAGCTCCGTTTTCAGTTTAAAGATCCTCCATACTGTTCTCCGCAGTGGCTGTACCAATGTACATTCCCACCAGCAGTGGAGGAGATTCCCTTTACTCTACGCCTTCTTCAGCATTTATCATTTGTAGACTTTTTGAGGATGGTGATTCTGATAGGTGTGAAGTGACCATTCATTGTGCTTTTGTCTTCATTTCTCTAATAGTTAGTGATGTTGAGTATCTTTTCATGTGCCTGTTGGCCATCTGTATGTCTTCTTCAGAGAATTGTCTATATAGATTTTTGAAAAGATACATGCACCCCAGTTTTCATAGCAACATTATTTACAAAAGCCAAGGCTTGGAACCAACCTAAATGTCCATCAACAGATGAATGGATAGAGAAGATGTGGTATATTTATATAATGGAGAATTGTATTACTCAGCCATAAAAAAGAATGAAATAATGTTATTTGTAGTAACAAGGATGGATCTTGAAATTCATCTACTTAATGGATCTGAGATCCATCCATTTCATACAAAGTGAAGTAACTCATACAGAGAAACACAAATATATGATATCACTTATATATGGCATCTAAGAAAAAAAACATTAATACAAATGCATTTATATGCAAAATAGAAATAGACTCATAGACATGGAAAACAAACTTATGGTTACCACAGACAAAAAAGTTGGGCAGGGATAAATTAGGAATTTGGATTAACTTGTACACACTACTATATAAAAGAGATAACCAAAAAAAACAAAAAGACCTACTGTATAGCACAAGGAATTATACTCAATATTTTTTAATGACCTATAAGAAAAAATAATTTGAAAAAATATATATTGTGTGTGTATAACTTAATTACCTTTGCCATACACCTGAAACTAACAGAAGATTGAAAATCAACTATACTTCAATAAAAATTAAGAAATTATTTATCACAAAATAGGAATTCTTAAGGGTACAAGTAGATGGTGTTAAGACAGAAAGTCAAAGGTGTGAGATGGCGAAAGAAGAGAGCGAGGTTCATCCTGGAAAGAGTGCTATATGACGTGGTGGTCTGGACAATAGGTACTGTAATATGGGGTTCACTCAAAAGTTCAGCAGGAGTGAAGAAAGAGCTCCCAGGTAATGGTAGGTGATGGGGTGTTGTTTGTCTCATATGTGGTTATGTGTAGGTGGCAACACATGTGCTGTCCTTATATCTTTTGTTTGCAGCAGAGTCCGCATGATAGGCTTTGTGAGTGTCAGAAGGCAGTGGCCTTTATGTCCACAAATGGGTACCAATTTACAGCTTAGGGGGCTGGAGCCCATAGTGTTGATGGAACTTGGAGAAAATAACCTGGCTACAGATAATGCTCTACTTACCTTTATCACCCACCTGCCAGGACATGTCAGTAAACACAGGTTAAAGATAAAAAGCCCTTCCAATTTTTTGCTAAGTTACTTAGCAAGGCCTCAAGTCACACTTAAATGAGCATATAACTTCCTCCCTCCTCGACTGCACTGCAGAGAATTCATATATCCTTTAAAGTAGAATATCAGTTTATCTCTCTCCTTGAGGGTTTCTCTGTTCCCAAAGTAATTTTTTTTCTTACATTTTTGGATTGGATTTCTTCTACTTCTATTGCAGATTTTTATTTCTTTTATTCTTCACAATAAATTTACATTCTTAACTCTAATAAAGACACCATGAATTACAGGAAATACCTTTGATTTTTGTGACAAATATTTTCAGGCATTTTATTCATCATACGAAATTGTATTCATTGGAAGGACTGATGCTGAAGCTGAAACTGCAATACTTTGGCTACCTGATGTGAAGAACTGACTCATTGGAAAAGACCCTGATGCTGGGAAAGATTGAAGGCAGAAGGAGAAGGGGACGGCAGAAGATAAGATGGTTGAATGGCATCACTAACTCGATGGACATGAGTTTGAGCAAGCTCTGGGTGTTGGTGTTGGACAGGGAAGCCTGGTGGGCTGTTGTCCAGGTCACAAAGAGTGGGACATAACTGAGCAACTGAGCTGAACTGAATACATATAGAAATGATTTTATCACGTCAGGTGATATCGAGTGGTATGAATTGAAAGCCAAAGTACGTGTCCAATACAGGATCATAGGTTTGAGCTGTCAAATTGGTCCTGTCTTCAATATAATGCATATTCTCAAAGATTATTGAAATAAGAAGCAAGCTAGCCTTTTCAATGGTTTTTGTATTTGAAAAATATAGAAAGCATGGAAATAAGAATATCCTAGACTTTCAGAACACATCTACACTCCCTTACAAAGCCCCTGCCCTCATGCTATCTATGACTAAACCTTGATTCTTTCAAGCTAGCATTGAAAGAAGTCCAAAATTTAGGCTGAAAACCATTGCTTCCTCCACACACCTCAGTTTCCAGACTGACCCTTGGGTTTTCCTTTCCAGGGAGCCATCACTCTGCATCATCTGGGAGTCGGAAAGCTCTAGGGCTGTCTTGAATACTCATTTCAGGCATGTGTGACCTTTTCCAGGTCAAAAAGCAGTATCCCATATATTTATTGGGTGGCTCAGAACACAGCTGGCACCCCTATGTGGGGGACACCATGAAAGAGTCCCAGCAGATATCGGGAACGATGCCTCGTACTTGCTCTATACATACTGTTTTCCCCTGTATGTGCGTATCTGTGATAAAGTTTGATTATCAAGTTAGACAGGTAAGGGACTTCCCTGGTGGCTCAGAGTGTAAAGAATCTACCTGCAACGCAGAAGACCCGAGTTCAATCCCTGGGTTGGGAAGATGCCCTAGAGGAAGAAATGGCAACCCACTCCAGTGTTCCTGCCTGGAAAACCCATGGACAGAGGAGCCTGGTGGATTACAGTCCATGGGGTAGCAAAGAGTCAGATTCAGTAAAGAGACATGACTTAGTGAATAAGACTTTCACTTTCCTCAGGCACACTAAGAGAATAAAACCAGTAACCAAAATAAAGTAAAACAATCACGATGAATTATCGTAATAAAGCTATGTGAATCCTGCACAGATATAACTCCTTTTCTGCCTTAACTAAGAATCTATGGCTGTAACTTTTGCAGCCTGAGCTGCGGCAACAAAAGTAGGACAGTGTCTTTTGCTTCCGCACAGTTTCACAGACAGAAGAGTCACTGGGCTTAAAGATGGAGTTAGCAGCCTCAGCATGGCGTGTGTGCTCGGTTTTTTCAGACTCTTTAAGATCCCAAAGACTGTAGCCCACCAGGCTCCTCTGTCCACACGATCCTCCAGGCAAGAATACTGGAGTGGACTGCCATTCCCTTCTCAGTCTCCAGCATCTCCTGCATTGGCAAGCAGATTCCTTACCACTGAGTCACTAGGGAAGCTCTTAGCATACAGATGGCTTTTTTTTTTTTTTTTTTTTTTTTGGAGAACTTTCACGTAACCAATACAGTATTGTAAAGTAAAATAAAGTAAAAATAAAAATTAAATAAAAGCATTTTTATGGCTTCTCGTTGGCATATTCAAATTTTCAGCATTACTGTTCTTGAGCTTTGAGGCCATTTTAAGGAAAAGTAAGGGCCACCTGAATACTAGTGCTGTGATATTGAGACAGTCAATACAATATCCTGATGGTACTAAGTGACTAAGGGGCAGGACAGGATGGACAAGGGGATAACTCTGGCCCCAGTTCTTGGCGGGATGCAAGGAGGTGGGGAGAGACTACATCACAGTGCTCAGAATGGTGTGCAAAGTTAACTTATAAGTTAGTTCTTTCTGGGATGTTCCACTTACTATTTTCTAATTGCAGTTGACCATGGTAACTGACACCACAGGAGGTGAAAGGACTGTGCCTTATTGTGCTACATATTCAATAGATATTTGAGTTCTGATCAGGTGTTAGGCTGTGGCTTGTGATTTCTCTATTATACAAATTTCCACACCTTTGGTCACAACCTGGAGAATAATTCTCATCTTAGAGCCATCACAAATCCTAGTTCTCTCTGAAGAACTATAATATTTGTCAAATTGTCTCTGAACACACAACACCCAATAACGTGTTGTGTCAACGGTTCCCATTCAGCATCTGTCTGGCTTTGTCAACCACCTTTCAACATGCATGAATCAATCTCATTGCCTCAGTTCTGATATTGATGAGCAGAAGGCAATGACCCTGCTTCCCTTTCTGTGTATTCCATGCTTTTAGTAGGAACTAGTAAGGGCTTGCTGGAAAATAGAGCAGTTAATTTGGGAGATCTCCCTAAAAGAAAAAATACATATATACTTTTTTAGTATTTTGGAAATATTATCTCTACCATGATCTTTTATTCTTATGTATGAATTACATACATAACAGAATTTGGACAAGATGTATAACAGAATTTGGACAAGTGAATTAAGATACAAATGAATTTATTTACAAAACAGATATAGACATATATATCAAAAACATTTAGAGGAAACATGGGTGGGAGGGATAAACCAGGAGCTTGAGAGGAACACACATACACTACTTTACATAAGATAGATAACCAGCAAGAAGGTACTGTATAGTATAGGGAGCTCTACTCAATACCAGGCTCCTCTGTCCATGGGGATTCTCCACTCCAAGAATTCTGGACTCGGTTGCCATGCCCATCTCCATGGGATCTTCACAACCCAGGGATTGAACTCAGGTCTCCTGAATTGCTGGTGGATATTTTACCATCCGAGCCACCAGGAAAGCCCAAATATATGTATTAAGTGAAGTGAAAGTCACTCAGTCTTGTTTGACTCTTTGTGACCCCATGGACTATACAGTCCATGGAATTCTCCAGGCCAGAATACTGGAGTGGGTAGCCCTCCCCTTCTCCAGGGAATCTTCCCAACCCAGGAATTGATTCCAGGTCTCCCACATTGCAGGTGGATTCTTTACCATTTGAAGAAATAAGAGAAGGAAGAAAATAAACACATTGATTGATGTCTCTTTTTAAACTTCAACTAAGAAAAAGGTGAAATAAGAAGGACCTTAGAAACCACCTCTGTCCTTTTATTTTTTATTATTATTTTTTTTAAGGGAGTTGTTTCTGTTTTTTAATTTTATTTCAGGACAATATGTGGCCCACTGTTGCTTAAATGCTGAGATTCATTACCTGGGCATCTTTTCTCTTTTTCTTTTTCCTTCAGGACAGTATTTTGACCTCACTTTCTCTACCTCTCTGTGGGATTCATTCATTATCCCAAATAGAAATTTAAAAGCAAGATTCTAAAAAAGACATGGCCAGTTCACATAAAATTGTTAATTCTGAGAAATTATATACATTAAAGAGGTGTAATTCTAGCGGAAAACTAAACAACACACAAAAAAACCCATAATTATCAGTAAGAACTCTGAAATATGTATAGAGCTATTTTAACTAGCTCTGCTGCTGCTACTGCTAAGTCGCTTCAGTTGTGTCCAACTCTGTGTGACCCCACAGACGGCAGCCCACCAGACTCCCCCGTCCCTGGGATTCTCCAGGCAAGAACACTGGAGTGGGGTGCCATTTCCTTCTCCAATGCATGAAAGTGAAAAGCGAAAGTGAAGTCGCTCAGTCGTGTCTGACCCTCAGCAACCCCATGGCCTGCAGCCGACCAGGCTCCTCCGTCCACGAGATTTTCTAGGCAAGAGTACTGGAGTGGGGTGCCATTGCCTTCTCCGTTAACTAGCTCTAATTTCTGATAAATTTCTAAGATGATGAAATCTTTTTCAATTTCATGGCCCAGGCTTGGTGTCTTTCCTGTGGAAACATTACCCAATGATTAATTCATTCAAACACCCCTACTCCATCTGTAGTCATTGTAGAGTGGAGGTATTCAGAGTTCCAACCTAAAACATCGTTCCTCTATCTTGTTCAAGAAAGCATGTCTATAGCTAGTTAGAGTCCCGGTAGTCTTCAGGGTCAGGGAAAAAAAACTCAGCTTTAATGAGCACTCTTCTTAGAAACTACAACACTGCACACTCATGGCACTCATCTCCTCGCTTTAGTTGTCTCCAATGGCAGCTGCTGCTTTTATTACCATATAAAATATCTGACTGCTTTTGTAATAAAGAAGCTAAACATCCCACTGCTCTCTTCCTAGGCAAAGGGAGCCATAAATGTGCCATTAGTGAACTCGATCCTTTCTAGTTAATAAAATACACCACGGAGGAAGGGGGAGAGTCAGTGCCGACTGGCCCTGCAAGTCTCCTAAGAAACCAGGAGCACTGTATTGTGTCTCTAACTGTTTGATGGTTCTGTCCAGAACAGAGAGGATCTGCCCCCAGCTCCTCCTTCCACGTGGCAAGAGGCTTGTGGTTCTTCATCATGTGCTTGGGAGATGTCCCCATTGGCTGGTGAAGCGCTCAGGCTGAACGACATCCTGAACTGGGAAGCATCTGAGGGAGGACTGTTTGTTGTTCAGTCGCTAAGTTGTGTCCCTCTCTTTGAACCCCATGAACCACAGCATGCCAGCTTCCCTGTCCTTCTTGCCATTTTTTAAATGCCTGTTTTGACGTCTGGGTTTCCCTGATGGCTCAGTGGTAAAGAATCCACTGGCAGTGTAGGAGATGTGGATTCAATCCCTGGGTCGGGAGGATTCCCCTGGAGAAAAAAATGGCAACCTGCTCCACTATTCTTGCCTGAACAACCCCATGGACAGAGAACCTGGAGGGCTACAGTCAATGGGGTGGCAAAGAGTGGGACACAACTGAGCATGTTCTGGGAGCGGGGGTGGGATTGGGAAGTGGATTTGATGTCTGGAGAATCAAAGAAAACAACTCACCTAGACTGGGAAAGTAAAGCACATATTCGCCTCCATGAGGTTTACAATGGATTGTGATGAAGCAAAAAGTAGTAATTTTAATGAAAACAGAAATGTAAATAGTTTAATGCAGCAGAAAACCGCATGAGCTCAGTCATCATCTGTTTGGAATCTATGATAATTTATATGAGACTTAAAGAACAGTTTCTTTGGACTCCTTTATAGAAATGGGTTTGCTAAGTAAATGAGAAGGATTTGGATATTTAGCAGACAGTGAGCCTTCACGTACCTAAAAGTGTCAATTCCCACAAAACTATGTTTATTGCCAGAAAAAGATTCAGACAAAGCAAGATTTAAAAACCTCTGTTACCTAACTCAGATGCCAGGACTTAGAGATATCTGTGCGGCCCAGAGCAGGGTAGAGCAACACCCTACAAGCCATGTGAGTTACAGAGAAACAACGAAAAAAGCATGCGCTCTAGAGTCAGACCTCCTGGCCAGTCTCAAGTGCACCCTCACCAACAGGGATGGGCAGTGTCCTAAAGCACTCCACCTGTAAGACGGGAATAAAACAGAATATATTTCATTCATTTACATGAATGAAATTAAAGAGGGAATTGATATATGTAACAGTTTTCTAAGTACTTGGTGTGTATAAATAAATATATATATTTTTATATATGTATAGTATATATACTACATATAGTATATATAGTAATAATATAGTATATATATAGTGTATATATAATATAAATATATATTTATATATATAAATGAAATATATTGAATAGTTAGCATATTCCAGATATTTGTTTAAAGATCAGAATAGAACAAAACACATGTTTATGTGTATGTTATGTTTATGTGTATCTATATTTAAATATGTATGTGTATGCATGTGTATATATATACACATGCATATATGTGTGGAATTGATTCAGTCTGACTCTTTGCAACCCCATGGACTATAGCCTGCCAGTCTCCTCTGTCCATGGATTCTCCAGGCAAAAATACTGGAGTGAGTTGCCATTTCCTTCCCCAGGGAATCTTCTCCACCCAGGGACTGAACCCAAGTCTCCTGTGTCTCCTGCATTGGTAGGCAGGTTCTTTACCACCAGTGCCACCTGGGAAGCTTGGGCTAAGATCTTTACATTAATGGCTGGAATTCAGTAATACTCTAGTATGTTTTCTATATATGTAAGTAATTATGTTCATTAGGGCACAAGAATCATGCTATTTGAGGGTATCAGTCTATCTTTTGTGTCCTTTCATATGTGGTATCCAACATCTTGTATTTCAAGGGAAGCTAAGGATGAGCTAAAGCCATGCACTCCCTAATGCAAATGAACTGAGGAAAAGCAGGTAAAAATGGTAGGATTCAGCAGACACAGAAAATGGTAAGATTGCAGTCATCAAAACTTTAAAGAATAGGTGTAAGCTGAATGAACCCATCAAATTGTGAGCATTTGCAGAATTTACTATTACTAGTGAAAAGAGAAATGCCAGAAATGTGCTCAATATTTCCTCCCTTCCCTCCTTCCTTCTCTTCCGTCCCTACCTTTATCCTTCACTCCCTTTTTTCCACCCTCCCTTCCTTCTTGGTAGATAGATAAAGCCTATTACTGATCTTAATCTTTGTAATTCTTCTGTTCATTTTTAAAATACAGCCTCCTCCCCCATACCACCCGTCAGACACACAGAGATCACTAGAGGATGAATGTAGATTGGCAAGGTTGCAGCTGGAGCTGAGACTGGGCTGAGGATCCAGAAGGCATCCCAAGACTGGTGAAGGGATGGACAGGAAGTTCTAGATGGCTTGAGCCTGAGAAACAAGAAAATGCCAGGAAAGAGCACTGGAAAAGATACTTGCATGTATTCACAGGAAGAAAAGTCTCCGGGAAAAAAATAAATAAATAAATAAAACAAAACACATTTTTGAATATGATTATTTGTTTGCTCTTGGTTGTTGTTCAATCGCTGTTGCGTCCAACTCTTTGAGACCCCATGAACTGTAGCATGCCAGGCTTCCCTGTCCTCCACTGTCTCCCAATGTTTGCTCAAACTCATGTCCATTGAGTCAGTGATGCTCTCTAACAAGGTCATCCTCTGGCAGCCACTTCTCCTTTTGCCTTCAATCTTTCCAAGCATCAGGGTCTTTTCCAATGAGTTATCTCTTCATGTCTAGTGGCCAAAGTACTGGAGCTTCAGCTTCAGCATCAGTCCTTCCAATGAACATTCAGGGTTGATTTCCTTTAGGATTGACTGGTTTGATCTCCTTGCAGTCCAAGGGACACTCAAGACCTTTTTCAGCACCACAGTTGAAAAGCATCACTTCATCGGTGCTCAACCTTCTTTATGGTCCAACTCACATCTGTACATGACTACTGTAAAAACCATAGCTTTGCTATGACGGGCATTTGTTGGCAAAGTGATGTCTCTGCTTTTTAATATGCTGTCTATGTCTGTCAGAGCTTTCCTTCCAAGGACCAGACATCATTTAATTTCATGACTGCAGTCACCATCCACAGTGATTTTGGAGCCCAGGAAAATAAAATCCGTTACTGCTTCCACTATTTCTTCAGCTATTTGCCGTGAAGTGATGGGACCAGATGCAATGATCTTTGTTTCTTGAATGTTGAGTTTCAAGCCAGCTTTTTCTCTCTCCTCTTTAACCCTCATCAAGAGGCTCTTTAGTTCCTCTTCACTTCCTGCCATTAGAGTATCATCTGCATGTCCGAAGTTGTTGATATTTCCCATGGCAATCTTGATTCTAGCTTGTGAGTCATCCAGCCTGGCATTTTACAAGATGTAGTGTGCATATATGTGAAATAGGCAGGGTGACAATATACAGCCTTGTCATCCTCTTTTCACAGTTTTCAAACAGTCCGTTGTTCCATGTCTGGTTCTAACTGCTGCTTCTTGACTCCCATACAGGTTTCTCAGGTGGTCTAGTATTCCCATTTCTTTAAGAATTTTCTACGTTTATTGTGATCCACACAGTCAAAGACTTTCACACAGTCAATGAAGCAGACATAGATGTTTTTCTGGAATCCCCTTACTTTTTCCATGAGCTAATGAATGCTGATAATTTGATCTCTGGTTCCTCAACTTATTTGAAACTCAGCTTGTACATCTGCAGGTTTTCAGTTCATATAATATCGAAGCCTAGCTTGAAGGATTTTGAGCATAACCTGGTTAGCATGTGAAATAAGCACAATTGTATGGTAGCTTGAACATTCTTTAGCACTGCCCTTTTTTGGGACTGGAATGAAAAACTGACCTTTTCCAGTCCTGTGGCCACTACTGAGCTTTCCAAATTTGCTGACATATTGAGTGCAGCTCTTTAATAGCATCATCTTTTAGGGTTTGAAATAGCTCAGCTGGAATTCCATCACCTCTGCTAGCTTTGTTTGTAGTAATGCTTCCTAAGGTCTACTTGACTTTGTGCTCCAAGATGTCTGGCTCAACCCAGTGGTTATCTGGGTCATTAAGACCATTTTTGTATAGTTGTGTGTAGTCTTGCCACCTCTTCTTAATCTCTTCTACTTCTGTTAGGTCCTTACCATTTCTGCCCTTTATCATGCCATTTCTTACATGAAATATTCCCTTGGTGTCTCCAATTTTCTTGAAGAGATCTCTAGTTTTTCCCATTCTATTGTTTTCCTCTATTTCTTTGCATTGTTCACTTAAGAAGGCTTTCTTATCTCTCCTTGTTATTCTCTGAAACTCTACATTCACTAGGGTATATCTTTCTCTTTCTCCCTTGCCTTTCACTTTTCTTCTTTCCTCAGCTGTTTGTAAAGACACCTCAAACAAATATCATGACTACATGGGAAAATGTGATTACAGAAGGTCTAGGGAGAGCAGAATAAAAGAATTCTCAGTTCAGGTATGAGAAAATGGCAGGACTCCAGTGCTCTAAGGATTTGAAAAGTAGATAATAAATAGAACACAGAGTTTACTATTTTACCTATTTTATTGAAAGTTTCTATCTCTGAACCCGGGCTTCCCTGGTGGCTCAAGGTAAAGAATCTGCCAATGCAGAAGGTGCAGGACATGGATTCTATCCCTGGGTTGGGAAGATCCCCTGGAGAAGGAAATGGCAACCCACTCCAGTATCTTGCCTGGAAATTCCCAAGGACAGAGGAACCTAGTGGATTATTGTCCATGGGGCTGCAAAGATTCAGACATGACTTAGCGACTGAGCAAAGCAAAAAAGAAAAAAAAAAAAAAAGAAAGAAAGGAAAAGCATCTCTGAACCATCTGAAAAGAAAGTGATATTTAATTTAACGACTGAGAAGGGGAGATATCCTAAAATGATCCAAAAAATGCCAGATTTTTCCAGATGGACCATGTATTGATTCAGAAGATTTAACAGCCCACATTTAAATGCCTAGAATAGAGTTTTTATAAGGTCAATGTTTCACTGAAATTGTATTGAATAATTAGTCTTCTAAACTCTAAATGAGAAACTAAAATGATCTTATGTACACAAAATGACTGAGGGCACTGGATGATTTTTAATCAGGTTGTTAATTGACTTTCTCTTTAATTTTTTTGAATGATCAGTTATAACACTTTCAATTGCAATGGATGTTAATTTCTGCTCCAGTTTGGTTCCCTACCTTCACCTTCATGCTGCTTTACTCTATTTTCCTATTTACTGTCATCACTGCTGGTAGTTTTTATAACACTATCTGATTCAGTTTTCTTAATCCTGAGTTGATTCATCTGAACTAAATACATTTTTCCATGTGTCAGTTACGCTTGATTATCTTCTTGAAATTCACATAGCTTTTAACAGCTAATTTAACAAATTTCACAAATACATTAAATATTTTTCATTATTCTTGTTAGGAAAGAAAAAACAGATGCTGAATGAATATTATAGGAATACTATTATGCAATTCATAATATAGTTGACATCAGTGAAGTAATTACATATTTGCAGGCTTTCTCTATGTGTGCTCTTATCTTCAGCCAAACAGACACAAAATATGACTGTGTTTGAGTCAGTGAAACTAACTACAGGGGAAGTTTATTTATCTTCTGTCACTGGAAAATGAGACGTTTACCTTAATAAAGTTTTTGCACATAGATGGCTTTTCCAGAAAACTGAATTTTATGCCTTTAAATACTAACTTTAATGTTTATAACTGGTTTTATGGATATTTAAACCACATGTTTCATGGAATTTTTTGCTTTTTTAAACAGGGAAACTGAGCATGATTTAAACTTTTCTTGACAGCTGCGGGTCAAAAAAATGATTTTATCCTCCTGCGATTAAAGGACCTAAGAGGTTAGAAAGTCTTTCAAGTGATGATGAACTTGGCCATAAAGCGGAGGAACGTACAAGCAGTGGTCACATCATGGTTAAAGAACTGGACAGTTCAATATTTTCCTCATGGGCTTTAGTTGTTAATTCAATTGCTGCAGCCAGTCTTGACGGTGGAAGTCAGTAAAACCCAAAGCACTTTAAAGGAATGTGCATTTACAAGTACGAAAAATATTTCTTATCGAACCTAACACAGTGAAGACTTACACAATCCAGGCCAGAGCAAGAGTTGTCAGAAATACTCAGGCAGGTTTGCATTCAGGTAAATAATCCTTTATAAAAGCTCTCATACTTCATGGATTAGAGAAAGAAGAGACACAGCGTGACTAACAGACATTGCGATGTTGAATTCAAATTGTTGCAAGAAGCTTCTGAATCCTTCAGCAACTGTGGCCAGAGAGACTGAATTTTCTGTAATTACAATATGTGTGTGCTAAGTCACTTCAGTTATATCTGACTTTTTGTGACCCTATAAACTGGAGCCCACCAGGCTCCTCCGTCCAAGGGATTCTCCAGGCAGGAATACTGGAGTAGGTTGCCATGCCCTCTTCCAGGGGATCTTCCCCACCCAGCGATTGAATCCCTGTCTCCTGTATGCCTTTTGCACCTGCAGGCGTTTCTTTATCACTAATGTGACCTGGGAAGCCCAATTACAATATAAGATTTGATAACTAGAGAGTTAATGGTAATTGAAAAAGAAATTCAATGCATTTCAGAGATGTGAGTACTGTGACATACAGAACCAGGATACTGGAAGAAAAGGACTGACCAGATCAACGATGACACTTCAACAGTCCTTTGTGTAGTCTTTCACTAAATCCCCAGAAAAGAGAAATTCAATTCTTTCTTGCCTGAGTCACCAGGGAAGATATAACCTATTAGAAAATGCTACATCATTCATTCTGAACTGTAGGCTTTAGTTGATCTCAACTTGTTCATTTCCTTTTTAAAATATTTCTAGGTAAAAGTGTCCCTAGAAGAATTTTAAGAACAACTATTTCTTAAAGTATTTCTAAAGAAAAAACTCCACCTATAATACTAAAGTAAAAATACAATCTGTGGTTGGCATAAATATTTTATAACACATTAATTTTAAGACTAATGTCAATCTCTTAAATGAAGACATCTATTTTCTTCTTCATCAACTTTCTTTATTAAAATGATTTTCTCAGATTTTGTTATCTTCAATCTGCAGCAGCCTTTAGGAATCTCTTTGCTTCATCAAAACCCTATTTCTTTCCAAATCCCATCTTAAAGGTTATCATTTCTCCTCATCCTTTTTGTTACTTCTGTGGCTAAATCCCTAACAAGACTCTGAAATATCTGTCTTACTGCAGTCTATACCCAAAGCAGATGTATCACTGAACTAGGCACATTGTTCTATGAAAAACAAAATTATGAGAAAATGCAAAAATAAATCTTATTACAAATTTAAATTAGCTGTCTAGAAATGAATTAAATCCAAGGTTTCAAATTTCTTCTTCTTTTTAAATCATGTTTATCATTTTGCATAAGCAAATACTAAGTGAATTTAATAAAGAAATTTAACTTGAAAAAAATCCTTGGAGAAGGAAGTGATTTTTTAAAAAGGTAATGTCTCTGTTAATGATTTCATAGTAATTTCTTGTTGGACAATAGAATTTCAATTCATAGCCCCACAAATGCTTGGCAATATTTTATTACTTCAAAAGTTTTAACTAGATATTTCTGCTTTAATATTACTTTAGGACATAAAATTAGAGCATATTGTATAGATTAATTTGGATGCAGCTATTTGCCCTGTTTAATTTTCTCATCCACGTTCTTGTTGCTGTTCAGTTGCTAAGTCACGTCTGACTCTCTGTGACCCCATGGACTGCAGCATGTCAGGCTTCTCTGTCCATCACCAACTCCCGGAGCTTCTGTAGACTCATGTCCATCAAGTTGGTGATGCCATCCAACCATCTCATCCTCTGTCAGCCCCTTTTCCTCCAGCCTTCAATTTTTCCCACCATAAGGGACTTTTGAAATGAGTCAGTTCACATCAGGGGGCCAAAGTATTGGAGTTTCAGCTTCAGCATCAGCACTTTGAATGAATATTCAGGACTGATTTCCTTTAGGATGGACAGGTTGGATCTCTGCAGTCCACGGGACTCTCAAGAGTCTTCTCCGACACCACAGTTCAAAAGCATCAATTCTTTGGCCCTCAGCTTTCTTTATAGTCCAATTCTCACATCTATACAGGACTACTGGAAAAACTATAGCTTTGACTGACAGACATTTGTTGGCAAAGTAATGTCTCTGCTTTTTAATGTGCAGTCTAGGTTTGTCATAGCTTTTCTTCCAAGGAGCAAGGGTCTTTTAATTTCATGGCTGCAGTCACCAACTGCAGTGATTTTGGAAACCTAAATATAAAGTCTGTCACTGTTTCCATTGTTTCCCCCATTTATTTGCCATGAAGTGATAGGACTGGATACAATCATTTTCTGAAAGTTGATTTTTAAACCAACCTTTTCACTCTCCTCTTTCAGTTTCATCAAGAGGCTCTTTAGTTTCTCTTCCCTTTCTGTTGTAAGGGTGGTGTCATCTGTATATCTGAGGTTATTGATATTTCTCCCAGTAATCTTGATTCCAGCTTGAGCTTCATCCAGCCCAGCATTTCTCATGATATAACCTACATATAAGTTAAATAAACAGGGTGACAATATACAGCCTTGACATTCTCCTTTCTCGATTTGCAACCAGTCTGTTTTTACATGTCCAGTTCCAACTGTTGCTTCTTGACCTGTATACAGGTTTCTTAGGAAACAGAACAGGTGGTCTGGTGTTCCCATCTCTTTCAGAATTTTCCACAACTTGTTGTGATTCACACAGCCAAAGGTTTTGACTTAGTCAATAAAGAAGAAGTGGATGTTTTTCTTGAACTCTCTTGCTTTTTCAATGACCCAACGGATGTTGGCAATTTGATTTCTGGTTCCACTGCCTTTTTAAATACAGCTTGAACATCTGGAAGTTCATGGTTCATGTATTGTTGAAGCCCAGCTTGGAGAATTTTGAGTATTGCTTTGCTAGCATGTGAGATGAATGCAATTGTGTGGTAGTTTGAGCATTCTTTGGCATTGCCTTTCTTTGGGATTGGAATGAAAACTGACCTTTTCCAGTCCTGTGGCTGCTGCTGAGTTTTCCAGATTTACTGGTACATTGACTGCAGCACTTTTACAGCATCATCTTTTAGGATTTGAAATATCTCAACTGGAATTCCATCACTTCCACCAGCTTTGTTCATAGTGACGCTTTGTAAGGTCCGCTTGACTTCCCATTCCAGGATGTCTGGCTCTAGGTGAGTGATCACACCATCTTGATTGTCTGAATCATGAAGATGATCTTTTTAATATAGTTCTTCTGTGTATTGTTGCCACCTCTTCTTAGTATTTTCTGCTTCTGTTAGTTCCATATCATTTCTGTCTTTTATTGTGCCCATCTTTACATGAAATGTCCCCTTGGTATCTCTAATTTTTCTGAAGGAATCTCTTTCCTTCAGAAAATAGAATTGGTTTCCTCTATTTCTTTGCATTGAACATGGAGGAAGGTTTTCTTATCTCTCCTTGCTATTCTTTTGAAAACTACATTCAAATGGGTATATCTATCCTTTTCTCCTTTGCCTTTCACATCTTTTGTTTTCTCAGCTATTTGTAAGGCCTCCTGAGACAACCATTTTGCCTTTTTGCATTTCTTTTTCTTGGGGATGGTCTTAATCACTGACCCCTGTACAATGTCACGAATCTCTGTCCATAGTTCATCGGGCACTCTATCAGATCTAATCCCTCGAATCTGTTTCTCACTTCCACTGTATAATTATAAGCGATTTGATTTAGGTCATACCTGAATGGTCTAGTGGTTTTCCCTACTTTCTTCAATTTAAGTTGGAATTTGGCAATAAGGAGTTCATGATCTGAGCCACAGTCATCTCCCGGTCTTGTTTGTGCTGACCGTGTAGAATTTCTCCATCTTTGGCTGCAAAGAATATAATCAATCTGATTTCGGTGTTGACCATCTGGTTACGTCCATGTGTAGAGTCTTCCCTTGTGTTGTTGGAAGAGGGTGTTTTCTATGACCAGTGCATTCTCTTGGCAAAAATCTGTTACCCTTTGACCTGCTTCATTTTGTACTCCAAGACCAAATTTTCCTGTTACTTCAGGTATCTCTTAACTTCCTACTTTTGCATTCCAGAGTTAAATGGGCATCTTTTTGGGGTGTTGATTCTAGATTGTTTTGTAGGTCTTCATAGAACCATTGAACTTTAGCTTCTTCACCATTACTGTTTGGAAAATAGGTTTGGATTACTGTGATTTTGAATGACTTGCCTTGGAAATGAACAGAGATCATTCTTTCGTTTTTGAGGTTGCACCCAAGAACTGCATTTTGGACTCTTTTGTTGACTATGATGGCTACTCCATTTCTTCTAAGGGGTTATTTATCACAGTAGTAGATATAATGGTCATCTGAGTTAGATTCACCCATTCCAGGCCATTTTAGTTCACTAATTCCTAAAATGTTGGTGTTCACCCTTGCCATCTCCTGTTTGACTGCTTCCAATTTGCCTTGATTCATGGACCTAACATTCTAGGTTCCTATGCAATATTGCTCTTTATAGCATTGGACTTTATTTCCATCACCAGTCACATCCACAACTGGGTGTTGCTTTTGCTTTGTCTCCATCTCTTCATTCTTTCTGGATTTATTTCTCCACTGATCTCCAGTAGCATACTGACATACTGGGCACCTACTGACCTGAGGAGTTCATCTTTCAGTGTCTTATATTTTTGCCTTTTCATACTGTTCATTGGGTTTTCAAGGTTCTGAAGTTTTTTTGCCATTCCCTTCTCCAGTGGACCACATTTTGTCATAACTCTCCACCATGACATCTTAGGTGGCCCTACACGGCATGGCTCATAGTTTCATCAAGTTAGACAAGGCTGTGGTCCATGTGATCAGAATGGTTAGTTTTCTGTGACTGTGGTTTTCATGTTCTCTCCCCTCTGATGGAGAAGGATAAAAGGCTTATGGAAGCTTCCTGATGGGAGAAATTGACTAAGGGGAAAACTAGGTATTGTTCTGATGGGTGGGGCCATGCTCAGTAAATCTCTAATCCAATTTTCTGTTGATGGGCGTGGCTGTGTTCCCTCCTATTTTTTGATCTGAGGCCAAAATATGGTGGAGATAATGAAGATAATAGCAACTTCTTTCAGAAGTTCCCATGCAGGCACTGCTGCACTGGTGCCCCCACCATGCAGCAGGCCACCACCAACCCATGCCTCCACCAGAGACTTCTGGACACTCACAGGCAACTCTGTGTCAGTCTCTTGTGGGGTCACTGTTTTTTTCTCCGAGGTCCTGGTGTGCACAAGGTTTTGTTTGTGCCCTCTGAGAGTCGGTTTCCCCAGTTCTGTGTGAGTTCTGGCAGCTTTATGACGAGGTTAATGTCAACTTCTTCCAAGAGGGCTTATGCCATACCCAGATCTACTGCACCCAGAGCCCCTGTCCCTGCAGCAGTCCACTGCTGACCTATACCTCCACAGGAGATCATGTTCTTATGTCTGTTCAATTTAAATTTTTTTTCGAATATATATTTGCTTTACTAACCTTCTTAAGTGATCAATGCAAAGAAATAGAGGAAAACAACAGAATGGGAAATACTAGAGATCTCTTTAAGAAAATTAGAGATACCAAGGGAATATTTTATGCAAAGATGGGCTTGATAAAGGACAGAAATGGTATGGACCTAACAGAAGCACAAGATATTAAGAAGAGGTGGCAAGAATACATGGAAGAACTGTACAAAAAAGATCTTCATGACCCAGATAATCATGATGATGTGATCACTCATCTAGAGCCAGACATCTTGGAATGTGAACTCAAGTGGGCCTTAGAAAGCATCACTATGAACAAAGTTAGTGGAGGTGATGGGATTCTAGATAAGTTATTTCAAATACTGAAAGATGATGCTGTGAAAGTGCTGCACTCAATATGCCAGCAAATTTGGAAAACTTGACAGTGGGCCATAGGACTGGAAAAGGTCAGTTTTCATTCCAATCCCAAAGAAAGGCAATGCCAAAGAATACTCAAACTACCACACAATTGCACTCATCTCACATGCTAGTAAAGTAATGCTCAAAATTCTCCAAGCCAGGCTTCAGCAATACATGAACCGTGAACTCCCTGATGTTCAAGCTGGTTTTAGAAAAGGCAGAAGAACCAGAGATCAAATTGCCAACATCCGCTGGATCATGGAAAAAGCAAGAGAGTTCCAGAAAAACATCTATTTCTGCTTTATTGGCTATGCCAAAGCCTTTGACTGTGTGGATCACAATCAACTGTGGAAAATTCTGAAAGAGATGGGAATACCAGACCACCTGACCTGCCTCTTGAGAAATCTGTATGTAGGTCAGGAAGCAACAGTTAGAACTGGACATGGAACAACAGACTGCTTCCAAATAGGAAAAGGAGTAGGTCAAGGCTGTATATTGTCACCCTGCTTATTTAACTTAAATGCAGAGTACATCACGAGAAACCCTGGGCTGGAAGAAGCACAAGCTGGAATCAAGATTGCCGGGAGAAATATCAATAACCACAGAAATGCAGATGACACCACCCTTATGGCAGAAAGTGAAGAGGAAGTAAAAAGCCTCTTGATGAAAGTGAAAGAGGAGAGCAAAAAAGTTGGCTTAAAGCTCAACATTCAGAAAACTAAGATCATGGCATCTAGTCCCATCACTTCATAGGAAATAGATGGGGAAACAGTGGAAACAGTGTCAGACTTTATTGTTTGGGCTCCAAAATCACTGCAGATGGTGATTGCAGCCATGAAATTAAAAGACGCTTACTCCTTGGAAGAAAGGTTATGACCAACCTAGATAGTCTATTAAAAAGCAGAGACATTACTTTGCCGACTAAGGTCCGTCTAGTCAAGGCTATGGTTTTTCCTGTGGTCATGTATGGATGTGAGAGTTGGACTGTGAAGAAGGCTGAGCGCCGAAGGATTGATGCTTTTGAAGTGTGGTGTTGGAGAAGACTCTTGAGGGTCTCTTGGACTGCAAGGAGATCCAACCATCCATTCTGAAGGAGATCAACCCTGGGATTTCTTTGGAAGGAATGATGCTAAAGCTGAAACTCCAGTACTTTGGCCACCTCATGGGAAGAGTTGACTCATTGGAAAAGACTCTGATGCTGGGAGGGATTGGGGGCAGAAGGAGAAGGGGACGACAGAGGATGAGATGGCTGGATGGCATCACAGACTCGATGGACATGAGTCTGAGTGAACTCCAGGAGATGGTGATGGACAGGGAGGCCTGGCGTGCTGCGATTCATGGGGTCGCAAAGAGTCGGACATGATTGAGCAACTGAACTGAACTGAACATAAATAATTAGAACTACTGAGCAGAGTAAATAATGAAACAGAAAGTGTGTCATCCAGTGACCTCAAGGTGGGCGGGTAATGCAAGAGATACAATTTGAAAAGATCCAGAAAAGGATCAACAGAGCAGTTCTGAAACTGAAGACTAACAAATTCCTAGCATTCCCATCATTTTAATAACATCTACCAGAATCTAATCCGAAATGTAGCCACTGATTTTTATCACTGCACTGATGCACCTCCCCTCTTTCTTCTGAAGAGTTCAGTGTAAATTTCTTCCTTTACTATCATCCATCAGTAAAGGAAAACAAACAAAAGATAAATTTATCAAAAATCATCTATGAAGGTGAATTATTAATCCTAACAACTCTCAGTAATTTGGAACTAGAGGTTTAGATTGACTCCAAAGAATATATAATTGTAAAGCAGATGATGATCACAGATAAAATCAGAGTTTATAATTTGGCTACTTCAGACTCTTATAAGTAACTAGGCTTGGAATTAGTTTTATCCTATTAGGTATAAGAGATGACAATTTATTAAAACTTCACTTGTATCTTCTGTTCACATGTAATAATTACACTAAAATGTCACAGATTGACCAAAGATAGTTCCATAAATTCAGTTATTGAGTCATCACCTTCCGAAATGCTTCTTTACATTGCTTTGGTTTGTATAATTGTTTCAATGCTCATATTTATGACACTGAAATAAGAAGGCTACGCAACCTCCTATTGGTAAGAAATAAATATCCATAACAAAATGAGGGCAATTGCACAAATCCCACCAGTCCAGAAATGGAGAGAGAGCTGATAGCATTTGATTGAGGATATAAACTGAGGACACATGTAACTATTGTAGAACTGAATTCCTCTCTCGAAAGGAGATAAAGCAGAAGTAACCAACTGTAAAATCTTGAAGAATTTATCTGACATAGAAAATTGGATTACAGATTGAGTGAATATTATTTTGGTGACACTGATAGCTTTGGACTATACAAAGGCTTAAAAATAAAACTGTCCTTGAATAAAATCTAGAGAATATTAAAAATGTATGAATACTACTATTAGAGAATATAATGAAGAGGAAGATGAAGAGGGATGCCATTGTGACTTAGAGCAATACTTGAAATGGACAAAATTATACAATACGATTTATGAAAGAATCAAAACACCATTCTATTATAACTGTGCTTTGAAGTCTATTTAAAATAATTGTGCAATATTCCTATTTCTTAAAGATACTAGAAAGCTACATAAAAAATGTCCTGAAGAAATAAAACCTTGATGGATGTAAGTAAAGATTCAATTAGGCTAACAGTTTCAAATATAAATATTAGCCAAGAGAGCTTTCGAACAAATATGGAAAAGTAAAAAATTGTGTGTATCCTTTACTCAAACAATGATACATAGGTCCTAGGTTCTAGGAATGAGGTGAAAATTGTTAAAAGTCACCAGGATGTCAAACATTGTGGAACCTCAAGGAAAGCATAGAAGACAGAGGAGGAAGATAACCCTGTCTTTACCCTGACTTCTTGCCATTTTTCTATTTCTCTTGCCCAAGAAAACAACTGATAGAGTTGCCAAAATGGTACAGACTTCAAGACATTTTTAATTCTGTTACTTTTAGTGAGAGTTGGATCATAAAGAAGGCTGAGCACTGAAGACTTGATGCTTTCAAACTGTGATGCTGGAGAAGACTCTTAAGAGTCCCTTGGACAGCAAGGAAATCAAACCAGTCAATCTGAAAAGAAATCAACCCTGGATATTCATTGGAAGGATTGATGCTGAAGCTGAAACTCCAATACTTTGGCTATGTGATCTGAAGAACTGACTTATTGGAAAAGACCCTGATGTTGGGAAAAGCCTGAGGGCATGAAAAGAAGGGGCTGACAGAGGATGAGATGGCTGGTTGGCATCACTGACTCAACGGACATGAGTTTGAGCAAACTCTTTGAGGTACTGAAGGACAGGGAAGCCTGGTGTGCTGCAGTCCATGGCATCGAAAAGAGTCGGATGTGACTTAGTGAGTGAACAACAACAGCTAGCTACTAGTCTATCCTGACCTTCAGCTGACTCCCTCACTTCCCAGTTTATAGTTTATGAGATGGAATCTGTGACTTTTGCTGCTAGATTTCCCACTGGAGAACAACCCACTCTCCTTGTCTCCTGTCACGTGCTCCATGGGAGCTCTATGTCTCAGATCACACATGACGTCAATCAAAGCATGAGATTTCCTCAGAAGCTGTTTCTGGGATGGGCAATGACTCAGTCAGGATCAATGAGACTTTCTCTGAGACCCCAGAGGAGAGAATTGTCATGTCTTTTGACTGTACCTGAACCCAAGAATAGGTAGGCACTCAGACAAAACTGACACCTTATGGCAAAATTGACTAATGAAATATAAACCTTAATAAAACTCACATATAATAAGCATCACAAATCTCTAATTACTCTTAATAACCCCCCAATTCTCTTGATAATGTAAGATGGTCTATTTGTTAAAGTTTGCAGGGTAGTTTATGATAGAAATTTTCTTTGTGCAGTTCTACAAACAGAACTCTGCCCCAGGAAGAGAGTGAAGATTGTCCCTTGGAGAAAGAGTCAAAGACTCAGAAAGCAAACATTGTCCTGAGTCAGTCCTAGTCCAGTGGAATGGAATTTCTTGTCCTCATTCCTCTCTTGCATTTCTTCTCTGGACCCATCTCCCTTTATTCTACCATGGAAGTACCCTGGTTATCTGAGGAGGGATTCACCAGAATGGAATACCAGGTGGTAACATTAGTATCTGTAGTCTTCTCTTAGTTCTCCTGATATCTAACTTGAATAGTCCCTTACAAGGTACTGCGAGTAGTACCAGTAATACTTAAATAATTTTACTGATTTTTTAATAAAATTTTTTGAAGTAGAGGTGATTTACAATGTTGTGCTAGTTTCAGCAGACTAACTGTGGTGTTAGTATAGCAAAGTGATTCAACTATACATTTTATATATATATATATATATATATTCTTTTTTACTGTATTTTTCATTACAGGTTATTTCAAGATATGGAGTTGAGTTCCCTGTGCTATACAGTAGGATCTTATTATTTATCTATTTTATATATAATAGTGTGGAGAAGGAAATGGCAACCCACTCCAGTGTTCTTGCCTGGAGAATCCCAGGGATGGGGGAGCCTGGTGGGCTGCTGTCTATGGGGTCTCACAGAGTCGGACGTGACTGAAGTGACTTAGCAGCAGTGTGAATATGCTAATTCCAAACTACTAATTTATCCCTCCTCCATACCCCCAGGTTGAAATCACTTTCAGTTGCAACTTCTTCCATTTAACACCAAAACCATCCTAATTAGGTATTTTTTGGGTTATCACTAACTTTTGCTTTCTTGTGGGTTTCAGCTTGGTGGCTCAGTGGTAAAGAATTTGTCTGCCAATGCAGGTGACTCAGTATTGATCCCTGGGTCAGGAAGATCCCCTGGAGGAGGAAGGCATTCTTTCCTAGGCAAGAATAGTCTAGTATTCTTGCTTGAGAAGTTCCATGGACAGAGGAGTCTGGTGGACTACATTCTGTGGGGTTGCAAAGAGTTGGACATGACTGAGTGACTAAACAACACCAGCAACAAACGTGTCCTCTTAATGTCAAGCACCTATATGCATAAAAATAATATGTTTTTGGAAAATTTTCAGGGCTGTTGGTTCACTTTAGTTGTACAAATTTGCTACAGTCTCAAAGAATTACATGAACTACAATTACAACTATATAATATTACAGCCACTGCTACTATTAGTACCACTACTACCATTTCTATTCCTGATCAGAATAATGGGATGCAATAGAGGAGTAAAGCTAACCAGATATGCTCTAGGGATGATCTTTGCCTCCCAACCAGCTCCAACCTTCTGGAAGCCAAATAGAGATATATAGCTAATTCTGGATAGTTCTTAGCCACAGGGAGGCATGCCACTTTCACAATGCAATAGTGACACTTACCTGCTTAATTTTCCAGCTTCTCTGCCCACACCACACAGAAGAGAAAACCATGAGTTCTAGGACACATGGCCATGAGGTGGTAGTTGCTCCACCATCAGAATCTCCTACTGACTGTACAAAATGGAGTCCCTTTCCAATGTATTTCCCATATGTTTACAGAAAAGCCACTGGGTATTTGTGGATTTCTTTTTTTTCTTCCTCTAACACAGACTTGCCACTGCTCTCTCTCCACGTCCTCTCATTGCAGCCTGGAGTTCATCTGCAGACAGTGCTTCAACACACAGGCAGTTTCCCACATTGCTCTGAGTTCACGTGCTCTGAGGCTGCAGGACATTGGAGGTGGTGGTGCTTGGTCCACACTATAAATCTGTTACTGAAAGTTATGTGTGGGGGTCAGGCTGCTTGCCGCTCAAAGGCCAATAAGCAGGCCAGGCTTGGTGGAAAGGAAAGTCTGCTTTATTTCAGGAACTGGCAACTGGTGTGTGAGGGTGGTGGACATCTGTCCAAAGGCTGACTCCCTCCCCCTTCCCCCTGACAAGCAGGGGGTAAGAGCATTTATAGACAGAGTCACGGGGGGCTACATGCAGAAACAGCACTGCTGCTGCTGGTGCTAAGTCGCTTCAGTCGTGTCCGACTCTGTGCGACCCCATAGACGGCAGACCACCAGGCTTCCCTGTCCCTGGAATTCTCCAGGCAAGAACACTGGAGTGGGTGCCATTTCCTTCTCCAATGCATGAAAGTGAAAAGTGAAAGTGAAGTCGCTCAGTCGTGTCCGACCCTCAGCGACTCCATGGACTGCAGCCTTCCAGGCTCCTCCATCCATGGGATTTTCCAGGCAAGAGTACTGGAGTGGGATGCCATTGCCTTCTCTGGCAGAAACAGCACAGTCATCTCTAATAATCATCTTCAAATCGGTCATTGGCGGTCTGACCAGCACCATCATGAATGTTTTAGGCACAGTTAATCTTTAGTTCCAGAGTCCATTTGTTCCCATTTCTTTGCAGTCAGTTCTCAGAATTGTGGGAGTTTATGTCCTGGGTACAGTCTGGTTATCATGTAGTTCACATCTCCACCTGGGGTTTTAGTATCCTGTTTTAGTAAGACAGCTCACAGGATGTGGCTCAGATGATGACGTACAGCCCTTGAGAAAGAACTAAAGGCCCTTGACTGTGCTTAATGATGACACTATTATTATTTAATCTATGACTGTTTTTGTTTCAGCATTTCTTACCTTTCTGTTGGAATCTATTCTTTGATTAAAGTCTTCCACAGGCAAAAGGCAGGCAGAGGACATGGTGCGGCGGGGAAAGGACCATATATTCCTACTCTGTCTCAAGTTCAGGGGGATTAATGCATCACAGCCAACTCAACTTACAAGAAATGAAAACTGACAGATAATTATCCCAGATCCTCTCTCTTTGAGGGGGGTGGGGGGAAGACCTGAGATGGGATTTACAGTCCTCAGAGAGTGTCACCAGGACTGATGACTGTTATCCACAGCAGTACCCCTACCCCACACACTAACATACTCTTTATCAGTTTTCCCTTCTCTCCAGTATTAATTCTCCACGCATTCACCATGCTTCCTGGGAATCATGTCCTAAATAAAGTACATCTGGACAAATGTAGTACACAGATGGCCAAAGAATTATGGAAAGATGTTCAATATCACTCATTATTAGAGAAATGCAAGTAAAAACTATTTAATGAGGCATCACCTCACACTGGTCAAAATGTCCCTCACCAAAAAAATTACAAACAGTAAATGTTGGAGAGAAAGTGGAGAGAAGGGAACCATCTTGTTCTGTTCAGTTCAGTCTCTCAGTCATGTCTGACTCTTTGCAGCCCATGGACTGCAGCACACCAGGCCTCCTTGTCCATCACCAACTCCCGGAGTTTATTCAAACTCAAATCCACTGAGTTTGTGATGCCATCCAACCATCTCATCCTCTGCCATCCCCTTCTCCTTCCACCTTCTATCTTTCCCAGCATCAGGGTCTTTTCCAAGGAGTCAGTTCTTTGCATCAGTTAGCCAAATTACTGGAGTTTCAGCTTCAGCATCTGTGCTTCCAGTGAATACCCAGGACTGATTTTCTTTAGGATGGACTGGTTGGATTTCCTTGCAGTCCAAGTGACTCTCAAGAGTCTTCTCCAACACCACTTGTGCTGTTAGTGGGAATATAAATTGATAGAGCTGCTACAGAGAATAGTATGGAAATTGCTTTAAAAAATTAGAAGTAAATCTATCACATGACCCAGCAACCCCACTACTGGTCATATACTCTGAGAAAACTACAATGATAAAAGACACATATACCCCAATGTTCACTGAAGCATTATTTACAGTAGCTAGGACATGAAAACAATCTAGATGTTCATCAACAGATAAGTACGTAAAGAAGATGTGGTGCCTATATACAATGGAACATTACTCAGCAATAAAAAGGAATGAATCTGAGTCAGTGGTAGTGGTGTAGATGAACCTAAAACCTGTTGTACAGAGTGAAGTCAGTCAGAAAAACACATATGTATGGAATTTAGAAAAATGTTACTGATAAATCTGTTTGCAAGGAAGAAGTGGAGATACAGATGTTGAGAATGAACTTGTGGACACAGCTAGGGAAAGAGAAGGTGGGATGAACTGAGAAAGCAACGCTGACATATATACACTATGCTGTGTAGAATAGATAACTAGTTAGAAGCTGCTGAATAACACAGGGAGTCCAGCCCAGCACTTTGTGGTGACCAAGAGGGGTGGGTTGGGGGGAGGGATGGAGGAGAGGGAGGCCAAAGAGGCTGTATATATATATATATATATATATGACTGATTCACGTTGTTATATGACAAAAACCAACACAGCATTTTTCCTCCAATTCAAAGATAAATTTAAAAAGTCTGCACTGGAAAAAGAATAGAAATCTTTTTATCAAGGTTTTCTCTTGAGAAAACCCTAACAAAGAGCCACTTTGATTAACAGGGACAATGTTGACACTCCAAGGGGGAAAAAAAAAGTCTCTGTCATTCAGTTCCAGGCTTCCCAGGTGGTGCTAGTGGTAAAGAACATGCCTGCCAATGCAGGGGTTGAGAAGATCCTCTGGATAAGTGCCTGGCAACCCACTCCAGTATTCTTGCCTGGAGGATCGCATGGACAGATGAACCTGATGGACTACAGTCCTTATGGTTACAAAGAGTCAGACAAGGCTGAATGACTTTGCGTGCATACATTCATTTTCTGATTAAGAGTACAATTCTAATTCCATATCGGGTTCTTTTATATTAATATATTAAAGCAGTAGATGTATTAATACATATTATCCACTTTATGGATGTGAGAGTTGGACTGTGAAGAAGGCTGAGTGCCGAAGAATTGATGCTTTTGAAGTGTGGTGTTGGAGAAGACTCTTGAGAGTCCCTTGGACTGCAAGGAGATCCAACCAGTCCATTCTGAAGGAGATCAGCCCTGGGATTTCTTTGGAAGGAATGATGCTAAAGCTGAAACTCCTGTGCTTTGGCCATCTCATGCGAAGAGTTGACTCATTGGAAAGACTTTGATGCTGGGAGGGATTGGGGGCAGGAGGAGAAGGGGACGACCGAGGATGAGATGGCTGGATGGCATCACTGACTCGATGGACGTGAGTCTGAGTGAACTCCAGGAGTTGGTGATGGACAGGGAGGCCTGGCGTGCTGCGATTCATGGGGTCGCAAAGAGTCAGGCACGACTGAGCGACTGAACTGAACTGAACCCACTTTTGTGAAGAGAAACATTTTCCTTTGTGGGACTTTAATGTACTAGTTTTATTACAAGTTTAAATATACTGCACAACCATTTGGAGAGAAGAGATGGAAATCTCTTTGAAGGACTATTTGAGAACCCTTGACACCATGGACATAAAGAGACTTCAGATTCACTCACAAGTCTATGATGTGTTCACATACACTGAGGAAGTGTCAATACTCCCTGGGGAACTGGAAAAATTAAGATTTTTTGGGGGGGTCAAGAGCATTTAAGCCCTGAAGGAAGGTCAAAGGGGATACTGGTGCTGGATCTTAAGTCCAGATAAGATGACAAGATAAGGAAGCACAGTGCATATCTATGAGGTCACAGCTCACCACAGGGTTTGCACAAACCAGGGCAGCAGCAAGGTGACAGAATAGACAAGCGAGGGAAAATGAAGGGTCTATTCTTAAAACAAAGCCTTGGGGATTAGACCTCCAGGCATCTGCCAAAGTTGGTGTTAGCAAGACTGTGGTGGGGGTGTGTGGTGAAGAGACTAGGATTATAAGAGAACTTGGGAGTCATGGAACCCAAGTTTCAGAAGGGTTCAGGTAGGAGGAGAGAGGTGGGTGGCAAGTTCCATAGGAGAAGATAAAGCTCAAAAAGGTTTGGATATTGGATGCTGACCAAGACTATACAGAGAGGAGATGCAGACTCATGGTCCTAGGAATGGCTTCCAGGATGGCAACACTTGCGATCACAAACAAGAACAAGAACCAAACCGAAAAAAAAAAAAAAAAAAAAAAAACCATGAGGGATCCTCCAACTCTCCCTAAATATTCTTCTGGGTTAGCAGGGGTAGGAGGAGGCACAGGAGAGTTGAAGGTCTAAACAACCAGGAGTCTTCCGGAGAAGGCTGCACCTCGGGTGGCACCTCCAGGGGAGCCAGAAGCCACTTTAATGGGGTGCAGGGACGGATGAAAGCAGGGCGTGATTTTTGTTTTAACCAGGTCTAATGGAAGGCTTTTGCTGAGTCTGTTCCTTTGTGTAATCAATGATCATTCTTTGGGGAAATTCAGTTGATCTGTGAACAGGAAGACTCTGATCAAGAAGAACTCATTTTCCATATTACCAGACCTCAGTTCAGCTCAGTTCAGTCGCTCAGTCATGTCCGACTCTTTGTGACCCCATGAATCGCAGCACGCCAGGCCTCCCTGTCCATCACCAGCTCCCGGAGTTCACTCAGACTCACTATCTACTAGGCCATATTTGTTAAGTAATATTTAACTACACACACACACATGCACACACACACATGCGCACATACAATGTTTGGGTGCTCTGGGGGCTCAGTTGCAAAGAATCTGCCTGCCAATGCAAGAGATCTGCATTCAGTCTCTGGATCCAGAAGATCCCCTGGAGGAGGAAATGGCAACCGACTCCACTATTCTTGCCTGGAGAATCCCATGGACAGAGAAGACTGGCAGGCTACAGTCCATGGGGTTGCAAAAGTGTTGGACATTACTGAGTGACTAAACAACAACAATCAAATATAAATACACACACACACATAAATAAGAGCTCAACAAAATTGTTCTTCCATCCTATGACTCTACAAGAAATATATTTAAGATTCTAGGAGTTCAGGTTAAATCATGAAATACTGGAATATCTTCCTGGTTTCTGGTTTCTTCCCAAGGTCACAACACTCAGAATTAATCACCCGCACTGTGCATACTGATGCATAGGGGAAGGACCATCAGAATGCAAATAATTTCCCCCAAAGAAGCTTTTTGTTCGTTTGTTTCTCACCATATTCCATAAACAGGCAGATCTTATAAAAAATACAAATCTGTTGCATATTAAGAATTTTAATTTTAAGGTGTAGTAGTAATTGGAGACTTTTGAAGGTATGTTCAAATGTAAAATTAGTAGCTATAACTTCTGCTTTGAAGTACCAAAACATTTGCAAATGAATAAACAGTTCATAGCACAGTAAAAGAGGACCGAAACACTGTTTCTAAACAATTTTCAGGTTTTCTGAGAATCTGTCATGTTTCCATCAAACATGTAAGACCCCTTAAACTGAAAATAAAGCTAATACAAATGTCATTAGGAATGGAAGTCAATAGTTCTTGATTTGTAACAGTCAGAGAAGATGAATGTTTTAGATAACTTCGAGATTCAGGAGATGAAATTAAACTATCATTGCTCCCAGTTAAAGTGCAACACTACGCCCAGTAAATAAACAACCCATGTCCAGGAAACCAATATTAAACCAACTTATTTTCTTACAGTTTAAAGACATTATCATCACTGGACCATAACCTAATATAGATGGCAAAACAAATATGAGTCTTCAAAGCCTGTCTCTTCCACCTCTCTAGAAATAGCACACATTTGCAGAAAACTGTTTGTTGTTCTCTGTGCAAAACACTACTCGTTTGAATTTGTTTGTGCTCATATTTAACTTGTGAGTTGCTTTACCTTTTCACAGGCAGATACAGGTGTCATTATGGTGCATTTTCCAGATCTATTCTGCTGTCCAGCACTGCAGTTCTACCAATCTGGGTGGCTGACCACAACTGAAACTTTAAGGAGAGCAGTCATGGGTACTGCGTGTCTTTTCCCAGTAAACAATGCAAGAATCTAGCTAAGTTTACTGATAGACATAAGGGTTGCTTCAGGAATGGAAATAGGACCTAAGTTGGTGGCTCAGGCAGTAAGTAATCTACCTGCAGTGCAGGAGACCCGTGTTGGATCCCTGGGTCAGGAAGATCCACTGGAGGAGGGTTTGGTAACCTTCTCCAGTATTCTTTATACCCTGGAGAATCCCATGGAGAGGAGTCTAGCAGGCTGCAGTCCATGGGGACACAAAGAGTTGGATATGACTGAATAATCAACATCAACACTTACAAGGGTTGCTTCAAGAATGGAGGTTTTGGAGACTGATTCCCTTATGTTTAAGAATAAACCATGGGAAGTACAGTTTTCTCCCCCTCTGGATATTATCCCTTGAAGCTATGTGGTTTGGTCCTATGAACCAGTCCTAAAACAGAAAGGTGGATTCAGATGAGACAGAATCCTAGAGGAGTGTAGATCAGAAAGAAACTTGGGATCCAAGCCAGGGGCACTGGGTTAAGCCCATCCTGAAACCTCCCTAACCTCCTCCTACAGGTTGTGAATCTGTAAATAGTTTGCTTTCAAAAGACTTCTATTTCCCTTTGGGTTTGTTTTTTCTTACCTGAGGTTAAAAGTATCTTAGCAGACTTAGAAATTTTGACTGCATGAACTTCAGTATTACCTTCAAAAATCCATTAACAAAATGATACTTCTGTAACAAGTAACTTAAAGTGGAGAAGGATCATTCTATCACCAGACAGTTAGGGGCTCCTCCCAAGTTCATAAGTTGAAGTCCTAACCCCTAATCTTGAAGCGTATGAATGTATGTGCAGACAGGACCTTTAAAGTGGTAAATTAAAACGAAGTCTTTAGTGCTGAGCCCAAGACAATCTGAAACTAGGACACACAGAGACACAGGGACCTGTGTGCACAGAAGATGCCAATGTGAAGAGGCAGCAGGAGGGTCAATATTGCCCAGTCCAGGGGACAGACTTCAGATCAATCTGCCAGCATTTGATCTTTGACTCCCCAAGCACCCACATTGTGTGAGCTGATCCTTTGACATAAATCTATTTCACTCTATGTCTATTGTCTATCTATCTATTATCTATCTATCATCTATTTATGGTCATTATTGTCATTTATTTATCACCATCATCTTTACCATGTTCATTGATTAGTCTACCTCTATCTATCATCATATTGACCAAATGTTCTCTTTTTTTTTATTTTAATTTTTTTTTTAATTTTAAAATCTTTAATTCTTACATGCGTTCTATTCACACATACATATACATACTGAAATATGTCCTGTTGATTTTGTTGTTGCTGTTTAATTGCCAAATCATGTCTGACTCTTGAGGAACTCCAGGAACTCCAGGGACTATCACCAGCCAGGATCCTCTGTCCCTGGAATTTTCCAGGCAAGAATACTGGAGTGGGTTGCCATTTCCTTCTCCCAGGGATCTTCCCAACCCAGGGATCATCCCAACCCAGGGATCAAACCCTCATCTCAGGGAAGCCCTCTCCTGGTGACATATAATAATTCAAATATCACATAAACATGATAAGGGCCACTGATTTTGCTTTGTATTCCTTGGGAGATAATGCAGGATGGAAATATAATCCTGGCTTTTTCTCACCCAATGTCTGTCCTGTGATTAAGCTTCAGAGCTCAGAGAAATGGCCATAATCTGTCTCTGTCTCTCTTTCCTATGCTCCTGTCTTCAAGTATTGATTTGGACTAATAATTTCATTCCTCGCAAAAGAAAATCTATTCTTTTTCATAGAATAACTTTGGCGAGTATATAGTTGCTGTGTTTAACCAGGTGTGCAGATTTGATTCCATACAAAGGTGTGAGCACAGAAACTTGGAGCTAGCAGGCTGCCTCCTGACTCACGTTCACAAAGTTATGATTTGCTCTGTGTGGCTGCAGTTTCTGTGAGCATCACTTGCACACATGTGCCAATATGTTTTCCAAAGCATGCACTTCAGTGAGTCAGAGGAGAGCCATTCAGGTGTCTCATATTAGCAGAGATGATCCAGTGTCATCTGCAGAGAAACACGACTCCTGTTTGCTGCCCTCCCCCACCTCCACCCACGGACAACCAAGGGCCTCTGTTATCTTCTTCTAGGAGCAAGAAGGGATGCTTGCAACTCTTGTCTCTCCAGAAGATACTTTTCTAACTGGGGGTGTAGGTCTGTATACCACACTCATCATCATCTGAGAGAAACAAGTTGAGATGTTCAATACCTGTAATACTATTACATTGTGACAAATATAATAATAATAATAAACAGTAACACTGTTGACAGTACAAACAGCAACAGCTGCTGCTGCTGCTGCTGCTAAGTCGCTTCAGTCGTGTCTGACTCTGCCCATAGCAACAGCAATGGTTCAATATTATTCGCTCATACACACACCTAGAGCCTTGTGCTTAATTATAATTTTAGGATTTCAACTAGGAAACTATTATAAACATGTCACAACTATTAAGAAAACTAAGCATTAGGTAAGGCACTGATATATTGTAAGCCCTAAATATACTAGGAATCTGGCTTACAAACTAATGGCCCACAAAACAGCACATCAATGCAAAGCAAAGTAGTTCAAGGACAAACATAATTGTTTGGCTTACGTTTAAAGCTCTGCAAATTCATCCACTGTTTGGGAAATGCCTATTAGATAATAATTTACGTGTCTAGAAACTGCTTCCACTTTACAGAATTTTCCATATGCCAAACAAACCATAACATGAAATGACAAATATCTATATTCCTCCTAATAAAGATGCACATCAGTACTGCAGAGAAGAACCCATTTACTCTGCAAAGTACCAAGTTAAGTCTAAAAATTTTTGTTTATGTGAGAGAGCTGGGTGGGGGAGCAGCAGGAAGGAGCTTGTTGAGGGCCATTCAAGGGACCCAGATACACTGAATCTTAACAGAAAATGAAGATGTCATGCCCAAATTGCAGGGCTGTGTGAACCTTTTCTCTGTACAATGGTCATATGTGCTATCTTACCAATTCCCTTTCACATTACTGAAGGTATTAGAAAATATATATAATATACTGTGTAGTACATAACATATAACTTTTCTAAACTGCTATCTTACTACTTGAAATGAATTACATTGTTATAGCTCTTTTTCTTCTGATTGTAAGAATAAAAGAATGTTATTAAATATTGTGGATATGGCAGCTAAGATCCAGCATAGTTAAATAAATAAATAAATGTATTTTTTCAATTCAAATATTTAAAATCAATAATAAATTGAAATTCTTTCATAATCACACCTGCCAAAAGAAACTGCTCTAATTTTTTTATTCTACTATTTCTCTATGCATATTTATATATTCTTTCTGAAACTGGGAGAAACTGCACATTTTTGTCTTCCACTGACTTCTGCTGGTATATATCAGATATCTTTCTATAACAGAACACTTAAGAATATGTTGCACATTATTATTATTATATTGCAGTAATACAAGGTACAGAGTTCCTGAGAAAAACAAGAAGAGATAAGAAGGCCTTCTTAAATGAAAAAATGCAAAGAAATTGAACAACAAAAAAATAGAATGGGAAAGACTAAAGATCTCTTTAAGAAAATTGGAACATGAAGGAAACATTTCATGCAAGGCTGGGGACAAAAAGGACAGAAAAGTTAAGGATCTAACAGAAGCAGAAGAGATTAAGAGGAGGTGGTGACAATACACAGAAGAACTATACAAAAAAGATCTTAATGACCGGGATAACCACGATGGTATGGTCACTCACCTAGTCAGAGATCCTGGAGTGTGAAGTCAAGTGGACCTTAGGAAGCATTACTACAAACAAAGCTAGTGGAAGTGATGGAATTCCAGCTGAGCTTTCAAATCCTAAAAGATGATGCTGTTAAAGACCACCTCACCTGTCTACTAAGAAGCCTGTATGCAGGTCACATAGGAACAGTTAGAACCAGACATGGAACAACTGAACTGATTCAAAATGGGGAAAGGAGAATGACAAAGCTGTATATTGTCACTCTGCTTATTTAACTTATATGCAGAGTACATCATGGGAAATGCTGGGCTGGATGAATCATAAGCTGGAATCAAGACTGCTGAAATAAATATCAGCAACCTCAGATATGCAGACAATACCATGTTTATGGCAGAAAGCCAAGAGGAACTAAAGAGCCTCTTGATGAAGATGAGAGAGGAGAGTGATAAAGCTTGCTTAAAACTCAACATTCAAAAAACATATCATGGCATATGGTCACAACACTTTATGTCAAATAGAAAGGGAAACATTGGAATCAGTGACAGATTTTATTTTCTGGGGCTCCAAAATCACCGTAGAAGGTGACTGCAGCCATGAAATGAAGAGACATCTGTTTCTTGGAAGGAAAACTAAGACAAGCCTAGACAGTGTATTAAAAAGCAGAGACATCACTTTGCTGACAGAGGTCCATATAGTCAAAGCTATGTTTTTTCCAGTAGTCATGTATGAATGTGAGAGTTGGACAACAAAGCAAGCTGAACACCAAATAATTGATGCTCTCAAACTGTCATGTTGGAGAAGACTCTTGAGAGTTCTTTGGACTGCAAGGAGTTTGAACAAGTCAATTCTAAAGGAAATCAGTCCTGAATATTCATCGGAAGGACTGATGCTGAAGCTGAAGCTGCAGCACTGTGGCCACCTGATGGGAAGAGCTGACTCACTGGGAAAGACTGATGCTGGGAAAGATTGAATACTATGGTAGGTTTAATTCTGACTAGAACCAATAGTTGGAATGGGAGATGTTATTTTTATTTTGAACTCTCCTATGGATTGAATAGAAGATGAAATGTGTATTGTTCCTCCATTTTTCTCAGATTTAAAAATTGATGATGATTAGTGCATTGTACAAAAAGGACTAAGCAACCCTCAGCACAAATCCATTACAGAGGGAGAGGAGAAAGGGCTCTCTTAACATAGGCTAACTATGTCACCTCAAATGACAATTCAATATTCGGTGTTGAGGAGGGGAAGGACTGGAGACAAACAAAAATATTCTATTTCTCTTTTAATGACATTTTAGAAGGAATGCAGAATAGAAACTGCAAATGTATCAGAAGAATACAATTGATAATGAAGAAATGGCTGTGAGTAACTTAGCACAGACTTGGAAAGAAAAAAAAGCAAGTCAGAAAGCAGCTGAAAATTCAAGTAACTGAAGTGCCTAGAGATGTAATGTTGGCTATTGGTCAGCCATCATTTTCTAAAGACAACGTGTTCCTGAAAAGACAGATACTCAACATAGTTTATCAGGAAAGGTCCGTCACATTTGCATAAACTAATTTCAACTCATGCCCAGTGAAATCTTAAGCTCTTAAATGATTTACTGCTTGTTTTCTAAAAAGTAAATAATTTTCTCAAAAATACATGGTAAGTTTCTTTAGGGAAAGGTTATATTCTGCAAGTTTTTTTTTTTTTCCTGGGGAAAAATAGTTTTCTTTTAAAAATTCATGTTAGTAGCTTCTCAGAAGCACACATCTGCATTACAAACTGAATGAAAATTCCCCTTCATCCTTTAACAGCTGTGGATTGTACCAGTTATGGGGTAGAATAAGAGATTCTTTTAAAAGGAGCAAATATATTTGCTATTACCTATCTTGCACTGGTCCTCTAAGAAGTTGATTGAGTTGGGACTTTAAAAGAAAATGAATTTCATTTATATAAATATAAAGTATATGAATAACATGAATATAATTAACTGAATAGCCTCCATAATTTGGGACTGAATCAATCTTAATATATGCCAAGTCCAAAAAATCTTCTCAGCATTAGGAAACATGATTTAGAATGACTAAAAAGAAAAAAAGGCAACATGATGGATCAGGTTCTTCTTTTGTTAGCAAGTTGAATTGAAGCCTTTTAGGATTATTTCAGGAACATGCATACTGACTGAAATAGCGTAAATTTAATTGGCAGCCAATTCAGTGCTTTCCATTAGATAGATATCCAAGCCATGAATTGCAATGAGAATTAAATTTGTTTCAGAGCCAGTAATATCTGATCTAAAATGCTATCATGGGAAAAGTATAATTTCTGCCCACAAAAGAGAAACCCTTTGTCACAATTGTTTTATTCATACTTCCTCAACTACCAAAAGAGATAGCCTTGTACAAGTTGATAAGAAATATTTATTTTTAGAGATAGTTTTTGCCTTTGCCAATTACATAGTTATTTACTGAAGTAAGATTGTATAACTATTTTCTTGGTTATAAAAATTCTTTACTCCCTCAAATATTTATTAAAAATAAAACCTATAGTAGAAAATTTTGCTCAAATATGAAATACCAATGAAAAAATAAGAGCCCAAATCCACCTTCTGGCCCAGAGATAGATTACAAATTACTAGCAACAGGAGATCCAGTGATTCAGTCATTATCAGTTCAGTTCAGTTCAGTTCAGTAGCTCAGTCCTGTCTGACTCTTTGCAACCCCATAGACTGCAGCATGCCAGGCCTCCCTATTTCTCACCACCTCCCAGAGTATACTCAAGCTCATGTCCATTGAGTTGGTGATGCCATTCAACCATCTCATCCTCTCTTATCCCCTTCTCCTCCTGCCTTCAATCTTTCCCAGCATCAAGCTCTTTTCAAATGAATCATCTCTTCGCATCAGGTGGCCAAAGTATTGGAGTTTCAGCTTCAACATCAGTCCTTCCAGTAAACACTCAGGACTGATCTCATTTAGGATGGACTGGTTGGATCTCCTTGCAGTCCAAGGGAATCTCAAGTCTTCTGCAACACCACAGTTCAAAAGCATCAATTCTTCTTCGCTCAGCTTTCTTTATAGTCCAACTCTCATATCCATACATGACTACTGGAAAAACCATAGCCTTTACTAGACGGACCTTTGTTGGTAAAGCAATGTCTCTGCTTTTTAATATGCAGTCTAGGTTGGTCCTAACTTTCTTTCCAAGGAATAAGTGTCTTTTAATTTCATGGCTGCAGCCACCATCTGCAGTGAATTTGGAGCGCCCCAAAATAAATTTTGCCACTGTTTCCACTGTTTCTCCATCTATTTGCCACGAAGTGATGGGACCAGATGCCATGATCTTAGTTTTCTGAATGTTGAGCTTTAAGCAAAATTTTTCACTTTCCTCTTTCACTTTCATCAAGAGGTTTTTTAGTTTTTCTTCACTTTCTGCCATAAGGACGGTGTCATCTGTATATATGAGGGTATTGGTATTTCTCCTGGCAATCTTGATTCTAGCTTGTGCTTCTTCCAGTCCAGCGTTTCTCGTGATGTACTCTGCATATAAGTTAAATAAGCAGAGTGACAAATACAGCCTTGACGTACTCCTTTTCCTATTTGGAACCAGTCTGTTGTTCCATGTCCAGTTCTAACTGTTGCTTCCTTACCTGCATACAGGTTTCTCAAGAGGCAGGTCAGGTGGTCTGGTATTCCCATCTCTTTCAGAATTTTCCTCAGTTTACTGTGATCCATACAGTCAAAAGCTTTGACATAGTCAATAAAGCAGAAATAGATGTTTTTCTGGAACTCTCTTGTTTTTTCAATGATTCAGGGTTCCTCTGCCTTTTCTAAAACCAACTTGAACATCTGGAAGTTCATGGTTCACATATTGTTGAAGCCTAGCTTGGAGAATTTTGAGCATTACTCTACTATTGTGTGAGATGAGTGCAATTGTGCAGTTGTTTGAACATTCTTTGGCATTGCCTTTCTTTAGGACTAGAATGAAAACTGATCTTTTCCATTCCTGTGGCCACTGCTGAGTTTTCCAGATTTGCTGGCATATTGAGTGCAGCACTTTCCCAGCATCATCTTTCAGGATTTGAAATAGCTCAACTGGAATTCCATCACCTCCACCAGCTTTGTTCGTAGTGATGCTTTCTAAGGCCCACTTGACTTCACATTCCAGGATGTCTGGCTCTAGGTGAGCCAATCATTATCACATGGTACTTATACAAATTCCTAGGTACCCACACCCTAGCTCTTCACACACATGCCTCATCTATCCTTTGGTTCCCATCTGGGCTTTTAAATGTAAATTCATTGACAAAAGAGCTTCTTTTTATACCAATACTCAGCTCAATTAATTAGGGCAGATTTATTGCTGTTTGTCAGTTTGAGCTACTCTTTTACTGTTTCTCCAGTTTCTCCCAACAAGTTCTGTATACTCCCTCTGTTTATGACATTTAAAATCAAACTGAAAATATCACAAACAAAAACAAAATATTGATAAGATTTTGACTGGTACTGTATTGACTAATGAAATTTGGAGATATTTTGGGAACTAATTTAGGGAAGAAATTGTGGGAAAGTAATATTTTCAGTTCAATGTCTTCCCATTCATACTTCACCTTGAGTTGGGTCTTCTTTAAAAATCTTCAGGTAGCCACACAGTTCTTACATATCTTTTCTTAAAATTTATATTTGCTTTATCATGTTCAGTAGCTATCACTGGTCAGGTTTAGAGACTTGTCTTCTACTCTTAATTTCTGAAGTTTGTGTAACACTGAATGCTTTACAAAATATATATTGTTTCTCTTTTTATATTACATCTTCAAGCTATACTTCTTGATTTTTTAGTGTGTATGGTGATTACATTGTACCTTTCTACCTAGAACTTTTATACTCCTGTTCATATTTAAGGTAAGCTTTCTTTTTCTTTTTCTTTTTAACTTTTATAGTACACTTGTATGATGGAGAAGGAAATGGCAACCTACTCCAGTATTCTTGCCTGGGAAATCCCAAGGGCAGAGGAACCTGATGAGTTATAGTCTATGGGTTCACAACGAGTTGAACACGACTGAGCACAGCACACTTGTGTGATATAAGACTCAGGATTAAATGAAACACATTACACAGTGAAATTGCCAGTTGCTCACTTGTGTCTGATTCTTTGTTACTCCACCAGGCTCCACTGTCCATGGAATTATCCAGGCAAGAGTACTGGAGTGGGTTGCCATTCACTTCTCCAGGGGAGCTTTCTGACCCAGGGATCGAACCCGGGTCTCCTGCATTGCAGGCAGATTCTTTAATGTCAGAGCCACCAACAAGGGCAGGTTTCTGTCCTCAGATGGACTGGGATTGCTTCTAGATGAGTTACCCTTTATATTGATTTCTAGGTATTTGAATCTTTCTATTTCCCAGAACCCAGGAGGCTCACACTTTCAATTCTCTTTGTTGAGCTGTACTTTTATCCAATTTCTGGTCCTTGGGTATGCCTATTTTATTTTTATCTGTGCTGCGTCTTCTTACTTTGTCACTGTGATATGTTTTGAAAGGTTTGGAGGGTGAAGCAGTTAACCTTTAAGTATGAATTTATAATACTTTCTCAACCAAAATCTTTAAGATTACAAATGGAAAAAATGAAAGTAAATCATATAATATAATTTAAATCATTGATATACTTTATACATTAAAAATATTAATAACAATTTGAAAAAATCACGACCGTTTATGTGAGTGGCCACAGCATGGTATTACTGACCTGAGTACAAATCAGATATTCTGCCATTTGAATCCTATATAATTGTGATCTTCTTATAGTTGTCTCCATTTCATAGTTGAGGAAACCAGGCAAAGCAAGCTTAAATGACCTGCCTGATATCAAAAATTGGAAAGCAACAGAGCAGAAGTCTTTAAATCTACTTAGTTCTAAAACTGATGCATTTTTTATTATCTGATACCACCTCCCTAAGTGTTAAGTGGGCTTCCCTGGTGGCTCAGAGGGTAAAGCATCTGCCTGTGATAAGGAAGACCCAGGTTCGATTCCTGGGTCGGGAAGATCCCCTGGAGAAGGAAATGGCAACCCACTCCAGTATTCTTGCCTGGAGAATCCCATGGACAGAGGAGCCTGGTGGGCTACAGTCCATGGGGTCGCAAAGAGTTGGACACGACTGGGCAACTACACTTAAGTGTTAAGTAAAAATTAAAAGATGTGCTTTATAAATATATTTCAATGAAATATATTTTAATTTTTATTTCATATGTATTTCCAGGTGTTTTTAATGAGCCAAGAAACAGTTCACTCCTGCAACATGAAATAGTAGGGATGTACTTTTAGTTTTCTTTAAATGTCTATCTGTATTACAGAAGTCATGATTATTAAATAAATTTCCAATTAAATTTATTCTTCATTTTCAGGATGACTTTGGAGACTTTAAAATTTCTTTTTCCATTTTGTTTTATTTTGGCTTCTTGGCTTGAAAGGACATGAAAAAAAATTTGTAATTGTTTTTGGAGTTTGGCTAAAACTCAGCAGTGAACCCATCTGTGACAGAAACCTACTAAATGATCATGAAATGCATTTTGCATGTTGGATGCACAACTGAAGTACTATCAATAGCCCCTCATGTGGAGACGTGACCCTGAGTTGTACTTGGAATCTACGTTGAGCAGATGGGTTACTACAGTGACAGTTTAGCAGGGAAGTGCCCACCCACCCACTCACTCTTCCTGCCCATGACAGCTTAATGACATCGGAGCCACAGATGAATGAATGGTGCCTGAAACTCTGAGCAAGTCATTGGAAGGGAGCCTCAAAAAAGGCTCACTTCCCCCAGAATGCTGCCTAGCTTACTTAAATGGAAGAAAACTTTCCTTATAGAGATTTTTAGGGATGCTGTAGCAGCAAATATTAATAATTAGCCTATAGGATTAATTACACACATAGAATCTTTCAAAATGGTAAAAAAAATACATTATTTTTGAATTTTTTGTTACTTATCTACTTGTCTTAATGCATTTTTCTATGAAAATTAATCATTTCTTATAGATCCTCTTAATTTTTTGTGACAGATTTGTTCCCATAATATAGATTACAAACTCTAAGACATATATGAAAAACATAAAACAATAGACTTATCTGTCTTTTAAATACAGATTTAAAAAAATATTTGTATTAGAATCCAGCAATGTATAATAAGACCTATATTCAATGGTCAAACTGAATTTATTCCAGAAAATTGACAGTTTAATATCACAAAATTTAACAACAGGCAATAGGTTCATTGACTATGACTCAGGATAAAGTTGTACCCCAATGTTCATCGCAGCACTGTTTATAATAGCCAGGACATGGAAACAACCTAGATGTCCATCAGCAGATGAGTGGATAAGAAAGCTGTGGTACATATACACAATGGAGTATTACTCAGCCGTTAAAAAGAATTCATTTGAATCAGTTCTGATGAGATGGATGAAACTGGAGCCGATTATACACAGTGAAGTAAGCCAGAAAGAAAAACACCAATACAGTATACTAACACATATATATGGAATTTAGAAAGATGGCAATGACGACCCTGTATGCAAGACAGCAAAAAAGACACAGATGTGTATAACGGACTTTTGGACTCAGAGGGAGAGGGAGAGGGTGGGATGATTTGGGAGAATGGCATTCTAACATGTATACTATCATGTAAGAATTGAATCGCCAGTCTATGTCTGACGCAGGATACAGCATGCTTGGGGCTGGTGCATGGGGATAACCCAGAGAGATGTTATGGGGAGGGATGTGGGAGGGGGGTTCATGTTTGGGAACGCATGTAAGAATTAAAGATTTTAAAATTAAAAAAAAAAAAGAAAAAAAAAGTTGCACTGAGTCATTGCCCTCATATTCAAGTGTTGGTGTCCTAATGCCAGTACCTTAGAATGTGACCGTGTTAGGAGACAAGTTGGGGTGGCCCTAACCCAATGTGGCTGACGTCCCTCTCTGAAAAGGAAAGCAGGATGCAGACTCACACAGAGGGAAAGATCGTGTGAGGACACAGTTTGAAGACGGCCACCTATAGGCTGAGCAGAGAAACCTCAGAAGACACCAACCTTGCTGACACCCTGATCCTGAATGTCTAACCTTCAGAATTGTGAACCACCAAATTTCCGTTGGTTATGCCACCCAGGCTACAGCAATTTGTTACGGCAGCCCGAGCGAATTAGCATATTTCCCTTCCTTCTTTAACGTGTGTATATTCAGGATAATAATTCCATGAAAAATTAGGCACATAATTAACTTTTCTGTTCATTCTTGAGTCATAAATTCTTCTACAATCATTTTAAGGCACAACACAAAGTCTGAATTAAATAACAAATCCAACATTTTAATCAATGTGCTTCCACTGCCATTTGAAGTGAAGAAACCACCCCCCCTCTTCTCCTTTTGAATGCCCACAGCCATGATTGACACCTCTCTTAATCAGGGAAATGAAATGGGAGCTTGGGATTGACATGTACACACTACTGATACTATGTATAACATAGATAATTAATGAGAATCACTGTACAGCGCAGGGAACTCAGTGCTCTGTGGTGACCTAAAAGGGAAGGAAATCCAAAAATGACAGGTGAGACGTGTACATATACATATATACAGCAAAAGCTAACACAGCATTTTAAAGTGACTGTTGTTGCTGTTTAGTCCCTCAGTCACGTCTGACTCTGCGGCCCCATGGACTGCAGTACGCTAGGCCTCCCTGTCCATCACCATCTCCTGGAGCTTGCTCAAACTCATGTCCATTGAGTCAGTGATGCCATCCAACCATCTCATCCTCTGTTGTCCCCTTCTCCTCCTGCCTTCAGACTTTCCCAGCATCAGGTTCTTTTCTAGTAAGTCTCTTCACATCAGGCGGCAAAAGTATTAAAGCTTCAGCTTCAGCATCAGTCTTTCCAATCTGTATTCAGGATTTATTTCCTTTATGACTGACTAGTTTGATCTTCTTGCGGTCCAAGGGACTCTCAAGAGTCTTTTCCAACACCACAGTTCAAAAGCATCAGTTCTTCATTGCTCAGCTTTCTTTCTGGTCCAACTCTCACAACTGTACATGACTACTGAAAAACCATAACTTTCACTAGATGGATCTTTGTTGGCAAAGCAATGTCTCTGCTTTTTAATACGCTGTCTAGGTTGATCATAGCTTTTATTCCAAGGAGCAATTGTGTTAATTTTATGGCTGCAGTCAACATCTGCAGTGATTTTGGAGCCTAAGAAAATGAAGTCTGTCACTGTTTCCATTGTTTCCCCACCTCTTTGCAATGAAGTGATGGTACCAGATGCCACATTCTTAGTTTTTTGAATGTGGAGTTTTAAGCCAGCTTTTTCACTCTTCTCTTTCACTTTCATCAAGAGGCTCTTTAGTTCCTCTTCTCTTTCTGCTGTAAGGGTGGTGTCATCTGCATATCTGAGGTTATTGATATTTCTCCTGGTAATCTTGATTCCAGCTTGTGCTTCATCCAGCCCAGAATTTTGCATGATGTGCTCTGCATATAAGTTAAATAAGCAGGGTGACAATATACAGCCTTGACGCACTCCTTTCCCAATTTGGAACCAGTCTGTTGTTCGATGGCCGATTCTAACTGTTGCTTGTTGACCTGCATACAGGTTTCTCAGGAGGAAGGTAAGGTGGTCTGGCATTCCCTTTTCTTTCTGAATTTTCCATAATTTGTTGTGATTCACAGAGTCAAAGACTTTAGCATAGTCAATGAACAGTATGAAAAATGACTATACTCCAATAAAATTAATAAAAAACAGATAATTATCTACCTAAAAAAAGATGCAATTGGCCTTTGCTCTCTCACCATTGCAGCTATTTCCTTAGTTTCTAGCTGTGGTTTTGAACACTTTAAGATGGGAGAAAAGGGTTGTAAGGTGACAGTGTACTTCTGACTTGGTTGGGTAGAGTTCATACTTTTTAGGAGATGGTTAAAAGTGATGTGGCTCTATAAGGATTTTGTGTGTGTGTGTATCTTTTTTTTTTTTTTTTGACATTTTTGTTCTTGGAAACCTTTCACTTTCAACTTCCATATTATAGGTGACACATTCCATTGCCTAAGCCTTTGACTCATGTGCTGTGGACAGCACATGTACTGTCCAGGTCTGTCCTAAATAACCCACACCCACTTCATAGAAAATAGCTGTACATTTCTTGCCCCTAAAAACCCCCCAAAATGCAGACGTATTCTGATACAGCTGCCATAACTTGCACTTTGGAATGTTTGAGAAATGCTGTATGCTGTCTTTGTCTTGTAAATATTACTGATGTCTGTTAGCATAAGAAAAGTGTTAAGTAGACCCATCATGTGTATTTCATTCTTAAAGCCTATACAGATGCATTTCTGCATGGGAATCACTGCATGCTCATCCTTACTGATGTCCGGTAACATTCTATGCTGTTGCACCATGCTCTTCAACCTCTCACTCTCTTGCAATTAGCTTGAGCCCATTTAGTTACTCATGAGGTGACTAGTTTTTGTGAAAGTGCTCTGGGCATTTGTAACGTGAGTCACCTTTGAGTAAATTTCTCTTCCTCTCTTAGACACTGGGATGATGTGTTAGAAATGGTGGAGTTCAAGAGAGCAACACCTGGATCCTTGAGCCCTTCCTTGGAAGTGATCTCATGTGAATGAGAAATTTGTTTTTATTTACAAAGAAACAAGTTTGGACTCCAGCAAAATCTAGCCTTACCTGATCAATACATAAATGTTTAGAAAAATTATATAGGTTTAGAAATTTTGACTTCACTGCATAGGCTCTAGCCTTTATTTTTTATATTTTCTATGGGTTACTCTATAATAATACCAATTCTCTATTAGTATCTATAAGCTCACTTTATAAATGTTTGCTAAAATTTGATTTTTGTATACACCCATTCCAGTGTTCTCCTGCCTGGGAAATTCCAAGAACAGAGGAGCCTTGTTCCCAGGACAATCCATGGGGTCACAAAGAGTCAGACACAACTGAGCATGCATGCAGCAGCAGCATCCAGATAATTATTATTTGGTGCCAGAACCATTATGAGAGGCATAGTGTAGCATAACTTTTAGGAGGACACCTTCTAGTGTCGTAAGCCCTGGGTGTTAATCCTAGTGCCAACACCTACTATTAATAGTAGTGTGACTTGAAAAAAAGTACTCACTTAGCCTCACTGTCCCCATGGAGACACTAACGGAGCTTATAACACAGGCATATAGAGAATAATAAATGGAATAATGTGAGCACAATGCCCCGAGACTCACAATTCGATTGTTACAGGGAGAATCAGGGGCTGCTGTTGGGATGTCCCTTGCAGTGTTCATTTCTACAGAATATAAATGAGCTAACTGGTTGTTAAGAAAATGTCAGTGGGAATAATGGACTTGAGTGGTACTGTGAAGCCTACAAAGCAGGACACATAGCAACCTTGTGAGAAGAGGTCATTAGTAAAAATTGTCAAGTGTTATCAAGGAAGCATCATTTAGGAAGTCAATATTAACACCCTTATGTTTTGTAGAATCGTGTTGCTACTATAGTGGATGAGTGAAAGTTGGTTGCAAATATCATGTCACATTTCACTCTTTCCTTTTGATGTGACAAAATTCATGTGTCTCTAAGATACAGATCAAATAAAGTATTTTATAATTATATTACTTAAATATATACAATTATAGGAAATCATTATTTCCTATAATCAAGTAATAATGACACTTTCATAAAGTGAAAAAAGATGAAAGTGTTAGTCATTCAATCGTGTCTCACTCTTTGCCACCTCATGGACTGTAACCTGCCAGGCTTCTCTCTCCATGGAATTTTCCAGGTAAGAATGTTGGAATGGGTAGCCATTTCCTTCTTCAAGTGATTTTCCCAGTCCAGGGATCAAATTCAGGTCTCTTGAATTACAGGCAGATTCTTTAGCGTCTGAGCCACCAGAGCAAAACCTAAAGACTTGCATATAATTTACTGTTTCAACTTTTTTAAATCAAAAATTAAATTCAGAAATAATCAGCATGTGTACAAGAGAAGGGGAAATTAATCTTTCTATATATCTTATTTATAAATAACCTTATTATTACCTGACAATGTATTTTTTCACTTTTTTGTTTATGCCGCTGTGAATTAGGGGGAATGTGAAAAAAGACCAGTTGTAGAAATGTGGTAATTAAGGCTTGAGCAGACAGCAGCGTGAATAAGGGTCTCAAACAAAATGCACATAATAAATAGTTGCCTTCAGCTGTGTGGCAGACCTAGTTTCATTGATAATGGTGTTTGGGACTAGCTCAATACCTAATAATGAACAAACAAAAAAGTTTAAATAAACTGAGAAATTTGCAAACCACCAGTACTTTCTGCAAGTCAAAAGTTCACAGGTATTGGAGCCTATTAGGAAGCATGGTATAATTAAAATAGAAAGGACAAGATTACCACAGCAAAATGTCTAATTTCAATAGTGTCTTTTTAAAATATAAAAGAAAGAATCTGCTGATCAATATATTGTCAATTCACGGTAAGACCCTTGGGTACTCATTTCAATTCAATAAATGAGTTAATATTTATGAAACATTTAAAATAGAACTTGGTACATCGTAAGCTATATATACATGTTCTCTAAAATACTACTACTACTATTTATAACATATTGCTACATAATTTATAAGTATGTTATCTTTAATAACCAAACAAAGCAACAACACTAGAAAATGTTAACACTGTTTTCCCTTAGGGTTTTTCATGTGTTGAATTGTGACCCCACTTTAAATATGTTGAGGCACTTCCCTGGGTATCTAGTGATTAAGAATCCATCTTGCAATGCAAGGGCCACAGACTTGATCCCTGGTAGATGAACTAAGACCCCCACATGCCACAGAGCAACTCAGTCCACGTGCCACAACCAGAGTCTGTGCACCCAATGAAGACCCCAAATGCCCAACTGAGACCTGTTGCAGCCAAAGAAATAAATATTAACATAATAAATTGGAGTTCTAACCCTGGTGCCTGTGAATGCAAGCTTACTTAGAAACAGAACCTTTACACATAAACTAGGCTAAAATGAGGTCATTCTGGAGTACAATGGGCCTTCACCCCACATGACTGGTGTCCTTGTAAGAAGAGGAACATGTGCACAGACAGACACGGGATGATGGCCCTGTAGAGATGGAGCGGAAACGAGATTCGCTCCCATGAATGAAGGAAGCTGAAAGTGAGAGCCAAACGAGGGGTCTTCCCCTAGAGCTCTGGCCCTGCCTACGTTGTATTTTTAGGTCCTTGGTTTCCAGAACTCTGAGAGAATACATTTCAGTTGTCAAGACTTCCAGTTCACGGTACTTTGTTATAGCTGCCCTAGGAGACTCACACACATCCTTTCTTTATTCCCCCAAAGGAAGACACGTAGAGAAATACTGAAAAGCTAAAGATAAAGCTCCAATACTTTGGCCACATGATGCAAAGAGCCAAGTCACTGGAAAAGATTCCGATGTTGGGAAAGACTGAGGGTAAGAGGAGAAGGGGGTGATAGAGAATGAAATGGTTGGATGGCATCATCAACTCAATGAAAAGGAGTTTGAGCAAACTCTGGGATACGGTGAAGGACAAGGAAGCCTGGTGTGCTGCAGTCCATGGAGTCACAAAGAGTCAGACGTGACTTAGCAACTAAACAATAACAAAAGGCCAAGCAGTATAAAAAGCACTATAAAGTTACAAATTTGAAAACACTAAATCTTACACTACTCCCACATACAACTGCCTTTCTCCTGCTGAAAATATAAAATAGGCTAGCCTCATCTGTGTGTGGTGGTGAAAATAGAATATTTCTTAATATTTATATAAATTTTTTTACATTTTTGTCAGCTTATAGTATTTCATTCCATGAATATATAGAATGTTTAATTATTCCAATAACAGTTCCCTTCAAAGAAGAGGAAAATTCAATTATGTTCTTTCTCTGTTGTGTTATTCAGAGAAATTCCAGCCTCCAGAGAGCCCTTGTAGAATCTATTTCACCAAAATATGGTTCATAACTGCTGTATGAAAAAAATGAAGATCTAAAATGACATGATTTTGAGTGTTTCTAGAACATCTATAATAATATCCAGCCAAAGTCAAAGATCTTTCTTGATAAATGTCACACATCCCTTGAAAATATGTACGTTATTTTCAAACATATTTTGACATTGATTTCTAACATGATATCACAGTGATAAGAGAACAGGCTCTCTATGATTTCAATACCTTTAAACCATGAGATTTTATAACCTTGTTTTATGTCCCTGTATGAATTCCTGCAAGGAGATCCAACCAGTCCATTCTGAAAGAGATCAGCCCTGGGATTTCTTTGGATGGAATGATGCTAAAGCTGAAGCTCCAGTACTTTGGCCACCTCATGTGAAGAGTTGACTCATCAGAAAGACTCTGATGCTGGGAGGGATTGGGGGCAGGAGGAGAAGGGGACGACAGAGAATAAGATGGCTGGATGGCATCACTGACTCGATGGACGCAACTCTGAGTGAACTCCGGGAGTTGGTGATGGACAGGGAGGCCTGGTGAGCTGCAATTCATGGGGTCGCAAAGAGTCAGACACGACTGAGCGACTCAACTGAACTGATGAATTACAGTGTCTTCTAGTTTATAGTCTATGGGAACTTGAAGAGAATTTGCATCCTACTGTTGTTTGAAAATTGCATGAGTCTTAATTATGCTGAATTGGTTCAAGGTGCTTTTCAGGTCTACTATATCCTTCTTCTTCTCTGTATGGCCAGTCTATCAATTTTTGAGACATTGATTTTGTAACTGCAAATAAAAATCTTAATTTGTGTATTTAAAAATAATTATAATACATAGTGAAATTATATACAATTTTGTATATAAAATATCAATAACCTCATATATGTAGGTGACATCAGCCTAATGATAGAAAGCAAAGAGGAACTAAATAGCCTCTTGATGAAGGTAAAAGAGGGGAGTGAGAAAGCTGGCTTAAAACTCAACATTCAAAAAACTAAGATTGTGGCATCTGGTCCCATCACTTAATGGCAAATGGGGAAAATATAGAAGCAGTGACAGACTTTATTTTCTTGGACTTGAAAGTCACTGAAGATGGTTACTGCAGCCATGAAATTAAAAGACTTGCTCTTTCAAATTCAATTAAAAGAAGAAAAACTATGAGAAACCTAGACAGCATATTAAAAAGCAGAGACATCATTTTGCCAATGATGGTTCATCTAGTCAAAGCTATGGTTTTTCCAGTAGTCATGTACAGATGTGAGTCGGACCATAATGAAGGCTGAGAGCTGAAGAATTGATGCTAATGAACTGTGGTGTTGGAGAAGACTCTTGAGAGTCCCTTGGACAGCAGGAGATCAAATCAGTCAATCCTAAAGGAAATAAATCTTGAATACAGATTGGAAAGACTGATGTTGAAGCTGAAGCTCCAAAAGTTTGGCCACCTGATGCTAAGAGCCAACTCAATGGAGAAAACCCTCATGCTGGGTACGATTGAGGGCAGGAGGAGAAGGGAGTGACAAGGATGAGACGGTTGGATGGCATTACTAATTCAATGGACATGAGTTTGAGCAAACTCCAGGAGATAGTGAAGGACAGGGAAGCCTGGCATGCTGCAGTGTATGGGTTTGCAGAGTTGGACACAACTGAGCAACTGAACAACAACAACACTATGCATCTTTGTTCCGCATTTTCCAAGTCTACTGTAAATATGTTATCGTACTTCCGCAATTTAAAAAAGAAAAAGGCAGAAAGAAAAACACCAATACAGTATCAGTTTAGTTCAGTCACTCAGTCGTGTCCGACTCTTTGTGACCCCATGAATCGCAGCACGCCAGGCTTCCCTATTCTTCACCAACACCCGGAGTTCACTCAGACTCACGTCCATTGAGTCTGTGATGCCATCCAGCCATCTTATCCTCTATCGTCCCCTTCTCCTCCTGCCCCCAATCCCTCCCAGCATCAGAGTCTTTTCCAATGAGTCAACGCTTCGCATGAGGTGGCCAAAGTACTGGAGCTTCAGCTTTAGCATCATTCCTTCCGAAGAAATCCCAGGGCTGATCTCCTTCAGAATGGACTGGTTGGATCTCCTTGCAGTCCAAGGGACTCTCAAGAGTCTTCTCCAACACCACAGTTCAAACGCATCAATTCTTCGATGCTCAGCCTTCTTCACAGTCCAACTCTCACATCCATACGTGACCACTGGAAAAACCATAGCCTTGACTAGACGGACCTTAGTCGGCAAAGTAATGTCTCTGCTTTTGAATATGCTATCTAGGTTGGTCATAACTTTTCTTCCAAGGAGTAAGTATCTTTTAATTTCATGGCTGCAGTCACCATCTGCAGTGATTTTGGAGCCCAAACAATAAAGTCTGACACTGTTTCCACTGTTTCCCCATCTATTTCCCATGAAGTGATGGGACCGGATGCCATGATCTTTGTTTTCTGAATGTTGAGCTTTAAGCCAACTTTTTCACTCTCCTCTTTCACTTTCATCAAGAGGCTTTTTAGCTCCTCTTCACTTTCTGCCATAAGGGTGGTGTCATCTGCATATCTGAGGCTATTGATATTTCTCCTGGCAATCTTGATTCCAGCTTGTGCTTCTTCCAGTCCAGCGTTTCTCATGATGTACTCTGCATATAAGTTAAATAAGCAGGGTGACAATATACAGCCTTGAGGTACTCCTTTCCTGTTTGAAACCAGTCTGTTGTTCAGTATACTAATGCATATATATGGAATTTAGAAAGATGGTAATGATAACCCTGTATGAGAGACAGCAAAAGAGACACAGATGTATATAACAATCTTTTGGACTCAGTGGGAGAAGGTGAGGGTTGGATGATCTGAGAGAATAGCATTGAAACATGTATGTTATCATATGTGAAACAGATCACCAGTCCAGGTTCAATGCATGAGACAGGGTGCTCAGGGCTGGTGCACTGGGATGACCCTGAAGGATGGGATGGGGAGAGAGGTGGGAGGCGGGTTCATGATGGGGAACACCTGTACACCCATGGCTGATTTATGTCAATGTATGGCAAAAAACCACTACAATATTGAAAATAAAAATAGAAAAGAAAAAGGAAAAAATAATATCCAACCTAATATTCCTAATTTTACCTATAATAATTTTACAGTTATGAAAATATTCTTATTTGGATATATATTCAATGTAAGTTCAAACCCACGTAGACCCAAATTGAACCCACTAAACATTTGTCATCTACTGTGTTGCTCTTTAAAATAGCAAATGAAGCAACTGACAAACAACTAATCTCAAAAATATACAAGCAACTTATGCAGCTCAATTCCAGAAAAATAAACGACCCAATCAAAAAATGGGCCAGAGAACTAAATAGACATTTCTCCAAAGAAGACATACAGATGGCTAACAAACACATGAAAAGATGCTCAACATCACTCATTATCAGAGAAATGCAAATCAAGATCACACTGAGGTACCATTTCACGCCAGTTAGAATGGCTGCTATCCAAAAGTCTGCAAGCAATAAATGCTGGAGAGGGTGTGGAGAAAAGGGAACCCTCTTACACTGCTGGTGGGGCTGCAAACTAGTACAGCCACTATGGCGAACAGTGTGGAGATTTCTTAAAAAATTGCAAATAGAACTGCCTTATGACCTAGCAATCCCACTGCTGGGCATACACAATGAGGAAACCAGAATTGAAAGAGACACATGTACCCAGTGTTCATTGCAGCATTGTTTATAATAGCCAGGACATGGAAACAACCTAGATGTCCATCAGCAGATGAATGGATAAGAGAGCTGTGGTACATATACACAATGGAGTATTCCTCAGCCATTAAAAAGAATATATTTGAATCAGTTCTAATGAGATGGATGAAACTGGAGCCGATTATGCAGAGTGAAGTAAGCCAGAAAGAAAAACACCAATACAGTATGCTAACACATATATATGGAATTTAGAAAGATGGTAATGATAACCCTGTATGCAAGACAGCAAGAGACACAGATGTATAGAACGGAGTTTTGACTCTGAGGGAGAGGGAAAGGGTGGGATGATGTGGGAGAATGGCATTGAAACATGTACACTATCATGTAAGAAATGAATCACCAGTCTGTGTTCGGAGAAGGAAATGGCAACCCACTCCAGTGTTCTTGCCTGGAGAATCCCAGGGACGGGGGAGCCTGGTGGGCTGCTGTCTAAGGGGTTGCAGAAAGTCAGACATGACTGAAGCGACTTAGTAGTAGTAGTAGTAGTAGCCTATGTTCTATACAGGATATAGGATGCTTGGGGCTGGTGTTCGGGGATGATCCAGAGAGATGATATGGGGTGGGAGGTGGGAGGGGGGTTCAGGACCAGGAACTCATGGACACCCGTGGCAGATTCATGTCAATGTATGGCAAAACCAATACAGTATTGTAAAGTAAAATAAAGTAAAACTAAAAATTAAAAAAAATTTTGTTTGAAATACAGTTTTTAAAAAATATGGTAAAACCTGCTGCTTATATAACTAGGCATAATTTGCAGTTGTACAACTTTATATTTGGTTGATTCTTGAACTATGTCTGTTTGAACTCGTCCTGTACACTTGTACATGGATATTTGGTTCAATAAATTAACAAAATATACACGAACATTGCCTACAAGACTTTAAGTGAATATTTTTATTTAGGTAGATAACCTATTCTTATACAGGCATAGGTGAGTGATTTTAAATATAAAATTAATAATGTGTTAGTTTTCTTACTATTTTTTATAACTTTGCCTTCAAAGAATTACATTACTGTACTGTATCTTTCACTCATAAACAGAGAAAGTGCTTATCAGTTTATCATCACAGGAGAGTGTTTTTTTTAAGGTAACAATGTTTCAATACCATATTATGAATATGACTGTAATAATGTAGCTCATAAAAAAATTTATTGGCAAATCATCCATTAGTGTATAGTCTAGGCTATATTAATTACACTAGGGGACTATGAAGCAATCCTATTACTGCTTCTTTCTTATCAATGCACAAATCATTACCACTGCAAATAATTTTTTTCACATTATCTTTTCATTTGTGATATCTCATTTTAGTAATACGTAAAACATTTACAATGTTTTCTATTATATAAGACAATATTTTGAGAGGGTAGCATTGACATATATGCACTACCATGTGTAAGACGGATAGCTAGCCGGAAGCTGCTGTATAGCTCCAGGAGCTCAGCTTGGTGCTCTGTGATGACCTAGAGGAGTGGGAGGGCAGTGGGGTGGGAGGGAGGCCCCAGAAGGAGGAGATATGTGTAAATGTATAGCTGATTCACCTTGCTGTGCAGCAGAAACTAACACAACATTGCAAAGCTATTATACTCCAATTAAAAAAATAAATTAAAAAATGGCAAAAAAAATGACAATATTGATAGTAGTTACTGATTCAACTTATAAATGCAGAGGATGAAGACTGAGAGTATCAATAAATACAGTTCAGTTCAGTTCAGTCGCTCAGTCGTGTCCAACTCTTTGTGACCCCATGAACCGCAGCACGCCAGGCCTCCCTGTCCATCACCAACTCCCGGAGTTCACTCAGACTCACATCCATCGAGTCAATGATCCCATCCAGCCATCTCATCCTCTGTTGTCCCCTTCTCCTTCTGCCCCCAATCCCTCCCAGCATCAAAGTCTTTTCCAATGAGTCAACTCTTCGCATGAGGTGGCCAAAACATTACTATAAATGAACTTTCACTTCCTTATGATTTTTCAAGCAATGGTTTTCTTTCTCTAACTTACTTTATTCTAAGAATACAGTCATACATATAACCAATAAAATATTTGTTAATCAATTGTTTATGTTATCAATAAGGTTTCCAGTCAACAGAAGGCTATTAGTAGTTAGGTTTTGGGGGAGTCAAAGTTACATGTATATTTTTGACCTCACAGAGGGTGATGATCCCTTCACTGTTCAAGGGTCAACTGTACATCAAATGTGCCTCATGAACTTTCCTCTGAGTAAACAAACAAACAGCAAGTCTAACTGTCTAAAACACAACTCATCGCAAAGTAACAAATACAGTGCTTAGCTAAAAGGATCAGAAACAGTATTTACAAGTTAAAGGAATGAAATAACAAAACCTAATCATATAGCTACTGTATGTTAAACTGTTATACCTTCTGAAGAAGGCAGGATAAAATATATTAATTATTTTAAATATGATTTTACACATGTATATGCCACAAAACCACATGTGGTGGAGGCATGATTGATTTCTGCCTGGCATGTGACTAGACTGAGTTACAGGTCAATGAGCCCTCTTGGACCTGGAACGGTGACTGCAGCCACGTAATTAAAAGATGCTTGCTCCTTGGAAGAAACGCTGTGATAAACCTAGGCAGAATATTAAAAAGCAGAGGCACTACTTTGTCGACAAAGGTCTGTATAGTCAAAGCTATGGTTTTTCCAATAGTCATCTACAGATTTGAGAGTTGGACCGTAAAGAAGGCTGAGTGCCAAAGAACTGATGCTTTCAAATTGTAGTGATGGAGAAGACTCTTGAGAGTTCCTTGGACAGCAAGGAAATCAAACCAGTCAATCCTAAAAGAAATCAATCCTGAATATTCATTGGAAGGATGAATGAATGCTGATCCTGAAGCTCCAATACTTTGGCCACTGGATGCATAGAGCCAACTCACTGGAGAAGACCCTGATGCTGGGAAAGACTGAAGTCAGAAGGGGCTGGTAGAGGATGAGATGGTTACGAGCATCACCAGCTCAATGGACAGGAGTTTGAGAAACATCTGGGTGATAGTGGAGGACAGGGAAACTTGGCTTGCTGCAGTCTGTGGGGTCGCCAAAAGTCAGATAGGACTTACTGCCTGAACAAGAAAAACATATGAATAGTCTCAAACAATGAGAGGTTAACAAAGATGACATAAACAGAGGCTTACAAAGCATTCATACCACAGAACTTGCTGCTGGGAACCCTCCTACCCCCAGGCAAACATGCGCGGCTTCCTCCTAAAGAATGCAGGATCATGTGGTGAAAGGTCCAAGCCCTCCAGCTGAGATCTCAGCCATGGAATCAGCCCACCCTGGTATTCCACCTGAACCATCCCAGACCAGGGACAGCAATACCATCAAAAACAGCCAACCTGCAAGACTCTGAAACATAACACATATGTTGTTTAAGTCAATGAAGTTTTGAAGGAGGTTATTACAGCTAAGCATACTTCTTTGAGTGCTAGGTTTAGATAAATGTTTTCTTTAAAAAGCACACCAAATCAAGAGAAAAGACACAAAATAAGTATTTCAGCATAGAATTACAACAGCAACTGCTCTTCAACAATCATGTACAAATAAGTTGGTAAGACAATTCCCATGCCCTGTATGAACTAGCCTTAATTGTTGTTTCTGTTGCTCAGTTGCTAAGTCATGTCTGACTCTTTGCGACCCCAGGGACTGTAGTACGCCAGGCTCCTCTGTCCTCCACTATCCTCTAGAGTTGGCTCAAATTCATGTCCATGAGTCAGTGATGCTCTCCAGTCATTTCATCCTCATTTTCATCTTTCCCAGGATCGGGGTCTTTTCCAAAGGTCATTAATTAATTACTAACTACTTAGCAGAGGACACGTGTAATGTTCTTTGGACACATGGAGATATAATCGTTACCACAAGCAGGGTGGAATCAAACCCAGCTTCTTTGCTGTTAGGTCCTGGTGTGTAACATAGTGCCCATCTGTGCAGGCTCTGGGGCCTGCACCCCAGAGGAGCAGCAGAGGCAGAGCTGCTCTGGGACAGGCTGGGTCCTGGGACCTGGGACCCTCTGCTGCCGTGCTTGTACCTCAATGAACCTTGAGTGGCAAAATACAAAGAAACTATAAGTGACTAAAAATAACCAGGTGCATAAAAAGTTGGAGCAAATTATGGATGAGATATAAAAAGACCAAAAAGCCCAACTGCCACTTCTGAAGAACCAGGAGAAAAGCAGGGGATTGCGCATGGCGCCTGCCCAAAACAGCACCAAGAGGGTGGGCGAACTTCCTAAGCCACCCCTCTGGATGGACCCCTGGACCCCCGAACACCTCTACCCTCAGCCCATGTGAAGAACAAGCTCGCCCACTCTTGGGAGCAAGCACAGGAAGCTGCTTCTTCTTCTCACTCCCTCCTGCTGCAGCAGTGGGCCCCAATAAAGCCTTGCCTGCATTTTTTGTCTGGCCTCTGATCGATTTATATTGATTGGGGAAGGCCAAGAACTTTGGTCAATATCATAAATGGTATAACAGAGCAATTAAGAAAATGATTCTCAACCTGAGTGTGGAAGTTTGTGAAGAAAATGGTGGGATGAAGCAGGAGGAGGAACATCACGTGGAGTTTTTCTAGGCAGAGGAACATCCCGGGGAAGTGGGGCGGGGGGTTTGGATGTGGTAACTGAAAGAAGTCTGCCCTGAGCCCTGACATCAGAGACTGATAGAGAACAGTGGGAAGGCAGAGGCCAGAACAACAGAGCAGTTCCTGATAATCTCAGAACTCCTAAACCACACGGAGTGCTTCTCTGGTGCCTCAGTGGTGCAGGAGACATAAGAGATGTGGGATCAATCCCTGGGTGGGGAAGTTTTCCCAGAGAAGGAAACAGCAACTCACTCCAGTCTTCTTGCCTGGAGAATCTCATGGACAGAGGAGTCTGGAGGCTACAGTCTAAGGGGTTGCAAGAGAGTCAGACACGACTGAGCACACACACGCCACAGGGAGATGGCAGACTTCATCATAAACACCACGGGTGCTGCAGGTGTTTCAACAGCATTCCCCAAAGTTCACGTCCTCCGGGACTTCATGGACCCTCCGTGGAAATAGGGTCTTCATGGATGCAGTCAAGGTCAAGAAAGAGATGAGAGCACACCGGATCTGGGGCATGCATGCTTGCACGCTAAGTCGCTTCAGTCATGTCCAACTCTTTGTGACCCCATGGACTGAAGCCTGCCAGGCTCCTCTGTCCATGGGATTTTCCAGCCAAGAATAGAGGAGTGGGTTGCTATGCCCTCCTCCAGGGGATCTTCTTGACACAGGGATCGAACCCACATCTCTTATGTCTCCTGCATTGGCAGGTGGGTTCTTTAAAGCTAGCTGGATCTGGTGGGTGACCCTGAACCTGGTGACAGTGTCCTCATAAGAGAGAAAAGAATACACAGAAACACAGAGGAGAAGGTGGTGTGAGAAGGGAGGCAGAGACTGAAGCGATGTGCCTATAAGCCAAAGACCACCAAGGATGTCAGGATGTCACAGAAACTAGAAGACAGAGGACAGTTTCTCCCTAAGAGACTCCAGCAGGAACCGGTCCTGCAAAACCCTCAGTTTTGGATTTTTGTCATCCAAAACTAGGAGAGAATTCCCTGCCGTTGCTTTAAATCACCAAGTCTGTGATGCTTTCAGTGGAGTCTTATCTCCAGATCTCAGACAGGGAGCCTAAAATTGAGGTCGCCTCTGGAACTCACAGCCCCACTGTTTGTAGCCCATGTGTGCGAATGCTCAGTCGTGTCCAGCTCATTGTGACCCCATGGACTGTAGCCCGCCAGGCTCCTGCGCCCATGGATTTCCCAGGCAAGAATACTGGGGTGGGTTGCCATTTCCTCCTCCAGGGAACCTTCATGGCTCAGGGGTTGAATCCACGTCTCCTGCATTGCCAGGCAGATTCTTCACCGCTACCACCCTAGCCATCGCCAAAAGCCCTCTGACCCTTACTGGCTAGCTTCCTGACCCCTAATTAGGCAAAAATGCCCCACCCTAGTACTCATCCTATCGCACCCTAACCAATCACCTAAAGCCATGCTTCCAGCAGGAATTTTCTTTGTCTTGAGAATACAAAAATTGGCTACTAACCCACGAAAAGCGAAAAGTGTTTTCTCTCCCCTGAGCCGGAGACACTGTTAGAAGAACTGGCCTGCTCTTCTAACAGTCTCCGACTCTAATAAACTCTATTCTCCTCTCATCCTGTCTCATGTCTGGAAACTCTTCCAACTGGAGCTTGGACTGCCTTGACACGTTCTAGAAAATTAATGCAGATAACCACTTCAATATTCTGAAATGTGGAGGAGTTCTGTCTTTACAAATATTCCCGTGGTTAGAAGGGTAAGAGTGGAAATTTGAGGAGAACACAATAGAAGAACCTGCTAGACTATAACAAGTAATAAAGATTATAGGCAGAAGCAGAGTAAGAAAATGAGGCAGTGCTACTCCCCAGGGAAAAACCTGGAAATGTGTGGAGACACTTCTGGTTGTCATAGCAATTAGGGGATATGCTAGATGTCCACTGCCTAGGGCTCTGGATGCTAAAGGTCTTGAAAATGTTGAGAGAGTCTGTACAGCTAACAACCTCACCTATAATCCCAACAGCACCTACAATGAGAAACAGTGGGAAAAAAAAGAAAGCAAAGGGTCAAATATTGTATATATACTGAGAATAGTTAAGAGTCTTATTTAGCACCTAGTGGCACACTAGTAAAGAATATGCCTACCAACGTGGGAGATATAGGAGATGAGGGTTCGATCCCTGGGTAGGGAAGATCCATTAGAAAAGGAAATGGCAACCCACTCCAGTATTCTTGCCTGGGAAATCCCACAGAGAGAGGAGCTGGGTGGTCTACAGTCCATGGGGTCGCAAAAGAGTCAGACACAACTGAATGACTGAATACACACAAACATTATGCTTTTAAGTTATGCTTCTGCTACTTTTGGTTAGAAAAAAATGAATTTTAGCTGCTATGAGAAAGAAATAGCACATAAGATTTTTTCATATTTAAACGATATTTTGTTTTCATATTATGAAACAGATGCAATGAATTTGTGAATAGAGGCATACAAGCGTTGTCAAATAGCAATAAATTAGTGTCTAACCAAGAATAAATTAGACATGAAGTGAACAGGATAATAATTAGACAATAAGCATTTCACGAAACTGTGATTTTGTTTCAATATATTTTCCATAGGGGTGACATTTCAAGGAGAAGAAATATATCGGGGGCGGGGGGAAACTAAGCGGGGAGAAAATAACTGCAAGCAGATTCAGAAAGCTGTCATTCTGGATGTTAAGGGCCAATGACTTAAGACTCAGTTGGGAAAATAGATGATATATAAGCTGAAAGATTAAAGATTCTTTTTAAAGGAAGGCTGAGATGTCTCGGAGAAGACAATGGCAACTCACTCTAGTACTCTTGCCTGGAAAATGCCATGGACGGAGGAGCCTGGTGGGCTGCAGTTCATGGGGTCACGAAGAGTTGGACATGACTGAGTGACTTCCCTTTCACTTTTCACTTTCATGCATTGGAGAAGGACATGGCAACCGACTCCAGTGTTCTTGCCTGGAGAATCCCAGGGACAGGGGAGCCTGGCGGGCTGCCGTCTCTGGGGTTGCACAGAGAAGTGACTTAGCAGCAGCAGCAGCAGCAGCAGCAGCAAGATGTGTCATTGACTGCACAGCCCAAACAAGGAACAAGCACACCTGCTGACACTGAACAAACATTCAATGAGCCCAAGAGCACGTACTTGTTTATAATTTAGTAGCTTTTTATCAAACTGAAAACACATTCTACAATGAGACATTAGTTCTCTGATGTTTCCTAATGCTTGAAACAGTAATGAGAAAATAAAGGTGGGTAGGTAGTGGTTATTGTTGGATTATACTTAAAGCTTTCAGTGCAATTGTGTGTTGCTCATATTCTGAGCTTGTTTTTCAACTTCTGCTATCAAGTTATTGCTAAAACATCTATTTTCTTTGAGGTATTTATAATATCTTAGGATACTATAAGTTTTAAAATTTCTTAAAAAGTTTCAAGAGTATTTTTTCAAGGTTGTTTTTTTGAGAAAAAGATTATAGTAGTCCTGATCAATAAAGAACATTAGAACCATTTTTATTTGGCTTTAGATGCTTTTGAACTGTGGTGGTATAGAAGACTCTTGAGAGTCCCTTGGACCACGAGAAGATCAAACCAGTCCATCCTAAAGGAAATCAACCCTGACTGTTCATTTGAAGGACTGATGGTAAAGCTGAAGCTCTCATACTTCAGCCACTTGATGAAAAAGGCCAAGTCACTGAAAAAGACTCTGATGCTGGGAAAGAATGAGGACAAGCAGAGAAGGAGATGGCAGAGGATGAGATGATTAGATAACATCACTGACTCAATGGATATGAGTTTGAGCAAACACCAGGAGATAGTGAAGGACAGGGAAGACTGTGGTGCCAGAGTACATGGGATTGCAATGACACCACTTAGTGAAAAGAGAACAACAACATACATATATAAATTCTATCATTCAGTTTTGTAGTTTAATACATTATTCTCATATGTATTCTTATGATGGATTCATGTACAGAAGAAACCAAAAGTACTGTAAAGCAATTATCTTCAAGTTAAAAATAAATTAAAATACAAAGAAAAAAAAAGTTCTCATGCATAAAAATAAAACTGATCATGAATTTTCACTTCCTTTCCCTGAGTTTATATATCTTCCTTTATTTATTTTAGGCAAATACAATCTTATTTATTTTTAAATGGGAAAGTTAGATAAGATTCAAACAGTACTGTGTCTTTGGCTGTTTTAAATATCAGGATCTTTTTAACTGATTCTGGATTATAAACTCTATTTCTCACTTTATATCCACTACTAGGTCAGGACGATACTGCCTGGAAACATGCACTTTGTTTATTTCGGATGCTAATGAAAGAATGCAAGGTTATCTTCTCCACTTCATTCAGATCAATTTCATTCAACAGATACTTACTGAAAAGCTTTTATTAAAGGTGCCTGAATGGATATAAGAAAGAAAAAGAGAAAAGCAGATCTTTTCTCTAGAAGAGATTACATTCTATGTGGATGTTACTGTTGCAGGTAGGGCTCCCTGGGAAGCAGACACTGACACAGAAATTTGTGTGCAGGAAGCTGAAGCTTCTCAATGGGGAAGAGAAAACATAGCAAGATTGTTCACTAGTCACAAGAAAACATCACCCAAACCAGCGGGTATGTGTGCAGCTGGAATAGGTTTCAAGTAAAGAGATGGGAATACCAGACCACCTGATCTGCCTCTTGAGAAATCTGTATGCAGGTCAGGAAGCAACAGTTAGAACTGGACATGGAACAACAGACTGGTTCCAAATAGGAAAAGGAGTACGCCAAGGCTGTATATTGTCACCCTGCTTATTTAACTTATATGCAGAGTACATCACGAGAAACCCTGGGCTGGAAGAAGCACAAGCTGGAATCAAGATTGCCGGGAGAAATATCAATAACCTCAGATATGCAGATGACATCACCCTAATGGCACAAAGTAAAGAAGAACTAAAGAGCCTCTTGATGAAAGTGAAAGAGGAGAGTGGAAAAGTTGGCTTGAGGCTCAACATTCAGAAAACTAAGATCATGGCATCTGGTCCCATCACTTCGTGGCAAATAGATGGGGAAACAGTGGAAACAGTGGCTGACTTTATTTTTCTGGGCTCCGAAATCACTGCAGATGGTGATTGCAGCCATGAAATTAAAAGACGCTTACTCCTTGGAAGGAAAGTTATGACCAATCTAGACAGCATATTAAAAAGCAGAGACATTACATTGCTGACAAAGGTCCATCTAGTCAAGGCTATGTTTTTTTCCAGTGGTCATGTATGGATGTGAGAGTTGGACTATAAAGATGGCTAAGCACAGAAGAATTGATGCTTTTGGACTGTGGTGTTGGAGAAGACTCTTGAGTCCCTTGGACTGTAAGCAGATCCAACAATCCATCCTAAAGGAAATCAGTCCTGAGTATTCCCTGGAAGGACTGATGTTGATGCTGAAACTCCAGTACTTTGGCCACCTGATTTGAAGAGCTGACTCATTTGAAAAGACCCTGATGCTGGGAAAGATTGAGAGCAGGAGGAGGAGGGGACGACGGGGGATAAGATGGTTGGATGGCATCACCGACTAAATGGACATCGGTTTGGGTGGACTCCAGGAATTGGTGATGGACAAGGGGGCCTTGTGTGCTGCGTTTCATGGGGTCACAAAAAGTTGGATACGACTGAGCGGCTGAACTGAACTGAGTCCCAGTTTTGAGTTGAGACTTAGCACCTCTTCATCTGGCTTCCCAGGTGAAGAATCTGGGAATTCTTCTGCAAAGCAGAAGATGCAGGTTAGATCCCTGGGTTGGGAAGATCTTCTGGAGAAGGGAATGGGAACCCACTCCAATTTTCTTGCCTGAAGAATCCCATGGACAGGAGAGCCTGGTGGTTTACAGTCCATGACGTTGCAAAGAGTCTGACTTGACTGAAGTCATGAGCTCGCATGCACCTCTTCACTGGTTAGTCATCTGACATCAGTTGCCTCTGGGAAGGAGGCAGGATCTTGACCAAGGAAGCTTTGAGGGCTCCAGGACAACTGCCAGACAGGAACAGGCTGGGGGTGCCCACTGACACCACCTCCGGATGGTGTGAGGGTTTAAATCTCTCCTTTGGAAGAAGGAGATGGGTGGAACCACAGGGCCGCCACTACACTAACTGCTCACCTTCCTGAAAATCAGCCTGTTCTTGAAAAATAACAGAGATGAGGGGAAAGACAATATGGTCTGATATAGGAAATAACAGATGAAAGTCATGGAGGTGGGAAAGTGAACTTGCTCAGAGGTTAAAATGGATAAGCAGCAAGGACCTACTGTACAACACAGGGAACTCTGCTCAATGTCATCTGGCAGCCTGGGTGGGAAGGGAGTCTGGGGGAGAAGGGATACAGGTGTATCTGTAGCTGAGTCTCTTTGCTATCCACCTGAAACTATCACAATACTGTTAATCAGCTATGATTCCATATAAAACAAAAAAAAATAGAAAGAAACACAAATATTTATATTAACTCATGTGTATGGAATCTAGAAAGATGGTACTGATGAGCCTCTTTGTCAGGCAGCAATGGAGACGCAGACATAGAGAGCAAACTTGTGGACACAGTGTGGGGAGGAGAGGATGGGATGAATTGGGAGAGAAGCATGGAAACATATGCATTACTATGTGGAATATAGAGAGCCAGTGGGAATGTGCTCTGTGACACAGGGAGCTCAATCCCAGCACTCTGTGACAGCCTAGAGGGGTGGGATGGGGTGGGAGGTGGGAGGGAGGGAGGTTCAAGCGGGAAGGGATATGTATACCTGTGGCTGATTCATTTTGATGTTTGGCACAAACCAGCATAATATTGTAAAGCAATAATCCTCCCATAAATTTAAAAAAAAATTAAAATAAAAAGGGTGAGTTGGAACCATATAACAAAAAACTTTTAATTTCTTGATGAGAATTTATACTGCATCAGACACAAAGGAAAATTGGAACCCAGGTTTATGTTCCTTGGAGATAATCTTAATCATTGGAAAGCACTGGAGCTTTTGGATAGAAATATGATCAAATAGGACAGGTGCTTGATAAATGTGAGTCTGCTAGACATATACAGAATGAACTGCAGGAATGGAAAGATGATGATGTCCAGATCTCTGAAGGGTCTGAGATTTTACTCTACTTGCAAACGTACTTGCTGTTTGTCAGCCAGTTTCTCACACACAGACAGAGGACATGAGACTCCTGGGCCAGAAGAAAAAAAAAAAACTCTTGTTAACAGAAATTACAAATTTCCCTGATTACCAATGGGCCCTGAGAAAAGGGCCAAGTGGATGCCAGAACGTAAACTGACTTACATCACAAGAGAAGACATCCAAGGCTAGGAAACCTGACCTTCCTATAATGGGCAGAGTCTGCCTGCTTCATCTTGGAGGAGGATATTACCTTTATTTTACTGGAACATGGCATCCACAATATCTCTATCTTCTCAGGCTGTTTGCTATAAAACATCTTTGGAAGGATGTCTGGAAAAGGGCATATGACTCCTCTGCTCTTAAGATGTGCAGAAATACAAGAAATCCACAGAGAATGTCCTTCTCCTTACAGAAAAATACAGCTGAAAGCAGATTTTTATGTCCTCCTGTCAATATGAGGATTATTAAGTGTCATTGGTGTTGAAGTTGGCTCATTGAGATGGAAAGAGATTCTGTTCACCTAAGAAATGATTTACAGTTATTTACAGCTAGGCTGACACTCCCCCTTAGGATTAACTGAAGTGATATCTTTATATTTTATATAGACAAGCAAGCAATTAGTTTAAAATATCTACACTATAAAGTTAACTGTGTGTATGTATACAAAAACAAGTTACTCCATTCACATCTTTTTTTTTTTTTTTCCCCTCTTCAGCCTATTTTCTGATTGGGATGAAGTAAATTGTCACTATTTAAATCACTACATAAATTTTTCTTTAAACTCTGGAAGCAGAAATGAGAAAGGTTCAGACCTTTTCCATAGTATCGGTATAAATATACAGATGATGTAAAGTACCAATGTATTGAAAAAAAAATACAGAACCCTATGATCTGGTTTTCTTATCAGCTACATCATTTACTACCACTTTTGGACATACCAGACACACATATCATGATAAAATGAGAATTCTACTCTCTCATTTCTGTCATCTCTCTCCCAAATTTAATACACTATGGGCCTATGAACAAAAGTTATACACACCCTTGACTATATTTCCCAATTTTTCCCTTCTTGATAACTTCTCTACTGAAAACAGGAGGGACAAGTCACTAGATTAACCTTGCCATTTTAATGTCTTTATACTCTGGGTGTATCCATCACCATAAACTCCTTGGTCTCATTTTTCTGAGATAATCTGTTATTTAACTTCTGAGTGAAGTTCTAAAAATCCTGTTGGTATGGGACATTGCATTTTTCCATTTTAGAATATGGAAAAGTAGTCACTTCTTTGACTTACCAATTTATACTGTAGGTTCTGTTTTTAAACAGGAGCAGGTCCCTAAAATTTGATCATTGAAAAGCTGTTTATTTCTCCCTGTATTCCCCCATTTTTTAAAACATTGCAAAACTTGATTCTAATTTAGTTTCCTTGCAGTTATAGGCACTGTTGTAACGAATAACCGATTTCAAAAGCAGTGCACATCAGAAGGTCACCTCAGCTGAAGAAAGACACCTACAGAAAACCTGGTGTCACAAGTTTCCTTATATATGAAGTAATAAGCAGAGGGTGCAGAATCTGCCCACAGTGCAGGAGACCCAGATTCGATTCCGGGTCGGGAAGATCTCCTGGAGAAGGGAATGGCTGTCACTCATCGGTATTCTTGCCTGGAGAATTCCATGGATAGAGGAACCCTGTACGCTGCAGTCCTTGGGGTCTGAAAGGGTTGGCCATGACTGAGCAACTACCTTCCACTTCACGATAAGGCCCCATGTTTTCAGTGGAAAGTAAGAAGGGTAAGAAGGAAGAGAAGAAGGAAGAAAATAGACAAAGGTGAAATAGGAAGGACTTCAAAACAACCTTTGTTTTTATTTTTTAATGTTGATTTTTTTTTAAGGGAGTTTTTTTGTTTCTTAATTTTACTATTTCACTTCAGGACGTGGCGTTCATTACCTGGGGGTATTCTTCTTCCTTTTTTTTTTTTTTTTTTCAGAATAATATCTTAACCTTAGATTGTCTACGGCTCTGTGGGATTCATTTATTATCCTAAATAGAAATTTAAAGAAAAAATTCTAGAAAAAAGACACCAACAGTTCACACAAAACTGTTAATTCTGGGAAACTATACACATCAAAGAGCTATAATTTTAATGGAAAACTAAACAACACAAAAACTATAATCATCTTTAAGAGCTCTATAATACTTATAGAGCTATTTTAGATAGCTCTAATTTCTGATACATTTCTAAAATGATGGAACCTTTTTCAATTCCATGGCCCAGGCTTAGTATCTTACCTGTGGGAACAGTGCTAATGATTAATTCACTCAAATGTTTGTGTACACAAGGGGCAGCAATTTCACAACAGCATCATAATTTTGTAAAAAAAAAAAGTTCTTGCATATCACACTCCAATTTTCTAAAAATTACACATTACCATCTTATGAAAATTACCATCTTATGAAAGATGGTACAATGTGAAATTCTGTCCAGTTGGTTATACCTAATATTCCATTAATCACAAAGTTCAATCTGATGCTTTACCATCTGAGCCACCAGGGAAGCCCAATTATTAAGTTGGAAAAACACCTCATGTACAGCCAAATTGTTGTATATTTCCTAGGCTAAGGCATATTTCACAGTATTCATCCTTCCAAATTTATTTTGGAAGCAATGGATAAAATACAAGGTTACAGGTTTTCCTAATAAAAAAAAAAACAAAAGAAAAAGTTTACATAAAATATTTGTTAGTATTTCATTAAGTTATTATGTTATCCAGTTATTAAAATGTTCAAGATAATGAATTTTCTCTCAAACACTGAATAGGATTTAAAATATATATTTTTGAAATAAAGAAATACAGACAATGGAAAATAACCACTGTGGAAAACTGAAATTTATTAGAAGATCATATTTTCACCCTTGCTCCTAGAATTTACTTTTCTACCAAAAAAGTAGTAGGTTAATTGCACCTATGTGATCAATAGTAGTTGAAATGAGAGTAAGGCGGATATAATGTTTGAATGCATCAATATTATTTTTAAAAGAACTTTTAATAAAAGACTATATTCTGCAGTTAAGGGACTACAAAATCAAATGCAAACCCAAGTTTTAAAATGTTTTATTTAGCTATTGGCATAGAACCATAATCACTGAAACTATACAATATTGATCTATCCAATAATATTGTAGAGCTGCCATTATTTTCAATGTTTGCTTATGTGCCGATTATATATATATATATATATATATATATATATAAAATATATATTTAGCCCTGTTTGGTTTTTCATGTTAAAATTATTTATTGATATAGGTTATGAAAACCAAGAAAATATTTGTCATGTAAAAAAACTTACTTTCAGTGCATGTCCTGCTTGGTCTGAAAGAATTAACTTGGTTTTCATAGAACAATCATCCAAGGTTTTAATAGAAATAACATCTCCCCTGTGTTTAACTGCTTATACATTTCATCATAGTTTTAGCAACATTATCTTATTTTATTCTCACATTCAGATTTTGATATTTGTGGATTTTGCACAAAGACAATATGGTCAAATCAGACAGGCAAATCGGAGATATTAGGCAGTTTCAGACTTTAGTAATGACTTCAAGAATGCCAGTAATCACCAGGGACAGATAAAACAAGGAGCAGGGTAGAGGGACCAGCATTATCTACACATTCATTCTTGCAGTCCTAGGATGTGTTCTGGTCCCAATTAATACATTTTTTTAAGAGAGTTACAGATCATATTATTTACACAGAAAGTACTTCTGATAATAAAAATCAATGTTTTATAATCAGATAATTTTGTTGTCATTGTTTACATGATCATCTGTCAAATATGCTTGCTTTGGTTAAGTGTTAGCCACTCAGTCATGCCCAGCTCTTTGCGACCCCATGGACTGCAGTGTGCAGTCCAGAGGAGCCCACGAGGCTCCTCTGTCCCTGGGATTCTCCAGGCAAGAACACTGGAGTGGGTTGCCATTCCCTTCTCCAGGGGCTCTTCCTGACCCAGGTATGGAACCTGGGTCTCCTGCATTAGCAGGTGGATTCTTTACCATCTGAGCCTCCAGGGATCTTCCATTAACAGTCTAATTCAATGAAATTCATCCAGCTAAAAGCATAGGCAAGAGTTTCCACTGGAAAATACCACTGGTCTTTGCTATATATTAGCTTGCTTACGAGGATGTTTGAACTGGAATCTCCTTTCTTTCCCAAGGGCATTCCCACCTTCAAAGGAGAGTAAAATGCAGATGCCAGAACTACCGTTTAACCTTTGACTTTCCAGGGGTCATAAATTGACCTGAAACTCAGCTGATGAAGACAACAACTAAGGAAGGCAGAGTTTAGATAATTTTGCATAATTTATATGTGAAATCTAAAACAGCACAACTCAGAGAGAAAGAGAATATAAAGGTAGATACCAGGGGCTAGCGGGAGGTGGGTAATGAGGAGATATTGATCAATGGCTGGGAAGATTCAGCTGTGCAAGATGATTGAGTTTTAGGCATTTAAGTTACAACACTGCAACCATAGTTAACAAAGTCAAAATTTGCTAAGATCTTAAAGATTCTCACAAAACACACACACACACACACACACAAACAGAAAAGAAAACAATAACTGTGTAAGATGACATTGTAATGGTCAGATGATTATGTAATGGACATTAATCAACTTGCTTGTGGTGAATACGCTTGTGGTGAATACTTCATCCCATATATCAGACCATCAAGTTGTAAAGACTAAATACAAGCACAATATCAAATTTTCAATCTACCTCAATAAAACTGAGGGGAAAAGATTAACTTTATGAATTATAATTCCTATGTAACTTTAATATAAATGCAGAGATATCTGACAATCAGGCAATATGTTTTGGTTCAGTTTAGTTCAGTTCAGTCGCTCAGTCATGTCCGACTCTTTGCAACCCCATGAATTGCAGCATGCCAGGCCTCCCTGTCCAAGACCAACTCCCGGAGTTCACTTAGATTCACGTCCATCGAGTCAGTGATGCCATCCAGCCATCTCATCCTCTGTCGTCCCCTTCTCCTCCTGCCCCCAATCCCTCCCAGCATCAGAGTCTTTTCCAATGAGTCAACTCTTTGCATGAGGTGGCCAAAGTACTGGAGTTTCAGCTTTAGCATCATTCCTTCCAAAGAAATCCCAGGGCTGATCTCCTTCAGAATGGACTGGTTGGATCCCCTTGCAGTCCAAGGGACTCTCAAGAGTCTTCTCCAACACCACAGTTCAAAAGCATCAATTCTTCGGTGCTCAGCTTCCTTCACAGTCCAACTCTCATATCCATACAGGACCACTGGAAAAACCATAGCCTTGACTAGATGGACCTTTGTTGGCAAAGTAATGTCTCTGCTTTTGAATATGCTATCTAGGTTGGTCATAACTTTTCTTCCAAGGAGTCAGCGTCTTTTAATTTCATGGCTGCAATCACCATCTGCAGTGATTTTGGAGCCCCCAAAAATAAAGCCTGACACTGTTTCCACTGCTTCCCCATCTATTTCCCATGAAGTTATGGGACCAGATGCAATTTTTTGGTTAGACTGGAGAAAACTAGACAAGCAAACATGTATTTATTCAAGATGACACTCCCCTCATATTTCTATTTCTTCCTTTTTTATAGTTGTCACCAGCAAGGTTGTCTGTCAATAAATCTTAGCTACTAAAAACAGAGCATACTCATTATCAGGGACTGAGGTGAGGTGATATATCCTTGGGTTTCCTTCCAGGCTGGAGAATGTAAGCTTTATACACACACCCACTCTTTTGACCAAAATTGCTTTCCGGAAAACCAACCTTGTAAACGCAATGGTGTATTTTGATATTCATTCATTTATTAACTCAGCAGTTGCTTATTGAGTTCCTACACGTCTGTCATGACTCTAGATCCTGGGGCCATAAGGATTAAAGGGTGGATCTCATCTATTTGCGGGCTTCCCAGGTGGCCCAGTGGTAAAGAACCTGCCTGCCAATGCAGGTGATGCAGGAGACTCAGGTTCCATCCCTGGGTCGGGAAGATCCCCTGGAGGAGGAAATGGCAACCACTCCAGTATTCTTGCCTGGGGAATCCCAGGGACAGAGGAGCCTGGTGGGCTACAGTCCATGGAGCGCACAAAGAGCTGGACATGTGAGCATGCATGTATGCTCATCTAGTTTGTAAAGTCCTTGTCTACTGTGAGAAGTCTTTCCTCCAGAAAATCAATTCAGGCATAGACCCGAATGATGAACAGGAATTATAATACATACATGACAAAATAGGAGAAACAGCAGGCCAGGCAGTGGCTCCATCAGGTGCAATGACCTTGAGTTAAGATGCAGGAAGAAGATGGCTGCTAAGTTCAGGGACCTACGAAGAGCCAGAATGGCAACAGCAGAATGAGTGCTGACGAGAGAGGGGAGGGTTCAGGCTTAAGTGTCCGTAAGCTTTACATCCTGGAAGCTCTTAAAGCCATGATGAGGGTTTGGGATATTATCCTAACGCCAATATAAAATATTAGAAAGTTTTAAATGTGAGATCTAAACAGACAGATGGTGCTTCATGTAAATAGATTGCAGGCTATCAAGGAGAGTTCTTGCAAATGTTTCCATGTAAAAGATTAGAACTGATTTATAAGGAGACACAGGAAATGATTCAAGATTTACTTGAAAGATATACCTGAGATAGAATCTGATGACTGACAGGTTATGAAGAATGTGAGAGAAGATGTCAGAGATGATGACAGCTTTAAGTTGCAACACAGAAACCTAGTCTAGCTGATTTTAGAAGAAAATGCAATATAAATGGTGTGGAAGCTAACAAAATCAGGGAGAGATCTGAGAACACAACTCAGCATTACCCTGATAAAAATAACATCCCAGACCAGAACTATATTCCTGAAGAACACTTGGGAGTGGACTTGGGATGCAGCCATGCCAACACAACTCCAGTTGCTAGTGAACACATGTGTTCCTCCAGCATCCATCAATTTCGATGCCCCTTTGTCAAAACTCAGTGTGGGTCCAAGACTGAATTATGTGCCTACAGTTTAGCTGCAAGGGAGGCTAGGGAAGTGAACATGTGCTTTTGTTAAATTCAGAGAAAGGTGGAACTTCCCACAAAGGAGAAATACTTCCCAAACACTGAAAGTTGTTAAAATGCCAAAAGGGCTATCAAAACCACTGCAGTGAGCAATATCAGCAGAGACGGTCTATACGCATTAACAATGATGCCCTCAACTATGATAGAAAAATTTCCAAAATTTGGAGACAAAGGGGAAATGTTCACACAGGAGAGAAAAGATATTACCTTTATTAGTGCAGCAATAACTAAGATTTGATGTCTCATAAAAATGATGGACATCAGAAGGAGATGGAATGGCATTTAATTTTGAGAGAAAACAACTGCCAACTAAGCTTCTATATCCACATAAACAATGTTCAAATTTTGAAAGATATTAAGAGGATGCTATATATGACAATAAATTTGACAAACATAGGGATTAAGCAGAAAAGCCTGTAAAAAAAAAAAAAAAACACTTAACCAAACTGAAAGCAGAAGTGTTAGAACCCTGAATAATTTTATACCTGTTAAAATATTTGTTCTATTATTGTATGCATTCACACACACACACACACACACACTCCCTTCAAAACCAAATATTTTTTGTGGTTAACTCCTCCAAATACTTAAGAAAACAACATCTTAGTCTTTCAGAGAATATGATAAAAGGGAACATGTTATAACATTTTAAGAAGCCATGATAACTTCAATATTAAATCTTGACAAACACATTAAAAGAGAACGTACATATCAATCTCTATCATGAACATAAATGCAAAAATCCAATCAGAGTAATACTATCCATCAAAACTATGGATGCATAAATCAAAGAATACTTACTGACCAGTAGAATGTATCATCAGAAGGCAATGCTGATTGATCATTCAAAAATTAAGCAATATATAAGCCACCTTAACATAAAGAAGGAGAAAGACATATGATCACATTGTTAGATGCCAAAAAAGTTATTGATGAAATAGAATATGTCTTAATGATTAAAAATTACTAATAGAATAAAATTAGGAATAAGAACTAGGAACAGAAGGGCTTTTCCTCAGTGTGATAAAGCCTGTTTATGAAAAACAAACAAACAATTTAAAAAATTAATCCCACTGAGATCAGTAATGAGACTAGTATGCCCATTGTCACCACTTCTGCTAAACTTGTACCAAAGGTTCACACCAATGCAGGAAGGCAAGGAAAAAAAATGACAACATATAGCTGATTCACTCTGATGTTCAGCAGAAACCAACATGACACTAAAACAACTATACATCAATAAAAAGTTATTAATTGAAATATATATGTGTGTATATATACATACCATTTCAAAATATATATCAGTACATGTAACTGTGAAATCTATCGAGTTTATAATCATATAAATTTATCTCCCCTTCTAGAAAGAAGCAGTTACCCTTTGAAAGGGAGATGTTGTCCGGAAGAAGAGTGATCAGTAAATGCTGGTGGGTATTGAGGACAGAATGTTTCCTGATATGGTTGTTCTTCTTAAAATATTTTTAGCTTTTTTTTTTTCAGGTGTGGGATCTTATTTCTCCAACACCTATGCCCCCTCCAGTGGAAACACAGTATCCTAAGCACTGGACCACCAGAGAAGTCCCAGGACTCCGAATAGTCTTTAGATTGTGAAAATTTAGTATCTGAACTGTTAAAATATTGGTTCCTTTCTGTATATTCCATGTATTTTTAATAAAAACTGAAAAAAAGATGATTATTTTTCCCTTTGCATTTTTAGATTCTTAAAGAATCATTTATTTTCAAAAGACTGCCTATGATTATATAATAAGTAGAAATAAAACAAAATAGACGCATACCAAGCCTCAGTTTGGGGATTAAACATTGAAGATGGATAATTATGAGGAATCTCTTTGTCCCTCCACCATCCATCCTCATTCCTCTGGTTTCCCTGAGGGCACAGTTTTGGGCCTTTTGTGTTATCCATTCTGTTGCTTTTAAACATTCTTTCACTTCCTCTCCCTCTCTCTGTCTCCCTGTTATTGCTTAATTCAGTATATTTAAGCCTTTGCATAAATGAAAACCTCTGTTTTATTCTTAAGTAGTTTGTAGTAGCTGTTTCACCTGGCTTTAGTGCACTAAAAGTCATTTATTTTTTATTGTTACCGACAGTCCATTGTAAGACTAGATATCACAATTTACGACCTAGTTTCTTATGAGAAGGCACCAGGACCATTCTTTTCTTATACATTGCAAAAGAAAAATGCTTCTACAAAATTTGTGCACTTTCCTCTTTTATGGTATAAGAGTTGTTCTAGTGACATGCATCCTGAAGATCACAACTCTTCACTGGCACACATTAACTCGGTGAGTCGTGAACAGAATTGAAAACATAATTCAGTAAAACAGAAAATGACAGAGTGTCATTCACGGAGGAGGGCTATATACTTTTTCATCAACACTTCATTATTGTTAGCGTGTGCATTTTAGTCTAATAGTGCTTGAAAACTACTGCTCACATTATATTTATGAGTGGATTTTGTGGTCCACAAGATTTGCACATCATCTACAAGATGATGGCTATTTTGTTGGACATAGTTATACCAATTCACAGAGACACTGGAGACCCCTTATGTCATAAAACTTTTTAAATTTTTCCAGCTTAATGGTGGTTAAAATGTATTTGTTTCACCTCACAGTTTCTCATGAGATTGAGTGTCTTTTCATGTTTATTTTCATTTGCTTCTTTTTCTTAGAAACAATTCCTCATGCCTCTCAGTCTACTGTCTGTTGTATTGTCTATTTCTCAATGATCTGTAGAAGCTTTTGAAGAGTATATTTTTGATAAGAATTCATTAGTTCCGTGTGTTGCAAATACATTCTCAGAGTTTTTGGCTCGTGTTTTCCCTTCATATGTTGTACTTTTTGATGTGATACTTAATTTTAATACATGACTGCACATTTCATATCTAATAAATCCCTTCCAAAACCAAGGTAAATTTCTTCCAGAGATTGAACATTTCATCTTTAAGCCTGTAATTTGCTTGAAAAGACTTTAATATATGCTGTAAGGAAAAGATATATTTCCATATGGATAACCAAAAACTCAGGGTGCTTTATTTCATGGTTCATCCTTTTTCTCACATATTTGCAATGCCAACTCTGGTAAATGAATTTTCAACACATAAGAGTGTGTTTCTTAGTTGATTATTTTGCTCTTTTGATCTGTTTTTCTATTCTGAAGCCAATAGCCTGTGGGCAGAAAGATTCTATTTTCATAATAAGTCAATATTTATCAGTCAAGCCATTCCCCTCCTACTTTTTTTCCTTTTTGTGGGTCTTGACCCTTCTTGGCCCTTTGTTCTTACACACACACACACACACACACACACACACACACACACACACACACACACATCCTGACACAGAATTTGAATTATTCAGTTACTCAGTCGTGCTCAATTCTTTGAAATCCCATGAACTGCAGCACTCCAGGCTTCCCTGTCTTTCGCTATCTCCTGGAGTTTACTCAAACCCATGTCTGTTGAATTGGTAATGCTGTTGAACAATCTCATCCTCTGTTGTCCCCTTTTACTCTTGCCCTCAAACTTTTCCAACATCAAGGTCTTTTCCAATGAGTTGGTTCTTCATATCAGGTGGCCGAAGTATTGGAGCTTCACCATCAGCATCAGTCCTTCCAATGAATATTCACGGTTGATGTCCTTTAGGATGGACTGGTTGTATTTCCTTGCTGTCTACAGGACTCTCAAGAGTCTTCTCCATCACCACAATACAAGAGCATCAATTCTTCGGCACTCAGCCTTCTTTATGGTTTAACTCTCACATCGGTATATGACGACTGCCAAAACCATAGCTTTGACTATCTGGACAGTTGTCAGCAAAATGATGTCTCTGCTTTTAAATATGCTGTCTAGGTTAGTCATAGTTTCTTCCAAGGAACAAGTGTCTTTTAATTTAATGGCTGCACTTATAATCTGCAGTGATTTTACAGCCCAAGAAAACAAAATCTGTCACTGTTTCCCAATTTTTTTCCCATCTATTTTCCATGAAGTGATGGGACTGAGACCAGATGCCATGATATTAGTTTTTTGAATGTTGAGTTTTAAGTGAAATTTCTCTTAGAATGATATTAAGTTGATAGATCAATGATTTGGGGGAGCTGAACAATCTGAGCCTCTCTATCAATAACTTTACTTTAGATCTTTCTTTACCTTTTCTCGTTATTTTTCAGTAAGGTACCATAGTTTTCAACATAATGGCCTTTTACATCTTTGAATAACTTGGTTCATAGCTATCTTATGTTTATTTTCATTGTAAATGCTAAATTCCTCTCTCCTAAGTATTTTCTACTGCTGTGATTTAAATATACCTAACTTACTACAAATCTTAAAAATTCTTCTATTTCATATCCCAAATTTGTTTCTTTTATACTATTATATCATCAATGAATAATGTCAGTAGGTTTCCTTTTCTTCTTCATGATTTATATATTTATGCATTGTTAAATTTAATTAGACAGTATGACCTAAAATATAGGATTTTAAAAAAATGTGGCTATATCATATATGGAGATTACAAAATGTTTATTTTTATATTTAAACATTAAATAATATATTCACTGTAAATTTAGTTTAATTACCCTCTCATTATTAAGAAATTTGTCTAATAAATTTAGTTTGCTAAAATGCTATTATGATATGAGCTTTGAAATTTATTAAGTGATTTTATTGGTTATTACAACCAATAAATGATCATGTATTTTTAATGTTTCTATTTGAGTTTATTAATTGACTTTCAGATGTTAAATTTAGCATCTCTGGTATGCATTATAAGGTGCTATAGTTTTACAAATTTCTGGATTCATAAATATCAACAAATATGGTCTTATTTCTGCATTTAATTTAGTGACTGAGATTGGTTCATAATTTTCTTTTTGCATATTTCACCTATCTCATGTTAGTATGAGACTATCTGCAGTAGAAAAATTGTAAAACAATTGGGAGAATATTAGCTAGAAAAACTTGGAGACTGTTCCTCATTTTTTCTATTATTAAGAAAAAATTGAACAAGAATTTGCTTGATTAGTGGAATTTATAAAATAGCATTTGTGGAAAATTTTGGGCTTACAGTTCCATTTATTTAGGCTATGGGGCAATTCCAATTTTCAACCTCTATTTAGTTCATTTTAGGCAGTGATACATTCAAAGAACTCTGTCCTGGTTAACTGTATTCAAATTTGTCAGCATCTTTGTGTTCGAATATTATTTTGCCTGCATTAATATTTCTGCACATCTGCACCAGCCCAAGTCTTATCCCCACTGCAACATTTCTACTTGATCAGTTCCCTAACTCCAAAAGTCGTTTGTTTCAGTTCAAAGAGTAGGTCATTTTACTGCTACTTGTTATGATTCTCTATTTCATAAATTGCCAATATTATATTTATCACTTTTCTTCAAATTCTTTCATTTTACTTTAAAATCTTGTTTTCTTCTAATTTCTGTATATAGCGCTTGAACACATTTCTCATTAATGTCTTAATTCTACAAGCATTTAAGCTTATAAACTAATCTTATCTATTACTATCATTTTATCCTTAAAGTTTAGGTATATTTTAAAAACTCCTATCCTAAGTGTAATGTTTAGCACAATTCTTCATTGTACCCTATAATAATTCAAAAGTGTCTTAAAATTTTTCAAAGTATTTTTTCAACAGCGCTCCCACAGATTTACACTTTAGTTCCAGTTTTGCTACAGAATGTGTTCTGAAAGATAGCATTCACTTGAAAACTTGAATTTGGTGTTCAGAGCTTAGCATAAAAACACATTTTTAAACCATTTATGTGTGTTTGAGTAAATGGCACATTATCTGGTTTTGTTGTGTATGATCTGTATGTATGTCTACCATATCAATGTGTTTAATTTTTGTGTCTCATATATTTACTAGTGCTTTTTTTATTTTTTGGTCTAAATCAGAGAGTTATTTGTTAAAATCTCCCATTTAGTTGTTATATTTATCAATTTCTACTTATAGTTAAGTCAATGTCAACATAACTAGAAGCATCTCCCTATGGTGCATATTGCATAGCATATAATATAAGAACACATACACAGTCCTGGTTAATTTAAACATATATTCTTATGGAGTAGACTTTGTTATTTTTAGTAGTGCTTTTTGTCTTGGAGAAGGAAATGGCAACCCACTCCAGTAATGCTGCCTGGAGAATTCCATGGACAGAGGAGCCTGGCAGGCTACAGTCCATGGGGCTGCAAAGAGTCAGGCATGATTGAGCAATGATCACTTTTTGTCTTGTCTGTTTGTCATTTATTAATATTTACAGCAACATTTTCAGTTGTTATTTAATAGCTCTTTTTCTTCCTTCTTCTTTCACGCTTTTATTTCCAATGCTTTAGGGCATCCTTCATAAACAGCATACATTTTTATTACCTTTTTACACCTAAGTTGACACTCTGACTCTAAAAGTAGAGCATTATTCCTGCTACACTTATGAGGTAACCTGATATTTTTGACTATATTGCTATAACTTTATTTTATGCTTTCCATTTATCCTGCTTTTAGTATGTTTCTTTTTCTTTTTCTTTTTTTTTTCTTGTTTCAGGGTGTCTTTTGGAATTTTCTTCATGAGATGAAAAAAAATCTCATTTATTTCTTCCACTGGTTTGAAATTCACACACTCTTTCCATCATTTAATACATTAGAAATATTAACACACACCATCATCACGGCAGGTCAAAAATAATGAACATATCATCTCCTTAGGTTGATCACCTCACCTTTTGTGTTTTGCATCTCAGTTTTAGTACTCTCACCAAGTACCTACTATTGCTGATCTCCTCAACTGATATTTCTCTCTCTCTCTCCTTTTTTTTTTAAACAATTTCTTTGGTCACTAATTCTCCTTATGATTCAGAACTTCCTTTTCTGATTTCCATCAGTACAGTCTTCATAAACCTTAACAGCGAAATCGTCTTGTTTCTGAGATTTTGTGTTTTTGAAAATGACTGACATTTGCCAATTTTGATTTGAAGTACAAATGTTGAATTGTTTACTTCAGGCCTTTTGATAAGTACACATTCTAAATGAATGTTTATTCATAAAGTGCTGCTGAAGACAAAATTCTAGGAGGTCCTTAGCTTCCCATTTTTAGTGTGAAATCATTTTTCTGTGTAATTGGTTTCTTTGCAAGTAATAAGTATTTTCTTTCCAGCTGTTCTTCAGGTCTACAGTATTTTGCCCTGTCACCCTGATGGTTCCAGTGGATTTCATTCCATTTTTCCAACCTGCAATTTATTCTGAAACTGTGGACATTTGTCTTTCATCCCTTCTCTCTTTTCATATTGCCTCTCCCTGACCCTCCTTTTTGATTTTTTTTTTTCCTTCTTACACCTTGACTTCCTTGCTTGCCTTTTAGTCTCTTTTGTGGCATTCTACTTCTTTATTTTTTCATACTTCTTTACGTAATTTCTTCAGATTTCTGTTTCATTTCATTCCATCTTTATTTAACTGTTTCACATTCACTACTTATTCAACCCATTCATTGTTATTTATTTACTATTTAACCTCTTGGGTTGTCATTTAAAAAAAATACTTCTCTTGCTCTGGACACTTTCTTTTATTCCATCAGTGTATTAAATTACTTATTTTATAATTTTTATGTGACTATTCCAATACCCACAAGGAGACCAAATCAGTCAGTCTTAACAGAAATCAACCCTAAATATTTATTGGAAGGACTGATGCTGAAGCTCTAATACTTTGGCCACCTTATGTGAAGAGTTGACTCATCAGAAAAAACCCCGATGGGTTTTTGAAGGTGAAAAGAGAAAGGGGGCAACAGAAGATGAGATGGCTGGATAGCATCACTGACCCAGTGGACATAGTTAGAACAAACACTGGGACATAGTGGAGGACAGGGGAGCCTGGCATGCTGCAGTTTATGGGATTACAAAGAGTCAGATATGACTTATCAACTGAATAACAGCAACAACAAATTCCAATATCTGATTTTTTTCTCCAGTCTCAATCTAACTTCTGCCCCTCACTCCCTTCTCCTGCACCATGCTTTTCATTCTCATGTATTTTAGGATTTTTTTTTTTCCATTGTTAATCATATGCAAGATGTCTACCTGAGGCCTGAGTTGAAGCTGCCTTGCTTTGTTTGCTTTTTCTTTCTGGCTCTGAAAACCAAGAACGCTAAAAATGCAAATTTCTGAATCAAATGCTTTTGAAGCAAGAGCCAAGGAAAGAACCAGCACAATTCCTGTTATTTCTCCACAAGGTTTGCTGCTCCTCACTTCATCTCAGAGGTGAACTGGGTAAATACAGAGAATAGAATATTGCTCAGTTGCAAAAGGGAATGCATTTGAATCAATTCTAATGAGGTAGATGAACCTAAAGCCTATTATTCAACTGAAGCAAGTCAGAAAGAAAAATCAAGTATCGTATATAACAGACTTGTGGACACAGTGCAGGAAGGAGAGGAGGCAGACGTTGATATAGTAACACTGAAACATACACATTGCCACACGTAAAACAGATAACCAGTAGGAAATCCCTGTATGACCTAGGGAGCGCAAGCGTGTGCTCTGTGATAACCTAGAGAGGTGGGATGGGATGGGAGGAGGGAGGGAGGTTCAAGGGGAAGCGGGGTGGGGGGGGCGTGGCATATGTATACCTATGGCTGATTCATGTTGATGTATGGCAGAAACCAACATAATACTGTAAAGCAATTATCCTCTAAGTAAAAGTTTTAAAAAAATGGTGAGCTGGGGCTGGGGCCTTTAGTGGTAAGTCTTGTGACCATGTTGGACAGAGCTTGGCCTCTGTGCCCCACTGTCCCTTGCCTTCCCCAAGTTAGGGAGCAGCAGACAAACCCAGGTCGACTTTCTGGATGCTTGCTCTCACTTTCTTTGTAAACTCCGAAGACAACTTTTTAAATACTGCCTTGCCAACTAAGACATATACTACCAACAAATACTTTAGTGTTTATATTTATTTTAAAATAAATGGCTTTCTAGTTTGACATACTCTTAGAAAAACTACTTCCTATATTGTTGTGAAATTGAATTTCTTTTCAAACTTGGCATATGCCAAATGCAAAGAAAGCATTTGCTGAATGGAGATCATTTGTTAAAATAAACTGTACAGAGATACTACGTATTTTCCAGAAAATGTGTTGACATGTCATATCACTAGTTCAAAAATAACCTAAGGGAAACAATTACTCATGGAAGAGAAAATACTTAGAGTTTTGAAGGTGAGAGAGGAAAGTATAATGTCATTAACTTACTACCACATTAGTAAATAGCATAAATTAAGAGCAAATTATTATCATTTAACAAATTTTATATTCTATAGGTATGAGACTGACATATATAATAGACAATACTATATAATATACAGCATATATATATATATATATATATTCCTTGAAAATGTTACTTAATATAGGGGATAGAGTATATTTACACAGTGCTAAAACACACACACTGGAGAAAAAGAAACCCTCCTACGCTGTTGGTGGAAATGTAAATTGGTGCAGTCACTATGGAGAACAGTATGGACTTCCTCAGAAAACTAAAAATAAGTTACCATATGATCCCACTCTCAGGCATATATCCAGAGAAGAACACAGTTTGAAAAGATGTATGCATGCAGATGTCCATAGCAGCACTGCTCACGATAGTCAAGACACGGAGGACATGGAAGTGGCCCACTCCAGCGTTCTCACTGGAGACTCTCAGGGATGGGAGAGCCTGGTGGGCTGCCATCCACGGGGTTGCACAGAGTCAGACATGACTGAAGAAATTTAGCAGCAGCAGGAAGTGGCCTAAGTGTCTATCAACAGATGCATACGTGTATATGTGTGTGTATGGATATATAATATATATAATGGAATATTGTATGTATATATAATAGAATATTACCCACTCAAAAGGTAGAATGAAATAATATCATTTGCAGCAACAGAGATTATTATACTAAGCGAAGTAAGCCAGAGAAAGGAAAATGATTCATAATACTTACATGTGCAATCTAAATATATATATATATATATATATATATAAACAAACTTATTTTTAAATGAAAAATAGACTCAAAGACATAGAAAACAAATTTATGGTTACCAAAGTGGAGATGGGGAGAGGAATAAATTAGAAGTTTGGGATTAACATACACACACTATTATGTATATATGAAATAATCAACAAGGACCCATTGCATAGCACAGGGAATTCTACCCAATATTCTACAATAACCTACATGAGAAAAGAATCTGGAAAAATATACATGTATACATATAAATGAATCACTTTATACCTGAAGCTAACACAACACTGTAAATCAACTATATTTCAATAAAAATATTAAAAAAATCAAATCCACACATAGCAACACATATTCCAAAACCTCAAATAGTTTAATAAAAAAATTGTACAAAGTTGTACCATTGGCAAATGTACCCCAGCTGTATTCACTCATACGGTATGAAATTATGCTCAGGGCCACAGCTACTGGCAAAACTAAATTACTTTATATGTGACTTCTTACAGTTCAGATTTTAAGTTTCCCATCTTGTTAGAGGGCTTCCCTGGTGGTTCAGACAGTAAAGAATCTGCCTGCAATGTGGGAGATCCAGGTTCCATCCAGAGTCAGGAAGATCCCCGGAAGAAGGGCATGGCAACCCACTCCAGTGTTCTAGCCTGGAGAATCCCATGGACAGAGGAGCCTGGTGGGCTACAGTCCATGGGGTTGCAGAGTCAGATACGACTTAGCCACTGAGCACGCCTGCACCATGGGCTCATACCCAGAGTGGTTTTCTTCTGATTTGACAACTTCAGGATAAACCAATAGACTGCCATTTATTATTGTTTTTTTCCCTGAAATTTCATTTTCTTTTACAGATTCTCTTTCCAAATCCTTTACAAATGAAACAAGTAACTAAAATGGTATGTCATTGTTGCTGATGTGTACATATTACATGATATTATTTATTCTCCTCTGTGTCTGAGTACACAAGTCAAGCCTACAGCTTCAGTGAGATGGGTAGAAAAGGATGCCGTGTAAAAATAAATAATATGGAATTATGATTCCCCAAGACAGAATAAGTAGGAACTCTCTGAGGTTTATGGAATATCTACTGTATAACACAATAATAGTGTTAGGTATAGAGAGATGAATAAGATACACCAAAATATTTGGATCTGCCATGCCCATCTGCTGGGCTAGGAGAGTTAGAAAACTCTACCCATAAGGTGCTTAAGCAAAATGATGCTCAGGTTACAAAAGCAGCATCTAGATAGTGCTGTCAAGCGCACCTGGGCATTTTTCTTTGTGGGCACTTGTTTTGTTCTTTATTGCCCCAATTTTTAAACTTTTATTTCTCATATTTTTAAATAAGAAAATAACATAAATGTCTTTGCAACTCTCAATGCCATTCCGCTTTTATAAATAGACACTGTTTGAGTAGAGTAAGGATTCTGACTTCTAATGATTGAAGCAGACAGGCGCTGTGAAATATTCTGAAATTCTATTTGAACAATGTTTTGCACTGAAATTAACCAACTGTTTAATTCTGTTTTTAAGCTACCCAGATACAATGTAATGTCTTTCTATTATTAGGCTAGTGCAAGAAAGAAATTTTTCAAAGTTTTTGTTCAATAAAGCTCTTTACAAGTATAATGCAACATTTATTAATATGCCTTTGTTTTCAGCACAATGCCCAATCACCTGTTATCAGCTCAGGATTTATCCCAAGTGCATTAGATTTTTACTATAATGAGAAGAAGACGTTTTACACATGTAAACCTCACAAAACAGCATCTTTAAATATGGAAGCAAACAAATCTAGAAATGACAAGTCAGACTCAAAAACAAATGTGGATTATTTTTTGTTTCCAGTGTACCTTTCATTCTGATTATAATGGCATATTTAGATATTATGAGCTTTTCTCAAAATCTAGGAACATTGTATATATGCCATGCTCTTATTCTAAGATTTTTAAGAACAGAGAAATTGTCAAGAGAGAAAGAAACTATATCTGTTGTATATGCCAATAATATGCTAACATCAGTGTGTATATACTTTAGAGAGACTGCGTAAAAATGAATACATGAACCATAGACATTGATTTTTAATCTCAATTTCATTTACAACTTGGGAGCCATATCAAATTCGTGTATTCCAAAATATTCTTCACTGTACTATCGTTTCTCTTTCTGATTTCATCTAGAAACTGTTAATCTTCTTCTCTTATACCTTTAAATCTTTTGAGAAAAAAATAAGAATTCATAAGTGATCAGGATATCCCCACCAGTCGCTCCTATTGGACCATAGGAATGCTCTGATACACACACAAGAGACATCTTAAATGCAAATTCTTAGCCATTATATTACTAACATCTGCTTCAGTGCTGGTTTTTGATAGAAATTTTATCATCTACATATCAACACACTAAGTGCTGGGAGAGTTGGTTGTAAAAGAGAAATTTTATGTTCTTTAAATATTCTGTTCAAATCAACACTTAGGGGTTCAGCTAGTGATCAAAAGTTAACAGTCTGAGTGAGAGCTCTCAGACCAGCCTGCTTCTCAAGAGGCATTTAACCACGTGTTGCTTTTGATTCAGCAAATACTGTCCTGACTCTCATATTCTCTAACTCCTTTTATTACTTCTAATTGAAAGAGAACTTTGAATAGGCTGCAAAGAGAAGAAAAAGAAAACATTCTAAGGGAATATATATCCAGGGACTTAACCACTATCGTTTTTTCATCAATTAGCTTCAGCAAAAGACAAGTTTTTCATCCTGTTCATAGGATTCTGAAAGCAAGAATACTGGACTGGTTTGCCTCCCCTCCTCCCTGCCTATGATTTGTCAGAACTCTCCACTATGACAGGTCCATCTTGGGTGGCCCTTCATGGCATGGTTCATAGCTTCATTCAGTTACACAAGCCCTTTCACTATGACAAAGCTGTAATCACTTTGCTGACAAAGGTCCTTATAGTGGAAACTATGGTTTTTCCAGTAGTCAGGTACAGATATGAGAGTTGTACCATAAAGAAGACTGAGTGCCAAAGAATTGATGCTTTCGAAATGTGGTTCTGGAGAAGATGCTCGAGAGTCCCTTGGACTGCAAGGAGATCAAGCCAGTTAATCCTAAAGGAAATTGACCCTGAATATTCACTGGAAGGACTCATGCTGAAGCTGAAGCTTCAATATTTGGCCCCCTGATGAGAAGAGCTGACTCACTGGAAAAGACAAGGATGATGCTGGGAAAGATTGAAGGCAGGAGGAGAAGGGGATGACAGAGGATGAGATGATTGGTTGACATCACCAACTCAATGGACATGAGTTTGAGTAAACATCAGGAGTTGGTGATGGACAGAGAGACCTGGCGTGTTGCAGTCCATGGGGTCACAAGGAGTTGGACATGACTGAGTGACTGAGCAACAACAAAAGGACAATTATTAGGCATAGGTGAGATTATAATTTTCTGAATATCCCTTTACAATAGACTGCAAAATTTTGTTTGAATGTTAAAAATGATAACTTAGATCTTAGTGAAAAAAACTGATAAAGAATAGCTAGAAACTGCTATGATAATTCATTTTCTTTCTCACATCCAATAGGAAACTTAAATATAGGTCTTCTTCTTATCTAATTTAAAAGCAGCTCAATGCCACAAACTTTTGACCAAGACATATGATTAAAGAATAATAAACATTTTTTTCTGAAAATACCATTAGAGATCACCTTATCAACTGTTTTATTTTATTACGATGGCTGAAAAGGCTCATAACAAGTGTATTTCTGGAGAAAAACAGTCAAGAACTTTGAATTTTGTATCTCTGACAAAGGCCTTTCCCTCATCAAATTGTTTAGCAAAGTATCCTAAGTATAGCAGGAAGCTAATTTGTATTAATATTTTTTATAATTCTAATACAATATTGCATCTGAAATGTAGAAAGCTAGAATTAACAATGAGACATAGTTATAAATCATAAACACCTGTGGATATCTTCCACATTATGAACCAAAGTCTATGTATCCTTGAAGAAATGCTTTATTTTGTGTTTGGATATAATAAAATATTTTTCATAATTAAAAGGCAGCATGGATGGGAGGGAAGTATGAGGGAAAATGGATCCATGTATATGTATGGCTGAGTCCCTTTGCTGTTCACCTGAAACTATCACAACATTATTAATTGGCTGTATCCCAATACAAATTTAAAACTTTGAATAAAAAGATACTTGTTTGTACTTATCTTTTGATTGTCAGTATCATTGTTTACAAATTACACATGGACACCAGAAAGTATTTTCATTTTACTAGCGAGTCCTCTTAAAATTCTTTGCAGGTTATAACATGATTACAAAATTTCTGGGAAGATTATGTTCATCTATGCAGTTAGAGAAGAAAGCTGATTCATTTTACAGATTCTTATATAGAAGAGAAAAACTTACTCCTTTTTTCGATTTCACTTCAGTTCAGTTCAGTCGTTCAGCCATGTCTGACTCTTTGCAACCCCATGAACCACAGCACACCAAGCCTCCCTGTCCATCACTAATGCCCATCACTACTCAAACTCATGTCCATTGAGTCAGTGATGCCATCCAACCGTCTTGTCCTTTGTTGTCCCCTTCTTCTCCTGCCTTCAATCTTTCCCAGCATCAGGGTTTTTTTCAAATGAGTCAGCTCTTCACATGAGGTGGCCAAAGTATTCGAATTTCAGCTTCAATATCAGTCCTTCCAATGAACACCCAGGGCTGATATCCTTTAGGATGACTGGTTGGATCTTCCTGTAGCCCAAGGGACTCTCAAGAGTCTTCTCCAATACCACAATTCAAAAGCATCAGTTCTTCAGTGCTCAGCTTTCTTTATTTAGTGATTATAAAAACAACATTGTGTTAGAGAAACATTTTTTATGAACAGTTGCTAGCCTCTTGAAACTATAAGGCTGTCAAAAAAAAAAATAGTCTCTTTTTAAAATGTCTACTTATAGAGACTGTCAAGAAATCCTTAGGAGAAAATAAGATTGTATCCATGGATTTAAACTTCAAGTAAAACACTGACTCAGAAGTTATTCTCTTGTCTCTCAACACTTGGCTTCTTTTTCTGAGAAAGCAGAAGGAATGTAAAAGATTGAGAGCAAGAACAGGGAATTCAGATGAAATCAAGAGTCATTCCAGAGGTTTTCCAAAAGTTCCATTTATAATTATAATCACCTTGGGGAGAGAAAGTCGAGACCTAGTTGCTCGAATATATGCATGCATAGTTTGCACACTTTAAGTGAAAAGAACCGATTGGGAAAGGTTTATGTACTCGGTGGTGTCTGACTCTTTGCATCCCCATGGACTGTAGCCCACCAGCCCCCTCTGTCCATGGGATTCTACGGGCAAGAATATTGGAACGGGTTGTCATTTCCTTCCCCAGGGAATCTTCCTGACCCAGAACTCAAACCCATATCTCTTGCATCTCCTGCATTGGGAGGCAGATTCTTTACCACTAGCATCACCTGGGAAGCTCAGAAAAGAACAGAGAGACACAGCCATTTATCAGAAAATTCTGAGTGCAGTAAGACAATTTTAATTTCTAGTGTTGTTGTTCAATTTCAGCTTAATTTCTAGTGTTGTTGTTAAATTTAATTTTAATATCTAGTGTTGTGTTGTTGCATTAACATCACAGACAATTTCATCAAGTAAGCAAAACCCCATTTCTGACTTAGGAATCTTAGAAGTTGATAAAGTCCTGTTGAGTCAGGTTCCATTTCGGTCCAGCAATCCTACTGGGAAGACACCAGTGAGGGCTGCTCCAGCCTCACCTATCAGAGAAGGGGAGCCCACAGCCCAAGCCTTGCAGACTTAGTGGATGCCCAATGGGTGGTATGCCCTGTTTTGCTGTTGTTCTTGAGAATAATTCATCTATATTTTTCAAGCATTCAGAAGGCATATTAGGGAACATTGTAGAAGATAAGCAACTGTTTAATGAAGTTCATGTCATTGCTTTTTCTGTGTGTGTGTGTTTGTTTGCCTCTTCCATACTTTTGTAAAAGAGCACCAGATGATGAAACTATCTTCAGCAAGTATGGAACAAATGACAGGATGGATGACTGACAGTTCTAATTGTTTTTCTGGATACTGTACACCCATATACAAGTCTCTGCTCTCATAACCTAAGTGTTTAGTGTTTCTTCAGTCACAGCGACTATTGGTTTTGAGTGCTGGACCATATTCTGCACTGAGTAGCAGATTTATGGCTTACTCTGTCCTTAGAATCCTGAGCTAAGTCAAGGACAAAGGTCTGCAGACTTCCTCTAAGCACCCACCATGATAGACCCTTGCAGTCACTGATTGTTTTATCAACAAGTGTAAGATTCTATATCCAGTCTAGGGGGTAGGTCTTGTGATGACTGCATGCAGAAAACTTATTCAAGTGTCTCAGATAGCTGGAACACAGGTTTTCAGATACAGCCTAGAGAGTTCTTGGGGGGAAGAAAAATAAGTGAACACAAACACTGAAATTTTATCCTCATTCCACTAATTTAGCAAACAGAGGCTTCCCAGGTGGATCAGTGGAAAAAAGTCAGCCTGACAATGCAAGAGACATGGGTTTAATCCCTGGGTTAGGAAGATATCCTGGAGAAGGAAAGGGCAACCCACTCCGGTATTCGTGCCTGGGAAATCCCATGGACAGGGGTTCATGGGGTCACAAAGAGTCAGACATGGTGGAGCAACTGGGCATGGATGCACAATAAAGTGGATAAGCATGTCTAGGAACAAAATTTTTGAGAGGATACCTTATGTTTTTCAAGGAAGTCATGCTGGCCTACAAATTCTATTTGTCATCACTTTCATATCAGAATGAAGCAGAATAATAATTCAAACAAAACCTATCATGCAAAATGTATTTTTAAGACCAAGAGAGAATACAGATTATTAGGTTAATGAGAAAAATGGAAAAATACAAAATATCATGACATATGGCATACAGCATACCATTCACATTTCTGACAGCAAGGCTTGCTGTTATGCATATATATTATACCTCCCCATCTCATTTTTTCTCTTAACAGCTTTACAAGTTATTTAAAATTTTCAACTACATTGCTATATGTGTGTTAACATTGCTATAGCATATTTCCTCAAAAAAACTAAAAATAGAGTTGCTGCATGATACAGCAATCTCCCTCCTGGTTATATAGCCAGCAAAAACTATAATTTGGTCATTGCAGCATTATTTACAATAGCCAAGACATGGAAGCAAATTAAGTGTCCATCAACTGATGCATGGATAAAGAAGTTGTAGTATAAATATATATATATATATATATATATGAAACACACAAGGGAATATTAATTCGCCATTAAAAAGTATGAAATAATGCCATTTGCACCAACATGGATTAACCTAGAGATTATCATACTGAGTGAAGTAAGTCAGAAATAGACAAATTCCATGTGATATCACTTTTATGTAGAACCTAATATATGACACAAATGAGCATATTTATGAAACAGAATCATATTCACAGACATAGAGAACAGATCTGTGGTTGTTTGGGTTAGGATTAGCAGATGCAAACTATTTTATATATAGGATAGCTAAACAACAATGTCCTACTGTATAGCACAGGGGACTGCATTCAATATCCTATGATAAACCATAATGGAAAAGAATATGAAAAATAATATATATATATATACACACACACACAGTAGAGAGAGGGAGAGAGAGCTATATAACTGAATCATTTTGCTGTACAGCAGAAATTAACACAACATTTAAAGCAATTATACTTCAATAAAATTTTAAAAAGTGCTAAAGCATAAATTGATAAATAAAATCACACCAAAGAGTTCACATATTCCTTTAATAGCTTTGAGCATGACAGTTAATAACTACATAAATATAGTCCTTGGGTAACTCTAAGTTTAAATCTATAATAATGTTATTTTTCTATCTGGATTCAATAAATGTCTCTCTTTCCATCTTCTTTTTCTTCCCTGATTGATTCTCCTTCCTTTTAAAATCTTTACCAAATACTGTATTTATGAAAGTTACAGAATTTTAAAATGACTTTTTCAAAAACTTTAAAATTATACACAGTTCTTTGTGGATTTTGGCTTAGAATGGTCGCCACTGTGGGGGGCGGGGCGGGGGGGGGGATTCTGTCAGCTTGAAGCAAGAATGCCAGTAAATACTTTCTAGAGAGTGAGGATCCATAAAAGCAGATAGAAAGGCTGTTGAACTGGGTTTTTTTCCTCAAAGATAGGAAGACCTGCCAAGCTACAGTAGAAGAAGCCTAGCAATCTGAAGGATCAATAGAGTAGAGAACTGGCACAAAACTGTCATGGAGACTCAAATCCAGGTGATGGTATGGCTGGTATTCACCCAAAAGTGAAAATATGAAGACTGCTTGGCTAAAAGTGCTTCCCTACTGTCAAAGACACAGAAAGGATGTTTTGTCCTATGAGTTGGCATCTTATAGAAAATGAACATGCACTGGCATAAAGGGGTCTTCCCAGGAGGCTCAGTGGTAAAGAATCTGCCTGCAATACAGGAGATGGGGGGTTGATCCCTGAATCAGGAGGATCCCCTGGAGGAGAAAACAGTAACCCACATCATTATTCTTGCCTGGAGAATCCCATGGACAGAGGAGCCTGATGGGCTAGAGTCCATGGGGTTGCAAGTGTAAGACATGACTTAACCATCATCATCACAGTTTTAAGAATTACCTTATGTGTTCTTCCTTTTCTTTTGCTTTTCTAGAGAGCATACTTTGAACTATTTCTTAGTTTTATTTCATAATTAATAATGAGGCATGTTACTCAAACACACTGTATGTGACTAGTCATGTGCTTTCCATGAAAAATTTTCATCTATGCTCATAACAAATATATCAGCCCTTTTTAAAAAAGAGAAAGCAACAACAATTTAGACAAGAGTTTGACTTGTCTGAGAACACACAGAAAGGATAAGAGCAAATCCAGAACACAGAAGTATGGTTGTATAACTGTGAAGGTCATGGTTTCCTTGTTAGAAGTCTCCTTAGACTTTATATGTGTTACCATATTTGTCCTGTTACTAGTAAATACATCATTCACATCTATTCACTGTTTAATGCATGTAAATTTGTATTCCATTTAGATTCATACATTCCTTAGTGAGGCAGATCTAAGAACTTTTATCTGTACTGTATACACAATCTTGCTTAGATCTTGATAAACAATGTGTTTCATTAAATATGCATATTTTGTTAATGAAGCAATGAACTGAAGTGACAGTCGCTCAGTCAGGTCTGACTCTTTGTGACCCCATGGACTATGCAGTCCAGGAAGCAGAACTTTCTTTTAAAAAGAAAAAGCAATCATTCTAAATCTATACAGTATATCATCTATCCATTTTCCTATTTCATCTTCATATTTCATGCTGAAGTAATTAAATGCAGTTTTTATCTTGGGTCTTACAAAGGGAAAAAATGTATTATAATCAATTTATGAAATTGAAAACTGTGCATATGTTTCACAGGTTTCATTCAGTAGCATTGTAACAATTTTCTAAATATAAAGATATTTAGATAAGCAAAATCACCATGTTGGGATTGTGTCCGACTCCTTGCAGTCCCATGGACTGCAGCATGGCAGACTTCCCTGTCCTTCACTGTCTGCTGGAGTTTGTTCATACTCCTGTCCATTGAGTCAGTGATGCTTGCTATGAATGCACCTACTTTCCTGGTATACATGACAAAGAACAACAAAACTGGGTATGGTACTCCTCTGGTACACAAGAACAGCAGATAGCTTTTTATTATTTTGGAAAGAAAATCACTGATGGCTTCATCTAAAAAAAATCAATACATCAATTAGCCTTTGGCAAAATCATCAATGCAATGATCAATAGATAATGCCAATAATAACACCAAATTATTATTGGCACCTGCACTTGGTTATTCGTGAATTTTAAGCATTAAACAAGTCCACTAGCCACCCTAGAACTTCTTCAGTTCACCTGGAACTATGAGATTGCATTGAATTATTATTAATCTTTTTAGTTCTAAACATCTGATTCCCTGAGTGAAGGCAAAGGAAAAAAGTTAATCGTTTATGGTAGAATTAACAGGTGGCACAGTGGTAAAGAATCCACCTGCCAAAGTAGCAGACACAAGAGATCTGAGTTCGATCCCTGGACTGGGAAGATCTCCTGGAAAAGGAAATGGCAACCTGGTCCAGTAGTCTTGCCTAGAGAATCTCAGGGACAGAGAAGCCTGAATGTCTACAGTTCATGGGGTTACAATGAATGGGATGCAACTGAACATGCACGGATGCACGCAAAATAGATTACTAACTTAGGCTGGAATCTACTTGATTGTGTATGCATTTATCATTAATTATAAGGAGATCAGTCCTGGGTGTTCATTGGAGGGACTGACGTTGAAGCTGAAACTCCAATACTTTGGCTACCTGATGCAAACAGCTGACTCATTGGAAAAGACCCTGATGCTGGGAAAGACTGAGGGCAGGAGGAGAAGGGGACGACAGAGGATGAGATGGCTGGATGGCATCACTGACTCAATGGACATGGGTTTGGGTGGACTCCGGAAGTTGGTGATGAACAGGGAGGCCTGGTGTGCTGCAGTTCATGGGGTCGCAAAGAATTGGACACGACTGAGTGACTGAACTGAACTGAACTGATATGGGAATTTGACTGGAAATTGAGATAAATATGAAGGAACCCCTCCCCAAAGTGAAATATAAGCCTTCTGTGAGATAATTTATTTACCTTTGTAAATCAGTCAACTTTCTTAATGAACATAAAGCTGTGGAATTTTGATTAAAATGTCACCAATTCACACTTCATTTGCTAATCTGCAGCCTACGTATCCAGGAGACATACATGTTTCAAGGTATTATATCTTTAATTTCTTCCTCCACTTTCATTACAAAGGATGATAGCCCAGCTTCCCCAAATAGGGAAGTCTACCACTCCCTTCCCTGTGATGGGCATGATAATATTTGTGTTATTCATTTCTTTCCATTTATTAATTCCTGAATCTAAGCACTGGTCTTAAGAGAAAGTGGTGTCTTTCGCTTAGTCATAAATTCTGTTCTCACATTTGAAATCAAGTTATAATGCAACACACAGGTTGTATTTATTCAATGTTACCTTTAATTCACACCTCCACTGAAGACTCTTTCTGCAAATTCCAACAATATCCTTAAGGTATCTTTAAGGATAAAAATCTGAACTGGTGCTTTCTTGACATTTCAAGCAAGCAGTACTATACCATAATTTCTGGGGTGGTGGGCACTATACATTCCAGTCAAGCAGGTGGGATAACTATCATTTGAACTGTAGGAGAAAAGCTGAATCAAGTGTCAGCTTTGCCTCCAAAGTAATGAGGCAGAGCACACAGGAACTCTGAATTCAGAGATATGGCAGGCGAGGAATTTGAGATGCTTTACACTGGACATTGCCTTGGACTGGAAACTGAATTCTGACAAAGCGGGTATCAGAAGAGACTCAGACAATGGCGACTTTCTAAAGCATGGGCTGCTGGTATTTATTGAAACTAACTGAAAACTTCAAAAACACAGAAGCAGAAACAACAACACCAACAACAACAAAAAACTTTTACTCATCTGTGATTTCTTTTGAAGCCTTCATGTAAACAGTGAGCTCTCTTCTGGAAATAATAACTAGGTCTGCAGACACATGGCAGAACAGGAGAGAAGAAAAAGGCAGGTATCTGAAATGAAAACTGCCAGAATTGTCCATGAAAACGTATCTCTTCCAATGATTGGGACATACTGTTGTTTAATTATCACTATGTCTTTTACCATTAATGAAATAGATGCAGTAATTTCCTGTTTATCAGAGAATAAAGGAAAAAACAAAGTTTGGGACCCTTCCTAATAGGTTTTGGACAGAAGAGAATTCCATTTACTTTCCTACATTTTATCTGCATGCATATTTAATCTTTTTTTTTCCTGGAGGATTTCTTTTTTAATTTTCATTACAGTATAGTTGTTTTGCAATGACATGTTATTTTCTGCTGTATAGCAAAATCAATCAGCTATACATACATCCTCTGTCAGATTTCACTCCCAGTTAGGTCACCGAAGAGCATTGAATAGAGTTCCTTGTGCTATACAGTAGGTTCTCATTAGTTATCTATTTTATGCATAGTATCAGTAGCGTATATATGGATACCAAGGAGGAACGGGAGGTGGGATAAACTGCTACAATTATTCTTTATTGGACCAAAGTTTCCTGAAAAACTTTTTGGTCAGAAGCTATGACACTGCCTCACCTGAGAGCTGACTGCAAGTTTATTTGACTTGGTAAAGTAACGGATGCAACTGAATAAGAGAACCAAGATGTTTTTTTCCCCTAGAAAACTCCAAATTTCACAGTAAGGGCCTAGGTATGTAAGGGAAGGAATAATTATTGTATATACACACAAAAACTAGACTTCTGTAATTAATTGCATACCCTTCATGGTGAAAGCTGGATAATTTTGCAGAAATCAATAGCTTTATGGAGTCCAATAGGTCCTTGCTGAGAGCTTTTGAGTTATTAAGTAAACATTTTTAATAATTAAGAAGCTCTGTTACAGAGAATTACTAAATTTGGATTAATGAGTGAGCAGGAAATTTCTGAGATTTAAGTCTAAAATGTTATGAAAAATAGCAATTGTGACTCTTATAGAAATTCAATGACATTTTATTATATTCATTTTTAGCACTGAATTACTTCCCCTAAAGCTGAATTTTTACCCCAGAAATTTAGTGAAATTTTAATAATTCAACAAATGCTCTTTGAGATAAGTTTTCCCAGTGCTCTTCTTAGGTGTGACTCTGGAATATATTGGAGAAGGGGAAATTCTCCCTCCTAGCAGGACATGAAGTTGAATTTTCACTCCATAGCTAAGAAAGTGAGTCTAGAAGCTGTTGTTGGTTGTTTGGTAGTCTCATCTTGTAGTTATATGGTGAAGTACGGTTCTGTGTATCAACTGGAAGTTGTCCCTGGGCATTGCCAGAGATGTGGTCAGTCTCAGTCCTGGGGTGACGTCTACTCCATGATGCTATCACAGGGGCTGCTACTATTTCCCTCAGTCGTGTCAGCAAATTAGAAGCTTAATATTTACTTTCCTTCTCCTTGTTTTTTTAAAATATTGAAACAAAATTGCTTTACAATGATGTGTTAGTTTCTGCTGTACAAAGAAGTGAATTAGCTATCTGTATACACATGGCCCCTCCCCCCGGGCCTCCCCCTACCTCCTCCTCACCACCCCTCTAGGTCATCACACCACACAGCACTGAGCTGAGGTCTTGGTGCTGTGCAACCACTCCCACTGGCTGCCTATTTCACATGAGGTAATGTATATATATCAAGGCTATTGGCTCAATTCATCCCCTCAATCCATTCCCCAGCTATGTCCTTAAGTCTCTTCTCCATGTCTGCATCTCTATTCCTGCCCTACAAATAGGCTCATCCATACCATTTTTCTAGATTCCACGTATATACGATACTTGTTTTGTCTTTGTGATTTACTTCACTCTGTATGACAGCCTCCAGGTTCATCCACATCTCTACAACTGACTTTCTGTTCATCTCAGGAATATGCTTTCTTCTCCAGCATAAAAGTGAAAAAATGCTAGATCAATGAAAACTGTTTCTGCAGATGAATTTATTACATATATGCCCCACTTGGATATCTTTTGATTTTTTCATCACTATGACAAATTTTAAAATATTTCTGTCACTTTTATATAATTGTTCTTGGCTTCCAAGAATTTCAGTTCCTAATAGCTCTTTTATGGAAAGAATGGAATTGTTAACTCACGGGCATAAATGAATGTTTCATGTAGTGATTTATTACTAGACCCTGAGAATATTTTCTGGAGATTAATTGTATTAAAAGCCCTATATAATTTTTTTTTCTTCTAGCATAAAAGGAAATGATCCACATCTTAAAATGTTTTTTGCCTCACAAAAGTCTGGCTCCTACAAATTTTGCATTTTTTAAAATTACAATAACCTGAGAGGAAAAATAAATCAACTGTTGAAGAAAAAAAAAAAATCAGCATCTAGGACACCTCCAATTAAGTCAGTGAACCAATGCTTTCCATTTTGAACAGATGTTCCTCCCCTTTTCCAAGTACTGCACAGGTTTTCATACCTACTTGGTCTATTTATATTGTACTTGGCTTGTCTTCAAATTCTATTAAATGACAGCCTTTAAATGAAAAAGGGCATTTGATTTTGCCAACTCCATGGGCCACATAAGTGCACACATCTCCATGTTCCTCAAAAATCAAGTTCCTTCCTAATCGAGGGGACCAGTATTTGAACCTGGAAATCATAAATAAGTTTTATCTGACTTTTCTAAGTAACAATGCTAAATTAAGCAAAGATAGAATCATCCCTAAGAATTATTATTATCCTTCATTTACTCTGTGAAATGAAGCCCACCTTTGTCATGAATATTATCATTGTTTTACTTTTGACTAGGCTTCCCAGGGGGCTCAGTGATAAAGAATTCACTTGCCAATTCAGGAGCCACAGGATACATATGTTCAATCCCTGGGTCAGGAAGATCCCCTGAAGAAGGAAATAGCAACCCACTCCAGTATTCTAGCTGGCATAATCTCAGAGGAGCTTGGCAGGCTACAGTTTATGTGGTCACAAAGAGTTAGACACAACCAAGTATGCATGCACTTTTGACTAGATGTTGGTTAAAAAAAAAAAAATTCTCACTTTTCACTTACCAAAACAATAAAGCGGCAAAATATCAATCACAAAATCTATCTACATGCCTTCCCAGGAATTTTTAAGCTATTAGAAGTATTCTTGCCAGGAGAATCCCACAGATGGAGGAGACTAGTGGGCTGCTGCCCATAGGGTCGCACAGAGTTGGACACCGCTGAAGCAACTTAGCATGCATACGTGCATTGGAGAAAGAAATGGCAACCCCCTCCAGTATTCTTGCCTGGAGAATCCCAGGGGTGGGGCAGCCTGGTGGGCTGTCATCTGTGGGGTCGCACAGAGTCGGACACGACTAAAGCAACTTAGCAGCAGCAGCAGCAGGACGTATGTCTTATGGAGGTATGCTTATTCAGGATTCTACTTATGTTTGTCTTCAAAATCTTGATGCGTAAGATGGTATCATTAAAAGTAAAGATAAAGTGTTTTATAATTCACCCTTGTAAGAGTAGTTTCAGCAATACGTGAACCATGAACTTCCTGATGTTCAAGCTGGTTTTAGAAAAGGCAGAGGAACCAGAGATCAAATTGCCAACATCCGCTGGATCATGGAAAAAGTAAGAGAGTTCCAGAAAAACATCTATTTCTGCTTTATTGACTAGGCCAAAGCCTTTGACTGTGTGGATTACAATAAACTGTGGAAAATTCTGAAAGAGATGGGAATACCAGACCACCTAACCTGCCTCTTGAGAAATTTGTATGCAGGCCAGGAAGCAACAGTTAGAACTGGACATGGAACAACAGGCTGGTTCCAAATAGGAAAAGGAGTATGTCAAGGCTGTATATTGTCACCCTGCTTATTTAACTTATATGCAGAGTTCATCATGAGAAACGCTGGACTGGAAGAAGCACAAGCTGGAATCAAGATTGCCGGGAGAAATATCAATAACCTCAGATATGCAGATGACACCACCCTTATGGCAGAAAGGGAAGAGGAACTAAAAAGCCTCTTAATGAAAGTAAAAGAGAAGAGTGAAAAAGTTGGCTTAAAGCTCAACATTCAGAAAACAAAGATCATGGCATCCGGTCCCATCACTTCATGGGAAATAGATGGGGAAACAGTGGAAACAGTGTCAGACTTTATTTTTTGGGGCTCCAAAATCACTGCAGATGGTGATTGCAGCCATGAAATTAAAAGACACTTACTCCTTGGAAGAAAAGTTATGACCAACCTAGACAGCATATTCAAAAGCAGAGACATTACTTTGCCGACTAAGGTCCGTCTAGTCAAGGCTATGGTTTTTCCAGTAGTCATATATGGATGTGAGAGTTGGACTGTGAAGAAGGCTGAGTGCTGAAGAAATGATGCTTTTGAACTTAGAAAAGGCAGAGGAAGACTTTGTTGGAGAAGACTCTTGAGAGTCCCTTGGACTGCAAGGAGATCCAACCAGTCCATTCTGAAGGAGATCAGCCCTGGGATTTTTTTGGAGGGAATGATGCTGAAGCTGAAACTCCAGTACTTTGGCCACCTCATGCGAAGAGTTGACTCATTGGAAAAGACTCTGATGCTGGGAGGGATTGGGGGCAGGAGGAGAAGGGGACGACAGAGGATGAGATGGCTGGATGGCATCACTGAGCTCAATAGACGCCAGTCTGAGTGAACTCCGGGAGTTTGTGATGGACAGGGAGGCCTGGCGTGCTGCCATTCATGGGGTCGCAAAGAGTCGGACACGACTGAGTGACTGAACTGAACTGAACTAAAGAGTAGCTTTATAATTTCATTCGATATCTCATTGAAGATTCCATCGAAAGTGAAAGTGCTGGTCGTTAAGTGGTGTCTTCACAACCCCAGGGACTCCAGCCCACCAACTTCTCTCTCCATGGGATTTTCCAGGCAAGAATACTGGACTGGGTTGCTGTTTCCTCCTCCATGGGATCTTCCCAACCCAGGAATCAAACCTGTGTCTCCTGCATTGCAGAATGATTCTTTACCACTGCTCCCCTGCGAAGCCCTTGGTTTCACCAAAAAGGACAGTGTATCATAAATCAGTTTTGACTCCCCTGTGAATGTGCATTCACTGTTCTGGTTTATTTTAGAATTATTTTCTAAATGTCCTTTAAATATTTACATGAGAATTTAGCCATTTCAATGACAAACCACAGATCAGAGCATCCACCTTTTTTTACCTATAGTTTCAAGAAACTCAAGTTACACCATCTCTTGATAGATATTCAAGTCATCTGAATATCCCAGGAGGTGTCCACCACCTTAAGAGTATTGAGAAATCCAACAAACTGTTAAAGCAGAGATCCCTGTGACTCAATGGAGACTTAGCAGATTCTAATCTGGGCTGTAGCCTAGAAATAGGAATTTTAATAAGTTCCCTGGTAATTATCAAATTTGAAAAGCCCTACTTTACTATTTTTTCTTTAAAATTATTTTAATTATATTTTAAAACATAGTGTACATTTCATTTGCTAACATCATGAAAATCCCCTATTAACCATTTCATGACTACTGGTGGCTATTTTTTTTCTTTCAATTATTGTTTGAATTCTAGAGTGAAATAAAGTGCACTATTTATTGCTATCCTCACTTGGGGATTTAACATTTTAAAGACTTGCATACATCAAATACACTTGCACACATCAAGTGATTTATTTTTCTTCTCTTTGTCATTTTGGTTTCTGCTTTTCTATTTTATTCTTAACAAAGGGAAGTCTCCCACCACACCCCAGACATTAGTGGTAGAAAAAATAACAAAGGAAATATCCCCAAGCCATATAATAAATATCTGGATATGGAGTATAGGTATGTGCTTTCGAGGGAGGAGAGATGGATAGGAAAACTTTACAGAGAGAAAATACTACAGTCTGCAAAAAAAAAAAAAAAAAAAATTTAAGGTGTTAAAATCACATGACAAAAAGAATGCAACTAAATCTTTCAAATATCATTGGCTATTTAATCTGGAGTTAGTGAAAACTGTCTCTAAAACCATGAATACTGCCAAGAAACAGGAAGAAGAGATGAAAGAGTAAATCTGTTTGTTATTTATGAATCATGTAGCTGACAGTGGCTGACCCAGAGGCAATATCTGTGAGTAGAGAAGAGATTATCTGTAAAATAACCAATGTAATGTTTGCATTTTATCTCCAATTATAATCATTAGTCAACTCTCCCAGGTGTGTAAGCTGATACAGTGATACAATGTAAACTGTATTATTTCTAGAAACGAGTGTAAAATAACAGTCTCAATTAACCCCTAATAAACTCAGTATCTAGCAAAGTTCCTATCATGTTGTATCCATTCTATTAATAACAATAAATTTAATTATTGTTCTTGCTGTTGTTTAGTCACTAAGTCATGTCTTAATCTTTCTGATCCCATGAACTGCAGCACACCAGGCTTCCCTGTCCTTCACTATCTCCCAGAGTTTGGTCAAACTCATGTCCATTGAGTCAGTGATGCCATCCAACCATCTCATCCTCTGTCACCCTTTCTCCTCCTGCCCTCAATCTTTTACAGCATAGAGTCTTTTGCAATGAGTCAGCTCATCGCATCAGGTGGTCAAAGTATTGGAGCTCCAGCTTCAACATCAGTCCTTCCAATGAATATTCAGGGTTCATTTTCTTTAGGATTGACTGGTTTGGTCTCCTTGCAGTCTGAGGGACTCTCAAGCATTTTCTTTATAACAGTTCCTATTTACAGAAATGACTAATTTTAATCTTTACTTCTTACAGCAGTAGATGCAATGATAGAACCTAAAACAATAAATATTTGTTTGTATTTCCCTTATGAAAGCTAATAATTATAATCTGTTTATTTTAGGAATCAGAAACTAAATGTTGTGACAGCAACCAGGTTCATCCTAAAAAGATAAAATTATATACTTATAGAAAAATGGAACTATTCTTATGTATCCAAAAATCCAAATGAAGCATTAGTCACTCAGTCATGTCTGACTCTTTTGTGACCCCATGGACTGTAGCCCACCAGGCTCCTCTGCCCATGGGATTCTCCAGCAAGAATACTGTAGTGGATTGCCATTCATTTTCCAGGGGATCTTCCTGGCCCAGGGATTGAACCCAGGTCTCCAGCATTGTAGGCATATTCTTATATCATCTGAGCCAGCAGGGAAGCCCCGATTCAAAATTACTAAGGATTTTTTCCCTCTGTACTTATGCAATTTTTCCACCTTTGTAACTCATATTTACCACTTATAAACATATTCTTCTTAATGATTTAATTGTCATATACATCTCAAGGGGAATCTTCCTAAAATGCAGGTTCTAATTCCTAGGTCTATGAAAGAGTTTGAGATTCTGAATTTCTAGCAAACTAAGATGAGACTGATGCTGCTGATCTGCCAACCACATTTTGAGTAGCAAGGCTTTAATAAGCCTCGAAAAGGTATTGAATATGGACATTGAAAATGTGGATGCAACTGAATAAATATATCAGGTCGTCTTGAGACAGGCTGTCCCCGAGGACCTGGGATCCTTTGTTGCAGTGCTTGCACCTGGACAAATGTCTCCTCGAGCAACAAAATACAAAGAAACTATAAGGGGCTTTAAAAAATTGTGTGTATGTGAGGCTGGAGCCAATTATGGACAAAATACAGAAAAGACCAAAAAGCCCAACTGCCACTTCTGATGAGCTGGGAGCAAGATCAGGGGCTGCTCATGCCCCCTTCACTCAACACAATCAAAGGAGGTGTGGGGGGCAAACCATCTAAGACACCCTTTCTCACCCCTGGACCAACCCTGACTTTCACCCCATGTAACGAACCAGTTCTCCCAGGATCAGGTGGCTAGCAACAAAATCTGATCCTTGCTTTCACTCCCCTCTGCTGCAGCAGTGAAAGCGTTAGTTGCTCAACCATGTCTGACTCTTTGCGACCCCATGGACGGTAGCCTACCAGGTTCCTCTGTTCATGGGATTCTCCAGACAAGAATACTGGAGTGGGTTGCCATGCCATCCTCTAGGGGATTTTTTCCAACCCAAGGATTGAGCCCCAGCCTTCTGCATTGGCAGGGAGATTATTTACCATCTGAGCCACTAGAGAAGCAGGGGCCCCCGTAAAGCCTTGCCTGAATTTCTTGTTTGGCCTCTGATCAATTTCTATTGACTAAGGAGGCCAAGAACCCTGGTCAGTAACAGTCTAATGCTGTGTATTCATTAGTCTGGACATCTGTGCTGCTATATTACAGGGGGTTAGGGGTGTTACCAAGGTTTTTTTCAGTTTTCATGTTGCTGTGTATCTCTTTCTACTCCATTCTCCAAACACCATATCATTTGCTTTTGTCTTATTTTTCCCGACTCATTTATAAAGTAACATGCATCAAAGAAACATGCCTGTGAAACTGTCAAGAACTCTGGAAGGACTTGACTCCTTCCAGAGGAGCAAAAGTTCCTTGCTCACTCCTTTAAGAGTTTTGCAGAAATGCCTGCTGTCTAGACAAGCCACCTCAGCCACCATCTGCTTGCAACCTGGCTTCAAATGACTCCAGTCTCAAAGAGGCACGCAGCAGGCCTGCCAGACTCCAGCATCCTTGTGCAGCTGTTCATGGTTGATAAAGAACGGGGTTGATAATCGTTACCTCTCTCTCCTTCTCACAACACCCATTTTCCAACCACCACAGTTCACTTTTCAGCTGTTAACTACGAAAAAAGGGCACATGCTATGTTACATATGATGACCTCATTTGCAAAGCTCCAAAATTGTTCTAGTCACCTTGAGAAAACAATGGTAACCTGAAAGAACAGAACATAAAGGCCAATAAAGACACTATATTAGGATTTACCAACATGATTCCCAGGTGGCTCAGGGGTTAAAGAACCCACCTGCCAATGCAGGAGATGTGGGTTTGATTCTTGGATTGGGAAGAACCCCTAAAGGAAGAAATGGCAACTCGGCGCAGTATTCTTGCCTGGAGAATCCCAGGGACAGAGGAGCCTGGTTGGCCATATTCTATGAGGTTGCAAACAGTCAGACACAACCTACTGACTAAACAACACCCACACAATTTATATAAGGAAGCAGCAGGCACTTTTACACACACAGTCATACCTTCCCTAAATATTATTTAAAGTCATCCAGACAAAAGTATCTTTATCGTACTGAAGTACCCTCTGTGAACTAGTTCTAGGTTGTGTTTTCCTGCAACAAGTTTGCTGAGTGAAAAACAAAGCTCTGTGATGTATTATTTTGAGCAAATGATCAACAAAATAATTATCTTCAGATGCAACAAGATGCCCTGCAATAAAATGCATTCCATGATCAAATGTTTTGCCAGTGATAATGTTGCATTTAATAATAGTAGAGTTGGTGATTTTTAGAATAACAACATGAATAGCCTTTCCTAAAATGGAGTTTTGGTACAAAAGTTCCATTAACTAAAAAACATACAAATGTGAATTAAATATTTTGATTTCACTCACTGGGTTCTTTTTTCAGCTTCATTCAGTAAGAGGATATACATTTTTAAAAACCTTTTATTTTATAGTCAAGTATGGGGAGACTTAGGTTCAATCACTGGGTTGGGAAGATCTCCTGGAGGAGGGCATGACAGCTCACTCCAAGCATTCTTGCCTGGAGAATCTCCATAGGCAGAGGAGCCTGGTATGCTACTCTGGGGTTGCAAAGAGTTGGACACAACTGAGCGACTAAGCACAGAATAGAGTTAATTAACAATATTGGGACAGTTTCAGGTGGATAGGAAAGGGACTCAATCATACATGTACATGTATCCATTCTCCTCCAAATTTCCTGCCCATCGATATAACACTGAGCAGAGCTCCCTGTGCTCTATAGTAGGTCCTTGTCGGTTATCCATTTTAAATACAGCAGCATGTACATGTCCATAACAAACTCTCTAACTATCCCCACTGAATGTATAGGAGTGACAATATATCATGCAGGGAAAAAAAGGTAAAAGAATGGGTAAAACAAATTCTCTTCATCCTCCCCCATTCACCACTTTATTATGACCAGTTAAGACTCACATTTGAGGAACCTCAAACAAAACACCAACACACCTTGACTATTAGTTCTCATATAAGACAATGATGAGTATAAGCCTTAATCCTAATACAAATCTACACATTTGAAACTTCTGTCATTAACAGTTGTACCTGTGTTAAGTCACTTTGGTCATGTCTGACTCATTGTGACCCCATGGACTGGAGCCTGCCAGGCTTCTCTGTACAAGGGATTCTCCAGGCAAGAATACTGAAGTGGGTTGCCATGCCCTCCTCCAGGGGATCTTCCAATCAGTGGATTGAATCGATGTCTCTTATATCTCCTACATTGGCAGGCAGGTTCTTTACAATAAGTGTCATCTGGTTGGTGTTTCCAAATATTTAAAAATATCATCATTAGATGAAAAGTAAAGAGGAGAGTGATTACCACTTGAGATAGCTTTAACTTTATCTGGAAATCCAAATTGTCAGTAAACCCAGATTAGGTTTTCAGAAAGGATGAGCTAGGATACTTTCCTCAGTTCAGTTCAGTAGCTCAGTTGTGTCTGACTCTTTGTGACCCCATGGACTGCAGCACACCAGGCCTCCCTGTCCATCACCTACCCCCAGAGTCTACTCAAACACATGTCCATTGAGTCAGTGATGCCATCCAACTGTCTCATCCTCTGTTGTCCCCTTCTCCTCCCGCCTTCAATCTTTCCCAGCATCAGGTTCTTTTCAACTGAGTCAGTTCTTCATGTCAGGTGGCCAAAGTATTGGGGTTTCAGCTTCAGCATCAGTCCTTCCAATGATTCAGGATGGATTTCCTTTAGGATGGACTGGTTGGATCTCCTTGCTATCCCAGGGACTCTCAAGAGTTTTCTCCAACACCACAGTTCTAAAGCATCAATTCTTTAGGGCTCAGATTTCTTTGTAGTCCAACTCTCACATCCATACCTGACTACTGAAAAAGCTGCAGCCTTGACTAGACAGACCTTTGTTGGCAAAGTAACATCTCTGCTTTTTAAAATGCTATGTAGGTTGGTCATAACTTTTCTTCCTAGGTGCAAGTGTCTTTTAATTTCCTGGCTGCAGTCACCATCTGCAGCAATTTTGAAGCCCCCATAAAATAAAGTCTCTCACTGTTTTCCAACCTATTTTCCATGAAGTGACGGGACCAGATGCCATGATCTTAGTTTTCTGAATGTTGAGATTTAAGCCAATTTACCTTCCTATATGAATGCAATGAAGAATAGCCACTACAACTCTGCTGTGCTAAACCTATATTAAGAACAAAATATGGCAGGATGACCAGTCACGGGTACACTGCAAGATGGAGGTGAATAACCACCTGCAGACATGTCTGAAGACCTTTTCTTGTGAACACAATCTCCTGGCAATTCAGACAAAGTGAGATTGCTGAGGAATCCTGGGAAGAAAGCAGCCAGCAGGCCCTCTGTGATGTGTGCTTCTCAAAAGACTTTCCCACTAAAGATGCAAACAAAAGCATTCCCACGAAAAATACTGACAAGCATTGAGGAGACATCTTTTACTGACCAAACCAAAAGCTGGCATCAGACAAAGTTTTACATTTAACTGTGCATTGACTGTGGGGTTCTATTTCTGGTATGAAAAGGATCTTATCCATATACAAGATATGTCAAAGATATGCATAAAATTATTTATAAATGGAAAGAATCAGAGCCAGGAAAGTTTGTGTTACAGACTTTTCTAAAGAAGGCAGACTGATTAACATTTCAAATCTGTTAATGTTTCAAGTTTTTCATATTCCATAAAGTGCTTGTATGTATTTACATCATTGGTGGTGCATATCAGCTCATATGGATAGAGTATGCATGCATAATTTATAGGTAAGAAAAATGAGGCTAAAAACACATGACCGTAACTTACTCTCAGATCATCTGCTCCCACCATATCATACTGACTCTGAATATAGTGATGCAAGAGGAGATATTTGCCTACAATTTAGTACAAGTAGCAAGAGGAAGAGAACAAATGTGAAAATAATATAGACGTTTCATGTGAGATAAATGGTCTCCACCACAGTTCTGGATTTGAGGACCTCAAATGAATGCATGTGGGGAAAAGTAGGAATTAAAGCCAAACCAACAACGTATAATATTTCCCTGCCCAAGGAAGCAAATGGAAAAGATACAGTTTAAATGAACAGACTTTAGTTGAAGACTTAAAAACCCAACAATAACCAAGAAAATCTCTAACAGTAGAATAACATTTAAAGAGGCCTCATAAGAGAGAGAATTCCTTGGTATAAACTTAAGAGAGCATGGTATTTACTCGACTGAACAGAATGGACATACCAGGCACTTTTCTATTTCATGGAGAAGTCTGCATTAGTAGATAAGTTGTTCTGAAATTGTTGACTATTCCTTATGATAAAAAAAAGATGATTCCTTACCATTCAATAGAATAAACAGTTATGGATTAGTTAAACCAAAACTAAATCTACAAAAAAAATTAGTAAAGCATATTAACAACATCAATAAAGGAAACCTTTAAGGGGGGGGGAAAGGACTTTGCAAGAGTATTAAATGAAAAGGTTCAAAAAGGAGAAACTCTTGTATAAAACCTATAAAAACTATTGTATAAAGCCAACAAAGGTTTAATGTCCAGAAAATAAAAACAACTCTCAGAAAGCAGAATGAAATTGCATCTCAACAGAAATATAAGGAAATAAGAGATTCACAGAACAACAACAACAACAACAAAATGCAAAGGGTCGAGAAGCCAAAAGAGATTTGTTATTACAAATCATCTTGTAAGAATAAATTATGATGAGATGCTACTTGATATCCCTAATATAGTCAAATTTTTATAAGTTTGATAATAAAAAGCATGTTACAATAACAGGTGAAGAAGGAACTCATTTATATTTATGGAGTTTAGGTAAAATGTTACAGAATTCTGGAAAACTTGAAGATGTGCATATCCCATGAACTAGAAATTCCACAACTAGGAGTGTAACTCTGAAAACTGTAACATATGGGCACAAGGAGACATGTAAAAAGACATATTAGAAAACTAGCAGAAAAAGAACTTGTTTTCTATATAAAATGTGTTTTCTAAAGAATAAATAAATGCAGAATATATACACAATGGCATTGTAAAGCAAGCAAATTTTGTTTATACATATATTAAAAAAAATATATATATACACACACACATATATATCCATGTGAAAGTGAAAGTCATTCAGTTGTGCCTGACTCTTTGCAACCCCATGGATTATATAGTCCATGGAATTCTCCAGGCCAGAATACTGGAGTGGGTGGCTTATCCCTTCTGCAGGGGATCTTCCTGACCCAGGAATCGAACTGGGGTCTCTTGCACTGCAGGGAAATTCTTTGCCAGCTGAGCTACCAGGGAAGCCCATATATGTGTGTATGGATATAAAATTAAGTAAATCTGCATTACAAAAATTAAATTGCAAAATAACTAGTATATCATCATACTGTTTATAATTTTAAAACAGAAAATTTAGTCATTACAGTGATCAAATAAATGCATGGCTTATAAAAATATAAAAGTAATTAGATATGACATACAGCAATTTTAACCTAAAAGTTAACTCTAGGGATCAAGCAATGGAAGAGAGATGACAGTGTTGAGATGAGTATGTTTTATTCATTTCAATAAAGAAATAATGCAAAGTAAATAAAACATAATGTTAACATCTGTTTAATCTCAGTTATGGACACATGTGTCAGTGATGTTATCTTTGAAAAATTTTACGTTTCATAATTACACATTTTTAAAGTGTATGTTAAAGAAAGTATCTGAGAACATAAACATAGGAAGTCTACATATAAGAACTACAACCAAAGTACTTTAATACTGCTGTGCATCTAACTACTTATTACAGTCACTTCTCTAGATGAAATATTTCTTTCTAAGTGAAAGTAGCCAAGAATTTTTCCAGTTAGTCATCTATATCAATGCAGAGAAACTGCAAGATGATTCTTCCACACTTATTTTTTAAACATATGTTTTCCGTGTTAACAACTGAAGTCCAAATTAAGCAAGCAGCCACAGAAGAAATTTTCCCCAACCCTAATCGGAAGGTGACTTCCCTGGTGGCTCAGTGGTAAAGAACATGCCTGTCAATGCCGGAGAAGCAGATTTGACCCCTGGTTTGGGAAGATCCCCTGGAGAAGGAAATGGCAACCCACCCCACTATTCTTGTCTTGGAAATCCCATGGACAGAGGAGCCTGGCAGGCTACAGTCCATGGAGTTCCAAAGAGTTGACTGAGTGGCTCAGTTGACTGAGTCACATGACTGAGTGACTAAACAGCAACAACAAATCAGAGTAGGCAACACTAAAACAAAGCTACATTGCATACAGCATACATTGGCTGAAAGAAAACATAATAGAATGGAAGTAAGTATTCCTAGCCTCAAAGCAGTCAATACTAAAGGAAATCCACCCTGAATGTTCACTAGAAGGACTGATGCTGAAGCTGAAGCTCCAATACTTCAGCCACCCAATGTGAAGAGCCAACTCATTGGAAAAGATTCTGATGCTTGGAAAGATTGAGGGCAGGAAGTAAGCACCAAGGTTGGCACTTATCTAGGTTCAAGTCTCTTCAAGCCAACAGAATACCCTCCCCACAACAGACACTGTATTGTACTTTTCCAGGACTTGGAGCTGGAAGGAAAGACAGCAGATACATGAATTATTATAGTGAGATGTGACTTGTGAGCAAACATCTGCACATGATTACCCAGCACCACGCCCTACACACCCTGATTTTGCTGTTCTTCCTGCATGTACCAAGTACACTCACCTCAACACTTTTCAGGTAGCATGTAGCTGGTTTCCTTGTCCCCTAATATTTCTGCAAAGATATAACTTCGTCAGCCAATCTTGGGGCTTCCCAAGAAGCTCAGTGGTAAAGAACCCACCTGCCAGTGCAGGAGGTACATGAGATGAGGGTTTGATCCCTAGGTCAGGGATGTTTCCCTCGAGAAGGAAATGGCAGCCCACTCCAGTATTCTTGCTTGGAGAATCCCATGGACAGAGAAGCCTAGTGGGCTACAGTCCACATGATCATGAAAAGTGGGACATGAGTTATTGAGCACAACCAACCAATCTTTCCTGGATCACTTTAGGTGAAAGTGCACTGTCCCTCCCTAGCCTCTTGGAAATTTTTATCTTCCCTTCCTGCTTCTTCATTATTATTTTTTTCCCATAAAATTCAACACCATATAACAACAACTACGTATATTCCCCAGGGTCAAGGAAAGGAATGCCTGTTTCATAAACAACTACCTACCTAGCATCTACAATCATCTTTGCCACATAGATATTCAATAAATAAGAGTTATTTTCAACTACTACTTCTGTTGTGTTTATTTTTAAAATCCTAGTTCAATGAACTCCTTCAAGCATTGAATAGATCTATATCATCTTATAGTAATATCCCATTGCTGAGACTGGATACATTAGATAATGCCTACCTAAAATGAATTTGAATAAGATAGATCTTAAATTATCTTTATCTGGGAAACTTTAATATTAGCAAAAATAAGAAAGCGATAAAAATACAGTTTTGTCCTGGTAGCTGAAGGCAGGAAAGTGACAGACAGCTGGCAATTTATAACTTCTAGCTGGTCTTTTAAAAATGTCAGAGTCCACAGATGCACAGCTCAGCGGTTACGATATTAAAGTGAAACAGCGTTTCTAATGGTCTGCAACACCTGAGCAGGAGTGCTGCACTGCCTTACTGCGATCCTTCAGAGCTCCAAGGGAACGTTCACTGCAGCCAATAGCCAGGAAAAATGACTACTGTGAAGCACTCACTATCCATAGATGTGACATACACACTACACACACATATCCCAACACACACACATACACAACAACATACACACACACCCGTACAGACACACACACACGATACACACAACTATACACACACAAGTACACACACAATGCACACAACTACACACACACCCCTACAGACACACATACACACAACACACACACACACACACACACACACACACACACACACACACACTCCTGCTTCAAAGACTGTTTTAATCACCAAAATTTGAACCTTTTGTTACTCTCTGTCTACACGGACTGATTCTGAAGCTGAAGCTCCAATACTCAGAACACCTGATACAAAGAGCCAACTCACTGGAAATGACCCTGATGCTGGGAACGACTGAAGGTAAGAGTAGAAAGCGGTGGCAGAGGATGAGATGGTTGGATGGCATCACTGACTCAATGGACATGAGTTTCAGCAAACTCAGGGAGATAGTGAAGTACAGGGAAGCCTGGTGTGCTGCAGTTCATAGGGTTGCAAACAGTTGGACACAACTTAGTGACTAAACAACAGCAACGACATGTTAATTGGCCTATATCATATCTATTCTTCTTTTTTCTCTATAAATATTGTTTATATACATGTATACTTCTCTATGCTTTTCATGCTACTTGGTCTTAAAGATTTTTAAACAAAATTAACACGAGTGATGAAATAAGTAATTTGAGATTCTAGAGTAAATAAACATTATTATGTGCTTTGAGAAGACAAACAATGATTTTTTAAAATGATTTACATAAGTCATTTATTTTATTCAAGATAATACCAGTATGTTGATATTTTTTAATATAAATTTATTTATTTTAATTGGAGGCTAATTACTTTACAATATTGTATTGGTTTTAACAAACATCAACATGAATCCACCACGGGTGTACAAGTGTTCCCTATCCTGAACCCCCCTCCCACCTCCCTCCCCGTAACAGCCCTCTGAGTCATCCCAGTGCACCAGCCCTAAGCATCTTGTATCCTGCATTGAACCTGGACTGGTGATTTATTTCATATATGATATTACATATGTTTCAATGACATTCTCCCCAAACATCCCACCCTCTCCCTCTCCCACAGAGTCCAAAGACTGTTCTATACATCTGTGTCTCTTTTGCCATCTCGCATACAGGGTTATCATTACCATCTTTCTAAATTCTGTATATATGCATTCATATATATGAATATATATATGTATTGCTGTTTTTCATTCTGGCTAACTTCACTCTGCATAATAGGCTCCAGTTTCATCCACCTCATTAGAATGGATTCAAGTGTATTCTTTTTAATGGCTGAGTAATACTCCATTGTGTATATGTACCACAGCTTTCTTATCCATTCATCTGCTGATGGACATCTAGGTTGCTTCCATGTCCTGGCTATTATAAACAGTGCTGCAATGAACATTGGGGTTCACGTGTCTCTTTCAATTCTAGTTTCCTTGGTGTGTATGCCCAGCAGTGGGATTGCTGGGTCATAAGGCAGTTCTATTTCCAGTTTTTAAAGGAATCTCCAAACCGTTCTCCATAGTGGCTGTACTAGTTTGCATTCCCACCAACAGTGTAAGAGGGTTCCCTTTTCTCCACACCCTCTCCAGCATTTATTGCTTGTAGACTTTCGGATAGCAGCCATTCTGACTGGTGTGAAATGGTACCTCATTGTGGTTTTGATTTGCATTTCTCTGATAATGAGTGATGTTGAGCATCTCTTCATATGTTTGTTAGCCATCTGTATGTCTTCTATGGAGAAATGTCTGTTTAGTTCTTTGGCCCATTTTTTGATTTGGTTCATTTATTTTTCTGGAATTGAGTTGCATAAGTTGCTTGTATATTTTTGAGATTAGTTGTTTGTCAGTTGCTTCATTTGCTATTATTTTCTCCCATTCCGAAGGCTGTCTTTTCACCTTGTTTATAGTTTCCTTTGTTTTGCAGAAGCTTTTAAGTTTAATTAGGTCCCATTTGTTTATTTTTGCTTTTATTTCCAATATTCTGGGAGGGGGGGTCATAGAAGATCCTGCTGTGATTTATGTCGGAGAATGTTTTGCCTATGTTCTCCTCTAGGAGTTTTATAGTTTCTGGTCTTACGTTTAGATCTTTAATCCATTTTGAGTTTATTTTTGTGTATGGTGTTAGAAAGTGTTCTAGTTTCATTCTTTTACAAGTGGTTGACCAGTTTTCCCAGCACCACATGTTAAAGAGATTGTCTTTAATCCATTGTATATTCTTGCCTCCTTTGTCAAAGATAAGGTGTCCATAGGTGTGTGGATTTATCTCTGGGCTTTCTATTTTGTTCCACTGATCTATATTTCTGTTTGTACCAGTACCATACTGTCTTGATGACTGTGGCTTTTTAGTAGAGCCTGAAGTCAGGTATGTTGATTCCTCCAGTTCCATTCTTCGTTCTCAAGATTGCTTTGGCTATTCGAGGTTTTTGTATTTCCATACAAATTGTGAAATTATTTGTTCTAACCCTGTGAAAAATACCGTTGGTAGCTTGATAGGGATTGCATTGAATCTATAGATTGCTTTGGGTAGTATACTCATTTTCACTATATTGATTCTTCCAATCCATGACCATGATGTATTTCTCCATCTATTAGTGTCCTCTTTGATTTCTTTCACCAGTGTTTTATAGTTTTCTATATATAGGTCTTTAATTTTTTTAGGTAGATTTATTCCTAAGTATTTTATTCTTTTCGTTGCAATGGTGAATGGAATTGTTTCCTTAATTTCTCTATTTTCTCATTATTTGATAGTGTATAGGAATGCAAGGGATTTCTGTGTGTTGATTTTATATCCTGCAACTTTACTATATTCATTGATTAGCTCTAGTAATTTTCTGGTGGAGTCTTTAGGATTTTCTTTGTAGAGGATCATGTCATCTGCAAACAGTGAGAGTTTTACTTCTTCTTTTCCAATTTGGATTCCTTTTATTTATTTATTTATTTATTTTTCTGCTCTGATTGCTATGGCCAAAACTTCCAAAACTATGTTGAATACTAGTGGTGAAACTAGGCACCCTTTCTTGTTCCTGAATTTAGGGGAAATGCTTTCAATTTTTCACCATTGAGGATAATGTTTGCTTTGGGTTGGTCATATATAGCTTTTATTATGTTGAGGTATGTTCCTTCTATTCCAGCTTCCTGGAGAGTTTTTAATCATAAATGGATGTTGAATTTTGTCAAAGGCCTTCTCTGCATCTATTGAGATAATGATATGGCTTTTATTTTTCAATTTGTTAATGAGCTGTATTACATTGATTCATTTGTGGATATTGGAGAATACTTGCATCCCTGCGATAAAGCCCACTTGGTCATGGTGTATGATCTTTTTAATGTGTTGTTGGATTCTGATTGCTAGAATTTTGTTAAGGATTTTTGCATCTATGTTCATCAGTGATATTGGCCTGTAGTTTTCTTTTTTGTGGCATATTTGTCAGGTTTTGGTATTAGGGTGATGGTGGCTTCATAGAATGAGTTTGGAAGTTTACCTTCCTCTTCCTCTGGAAGAGTTTGAGTAGGATAGGTGTTAGCTCTTCTCGAAATTTTTGGTAGAATTCAGCTGTGAAGCCGTCTGGACCTGGGCTTTTGTTTGCTGCAAGATTTCTGATTACAGTTTCAATTTCCATGCTTGTGATGGGTCTGTTAAGATTTTCTAATTCTTCCTAGTTTGGTTTTGGAAAGTTGTACTTTTCTAAGAATTTGTCCATTTCTTCCAAGTTGTCCAATTTATTGGCATATAATTGCTGATAGTAATCTCTTATGATCCTTTGTATTTCTGTGTTGTCTGTTTTGATCTCATTTTCATTTCTAATTTTTAAAAATATAAATTTATTTATTTTAATTGAAGGTTAATTACTTTAAAATATTGTATTGGTTGTCCCATACATCACCATGAATCTCCCACAGGTATACACGTGTTCCCCATCCTGAACCCCCCTCCCTCCTCCCTCCCCGTACCACCCCTCTGGTTTGTCTCAGTGCACCAGCCCCAAGCATCCAGTATCATGCATTGAACCTGGACTGGCGATTCGTTTCATATATGATATTATAAGAAGAGTCATGTGTACCCCAATGTTCATTGCAGCAGTGTTTATAATAGCCAGGACATGGAAGCAACCTAGATGTTCATTTCTAATTTTATTGATTTGATTTTTCTCCCTTTGTTTCTTGATAAGTCTGGCTAATGGTTTGTCAATTTTATTTCTCCTTTCAAAGAACCAGCTTTTGGCTTTGTTTATTTTTTGCTATGGTCTCTTTTGTTTCTTTTGCATTTATTTCTGCCCTAATTTTTAAGATTTCTTTCCTTTTACTAACCGTGGGCTTCTTCATTTCTTCCTTTTCTAGTTGCTTCAGGTGTAGAGTTAGGTTATTTATTTGACTTTTTTCTTGTTTCTTGGGGTATGCCTGTATTGCTATGAACCTTCCCCTTAGCACTGCTTTTACAGTGTCCCACAGGTTTTGGGTTGTGTTTTCATTTTCTTTCATTTCTATGTATATTTTGATTTCTTTTTTGATTTCTTCTGTGATTTGTTGGTTATTCAGCAGTGTGTTGTTCTGACTCCATATGTTGGAATTTTTTAATAGTTTTTATCCTGTAATTGCACAATCCTTACTGCATTGTGGTCAGAAAAGATGCTTGGAATGATTTCAATTTTTTTGAATTTACCAAGGCTAGATTTATGGCCCAGGATGTGGTCTATCCTGGAGAAGGTTCTGTGTGCACTTGAGGAAAAGCTGAAATTCATTGTTTTGGGGTGAAATGTCTTACAGATATTGATTAGGTCTAACTGGTCTATTGTATCATTTAAAGTTTGTGTTTTCTTGTTAATTTTCTGTTTAGTTGATCTATCCATAGGTGTGAGTGGGGTATTAAAGTCTCCCACTATTATTATGCTATTGTTAATTTGCCCTTTCATACTTGTTAGCATTTGTCTTACATATTGTGGTGTTCCTATGTTGGGTGCATATGTATTTATAATTATTATATCTTCTTCTTGGAATTATCTTTTGATCATTATGTAGTGTCCTTCTTTGTCTCTTTACACAGCCTTTGTTTTAAAGTCTATTTTATCTGATATGAGTATTGCTACTCCTGCTTTCTTTTGGTCTCTATTTACGTGGAATATCTTTTTCCAGCCCCTCACTTTCAGTCTGTATATGTCCCCTGTTTTGAGGTGGGTCTCTTGTAGACAATATATATAGGGGTCTTGTTTTTGTATCCATTCAGCCAGTCTTTGTCTTTTGGTTGGGGCATTCAACCCATTTATGTTTAAGGTAATTATTGATAAGTATGGTCCCATTGCCATTTACTTTATTATTTTGGGTTCAAGTTGATACACCCTTTCTGTGTTTCCTTTCTGGAGAAGATCCTTTAGCATTTGTTGGAGAGCTGGTTTGTTGGTGCTGAATTCTCTCAGCTTTTGCTTGTCTGTAAAGCTTTTGATTTCTTCTTCATATTTGAATGAGATCGTTGCTGGGTACAGTAATCTGGGCTGTAGGTTATTGTCTTTCATCACTTTAAGTATGTCTTGCCATTCCCTCCTGGCCTGAAGAGTTTCTATTGAAAGATCAGCTGTTATCCTTATGGGAATCCCCTTGTGTGTTATTTGTTGTTTTTCCCTTGCTGCTTTTAATATTTGTTCTTTGTGTTTGATCCTTGTTAATTTGACTAATATGTGTCTTGAGGTGTTTTGCCTTGGGTTTATCCTGTTTGGGACTCTCTGGGTTTCTTTGACTTGGGTGATTATTTCCTTCCCCATTTTAGGGAAGTTTTCAACTATTATCTTCTCAAGTATTTTCTCATGATCTTTCTTTTTGTCTTCTTTTTTGGGACTCCTAGGATTCAAATGTTGGGGCGTTTAACATTGTCCTGAAGGTCTCTGAGATTGTCCTCATTTCTTTTAATTCATTTTTCTTTTTTCCTCTCTGATTCATTTATTTCTATCACACTATCTTCTACTTCACTAATCCTATGTTATGCCTCCATTATTCTACTATTTGTTCCATCCAGAGTGTTTTTGATCTCATTTATTGCATTATTCATTATATACTGACTCTTTTTTATTTCTTCTAGGTCCTTGTTAAACATTTCTTCCAGCTTCTTAATCCTTGTCTCCAGGCTGTTTATCTGTGATTCCATTTTGATTTCAAGATTTTGGATCATTTTCACTATCATTATTTGTAATTCTTTATTGTGTAGATTCCCTATCTCTTCCTCTTTTGTTTGGTTTGGTGGGCATTTATCCTGTTCCTTTAACCTGTTGGGTATTCATCTGTCCCTTCATCTTGTTTATATTGCTGGGTTTGTGGTGGCCTTTCTGTACTCTGGCAGTTTGTGGAGTTCTCTTTATTGTGGATTTTCCTCACTCTGGGTGGGGTTGGACGGGTGTCTTGTCAAGGTTTCCTGGTTAGGGAAGCTTGTGTCAATGTTCTGATGGGTGGAGCTGGATTTCTTCTCTCTGGATTGCAAGGAAATGTCAAGTAATGAGTTATGAGATGTCAATGGGTTTGGAGTGACTTTGGGCACTCTGTATATTGAAGCTCAGGGCTGTGTTCCTGTGTTGCTGGAGAATTTGCATGATATGTCTTGCTCTGGAACTTGTTGGCCCTTGGGTGGTCCTTGGTTTCAGTGTAAGTATGGAGGTGTTTGATAACCTCCTGTCAATTAATGTTCCCTGGAGTCAGGAGTTCTCTGGTGTTCTCAGGATGTGGACTTAAGCATCCTGCTTCTGGTTTTCAGTCTTATTTTTACAGTAGCCTCAAGACTTTTCCGTCTATACAGCACCATTGATAAAACATCTAGGTTAAAGATGAAAAGTTTCTCCACAGTGAGGGACACTCAGAGAGGTTCACAGAGTTACATGGAGAAGAGAAGAGGGAGGAGGGAGTTAGGGGTGACCCAAATGAGATGAGGTGTGATCGAAAGAGAAGAGAGCAAGCTAGCCAGTAATCACTTCCTTATGTGCACTCCACAGTCTGGACCTTTCAGGGATGTTCATGGAGTTATACAGAGAAGAGAAGAGGGAGGAAGGAGACAGAGGTGGCCAGGAGGATAAAGGGGGCAATCAAAAGGAGAGGGACAGATCCAGCCAGCAATCAGCTCCCTAAATGTTCTCCATCGTCTGGAACACACAAAGAGATACACAGAGTTAGGTAGAGAAGAGAAGGGGAAGGGAGGAGATAGAAGCGACCTGGTGGAGAAAAAGGAGAGTCCAATGGGGGAGAGAGCAGTCAAGCCAGTAATCTCACTCCCAAGTAAAAAATGGGTACTGAAAATTGGGTTCTTAATGGTACAAAATTGATAACAAATACCAAAAAGCAAAGATTAAAAATCTAGAGTAGAGGTTGGATTTTCCAAAATATAATATTAAAGAAAAGAAAAAAGAACAAAGTCACAACAATTATAAAAATTATATATATGTGAAGTTTGTTTTTAAAAATAGGGTCTCTTTTTTTTTGCAAAGTAATAGTAGGTTATAAAAATGAAAATTAAAGGAGTAATAAAGGACTTAAACATTTAAAAAAAAGAATGATAGTAAAAATAGTAAAAATATATAGGACTTTCTCTGGTGTTGTTGTGGGCAGTGTGGCTTCAGTTCATTTTCGGATAGTTCCTTGGTCCAGCTTATATTTCTCAAGATCTATAGGCCCCTTCCGATATAGTCAGTATGAAAAACAGGGTTTTAATCTATTGTACCTGTCACTTCCAAGGTGGTTCCCTATGTTTTAGCTTCTTCTGTTTGCTGGTCTCTTCAGCGTCTGATTTCTGCCCTGACACAAGGGGGTGGTGGTGGACACTTTTTTAGGCTCACTGTTTAGTCACACTGTGGGGAGGGAGGGACACTTCAAACAAATAACACTGGCGTGTGCTTGCAGTGCCTCAGCAACACTGGGCCTGCCCACACTCACGGCGCATGTGCCCTCCCTGCCCACACTGCTCAGGCTCTAAGCTGCTCCGCCGGGAACTGTCTGAGGCCGGCCCTGGGCTGCATGCACCTCCCAGGTCTAAGCCGCTCAGGTTCAGGCACTCGGGTAGTTCTCAGAGGCGTACACTCAGTTGGGCCTGTGTTTTGTGCCCTTTCCAGTTCCAAGCAGCTCAGATGATGAGGTGTTTGGCGAGTGCAGTCACTCTGATTTATTGACTACCCCGTCCCTGTCGCTCGGTTTTCTGGATGTACAACTGGTGCACCTTCTCAGACGGCAGAACCGCAAGAAGTCTTAGTTAGCAAAGAAGCCTGCTTGCAGTTTGGTAGATAATGCCTCTCTGGGGCTGTGACTGCCCCCTTCTGGCTCTGGCTGCCTGTCACCAGAGGGGGATGGTCTGCAGCCGGCTAGCTCTCTTCAGTCCTTTGTTCTGTGAGTGGGCCTGACGGTGCCTTAGGTTAGGGCTTTTTGCATGGTAGCTATCCCACAGTCTGATTTGCTAGCCCAAGTTATTCCCCCTCGGGGCATTCAGGCCCGGCCCTTACTCTAAGCAATGCAGCCCGCGCCTCTCTGCCCAGTCCCCCCTTGCTAGTGGCAGGTGCAGGCGTCTGCGCTGCTTCTCTGCTGGGGGAGTTACCGTTGGACACATAATCTGTGGGGTTTAATTATTCATTTATTTTTTTCTCTCAGTTATGTTGCCCTCTGTGCTTCCAAGGCTCACCACAGACTCAGCAGTGAGAGTGTTTCTTGGTGTTTGGAAACTTCTCTCTTTTTAAAACTCCTTCCCAGGATGGAGCTCCATCCTATCTCTTTTGTCTCTTTTCTCATCTTTTATATTTTTCCCTACTTCCTTTCAAAGACAATGGGCTGCTTTTCTGGATGCCTGATGTCCTCTGCTGGCATTCAGAAGTTGTTTTGTGGAATTTACTCAGCATTTAAATGTTCTTTTGATGAATTTGTGGGGGAGAAAGTGGTCTCCCCATCCTATTCCTCTGCCATTTTAGGATCACCCTCTGCTTAAGAGGTCTATATTAAATAGTAATATGCAATATTATCATCAGGTAATAAAAATGAATTTCAAGTGAGGAAAATAAACAGTAAAGCCACACAGTCAGTGCTCACAGAAGTGAATTCTGTTTTAATTCTGTGTCCCTTGTTGTCTGGTCCTGAACATAGCAGGAGGAGGTGGACTTAGTCCTTTAAAAAATTCTGGAGTTATCCGAGAATTCAGAAGCAAAATCACAATTAATAATTAAGCATATCACTCATTAACGCATCAGTCTAAAAGGAACAATGCAGAAAAAGACAGTCAGCAAATGTCTTTATTTCATGAATCCCTAATTCAACACATTTAGTGATTGACAATCTTATTAGATTTAGTTTCTGTAACTTGGGTTCTAGCCCTGGGTCAGGAAGATCCCCTGAACAGAATGGCAACCCACTCCAGTATTCTTGCCAGGATAATCCCCATGGACAGAGGAGCCCGGTGGGCTACAGTTTAAGGGATGCAAAGAGCTGGATATGACTGAAGTGACTAACACTACTACTACTACTAACCTGAATTTTTTTGGAATTAATTTATTTATTTTGCATTGCAATATTGTATTGGTTTTGCCATACATTGACTTGAATCTGCCATGAATGTACATGTGTTCCCCATCTTGAACCCCTCCTCCAACCTCCCTCCCCATCCCATCCCTCTGGGTCATCCCAGTGCACCAGCTCCAAGCACCCTGTATCATGTATCAAATTTGGACTGGGGATTCATTTCACATATGATAATTTACATGTTTCAATGTCATTCTCTCAAACCCTCCCACCCTCGCACTAACCTGAATTTTTAAAAGATGAAATGCATTGCTTTCAAGTTTTAGTAGCTTGAGTTTATTATACAGTATGGATTACTTTTACAAACATGCAAGAGAATTAGTAAAAGTTAATAGCCAAACAGGTTGTCTATGACAAAATATTGTAGGACAATAACTTTTCAAAAAGTCAGCTCTAACTGAATGTAATGCACACACTGTTATATTATTAGGCGGTAGCAGTAAGGGAAGGGTAGCATATTAACTTAACTGTTTAAGAATAGTGATTTCTTTAACTAATCATAATGAATCAGGACCCTACCTAACAACACATGACAAAGGAAAACGTGTGTGGATAAATATGGTGCATCTAATTAATTTTCATATAATACACACTCATTATATACACATAAACATGCATATACATGCTGTAAAACTGTAATTCATGTCACTGCCAAATTAATGACATGGGTAGTAAATGTTATAGTATTAAAATAAATATAAAAATAAAATAAAAAAAACTTTGGAAAACTACACAATTGTGCAGAATTTTAATCTAGTATTTCTTTTGAAGAAAAAAAAACAGCACTAATTTTTTCTTTTGATATTTCCCTTGTGTCTTTAAAATAAATACCAAGTTTAGAAACTTCAAAGAGATTTATATTTTAAGGCAGGAGTAATGGGCCAGTAAACTGTGGAAAGTTCTGAAAGAGATGGGAATACCAGGGCACCTGACCTGCCTCTTGAGAAATCTGTATACAGGTCAGGAAGCAACAGTTAGAACTGGACATGGAACAACAGACTGATTCCAAGTACATCAAGGCTGTATATTGTCACCAAGTTTATTTAGCTTATATGCAGAGTACATCATAAGAAATGCTGGGCTGGATGAAGCACAAGCTGGAATCAAAATTGCCAAGAGAAATATCAATAACCTCAGATATGCAGGTGACACCACCCTTATGGCAGAAAGCAAAGAAAAACTAAAGAGCCTCTTGATGAAAGTGAAAGAGGAGAGTAAAAAAGTTGTCTTAAAGCTCAACATTCAGAAAACTAAGATCATGGCATCTGTTCTCATCACTTTGTGGCAAATAGATGGAGAAACCTTGGAAATAGTGGCAGACTTTATTTTTCGGGGCTCCAAAATCACTGCAGATGGTGACCACAGCCATGAAATTAAAAGACGCTTATTCCTTGGAAGAAAAGTAATGACCAAACTAGACAGTATAGTAAAAAGCAGAGACAATACTTTACCAACAATGGTCTGTCTAGTCAAGGATATGGTTTTTCCAGTAGTCATGCGTGGATGTGAGAGCTGGACTATAAAAATGCTGAGCACCAAAGAATTGATGCTTTTGAACTGTGGTGTTGGAGGAGACTCTTGAGAGTCCCTTGGACTTCAAGAAGATCCAACCAGTCCATCCTAAAGGAAATCAGTCCTGAATGTTCATTGGAAGAACTGATGTTGAAGCTGAAATCTCAATACTGTGGCCACCTGACATGAACAGCTGACTCATTTGAAAAATCCCTGATACTGGGGAAGATTGAAGGTGGGGGGAGAAGGGGACAACAGAGGATAAGGTGGTTGGATGGCATCACTGACTCAATGGACATGTGTTTGAGTAGACTCTGGGAGTTGGTGATGGACAGGGAGCCCTGTTATGCTGTAGTCCATGGGGTCACAAGGAGTTGGACACTACTCCACGGAGCGACTGAACTGAACAGGCCAGTAGAGTTTTTGTTTTTGTTATTAGTAAATTATTTGTAAGTAAACTAGTAAAAGCAGTCAAAATATTCCAGAAAACAACTATCAAGTGGCATTTTAAATCTCCCATGAAATTGAGAGAATCTGTCAACTTAAGAAAATTAAACATTTAAGAAATATTTGGCAATGCAGGATCATTTTAGGAATAACTGGCCATCAGCTGATGATATCACCCCCTCAAGTTGTCCAGGCTGCAAGGTGCTTCAGCTTTTCCCTGGAATACAATTAAGTATATGATGTTTTATTAACCTAAAAGCATGAAAGAGAAGGGTTCAGGATTCCCAGACTCTTTGTTAATTTTAAAATGAAAAAAAAAAAAAAAGAGTCTGTTTCAGGCAGAAAAATAATTAGAACAGGTGACAAAAAGAGATGATTAGAAATATTTTAGAAGAAAAAGAAATAAGTAGTAGCTGACTTAATCTCCAATCCTAACATTTCTTTATTTGTATTATTAGACCAACATGAAATATTAGCACTCTCCAAGCTGATGAATGGCCCTCAGCAAATGTGGAACTCATCTAATTCACACAGTTTCATTGATGTCAATATTCTTTTAAAAGGCCTCCTTACAAAATCTTAATTATACCTAGAAATTCCATTAAAGAGCTTCGAAGATTAGCAGATTATTTAAATCAGCAGGGAGTCACCAGCATAGTTCTCCTTCTTTAACTGTTTTTGGTTAGCTTCTAGGACTACACCAGCTGGTAGGTGGGAGAGATATACAGGGGTGTCTAGAACAAGACAGAAGCATATATGCTCATCATTGTTACAATATCTATAGAAACTGCAACTATGTCATCCCATAATCTCTCTCAGAAATTTGCTTCTGAGGAGGGGACCATGATAGATTCAGTCTTTGTTATTTGGCCCAGAAATGCAAATCACAAAAATGCAAAGACCCCAAAGGCTCTGTGAAATGTTCTGGGTAGAAATTTCATTGTTCTAACTGCTCTCACCTCTCACATTAAAACCCTCCTGCCAATGGAGGAGACTGCCTGCAAGACAAGAGACCTGGTTTCCATCCTGGGTTGGGAAGTTGCCCTGGAGAAGTAGATGGCAACCCACTCCTGTATTCTTGCCTGGAGAATCCCATGGACAGAGGAGCCTGGTGGGCTATAGCCCATAAGGTCACAAAGAGTTGGGCATTACTGAGTGAATGAGCACACACACACACACACACACACACACACACAGAACTAAGATATCTAACATGACACGGCCCAATTTTTTTTATGAGTATCTGAATTGTTAATCCTAAACAAATTATGATTTCCTGTGAAGAAAAGAAATCCACAAAACTGTTTCCTCTAAAGAAATGCTCAAGTTAAAAGTCTGGAAACAGAAAACTTCCAAAATACATATGCACAAGTGCTGGAAAGATTAACTTTCTCACAACTTTGACTTGAGGCCTCAGTTCTGGGTCTAAAATATTCAAAGGAATCAGGAATACAGAACATAGCAAAGATTTAATAAGATAAAAGTCAGGGTACAAGTCAAGCTCACGTCTTAAAACAGCTATATCCTTGACACTTTCATCATTCAGGTAGAATGATTTATTTCAATGCATTTCCAACAGTTTAGATGAAAGAACCTATAGGCCTTTGAAGTTGCTATTCTGCACAAATAGCATTTCTGAAAATAAAGCTGAGAGAGCTTATTGCCTAAGTCACAGAAGTATTATCATACTAGAAAAAATATGACAGTTGAAATATAAAGAAAATAAATACAACTATGTGTAATTAGAGCTTTTATTTCAGTATCTCCATTGATAACCATTTCCAAGATATTTTAGACTACCAAGTTAATTTACTCATCTATAATCAATAATTGATTCTTATTAAAAAACAAAATGATCTTGATTGTGAAACACAAATGGAAAATTCTTATGCTATTTCCTGTTAATGCATTTTAAATGTGTTTTTAATTCATTCATTTTTTTTCACTGAGGTAATTATTTATTAAGCAAAATACTTGGAAATGAACTAAATGCCTATCCTGAGAAACTGGTTAAATAAACTGTCATATATTAACATAATGAAGTATATGTATCTGTAAAAAGAAATGAGGAGGCGATTTATGAATTGATAAGAAGTGATCTTCAGGATATATGTCTTTAAGTGAAAAGAAGCAATGTAAAAATTATAGTATTTACTTTCTAGTAAAAAATTAAGAGAATAAGAAAATATGTGCATATTATTTTTGCAAAAAGAAATACTAGAAGGATATATAAGCCAGAAACTAATGAAATCTGTGTGTGCTCAGTCGTGTCTGACTCTGCAAATTCATAGAGTGTAGCTCACCAGGCTACTCTGTCCATGGGATTTCCCAGGCAAGAATACTGGAGTGGGTTGCCACTCCCTTTTCCAGGGGATCTTCCCAACCCAGGGATTGATCCTGCTTCTCCTGCATTGGCAGGTGGATTCTTTACCATTAGCACCACCTGATGACCTAGTTAATAACCCAGAAGGGCTGAGTGTTCTCACTCATAAGTACCAGAGCGGGGGAAGGAATTGGGACATCTCTGAGCATATCCTGTTGTTGATATATATTACCTTCTCTTCTGATTCTATGTTTACAAATTCAAACAATAAAAACATACTAACAGAGATAGGAAGAAAGATAAAATTTAATAGATAATTTACCTTTTCTTTATATCAAATAGATATCAGTTTATAGTCATTTAAAGAGAGAGGAATCTTTGTTTATATATCTGTTTTTTCCCTGTAATTCACCATTTCATTCACCAGTTGTAATATATACGTCTGGTTTCAGGAACCAAGGAGTGTATAGATATAAACAGTTTGTAAAAGTTCAGAAGTGCAATTACCTTGGGAAACAGCAGAAACCAGGACTCTTAGCACCCAATTTAATTACCTTTGTTAAAGGATCCTTTCTGGCCTCTGGAATTTCAATGATGAAAAAAATGAACTTCTTGCTTTGTACTAAACTAGCAAAGGATAAAATACCGTATGTAAATGCCTATTCTTTTGAGAACGATCTATTTATTTTCACTAAATCTTGTGGCACAGGGGCAGAAATACTGAAGTAGTATATCTAGGAAAAGAAAGCGTAATGAAGAAACATCTTCCATAGACTGCTGATGGCCCTTGGGCATTAGACGAGTCATCCAGCTTTCGCTGCAATGTTCACTTACAAATTGAGAAGGAAGATAAAAGACAGAAAACATGTTTAGAATAGCCATCCTCATCTTTAGTAGTCTCAACACCTTGTATGCAGAGCTGGGCAATACCTTCTTGCATTGCACTCTACCTTCATGCACTGGTAGAACCAGCGTAAACCATTCAAAGAAGGCATCTCTTAGGTCACCCAAAGAGATTAACTGTAAACACTTATGCATCCATGTACAGTTTTATTTACGAGTCTAATTAGAAATTCTAGTAATGCCAGGCAGGAGGAAATCTAGAGTCTCGTGCTCCAAAGCTCTAGAGTCACATGCAATGATGTGTTGCCAGGCTGGGCTCCCTGTGTTACACAGCAGCTTCTCACCAGCCATGCCTTTCACACAAGACAGTGTGTATATGTCAAAGCTACTTTCTCCATTGGTGCTCTGGTGTGACCTAGAGGGGTGGGATGGGGGGAGTGGAGGGAGGCTCCTGAGGAAGGGCATCTATCTACAATTATGGCTAACCTTCTATACGGTGGAAACCAACACAACATCGTAAAGCAAATTTCTTCCAATTAAAAGTTAAATTTAAAAACAAACAAACAAAAAATGATATGCCATTAAATAATTACAGTAATGAGTAAGGAGACAGATGAAAATAAATTGTGAAAATTTCATTTTAAAATAACTGAATTATAAATACCTTCACGTTAATTTTTTAGGTCTTTTAAAATTAGTATTAATAGTTTATCAATGTTCCTTTGGCAAAAAGTTACTTACATACTTGGAAGAGGGCATAGCAACCCACTCCAGTGTTTTTGCCTGGAGAATCGCATGGACAGAGGAGCCTGGCGGGCAACAGTCCATGGGGTCTCAGTGAGTCACACAAATGAAGTGACTTAGCATGCAGGCATATATATATACTTATATATATATAATGACAGAATAAATAATACAGGCATATAAACATCCATTGCACAAAAGTATTAAATATATTCAGATTACAGGTTTAAAAGAAAAGATGTTATCAGATTATATAAAAATACTCTATAAAGTCTTTAATAAAAAAATATTGACTGGATCTCTAAAAGTTTTTGTCATGAATTTCATTTTTCTAGAAGTTAGTGTATTAAGTCTTATTTCATCCTTGAATATGCAAATTTCCTTTTCTAATATCAAATCTGTTTTCAATATCTTTCAGTTTACCTTGTAAATGCTATTAAAGCAGGGTGTTTTTTTTTTCCTTTTTTGTGTGTGACTGGTTATTTGCCACTGTTCATTCCACCCAATGGGACTCCCCCTGTGGCTCCACGGTAAACAACTCACTGGCATGTATGTGACACAGGAGACTCAGGTTTGATCCCTCTGTCGGGAAGATTCCCTGGAGGAGGGCATGGTATCCCACTTCAGTATTCCTGCCTGGGAAATGCCAAGGACAGAGGAGTCTGGTGGGCTACAGTCCATGGTGCCGCAAAGAGTTGGACAGAGCTGAGTGGCTGAGCAGCATCACAGCACCATTCCACCCAGTACGTAGAATATAATTCTCTCCCACCCCCAAGAGGTAGACATTTCACATGGAATTGGTAGATACTTTCAAACAGACTTTTTAATGCAATAACCATCTATCTGTGTGTGGCCTGAGAAGGCAATGTTTGGTGTTTTTACCATCTCTCTCTCTATGTCACATTAAAAATCTTCTGGTTATTGTGTTTTTATTTTGCTAGTATTTGGCTTCTTTTATTTTTATTCACTTTTCACTTTATATATGTTTAAATACTTTATAAGAATAGCAAGGCAAATAAACCGGAGTTTAAAACTTTTAATCACTGTACTCACTTTAAGGGTTTCAGCTAATATGCATTTTTACAGTTAAGTTTTCATCTGTTTAAAAAAAGAAGAAAAGAACTGAGTCATTTAATCAGCAACGTAATTCCTGATTATTGTGTTAAAGAGAAACTGCTGAAGAAGAGGACATGTCATAAAATTAGCTTTTTTTAATGTGCTAAATCCATACTTTTTCAAAGCTATTGTAATAGTCTGTGTTTAATTAGCTGAATCATATAAACTGGAAATATAAAGTTTTTATTACCACTTAAGGTCTCTGAAAAGATACTGCTTCAATAATAATCATGTATGTAGAAAGTAAAGTTCATCTCTGACTTTCGACAGCGTATAAATATTTCTCCCATTATTTTTATACTGTAAAGTTTTCACTTTTTTTTGCTTTATTTTCATTTTTAAGAACCAATATGGAATTATATTTCAAACAGTCTGCTTTGGACATTTCTAAAGAATCAGTTATGGGAATTAAAATGGTTCAGTGTGGTCATTGCTGCTAATTAAATGACCATTAATTAGTTATATGTCTAAATACATCTTTCTAGCTTATTTTATACATGGCAGTTTGTACCTGTTAATCCAGTACCCCTATCTTGCCTTGCTCTTCCCTTTTGCTACTGGTCACGACTAATTTGTTCCCTGCATCTGTGAGCTTGCTTCCCTTTTGTTATATACACTAGTTTGTTATATCTTTTCGACTCCAGCGAATAAGTGATATCACAAGGTTTTTGTCTTTATCTGACTTGTTTCAGATAAGCATAATGTCCTCCATGTCCATTCATGTTGTTGCAAATGGCATGATTTCATTTTTTCATGGATGAGTAATGTTCCATGTGTGTATCTCTATATATACGTGTGTGTATGTGTGTATATATATGTATATATATATGCATATATATGGCATCTTCTTTATTCATTCAACTATTTTTAGACACATGCTTTTATATTTTGACTATAATAAATGTTGATATGAACACTGCAGTGTATGTTTTTTCAAATTTAATAATACAAATATAAAATGTAGAAATAAGACCTTAGTTTTGTACATAATTTGTCACTCTTTGCATGCTTCAACTATATGTAATGCATTCAAAAGACACTAAATGGTGAATAGAGTAAAAATGAATATACAGAGACATTTGGGGGTTTGTTGCATTTTCTTTCACTTTTTTAATATCATAGATGCCTCATATATAACTTGAATCTTTATCATTTAATCTTGCAAGTTGCTCAGTGCTAATCATGTGTTCATGTTAGTGCTTTGATGATTAAAAGGAGGACATAATTCCAATTTTTAAAACCCATAAATGGACACTGAGAAAGCAAATATAAATTATTTGTATTTTATAGCTATGCTTTTTATTTTGTCTGTTTTAAAATATTACCAGTTATTTTCTTTTCACTCATTCATTTCCAGTGTACTTTATTGTTACATGACAGACTTCCTCCTTGCATAAAACCTACTTGCAAGACATATGGAAAAATCCACGCAAATAGGTTAAAAGTGAACACTACTTAGAACATTAAAAAGAAGAAGATGGACATAGTAAAGGAAGAGAACGAGGAGAAGGAAGAGAAATGATATTAAAAAAAAGGGTTTTTTTTTTCATTGACAGAGATGAGGAAATAAGTGACTATAAATCTAGAAGCTAGTGAATTATTCTAGGAAATAAATATGTTATACTAAACGACAAAGAACTTGTGATTTACTGTAAAGTTTCTAGAAGACATTTATCCATACATTTATATTTCTTGGATTTCTATTGATATGTTAAAAATCCACTATAATTACAGTCAATACTCCAAAGCTCAAATTTATTGTTGATATTCCAAAATTATAACTAAATAGACAAAATAGTCAAACTCTTTGTCTTCAGTAGTTTAACTGATGCTTTGATCTGTACCAAACAAGTATGCTGCATCAGGACTGAGTACTTACAAGATGATAATCTGACTGGCAATTAAATCCACCTTCTAAAGATTTAGCAAACAGAAAAATATTTTAATACAATGAAAGTGAAAGAGCTGCTCAGTCCTGTCTGACTCTTGGTGAATCCATGAACTGTAGCCCACCAGGCACCTTTGTCCATGGGATTCTCCAGGCAAGAATACTGGGTTGGTTTGCAATTCCCTTCTCCATGGGATCTCCTCAACCCAAGGATTGAATCTGGGTCTCCTGGATTGCAGGCAGATTCTCTATCACCTGAACCATCAGGAAAGCCCTTTAATAAAGTAAATAATGTAAATGCATACATATTAAGAATCTTCTAAAGATTTCTGTTTCTAATTATTCACTTTCCCACTTTCTCCATTCTAAAATGTTGAATGCAGAATTTAACGTTCAATATTTATAAAATAATAATGGCAACCTTTTTATTCATGAGTTTTTCTTTCTGTCTTCAGTTATACTGGGCCTCTGTGGTATGCAAAATTCCTAATAATAGTTTATTTACTTTGTCCTGTAATCTCATGTGCAAAAGCTTAGCAAGTAAACTCATCATGTTTACTTTTTAGATTGGATGAAGTCATGAAAACACAAGTAAGGTGATCTTTCACAGATCACATTTCAAGGTGAAAGCCTGCATAAATTGATAGAACATTTTATCATGAGATCCTATTGCTGATTTTCTATCTTCTTTAAAACTGGGTTATCTACTAGTTAAGAAAGATACAGTAGTTTAAGTGACTGATTTTTACCCATTATGAGTGAGTGAAGTCACTCAGTCGTGTCCGACTCTTTGTGATCCCATGGACGGCAGCCTACCAGGCTCCTCTGTCCATAGGATTTTCCAGGCAAGAGTACTGGAGTGGGTTACCATTTCCTCCTTCAGGAGATCTTCCCAACCCAGGGATCAAACCTAGGTCTCCCACATTGTAGGCAGACGCTTTACCATCTGAGCCACCAGAACATGATCATATAAGAGAACAGACTCTGTACAATTTCAATCCCTTTAGATTATGAAATTTTTTCTTCTTGCTTTATGTCTCTGGATATGTTTCAGTGTCTCCAGGTTTTTAGTCTATGGGAACTTGAATAAAATTTTTATTCTGCTGTTTGTGAAAATTATATAAATCTTGGTTATGTTGAACTGGGTTCATAGTGCTTTTCAGGTCTACTATCCTACTATTCTGTCTATTCATTCTAATTTTTGAGAGATTGATATTGAAACTCCAACTAAAAATCTTAATTAATTTACTTCAAAACAATGATAATATATTATGAAACTATATGTAACCCTGTTCTGCATTTTCCAAGTTTCTTGTGAATGCATTACAATACTTTCATAATTAAAAAAAAGAAAAAAATATGATCCTACCCATGATGAGTGCATAAAATAAATCTAGACTTTGGGTAACAGTTTGGTTCTTAGTTATCACCTCTCATTCTCCAGGTGACAACAATCTCTATGAGTTCTTGGGTATTACTACTCCAGTTAGAATAATATAAAGTTCCTTCTGATCATATTACACTCCATGCTCACGTTTGACTGCATAAACTTTAATGGTTGTAATACAGAAAGGACACAACAGAGTTCATCTTCATGAATACTCTCTCTTCCCCAATCTGGGAAAATACTTAATTCAGAACAAAAACAGTAACCATATATCCATTGATGATAGGGTACCAGAAAAAAATATTTCAAAATTATCCTATCTAATCTATGTTAGGCATGATTTCCTACCTGTGTTCTTCTAAAATAATCTCTGTGGGCATCATAGGTTAGCCACAGCTCTCTCGCTCAGCACTACTGAGTAATAGTTCTACAAGCACCACATGCCGAACACAAAGCTAACATTTAACTCATTTGCTGTAATAGCAATTGCTAGCTTGTCTCTTTCATCTTTCTCTGCACATCATCCATCCTGATTCCTCTGTCTCCTTGAGATACCACGTTTAATTCACTTTGCTTTCGGCCTCAAGCTCCCTGATGAAGTTGCTGCATATTCTCATGTGAGCATGCTCAGTTGCTCAGTCATGTTCGACTCTTTGTGACCCCATGGACTGTATCCCATCAAACTCCTCTGTGGGATTTAATAGGCAAAAATACTGGAGTGGGTTACAATTTACTTCTTCTCACCAGCCATCAAATCACCATTGTTGCTCCTTGTCTGATTCACATAATGAACCTGCTTTTGAAGATGATGAAACCCAGCATTTACCATCCTTCTTAGATTTTATTGCACTTCCAAATGCATGAACACCTGAACTCCTCAGAGTTTCCGCTTCTTAGTCTCTGTGACCATGTGTTCTCCCATCTCCCTCTGTACTCCTCTCCTGAATAAGAAAGGACTCTGCTAGCACTGCATTTGGCATTGTTATCTCAAACAATTTCTCCCTTCTAAAGGCTTCAACTAAATTCTTAGACCATGAAAACTAGATCTGCAGCCAGGAGCTCTCTGGGTTGAGTTATTTACTTCTTGTTGCCTGTGTCACACCATCCCTTGAGGTTCAGCCCATAACTTTGAAATTCAATAAAATTACACTGGTCACATTCTGATGTAACTCGAAACATTCTATGACAATACAGTCAGAGTTCTATCACCATTATGAACTTGTATAAGCATGTTCTCATTATAATCTTTTATTTCAAAAAAATCTAGTTATTTACTGGAATTCTTTTTTCTCAGAGTGATTAGTTTGTTGAAGCTTATAAACTTTGTGTAGGACAGTATTATTTTTAATGGAAAAGATGATTTCTGTGTTGTTATGTCAATTTTTTCTTCTTCACTAGTTTGTAGATGTCTTGAATGATATCCATAACTTATTGAACTATTAAAAAATCTAGTTTAGCATATCTAAGTCGAGGAACCCCAGTTCACTGCCATTTGGTCAGGTTTGTATCTCCAGAGATCTGAAGGGGTCCGCCTATTCTCGGCTCTCCCTACTCCAGAATCTAACAATACAGAAGGGATGTCCATGATCTGGTCCTGGGACGTCTCCCACTCTCCTCTACTTTCAGAGCATCATTACCCCGATTATATAGGAGGGGTAGCAGGAGAAGAAGAAGGAACGCTGGTTCTTTGACTGGCTTCAGGGGCGGTACTCTCTCTGCTGGTTCCCAGTGCTCTGCATCCAGCTTCTCAGAGGATGCATTCTCTCCTGCGCTGGGCACCCCATTCTTTGTTGTGAAGAAGCCCTAAAAGAGCCCCCTGATGCAAAAGGGAGTTAGACGTTTTCCTCAGCTCTGTTTGCTCCCCTCTGTCCCTGCAGCCCACAGTCTCTCGTCTGTGGGATTTCATTCCACATGTCTCCTTCCCCATCTTCCTAAAAAGTCTGGGGCAAGAGTGGGACTTTGCTAGTTTAATCAGCACCCATACTGTCTCCTTTTAGTAGGTCCAATACCATCGGTAATTTTCCAAATCTTTGTTTTTCTCTTGGCCCAACTTTAAGCCATGGTTATCTATCTCAGTGCAATTCAGCATGTTTTAACAATAAACTTCTTTTCCTCTTTTTCAATCTTCCTGCTCTGAAATCCTGTTTCATTAATTCACTCTCCTTGTTTTTGTAGTCCATTTTATTTCTTTTACTACTGCCTCCTTAATCAAGTCTGCATTTATTGAAACATACTTATATCTGCTAACCATTAGTCATTTTGTGGATCACACAATTTATGAAATTCTTAGAGGATGATCTTCCTTGATTTTGAAAATTACACTTTTTAAAATTTCTAAAGTTAGTTTCAGTTTTTTCTTTATTACTTACCCAAGCATGTATTTACCTTAAATAATAACCCAATTATTTTCATACATATTTAACCAGATAATAAAGCTCTTAAAAAAAAAGGAATTCTTTTTAGAGCTTTAAAATATCACTAAACATGAAACTTGGCGGGGGTGGGGGGGCCTTGTTTTAAATAAGTGACAGTTTTAATACAGATTACATATTCACAAAAAAATGTCTGACCACTGACAATGCTTTTCAAATGAACCATAGAAGATGAATCTTATTTCTTTTTATTAGAGAAATTTAGGTAGCCAATGTAACACAATATGAATAAGTATTCTGTCAGAGGATGAAATAATAATTTTATTCAGTAATTACTATTATAGTGATACTATATTCCATAGCCCTCTTTTAGCCTAATAAGATTATAGGAATACTTGATATATTTAGAGTTAAAGTCTAAAAACTTAAACATCCATACCTAATTGTCCAAAGCACAAGAGTAGGCTCTGACTTATCAAAAGAAGGTGATAAGGAAAGTTATTCTTTTGTAATCCAGTATGATGAAGTAAATTGCTAAAGCAATTATATGAAAAATAAATTCATTCGAAATAATTATCTTAACAAAGATGATTCAAGAAATGGAACAATTTGTATCATGGATTTTATTTTTGTAATGACTTCCTTTGGGTTTTGAATCTAAAGAGATCCAACTAATAGCAGATGTCATTTAATAACAGAGTTCTCAAATTTAAATTCTTAGCATTTGGCTTTTCCTCCTCAATTTGTATATATCACACACAAATAAGTGACTTAATTACATGAATACAGACTGATGTGCTAGTTTCTAAACCATACATTTCAGGAATACTGTGTTTGAGCTCACTTCCTGAAAGTGGGATTTGGAATATAAATTTTGTCATGTATTTTCATATCCACAATACTAGACTGTGATACATCAAATAAAGGATTTTCCTGCAGCTAGGAAAATGGCAAGAGTGCTGATATTTCCACTTTTATTAGTTTTCTAATTTTATTTCCAGACCCAGAGCTCATTTAATGGAAAGTTGAGTTTCTCGTTCACTGATACAGGGAAAAGCTCTGTTAAATACACAGAGTCATAACATACTCAAATATTAAAATACTTTGAACAAGGACAGAAATATATTTTCTTGCCTTGTGTTGTTAGGAGTAACAAACTTAAGAAGCTTTTGCCAAAATCTGTGGGGTAGCACAAGCAGTAACTTTTCACTGCAAATTGTATTTGAATTTAGTTTTGGAACATTTCCAATCTGCTGAAAGTATGCTTCATGTCAAAATTTTTTTTAGATTTTTGCTCCCATGGACAAGGGAGTCTGGGGGAGCTACAGTCCATGGGGTCACAAAGAGTTGGATACAGCTGAAGCAACTGAGCACATGTGCACACAAATACTAGCATAACTGATATAAAATTAACCTTCAGTTTATTTTGACTACTACACAAAACAGACTTTAAAGGAATATATGTATTTCATCGCTAAGCACCTGCTGCCAAATGGTTAACTTTAATATCTGTGTTTCTATCATATCTTTTATTTTAAAATATTTAAAATTATTAGGCAAAATGTAGAAACATATCAACAAAATCAGACCACATTGAAAAATAAAAACAAAGGACTCTTGTCTGTGTCTGGATCCTAAATTGACAGAAATCACACTGGCATCATTTTCCCCTTTCTGCATTTCTCCTGCAGGCCTCATACCATCTCCCCCAATCAATCACTTTTGTTACTGAAGAAAAATCCTGCACCCATTTAGTCACTCTCCCTTTAAACAGCTTTTGTGTGTGTGTGTGTGTGTGTGTGTGTGTGTGTGTGTATAATTTCCTTTCCTTTCTTAATCCCTCCAGCAGATTTACTGTGACATAATTTACATACAATAACATTTCTGCTTTCACATGATGACTCTGACTTTTGACAATTGAACATTATCATAAAAATACCACTTTAAGATGTTAAATATTCCCAGCACCCCAAAAGTTATGTGTTTTGAATTCAACAGCCTCCCATTCCAGGCAGTTATTGACTTGATTTCTAGACCTATAATTTTGCCTTTCTAGAACTGCATATAAGTAGAATCATACTGGGCTCTTTACACAGGATAATGGTTTTGAGATTGCTGAATGTTCTTTATGCAACTTTGTTCCTTGTTATTACTGATGATTATTTCATAATATAACAAAAACTTGCTTGCTTGCTCAGTTGTGTAAGGCTCTTTGAGACCCTTTGGACTGTACCAGATACTGGAGTGGGTTGCCATTTCTACTCCAGGTGATCTTGATCCAGAGATTAAACCCTTGTCACCTGAGTCCCCAGCATTACAGGAGGATTTTTTACCTCCCGAATCATTGGGGTAGCCCATAACAAACTTTGTTTTTATTCAATAGTTAATGGGTATTTATGTTTAGAGCTGCTGTGCTGTGCAGTGCTGTCGCTTCACCTGTGTCCAACTCTCTGTGACACTATGGACAGTAGCCTGCCAGGCTCCTCTGTCTATGGGATTTTCCAGGCATGAGTATTGGAGTGGGTTCCCATGCCTTCCTCCAGAGGATCTTCCCCACTCAGGGACTGAACTGTGTCTTTTTTATATCTCCTGCACTCGCATGCTGGGAGCCATCGTGAGGAATCCCGCCCATGGCAAAGGTCGTGAGGAAGGAAGCCTGAAAAAACGCAAGGGCGTGATCATGCTCCAGGGGTTCCCCCTGGAATTTCCTGAGCATCCACCCCAAAAACCAGAGTCTGCCTGCTTTACTGTGTTATGCTTTCCACCTACTCTTCTGACATTAATGGGGGGCTGTCCCCCCACCACCTTTTTCTGGAAAAAATTAATTTAGAGCTTTTAGATAGTAAATCTCCTGGGCATAATAAGAGTGTTTCAATCCAAAAACCCCTCTGATGGCTTTCTAGCCTGCCTGCCGGACTTTTACAGCTGTGCATGTGATTGCTTGTGGCTTCCCGACTGGACTGGGAGAGGCACAGGAAGCTTAAAACATCCTAGGAATGTAGGGGCTTCTGAGGAGTCAAAACCATTAGAATAGGACTGATTAAAGGTTTCATTTGTTGAGCCAATACTTGCTGCCAAATTTTCATATCTTTTATTTGTAGATATAGTTGGTATATAGAAAAAACAGATAGTAGCCCTGGCATTAGCAACATTAGATCTTTGAGTGAAGTACTTTCTTTGTTATAACCCACTGCACCTTTGTTCTATAGGAATGTAACTTTATTTAGTACTTTGAGGGTGATGCAGAGTAAAGAAAAAACACTTCTAAGGAAAAAGAGTTTTCTGGCTGATAGACATTTATCTAGGAAGAGAGCCATAAAAATGTTAACAGGCCTCTTGGTCAGAAGATAATGTAAACTACCTGAGACCTTTTGTATACAGGAAGGTATGCAAAAAAAGAAAGCCTCAATGAGGTCTCAATGAGGGTCAGGACTGCTGCCTCTGCATAACTCTGCATATTCCATTATTTCTTTATGTACAACTTGGGGTATATAAGCTGATTTTGAAAATAAAGTGTTGAGTCTTGCACCGATGCTGGGCTCCCCCATGTCATTATTTTCTCCCCTTTTCCAGCTGAATTCCCATCTGGAGTGTGGAGGCTCGCCACGTCTACTTACTTGCCCTGGCTTCAAGGATCCACGCGAGAGGGAGCCCAAGGTGGGGTACCCTCTGCTATTCAAGTGGATGCCGGCGGCCTAACGTAGATGGTGCAAACCTCTTGTCTTGAGGTTTTATTAGTTTTCTGTGTAAACCAAGTTATTCAGCCTCTTTTTCTCCACCAATATTCCCTACTACACTATCTGTTTCTAATCTCTCTCTGTATCTGTAGTTAAATAAGTTTTTTCCTAGGACGTCGACTCCATCCCCGCTTTGAAATCCCTGGATCCACTGGGGCTGGACCCCAGCACTGGCAGGTAGATTCTTTACCACTAGTGCCTCCTGGGAAGCCCTTAGTTCAGTTCAGGTCAGTCTCTCAGTCATATCCTACTCTTTGCGATCCCAGGGACTTCAACACACCAGGCTTCCCTGTCCATCACCAACTCCTGACGCCTATTCAAACTCATATCCATCTAGTCGGTGATGCCATCCAAACATCTCATCCTCTGTCTACCCTTTCTCTTCCCACCCTCAATCTTTCCCAGCATCAGGGTCTTTTCCAACAAATCAGTTCTTCACATGAGGTGGCCGAAGAATTAGAGTTTCAGCTTCAGCATCAGTCCTTCCAATTAATACTCAGGACTGATTTCCTTTGGGATTGACTGGTTTGATCTCACTACAGTCTAAGGGACTCTCAAGAGTCTTCTCCAACACCATTGTTCAAAAGCATCAATCCTTTGGCACTCAGCCTTCTTTATGATCCAACTCTCACATCCATACATGACTACTGGAAAAACCATAGCTTTGACTAGATGGACCTTTGTCGCCAAAGTAATGTCTATGCTTTTTAATATGGTATCTAGTTTGGTTATAGCTTTTTTTCCAAGGAGCAAGTGTCTTTTAATTTCATGGCTGAAATCACCATCTGCAGTGGTTTTGGAGCCCCCCAAAAGAAATTTTCTCACTGTTTCCATTCCATGTATTTGCCATGAAGTGATGGGACCAGATGCCATGATCTTAGTTTTCTGAGTGTTGAGCCAACAATTGCACTCTTAATTTCATCAAGAGGCTTTTTAGTTCTTCGCTTTCTGCCATAAGGGTGGTGTCATCTGCCTATCTGAGCTTATTGATATTTCCCCCAGCAATCTTGATTTCAACTTGTGCTTTGTCCAGCCAGGCTTTTTGTATGATATAGTTTCCATAGTTAAATAAGCTAACTATTTAATATAGTTAAATAAGCAGTGGAACAATATACAGTCTTGATGTACTCCTTTCCTGATTTGGAACCAGTCTGTTGTTTCATGTCAGGTTCTAACTGTTGCTTCTTGGCCTGCAAACAGATTTCTCAGGAGGCAGGTGAGGTGGTCTGGTATTTCCATCTCTTTCAGAATTTTCCACAGTTTATTGTGACCCACACAGTCAAAGGCTTTGGTATAGTCAATAAAGCAGAAGTAGATATTTTTCTGGAACTCTCTTGCTTTTTCAGTGATCCAACAGATGTTGGCAATTTGATCTCTGGTTCCTCTGCCTTTTCTAAAACCAGCTTGAACATGTGGAATTTCACAGTTCACGTACTTTTGAAGACTGGATTAGAAAATTTTGAGAATTACTTTGCTAATGTGTGAGATTGTGCAGTAGCTTGAACATTCTTTGGTGTTGCATTTCTTTGGGACTGGAAATGAAAACCGACCTTCTCCAGTCCCGTGGCCACTGCTGAGTTTTCCAAATTGCTGACATATTGAGTGCAACATTTTCACAGCATCATCTTTTAGGACTTGAAATAGCTCAACTGGAATTCCATCACATACACTAGATTTGTTCACAGTGGTGCTTCCTAAGGCCCACTTGACTTCACATTCCAGGATGTCTGGCTCTAGGTGAGTTTAGCACACCATCGTGGTTATCTGGTCCAGGAAAGATCATGAAAATCTTTTTTGTACAGTTCTTCTGTGTATTCTTGCCACCTCTTCTTCATATCTTCTGCTTCTGTTAGGTCCATACAATTTCTTTCCATCATTGCGCCTATCTTTGCATGTAATATTCCCTTGGTATCACTAATTTTCTTGAAGAGATCTCTAGTATTTCCCATTCTATTGTTTTCCTCTATTTCTTTGCATTGATTTCTTAGGAAGGCTTTCATTTAAAAAGATTTTTTTTCACTGTTATTTTATTTTATTTATTTTAAAATATAAATTTACTTAATTGGAGACTAATTACCTTACAATATTGTATTGGTTTTGCCATACATCAACATGAATACGCCATGGGTGTACATGAGTTCCCCATCCTGAACCCCCCTCCCACCTCGCTCTCCTATTCTTTGGAACTCTGCATTCAAATGGGTATTTATTTTCTTTTCTCCTTTGCCTTTAGCTTCTCTTCTTTTCTCAGCTATTTGTAAGGCCTCCTCAGACAACCATCTTGCCTTTTTGCATTTCTTTTTCTTGGGGATGGTTTTAATCCTTGACTCCTGTACAATGTCATGAACATCCGTCCATAGGTCATCAGGCACTCTATCAGCTCCAATCCTTTGAATCTATTTGTCACTTCTACTGTATAATCATAAGGGATTTGATTTAGGTTTTATCTGAATGGTCTAGTGGTTTTCCCTACTTTCTTCAATTTAAGTCTGAATTTTGCAATGAGGAGTTCATGATCTAAGCCACAGTCAGCTCCTGTTCTTGTTTTTGCTCACTGTACATGTAGAATCTTCTCTTGTTATTGAAAGATGGTATTTGCTATGACCAGTGCATTCTCTTGGTAAAATTCTGTTAGCCTTTGCCCTGCTTCACTTTGTACTCCAAGGCCAAATTTGCCTGTTATTCCAGGTATTTCTTCCTACTTTCACATTCCAGTCCCCTAAAATGAAAAGGACATATATAGAAGGTCTTGTAGGTCTTTCTAAAATCATTTAACTTCAGCTTCATCATCATGACTGGTTGAAGCATAGACTTGGATTACTCTGATATTGAATATCTGGCCTTAGAAATGATCAGAGATCATTCTGTCATTTTTGAGACTGCACCCAAGTACTGCATTTTGGACTCTTTTGTTGACTATAATGGCCATTCCATTTCTTCTAAGGGATTCTTGCCCACAGTAGTAGATATAGTGGTCATCTGAGTTTAATTCACCAATTCCAATTCATTTCAGTTCACTGATTCCTAAAATGTCAATGTTCCCTCTTGCCATCTTCTGTTTGACCACTTTCAATTTACCTTGATTCATAGGCCTAACATTCGAGGTTCCTATGCAAAATTGAGAGTTGCTAATTATTATGAATAATGATGCTAGGGACACTCAAATACTCTTTCTATAGTCAGGTGTATCATTTATCATGGGCAAATACCTAGAATGGGGCTGCTGGGTCATATGGCAAGTATACATGCAACCACTAATTTTCCATGTGGACGGTATGTCTTTGCATTTCTGTCAGCAGTGTATGATACCATTTCCTCCACATCCAAGTCATCAACCCTTAACAAACTAAACCTTTTTACTTTTATCAATTTTAGTAGACATGTCACTGTGATTTAAAATTCACATCTCTGATGAAAGTGATGGTGAGCAGCTTTTCACTGCTTATTTATGAAGTGCCTGTTCAAAATTCTTCCCATTTCTTAGTTACATCTTGACTACAAATTTTGAAAAAATATATTTTTTAGATATATAGTTAATGTATTTATTACTAGTCTATGACTTGCTTTTGCATTTTTTTAAAACCGTGAATTATTGAAGAGCAATAATTTTAATTGTGGTATTATTATTTTAATTATTGCTTTGCTTTATGTTGTATGTGTGTGTGCATGTGTGTGTGTGTATTCTGTTCAAAGACATCTTGCCTACCACATGTCATAAAGATTTTCTACTATGTCTTCTTAAAGTTGAATAGTTTCAGTTCTTTGATCCTATAGTCTATTTCAACTTATCTCACATATATGAGTAAGATAAAGATGAGGTTCATTATTTTGCATATAAATACTAATATTCTAGCTCCATTTATTGAAAAGTCTATCTATTCCTTGGTGAACTGACTTGGCATCTTTCATGACAGTTAATGGCCCTTAGAAATCTTGTAAATATTTTTGTATTTCTCAGAGCAGAAATGTCCTGCTCTCCATCTCCTGGTTTCTGCATTTTATCTCTCATGTTTTCCTTCTACTTATGTTGTGTTGCATTTACCATTCTTTTTCTAATTTCTTAAGATGAAAATTTAGATCTTTTTAATTAGGATCTTCAGTTAATTTATATTTAATATGATTTTGATGTGGTTGGATCTGGGTTTAATTTATACTACTTGTTTAAATCTGTCCCCATTTTTTATTTTTGTTTCTCCCTTCTTGACTACTTTTTATTTGTATAAATCTTAGAATTGAATTTTAATTGTTCTATTAGTAGTTTTTCTTTTTAATTGACTTTTAATTTACACTTCTCTATATTAATTTTCTATCAGTTGTTCTAGACATTACAGTATGCATTCCTAATTTTCACAGTCTACTTAGAATTAAATCACTATCACTTCATATAACATTTGAATACAAAGTGAATTTTTAAATTTGGCCCTATATAAGTCAACTTAACCTTCACCATCCTTGGTGCTAGTGTTTCTGCATGCATTACATACATGTGTATTATAAATTCTCATAAGACAATTGTTATCATTTTGCTTAAAATACTCAGATACACTGTAAAGAAATTAAGATGGAAATAATAAAATAAATAAATAAAAGTAGGTGTTTATAATAACCCAGATATTTACTATTTAAGTACTCTTCATTTTTTTCTTAGGGTCAAATGTCTTTAACTATAGAATTCTAACATCTATTTCTGATTTATTGACTACGCCAAAACCTTTGACTGTGTGGATCACAATAAACAGTGGAAAATTCTGAAAGAGATGGGAATACCAGAGAACCTGACCTACATCCTGAGAAACCTATGTGCAGGTCAGGAAGCAACAGTTAGAACTGGACATGGAACAAGAGCCTCTTTCCAAATAGGAAAAGGAGTAGGTCAAGGCTGTATATTGTCACTCTGCTTATTTAACTTATATGCAGAGTACATCATGAGAAACGTTGGGCTAGAAGAAACACAATCTGGAATCAAGATTGGCAGTAGAAATATCAATAACCTCAGATATGCAGATGACACCACCCTTATGGCAGAAAGTGAAGAGGAACTAAAAAGCCCCTTGATGAAAGTGAAAGAGGAAAGTAAAAAGTTGGCTTAAAGCTCAACATTCAGAAAACTAAGATCATGGCATCCAGTCCTATCACTTCATGGCAAATAGATGGGGAAACAGTGGAAACAGTGTCAGACTTTATTTTTTGGGGGCTCCGAAATCACTGCAGATGGTGATTGCAGCCATGAAATTAAAAGACACTTACTCCTTGGGAGGAAAGTTATGACCAACCTAGACAGCATATTGAAAAGCAGAGACATTACTGTGCCAACAAAGGTCCGTCTAATCAAGGCTATGGTTTTTCCAGTAATCATGTATGGATGTGAGAGTTGGACTGTGAGGAAAGCTGAGTGATGAAGAATTGATGCTTTTGAACTGTGGTGTTGGAGAAGACTCTTGAGAGTCCCTTGGACTGCAAGGAGATCTACCCAGTCCATCCTAAAGGAGGTCAGTCCTGGGTGTTCATCGGAAGGACTGATGCTGAGGCTGAAACTCCAATACTTTGGCCACCTCATGCCAAGAGTTGACTCATTGGAAAAGACTCTGATGCTGGGAGGCATTAAGGGCAGGAGGAGAGGGGATGACAGAGGAGGAGATGGCTAGATGGCATCATCAACTCAATGCACATGAGTTTGAGTGAACTCCGGGAGTTGGTGATGGACAGGGAAGCTTGGAGTGCTGTGATTCATGGGGTCACAAAGAGCTGGACATGACTGAGCGACTGAACTGAACTGAACTGAACTAATGCTTATCCAGGTTGAAAATCTTATATCTACAAATATATATATGCTTCTTCAAGTTTTAGAAAATTTTAACCAAATGCCATTATTTTTCTGCCTTATTTGCTGAATATTCGATCAATCATACCTATGTTAGGCCATTTGATACCATTTAAGAAATATCATAGGATCTGTTCATTTAGTTTCAAAGTATTTTTCTCTCTTCTTCAGCTTAGATAATTTTTCTCAATCCATTCTCGTTTACTGTCTCTTTCCTTTCTTGTCTCCATTCTGATGGTAAACCTATTCCATTATCTCTCTTAAGATAATTACTATTCCATTTTTTAAAAATCTAGATTCATTTTCTTTTATTTCTTTTCCTATACATTACGTCTTTGTTGATTATTCGTTTTGAATATGGCAGTATGTAAATGAACTTCTCAAACTCCCTAACTATTCTTTAGGGATGGTCCCATTTGCTTTCTTTTCTTTTGAGAACATGATCCATGCTCTTGGTTCTCTCTAAGTCAGGTTAAACTGTGTTTTTAAATTGAGATCATGTATGTTATGCTGTGGAGACCCAAGGCTGCCTTTCTAATGAAAGCTTTGTTGTCTGCTTTAGTCACAAATCACAAACTCTGTCTTGGACAGCAACCCCAATTCAGCTGGGATCTTTGAATCTGGTCTACAAATACAAGATTCAGGGGTCTGTTGGAAATATAAAATGAAATTTGGGGATATCTTCTCTAGATATTTTCCTTCATAGAGTCTTTTTTTTTTTTTAACAGAAACTGGACTACAAGGAGATCCAACCAGTCCATTCTAAAGGAGATCAGCTCTGGGTGTTCTTTGAGAGGAATGATGCTAAAGCTGAAACTCCAGTACTTTGGCCACTTCATGGGAAGAGCTGACTCATTGGAAAAGACTCTGATGCTGGGAGGGATTGAGGGCAGGAGGAGAAGGGGACAACAGAGGAGGAGATGGCTGGATGGCATCACCGACTCAATGGATGTGAGTTTGAGTGAACTCCAGGAGCTGGTGATGGACAGGGAGGCCTGGCATGCTGCAATTCATGGGGTCGCTAAGCGTCAGACACAACTGATCGACTGAACTGATCTGAACAGATTTTTTTGACTCAGAATTCTGGTTTTCTGGTCAGAAATCCAATAACTTTTCCTCCACAAGGGATTCTGCCACTCTCAGGGTAGAAAGAGTGAAAAAAATAAAAAATCTGTACTTCTGAACATGGGAAACTCAGAATTTGCCCTATTCTCTTCATTTTTCACTAGCTAATATGTCCAGACTGTACCTGTAAAGGGATCCAGTTGGTGCTTACTCAGCCATTATCAGAATCTCCAAATTCATCACTTTTTTGGAGTAACAAAAATTAAGTTTGATATGACCAAGTTTAGTCTAAGCAGCCACCAGACTTTCAGTCTTTCAAGGCACTCGTTTCTCTATGACATACATGTTTTTCCCGTTCATACTGCTGTGCTGTCTAGAATATTCATTCTACTCCAATGTCTTGTATCATTGATGGTTTATATACATTATTGTTAACTTTTAAGCAGTCCCACTGCTGGGCATATACCCTGAGAAAACCATAATGCCATAAGACACATGTACCCCAATATTAATTGCAGTGCTATTTACCATAGCCAGGACACGTAGGTAACATAACTTGTTCATTGAATGGATAAAGAAGATATGGTACATACACACAGTGGAATATTATTCAACCATAAAAGGAATAACACCGAGTCAGTTATAGTGATGTGGATGAACTTAGAGCCTTAGAGTGAACTAAGTCAGGAAGAGAAAAACAAATGCAGTGTAGTGATGCATACATATGGAGTCTAGAAAGATGGTCCTGAAGAACCTATTTGCAGAGCATAAATAGAGATGCAGTAGAGAGTCAACATGTGGACACAGTAGGGGAAGGAAATGTGGGATAAATCGGGAGAGTATCATTGACATATGTACACTACCAGGTGTAAAACAGAGAGTTGGTGGGGAGCTGCTGTATAGCACCGGGAGCTCAGCTCAGTGTTCTGTGATGACCTAGAGGGGTGATATTGGGGGTGAGTGGGAGGAGGGCTCAAGAGGGAGGGGATATGTATACATATAGCTGATTTACATTGCTGTACAGCAAAAACTGGGCTTCCCTGATGGCTCAGTGGTAAAGAATCCACCTGCACTGCAAGAGATCCAGGTTCAGTCCCTCAGTCAGGAAGATCCCATGGAGGAGGGCATGGTATTTCACCGTAGGATTCTTGTCTGGAGAATCCCATGGACAGAAGAGTCTGGTGGGCTACAATTGATAGGGTCATGAAGAGTTGGACATGACTGAAGCGACTTAGCACACACAGCAAATCTAACACAACATCATAAAGCAATTACATTCCAATAAAAAAAAATAAAAATTTTCCATGAAAAAATATAGTCTTTTTCAGGCTCACATTAAATAAACAGAAAAATCGCTTGTAACTCTTTTGCCTCAAGATCTAATAACACTGTGTCCCCCGGCATTTACTTGGATAGGATTTTATCAAATTATTTAATTTAATGTATGCATTTAAAAGTTATAATCCAGTACCAACTTTGTTACCTGAATCATTGACATTTGATTTTATCATACTTAAAGGAAAGATTTGGGTTTGAGGATCTCTATAGTTTCTTGGTAACTTCTTAATTTTAACTTAAAGCTCTACCGTAATAAGAATAAAGTATCTACTTTGCCTGTCAAAACTAGCCTTGTTTGATTATGAAAACGGTCGCTTTTCCATTTCTCTGCATGGTATAGAAATAAGTTATTAATCATAATATTTGAAACCTGAACCCGCGATTTCTCACCTCTTCACACTTGGGGGACAAGCCCCTTCTTGACTGAGGCCTTGCTCCTCACGAGCTGCTGATTGGTTTCTCTGGAGTGACACTAAATCAAGTGGAAGCCCATGGTAGTGTAAATCACAGTCTAATTTAGTCGCTACTGTGTTGTGACAGTTAAAAATGCTTTTTAATTGTGACTATAAATTATACATGAACAATCCTTAGTGACAGTCTTAATACTACATCAGATTATTTCACCCAAGGGGAATTGCAAGCCTCATCAACATGAGGCAAGTGTGTGTCGGAAACTTTTAAAATAGCAATTTGGGAAAAGATAATGACAGTGAAGTTCTCTGGGTTAGAGTCAGCCCCAAACACTTTGCGCAGAAAGGGAGAGGGCTGTGGATTGCGGACCTATGGATCACAAACACAGTCTTTCTCTTTGTTCTCCTACAAGTCAGTCCTGCAAACAGGATCTGAGATTTCTGTCTGTAAGATTAGCAGTCTTCAGAAATGAACTACTTAGCCTTAGCCAGGTATTTTAGAGAATAAGTTAGTGGCCTTAAGAAGAAAAGAGATTTTTCTAAATAGCTATTTGAACATATGCATTTCTTAAATATTTCAAAATCTGCATATTCTCAGTTTTAGAGTCACTGTTTTTTAGCTGCTAAAAAACTAAGTTCTGTCAGACTCTTTGCAATCCCATGGATTGTAGCTGCCAGGCTCCAACATCCATGGAATTTCCCAGGCAAGAATACTGGAGTGGGTTGCCATTTCCTTCCCCAGGGGATCTTCCCAACCCAGCAGTTGAACTGGAGTCTCTTACATCTCCTGCATTAGCAAACAGATTCTTTACCACTAGCACCACCTGGGAAGCCCTGATTTAATTAAGGCTTCACAATCATTATGACTCAATGTCTTCTCCTCTTAAAGTGGAATAATGTTTAACTTTCATAACTGTTCTGAGACTCTAATAGGTCAGCTTTCTCAAGTAGATAGTACATTAGCTAGCATGTTATAATACCCGATGTGTTAGTACTGCTTCAGCTGAAATTCCTGTCCTCTGTGGATGTGGATAAATGTTCTAAGCAGTGGGACTGTTCCCACGCTTCCGACAGTAGTTCTCAGATGCCCTGAGGTCTTTCAGAGAAACTTGAGGATAAAGAATACTGATCTAAGACTCTACAACCCCAATCCTAGATAAAACACTCAAATTCATTTTAAAATTAAGGTATAAACAGATGAAAGAAAAAAAAAAGGAGTACTCTCTCTTTTCTAATGTTAATTAATATTAAAGCAAATAAAAGTACAATGATCAGTCGACGGGCATTTAGGTTGCTTCCATGTACTAGCTATTGTAAAAACTGCTGCAATGAACCCTGGGGTACATGTGTGTCTTTCAGTTATGGCTTTCTCAGGGTATGTGCTCATTAGTAGGATTGCTAATGCTCCCCAGTAGTGGGTATTTGCTGCAGCAGTGGATGATACAGTAGTTCAGTTCCTAGCTTGACTTGGCTTTCAAAAAGAACACATTTGAGTCAGTCCTAATGAGGTAGATGAACCTAGGGGGTATTATATAGAGCGAAGTCAGTCAGAAAGAGAAAGACAAATATCGTATATTAACACATGCCTATGGGATATAGAAAGATGGGACTGATGAACCTGTCTACAGGGTGATACAGACATATGGAGATCCAGACAGAGAACAAACTTGCGGACACAGTGGGGGAAGGAAAGGATGGGACTAATTGAGAGAATAGCACAGAAACATATGCATTATTCCATTCAGAAACATATGCATTATTCCATTCAGAAACATATGCATTAGTCCATTCAGTCCATTTCCAGCTCTTTGGGAGCTCATGGACTGCAGCACACCAGGCCTCCCTGTTCATCACCAACTCCAAGAGTTTACTCAAACTCATGTACATTGAGTTGGTGATGACATCCAACCATTTCATCCTCCCTCTGTCGTACCCTTCTCTTCCCGCCTTCAATGAAATAAATCAGTTATTCACATCAGGTGGTCAAAGTATTGGAGTTTTCAGCTTCAACATCAGTCCTTCCAAGGAATATTCAGGACTGATTTCCTTTAGGATGGACTGGTTGGATCTCCTGGCAGTTTAAGGGACTCTCAAGAGTCTCCTCCAACACCACAGTTCAAAAGCATCAATTCTTCAGCGCTCAGATTTCTTTATAGTCGAACTCTCACATCCATACCTGACTATTGAAAAAATGATAGCCTTGACTAGACAGACCTTTTTTGACAAAGTATTGTCTCTGCTTTTGAATATGCTATCCAGTTTGGCCAAAACTTTTCTTCCAAGGAGTGTTTTTTAATTTCATGGCTGCAGTCACCATCTGCAGTGATTTTGGAGCCCCAAAAGATAAATTCTGCACTCTTTCCACTGTTTCCCTATCTATTTGCCATGAAATGATGGGACTGGATACCATGATCTTAGTTTTCTGAATGCTGAGTTTTTAGCTTACTTTTTCACTCTCCTCTTTCACTTTCATCAAGCAGCTTTTTAGTTCTTCTACCCTTTCTGCTATAAGGGTGGTGTCATCTGCATATCTGAGGTTATTGATATTTCTCCTGGCAATCTTGATTCCAGTTTGTGCTTCATCCAGTCCAGTGTTTCACATGATGAACTCTGCATATAAGTTAAATAAGCAGGGTGACAATATACAGCCTTGACATACTTCTTTTCCTATTTGGAACCAGTCTGTTGTTCCATGTCCAGGTCTAACTGTTGCTTCCTGACCTGCATACAGGTTTCTCAAGAAGCAGGTCAGGTGATCTGCTATTCCCATCTCTTTCAGAATTTTCCACAGTTTGTGGTGATCCACACAGTCAAAGGCTTTGGCATAGTCAATAAAGCAGAAGTAGATGTTTTCCTGTAACTCTCTTGGGCTTTTTCAATGATCCAGTGGATGTTGGCAATTTGATCTCTGGTTCCTCTGCCTTTTCTAAAACCAGCTTGAACATCTGGAAGTTCATGGTTTCCTTCAAGTATTATTGAAGCCTGGCTTGAAGAATTTTGAGTATTACTTGACTAGCGTGTGAGATGAAACGTATGCATTACCATGTGTAAAATCGACACCCAGGGGAAATTTTCTGTGTGACACAGGGAGCACAACTGAGTGCTCCGAGACAACATAAAGGGGTGGGATGGGGAGGGATGTGGGAGGGAGGCTCAGGAGGGAGGGGACATGTGTATACCTGTGGCTGATTCATGTTGATGTACGGCAGTAACCAATACCATACTGTAAAGCGATTCTCTTCCAATAAAGAAAATATGTAGAAAGTAATATCACAGGAAATCTGAAGAACACACAGTATCACCTTTAAAATCTAAGATACTGAGAAGTAACTGGGGATGGCCTGGATGAGCAGGGAAGAGAGAAATCACAAGCAGGGCTGGATCTTTCCATGAGAAAATGTGTCAGCCAGAGGGCACCATCAGAGGGTAGGAGCAATACACACTAGCAAACGCATGCTGACTGGCACCATGCACTTAACTACACACATTTATTGAATGAGGCTTCCCAGGCTGCACTAGTGGTAAAGAAATCACCTGCCAATGAAGGAGACATAAGAGACACGGTTCAGTCCCTGGGTTGGGAAGATCCCCTGGAGGAGGGCATGGACACCCACTCTGGTACTCTTGCCTGGAGAGTCCCAGGGACACAGGAGCCTGGGAACATCTACGTGTCAGGCAGGCTCACTGACTCCTCAGGGAGAAAGGTGATAATGCTCAGTCCTTGTTTCAGATGGCTCATGTGGGGCCCCTTTCCAGGGACAGACATGCATGATCCCCAGCCAGTGTGGGTCAGATCCTAAACACCACTGGTATGCAAGGTGACCCTCCATTAGCCAACAGCTGAGGCTATATTGACAAATACTAATTACAATCCCACTTTTTTTTTTTTTTTTAAGGTGGCTGTATTTTGTGTATGGCTGACTATTTTTACTTTGTGGTAAAATATCCTGCTGGTGATTTGTGACAGTGTTTGCAGGATGATGAATTTGTCCCAATTCTTAGCAGAGTTTCTGATTAAGGATTTGTCTAAGGTGTTGGGTTAGGCAAAAATAGATGTAAAATTATGATGTTTTACATCACCAAGATTTCTAACAATATAAGTATATGAATGTTTGGCTTTGTTCTTACATAAATAATCTATCTCCCCAGAAATATCATGACTTCTGTGTATTGCAAAGTTTTCTGAGAGTGGAAATTAGTTGTTGAAACCAGTATTTCTAACCATTGACTGTGTGTGTGTGTATGCATGCATGCTCACTTTTGCCCAGCCTTTTGCAACCCCATGGACTGTAGCCTACCAGGCTCCTCTGTCCACAGGATTCTCCAGTGAAGAATACTGGAGAGAGTTGCCATTTCCTTCTTCAAAGGATCTTCCTGACCCAGGGGGCAAACCCCTGTCTCTTGTGTCTCCTGCCCTGACAGGCAGACTGTTTACCACTAGTGCCACATGGGAAGCCCAAACATTGACCAATATACATCTGAAGTCATGACCTAATGATTTTGATAATCTACTGAGGCACACTGATGTATGCTAGAGTTTGGGAAAGAAATGGTGAAAAGACCAGGACCTGATGTCTAGAAAGATGAATTCTTTTTTTTTTTTTAATTTTAAAATCTTTAATTCTTACATGCTTTCCCAAACATGAACCCCCCTCCCACCTCCCTCCCCATAACATCTCTCCAGGTCATCCCCATGCACCAGCCCCAAGCATGCTGTATCCTGCGTCAGACATAGACTGGCAATTCGATTCTTACATGATAGTATACATGTTAGAATGCCATTCCCCCAAATCATCCCACCTTCTCCCTATCTCTCTGAGTCCCTAAGTCCATTATACACATCTGTGTCTTTTTTGCTATCTTGCATACAGGGTCATCATTGCCATCTTTTAAATTCCATATATATGTGTTAGTATACTGTATTGGTGTTTTTCTTTCTGGCTTACTTCACTCTGTATAATTGGCTCCAGTTTCATCCATCTCATCAGAACTGATTCAAATGAATTCTTTTTAACGGCTGAGTAATACTCCATTGTGTATATGTACCACAGCTTTCTTATCCATTCATCTGCTGATGGACATCTAGGTTGTTTCCATGTCCTGGCTATTATAAACAGTGCTGCAATGAACATTGGGGTACATGTGTCTCTTTCAATTCTGGTTTCCTCGGTGTGTATGCCCAGCAGTGGGATTGCTGGGTCATAAGGTAGTTCTATTTGCAATTTTTTAAGGAATCTCCACACTGTTCTCCAAAGTGGCTGTACTAGTTTGCATTCCCACCAACAGTGTAGGAGGGTTCCCTTTTCTCCACACCCTCTCCAGCATTTATTGCTTGCAGATTTTTGGATCGCAGCCATTCTGACTGGTGTGAAGTGGTACCTCATTGTGGTTTTGATTTTCATTTCTCTAATAATGAGTGATGTTGAGCATCTTTTCATGTGTTTGTTAGCCATCCATATGTCTTCTTTGGAGAAATGTCTATTTAGTTCTTTGGCCCATTTTTTGATTGGGTCGTTTATTTTTCTGGAATTGAGCTGCATAAGCTGCACAACAAAGGAAAATATAAGCAAGGTGAAAAGACAGCCTTCTGAATGGGAGAAAATAATAGCAAATGAAGCAACTGACAAACAACTAATCTCAGAAAGATGAATTCTTAACTGTATACCCCTCACTAAACATCCACTCTTGAGGAGGTCAGGAAAAATGCAAATGGTGTATGTTTGCCATCTCCATGTTATACGGTCAGTAAATTTATCCATGTATGGATATTTGATGAATATTAATAGATAATACTGTAAGTAAAATTTCCATAATTTTAGAATTAAATGGTAATATTTTAATGTACCTCATAAAGCTGGTTCAGTTCAGTTCAGTCACTCAGTCGTGTCCAACTCTGTCACCCCATAAATTGCAGCATGCCAGGCCTCCCTGTCCATCACCAACTACCAGATTTCACTCAAGACTCACGTCCATCGAGTCAGTGATGCCATCCAGCCATCTCATCCTCTGGCGTCCCCTTCTCCTCTTGACCCCAATCCATCCCAGCATCAGAGTCTTTTCCGTGAGTCAACTCTTCACATGAGGTGGCCAAAGTACTGGAGTTTCAGCTTTAGCATCATTCCTTCCAAAGAAATCCCAGGGCTGATCTCATTCAGAATGGACTGGTTGGATCTCCTCGCAGTCCAAGGGACTCTCAAGAGTCTCCTCCAACACCACACTTGAAAAGCATCAGTTCTTTGGTGCTCAGCTTTCTTCACAGTCCAACTCTCACATCCATACATGACCACAGGAAAAACCATAGTCTTGACTAGATGGAACTTTGTTGGCAAAGTAATGTCTCTGCTTTTCAATATGCTATCTAGGTTGGTCATAACTTCCCTTCCAAGGAGTAAGTGTCTTTTAATTTTATGGCTGCAGTCACCATCTGTAGTGATTTTGGAGCCCCCAAAAATAAAGTCTGACACTGTTTCCACTGTTTCCCCACCTGTTTCCCATGAAGTGATGGGACCAGATGCTGTGATCTTAGTTTTCTGAATATTGAGCTTTAAGCCAACTTTTTCACTCTCCTCTTTCACTTTCAAGAAGCTTTTTAGTTCCTTTTCACTTTCTGCCATAAGGGTGGTGTCATCTGCATATCTGAGGTTATTGATATTTCTCCTGGCAATCTTGATTCCAGCTTGTGTTTCTTCCAGTCCAGTGTTTCTCATGATGTACTCCACATATAAGTTAAATAAGCAGGATGACAACATACAGTCTTGACGTACTCCTTTCCTGTTTGGAACCAGTCTGTTGTTGCATGATAGATTAAGTGAAACACTTTTTTTTCCTGTCATATCACTGTTACATTCTGTTTGGGAGGAAATATTTTAATATCAGTCAACCTCAACCTATCTATAAAATTTAAGATAATAATATCTACCTCATTTATCCTTTGTTTTCATTCATTGATCAAATGCTTCCTATAACTATCATCCTTTGCCTAGGTTTCTGGAAATAGAGCAAAGCAAAGGACAAGACAAGACACTTCATGGGAAACACAGTAAAGTGGGGGTTGTAAGGATAAAAAGATGTAAGTAATGGAGAATGCTTAGTGTATAGAGAGCTTTCAATAGAAGTTACTTTGTGATTAGTTTTTACTGATACAGTTATTGGGGCTTCCCAGGTGGCTCACTGGGTAAAGAATCTGCTTACAATGCAGGTGACATGGGTTTGATCCCTGCGTTGGGAAGATTCTCTGAAGGAAGGCATGGTGATCCAATCCACTCCACTCCTGGAGAATCCCATGGACAGAGAAGCCTGGAGGGCTACATTCCATCCATAGGATCACAGAGAGTCAGAGATATGCATGCATACATGATATAGTTACTACTATCATTATGAAGAGGAAAGGATGAGAAAAAGCATGATAACCTGTCACACTGTTTATTAGAAGAATTCTGGTGCTCATGTGGAAGAGCTAGTTACTTTTCCTTTTGATTTTTCTTGTAATGATAACTTCTATGTCTCTATCAAAAGAAAAATGTCCTATAAATAAATGTGTCATCTCTTAGAATAATCTCAGTATGCAATTTTGAGAAACTGTCACTGAGTCTTCGCTATGCTTGGCCCATCCTTCTCCTGCCTCTGCATCTGAAGGACATGGCCATTCATGGAAGGGCTGCAAGATTAAGCAAACAAAAGTATAAAACACCCAGTTAAATTTCAGATAGACAACAAATACTATTTAGAATGTCCCAAACATTGCACTGAACTTGCTTATACTAAAAATTATTTGTTGTTTATCTGAAGTTCAAATTTAACCTGGCAATCCCGACCTATAGATACCAATAGATAATCAAAAGGTATTCTCAGGGAAATTCTGTGACCTTATTAAACATTTCTCAGGTTTGCCCAATGTCAAAAATATTAACTCCAACATAAAATGGACACAGAAATCCTAGTCATACTTCTCAACTGATAGGTGAAACCCTTTAAATTATGCCATAATATGACATTGACATACATCACTGGAATTTTTTCCTAAGTGATTCAGACAATTAAATATAAGCACTGAAACTATAATTTCTTTTAATATTTGTTTTCTTTTAAAATTAAATTTTATTGGAGTATAGTTGCTCCATAACTATGTATGTATGGCTGAATCATTTTCCTGTACTGTGGTGACTAACCCAACACTGTGGATCACTGGAATATTTTTGAATGACACTAACACAGAAACAATGATTCTTCCAACCTCACTGTCTTTCCTTTCTGGTTGTTTTTCCAAAGCTATGTGCAGAAATTAATACAAACACATGAAAAATCAAAACTGCTTGGTCAAAAACTTTTGTCAAAATTTGTTAAGGCTGAGTAACCTATGTGGGAGTCAAAGGTGGTAAAGAGACTGAAGAGCCCAGGCTCCACTTCCCCAGGGTGGCCTCCTTGGCTACCTCTACAAACTAGGCACATTCAGGGATCAGAATGAAATGCTTTAACAACCAGGGCTAGAGGAAGATTTCTGTGCCAACTCCGCAATGCCTTCACTTTCCGAAGCAAGAAAAATAAATTAGGTCAGAAGCATCATAAATATTTGACTAAAATGTTCCTGTAACATGGGAATTGAGGACAGAGTGCTTTGTTTTAAAGCCACAAGTGACATTTTGCTGACAGTCGATAACAGAGGATAAAATAAATGTCAGGTAGGGGACGTGGTTTAGGAAACAGGAGGAGCTGTCTGGAAGGACCTGGAAGAACAGACTTATAATGTGAATTTTATACTAACTAGGTCATCATGTCCAAGCTAGGCTTCAACAGTAAGTGAACCAAGAACTTCCAGGTGTTCAAACTAGATTGAAAGGCAGAGGAACCAGAGAGCAAATTGCTAACATCCATTGCTCCAGAGACCAAATTGCTAACATCAATTGCTCCATAGAAAAAGCAATAGAATTCCAGAAAAACATCTACTTTTGCTTCATTGACTATGCTAAAGTCTTTGACTGTGTGGATCACAAAAGACTGTGGAAAATTCCTCAAGAGAAGGGAATACCAGATCACCTGACCTGCCTCCTGAGATATCTGTATGCAGGTCAGGAAGCAACAGTTAGAACTGGACATGGAAGAATGGACTGGTTGCAAATTGGGAAAGGAGTATATCAAGGCTGTATATTGTCACCTTACTTGTTTAACTTATATGCAGAGTACATCATGCAAAATGCCGGGCTGGGTGAAGCACAAGCTGGTATCAAGACTGCAGGGAGAAATATAAAAAAACCTCAGATATGCAGTTGAAACCACCCTCATGGGAAAAAGTGAAGAAGAATTAAAGAGCCTCTTGATGAAAACGAATGAGAAGAGTGAAAAACTGGCTCAAAACTCAACATTCAAATAACTAAGATCATGGCATCCAGTCCCATCACTTCATGGCAAATAGATGGGTAAACAGTGGAAACAGTAAAAGACTTTATTTTCTTAGGCTCCAGAATCACTACAGATGGTGACTGCAGCCATGAAATTAAAAGATGCTTGCCCCTTGGAAGAAAAGCTATGACCAACCTAGACAGCATATTAAAAAGCAGAGACATTACTTTGCTGACAAAGTCTGTGTAGTCAAAGCTATGGTTTTTCCAGCAGTTACGCATGGACCATAAAGAAAGCTGAGTGCCAAAGAATTGATGCTTTTGAACTGTGGTTTTGGAGAAGACTCCTGAGATTCCCTTGGACTGCAAAGAGATCAAACCAGTCAATCCTAAAGGAAATCAGTTCTGAATATTCATTGGAAGTACTGATGCTGAAGCTGAAGCTCCAATACTTTGGTGACCTTATGAGAAGAACTAACTCATTGGAAAAGACCCTAATGCTGGGAAAGATTGAAGGCAGGAGGAGAAGGGGACAATAGAGGATGAGATGGTTGGATGGCATCACCAACATAATGGACACGAGTTTGAGTAAACTCTGGGTATTGGTGATAGACAGGGAAGCCTGGCGTGCTGCAGTCCATGGGGTTGCAAAGAGTCAGACTCAAATAAGCGACTGAACTGAACAGAAAGATAATTTATTAAAGGCTAATTATTAAATTTTCTGTATATTAAAAATTTGTCTTGCATAAGGGTCTCATAGGATCAGACAGGACTGAGTGACTGAATCGAACTGAGTTCAACATCATGTTATTTATCAGGAAAGAGAGAACAATAGGAAGGGATGAGGCTAGTAGCAAAAATAGAAAGTTTTTTTTCTATTTCTGGCATGCTGAAATAGGGGGTTGCAAAGATTCGGACACAACTTACTGAGTGAACAACAAAAGCAATCAACTATATTAGTAGTGACATCATTTTTTACTTCAGTCGTTAGTCTTTCTTTAGCATTAAAGTGAAGTCATTCAGTTGTGTCTGACTCTTTGCAACCCCATGGACTGTAGCCTATCAGGCTCCTCCATCCATAGGATTTTCCAGGCAAGAGTGCTGGAGTGGATTGCCATTTCCTTCTGCAGGGGATCTTCCTGATCCAGGGATTGAACCTGCGTCTCCCGCATTGCAGGCAGACACTTTACCTCTGAGCCACCAGGGAAGCTCAGCATTAGGCATCACTTAATTTAACAGTGAGCTTGAATATACATTGCCTTTTTCAATATTTAAATTCTAATGACAAAAGACATTATATTTTTAAGTAATAATAAGTACCTTAAAAAGTACCTGCTAGAAGTAACTACTCAGTCCAAAGAACAATTATAATGTTTCCTATCATAAAATAATTATTTAAAATTTTACTATTGACATCAGGTTATCCTATGGCAATTTCTCCTGGGTTATTTGTATTTACCAACCATTATATCTCATGTTATCCTAGAAGAGATACAACTTTAGTTCTATAATACAGACATGAAAATGGACATGTAGACTGTACAAGTCATTTGCCTAAAGCTTCAGGAACAAAAGTATTAATCACAGTGTTCACACTGATAACATCAAGAGATTTTAATATCAAACTACTATTCTTCAGGATTAAAAATAAAGAAAATAATATTTTGATTTCCCTCCAGAGATGTCATATTTAAAGAGAAGAGAATTAGAGCAATTAAATGCATGGTCTTGTGAAAATCACCCGACTTAATAGGTTCTAAAAATTATGATATACAGATAAAGGCTAGAAAAATACATCTAAACTACTATCAGTGACTGTCTCTAGGGAAGAACAAGAATTCAGCACTGGCCAAAGGGAAGATGAACTCGGAGGCTTTAACTCTTGCTTAAGAATAGTTCTGCCTTTCTACAATTTTAAAAGTAACAATCATACGTTACTTTTGAATTAATTTTAAATGAAGCAAAGTCTTTCCCCTGGACTTTTCCGCTGGCATTAACAGTTGGGTGTTATATGCTAGTTGTCAAAATATTGGAAAGCATTTAGTACATTTATTCTTCTGCATTGCCAAGTGTAGTAGAATATTTGCAAAACATACCGTATGTAAGCAACAGAAAATGACTTGACTTTTCCATCACACCTGTTCGCTGCAACTGCTTTGCTACAAGCATTCACGATGATAACTTATTTGAAGTCATTATTGGCAACACAAGCAGGATTTTTTTCCACCTTGTTAATGTGTCAACATTTTATCGATTCTAGAAGCAAGTCTGTCATCTTTCAAATTCATTGTGATTCACTTTTTTTTCTCAGAAATTTAGACACCCAAATATAATGACAGCCAACCCTAGTATAATAAAGCAATATCAGAATACTGTGATTCCATCTGATGGGAATCCAGACATAGTAACTTAGTAATCTAATACTCCAAAAATAAATTTCATTCAATGGAATGATTTTCTTATAGATTCAGTCTAGAGTGACTTGATATCATCATCTGCATGGAAATCCTTGCAGGATTTTTCTTTTCTTCTGAATGTATAAAGCATCCATAAATATACAATTTCCTGGAAAAATAATGACATAAATACAAAGATGGAAAATTGATTATTCTACACCTTGATAAGAAACCAGAGCAATGTTTACCACAACCTATCTGTGAGGTGAGATATCTTTTATTTATTTTTAAATCAATTTCATGCTCCTAAATATTTTCCTGGTTTCAAATTATTTTACTGCAGACAGAAAATGTCATTTGCTTTTTTAGCTATAAAAATTTTACACTTCCTATGATGTAAAGTCTATATTTTTTTCCACCATTTTACTTAGGTTTCTTTTTAATTGAGTCATCAATTGACATCTATTAAAATTTAACAACTGCTAAATTCTAAAGACCTCATTAGAATACTCTCTCTCTCTCTCTCTCTCTGTTTTTCAGATCACATGAAGTACTTACATCAGGGAGAAATTTCTTTGTTTTATACTTCAGATTGCATATCTATTTCCTGGCAAAGAACTACTCAGTAAACCACAGAATTTGTTTGGTCTAAAGACTGAAGTCCAGCCCTGGCATGTTTTAAATGAATCCCTAACTAAAGGAAAAGAAAAATATCTCTGGCCATTTTCATAGACATGCATGACTTCCTTTGTAGAGACTCAGTTCCTATTTACAAATGTTGTGTGTTTTGGTGAGGACCCAGTACCCATGTTTTCCTCTTTCAAAGGAAGGGCTGGATCTCTTTTGTTGCTGTTATTGTTCAGTCTTTAAGTCGTGTCCAACTCTTTGTGACTCCATAGACTGCAGCTCTCCAGGCTTCCCTGTCCTTCACTATTTCCCAGGCTGTGTTAAACCTCATGTCCATTGAGTCGGTGATGCCATTCAACCATCTCATCCTCTGTCATCCCTTGTCCTCCTGCCCTCAATCTTTCCCAGCATTAGCATCTTTTTCAAAGAGTTGACTCGTCATACCAGGTGGCCAAAGTATTGGAGCTTCAGCATCAGTCCTTCCAATGAATATTCAGGGTTGATTTCCTTTAGGATTGAGTGGATTGATCTTGCTATCCAAGGAACTACCAAGAGTCTTCTCTAGCACTACAGTTTGAAAGCATCAATTCTTAGGCTCTCAGCTTTCTTTATGGTCCAACTCTCACATCCATACATGACTACTGGAAAAACCATAGCTTTGGTTTTTCTTTTGTTAGATCTCTTTAGGACCTTGTGTAAATCCACTTTTCTTAGCTGTGTTTAGATTTCAGTGGGTCTGATTGGGTTAGATCAACAGTCCCTCTTCATCCTCCTGTATCACATGAATCCTCATTGATAGACCCAAGATGGGGATCATCAACCCAGTGAGCTTTTGAGTGCTGACATGTTTGCCAAGCTCTCAAGAGAGAGTTGAGCTGAGAAGTCTCTTTCTTCTTCTTAGGGTAAAAACTGCTGCAACCAGTTTTATGACAACAAAGGATTGCACATAACTATGGAGAGAGATGATGAAAACCCCAGTTTTTTTTAGGATATGAGCCAGGGGATGAAGCCTCACCTGGAGCTATGAATGTTACTGGACTTTAAATTTATGTAATTCAGTAATTCCCCAACACAGTACTTTTTCTTATACTTTGTTTAACTTTGAAGTCTATTTGAGCAAAAGCAAAGAATCGATGCTTTAAAATTGTAATGCTGGAGAAGACTCTTGATAGTCCCTTGGATTGCATGGAGATCAAACCAGTTAATATTAAAGAAAATCAACTCTGAATATTCATTGGAAGGACTGATGCTGAAGCCCTGATACTTTGGTCACCTTATGCAAAGAGCCAACTAATTGGAAAAGATCCTATTTCTGGGAAAGATTGTGGGCAGGATTAGAAGGGGGTGACAGAGGATGAGACAGTTGGATGGAATCACCTACTCAGTGGACATGATTTTGAGCCAACTCTGGGAGAAGGGAAGCCTGGCATGCTGCAGTTCCTGGGGTCATAAAGAGTCTGACTTGCCTGAGGGACTGAACAGCACCGACAACATATTCTCTGATATTCTCAGATACATTCTGCCTTTAGTCACTTACATTGCACAGGGGAGGGTCATGGCCTCTGCATTCTCTGATTGTTTCTAGGACATCCCACACAACTTTACTAGAGTAGCCTCTCTGAAAATATCAGTCTGTTGATATTTTCCAACAATCCTTGTGATGAATTAATGAAACATCTGCTTATGCCATCACATTCATGAACTAGGGTCTCTGCCTTCTTCACCCAAACAACTTCTGCTCTCATCCTTCTAGACCTCAGAAACTGCATAAATTTGACCTGCCATGTAGCCTAAACTTTGGTGTCCATATCACTCTATCTTATAAATGTGACATATTTCCAAAATATAAAAATGCCCAAATAATGTATGTGTTATTGCAAGACATCAAAGTCTTCCACCATTAATAATTTTTCTCTATCACAGACAAGCTCAAGTGTTCTTTGTTGTCTGAAAACTCTGGTTAATTTGTACACTTACATGCACTGATTTTTATATAATCAATACAAAGTTTGAGAAAATTATACATTTCCCCAGTCCTTTATTTATAATTAGTTTCACATGATGCCAGACTGAAAATGAAAAGGTGAATTAGCTAGTTTGTCATTATGCTGTCAAACCTGAGTGATTGGCCGTTTTGATGTAATGGTCGTACCATTAGCAAAGTGTAATTTACCATGACCTAGAATCTTTAGAAAATGTTTTTTGTTTGAATTTGCCTTTTAAAAAAATTTTGCTCATTATAAATTGAAATATTCAATTTATTTGTTTTGATTTTTCTTTAAGTTTCTTATTTTCTACCTTAAAATGTCTAGATAATAATTAGACATTTGGTAATTAAGGAAAATCATGAAGACTTTCTGTAGTCTTTCAAAGTGTTCAAAAACATAATTAAAAGGATAACTACAATTAAAGATTAATGATAACGGGATAGTTAAAAGATAAAAGTGAAAGTGAAGTAGCTCAGTCATGTATGACTCTTTGCAACCCCATGGACTGTAGCCCACCAAGCTCCTCCATCCATGGGATTCTCCAGGCAAGAATACTGGAGTGGGTTGCCATTTCCTTCTCCAGGGGATCTTCCTGACCCAGGGATCAAACCCAGGTCTCCCGCATTGGAGGCAGACACTTTAACCTCTGAGCCACCAGGGAAGCCCTAAAAGATAAAAGGATATCTCCAAATATTTTGGTTCTGACAGCCTATTATTCAACTTGTTCACGTGTCTTCACTACTGTCTATCTGTAGTAATACATTCATTTCCACAGAAGTGAGGCTGAAATCCACAGAAATGTCACCAGTGTTCCAAAAATTTACAAAGACTACTCAGAAGCATATATGGCAATATTAAAGCCATAAATACAAATGTAAAGGTAGCTACAATTTTCATCCAGGCAGCAAACGAAAGAATAAAACTCCCTGAAAAATATCCATGAGACCCTTAGCTTCATGAACATTTGCAGCCAAAGAAGCGTCTCCAAAATGAATATACATAAACATAAATATGATTTAATAAATGGCTCAGTGGGTGAAGAATCCACCTGCCATGCAATGGACATGGGACCGGAGACATGGGTTCAGTCCATGGGTTGGGAAAATCCCCTGGAGGAGAAAATAGCAACCCACTCCAGTATTCTTGCCTGAAAATCCCATGGACAGAAGAGCCTGGTGGGCTACAGTCCATTGGGTCGCAAAGAGTCGGACACGACTGAGTGACTAAGCACACAAACAAAAATATCAATTCCATAGAAAAAAAACTTTCCAATTTTAGGTATTTCTTTGTAAGAAATTCATGTCAAAAAAGTGGGACAGGGAAGTTAAGGGGCCAGTTAAAGCATATGACATCATGCTAACATAAGAAAACAAGGAAAAAGCAAAGAGGTAAGCATAGTATTATTTTTATTCAGTATGGTATTCTGTTTTATGATGTGCTTTTAAACAGAGTTTAAAATTTGCAGCTCAGTTCAACACAAATCTATTGAGCTTTATAATTTATTTGAAGTAATATTTAAACAGACATTTAAAATTTGAATTAGATGTTTTTAAATTTGTGCAGAGTAATTCTGTACTGTAACATAATTCCCTTCCCCTCTTCCCTGTCTACTATTCTGAATATGTTCATTAATTTTTTTTAACATAGAGAAAAGAAGTAAGGTGAGGAATCACAGCTGAGACAGTGCTCAGAGTCAGATATGTATTCCCAGGCTTCAGTTAGGATAACCTATAGTGAGCCACACAGTCATGGATACAAGACCTCAAATGGAAATGGATATTTTAAACTAAATAACACATTCTCCCACAGACAAATTCTTCTATTTGTAAATACATGTAGGGCCTTTTTTCTAACCAGTTATAAACTGTTTTCCTAACGAACCCAGATGACTGCAAAGGTTTTTATTGTCTGCTACTGTGTATATAAATTATACCTTCAATTCACATACTTTATCTGCACCACTTACACACTGTATAACCTTGAACATGCCACTTAACTTCTCTGCACCTCAGTTTCCTCATCTCTAAAATAAGAATAATAGCAATCTCTAATAGTATCCACAACATCAGATTGTTTCTAAAGATCAAATGAACTAATGCAAAGCAAAGAACTTAAGAGAATTCCTGCAAAATAGTTAGTGATAAATACTAGCTTTAGATCTTTCTTCTTATAAAAGAATTTTGAGTGAGAGAGTAAAATGAAGCAGAAATGGGAGACTAGAGATAAGCCCCTACATATATGCTTAAACTAATACATGATAAAGGAACATTAAACAGTCAGTAAGGAAAGGATAGTCTTCAGTTGATATATGGCAAAACCAATACAATACTGTAAAGTAATTAGCCTCCAATTAAAATAAATAAATTTATATTAAAAAAGGAAAAAATAATAATACTGGGAAAACTGAGTAGCTATATGTGCAAGAAAGAAGTGAGACTCCCTACCACAACACTGTTAATTAGCTATACCTCAATAAAGTACATAAAAAAGATGCTCCACCTGTCTAGCCATCAGAGAAATGTAAATCAAAACCACAATGAGACATCACCTTACATTTTTTGTCAACAAGACATGAGATAACAAGTGTTGGCAAGGATGTAGAGAAAAGAAACTCTGTGCACTGTTGGTGGGAGTATAAATTGGAGCCACAGTGAAACAGTGTGGAGGTTCCTCAACAAATTAAAAATAGGACTACTGTATGATCCAGCAAGCCCGCTTCTGGATGTATATCCAAATAAAATAAAATTTGGATCTTGAAGAGATGTCTGTACCTCTATGCTCATCACTGCATTCTTTGCAATAGGTGAGATATGGAGACAGGAGTTCCCAGGTAGTACTACTGGTAAAGAACTTGCCTGCCAATGCAGGAGACATAAGGGAGGCGGGTATGGTCCTTGGGTCAGGAAGATCCCCCGGAGGAGGAAATGGCAACCCACTCCAGTATTCTTTCCTGGAAAATTGTATGAACAGAGACAGGAGCCTGGCAGGTTCCAGTCCATATGGTTACAAAGAATCTAACACTAAAGAAGAGACTTACCATGCACACACAAAGATATGGACACAGCCTGATTTTTCATCAGTGCATGAATGGATAAAAAGATGTATATATATATATAATGGAATATTATTCAGCTATGGGAAAGAGAAAGGACACCCTACCATATACAACAACAGAGGTGGAACTTGAGGGTGTTATGCTAAGTGAGACAAATCAAAGGCAAATACTGTATGTTATAACTTATATGTGGAATGAAAAAAAAAAAAACACTCATAAAAGATAGACTAGAATGGTGGTTACCAGGGACTGTGGGGTGGGTGAAATGGTCAAAGGACAGAAACTTGCAGTTGGAAGATAAAGAATTCTGGAGATGTAATGCACAGCACAAGGATTTTAGTCCACAATATTGTGACTATATTCTTCATAATTGCTAAGAAATTAGAGAATAATTGTTTTTACCATACGAAAGAAATGATCATGTGGGACACCATGAAGGTGTCAGCTAACACTGTGGAGGTAATCATATTGCAATATATAAACGCATCAAATCAACAATGTCTATACCTTAAATTCATATACAATGTTACATGTCCATCATCATAGATTAACGCATGTATGAGGAATGTAGAAACATGGTACAGATGAACCTATTTGCAGGGCAGAAATAGGGACGTAGACATAGAGAATGGGTGTGTGGACACCGTCGGGGAAAAGAGGAGGTGGGATGAATCGGGATTGAGATTGACATACATGTGCACTGCTGTGTATAACATAGACAGCTGAAGTGGATAACCTCTATAGGGCAGTGAGCTCAGCTCAGTGCTCTGTGATGACCTAGAGGGGCGCATGGGGAGTGGGTGGGACGGGGGTCCAAGAAGGATGGATGTATACACATGGCTGATTCACTTCATTGTACAGGAGAAACTAACAGAACACTGTAAAATAACATTAGCCTAAATAAATAAATAAACAGTATTGGGATTAACCATAGGGGAAATAAAGGAAAATAAAATCACATATATAGTGAGAAGTATCTGTCAAACTCCAAAACAAACTTGTCACTATCCTTTATTCCAGGAAAACAAATTTAAGTCAAAGTGGTAAGAATATACCACCAGTAATTAATCGAAAGAAGAAGTTTTAGGTCCTTCCTAACTTCTAGCACCAGCAAGTCACTGAAATAAATATATCAGGTGAATGGGGCACAAGGAAGAGTGGCTATGCCTCCTTAAGAGAACTGAAATGTATTTTAAATGTTTATTAAAGTACAAGACAGGTTAGAAAGGAGATACATCTAGGGTAAAACTCAACCCATGGGACTGACAGCATTCTAGGACTGATTCCAAGACTCTCAATTTTGCAAATTGGTAAATTACATTACCCATTTACTCTAATGTTACTAATGTCACAGTCCATTCCTTGAAGCTCCTTCCACAGCTGACTTAACTATTTGAAACATAATTTCATTTCCTGTAGCCTCTCCCATCCACATATTAGTCCTACCTTGGGTAAAAGTGAGTAGGCAGTCAGGCTAAGTATACTGTAAATAATAACCAATATGGGAGGAAAAGACAAAGTGACAAAGAGAGACAGCCATAGTCCAATTTCTATAGTTATTGCATTTGAATACATGAAAATAATATTAACTTTATTTACTGAGGATCAGCAAAACATTGAAGGAGACAGGTATTTAACATATTCCAGTAAAAGAGACAGAGGAAAGTCAAAGGAAAAAAAAAATCAACAGAAGTGCTCTAGAGAGCAAGAAAGTAAAACAGAAGAGTATAGGAGAATTCTCAAAGGTCAGATTTATTAATATATGGTTAGGAATTTGTTACCCAGAGAAAGAAGACAATTACAGAAAGCATTTGCATTTATTAGTTCCTGCTCCACATATGGACCTAGTGAATGTGATTATCCGTAATACTAACAGAACACACTTTATTTTATTTTTGCCTTAATTTAAGTTCCTTTGCTGCTACTTACTTCTAGGATGAAACCACAAAGCTTTTTGCAGCATAGAAGGAGAAACTGAAACAAAAAACAGATCACTAATAAGTCTGGGCACACAAAGCTAACTTTCTTGACCTCTTTGGGGAAGAGAAGTCAGAATAGAGAAGCATTGTTCATAGACGAAAAAGTGTTTTTCTAAATTCCTTAAACATCTATTTAGTATATGTACAGCTCAACCTACCAGCTCATAGAACATCTTCCACAGGATTTAGACCTTACTTCTAAATGCACAGAGTCTTCCCAGGTGGCTCAGTGGGTAAAGAATCCACCTGCTGATGCAAGAAACCCAGGTTCAACTGCTGGATCAAGAAGATTCCCTGGAGAAGGAAATGGCAATCCACTCCAGTATTCTTTCCTGGGAAATAACATGGACAGAGGAGCCTGGCGGGCTGTAGTCCATGGGATGGCAAAGCACTGGACACGGTTGGATGACTAACACTCACTTTTTCACACTTTTTTAGTGTGTAAACTACAAAAGTATTAAAGAACCCACTGCCTTGTGTTATTTGTACACACTATGGTTTGTTAAGTAGCTTCCTAAATTAATTGTAAGCTCTTTACATACAGAGGACTTCCCTGGTGGCTCAGATGGTAAAGAATCTACCTGCAATGAGGGTTTGATCCCAGGTTTGATCCCTGGATTGGAAAGATCCCCTGGAGAAGGAAATGGCAAGCCACTCCAGTATTCTTGCCTGGAGAATCCCGTGGATAGCGGAGCCTTGTGGGCTACAGTTCATGGGGTCACAAAGAGTGGGACACAACTGAGCGATTCATGTTGTTACATACAGAAGTTAGAGTGTGTGTCTTTATATTTGTTAACCTGACTAACGTACGGATAAGCGCAGAATCTGTGAAACTTTATTTCTATAAATCATGAAATTCCTTGGCCTTGTTATTCGAAAGGAATGTTATGAATTTACAAATAAGGAATGGGCACCGCTCATCCATTAAATACCATGTATTTCTTTCCTTTCTTTTCTTTTCTTAATCTGTTCAGATTATTTAAAACATGAGATTTCTCTTTGCAGATTGTCTGTGTGAAAACTCTGGGACAAGAAACTATTTTTCTTCAGTTTATAATTACTGTCTAAGTCAGTCATTCAGAGAAGGCACTTAATGAGATTAGCACATTTGATTGTGTCTCCTGATGGACTAACTCTTTTGCACAGAGTTGGACCATGTGGCAGGCTGCAGGCCTCAGCCAGGAGGGTAAATGTAAAGTGACACAGATTGTTTACGACTGTCAGCAACTCTAAAAACACTTGAAAGTCCGTACATGCTTAGCTTGAGTCATTTAACATACATCAGATCTATTTTGGCTTGTTCATGTTATATACTTCAGATTTTTTTTTTAAGTAAAAGAGCATTATTTTTTAGCTTAGTATAGGGCATATTTGACAACCTGGTCCATATGAACTTACATGTATATCCTAATAATGCTATTAATTTTGACAAACACACTTTGAATTTTGCCAATTTTTCTCTCATTGGGTAAGATGTGTGACTATTATTTTCTCCCTGGGAGAAAAAAATATGACTTATTTTTAATCACTATTTCTTATGCTAATCCTGCATTTCTCCTTTTTGAGGTTCTGTAAATAACCAGGTTCTGTAGGAATTTCCATTTTTGCTTTGCCCTCTCCAACTCTACTTTCATCCCAATCTCCTCCCACTCTCTATTTTGTCATCCTCCTTGTCTTGCTATTTTGTGCCTGCTTCAGCATCATTCTGCATTTGCACACACAATAGTTCTCCCTGCTCCAATAACCTGGCTCACCTACTTTAGGTGACCTATTCTCAGGTCTCTTGTGTCAGTGAACGCATCTTCCTCCCAAACGTTCCTTGACACGTAATGACACAGCAGGAAGCGGGATAAGGAACACAGATATCTGACTCAGGAAGTGTGAAGACAGGTGTGTGAGCATCATTCTCAGGCTTCAAACACCCAGTGCATCACTGTTTCACGGGAGGGCAACAAACAAAACCTATGGTGTAGGGCGCGTCACGGCTGGTCTTCAGACCAACTTAGAGCAGGCATTTGGTTCTTGGTGCAAAGTAACCCTGTTTTAACACAGTAGCGAACTGAGTGTATCACAGAGGCCAAAGAGAGCAGGCTGAACAATAGAGGGGTGCAGCCAAAAAGACAAAACCCAAAGACTCAAAACAACCATGAGACGATGCTATGACCCTCAGATCACAAAACTGAATGAAGCAAACCTCTCTTTTTCCAGGATTTTTTTGCCCTCAATGAGTGGCATCCAATCTTTGAGGGCGACTTTGGAATATGTCACTAATTCCTTTCTACAAGGGTAAGTTCTTCACAAATGCCCAAACTCCACCCTGCCATAGGAGTAGAATTCAGTAGCCTTTGCTAAGCGTCACTATGAGATTAATAAGAAATGCTGCGGTGCTAAGTCACTTCAGTCCTTTCTGACTCTTTTGTGGCCCCATGGACTGTAGCCCTCCTGGCTCCTCTGTCCATGAGATTCTACATCAAGAAATACTGCAGTGGGTTTCCATTTCCTCCTTCAGGGATCGAACCTAGGTCTCTTGCATCTCCTGCATTTCAGGTGGATTCCTTACCACTGAGCAACCAGGGAAGTCCAATAAGAAACAGGATATACTAATATTTTTTCAAGATGAAATAACATTTGCCACAAACAAAATACTTGATAAAACATTTGTCTGAAAGTAATATTCTCTTCCATGCAAAGGTGAGGTTTTAGATAAAATGTGTTACTGTCTCCTAGCTATCAAGCTTGAGTGCTTGCATTCTACTATACATGTTACTGACTGAAATAGATAGGAATTTTTTTAAATGGTATTCCTGAGAAACCCTGAGATTGAAGCTGAACTTTAAAGCAGATAACTTGCCTGTGTTTCCTCATCAACTTGGGGTTCTGTGATAGCAGGAAGCACAGTTTATTAAAATGTGTTTCCTTGTGAACATTAGGTGTTTAAATGTTTACTGAATAAATTGATGAAATGTCCAGTTAGGGTCAAGTGTGTTGTAATAGTAACTAGCTTATATTCCATCTCTAATTTATAGTTTATAGACATATTACATAATTATGTTCAAGGCTATTTTAATACTAGTTTGAGCTGTCAGGCCAGAATTAAGTTTATTTGTTAGAGGCAGCTATATAAGACATGTAGACAACCTGTACAAAGATGCAGATGGGCTTCCCTGGTGGCATTAGTGGTAAAGAACACACCTGCAAGAGATGCAGATTCAATCTCTGAGTTAGGAAGATTTCCTGGAGAAGGGCATGGCAACCCGCTCCAGCATCCTTGCCTAGAGAATCCCATGGATGGAGGAGCCTGGTGGGCTACAGTCTGTAGGGTCACAAAGAGTTGGACATGATTGAGGTGACATAATACACACAAACACACAAAGATGTAGGAAAAAGCACAGTTGTTAGAATCAGAACTTGGTTTTATATCACAGGTCTACTTTTTAAAAACTCTACAATCATGGGCAAACAACTTATTTTACTTCATATTTTCATAAGAAAATTAAGGTAATACATATCTATCTCAAATGCCATTTTGAGAACTGAAAATGAGATAATATATATACAAGCTCCAGACTTAGCACTGGCATAATATAAATCTCAATAATTATCATATTTGTTAACAGCTCCCTGTCCTACAATTCTCCTCATCAGCCACTAAGCACTTTTTATGTATCTGAATCAACACATTATAAAAGCAAGCAGAGACATAAACTAGAAAACAGTTTTATGTTGAAAGTCATCTTGCAATACAAAGAATCTATGATAATATAAATGTGAATGTATGGGTTCTTTTTATATTATTGGCATCAAAAAGATAGAACTATTTAAGACAAAGGTTTTTAGGCTCAAAGAACTCTAATTTGTGAAATTTGATAACAGAAGGTATAAAAAGCAATGGAACCTGTAAAGAGGGTTGGAATGGCAGACTGCCTTTGACATTCTATAAGTAAACAAAGCGCTCTCCTGGTAGCTCAGTCAGTAAAGAATCTGCCTACCGTGCAGGAGACCCAGGTTCGACACCTGGGTTGGGAAGATCCCCTGGAGAAGGAAATGGCAAACTACTCCAGTATCTTTGCTTAGAAAATCCCATGGACAGAGAAACCTTGTGGGCTGCAGTCCATGGGATCACAAGTAGTCGGGCATGACTAAACAGCTAACACACAACACACAATTAAACAAAACATAATAAATGGTTAATACAATGGTCAACTGTGCTAAGTCACCTTAACTCCGTGTGACTTTTTTGTGACCTCATGGAGTCCTCCAGGCTCCTCTGTCCATGGGATTCTCCAGGCAAGAATACTGGAGTGGGTTGTTGTGCCCTCCTCCAGGGGATTTTTCTGACCCAGGGATTGAACCCACATTACCTGTGTCTGCTGCATTGTCAGCATATTTTTACCACTAGCGCCACCTGGGAAACCCAAATACAATACAAAGGCAGCCAAATACCATAAATCCTCTCCATACAGCACTATCAGGTGATTACCATTTATGCAGGATAATCCAGGTTTATGAAGGTGTCCCACAACATCATAAGTAATATCCTCTTTTACACTTGAGGGTGCGCTAGCTTGGATGATAAATAGTTGCTTACCCAGACGTTTGTGTGTGTGTGTGTTAGTCGCTCAGTTGTGTCCGACTCTTTGTGACCCCATAGACAGTAGCCCACAAGGGTCCTCTGTTCATGAAGTTCGCCAGGCAAGAATACTGGAGTGAGTACCATTCCTTTCTCCAGGGGATCTTCCCAACCCAGGGACTGAACCTGGGTCTCCCATATTGCAGGCAGATTCTTTGCCATCTGAGGCACCATAGAAAATTGTAACCTAGTAGCAAAAACACATGTGACTGATACTGTATATTTAGCCTATATTGCAAATGTTAGTCTTACTCCAAACATCAGTCAAGAGTTCTAAATATTTCTACTTCATTTCATTGTTTTGTTAGGTAGTTACAATAAGGAAAAGGAGTCCAGAATGGCAGTGGCTAAAAGACAAAAAAAAAAAAAAAAAAAGGTGGGGGTGGGGTGGGGGTGGGGTGGGGGGAGGAAAGCCCAAGAAAATAGAACAAAGGAAAGTCTGAGGAACAGAGTAAAAACCTCAGGTAGAACAAACATCACTCCTGGCTACCCCAATTTACATAGGGCAGGCCCAAGGGGAGGAGAAAAAAAAAAAAAAAACATATAAAAAGAGAAGCCAAAGTGCCAGGGGTCTCTCTCTCTCTTCTCTTCACGTCTTTTGGGTCATCATGCAGGATGCAATTCCCTTTATTTTCTAAATAAAACTGAGCTGTAACACGGAGCTGTAACCCTGGCCCATCTGAAAGCTGTGATACTGGTCTGCCCAAGAGCTGTAACGCTGGTCTGTCCACTGTTTCAAAATTTTGTTGTGACAAGACAGAACCGAGAAAATTACACACTCCCCTGACATCTACAAATGTAAAGTTGTTTATAAATGAATAATGCTTAATGTGATCAGCATCATATGACTACAGAAAGTTAAAGGCAATGGATTTGAATATTTTGTTGTGCAATCCAGATAGATGAGTCTCATTTTGCTTGTTTATCTTCTCTTATAATATCTAATTTGCAGTAGTTTTATTAGTGTATTTGCAACATCAAAAAGTTGTATGCAAAATTAGTCTGGTATTTAATCATAATTTTGTTCTCATTTAAAATTAGTTCTGCCAGATTCATTATCCTTCACTCATTATTAAGATGAAAGAGGTCAAACAGTTGTGTTTGTAGAAAGGAATCAGTAATAAAATAGTACTTAAATGGCAGCCAAACTAGATTTAGTGGGTTATCTTATTACTTCACTTGAAAGATATGGTATGTGATTTCAAGCATTTTTGCTTCTACTTTATGAACAGAGATAAACAAAGGCTTCCCAAGTGGCACAAGTGGTAAAGACACTGTTATGCAAGGGAGGTAAAAGATGTGGATTTGATCTCTGGGTCAGGAAGATTCTCTGGAGAAGGAAATGGCAACCATGGACAGAGGAGCTTGGAAGGCAACAGTCCATGGGGCCATAAAAGAGTTGGACACATCTGAGGCAATTCAGCATGCAAAGAAGGAAAAGCAAAACAAAACATGTATTAACTGTGCTCCAATCCTGAGAAGGAGAGAGAAGCAGTGGAGGGTCTACCAGCTAGAGCTACACGCTCTCTGTGAAGGTCTGGCTCCACCCCTGACTCACGCTCGATGTACTCATCTTCCTTCACTTCCCTTCCCTTCATATGGCTGCTGACAGATGGTATAAAATGCGATATGTTCTGTCCCCAGTCAATATTCTGCAAGAACCCACTTCTTCCCATGGCATTTACGACAGCACTGTTTCTCTGCTTAGAAGCAAGAGTGAAAAGATCAATGTTGTTTTGTCTCAATTATCAGTGAAAGATCGTGTTGTCATTCAGTTACTGTCATGTTGACTCTTTGTGATCCCATGGACTGCAGCACACCAGGCTTCCCTGTCTTTCACTGTATCCCAGAGTTTGCTTAAATTCATGTCCATTGAGTTAGTGATGCCATGCAACCATCTCATTCTCTGTTGCCCGCTTCTTTTGCCTTTGATCTTTCCCAGCATCAGAGTCTTTTCCAATGTGTTGGCTCTTTACATCAGGTGACCAAAGTATTGGAGCTTCAGCTTCAGTATCAGTCCTTAAAATGACTATTCAGGGTTGATTTCCTTTAGGAATAAATAGTTAGATCTCCTTGCTGTCCAAGAGACTCTCAAGAGTCTTCTCCAGCACCACAGTTCAAAAGCATCAGTTGTCCAGTGCTCAGCCTCCTTTATGGTGCAACTCTGACATCCATACTTTACTACTGGAAAACCCATAGCTTTGACTAGACAGGCAGATTTTATTTTTCTGGTCTCCAAAATCACTATGGATGGTAACTGTAGCCATGAAATTAAGAGACACTTGCTCCTTGGAAAGAAAGCTAGATAGCATATTAAAAAGAGAGACATCCTTTTGCCGACAAAGGTCCATATAGTCAAAGCTATGACTTTTTCAGTAGCCATGTAAGGATGTGAGAGTAGGATCATCAAGAAAAGATGTAACCTGTAGTTTCTCTTAGAGCAGTTCCCTGGAATCTTGTGTCCATGTAGAGTCCACAGATCCCTGGGAGAAATGTCAAAGGAAACTGGACTGAATGAAAAGCACTTTCTGAACACCGGCACTGAATTTTTGAACATGGAGAAACAGGGTAGACCCATTTGAAGCAGCAACTGCATTCAACATGAAGACAGACTCTCAGCCTGAGAAGGGCAAGGAGGTGACTCAGTGGGATGATGGGAACCAGGACCAGGAGGGCAGGCAGAGACAGTCAGCCCAGGGGCCAAGACTGCATCCCCCTCACAGGAGGACCAATGTGAAACTGAAGAGACTGGGGACAGCGTTGTATTACCATTCCAAATTGGGCTGAGACTTCTAATCATATCAAAACATAATTGGAACACAAGCTCTTAGCTGCCTCCAAGGCCACACGGCCTGAGAAAATACGTGATTCATAAAACTGATCCTTTGCTCAAGGACTGTTCTCCATATTTACAGCTCGGTATATATACGCTGGTTTTCATTCAATTAAACAATTTTAACTAAAACAGTTCCCTGAGTGAACTCTAGGGGATGATTATTTTTTTCAGTGATAAATGGCTCTGCCCACAGTTGCAAGCTAGGCAACCAATGGCCACATGACTTTCTTGGGTTTGATCACCTTGTTGGTGTATTTTACTAACTTTATTTGTTGAAAAATGACTTCAACTATTAAGTCTAAATATTCTTTATCTTGGTAGATAAAGAAATCTGTGACAGTGCCAAGAAAAACCACTAAAGTAACTATCAAGTTAACTCATATTTTCATGCTAAGGTAGATAAGACTTAACATTCACCTTATATTTCAATGTATGGTATTTGTGTAGATTTTAGTATATTTATTTAATTCTATGTTTTAATCTCCCTTCATGTAACTTCAGTGCAGCTCCAGAAATTGCCACATTATCTAACCATTCTCTAAGAACGTATATAAAATTGGTTCTGAGACATTTTTTACAATATCACTGCCTTCAGTTCAGTTCAGTTGTCACTCAGTCGTGTCAGACTCTTTGCAACCCCATGAATCGCAGCACACCAGGCCTCCCTGTCCATCACCAACTCCCGGAGTTCACTCAGACTCATGTCCATCGAGTCAGTGATGCCATCCAGCCATCTTATCCTCTGTCGTCCCCTTCTTCTCCTGCCCCCAATCCCTCCCAGCATCAGAGTCTTTTCCAATGAGTCAACTCTTCGCATGAGGTGGCCAAAGTACTGGAGTTTCAGCTTTAGCATCATTCCTTCCAAAGAAATCCCAGGGCTGATCTCCTTCAGAATGGACTGGTTGGATCTCCTTGCAGTCCAAGGGACTCCCAAAAGTCTTCTCCAACACTACAGTTCAAAAGCATCAATTCTTCGGTGCTCAGCCTTCTTCACAGTCCAAACTCACATCCATACATGACTACTGGAAAAACCATAGCCTTGACTAGATGGACCTTAGTCAGCAAAGTAATGTCTCTGTTTTTGAATATACTATCTAGGTTGCTCATAACTTTTCTTCCAAGGATCAAAGCCTTAGATAATCAAAAAATCAAAATCTGTTCCACAGCACAATAGTCATCAACAAAGCTCTATGTCTGTATTTAAAATGACTACTGCTGCTGCTGCTAAGTCACTTCAGTCTTGCCCAACTCTGTGCAACCCCATAGATGGTAGCCCACCAGGCTCTGACATCCCTGGGATTCTCCAGGCAAGAACACTGGAGTGGGTAACAAAAGATGAACATGCTTTGCCAAGAAGTCTTTGATTCATCAGAAAATCAAAAAGAATTTTAGAACCTACTTTCCCATTATATATATATAGAGAGAGAGACATATAGATATATACTTACATACATATATATGTATATACACACATACATATATATATATATATATAATAGAGTTAGGGTTATGTTCATTTCTTATAAAAAATACTGAAACATTATTTTAATGCTCCTGATTTGTCTCAATACTAGAGTTCTTTTGGATAACTCATTGTTGCCCAAATACACACCAGGGTTTCTGAACCCTGAATTTTTGTTCATGATTTCCTCATCTTTATTAAATCAAATGATGCCTATCCCTAAAGGGCTCATATTAAAGACTACCTTCTCCATAAAACCATTCTTGTTTTTCCCGTGACAGGTATGATTTTCCTTCCTTTGAACCCATCTGCTATTTTATATTTGTCTCTACATTGTATTAGTCAAGCCTAGATTCAAATCTACTTCCACACTTCAGAGCTGTTTGAAACTAGATGGTTCATTTAGCTTTCCCTGGGGACTAGTTTCTTTACCTATACAAGACCATAAAAAAATACATTCCAAGTTTTTTAAAGAATCTCCATACTATCCTCCATAGCGGCTGTCTCAATTTACACTCCCATCAATGGTGCACAAGGGTTCCTGTTTCTCCATACCCTCTCCAGCATGTATTGTTTGTGGATTTTTTTACGATAGCCATTCTTACCATGGTGAGGTTTACCTCACTATGCTTTTGATTTGCATTTCTCTAATAATGAGAGATGCTTAGCACTTTTCATGTTCTTATTAGCCATCGATATGGCTTATTTGGGCTTATTTGGGCTTCCCTGGAGGGTCAAATGGTAAAGAATCTGCCTGCAATGTAGGATACCCAGGTTTGCTCCCTGGGTTAGGAAGATCCCCTGGAGTAGGAAATAGCAGCTCACTCCAGTGCTCTTGCCTGGAGAATTCCATGGATGGAGGAGCCTGGTAGGCTATAGTTCATAGGGTTGCAAAGATGTCTTCTGTCAAGAAAAGTCTGTTTTGGTCTTCTGTTTTTGTTAGGGTTGTTTGTTTTTATGATATTGAGCTACATGAGATGCTTGTATATTTTGGAGATTAATCCTTTGTCAGTTGTTTCATTTGCTATTATTTTCTCCCATTCTGAGGGTTGTCTTTCATCTTGTTTGTAGTTTCCTTTGCTGTGTAAAAGCTTTTCAGTTTAACTTGCTGTATGATGAAGGAAGCTCAAACCAGTGCTCTGTGACAACCTAGAGGGCTGGGATAGGGTAGGTGGGGTGGAAAGTGGCAGAGAGATTTAGGAGGGAGCGGATGTATGTATACTATGGCTGATTCATGTTGATGTATAGTAGAAACCAACACAATACTGAAAAGCAATCATTCTCCTAAAAATGAATAAATTAAAAATAATAATAATTTAAAAATACCGACCAGCAGAGTTATTCTAAGGAACCAAGAGGGAATGTCCTTGGGACTAAAGGTGTTTGATAACTATGCTTGATTTTCTCCGAGCTTCCTCTAATCTCACTAAAGTGAAAGTGAAATAGTCACTCAGTCCTGTCTGACTCTTTGCAACCCCATGGACTAGTCCATGGAATTCTCCAGGCCAGAATACTGGAGTGGGTAGCCTTTCCTTTTTCCAGGGGATCGTCCCAATGCAGGGATCAAACTCAGATCTCCCACATTCCAGGCAGATTCTTTACCAGCTGAACTACAAGGAAGGATGGATGCTATTTGGTATCAGGGGCTAGACATTTAACTTTCCATTTCTCATGGTCTTACACACACTCTTTCACAAAAGATATATATATATATATATATTTAACTGTTGGCAGTCCATGGAGTGGCAAAGAATTGGACACGACTGAGTGACTAATACTTTCACTATCTTTTAGCTTGTCGCTGTGGGAGTCACTTATTATTCTGGTTCTCAATTACTTTTCTTCTTACGGAAGAAAAATATTGTGATTTCTCTTGCAAAACACTGTTCTATCTCCTGCAAGGCTGCACCCGGAGTAACCATCAATTTATATGAGTCTCTCCAAGCACATTTAATGGCCAAGGAGTAGATCCCGCACCCAGTCCTGACCAATTTAATTATTTCCTATCATGATTTTCCCTTAGGAAAATTTTAAAACATGAAATGAAAAATGAGAGTTCATCCTTGATTTGTTTTTGATGAAAACTGTGGAAGATTAGACTCAAAATTTGTTGTTAACCATGTTTCTGTCCTATTAAAAAAAAACTAGTCATCAGTGCAGAAGAATAAAGTTAACATACACACAGACGCAAACGTACAGTCCTGAAAATGAGAGAATCCTGCTGGCATTCTACATCTGGTGAAGCTCTTCCTAAAAGCCTGGTTAAAGACCTGCCTTCTATATCATGTTCATTCAAGGTGGCCTCAAATCAAAAGACTCTTTATGTTTCAGTAACTCTATTAATGATGCCATTCCCTGGTGGCTCAGTGGTAAAGAATTCACGTACCAATGCAGGAGATCCCTGGTCCAAAATAATCCCACATGCTGCAGAGCAACTAAGCCCACAAACCACAGCTAATGAGCCTGTGCTCTACAGCCCAGGAGCCACAACTACTGAGCCCACACACTAGGATGACTGAAGCCTATGCACCCTAGAGTCCATGCTGGGCAACAAAAGAAGCCACTGCAATGAGAAGTCTGTGCACTGCCATGGGAGAGTAGTCCTCGCCTGAGCAACTAGAGAAAAGCCCACACAGCAACCAAGACCCAGCAGGGCCAATAAGAATAATAATAACACCATCAGTTCAGTTCAGTTTGCACGCTCACTGGTGTCTGACTTTTTGCAACCCCATAGACAGCAGCATGCCAGCCTTCCCTGTCCATCACCAATTCCCGGAGCTTATTTAAACTCATGTCCATCGAGTCAGTGATTCCATCCAACCATCTCATTCTCTGTCATTCCCTTCTCCTCCTGCCTTCAATCTTTCCCAGCATCAGGGTCTTTTACAGTGAGTCAGTTCTTCACATCAGGTGCCCAAAGTATTGGAGCATTAGCATTAGTCCTACCAATGAATATTCATGACTGATTTCTTTAGGATTGACTGGTTTAATCATCTTGCAGTCCAAGGGACTCTCAAGAGTCTTCTCCACCACCAAAGTTCAAAAGCATCAATTCTTCAGTGCTCAGCTTTCTTTGTAGTCCAACTCTCACATCACTACATGACTACTGGAAAAACCACAGCTTTAACTAGATGGACCTTTTTTGTTAAAGTAATGTCTCTGCTTTTTAATATGCTGTCTAGGTTAGTCATAGCTTTTCTTCCCAGGGGCAAGCATCTTTTATTCATGGCTGAAGGCACCATCTGCAGTGATTCTAGAGCCCCCCAACATAGTCTGTCACTGCACTGTTTCCCCATCTACTTGCCATGAAGTCATGGGACCGGATGCTATGATCTTAGTTTTCCCAATGTTGAGTTTTGAGCCAGCTTTTTCCCTCTCTTCTTTCATTTTCATCAATAGGCTCTTTAGTTCTTTGCTTCCTGTCATAAGGGTAGTGTCATCTGCATATCTGAGGTTACTGATATTTCTCCTGGCAATATTGATTCAAATCTGTGCTTGGTCCAGCCTGGCATTTCATATAATATAGTCTGCATATGAGTTAAATAAGCAGGGTGACAATATACAGCCTTGACGTACTCTTTTCCCGATTTGGAACCAGTCTGTTGTTCAATGTCTGGTTCTAACTTAACTTGCCTACAGATTTCTCAGGAGGCAGGTATGGGTGTCTCGCATTCCCATCTCTTAAAGAATGTTCCACAGTTTGTTGTGATCTACACAGTCAAAGCCCTTGGCATAATCAATAAAGCAGAAGTAGATGTTTTTCTAGCATTCTATTGCTTTTTCTATGATCCGATGGATGTTGGCAATTTGATCTCTGGTTCCTCTGCCTTTTCTAAATCCATCTTGAACATCTGAAAGTTTATGGTTCATGTACTATTCACTCCTGGCTTCGAGAAGTTTGAGCACTACTTTGCTACTGTGTGAGATGAGTGCAATTGTGGGGTAGTTTGAACATTCTTTGGCATTTTCCTTCTTTGGGATTGGAATGAACGTTGACCTTTTCCAGTCCTGTGGCCACTGTTGAGTTTTCTAAACATGCTGGCGTATTGATTTTATTGACTTTAACAGCACTGTCTTTTAGGACTTGAAATAGCTCAACTGGAATTCCATCACTTCCACTAGCTTTGTTCATAGTGATGCTTCTTAAGGCCCTCTTAACTTCACACTCCAGGATGTCTGGCTCAAGGTGAGTGATCACACCATCATGGTTATCTGGGTCATTAAGATATTTTTTGTATAGTTCTGTGTATTCTTTCCACAATGACACCATATTCCTCCTTCAAATCCACACTCTATGAGTTGTGATGAGGGAATTACACGTTTATACACTCACACACACACAGACATTCTCACACACATATCCTTTGCTAACTGACACTGCTAAAACTGCAATATGTCAAATATTGACATACTTATAATCTGTATAATTAGTAAGCCATAGATATAAGTTACACAAAGGTAGAATTCCTCATCTCTGTGGAAAATGGGGATGATTAATTATATAGAGTAGTCAGATTGATAAATCACTACTGTAAAGTCTTTAGAGTCATTAAAAATCAGTAGGAAAAGAAAAGCGGCTTTTCAGGATTAGGCTTATGGAAGCAACCTAAGAATGTGCTGTGTGTGCAGTTGCTCAGTCGTGTTTGACTCTTCATGACCTCATGAATTCTAGCTCACCAGGCTCCTCTCTCCATGGGATTTCCCAGGCAAGAATACTGGACTGGGTTGTCATTTCCTCCTCCAGGGGGTCCTCCCAACTCAAAGTCAAACTTGTGTCCTCATGATCTCCTGTACTGCAGAGAGATGATACTTTATCACTGAGATATTGGGGAAGCTGGGCAACCCTAGAAGGAGCCCATCAACTCCTATCCAGGGCTGCTAAACTAGGCACGATTTTCAAAGTGAAGTATAGACAAAGCTATACCCTGCTGCTGCTGCTGTTGTTGTTTTTAACTTCATTCCTTTTCATTATTTTTTGTTGTTTTTGTTGTTTTCATTTTGCTCCCCTGATTGGATGATTTTAATTGATCTGTTTGCAAGCTCATTGATTCTTTCTTCTGCTTGAACAAGCCTGATGTTGAAGCTCTGTATTTAAATTTTCCATTAAGTCATAGTATTCTTCACCTCTAAAAATTCTGTTCAGGTCTTTTTTTGTTGTTTGTTTTCCATCTCTTTGTTGTACTTCTCATTTTATTTTGTTATTTATCTGATGTCATTAAATTGTTACTCTCTGATCTCTCATGACTCTCTGAGCATACCTAAAACAATCATTTTAAATTCTTACTCAGGCAATTCCTGAATCTCCATCTCTTTGGGGCCAGTTCCTGGAGGCTTACTATAGTCCTTTGGAGGATTAAAGTCCCAGGCTTTAGATAAAACCTGAAGACCCATGATGTTACAGAAACTAATTTTCTGCTATGCACAGAATCAGTGCTAAAATTAGATGATTATAAAGTAGTTTTTCTTCCATATCTGGCACACCCAATTGGCACTTTCATATGCTTAGCAGACAGTTAAAGTAACATGTAAATTATGAGCATTATGTGCAGTGTTCTGGGAAGTACAGAGAACACACAGAGAGGCATTTAATTAAAATCTGTGGAATCAATAATAAAGCACTTTGAAATAAGAAATTTCTAAGATTAAACACCAAAGTCAAATAAGGAGAAAAAAGAAGTACAGGGTTAGAAAAACTGAAAAACCTCAAATGATATTGATTTTGAGAAAATGTAAGAATTTCATTATGAGTAAGACCAAATTCTGAGTGTAGTTGTGAGAGATGTTAGGGAGGCAAGCAGAGCCAGAGTTACACAGAGTATTGTTAACTGCACTGGTACATATTAAGTGCTAACTTTATCTTAACTCATATTTAAGACTGTGGACTACATGTGAAGATTTGTGTTAGAGTCAGGTAAAAATTTTAAGCCAAGAAGTGACATACGTGATCTGACATTTTAAAAAGTATCACTGTGGCCCCTTTGTGTCAGGTTGGGACTCTGACAGCAAATGTTCATAGGAGCAAGTGAAGGAGAACAGCAGTCTGATTTATAGTTGGGAGAGTTAAGACGAAACAGTGGGGAATTATTTTGTGAGCAGAACAGAAAATGTGATTGGAAGGATGTGGTGAGTGAGTGAGTAGAGAATCACAAGTGACTCCTAGGTTTCTGATTGGAGTTTGGGAGAATATGGTTGGTTCCTGATATAAGAATGGATACTCTCATTTTTATTTTGCAGAATGTTCTGGCTTATTTTAATACATTTATTATACAGATGTAGTATTTTAATATATTTATTATACAAGATGTAGGATTTTTTGTCAGTTGGACTGGAAACCTTTATAGTTGACCCTTGAACAACCTGAATAGGGGCACCAATCCCATCACACAGTCAAACATCAGATTATAATTTACATCCTCAGTTACACATCCATGAGTTCAACCAACTATAGATCTTATATTTTTTAAAAATCTGTCTTTAAGTGCACTTACCCAGTTCAAACTTGTGTTGTTCAAGAGTTAAGAGTAATTTATAGACTTATCAATTTAGAGCAGTATAATTAAAACCGATATTTGACATTATTGGACCTTCTTATCCAGGAAAATATTTTATCTCTAAATGGTATGCTATTATTTCATCTATAGCTACTTTTACTCTCTCTACAGTCTTATAGTTTTCATCATCTAGCCCATATATATGTTTCTAAGCTTATTATACCTTATATATTATAAAAGCATTTTATTAAAACAGTATTCTCTATATATTTTAACTAGAAATTATTAGCAGTTATTTTATATAACTGGCAATAACTGACAATTATTTTAACTGGCAATTATTTATTTAAAAATTTGATGATTTTGATATATTTATTTTATAAATTTGCTGGAGTAGGAAATGGCAACTGATTCCAATATTATTTCCTGGAAAATTAAATGGACAGAGGAGCCTGGTGGGCTATAGTCCATGGGGGTGCAAAGAGTCAGACATGATTGAGCACACGCACACACACATTTTTATAAGGCACCATAAACACATCATTATTGAAAATAAATTTTAGGTGAATCTTTCTGGTTTTGTAGACAAGTGGTCATAGGGAAAAAAAATAAACCTTTACAGTGTGATATTCTGCCTTTTATTTCATTTTCAAATTGCATTATTTATCTCTTCCAAAAAATGTTTAAAAATCACACTTATAACTAGCTTTTAAATAAAATTTTCTCATTTCAATGATCATATATGAGAATTTTATTGACTCAGAGTATAAAAGATATCTTAAGTAGCCTTCCATTTAAAATTAAGAAAGAATCATTTAATTGGTCAGTATATGATAAATTTTATCAATAACTTTATAAGATCCATTTAATAGATCACATGATAAAACATGTCATCTAGTTTTATAATTTTAAACTACCACAGTTTATCTGGTATTTTTTAAAATTCAGTGCTGCATTCTATTGGCTAATATGTAATTTATAATGCTAGATTTTTTTTTTTTTTTCACAAAAATCACTAGTACTTTCTTGGTGAAGTGGTTAGTTTGGTGAGAAGACCGTCTTTATGTTAAACTTCAGAATTATGTTGACTCTTCATAGTAATCTGGAAAGCTTTCCATCTATTTCTAGGTATTGAAATTGTTAAGTTGCTTACATGAAGTTTTATGTCTACATGGAGGTTTAAAGCACAACCATGGAAAGTCTGACATCAGCAAGGGGGTTAGGTCTCAGAATTACTTTTCAATTTAGTTATGCACACTGAACTTTGAACTTCTAAAATAGCTGGGCGTATTGGTCTTATTTGCTTTTGGCATCTAGTGTTTAAGATATAAATTTATACAAAATCCATACAGTGCATTCACTATAGTAAACAGTATGTTGGTTCACCAAAAACACTAAAAACGGAGTTGCCACTTGATCCAGCAATCCCTCTTCTGGGCCTATATTCAGACAAAGCTATAATCTGAAAAAATGTCTACACCCTTATGTTCACAGCAGGACTACTTACAACAGCTAAGACATGAAACATCCTAAGTGTTCATCAACACATGCATAGATAAGAAGATGTAGTATATGTACATGTGTGTATATATATATATATAAAATGGAAAATTATTCAGCCTTCAGAAAAATGAAATGCCATTTGCAGAAACATGGATGAACCTAGAGATTATCATACTAAGTGAATTTATTGTGTCAGTCAGAAAAAGAAAGACAAGTATCATATTACTTATATTTGTGATCTAAATTATGATAAAAATCAACGTATCTACAAAACAAAGACTCACAAATATAGTAAACAGACTTGTGTTTGTCAAAGAGAAGGGGGAATCCCGGAGGGAAGAAATGGGAATTTGGGATTAGCAGAGACAAGATAGTTTATATAGGATGGATAAACCACTAGGTTCTGTCCTCCTGTATATAGCACAGGGAGCTATATTTGATACTTCAGAATAAACCATAATGGAAAAGAATATATATATATATATATATATATATATGTGTGTGTGTGTGTGTGTGTGTGTGTGTGTGTGCACGTGTGTGTATAAAACTGAATCACTTTTTTGTACATAGGAAATAAACAAAGATTTTAAATCAACTGTACTTAAATTAAGTATAATAAAATCTGGCATTTTCTTAACTACTTTTCCTACAAAATAATCATGAGCATATAGATCTGAGGGACTAGTTCTCATAGTTTGACTACATTTACAATCTAATTCTGTGATATTAGATAGGGATTATTCAGTAGACAGTATCTTTAGAGACAAGTTGCTATATGTGATCATAAGGGTAAGAACTACAAAGAATACTTATAAAATATATTTCACAAGTAAACAAGAAACCTTACCACTTTGAAGATAGTTAGGAAATTAACCTTAAAAGTAGAATATTCTTCTATTCAGGTGCATTATTATTTAATATATGCACTTTGTCCTGCTAGGAAATTTCACTTTGGGAGATTTAGTTAGAGATGCAGATTTAATCATTCCTGTAAGCTAATGGTATATATCATATTTTGTGCTAATTTAATCATCTATTAAAGCCTTTACAGAAACTTTAGAACAATTTATGTAACATATTAGTTTGCTACCAAATTATAGAAAGATGAAACAGATTGCTAAAATGCAATGAGAGCAGATCAAAAAGTAGACCAAAAAGTTTGAAGGCAAAAATAGAGGTAGACTATCTTAGTTATTTTAAAGAAAATAGGGAGGCAATTACCAAGAATATATGAATTGAAGTTTTATCTTCTTTCAAAAATTCTAAGTCCATTCTTTTATTTATAAAGATGCTACTTTTCTAGTCTCTCTCTATAAAATAATAGAAAACCATGTAGTTATCTCTAAGTTGAACAGAGAGGTCTACAATAAATTCTAAAAAAGCAATTGACATTGGTCATAAAAAGACAAACTTATTGATCAGTTGTCCTATACTTAGGCTGAGCAAAAGAGAATTTTCCATATTTACCAGCACTTTTCTGGGGCTTATAAATTTCAGAGATGGTATTTCATGCAATTTTCAAATGATTAATGTTCTACTAAACTGCAAGTCTTCCCTGAATCCAATCTATAATCCAGTAGTAGGTAGTTTTAAGAGAATACATGCCTAGATTTATTTTTTTAATTCTTTTAAATTACAGTTTTTAAAGTAAATTTTTTGTTCTTTCGAATTACACAGTACTCCATATTTCTACTGTAAAATATATTTCTGATCTTTAATATACACATTTTTAAAAAATCACTCACTTTTAAGTGTTCATTTAGAATCAACAGATTTTAATTCAACAGCCAGCCATTTGGTCCTGATGAAAATTCAGATGATATTAGAGTAAATAGAATGAATGCTACTGAAATGTTTAAGACCTTTTATGTTATCATATTCAGTTAACTGACAACATTCATACCACTAAGAGAACATAAAATATTTTAAAATAAAAAGTTCACTATTACTTAGCAAAATCAAGATATTTGAAATTCCATTATTACACAAAATGTTGTTGCTGTTTAGTCAGTAAGTCATGTCTGACTCTTTGTGACCCCATGAAATGTAGCACACCAGGATTCCTTTTCCTCTGTTAGCTCCTCTAGCTTGCTCAAACTCATGTTCATTGAGTTGATGATGACATCCAACAATTTCATCCTCTATGGTCCCCTTCTCCTCCTGCCTTCAGTCTTCCCCAGCATCAGGGTCTTTTCCAATGAGTCGGCCCTTCGCCTCAGGTGGCCAAAGTACATAGCATCAGTCCTTCCAATGAATATTCATGGTTGATTTCCTTTAGGATTAGCTGGTTTGATCTCATTGCTGACAAAGGGAGTGTGTTCTTTATAAAATGCTACTGGCCTGTTCATAAGGCATGATTTCAATATATTATTTACACTCAGGATCCCTTGGTCTAGTGTTTTAACTTCTTTCTTCTTGAGTAAAATGTAAATTTCCACTTGGGCTTCCCTGGTGGCTCAGAAGTTAAAGAATCTCCCTGCAATGCAGGAGACCCAGGTTCATTATGTTCTGATATATTAGAATAAAAAAATATTTTCCAAATTCTCAAAAATAACATTTTATATATTAAAAACTTAAAATATATTAGAAATATTTCAGGATTTGGGTATATTTTACTAATAAGTAATCAAGTGCTCACTTCACACTGACATTTTGTTTTTCTATACACTTCAAATCAATAGTGTGGTAATTTTTCCCCCTAAAGAATAAAAAATTAAGTCCAAAGAAAAATCATCTTCATTTGTATTCTCTTCTGCAACAAGCCCACATATGGATATGCTGCTACTAATGGAATATGACATTTGAAAAATTACCTCTCAAATAAAATTGTAATTTATCTCTGCAGACCTCTGACATACATATACCACCACAGAACAGTGTTGTTTAGTCATATCCTACTCTTTCTGATCCCATGGACTGGAGCCCACCAGGCTTCTCTGTCCATGGGATTTCCCAGGCAAGAATACTGGAGTGGGTAGCCATTTCCTTCTCCAGGGGATCCTCCCAGCCCAGTGATCCAACCTGCCCCATATCTCTTGAGTCTCCTGCATTGGTAGCTGGATTCTTTACCACTAGCGCCACCTGGGATTTACTTAGTGTTTCTCCATTCTTCCTTGGTGGCTCACATGGTAAAGAATCCACCTGCAACGCAGGAGACCTGGGTTTGATTCCTGTATATTGTCAAGGCTGTATATTATCACCATGCTTATTTAACCCATATTGTGGGTTGGATGAAGCACAAGCTGGGATCAAGATTGCCAAGAGAAATATCAATAACCTCAGATATGCAGATGATACCACCCTTATGGCACAAAGTGAAGAAGAAATAAAGAGCCTCCTGATGAAAGTGAAAGAGGAGAGTGAAAAAGTCATTCTCTCTTTGATGACTGATTATCCTAAACTGGGTGAGTCTAGAGGATGATGATGAAAGACACATGGTCTTGTGCTTAAACCAAATCAGTGCAAACATATACATTTCATTCCTTTACTCTGCTTCCTCTTCTCTTACAGGATATTTCTCCTCTAGACTGGATGCTTAATTTTCTCCTGGATGTGTGATAAATGTCATGATGGTTTAGTTGTTAAGTTGTATCTAGACTATTTGTGACACCACAGATTATAGCCCACCAGGCTCCTCTACCCATGGAGATTCTCCAGGCAAGTATACTGGATTGACATTTCCTTCTCCAGGGGATCTTCCTGACCCAGGGATCAAACCCGTGTCTCCTACATTGGCAGGCATATTCTTTACCATTGAGCTACCAGGGAAGCCCATGTGTGATAAATGGAGAAACCCAAATTGCAAGGCTATAAATTCAGAGACTGTGTTCAAATACAAGCTCTAATATTTACTAGCCCTGTGGTGTGAGAAAGTTAAATTAGCTGATTTCATCTTTTGGATCAGTAAATGGATTTAATATTGCTTTGCTGAGAAAAAAATATGGAAATATTTGAACAGGGCCTATCTATCTATGCTAAATACCTGGTAAAAATTGTTATTATGGAATATTTAATCAAATGATGGGGTGATCAAATGGTGAGGACTGGGTTAACTTGCGAACCTGAGTTGCTTAATTCTTTCACATTCCAAAGAAGGGTCTGTCTTCAGAACTGTCCCTTGGCTGGCTCCGTGGATATAAAAATCTGAGTCCTTGGAATATTATGTATAATATGCATGCTCTGGTATACCTGAGGGCTTGGATCATGTGGTGCTGATTTGACCAGATAAGTGTATCCTGACAATGTGATTAAAAAGCAGAGATAACACTTTGCCAACAAAGATCCACATAGTCAAAGCTATGGCTTTCCCAACAGTCATGTAAGGATGTGGGAGCTGGACCACATCCAACTGAAGAAGGCTGAGCAACAAAGAATTGATGGTTTCGAACTAGTGCTGGAGAAGACTCTTGAGAGCCCCTTGGACTGCAAGGAGATCAAATCAGTAAATCCTAAAGGAAAACAACCCTGAATATTCATTGGAAGAACTGATGCTGAAGCTCTAATACTTTTGTCACCTGATGTAAAAAGCCAACTCAATGGAAAAAACCCTGATGCTGGGAAAGATTGGAGGCAGGAGAAGGGGGTGACAGAGAATGAGATGGCTGGATGGCATCACCGACTCAATGGAGATGAATTTGTGCAAACTCCAGAAGACAGTGAAGAACAGGGGTGCCTGCTGTGCTGCAGCCCCTGGGGTCACAAAGAATCAAATGTGACTTAGCGACTGAATAATAACAACAATGAAAACAACATGACTGATGCTGAATGACTGTTTTGGAGGATGTGAGGGAACAGAATGAACAGGATATGCTGACGTCAGGTGTCAGGTATGCAAGCAGGTAAACCCACACCTGGATTTTAAACAAAACTGTTTTTATATTTCCATCTCCAAGTTATATATTTCCATCACCCTTATAGAATCTTAAGGGATGGATATGATATTTTAGAGAAAAATGTTATCCAAGAAAGATAGAATACATTTTAGTCTCCTACAGCCCTAGACTTCTTACAGAGTTACCTAAAGTGTAGGGGTTTTTTTCTTAGTATAACTCTGAATTTCATAAACTATTACATACAAAATGGTAAGACCCAGAAGATCATTTATCATTTTTTCTACCCCTGTTAGCATACAATAGATATGGCTAGTAATATAATTTTAACACATAATTGATAGCTGAAAATAATTCCAAAAATGACAATATGATATTTTCTTAATTGGTGGTGCTGGTTTCCCAGGTGTTGCTAGCGGTAAAGAACCTACCTGGCAATGCAGAAAACAAAAGAGACACATGTTAGATCCATTGGCCATGAAGATCCCCTGGAGGAGTGTATGGCAACGCACTCCAATATTCTTGTCTAGAGAATCCCATGGACAGAAGAACCTGGCGGGGTATAGTTCAGATGGTCTCAAAGAGTCAGACACGATTGAAGCAACAGCATGCAAGCAGAGTAAAAAGAACTGATCTCATTCCTTTACACGATGTCTACTTGCTAAAGGTTGTACATTATATTAATAATGATAGTATTAATCATCATTTAATGATATTATCAATCATATAAATGATATTGAGATTAGGTCTATAATAAATGCTTCTTAAAGTGACTGAAGAAGACAATTCATGTGTGTTAAAGCAAGACAACAAGCCAAAATGGAGTTGCTTATGCTAAGCCCACTTCACTAAACCAAAACTCAGCTTAATTACAGTTTTGGCTCTCCCAGAAATGGAATATTCCATCAGAAATCCCCTGATTAGCACTAGGTAGGTCATCTATGTGACAGCCCTGACGAACTTCAAAGGAAATTAACCCTGTAATAACCAACCCATTTTTAGCCAGTACAATTTTCTGATCCTGGCTTCCTTCTGGTTACAAAAATCTTTCATGTTATACAGCTCATTATAGCTCCTTTCCATCTGCTAGGTGGGGTGCTGCCTTATTCCAATCTATTTTAGTGCAAATAGAATGTTTAACTTGCCTCAATTTATCTTTTAAGAAGAGACACAAACTAACCTTTTGCTCAGTTGCTTCAGTCATGTCCAGACTCTCTGTGACCTATGCACTGTAGACCACCAGGCTCCTCCTCTGTCCATGGGATTCTCCAGGCAAGAATACTGGAGTGGGTTACCATGCCCTCCTTCAGGGGATCTTCCAAACACAGGAATCAAACCTATATCTCTGGCATCTCCTGAGTTGTAGACAGTTACTTTACTGCTGGAAGCCAGTGTGAGGAATCCCACCTGTGACAAGGTCATGAGGAAGGAAGCTGACATACGCAAGGTTGTGATCAGACTTCAGGGGTCCCCCTGGAATTTCCTGAGCATGTACCCCAACAAAAAAAAACAAAAATCTGCCAGCTTTTGTACTCTGCTTTTCCACTCTTCTGATATTCTCTGGAAAAAAGTCAACTCAGGGCTTTAGTCTTCTGCATTTGAAAGGGATTTTCAGTTAAACCCCCTCTGATAGCTCTCTAGCTTGCCTAACAGGTTCCCCGGACCTCTTATAGCTTGTGAATTGCTTACAGTCCCCCATCCTGGAGAGGCACAAAGCTTAAAAACATCTTAAAGATACAGAGCCTTTTCTAAAGAGCTAAAAATCATTTTGGTGACGGGTTTTCACTGTTGGCTTAATGATTGCTGCCAGGCCTCCATATTCTTTATCTGTTAGGCACCTGGGAGGATGTTAATCAATGTAAATGGGATATGGAAAAAGATATATAGTAGTTTTGATGTTAGCAACACTAGACTTTTGAGTTAATTACTTTTCTTTTGTTATAAATCACTGTACTCCTTTCACTTGTTATAAACTGCTGTATCTTTGCTATGTAAGAATGTAACTCTATTTAGTGCTTTCTGAGAATGGCACCAGACTTTGGGAAGATCAACACAAATAAGTCTTCTGGTTGACAAACCCTTATCAGAAAAAAGGCTGTAAAATGTTAATTGGCCCTTTTGGCCAGAAGATGATGTAAATTACCTAAGACTTGTGTATACAATTAGGTATGCAGAGAGAAAAGTCTGGTTTTGATGAGTCTGGACTGCTAACGCTGCATAACTTTGTGTTACCCATTGATCGCCATGTTTTATCAAAAGTATAAAAAGCCTTCTGAACAATAAAGGATGGACCAGGTTCTCGGACTAGTCTCTCAGCCTAGTTTCTTGGGAATCTGATTCCCCCCGTGTCTCTCTCTCTCTCTTTTTCTCCCTCTCCCTCCCTCTCCTCTTTACTCTAATTTAGGCTGAATTCCTATCTGGAGTGGGGCGGCTCACCACGTCTACTTACTTGCCCTGGCTTTTAAGACCCGCAAAAGGGAGCCTAAGAAGGGGCACCCTTCGATATTCAAGTGGGTGCCGGTGGCCCAATGTAGATAGTGCAAGCTCCTTGTCTGGAACTTTATTGGCCTTCCCCATAAGCCAAGTTATTCAGCCTTCTTTCTCCACTTAATTTTCCTACTACACTATTTCTTCCTAATCTAACCTTATATTAATAAATAAGTTTTCCTCGCCAATGCTGTCCCCGCTTCAAATTCCCTGGATCCACCGGGGCTGGACCCCGGCACTTTATCCACTGAGCCACCTGGGAAGCCCACTAGCACACCCAGTTCAGTTCAGTCGCTCAGTCGTGTCCGACTCTGCAACCCCATGAATCGCAGCATGCCAGGCTTTCCTGTCCATCACCAATTCCCAGAGTTCACTGACTCATGACCATTGAGTCAATGATGCCATCCAGCTATCTCATCCTCTGTTGTCCCCTTCTCCTCCTGCCTCCAACCCCTCCCAGCATCAGAATCTTTTCCAATGAGTCAACTCTTTGCATGAGGTGGCCAAAGAGCACACTAAGACCCCCTAAACCTTGTTCCCATTAGCTCATGGTATCAGAATGGGGAGAAGCAAACCCACAGATCTGCATCCTGGCTACCTTCATAAGGCATGTAACTGGTCTGTTATCAGCTGCACACAGGCCTCTGAAGGCCTAGTATCTTGAGTCGTGCAGAGGCCCTTAAGCTGCTGCTTTAAGTGACATATGCAGTCAGCAAGGGCACCAGTATAAAGATAAACACTAATTGAATAGTGTCAGAGCAGCATTTTACATACTCCCATCAAGCACAGGATATGAAGTAAGTGAAGAATAGAACCAGGAGAAATCAGCTCCTAGAGCAGAGCTGGTAGGCACTGCAAATGGGCTGTGCAGGAATATCCTGTGCACTAGCAGGAAGCCAAGAGATGCACTCCATACCATGGTTCTACTAAGAAATGGGAAGAATGGGGTCTGACTTTGCTAACTTTACTTAACATTTCATGAAGCCGGCAGTCTCTGCTACCAAGAGTCTAGAGAACCACAAAATGGGGCAGAAAGCAGGATGAAGAATAAGCAACTAGGAAGACAAAAACAGAAAGTGAATAAGAAATAAGCATGTAATTATACAGTCCAGAGCGGGCCTGGAGTTTGGGGAGTGGCTGATGGAAATACTGCCTTTCTGATCAAGAGGAACATTTACATGACCTATAAAATGTAGTTTTCTGTGTCTCCAACTTGGGCCTAAAAATTTATTTCAACAATGTTTTTAATGGCTTAATGGTATTTTATTTTAAATTTTTAACTGAATTACAGCTAACTTACAATATTATATTAGGCTCATAGATTATACACCATGCAGTTATTACAATATTACTGATCATATTTCCCATACTATATATTACATCCCTGTGACTTATTCATTTTACAGTTATAAAATAAATGGTAGTTTTTCATCTTTAATCTTCTTCAGCTTTTTTGGCCCAACTCAAAATTCCCATTGCCCAGGAACTGCCACTTTTTTTTTCTCAACCAGTGAGTCTGTTTCTACTTAGTTATATTTATTTGTGCTCTTTCTTTGATTCCACAGATGATGAAAACATACACTATGGTCTCTGTCTGACTCATTTAATTTAGTTTAAGGCCCTCAAGGCCCATCTATGTTGTTGCCAATGGCAAGATTTCATTCTTTTTTATGGCTGAATAACACTTGGGGTGTGTTTGTGTGTGTGTGTGTGTGTGTGTGTGTGTGTGTGCACGTATGATGTCTTTTTTATCCATTCATTTGTCCTGAACACTTAGATTGTTTCCATATATTAGTTACTGTAAATAATGCTGCAGTGAACAATGGGCTGCATATATCTTTTAAAATGAGTGATTTTGTTTCCTTTGGGTAAACATCCAGAAGTAAAATGGCTGGATCATATGGTAGTTCTATTTTTAATATTTTGAGAAAGCTCTATATTCCTTTCCATCGTGTCTGCATCAGTTTATATTCTCACCAAGAGAGCACAAGGGGTTTCCCTTTCCCCACATCCTCTCCAACATTTGTTATTTATAGATTTTTTGATGATAGCCATTTTCACAAGAGTGAGGGGATATATCATAGTGGTTTTGATTTGCCCTTTCCTGTGGATCACTGATGTTCAGCGTCTTTTCATATGCCTGTTGGCCATCTGTATGTCTTCTTAGAAAGAAAGTTTATTCAGGTCCTCTGACAGTTTTTCAGGTGAACTGTTTGTTTTAATAGTGAGTTATATGAGTTGTATATATTTTTGATATTAACTCATTACCGGACTTCTCAATTTCAAATATCTTCTCTCATTCATTACCTTTTCAACTTGTTAGTGGTTTCCTTCACTGCATACAAACTTTTTAGTTTTATGCGGTTCTATTTTTCTTTCTTTTTTCTTTATTTTTGCTTTTGTTGTCCTTGCTAGAAGAGACAGATCCCAAATAAATTATATATATATAATATATATATTATATATACAATATAATTATATTACATTGGAAAAGACTCCTGAGAGTCTCTTGGATGGCAAGGAGATCCAACCAGTTCATTCTAAAGGAAATCAGCCCTGGGTGTTCTTTGGAAGGAATGATGCTAAAGCAGAAACTCCGGTACTCTGGCCACCTCATGCGAAGAGTTGACTCATTGGCAAAGACTCTGATGCTGGGAGGGATTGGGGGCAGGAGGAAAAGGGGACAACAGAGGATGAGATGGCTGGATGGCATCACTGACTCGATGGATGTGAGTTTGAATGAACTCTGGGAGTTGGTGATGGACAGGGAGGCCTGGCATGCTGTGATTCATGGGGTCACAAAGAGTCGGACACGACTGAGTGACTGAACTGAATTGAAAATATATTACACATATTGTATATACAATTATATATTGTATTTTATATTATACATATATATATATAATTTATTTGAGATCTGTCTCCTCCGGCAAGGACAACAAAAGCAAAAGTGAAAAAAAAAAAAAAAGAACCACATTAAACTAAAAAGTTTGTATGCAGTGAAGCATATACACATATATGTATATGTACATATATATATATATACACACATATACTTATAGAGATATATAGCTAATACTGATGTCAATGTATGTGCTGCCTATCTTTTCTTCTAAGATTTTCATGGTTTCAAATCTTATATTTAATTTTTTAATCCATTTTGGGTTTTGTATATATTTGAGAAAATGGCCTAGTTTTACCCATTTACGCGTAGCTGTACTGTTTTCCTAACAACACTTATTGAAGAGACTGTCTTTTCCCCAGTGTATAGTCTTGGTTCCTTTCCCATGGAATAGTTTAACATAGGTCTGTGGGTTTGTTTCTGGGTTCTTCATTCTGTTCCATTGATTTTTGTGTCTTTTTGTGCTAGTATCATACTGCTCCGATTACTATAGTTTTTGTTTTTGTTTTTGTTTTGTTTGAAGTCAGGGAGCATGATACGTCCAGCTTTGTAGTCTTTCTCAAGATGGCTTTACCTATTTGAGGTCTTTTGTGGATTCATACAAATTTTATCATTATTTGTTCTAATTACATGAAAAATGTCATGTGTACTTTAATAGGAATTGCACTGAATCTGCAAATTGCTATGGGTAATATGGAATTTTGACACTATTAACTCTTTAATAAGCAAAGCATATCTTTCCATTTGCTTCCCTGGTGGCTCATATAGTAAAGAATCTGCCTGCAATGTAAGTAATCTGATTTCAACACCTGGGTCACAAAGACCCCCTGGAGAAGAGAATTGCAACCCATTCCAACATTCTTGCCTGGAGAATTCCATGGACAGAGGAGCCTGGCAACCTACAGTCTTTACATTTATTTGTGTTGTCCTCATATTTTGTCATCAATTTCTCATGGCTTTCAGAGTACAGGTCTTGTATTTCCTTGATTAAAAGTATCCTTAGGTATTTTCTCCCCTTTGATGCAACTGTAAATGGGATTTTCTTAATTCCTCTTCTGATAGTTTGCTAATGTACAGAAATACAACACATTTTTGTATTTTACTTTTGCATCCTGAAATTTTACTAAACACACTTATAAGCTCTAACAGTTTTTTAAAATAGAATCTTTAGGGTTTTCTATATATATAGTATCATATTATCTGCAAACAATGACTGTTTTACTTCTTCCTTTCCAATTTGGATTTCTTTTATTTCTTTTTCTTATCTGAATATTGTGGTTAGGACTTCTCATACCGTGCTGAAGAAAAGTGACAAGAGTAGGCATCCTTGTCTTATTCCTGATCTTAGAGGAAACGCTTTTAGCTTTTCACTGTTAACTATGTGGCCAGCTATGGGTTTGCCTTATACAACACTGTAACATTTCCTGCTGGGTAGTAGTCTTGGCAGGCTGGCTAGAGTGCCAGGTGCTTTTCAACCTACTGGCTCCACATTGGCATCAGTCCTTTAGGAGCAGATTCTGGGTTTCAGATAGTCCTCAAGCTCACCTGGTTATAAACTCCAGCAGTTTCTAAAACCAGTTAAGAATGCTCACCTTCCAAGTGCTGGTCTTCAAGACTGGATGCCCAAAATGGAACTCAAACACCTGCATTCTTACGGAGAAACTCTGAGTTTGTAATATCCTCTTTCACTTGTGTGTCACCCACCAGCAGTTATGACTGTAACATATCTCTGCCCCTCTTATTCCATGTGCTTTCTTCCCCTTTATATCCTTAGTTGTAGACTAATTCTTCTCTTAGTCTTCAGGTCATTCTTAGAGTTACTCTATATTTAATTGTAGTTTTGGTGTGTGTGTGGGAGAAGATGAGCTTAGAATCCTCCTACTCTGAAATCTTTATCCTGCCTCTAGCAATGTTTTTTTTTTTATACATTAGTGTGCATTCCATAGTTTTCCTATTTCCTATATTTAAATATTGTTTTTCCAGTTTCTTTAAGCAATATACACCTGAAAACACTATAACCACCCTCAACACATACGCACAAACACTCTTTCTGTGGCAATAGCTTTAGGACAGCTGCCACTTCTGTGCAGAAGGGCATCAGCTGCTTTTACATAAGAGCCAAGGGTCCATAAATAGAAAGCAAATCATAGTGTTAAAATGAGAGAAGTCAAAGTAGAGTATGAAAGTGGACAATGGAAAGAGAAGGAATTGCTTGCTGTCATTGAAATCTCACTTGTAACCTGCACTTTCATTCTGTATAAATTTAATTCCAATCATTTCAATGTTCTTTATATATTTTCTGATATATTATATAATTAAATATTTTCAAACAATCTTTATTTTTTGTGTGTTATTCACTGAAAGGTAATCAATTGCATACTCTGATTTTGCTTTTCAGAACTAATGTACTTTGAAAAACAAAACAAATCTGTTGAGTCAAACACTCAACTTAACTTTTTCTCTAATATACTTTCAAATGAATCAAAAGCATTACAATCAAAAGTTGATATTCTCAGTGTTTGTCTTTGAAGAAGAATGCTGAATGCTTTCAAACTCATTAGAAATATCTATTTATACAGGGAATAAAATGGTCATCTTGAGCAAGTTGATTAGAAAAATCAAATTGCCATGGCCTTTCAGATACTTAAAAAGATGAATAAAACTCTTAGCCTTACTTTATTATGCCTTTTAGTACACATTTATTATTCACTAAAAGAGCAAATCTATCCATGGGCTCAAAACATCCAATAATTTTTTTTTTTTCTGTTTACTCTGAAGACATCTGGCCTAAATGAAGGACACGGCAGCATCTTCTAATAGAACAAAATAATTCAGCTCATTCAAACTAAACTTAAGAGCTATCTGAGAATATTCTTGCTTTCTTCATCTACCAGATGAAGTTAAAAGAGGTTGGTTGATTCTAAAAATAAACATAATATATAGCTATATCTCAGGCATTGTCAAGAGCAATATACAGAGACTGATGAGCCTTCTTCTTCAAGGTTTTAATGAACCTTCTTTCTTGATTTAGTCCTAGAGTCATTTATTTCTAAGGCAATTGGTCACATCTTTCTTCTGGGAAGATAGTTTTCTGATCCTGATTCTGCCAGATTACAGAACAATATGAAATGACAATAATTCTAGAATAAAGCCAGTGATGAGCTAGGTTTGCAGTCAGCTAAAAACAAGAGATAGAAAAGTTAAGTAGTATGAACTTAGTTCTATAATTTGCAATATATATTACTTTGGAGATCAAGAAGAACAAGTGAATATATAAATATGTTTCTATTTTCACATTAAAGTTTGCTGCCATCTTTTACATCACTTTATGCCTTGTGTATGCTGTATAGTATCAGATGTTCCTGGAGACCTTAATAAAAGGCTAATATTACTCACAAATGTAGAGATGGGAAATTAAAGCTTTGAAATATAATCATTCTTCACATTGCATTATTTGAGAATCATATCCACTAACTATCAAGGTGTCTACGAAACTCAGAATTAACCCAGGGCTATCTCCTGACAGAAAATCATGTGTATTATAAAACAAATGGAAACAATATCATGAACAGTAGCAATCAGTGTATTGGAAAGTGAAGAAAGGAAAACTAAAGTGTACTTAAACCTTACAGACAATGACTCTGTCTGTTCTTATAGAAAAATGAGGCAAAAAATACCCCTGCCATTGGCAGCTATGGTGCTAAGTGGGTCAACAATTTATTGGGCATCAATTATTGCACAATGGGATATTCTCTGCCTGTATTAATGAGGGACTAGAAACTGTTGTCACAAACAGGCTTCAAATGCTAGTTGTCCAATGTGTGTGTGTGTGTGTGTGTGTGTGTGTGTGTGTGTGTGTGTGTGCGCTCAGTTGCTCAGTCATCTCTGACTCTTTGTGACACCATGGACTGTAGCCCACCAGGCTCCTTTGTCCAGTATTCTCCAGGCAAGAATACTAGAATGAATTTCCATTTCCTCCTCCAGGGGATCTTCCTGACACATGGATGGAGGAACCCAGGTCTTCTGTGTTTCCTGCATTGGCAGGCAGGTTCTTTACCATTATCACCATTTGGAAAGCCCATAGTTTAATGAATGCCAATATTTTTTCTTGTTAGCCTAACAGTTCAAAGCATGTACTGTGCTTGATGGGTGGATTTCCTTTTTATTATAAATCAGTTACTTGGGGCCATTTCATCTGTGACTCGACCATCCCTTCCAACTTCCTGGTCCTCTCTATTTCACTGGCTAAAAGGAAAAATAATTTCAGAGAACATACATACTTCCTTATGCCTCTATTCCACTAGTAAGAACCAGCTTATGACCACGAATGAATTTAACAGAGTTGGAAAATAAAACCCCAGTCAGGGAGGCCACTTCCCAATACCCCCATAATAATGTGGAAAAGGAAGCATCCACATTTAATTTAATGTTGACATTGACATAAAAATATTATCTAATGTAAAGCCTGTACAGATGTGAGAGCTGGACCATAAAGAAGGCTGTGTGCCAAAGAACTGATGCTTTCAAACTGTGGTGCTGTTTGAGAGTCCTTTGGACTGCAAGGAGATCAAACCAGCCAATCCTAAAGGAAATCAATCCTGAATATTCATTGGAAGGACTGAACAACAGCAACAACCTAAGCCCATAATTAAATGTCCTCAACAACTGATCTAGAATACAGTCCAGGATCATACATTGCCATCATCATCCAATAGTCACCTTTTATCTAGAAGTCCTTAGTCTATCTCTGCCAGATTTTTTTTTTTTTCTCAAAAGAGAGAGAGCAGCAAGGTTTTGTCTTTTAGATGCAAACAGGGGTGTTTTCGATGGAAAATTAAAAACAAAGAAGCATCTCTTTCCTGCATAACTGGAAGTTTACCAAAGTACCTCCATGCCATTGAGCTGCTAAGCAATTAGATTCACTAATAGACAAGCCAGGTAAGACAACAACTAGATAAGCATGTTGGGAAGTAATTTCAACATTTGGATGCTGAAGGTCATCAAGTACCATCCATAGAAGGGAGAACAGAAGATTAATGTCAGCAGCTTTGAGACCAGCAAGACTGTGAGTGTGCTGGTTGCACTATTTCATGTCGATTGCTTGTAATGGAGCAAGAAAGACAGGAGACTTTAGAGATCTCAATCAGCAGAAAACAAGCAACACCAATGAAAACCCTCACCACAGCAACCATTTCCGATTAAATTGCTTGTTATCTTCACAAAGCAACCCTCCAGGTGTCGTTTATTTATATCTTTGTTGCTACCCTGAGAACAATGCTCCACTTTTTATCAGTTCTTGGGGAACCATTTTTCCTAAACAGCAATCAGTGTTTCCCCCAATCTCAGCACCAGATCCAGCACCCACAAGTGCCAAGGGCTCTGGGAGATACTCACCCATCATCACATCAACGAATTATCTCAAGACATTAGCCTAAATCATCTAAAGCTTATCCAAACCTCATACCTGAACATGAACCATTTAAGAGGGAAGAGGAAATTCAGATTACTACAAATGGTTCTACATTCTATTTAGAAACTTGTTGAGTATCAAACAGACAAATTTTCATAAGAAGTTGATATTGGTACCCATGTTAGTGAACAAAAATGTTTCAATAAGGGAGCCTTGCTTATTTAGGACAAAAACAACCTCTCAGATACAAAAAGCAAAATGGTAGTTAGAAGATGAAGATAGACAGGCATTTTATTTTAAATACATAACTCTGATCTTCATTGTCCAAGTTGAGAACTGACCCCACACACTGAAACCAGCAAATTAAAGAAAGAAAGAATACACGTCTCCCTCTAGGACTGAACTAACAAATTCTAATGATCAAATGGGCTCCCAGATGGCTCAGTGGTACAGAATCTACCTGCCAAAGTAGAAGACACAGGTTCATTCCCTGGGTTGGGAAAATTCCCTGAGGGAGGAAATGGCTACCAACTCCAGTATTTTTGCCTGGGAAATTCCATGGACAGAGGAGCCTGGTGGGCTACAGTCCATGGGGTCACAAAAGAGTCAGACACATCTTAACAACTAAGCAACAACAATGATCATGTAGTGACCTATCTTTGAACAAACGCAACTGCATCATCTCTCTGCAAGTCACGGGTTAGCGTAAGGGCATTTGTGCAAATGCAAGGCTCTGTTTAATTATAGGTATTTTGAAGGTAGCGTTTTTTTCAATATTAAATTCTACAGAAAAAATGACAGAAAGAAATTTTCTTATGCTCTTCCTCCAGGAGTACAATTTCTAACATCAATATTGACTGGCTGCTGTGGTTTTTGTAACTGATACAAAATCAGCAATAAATTTACTGTTGGTTTCCCAAGGATGAGGAAGTTTTCGGATAACCACCAAGCATCTACTTCCACAGCGCATTCTGTGAATTGACAGAAAACATCTAAATTTTTGTTTTACTCAGTGAATTTTCACACACAATATTCTCATTCTCTGCCAGCAAAATATATTACACACACACACACACACACACACACACACACACACACACACACACACACACACACACAGAGTATCCTCCTTGGATGGCTCAATGCCAGTGTACACATAGGAAGTTACAAACACAAAATTCCAACATCTGAATGAACTAGGAAATACTACAAAAGCCTCTGTTAGGGACATAGCAACTGATATTATTAATAAAATTGGCCTAGAAACATTTACTTTCTGAAATGAGCTATCAATTTTACATATCATTTTAACAATTATGCATTATATATGTTAATGTTTCATAAACTATTATAAGATATTTTAATTTGAGCATGAATTCACTATTCCTTATGACATGATTCCTACCATCTTACAGCAGTATCAAGTCCCAGGCAGTATTTCTTAAGTTCTCCTATCAAATTCCTCGGTGCTGGAGTTTGTAAATAAATTGAAACATAGCTGTGTGCTGATCAACTGGCTTAAATCTCCCTTTATAAGAGTATATCTTGATCTACAATGTCCAGAAATTAATCAAAAACTTATTTGGTGTATTATTTGTCAATCTTTTTCTTCATAGTAATGTTAATGTTTTTAGTTTCTTGTTTTAATCTGTTTGTAATTTATTGGAATATCACTTTTACAATGGATTTTACATTTAAGCTGTTTTCTATTTAGAAGTATAATTCTTCACGTTTTAAACTCATTTTAGTCTATCTTAGATCAGTTTGAGATTTTATGTGTCTGCTAGCATTATTAATAGTAAGCCACAATTCTGTTAAATACCTTAAGTCTAGCAGAAGTTCAAACTTAATCCAGTTTCTGCTCAAAAAACCCATCCTTTACAACTTATAGTTACTATTGCCAAAGTGTCTGAGAGTGGTTGTTAAATCAAGTTTAATAGGTATTTCATCAAGATGTTCATTTTGGAGCACATCAAAAAAGATGTTGTATGGAAGATCTGAATTGGCTAGTGAACAATGTTGTGACTATTTCAGATGAACAGCAAAGAGACTCAGTCACACATAAACACATATCCATTCTCCCCAAAACTTCCTTACCACCTAGGCTACCACATAACATTGAGCAGAATTTCCTGTGCTCTACAGTAGGTCCTTGTTGGTTATTCATTTTAAATATAGTAGTGTATATTTTTATAACTAATAAGTGGTAGGGAAGCCAGCCAGCAGAGACACTGCTTTCCAAAATTCCTCAGGGAAGAAATCTTATAGGAGTTTGTGGCCCAAGCCACTCTGAGGACTCATAGCAGAGGTTCTTGAAAAAGGATGCACAGAGTTTTAAGGGTCCTGGCAGGAATATTTTCTCTATAATATGAGATGGGTCACCATAATCTTGGGGAAAAAAAAAAAAGAGACGGGGGGGTTGGTCCTCGCATTTTTAGGAATAAGTTATCTCTTGGTAATGTGGTTTGTTTTTTTTAAGTCAAGATCACACAGACTTTTCCAAGTGGATTGAATGGAAACAGAGAAAAACAATACAATAAAAGGATTTAAGACAGTTCAAAATAAATTGTAGGACTTGAACTACAATAGAGTGAAACGAGAATAAATGGTTAGCTAGAAGGGTATTCATGGCAAATTACACTTTCCCACACAAAAGTTATTAGCATTCACGTGAGGATTAATTCATGAGTAAAAGCATTCAGAAAAAATATTGGAGGAGTTAATTAATTAGACTTCCCTCACCTACAAGGGCTTCCCTGGTGGCTCAGGCTGTAAAGAATCTGCCTGCAAAGCAGAAGACCCAGGTTCCATTCTTGGGTCAGGAATATCCCCTGGAGAAGGGAATGGAAACCCACTCCAGTATTCTTGCCTGAAGAAGCCCATGGACAGAGGAGCTTGGCAGGCTACAAGTCCATGGGGTCACAAAGAGTGAGATACTACTGAGTGACTAACACACACCTAAGTGCTCATTTTCTCCAAAGACCACTCCATTCATTTTCCAGGTGTCTCTACACAGAATTCAGCAACATAGACCACCAGATGTCCCTGCCTTCAGATCAAGCCTTTGTTGGAAAGATGAGGGAAAATAGATGTGGGGGGAGGTGTGGTGGGCAGTCCTAAAATTGCAGAATAGGACAAGGAGATCACTTTCTTCCCCACAAATTCATCAAAAGCTCATTCAAATGCTGAACAAAACTTCCACAGAACTTCTGAACACTGGCAGAGGACACTAGGCACCCAGAAAGGCAGCCCATTTTCCTCTAAAGGAGGTAGGACAAAATATAAAAGACAAAAAGAGAGACAAAAGAGTTTGGGACAGAGACCTGTCCTGAGGAGGGAGTCATGAAGAATGAGAAATTTCCAAACAGCAAGAAACCCTCTCACCAGCGGGTCTATGAGGAGATTTGGAATCTCAGAGGGCAAGATAACGTGGAGAGGAAAAAAAAAAAAAAAAAAACCCACAGAATATGTGCCTAACTGCAATTCCCAGTGGAGAAGTAGCCCAGACACCCGTTTCCACCACCAGTGAGCAGGGGCTGGACAGGGAGGCCTGGGTTGCATGCTTAGGGTAAGGGACTGGGCCTGAATTCCCTGCGGACAATCTGAGGGAGCTAACATGAGATAGCAACCCACCCAAACAGTGGGATAGCCTGAGAAAGACAAAAATAAAATAAAAGAGAGAGAGAGAGAAAACTTTCCCGTGAAAAGCTTTAACTTAAGGCTCAGCCTGGCCCACTCACAGAAAAGGATTGCGCAAACACCAAAGGAGAGCTAGCCTGCTGTGGACCGGGTCATAACCCCTGCCAGAGGCAGAGAGGCAGGCGGGCAACAGCCAGAGCCAGAAGGCAGGGGCAATCTCGGACCCAGAGACAGCATCCTCCAAAAACTGTGAGCAGGCTCCCAGTTGCTAACCCAGTCTTCCTGGGATCCCGGACAGTTGACATCTGCCAGACGGGTTACAGCCTGAGATCAGCTCCCCAGAGGAGACACGTGGCACATCTGGGACAGTGCTCTCACTGCACACCTGGGAAACTGAGTAGCTAGGATTGGGGAGATGATAAAACACGATGCTGGGGAGAGTGCACTCACCAAACACCTGGTTACCTGAGCTGCTTGGACCTGGGAAAGGCACAAAACACATGCCCAACCAAGTCTGTGCCTTTGTAGAGTACCCAAGAATCTGAACCTGAGCAGCTTAGACCTGGAAATTGCACAAAATGCAGGGCCCACTTTAGGCAGCACCCCTGCAGAGAAACCTGGAGCCTGAGCAGTGTAGACTGGGAAAGCACATGCCATCATGAGCTGGGTCAAACCCAGTGTGACCCAGACATGGTGAGCACTCCCCACACATGCCGCTAATATTTGTTTGCAGTGTTCCTCCCTCCCCAAACACAACTCAACAAGAGAGCCTAAATAAGTGACCACATTTGCCCCCTTGTGTCAGGGCAGAAATTAGACACTGAAGAGGCTTGCAAACAGAGGAAGCCAAAATAAACAAAGAGGGAACCCACTCTGGAGGTGGCAGGTGCAACAGATTAAAACTCTGTAGTTAACACTGACTAAGCATTGGAAGGGGCCCACAGACTTTGGCAAGAAATATAAGCTGGAAAAAGGAACTATCTGAAACTGAACTGATCCCACACTGCCCTCAACAACTCCAGAGAAACTCTTAGCTATATTTTTACTATTACCATTTTTAATTATTTTTACTTTTAAGTTCCTTATTACTCCTTTAATTTTCATTTTTATAACCTGCCATTACCTTGCAAAAAAGAGACCTTATTTTAAAGCAAATTTCATATATATGTATATAATATATAATTTTGTGATTGATTTTGCTTTGCATTTTTAATATTGTATTTTTGAGAGTCTAACCTCTACTCTAGATTTTTAATCTTTGTTTTTTGGTATTTGTTATCAATTTTGTACCTTTAAGACTCTAACCTTCAGTACCCATTTTTACTTAGGGTTGTGATTACTGGCTTGATTTCTGTCTCCCTTTTTGACTCTCCCTTTTCTTTCCCAGGTCACCACTATCTCCTTTCTCCTGCTTCTCTTCTCTGTGGAACTCCATAAACCTCTCTGGGTGTTCCAGACTGTGGAGAGCACATAGGGAATTGATTACTGGATAGATTGGTCTCTAACCTTTTGATTCCCCCTCTTCTCCTCCTGGTCACCTCTATCTCCCTTCTCCCTCTTCTCTTCTCCATGTAACTCTGGGAACCTCTCTGGGTGTCCTTCACTGTGGAGAATCTTTTTACCATTAATCTAGATGTTTTATCATCTTTGCTGTATGGAAGGGGAAGTCTTGAGGCTACTGTAAGAATAATACTGAAAGCCAGAGGCAGGAGGATTAAACCCAAAACTTGAGAATACCTGAAAACTCCTGATTCCAGGGAACATTAACTGACAAGAGCTCATCCAAAAGCCTCCAAACCTACACAGAAACTAAGCTCCACCCAAGAGCCAACAAGTTCCAGAGCAAGACATACAATGCTAATTCTCCAGCAACACAGAAACACAGCCCTGAGCATTAAAATGCAGGCTGCCCAAAGTCACACCAAATACACAGACACCTCAAAACTCACTACTGGACACTTTCTTGTACTCCAGAGAGAAGAAATCCAACTCCACCCACCAGAACACCGATGCAAGCTTCCCTAAACAGGAAACCTTGACAAGCCACTAGTCCAAACACACCCACAGGGAGCAACCTCCACAATAAAGAGGAACCACAAACTTCCAGCTGACAGAAAGGGCACCCCAAACACAGCAATCTAAACAAAATGAAATATATATATATATTCAACAGGTAAAGGAGCATGATAAATGCCCACCAAACGAAACAAAAGAGGAGGAGATAGGGAGTTTACCTGGAAAAAAGAATTCAGAATAATGATAGTAAAGATGATCCAAAACCTTGAAAGCAAAATGGAGTTACAGATAAATTGATTAGAGAAAAGGATTGAGAAATAGGCAAGAAATGTTTAAAGAGGACCTAGGATAAATAATAAAGAGTGAATCAATAATGAATAATGCAATAACCGAGATCAGAAGCACTCTGGAGGGAACCAAGAGTAGAATAACTGAGGCAGAAGATAGGATAATTGAGGTAAAAGATAGAATGGAGGAAATAAGTGAAGCAGAGAGGAAAAAAGAAAAAAGAATTAAAAGAAATGAGGACAACCTCAGAGACCTCTGGGAAAAGGTTAAATGCCTCAACGATAGAATCATAGGAGTCTCAGAAGGAGAAGACAAAAAGCAAGCGCATGAGAAAATACTTGAGGAGATAATAGTTGAAAACTTCCCTAAAATGGGAAAGGAAATAGCCACCCATGTCCAAGAAACCCAGAGTCCCAAACAGTCCCAAACTCTTCAGGTCAGAAGGGAATGGCAGGACATATTTAAAGTGATGAAAGAGAAAAACCAACAACCCAGATTACTGTACCCAGCAAGGATCTCATTCAAATATTAAAGGAAAGGAAAGTGAAGTCGCTCAGTCATGTCCAACTCTTTGCGACCCCATGGACTGTTGCCCACCAGGCTCCTCTGTCCATGGGATTTTCCAGGCAATAGTACTGGAGTGGATTGTCATTTCCTTCTCCAGCGGATCTTCCCAACCCAAGGATTGAACCCAGGTCTCCGACATTGTATACAGACGCTTTACCGTCTGAGCCACCAGGGAAGTCCTATGAAGGAGAAATCAAAAGCTTTACAGCCAAGCAAAAGCTGAGAGAATTCAGCATCACCAAAAAAGCTCTTTAATAAATGCTAAAGGATCTTCTCTAGACAGGAAACACAGAAAAGGTTTATAAACTCGAACCCAAAACAACAAAGTAAATGGCAACAGGATCATACTTATTAATAATTACCTTAAATGTAAATTAGTTGAAGCCCCAACCTAAAGACAGAGACTGGCTGAATGGATACCAATATAAGACCCCTATAGACGCTGTCTACAAGAGACCTGCCTCAAAACAGGGGACATACGCAGACTGAAAGTGAAGGGCTGGAAAAAGTTATTTCATGCAAATGTAGACAAAAAGAAAGCTGGAGTAGCATATTCATATCAGACAAAATAGACTTTGAAATAAAGACCATGAAAAGAGATGAAGAAGAACATTACACAAAGATCAAGGCATCAATCCAAGAAGAAAATATAACAATTATAAATATATACGCACCCAACATAGGAGCACTGCAATATGTAAGGCAAATGCTAACAAGTATGAAAGGGGAAATTAACAATAACACAATAATAGCGTGAGACTTTAATACCCCACTCACAACTATGGATAGATCAACTAAACAGAAAATTAACAAGGAAACACAAACTTTAAATGATACAATAGACCAGTTAGACCTAATTGATATCTATAGGACATTTCACCTTAAAACAATGAATTTCACTTTTTCCTTAAGTGCACATGGAACTTTTTCCAGGATAGATCACATCCTGGGCCCTAAATCTAGCCTTGGTAAATACAAAAAATTGAAATCATTTCAAGCTTCTTTTCTGATCACAGTGCGTTAAGATTAGATGTCAATTACAGGAAAAAAAAATCTTAAAAATACAAACATATGGAGGCTAAACAACACACTTCTGAATAACCAACAAATCAAAGAAATCAAAATATGCATAAAAATAAACAAAAATGAGAATACAACAACTCAAAACCTATGGGATTCAATAAAAACAATGCTCAGGTGAAGGTTCATAGCAATACAAGCTTACCTCAAGAAACAAGAGAAAAATCAAATAAATAACCTAACTTTACACCTAAATCAACTAGAAAAAGAAAAAAATGAAGAACCCCTGGGTTAGTAGAAGGAAAGAAATCATAAAAATTAGGGTAGAAATCAATCAAAAGGCAACAAAGCAGACTATAGCAAAAATCAACAAAACTAAAAGCTGGTTCTTTGAGAAGATAAATAAAATAGACAAACCATTAGCCAGACTCATCAAGAAAAAAAAGGGAGAAGAATCAAATCAACAAAATTAGAAATGAAAATGGAGAAATCACAACAGACAACACAGAAATACAAAGGATCATAGAAACTATCATCAGCAACTATATGACAAGTAAATGGACAACTTGAAAGAAATGGATGAATTCTTATAAAATAGTATAATCTTCCCTAAATGAACCAGGAAGAAATAGATGACCCAGAGAGATGTTATGGGGAGGGAGGTGGGAGGGGGGTTCATGTTTGGGAACGCATGTAAGAATTAAAGATTTTAAAATTTAAAAAAAAAATAAAAAATAAAATTAAAAAAAAAAAATCTTAACAGACCCACCCCAAGCATGGAAATCAAATCTGTAATCAAAAATCTTCCAACAAAAAAAGCCCAAGACCTGATGGCTTCACAGCTGAATTCTAACAAAAATTTAGAGAAGAACTAACACCTATCCTACTCAAACTCTTCCAGAAAATTTCAGAGGAAGGTAATCTGCCAAACTCATTCTCTGAGGCCACCATCACCCTAATACCAAAACCAGACAAAGATGCCACGAAAAAGAAAACTACAGGCCAATATCACTGATAAACATAGATGCAAAAATCCTCAACAAAATGCTAGGAAATAGAATCCAACAACATATTAAAAAGATCATACATCATGACCAAGTGGGCTTTATCCTAGGGATGCAAGGATTCTTCAATAAACACAAATCAATGTGATATATCACATTAACAAATTGAAAGATAAAAATGATATGATTATCTCAATCATAGATGCAGAGAAAGCCTTTGACAAAATTCAACACCCATTTATGATAAAAACCCTCCAGAAAGCAGGCACAGAAGTAACATACCTCAAAATAATAAAAGCCATATATGATAAACCCACAGCAAACATTATTCTCAATGGTGAAAAATTAAAAGCATTTCCCCTAAAGTCAGGAATGAGACAAGGGTGTCAACTTTCACCACTACTATTCAATATAGTTTTGGAAGTTTTAGCCTCAGCAATCAGAGAAGAAAAATAAATAAAGAATCCACATTGGAAAAGAAGAAGTAAAACTTCACTGTTTGCAGATGACACAATCCTTTACATAGACTCTACCAGAAAGTTCAGTTCAGTTCAGTTCAGTCACACAGTCGTGTCTGACTCTTTGCAACCCCATGAACTGCAGCATGCCAGGCCTCCCTGTCCATCACCAACTCCTGGAGTTCACTCAGACTGAAGTCACTCAGATTTCATCGAGTCAGTGATGCCATCCAGCCATCTCATCTTCTGTCATCCCCTTCTCCTCCAGCCCCCAATCCCTCCCAGCATCAAAGTCTTTCCCAATGAGTCAACTCTTCACATGAGGCGGCCAAAGTACTGGAGTTTCAGCTTTAGCATCATTCCTTCCAAAGAAATCCCAGGGCTCATCTCATTCAGAATGGACTGGTTGGATCTCCTTGCAGTCCAAGGGACTCTCAAGAGTCTTCTCCAACACCACAGTTCAAAAGCATCAATTCTTTGGTACTCAGCTTTCTTCACAGTCCAACTCTCACATTCATACATGACCATGGAAAAACAATAGCCTTGACTAGACGGACCTTAGTTGGCAAAGTAATGTCTCTGCTTTTCAATATGCTATCTAGGTTGGTCATAACTTTTCTTCCAAGGAGTAAGCGTCTTTTAATTTCATGGCTGCAGTCACCATCTGTAGTGATTTTGGAGCCCCCCAAAATAAAATTTGACATTGTTTCCACTGTTTCCCTATCTATTCCCCATCTATTTCCCATGAAGTAATGGGACCGGATGCCATGGTCTTCATTTTCTGAATGTTGAGCTTGAAGCCAACTTTTTCACTCTCCTCTTTCACGTTCATCCAGAGGCTTTTGAGTTCCTCTTCACTTTCTGCCATAAGGGTGGTGTCATCTGCATATCTGAGGTTATTGATATTTCCCCTTACAATCTTGATTCCAGCTTGTGTTTCTTCCAGTCCAGCGTTTCTCATGATGTACTCTGCATATTAGTTAAATAAGCAGGGTGACAATATACAGCCTTGATGTACTCCTTTTCCTATTTGGAACCAGTCTGGTGTTCCATGTCCAGTTCTAACTGTTGCTTCCTGACTTGCACATAGGTTTCTCAAGAGGCAGGTCAGGTGGTCTGGTATTCCCATCTCTTTCAGAATTTTTCACAGTTTATTGTGATCCACACAGTCAAAGGCTTTGGCATAGTCAATAAAGCAGAAATAAATGTTTTTCTGGAACTCTCTTGCTTTTTCCAGGATCCAGCAGATGTTGGCAATTTGATCTCTGGTTCCTCTGCCTTTTCTAAAACCAGCTTGAACATCAGGAAGTTCACAGTTCACGTATTGCTGAAGCCTGCTTGGAGAATTTTGAGCATTACCATACTAGTATGTGAGATGAGCGCAAATGCGTGGTAGTTTGAGCATTCTTCGGCAATGCCTTTCTTTGGGATTGGAATGAAAACTGACCTTCTCCAGTCCTGTGGCCACTTCTGAGTTTTCCAAACTTGCTGGCATATTGAGGGCAGCACTTTCACAGCATCATCTTTCAGAATTTGAAATAGCTCAACTGGAATTCCATCACCTCCACTAGCTTTGTTCATAGTGATGCTTTCTAAGGCCCACTTGACTTCACATTCCAGGATGTCTGGCTCTAGATTAGTGATCACATCATCATGATTATCTGGGTTCATGAAGATCTTTTTTGTACAGTTCTTCCTTGTATTCTTACCACCTCTTCTTCATATCTTCTGCTTCTGTCAGGTCCATACCATTTCTGTCCTTTATCAAGCCCATCTTTGCATGAAATGTTCCCTTGGTACCTCTAATTTTCTTGAAGAGATCTCTAGTCTTTCCCATTCTGTTCTTTTCCTCTATTTCTTTGCATTGATCTCTAAAGAAGGCTTTCTTATCTCTTCTTGCTATTCTTTGGAACTCTGCATTCAGATGCTTATAACTTTCCTTTTCTCCTTTGCTTTTTGCTTCTCTTCTTTTCACAGCTAATCAATGAATATAGTAAAGTCCTGGAATATAAAATTAACACACAGAAATCCCTTGCATTCGTATATACTAACAGTGAGAAGACAGAAAATGAAATTAAGGAAACAATTCCATTCACCATTGCAAAAAAAGAATAAAATACTCAGGAATAAATCTACCTAAAGAAACAAAAGACCTATATATAGAAAAGTATAAAACACTGATGAAAGAAATCAAAGATGACACAAATAGATGCAGAAATATACCATGTTCATGGATCAGAAGAACCAAAATAGTGAAAATGAGTATACTACCCAAAGCAATCTATAGATTCAATGCAATCCCTATCATGCTATAAATGGTATTTTTCAGAGAACTACAACAAATAATTTCATAATTTGCATGGAAATACACAAAAAAACTCAAATATCCAAAGCAATCTTGAGAACAAAGAATGGAACTGGAGGAATCAACCTGCCTGTCTTCAGACTATACCACAAAGCTGCAGTCATCAAGACAGTATGGTACTGGCACAAAGACAGAAACATAGATTGATCTAACAAAATAGAAAGCCCGGAGATAAATACACACACCTATGGACAACTGATCTTTGACAGGGGAGGCAAGAATATACAAGGGAGAAAAGATAATCTCTTTAACAACTGGTGCTGGGAAAACTGGTCAACTACTTGTAAAAAAAATGAAACTAGAACACTTTATCGGAGAAGGCAATGGCACCCCACTCCAGTACTCTTGCCTGGCAAATCCCATGGACAGAGGAGCCTGGTGGGCTGCCATCCATTGGGTCGTGACGAGTCAGACATGACTGAGCAACTTCACTTTCACGTTTCACTTTCATGCATTGGGGAAGGAAATGGCAACCCACTCCAGTGTTCTTGCCTGGAGAATCCCAGCGACAGGGCAGCCTGGTGGGCTGCCGTCTATGGGGTCGCACAGAGTCGGACATGACTGAAGTGACTTAGCAGCAGCAGCAGAATACTTTACAACACCATACACAATATACTCAAAATGGATTAAAGATCTAAATGTAAGACCAAAAACCATAAAACTCCTAGAGGAAATCACAGACAAAACACTCTCCGACATAAATCACAGCAGGATTCTCTATGACCCACCCCCCAGAGTAATGGAAATAAAAGCAAAAATAAATAAATGTGACCTAATTAAATTTAAAAGCTTTTGCGCAATGAAGGAAACTATAAGAAAGGTGAAAAGACAACCTTCAGAATGGGAGAAAATAATAGCAAATGAAGCAACTGACAAAGAATTAATCTCAAAAATATACAATCAACTCATGCTGTTTAATACTAGAAAAATAAACAACCCAATAAAAAAATGGGCCAAAGAACTAAATAGACATTTCTCCAAAGAAGACATGCACATGGCTAACAAACATATGAAAAGATGGTCAACATTACTCATTATCAGAGAAATGCAAATCAAACCAAAATGAGGCACCATCTCATGCAGGTCAGAATGGTGGTTATCAAAAAGTCTATATACGATGAAAGATGGAGAGGGTGTGGAGAAAACGGACCCCTCTTACACTGTTGGTGGGAATGCAAACTAGTACTGCCACTATGGAGAACAGTGTGGAGATTCTTTAAAAACTGTAAATAGAACTGCCATATGATCCAGTAATCCCACTGCTTGGCATCCACACTGAGGAAAACAGAATTGAAAGAGACACGTGTACCCCAATGTTCATCTCAGCAGTGTTTATGACAGCCAGAACATAGAAGCAACCTAGATGTCCATTGGCAGATGAATGGATAAGAAAGCTGTGATACATATAAACAATGGAATATTACTCAGCTATTAAAAAGAATGCATTTGAATCCATTCTAATGAGGTGGATGAAACTGGAGTCTATTATACAGAGTGAAATAAGTCAGAAAGAAAGCCACCAATACAGTATATTAATGCATATACATGGAATTTAGAAAGATGGTAACTATGACCCCATATGCAAGATAGCAAAAGACACACAGATGTAAAGAACAGAATTTTGGACTCTGTGGGAGAAGGCAAGGGTGGGATGATTTGAGACAATAGCACTGAAACATGTATACTATCATATGTGAAACAGATCACCAGTCCAGGTTCGATGTATGAGACGGGTCCTCAGGGCCAGTGCACTGTAATGACCCTGAGGGATGGGATGGAGAGGGAGGTGGGAGTGGGGTTCAGGATGGAGGACACATGCACACCCATGGCTGATTAATGTCAATATATGGCAAAATAATCACAATATTGTAAAGTGATTAGCCTTCAATTAAAATAAGTAAATTATTATTTTTTTTCAGAGGGAGATGGAGTACCTTATCCCTAAGACTTGAATGATGAGGCTCAGTAGTCTGGGGGTTTAGTCTGTGGATCTAGCTGTGTCACACAGGGACATAAGCTTTCAGGTGAGAAAAGTGCCCACGGTTTCTTTAATATATTTATTTGTGGGTGTGTGATGGGGGACTCACATAGCTTTGAAGTATGGAGTCCAGGTCTGAAAGCAGTGCTATTTCTGATCACATTTCCTTTCCCAACTTTACCTTTAACAGTCAAGATAAAGTCACTCAGTCATTGTGAAAAATAGAATTAGATATTGCCTGTAATAGGGTCTCTAAATAAAATTTGTTTGTAACTCTTATAGCATATATTTTACACCAGGCAGCTAGTTACTTTGTGTGCCATGTGGTTAAACAGGACAGAAAAAAGCTTACTGCCATCAAAATAAATATCACTGGCTGGCAGAACTGCAGTAATTTACCTAGCCTAAGGTCATTCTAAAGCAGTTTAAATGCATCATTAATCCACAATCCTCTAAAACACTAAAATACTTAAATAAATTACAATAGAGGAGGATGAGCCTGAAAAGAGGAAAAACTGTCAAGATATGATACATTTAAATGCTGCCAAAAAAAAGTCTCTGAGACTCATGAATAAATTATTGCTAAAATGAAAGGCTTGATAAAGAGCCTAAAGGACATGATACATCCAGTTTTATTTGGTCAAGAAATATTCATAAAACGAATCTGGATTTCACCCTTCTGCATGTACATTCTTATCACTTAGATTTAACCTTGCTAACTCAAAATTTTCAGGTTCCTTTTCATTACTTCCTTTTTCCTATTCCAGTCTTTATTCTCTTTATTGCAGTCTTTTTATTAGTAACAATTGGTAGGATACATCAAACATGTGTGTGTGTGTGTGTGTTGGAAGTTCAGTGGCATGGGTGGGGTTGTTGTTCTTTAGTCATTTAGTTGTTAAGTGTATCTGACTCTTTTGTGACCCCATGACTATAGCCCTAAGGCTTCTCCATCCATGTAATTTCCCAGGCAAGGATACTGGACAGGGTTGTCATTTCCTACTCCAGGGGATCTTCCTGACCCAGGGATTGAACTCCTGCATCTCATGCATTGGCAGCCAGATTCTTTACCATTGGTGCCTCCTTGGAAGTTCTTGATCTTGTAAGGAGCCAAGATGATGCTTAGATCTCGATTGTATAAACTGACAATAATATGTCATTTGATGTCCAGCCCTCTGTCTCAAAACATGATTACCTGTGCCTGGACTTCTAACAGGGAAAGCGGTTCTCAGAATTTTCTGAGACACTCTTCCCAGGTTATAATCCTCAAATCTGGCTTGAGTAAAATTTTCCATCAATTTCTTAGATCAATTGATTATTTTTTCAGTGACACAGTGTGGGCCTCCTCACCCTGTGTGGGCTCTAACTCTTCACTCTGGACCTCAAAATGGATGCTAACCAACTATGCCAGGCCCCACCAAAACCTAGGTACTTGTATTGTTTGGGAAGGGAAAGAGGAAAGGAAGGAAATGCTTGCTAGGATTTTAAAGAAACAAACAATGAAGATGTTCTATTTTTGCTCTTTTTACTATGATTTAACCTCAGTAAATTTTAAAGGTATGTGAAGTGAAGTGAAAGTCGCTCAGTTACGTCCAATACTTAGTGATTCCATGGACTATACAGTCCACAGGATTCTCAGACCAGGATACTGTACTGGGTGGCCTTTCCCTTCTTCACGGGACCTTCCCAATCCAGGGATCAAACCCAGGCCTTCTGCACTGCAGGCAGATTCTTTACCAACTGAGCCACCAGGGAAGAGCTTTAAAGGTATAATAGTATGTAATAAGTGACAGGAATCCTGGAGCAATGCAATCTGATTATGTTGCTTTCTGGATGTGTCATAAAGAATTTAACAGGTCTTTACTCCCAGTTTCTCTAAACCTTTGATCTTGCTCAAGTGATGAAATAAATGCATATCATTAGATTTACTTTGTAATTCATGATGAGTCCGGAGGGCATTTCTACCTAGGTAACTTGAGGTACCTGAGGTTTTTTTGTTTTGTTTTGTTTTGTTTTAAATTGATTTGGCTGCATGAAGTCTTAGTTATGATAGGCAGGATCTCCCCCTACTCCTTTGGTTGTGGTACTGAGGCATGTCACTCTGTTTGTTTAATCTATATACTGAGCATATCTTGAGATATTCTGGGCTGGAAGAGTTACAAGCTGAAATCAAGACAGGTGGGAGAAACATCAACAACCTCAGATATGCAGATGATAACAATCTAATGGCAGAGCCTCTTGATGAGGGGGAAAGAAGATAGTGAAAGAGCTGGCTTAAAACAAAACAAAACAAAAAACTAAGATCATGGCATCTGGTCCCATTAGTAGTAGTGTTAGTCACTCAGTCATGTCCAACTCTGCGACCCCATGAACTGTAGCCCTCTAGGCTCCAGGTAAGAATACTGGAGTAGTTTGCCATTCCATTCTCCAGAGGATCTTCCTGACCCAAGGATCGAACCCGGGTCTCCTGCATTGTAGGCAGAGTTTTATCGTCTGAGCTACAGGGAAGGTCTGACCCCATTACTTCATGGCAAATAGAAGGGGGAAATGTGGAAGTAGTGACAGACTTCCTCTTTTGGACTCTAAAATCACTGTGGGTGGTGACTGCAGCCATGAAATCACAAGATGTTTGCTTCTTGGCAGAAAAGCTATGAGAAATCTAGATGTTGTATTGAAAAGCAGAGACGTTACTCTGCCAATAAAGGTTCATATATTTAAGGCTATGGTCTTCCCAGTGGTCATGTACATTGTAAGAGCTAGACTATAAAGAAGGTGGAGCACCAAAAAATTGATGCTTTTGAACTGTGCTGTTGAGGAAGACTCCTGAGAGTCCAAAGGACAGCAAGGAGTTCAAATCAGTCAATCTTAAGGGAAATCAACCCTGAATACTCATTGGAAGGACTGATGCTAAAGCTGAAGCTCCAGTATTTTGGTCACCTGATGTGAACATCTGAATCACTGGAAAATTCCCTGATGCTGTTAAAGATTGAGAGCAGAAGGAGAAGAGAGTGTCAGAGGATGACATGGTTGGATGGGATTACTGATGTAATGGACATGAACTTGGGCAAACTTCGGGAGATGGTGAAGGATAGGGAGGCCTGGAGTGCTGCAATCCATGGGATCCAAAGAGTTGGATATGACTAGGAGCCTGAACAACAATCACAACAGCAACAACTGAGTCATGTGGGAACTAGTTTCCTGACCAGGGATCAAACCGGGGCTCCTGCTTGGGGATCTCACAGTCTTAGCCACTAGACCACTAGGGAAGCCCCAGATGGCTTTAGTTTAAATAATGAGGTGGCTCTGGAAGGGTACTGACAGTGTGGGAAAAAAAGCCCTGGGATTAGATAGAGGCTCTGAGACCACTGCCCTCAGCCTGACCTCTGGAGAGGGAGTGGGGCTAGGACTGAGTTCTTGTCTTGAGTGTGGCCTGGGGGCCAATGTCTCAATGGCCATGCTGTCAATGAACCCAACACAACCTCTGGACACAATGCTTGGGGAGCCTCCTTAGTCAGAGATACTATGCACATCGCAAGGCCACAAGGAGGACGAGTCCCACTTCTGGGGTTGGAGAGTGGAAGTCATGTTTTTGGGATCCTCCCAGGCCTTGCACTGTGTATCTCTTCCTCTGGCCAGTTCTGATTTGTTTGCTTTTGCTATAATGAAAGTGCAACCTTAAGTGAAGCTCTTTTTGGAGTTCTGTAAGACTTACAAGCAAATTAATGAAACTTAGGGGATAGTCAGCTGGCCAGAAGTATGGTGTCCTGGGGACCCCAGATCTTGCGGTTGCCACATTTTGACGTGAGAACAGTCTTGTGGGGGGCTGCACTGTGCCTTGTCTATGGAATGTGGCCTGTCTCTGGGGAGTTGGTGTCAGACGTCACTGCACTGATAACTGGGAAAACTTTATAGAGTTTGCTTTTGTGACCCCATGGACTGTTTCCACAGATGAGAATAGGTACATTAGATTTCCACATCTCTTTAATATCTTCTAAAAAATAAGCAATTATAGAAAGAAAACTATTGTGACTGGCTCTTAACCAATCGTTTCACTGTCACTGTTGCCCCAAAGTTCATAAGTTCATTTCCGAGTTGGTGAAAACTGGACATGACTGACAGGGCAGAATCAGAAGGATGAGTGAATTGTTCCCAAAAATAGAGGATATAAAATCAGAAGAAATAATTAGTTAATCTCACAAAATTAAAATATACATTTCCATCAAGCACTTTTGTCAAGTCAGAGCTCTGCTAGAACTGATACCAAGGTCTCTATCTCAGCCTCCACCCAGCGTAGGCAATACTAGATGACAAAGGGTATAAAGGAAGGAAATTCTTATTCTTATCACTTTATTATTTTGTGACACTACATGGATAAATGCTGAATCTACCCTTCTCTTCAGTTCCATATATTATTTAAATCAAATGAATACACAAATTGCAGTCAGTATTCCTCCTCCTCCTTCTCCTATCAACTGATGGCAAATGACATTGCAAAAATTTTCCAGTTTTTCTTTAAATCTTTTTTTCAACAAACCAATTATGTTTATTATTCTATTGTCTATGGTTATTTTTTTATTGCACTCATTTCACTTTATTGAAATTCACAGATATTGTGTTTTTTTTATTTTTTATTTTTTTTTTCAATTTCAGCCTTCCAACTATTTTTTTTCTTTTTTTTTTTTCTTTTTATGGTTATTTTAAAATGAGAAAAGTAATGATATGGCTGAAACATTGCCTTTAAAATGACAAGATATCTTATGAAATTTACTTAACCATTAGTTGGTAATTATGGACATACACTGGTAAAAATGTAGAATAATAATTTAAATGATTATTAATTCAATACAAAAATTTTGTTTTCTCACTATGTTACAGTGAATACATGCGTGTGTGCAGAGTTGATTCAGTCATGTTGGACTCCTTTGAGACCCTATGCACTGTAGCCTACTAGCCTCGTCTATCCATTGGATTTCCCAGACAAGGATTCTGGAGCAGGTTGTCATTTCCTCCTCCAGGGGATCTTCCCGACCCAGGGACTGAACTTCAGTCTTCTGAGCTTTCTGCCTTGGCAGGTAGGTTCTCTACCACTAGTGCCATAAATAATAAAATATAATATAAAAATCTAAGCCATTACAGATATCAAATGTTACACACTGTGAATTTGCCAAGCTACATATTTTACAGCTGATTCATGTTATTAATCTGTAGGCATAAACGATTGATAAGCTATAAGACCTAAATAAAAATGCACAATAACCTAGCATCTCAGTTCAGAAATTCAGTTGTGTTTGATTCTTTGTGACCGCGTGGACTGCAGAATGCAAGGCTTCCCTGGAGTTCCATCACCAACTCCCAGAGTTTGCTCAAACTCATACCCATCAGTGCGATCTAACCATCTCATTCTCTGTTGTCCCATTCTCCCCCTGCCTTCAATTTTTCCCAACATCAGGGTCTTTTCCAATGAGTCAGTTTTTCACATCAGGTGGCCACAGTATTGGAGCTTCAGTATCAGTCCTTCCAATGAATATTCAGAAGGACTGAATTCTTTTAGGATAGACTGATTGGATTTCTTTGCTATACAAGGGACTCTCAAGAGTCTTCTCCAACACCACAGTTCAAAAGCATCAATTCTTTAGTGCTCAGCTTTCTTTATGGTCTAGTTCTCCCATCCACACATGACTGCTGGAAAAACCATAGTTTTGACTAGACTGACATTTGTCAGCAAAATAATGTCTGCTTTTAATATACTGTCTAGATTGGTCATAGCTTTTCTTCAAAGGAGCAAACATCTTTTAATTTCATGGCTTCAGTCACCATCTGCAGGGATTTTGGAGAACAAGAAAATAACCTAGTATCTAACTCACATTAAATAATAAATAGTAAAGCATATCTATAATATCACATATGCAAAGTGATATATATCACATATATACACACTTGCATAACCAAACAAGCTAGTTGAACTTAGAAAGATGTTTTCTATTTTTCTATAGCATTGTTTTAATGTTTAAAAGTAGAACGCTGTTTTCTATTCTAGCAGCAACATAAATAGAAAACCAAGGAGAATTAAACACAAAATGTGCTCATCCACCTCATAAATCTTTTCAAATTTACTCCTCATCTCCAAAGATTGTGTTTGCCAATTATTTTTTTCCCAAAATCTAAATACAGGGTGAAGATACTGAGAGGAACACGCAGAAAGTTCTTTTAGCAGCGAATCTAGGTGCTGCCTTTAGTTTTATGACTCTTATTCTTGTTAACTGTTATACAGATATCCCAGCTAAGTGGCTAAATGTCCTCTCTACAAGGTCCTTCAATTGAAATTGCTCCACATTCAGTGGGGAAAACAAAACAAACCACCAACCACAAGGCACTCCCTCCCCCTACAGACACCAGCGGGCTTTTTATCTAAATATATCTGACTTACCTCTCTTGTCCTTTATCCCCTGGCCTGTGTCAGTAACAGAAGAGAGCACTTCTCATGACCTTTTAGGGACAATCTTTAAAATATACATCTGCACCTTCCTAGAACTAGCAGTGTTTCCTCCTTCTTCCTAAAATCTTATTTACCACCACAAAGTGTGTGTATAAAATGTAGCATTTATTGACTATTATGGGCTTCTCCAATGGTTCAGTGGTAAAGAATCCACCTGCAAAGCAGGAGACCCAAGAGACATGGGTTCGATACCTGGGTGGGGCAGATCCCTTGGAGGAGAAAATGGCAATACACTCCAGTATACTCGTCTGGGAAATCACATGGACAGAACCACCTGGTGGTCTACAGTCTATAGAGTCATGAGGAATCGGATACAACTGAAATGACTGAGCACATTCACATGCAAGCACCAGCTTACATATGGTATGAAATGTAACAGAAAACCTTATCTTACTTCACTGAGTTTGTTTCCCTACAAAGCAGGAGCTCCATGATGGCTCAGTTGTAAAGAACCTGCCTGCCAATGCAGGAGACTCGGGTTCAGTTCCTGAGACAGGAAAATACCCTGAAGAAGGAAATGGCAACCCACTTCAGTATCCTTGCCTTGAGAATGCCATGGACAGAGGAGCCTGGCGGGCTACAATTCATGGGGTCACAAAAGAGTCAGACACAGTGATTAAACAACAATGATGACCCCAAGCTCTGGTATGTAACGCCTGATGATCTGAAGTGAAGGTGGCCTAATAATAATAGAATAAAGTTCACAATAAATGTAATACTCTTGAATTCTCCTGAAACCATCAGCACTCCCCAGACTGTGGAAAAATTGTCTTCCACAAAACCAGTCCATGGTGCCAAAAAGGCTAGAGACTGCTGCTAAAGGACTTTGGAGTGTTGACAAGGGCAGGTGTTCTAAATTATCAAGGCAACCAATCTCAGATTCCAGTGTGGAATTCCCAAAGGACAGAAGGACTATGGGCACCTTTGCAAAGCAGTGCTTTTATATGGAAAACTTTATTAGCCTCAGGAAAATTAAGGCTGGAACTCAGCCCAGGCTTGCTTATTTACTCACTGTGTACTTTTGACTAACAGTTTTGCTTAGTTTCCTCATCTGATTTATGAAAAAGTTAGACAAGATTATTTTGTTCATTCTGGAAATAGCAACCAACCAGTTTTGGTAGATGGGAAAACAATGTTTGATTTAAAATACTTAAACACAAAATCACAGAATTCCCTGAAATTGAGCATTAATTTTTTGCACTAGAGCATCTACTTATAAATTGCTTTCCAAATCTTATTCTAAAGCTAGGAAATATGAAGATTTGGCTGAAAAAATAGTTAATTTAATGACTGGATGAAATCTTTTTTGGAAGTATCAATTTAAACAGCTTCTCGAATCATGACAAGATCATGAAAACACACATGAAAAATATTATGAGATCATGTTGCATGTTTGCTCAGCATTTTCAAACACTTGAAAGAATTTTGCTAAAGCATCGTGCTTCTAGAAGATAAGGATCAGTATGGGGATTGCCATGTGGCTCAGGTGTAAAGAATCTGCCTGCAGTGTGGTAGACCCAGGGTCCATCCCTCAGTCAGGAAGATTCCCTGGAGAAGAGAATGACTACCCACTCAGTATTCTTGCCTGGGAAATACATGGACAGAGGAGCCTGGAGAGCTACTACAGTCTATGGGGTCGCAAAAAGTTGGAAACGATTGAGCAAGCGAGTACATGTTTGTAGAAGATAAGGATCATGCGTTGGAGAACCACCATTATTCGACAGGAAAAAGAAAACAGACAAGCATGTTCTAAAATAATTCTTATAGTTGAATATATTTATTTTGATAGACTAGACCACATGTTTAATGAACAGTCAAAAGTCTGTGCTATTATAAGTCCAGATCCAAGCTTAATTTAGCAACAAACGTGTACAATTTTCTATTATAACTAGCAAGTAATGGAGTTGAATAAAGAAAATTTATCCCCTTACCATTGTCCATAATGGGGAGATAGTGAAAGGCAGGGAAGTCTGGCATGCTGCAGTTCACATGGTCGCAAAGACTGGAACACAATTTAATGACACAAAAACAACAACCGTCCATAGACACATTTTATGTAACATTCAACCTATGAAAATATTCTTAAACAACAACAAGTCCTGCAAGTGAAATATGTTGAAACCACTATCATAAAGAAAGTGATAACAATCTAAGAATAGTCAAGATTTTAGCCGTGTATTCAGGGGTTTATGGCAGAACAGAATTATTTTTTTCTCCAACTCCAGTCTGCTCTTAATATTAGCAGTGTCAACAAATCCTGGCTAAAAGCAGAGCCTACTTAACAACTTAATTAAAATTGGAGTAGAACACTTGAAAACTTCAAGGATCCATCTACAGATAACATTCTTCATTGGCAACAGATATTTTTAATAAGTGGATCATAAATATATGAAAATTACTAGTCACCAGTCTATAGCCATTCACTGTGCATCCACTGCAGGGCTTTGAAGTTGGCTCAGTGGTAAATAATCTGCCTGCTGATATAGGAGACTCTGGAGAGGCAGGTTCAATCCCTGGGTCAGGAAGGTCCCCTGGAGGAGAACATGGCAACTCACTCCAGTATTCTTGCCTGGAGAATCCCATGGAGAGAGGAGCCTGGCAGGCTACAGTTCGTGGGGTCGGTAGCAAAGAGTCGGACATGACTGAATGACTAACGAGCATCCACTGTACAGTGTAATGAACAAGCATGCTACACTTCAATTCATGCAAAAAGGAAAGCTATTTTTACTATCCTCCCTAGATTTCACAGATGATTTGGGGGCACTTACTTACTGCTAATCACCAAAAGAATTCCCAAAATCAGACTTGGAGCATCTCATCCTATTTTGTATTGATTAAAGTGAGCATGTAAGGGAAACCTTAAAAATTGGAAACTAGTCCCCAGATATGTACTTTGTCTTAAAATGAGGATAAGTGACTTTAAACATTTTGCTCTGTTGATGGTAGTACCGCATGCTTATGTTTGTGTAGAAATACATACATATCAGTATCAAATCCAGCTAGTGAAAAATCCACTCACTTTTTATGCTTTAACTTTGTGACTCTTTCACCTTGGCCAATGCTAAAATAGAAATAAAGAAATCATTCTTATTCACTGTACCTAAGTGGCATTTTTTGATAGTGATAGCTCAATCTATTTATTTATATTTTAATTTTAATTTTATATTGGAGTTTAGTTGATTTACAATGTTGTGTTAGTTTCCAGTGTGCAGCAAAGGTATTCATACTCAAACCTAAACCAGAGAACAGAATGATGTTTGCTAAACCAAGAAGCAAAATTATTATTCAGTACTTTCTTGCAATGCACTCACATGTGTATTAATGCTGGCCATGGGCAAAATTCATATATTCCTAATGACATATATAAAAATACATATGCATATATATACATATATGCAGAGAGATTCAGTGCCATACATCTTGGAAGGAAAACACTATCTAAAACTAGTTATAGGTTAAAAAAATTAAAGGTAGATACAGACTACTAAGAAATGAAATAAATTTATTTATAACTGTACATTAATAGGGGGTGTCCTTCCCATCTTAAAGATTAGTTTACAAAATGTAGCAAAATGAATGAGAAAATGCTGGCAAACATAGAATATTTTTTACTAAGGACAAGATTCTGAAACAAATATTTGATCATTGTACTTAGATGAAACTATTTTAAAATGTGTTCTGTAAAGAAATTTTCATCAGAATTTATACAATACATGAGTAAAATGAAAATAAATATATTTCCATGTGAAAACAATCACAGAAGGATAGCACTTGTATATGTCTACATGCAAGATACTGATGAATCATCCAGAGTGAATACACAACAGTAAGATCACTGACAAACACAGGATGTGTCTCAAATAAACAGAGGTATGCAATTGGAAAAACTCAGAGAAACTACAAAAAAATTCCGTGAAGTGTTGTAAAGAGGAGAAAAGACTTTAGTGCTTAATTCCAACAGGATGCTAAAAAATGTATGCACATATTTTCTCATAATTAATGCAATATCCATAGACATATTTTGTTGGGTGACAGAAGCTAGAAAGTCCTGTTTTAGCACCTAAATATTATGACTCAAGTCAATGTGTCATAACATGTATTATTTTTCTCCAACTATAAGAAGATTTTCAATGACATTTTGACTTACAAATGTTGTTGAACTATAACATTAAAGCTGAAGATCTGATTTGAAACAACCCTTCCTAGTCTTTCTGCACGTCTTTTTAAAACTGAATGCAGTCAGTAACCCTTCTTAGCAAATCATTTTCATACATTATTGAGATTAACACGAAAGCAACTGAAATGAAAGAAGGTCAAAGTGAGGTGACCTGTAGATAGAAATGTCACAATAAAAAGTTCAAAATCAAAGCTGACAGTAATATTAGTGCAAACAAGAGAAGTTATAAAAAACACATTCAGAGTAATTTAGCATTATGAAAAATGCTGTGGGACCATCTCATCAAACACAATGCTGCCTAGTTATCAGAACAGAGATTTTCCCAAAGATGCCGTATTAAATATGCCTCTACCGAGTCAAGCTTGTCACGTTTTCTTTAGCTCTTACAATGTTTTCCTTATCTCTTTCATGTTTTACCCTTCAATGTTCTCCTGTCCTCTCCCTGTTTGGATAGTCCTGAGACACAATTAGCCCTGCTAATAAAAAGAAACACAGGTAAATCAAGGTAGACTTTTCAAAAGGAGGGGAGCTGTTCAAAGGACTGTACTTGATAACCAAACTAGCAGACATCTTAATGCCTGAAGTGCTCAGATTAAAATGACCCCTTGAAGTACATCAAACTATACTTCCAAATTGAAATCTTTAAGTGAGGTCTGCTGCTGTACATGCCCCCTTGAAAGCTGTATTAATGAGCTCACGCACAGGCTTCTTTTGTTTTAATTAATTAGCAAAGTTTTAAAAGTAAGCCTTTCCTAAATTATCATCAGAGTTATTAAATCCAGAGTTATACTACTGGTGTCTACATTAACAGAGAAAGAGTAGATACAGTTATTATCTATTTATCATCTCATTGGCTTGTCTAAAGGTGACTATATTTCTTTCACTAAACTTACTGGTGTCAAACATGTCTTCTGTAACATACTCAGAAGTTTAAGTGTGTGAGGAAATGTCATTGAGTATCAGGATCAGTCAAGGGTTGATATAGCAGCATTATTTCATCAGGGAAATGCTGACAGGACAAAAACATGTAAATAGAAACTTAATTCATGACTTAGCTTACTTCTTTATACTCTTTTTTTTTTTTTTTTTTGTAAATGAATGTGTCAATGACACAAACTCAGTCCTTTCTGAGTTTCGGTGATCCCATGGACTATAGCCCGCAGGCTCCTCTGTCTATGGGATTTCCCAGGCAAGAATACCAGAGTGAGTTGCCATTTTAGTTGTTTGTTAAAACCTAGCATGCTATTTAAACATATATATTTGTTGTGAATTCTGTAACTTCTTTGTACATCTATGGCTGAACTCAAATAAGTTTAGAAGTTCAGTACATAGACAACAACACATATAACTCCTCATTTTTTAAGAAATATCTGTTGAGGGCCTAATTTGTGAGCAGGTAATGGATGAATTTAACTCAGATGACCATTATATCTACTACTGTGGGCAGGAATTCCTTATAAGAAATGGAGTAGCCATCATGGTCAACAAAAGAGTCCGAAATGTAGTACTTGGGTGCAATCTGAAAAATGACAAAATGATCTCTCTTCATTTCCAAGGCAAACCATTCAATATCACAGTAATCCAAGTCTATGCCCCAACCAGTAATGCTGAAGAAGCTGAAGTTGAACAGTTTTATGAAGACCTACAAGACCTTTTAGAACTAACATCCATAAAAGATGTCCTTTTCATTATAGGGGACTGGAATGCAAAAGTAGGAAGTCAAGAAGCACCTGGAGTAACAGGCAAATTTGGCCTTGGAATGTGGAATGAAGCAGGGTAAAGACTAATAGAGTTTTGCCAAGAAAATGCACTGGCCATAGCAAGCACCCTCTTCCAACAACACAAGACAAGACTCTACACATGAACATCACCAGATGGTCAACACCAAAATCAGATTGATTATATTCTTTGCAGCCAAAGATGGAGAAGCTCTATACAGTCAATAAAAACAAGACCAGGGGCTGACTGTGGCTCAGATCATGAACTCTTTATTACCAAATTCAGACTTAAATTGAAGAAAGTAGGGAAAACCACTAGGCTATTTAGGTATGACCTAAATCAAAACCCTTATGATTATATAGTGGAAGTGAGAAATAGATTTAAGGGCCTAGATCTGATAGATAGAGTGCCTGATGAACTATGGACTGAGGTTCATGACATTGTACAGGAGACAGGGATCAAGACCATCCCCATGGAAAAGAAATACAAAAAAGCAAAATGGCTGTCTAGAGAGGCCTTAGAAATACCTGTGAAAAGAAGAGCAGCAAAAAGCAAAGGAGAAAAGGAAAGATATAAGCATGTGAATGCAGAGTTCCAAAGAACAGCAAGAAGAGATAAGAAATCATTCCTCATCAATCAATGCAAAGAAATAGAGGAAAACAACAGAATGAGGAAGACTAGAGATCTCTTCAAGAAAATTAGAGATACCAAGGAAACATTTCACGCAAAGATGGACTTGATAAAGGACAGAAACGGTGTGGACCTAACAGAAGCAGAAGACATTAAGAAGAGGTGGCAAGAATACACAGAAGAACTGTACAAAAAAGATCTTTAAGACCCAGATAATCATGATGGTGTGATCACTCACCTAGAGCCAAACATTCTGGAATGTGAAGTCAAGTGGGCCTTAGAAAGCATCACTGTGAACAAAACTAGTGGAGGTGATGGAATTCCAGTTGAGTTATTTCAAATCGTGAAAGATGATGCTGTGAAAGTGCTGCACTCAATATGCCAGCAAAATTGGAAAACTCAGCAGTGGCCACAGGACAGGAAATGTCAGTTTTCATTCCAATCCCAAAGAAAGGCAATGCCAAAGAATGTTCAAACTACTGCACAATTGCACTCATCTCACGTGCTAGTAACGTAACGCTCAAAATTCTCCACGCCAGGCTTCAGCAATACGTGAACCATGAACTTCCAGGTGTTCAAGCTGCTTTTAAAAAGGCAGAGGAACCAGAGATCAAATTGCCAACATCCGCTGGATCATCGAAAAAGCAAGAGTTCCAGAAAAACATCTATTTCTGCTTTATTGACTATGCCAAAGCCGTTGACTGTATGGATCACAATAAACTGTGGAAAATTCAGAAAGAGATGGGAATACCAGAGCACCTGACCTGCCTCTTGAGAAACCTATATGCAGGTCAGGAAGCAACAGTTAGAACTGGACATGGAACAGTCCAGTTCCACGGAACAGACTGGTTTCAAATAGGAAAAGGAGTATGTCAAGGCTGAATATTGTCACCCTGCTTATTTAACTAATATGCAGAGTACATCATGAGAAACACTGGGCTGGAAGAAGCACAATCTGGAATTAAGATTGCTGAGAAATATCAATAACCTCAGATATGCAGATGACACCACTCTTATGGCAGAAAGTGAAGAGGAAATAAAAAGCCTCTTGCTGAAAGTGAAAGAGGAGAGTGAAAAAGTTGGCTTAAAGCTCAAAATTCAGCAAACGAAGATCATGGCATCTGGTTCCATCACTTCATGGGAAATAGAAGAAGAAAGACTGGAAACAGTGGCAGACTTTATTTTGGGGGGCTCCAAAATCTCTGCAGATGGTGACTGCAGCCAGAAATTAAAATACGCTTATTCCTTGGAAGAAAAGTTATGACCAACCTAGATAGCATATTCAAAAGCAGAGACATTACTTTGCCAACAAAGGTCTGTCTAGTCAAGGCTATGGTTTTTCCAGTAGTCATGTATGGATGTGAGAGTTGGACTGTGAAGAAAGCTGAGTACTGAGGAATTGATGCTTTTGAACTGTGGTATTGGAGAAGACTCTTGAGAGTCCCTTGGACTGTGAGGAGATCCAACCAGTCCATTCTGAAGGAGATCAGCCTTGGTATTTCTTCAGAAGGAATGATGCTAAAGCTGAAATTCCAGTACTTTGGCCACCTCATGTGAAGAGTTGACTTATTGGAAAAGACTCTGATGCTGGGAGGGATTGGGGGCAGGAGGAGAAAGGGATGGACAGAGGATGAGATGGCTGGATGGCATCACTGACTCGATGGACGTGAATCTGAGTGAAGTCCAGGAGTTGGTGACGGGCAGGGAGGCCTGGTGTGCTGCGATCCATGGGTCACAAAGAGTCGGACACCTCTGAGCGACTAAACTGAACTGACATGAATGCTAGGGAGAAATACCAATAACCTCAGATATGCATATGACACCACTCTTATGGCAGAAAGTGAAGAGGAACTAAAAAGCCTCTTGATGAAAGTGAAAGAGGAGAGTGAAAAAGTTGGCTTAAACTTCAATATTCAGAAATTAAGATCATGGCATCTTGTCCCATCACTTCATGGGAAATAGATGGGGAAACAGTGGAAACGGTGTCAGACTTTATATTTTAGGGGATCCAAAATAAGTGCAGATGGTGATTGCATCCATGAAATTAAGATACTTACTCCTTGGAAGGACAGTTATGACCAACCTAGATAGCATATTAAAAAGCAGAGACATTACTTTGCCAACAAAGGTCCATCTAGTCAATGCTATGGTTTTCCAGTGGTCATGTATGGATGTGAGAGTTGGACTGTGAAGAAGGCTGAGCACTGAATAATTGATGCTTTTGAACTGTGGTGTTGGAGAAGACTCTTGAGAGTCCCTTGGACTGCAAGGAGGTCTAACCAGTTCATCCTAAAGGAGATCAGTCCTGGGTGTTCATTGGAAGGACTGATGCTAAAGCTAAAAATCCAATACTTTGGCCACCAGATGCAAAGAGTTGACTCATTGGTAAAGACCCTGGTGCTGGTAGAGATTGGCGGCAGGAGGAGAAGGGGACGACAGAGGATGAGATGGTTGGATGGCATCACCGACTCGATGGACATGAGTTTGAGTGAACTCTGGGGTTGGTGATGGACAGGGAGGCCTGGTATGCTGTGATTCATGGGGTCGCAAAGAGTTGGACACAACTGAGCGACTGGACTGAACTGAACTGAATGCTAGGACATGAAATTAAATGGTGGAAGATGATAACTCCTCACTCTACTAGATTCTTGTGGTCGCCGTAGTATTTACCAAAAACTAAGTGGTTTAAAGCAAGAAAAATGTATTCTTTCACAGTTCTGGAGGCCAGAACCTAAAAATTAAGGTGGGGGCAAGGAGCACCATGTCTGGGGCTCTCGGAGAGAACCTGTCCTCATCTCTTTCAGCTTCCAGGTGTTGTTGTCATTCCTCAGCATCATGCCTCCTGGCGCCATCACTCCCTCTCTGCTTTAGCCTTCTCCCTGCGTTTCCTGCCTCTGTGTATTCTTCTCTTGCTGTTGTTGTTTAGTCGCTCAGTCGTGTCGGACTCTTTGCAACCTACCAGGCTCCTCTTTCCATGGGGTTCTCCAGCCAAGAATACTGGAGTGGTTTGCCATGCCCTCCTCCAGGGCTGACCCCAGGGATATAACCCACATTTTCTGCATTGGCAGATCGATTCTTTACCAGTTAGCCACCCAGGAATTCCCAGATACATGTATGTGTGTGTGTATATGTCATATATGTCATACATGTATATGTGTATATATATATACAAAGTGACTGAATCACTTTGCTGTATACTTGAAATTAATACACCACTGTTAACCAACTATACTCCAATGTAAAATAAACATATTAAAAAGAAGCAATTTGGATCCACTGCTCTGGCTTCCCTGAGGGTGAACCAGAGGTCCCAGCTGGAGGCAGGAGGATCCAGTGGAGGGTCTCCAACAGAAATCCAGTGAAATGTTTATGCTGGTCCAACCAGCAGGGTAGATGCAGGGGTGCTTGAGGGCTTTGTATGAATTTAAGAGATGCATTTTAGGAAGAACTGCTAGTGCTGAGTAATTCATTGAATTGAGAATAAAGATGACAAAGGCACCAAGAATTCTGAGAGAAGTGTGCTTAAGGAAGACTGGATACCACAATCCAATCTCCAGCTCAGATCTCTATTCACAAATGTTGATCATACAGTTAAATGGGATAGTTCTATTCTTTTTCATCTTCTCTTCTAGAACTTGGCTCATTATACCCATAAATAAATAGTATTTTACCATAAAAAGATGACAAAAGTCTCAATTATAATGATTAGCCAGATGGATGATGGTGAGGTTCATTTAAGCAAAAGACCCAAGAGGAGAACAGGTGTAGGGAGCGGAATAAAAGAGGAATTCCACTTTAGACACAGCGAGTTTAAAATGTCCGCTTCTAGATTTCAGATTGGTGCATGGACAGTCCATTCCAGGGTCAATTTGGTATATACATCATGATATGAATGTTATCACCTTAATATGATGAAGGAAATGATGAAGACTTCCCTGTTGCTCCAGTGGCTAAGAATCAGCCTGCCAAGGCAGGGGACATGGGTGTGATCTCGAGTCCAGGAGGAGTCCACAAGCTGCGCAGCAGCCAAGTCCAAGTGCTACAATTACTGAGCCAGGCACTGCAGCTACTGAAGCCCATACACTCTAGATCCCGTGAGCTGCAGCAAGAGAAGCCACTGCAACGAGAAGCCTGCATGCTGCAACTAGAGAGTAGCCCCTACTCGCCACAACTAGAGAAAGCCCGTGCACAGCAACGAAGACCCAGAACAGCCAAAAACAAAAGTAAATGTATGCATTCAATTGATAAAAAGTCAATAAAGGAAATAACGAGGAACTGGATGGGATGCCTTCCCTCCCAGAGTGAGTCCCAAACAAACAGTAATTCCAGAGACCCTGAGGAAGAGAATATTTTCAGGAAAAGGACAGAAGTAGGAGTCTGCTAAGGACAATGATGAATGTGTTTGTGTGCAGGTGGTGGTTGGGATGAGCTGCAAGGAAGACGAGAAAGAAAACGGGCATTTGCACAGTGAAACTGACATTACTCCTCAGGAAGCACTACATTCTCCTGTTCAGCATCCTTTCCTGTTTTCTAAGCTTGCTTTTTCCTGCCCCTTTTTTGCTCAAGGCCCTCACCCCATCACCTCTTATCTTCAGATGAAGATGAGTGTTTCATGTAAGAGATCATTTAGTTAAATTCTCTCAAGTAACAAGACTAGTGAGAAGTGCTTTCAGAATTAACTACCAAGAGATTTCTTGTGATGCTGGTAAAGCAGTTAATGTGCAACAGAGGATCTGGACTCAGCTGAGGTATGTAGAAGAAGCAGAAACTCAGGAATTGGAGGCATCATTTGCTTATTATTATCTAATTCAAAAGCATAGCTTTTATTTCTTTCACTGGCCTTACACCTATGAATTTAGGATATCGGAGTCAACTCCAAACACTGTCCAGAAAATAGAATCTATTATCTCAAGTAGTCATTTCTAGAAGGGGCTTCCCAGGTGGCCTTGGTGGTAAAGAACCCACCTGCCAAGGAAGGAGACGTAAGAGACATGGATTCCTTGGACAGGAGGATATCCTGGAGGAGGCATGGCAACCCACTCCAGGATTCTTGCCTGGAGAATCATGGACAGAGGAGCTTGGCGGGCTATGTTCCATAGAGTTACAAAGAGTCAGACATGGCTGAAGCAACTTAGCACACATACATGTATTTCTAGAAATTCACAAGCAAAGTCGAGAAGATTTTGTGACGGATATTATTGATCCAGGGATATGTCCTTTGCTTTACTTTGGTTAAAGCACAACTAATATGAAGGATGGGTCAAAGAGGAAAAGGCTGAAAGCAAATGAAAGAGAAGAAAAAAAATCATAATATATGAAATTTCCAGAAGAAATAGAAGTTGTGAGGCACAATCTGGATAGAATTTTCACATGTATCCTCAAGTTGGGATGTCGTTGCTTGGTGACAGGAGACATGAAAGGAACTGGGAAATAATGCAGGTACTTTATCTGATTTTATGGCATGAAATCTTGGCTCTCTCAATATGAACATTGCATGCTTTCAGTGAAGAATGAGACCAGGTTGTCTGCTGGGCATAAGAAAAGTGGAGCTTGGGGGTTTGAGAGGGAAGAGAAGGTTGGAAAAGGCAATTCTGGAACATAGGGAAGAAAGCTAAACAGGGTGGCAGAGAGCAGTTCTTTTCTGGTAGTTTTGGCTTCATTGTGCCAGTCTGTACTTGTCTTACAAAAGATCATCCCTAGGGGAGATACAGCTAAGCAATATTTACTTTCTGATTATATAGTTTGGAAGGAGGCGGCAGCCCTCAGAATTGCAAACAAAACAACGGCAACAAAGAAAGATCAAACAGCAGAAGCCTTGAGCTAAAAGAGTACTTCTCACATCTCACACCTTTCAAAAACTGGAAATGCACGTAGGCTCAAGAGAACCTCTTTTTAAGATGGAAAAGACTCAAGTTCTTTTAAGCGTTTCAAGGCTTCCATTCATTCACAGGATGAATAATTGATCGAGCCAATGCCTACATGAATTTTTTAAGAAAGTTTTCATGAGGAAAAGAGGAAAACAGGAGGCTCTGAGCAGGAAAAAGTTGGGGTGGAGTGAGTAAGGGGAGCGAACAGCTTGTATTTCTACCATTTCTTGAATAAGAGCACTTGCCGTCCCTGGTGTTTATCTTTCCCTCCATATTTCACATATTAGAGCTCAAGATATTCACCTAGAAGCGGTGAGTATCTTATAGACCCTGCAATTTCCTTCAGCTCATGGAAGAAAATTTGAAAGTTTCTAAGGAACTGAAGAGAGGACACAGTTCCAATATACACAGTTATTAATCTGACACAAAGGGCTTCCCAGGTGGCTCAGTGGTTGAAGAATCCACTGCCAATGCAGGAGATTGGGTTGGATCCCTGGATTGGGAAGATCCCTTGGAAAAGGAAACGGCGACCCACTCCAGCATTGTTGCCTGGAGAATTCCTTGGACAGAGGAGCCTGGTGGGCTACAGTCCATGTGATCACAATGAGTTGGAGACAACTAAGTCTATACACAAACACACTGTTAAACTGTCTAAAAAATGATAGAATTCACTCAGCTGGGGACTTGGAGCATTTTCATTCCCCTACACCTCCTGGTTTTACACCGTTGTCAATTCCTTTGTTTCCAGGGAGCCCCTTTCTTGAAGCTGGAAGATGGACTGAGGGGGCATTTTACTCCTCAAGTAACTCCTCTGTTCTTGTCTGCAGCAGCCTCACTCATGGTGTTTCTGATTCAACATTACTATCAGAAGCAACCAGAACGTGATTGCATGCATGCTCAATCACATCTGACTCTTTGCAACCCCATGGACTGTGGTCTGCCAGGCCTCTCTGTGCAGGGATTTTCTAGGCAAGAATACTGGAGTGGGTTGCCATTTCCTTTTTCGGGGATCTTCCTGATCCAGGGATTGAACCCACATTTCCCGCATTGTAGGCAAATTCTTTATCATATGAGCCACCTTAAATTTCAACTACATAAAATTATAAAACATTTTCCCCCAGAGACCCTTTTAGATAATCCTCTTTTGGAAGCTTAGACTGACTTAATTATACAGTTTATAAAATATTTTCTATCCCTTGAGGGCAGAGTACACACTGAGAAATCAACACCACATGAAGAGAAAGGCATGGAAAACATGGAAGCAAGGTCATCACAAGAGCGCTGGTGCTGATGAATATGCAGGGAAAACTAATGTCCCTGTTGAAACCTAGTTTTCTCCTGACACGTGGGGCTGTTTAAGGCTTTGGTTTAAGTTATGAAAACTCTTAAAGTAACAACTGTATTGTTTCTGTATGGGCTACAAAGAGTAAAAAAGCAAAACAAGTTAAAGGCGCTTCAAATATTTTTTTGAATACAAAAGTATTTATGTCCTTATGATGGGTATATGAAAGAGATGGTCTAGGGATATGCATTTCCTTTTATCTGACCTCGATTCTATAGCGTCTAACAGGTAATAATGGTTAACCCTTTAGAACAGCTTGCTAGTTCGAAAAGATAAATGCACCCCAATGTTCATAGCAGCATCATGTACAATAGCCAAGATACGAAAGCATCCTAAATGTCCATAGACAGATGAATGGATAAAGAAGAAGTGGTACATATATACAATGGAATAATACACAGCCATCAAAAGAAAGAAATAATGTCATCTGCAGCAACACAGATGGACCTAGAGGATATTATGCTAAAGTGAATCAGATAAAGAAAGACAATACTGTATTATATTACTTATATGCAGAATCTACAAAATACAGCAAACTATGATTATAACAAAAACAGACTCACAGATACAGAGAACAAGCCAGCGGTGACCACTGGGGAGAGGGAAGCTGGGTGGGGCAATACAAGGGTAGACGGACAAGGGGGACACACTACTAGGTATAAAAAGCTACAAGGATGTACTATACAATGTGGGGAAAACAACCAATATTTTATACTAACTAAATGTGGAGTATAAATTTTATAAACTGTGAAACAGTATACTATACATCTGCAACTTATATTATAGTGTGGTGTTGTTGTTGCTTAGTTGCTAAGTCTTGTTCAACTCTTTCATGACCTCATGGACCCTGCCAGGCTCCTCTGTCCATGGAATTCTCCAGGCAAGGATACTAAAGTTGGTTGCCATTTCCTTCTCCAGGGGATCTTCCTGACCCAGGGAGTGAACCCACATCTCCTGCTTTGGCAGATGAGTTGTTTACCACTGTGCCACCTGAGAAACCCATATAACAGTGTACAACTTCAATTAAAAAAGCAAAATAAATAAAACTAATAAAATAGCTTGCTATGTATAATCCAGGTCTCCAAGCATTTTATGCACATTAACTTATTTAACCTTCACATTAACTCAACCAAGTAAGTAGTATTTTTATGTCCATTTGGAAAAGGAATTGTAAGACTCAGAGAAGAGAAATACTAATCTTAAATTCCTCAAGGTCAAACAAAGAGCAAGTACCAGAATTGAAACAAACTAGGCAGATCCTGGCTCTAGGATCTGCGCCCTTAACTACTATACACATTTCCTCTCACAGTTGTGTTAATACATATTTTTTTGTGTTGCTATGGTCCAGGCTATTCAAAATGTAGTTGCATTATATGGGAAGTTATACATAGCCCAACAGCAGTGTGCATTGGTAGATTAAACATTGTATGATCTCAATAAATTTTAAAGAAATTGCCTTGCATTTATACTGCAGGATAGCAATTTTAAAAAGGGCATGATTGCTGTGAATATTTAAGAAGAGCTTAATATGGTATGTTACACATAGTAAGAGCTCAGTGTTACCTTAACCTGATTATTAATGTATATCTTTTATTATTTTTATTATTGCATTTCTCATAATCAATTTATTACTTTTAATATTCTTATATTATTTTGAAATTCTTGTCAGCTTAAGACTTTTAGGTCCTTACCCTTGAAATATCCTCCACCCCAGATCTACCACCCAACTTAGGATACTTAAGGCCTAGATTTTTTCCTATGCTCTGTGTATCTGGTCATTATCTACATTTATTTTAATAGGTACATTGTCTTATTGGTCAAGTAGCTGCATGGTTTTTTTTTTTTTGGCATCTTCATTCAATACTCAGTTTTCAATCATTATTACTGAATTATACATATATATACATATATAATACATATACATATGTACATACATATATAATGTATATGTATACATATATGAGTGAGCGACTGAAAGTCACTTAGTCGTGTCTGGCTCTTTGCAACACCATGGACTATACATATATATATATCCAGCCAGGCTCCTCTGTCTATGGGATTCTCTAGGCAAGAATACTGCAATGGGTTGCCATTTCCTTCTCTAAGAGATCTTCCTGACCCAGGGATCACACCCAGGTCTCTTTGTCTCCAGTAAGGCGGATTCTTTACCATTAGTGTCACCTGGGAAGCCCATGTTATACACATATAACTTCCCATTTTACAGAATACTTTACAAATGTTTAATTACCTCTCCAAATTAGTAAGAAAACTGCATAGGAAAATTCTTAGGCCTCCTGCCAAGAGTTTCTCAAGCTATTAAAAGCACAGGCTCTAAATTTACCATTAAGCTCAAACAATCTTTTCTGTATCTCTCCTCCTTTTGATCATTGCCATCACCTTCATCCTCCCCAGGCACCAGTTCCTCACTCTCCCTGCACCAGCCTTCTTTTAGCTTCCACCGTCTCCTGCCAACCAGGACTTCACATTCAACCCTTCATGTCAATGCCAGTCCCACCAATAACTCTCACCTGTTCATCTTTCCATTTAATCTTTTATGATATTTTTTGCTCCTCTACAACTTTGTGTTACTCCAGCCTGAACAGTACAAATAACTACCAAGCCGAATGACCTTTTCAAAGTCTTCACTTGCCTTAAACTATAACACAGCTCATCATTGTCTCTTTTTATGGACCCAGAGGGCACAGTCTCAAATTTTGTCTTTGAACCTTACTTAACTGTAAAGTTGGTTCTACAGAAGTACCTGTCTCAGAGAAATGCTGGAGGGTGAAACCAGTACAGAAAACACTTAGGGCCAACCATACATATGAAACAAGAACATATTTTCCTTAAAATATGTTTCCCTTCTACTAAGCTCAAAATAACTAGAGTATCTGTATTTTAAAAAAGAATTTAATCTATCCGTATATGATAAGCATTATACGCACTTTTTCTTAGCTAATAGGTGATAAGCTTACTGAAAACAGATTCCTCTCTTCATCACGTATTTGCCTCAGGGTCTCCAATAAACATCTATTTTATCAATAATGTGTAGGTAAATCAGTAAAATGTAGGTAAAAAGGTAAAATGCTTGCTCTTTGGAAGAAAAGCTGTGACCAAACTAGACAGCATATTAAAAAGCAGAGAAACAAAAAGCAGATCTTTGCAAACAAAGATCTGTCTAGTCAAACCTATGGTTTTTCCAGTAGTCATGTATGGATGTGAGAGTTGGACCCCAAAGAAAGCTATGCACTGAAGAATTGATGTTTCTGAACTGTGGTGTTGTAGAAGACTCTTGAAGAGTCCCTGGGACTGCAAGGAGATCAAACCAGTCAATCCTAAAGGAAATCAGTCCTGAATGTTCATTGGAAGGACGGATGCTGAAGCTGAAACTCCAATAATTTGGCCACCTGATGTGAAGAACTGACTCCTTGGAAAGACTCTGATGCTGGGAAAGATTGAAGGCAGGAGGAGAAGGGGATGACAGAGAATGAGATGGTTGGATCACATCACAGATTCAATGGACATGAGTTTGAGCAAGCTCTGGGAGTTGGTGATGGACAGGGAAGCCTGGCATACTGTAGTCCATGGGGTTGCAAAGAGTCGGACATGACTGAGTGACTGAACTGAACTGAACTGAAATCAGTAGTGATATACTTTAAATGTTTTATTATATCTTTATTGGTAGCTCAGATGGTAAAGAGTCTGCCTGCCATGTAGAAGACCTGGATTCGATCCCCGGGTCAGGAAGATCCCCTAGAGAAAGGAATGACAACCCATTCTCTCAGTATTCTTGCCTGGAGAATTCCATGGACAGAGGAGCCTGGCAAACTACAGCCCATGGTGTCACAAAAGAAGCTTACATGACTGAGTGTCTAGCATTTTCACTTTCACTCACGTTTATTCAGTTCAGTTCATTTCAGTTGTGTCCAACTCCTTTCTTCCCCATGAATCACAGCACGCCAGGCCTCCCTGTCCATCACCAACTCCCAGAGTTCATTCAAACTCATGTCTATCGAGTTGGTGATGCCATCCAACCATCTCATCCTCTGTTGTCCCCTTCTCCTCCTGCCCCCAATCCCTCCCAGCATCAGAGTCTTTTCCAATGAGTCAACTCTCCGCATGAGGTGGCCAAAGTACTGGAGTTTCAACTTTAGCATCAATCCTTCCAATGAACACCCAGGACTGATCTCCTTTAGGATGGTCTGGTTGGATCTCCTTCCAGTCCAAGGGACTCTCAAGAGTCTTCTCCCACACCATAGTTCAAAAGCATCAATTCTTCAGCGCTCAGCTTTCTTTATAGTCCAACTCTCACATCTATACATGACCACTGGAAAAACCATCGCCTTGACTAGATAGACGTTTGTTGGCAAAGTAATGTCTCTGCTTTTGAATATGCTATCTAGGTTAGTCATAACTTTTCCTTCCAAAAAGTAACTGTCTTTTAATTTCATGGCTGCAATCACCATCTGCAGTGATTTGGGATCCCAGAAAAATAAAGTCTGACACTGCTTCCACTGTTTCCCCATCTATTTCCCATGAAATGATGGGACCAGATGCCATGATCTTCGTTTTCTGAATGTTGAGCTTTAAACCAACTTTTCTACTCTCCTCTTTCATTTTCATCAAGGGGCTCTTTAGCTCCTCTTCAGTTTCTGCCATAAGGGTGGTGTCATCTGCATATCTGAGGTTATTGATATTTCTCCTGGCAAACTTGATTCCAGATTGTGCTTCTTCCAGTCCAGCATTTCTCATGATGTACTCTGCATATAAGTTAAATAAGCAGGGTGACAATATACAGCCTTGATGTACTCCTTTTCCTATTTGGAACCAGTCTGTTGTTCCACGTACAGTTCTAACTGTTGCTTCCTGACCTGCATATAGGTTTCTCAGGAGGCAGGTCAGGTTGTCTGGTATTTCCATCTCTTTCAGAATTTTCCACAGTTTATTGTGATCCACACAAAGGTTTTGGCATAGTCAATATAGCAGAAATAGATGCTTTTCTAGAACTCTCTTGCTTTTTTGGTGATCCAGCAGATGTTGGCAATTTGATCTCTGGTTCCTCTGCCTTTTCTAAAATCACCTTGAACATCTGGAAGTTCATGGTTCACTTATTGCTGAAGCCTGCCTTCGAGAATTTTGAGCATTACTTTACTAGCATGTGAGATGAGTGCAATTGTGTGGTAGTTTAAGCATTCTTTGGCATTGCCTTTCTTTGGAATTGGAATGAAAACTGATCTTTTCCAGTCCTGTGGCCACTGCTCAGTTTTCCAAATTTGCTGGCATATTGAGTGCAGCATTTTCACAGCATCATCTTTCAGGATTTGAAATAGCTTATCTAGAATTCCATCACCTCCACTAGCTTTGTTTGTAGCGATGCTTTCTAAGGCCCACTTGACTTCACATTCCAGGATGTCTAGCTCTAGGTGAGTGATCATACCATCGTGATTATCTGGGTTATGAAGTTCTTTTTTGTACAGTTCTTCTGTGTATTCTTGCCACCTCTTCTTAATACATGTTTATTAGATGTACACAACAGTATGTTTACTTACTACCTTCAATGAATATTACAAAAACTGAGAAAAAGGAAGCAATATTATTTGCTAAGCTTCCCCAAATTGAGTGTTTACTTTGTAACAAACAGTCTACATATATTAATCCAATTTGATCCCCTTGCTACCCCTTTAAGAGTTATACCTGAGCCAACATATGAAGAACTATGGTTCAAAGATGTAAAATGTCTTGCCCGAGAGGATATATTTTGAAAGTGGTGAAAACAGCATATAAACCTGAAATAATTGATTATTCCTCAACCTAACACCAACCCTATCTAATTTTCATAACATGACAAGGCTCAATATTCAACCCCTGGAGCAATGAAGGACTTACCCAAGAGTTCAGATCATTCTGTTCCTTTTCTGTTTTGAAAGCACAGTACACACACACACGCACACACACACACACACACAACACACACACACGCACACGGAAAATGCTTCACTATGCACTGCTTGTTTCATGAATACATATTGTATCTCTCCAATTCACTACTGTGAAAATTAAGAATGGGCGCAATGCAATATGCTTTTTTCTATATTCCTCTAACTCTACTGACGGAAACAGTAACTCTATAAAGTATTTCTGTAGTTAACTGAAATAGTTAAGAATCGTTTCCACTCTGCTGCTTATCTTTCGGTCTTCAGAATAACTATTGTGTCTCAAGACCAAGACTTAACAAAAGCAGTTCTCAGACTCTGACTTGTAATTAATGTAGAAAAAAATGCTTACATGTGAAAGTGAAAGTGTTACTCGCTCAGTCTTGTTTGACACTTTGTGAACCTATGGACTGTAGCCCACCAGGCTCCTCTGTCCATGGGATTTTCCAGGCAAGAGTACTGTAGTGGGGTGCCATTGCCTTCTCTGATAGCAAATGATAGTGGTCACTATAAAGAAACATTGCTCTGTTTTTTTCCCTTTTATTGAAAACTTCAATTTTAGAATAATGTTCAATGCAATATACCAAAAAATTAGTCAGGTTTTTTTTTTTTTGCAATAAATAATTGCATGTAAAATAAAATTAACAATTTGTCCTTAAATACTAGACCAAAAAATTATGGGAAAATTTTTTCTATTATTTTCTAGATCCTGTTTATGTGTTTCTTCAAAAGATCTCCCTGCCAGATTTAACAATCCATGGCAAGTCCTGTACCATAGTCATTGCTCTGTTGTGCTGTCTTGACATTGCCTTGCAAAGAGAAATCGTCTGTAAATATTTATTAAGCAAACATTAGTTATCTTGCTAAAGGCAATGATTGCTTACAAATGCTCATACTATGTATAACAATAATCTATATTCATTAACCCTTATTACATGCTGTTCAGGATACTAAGCATTTAATCCTCACCAAAAATAACAATGCAAGAAATACATCATTGTTTCTACCTGACTTAGAGAAAACTGACATGAGGAAGACCCATGACTTGTTAAATGTCCTAAAGTGCTACGTGCTGTAACTAGCACTGATTACCAAAAGATAACAAGACAATATGGAAATTCTGATATTTCTCCATAAATTAAGGTCAAATGGATTCTCTTACTGGAAAGATCAATCACAGTTAAGGAAAAAGAAAAAGAAATTCACTCAAAGTTGGGTGGCAGCCCTGACAATTTGGTCATTTTACTGTATTAAAAAAGATCAAAATGATCAATAATAAAATCTCCTGACTTTGGCTTTCTAGACTTCAACGGAATGAAGTAACATTCCATGAGGATTTCAGAACTTGAACTGAATTTGAAATGAATCTCCTCTACCCTCACTGAGATACACCATTCCCTACATCATAGAGATGATAGCCACCACCATGGCCTCTGACAAGCACAACTTCCTTGCTAACATCAATGGATAATGATAAATTGCACTATTTATGATCTGCACGACTTTCACATTGCTTTGCATGGTGAGCATGCTCAGTCATGTCCAACACTTAGCAATCCCATGGATTGTAGCCCACCACACTCCTCTATCCATTGGATTCTCTAGGCGAGAACACTGGAGTGGCTTGCCATGCCCCCTTCTCCAGGGGATCTTCCAAACCCAGGGCTCAAACCTACGTCTCCTATATCTTTTGCATTCAAAGGCGGATTCTTACTACTGAGCCACCTGAAATACTTCTAGAGACAAATGCACTTGTCCCTCTCTCCATACTTTCCTAGAATTAAATTAATAACATTTAAATAAACTCAGCTGATGAGCTTTTTTTTTTTTTAGATTCAAAGCAATGGAAAAAGCAAGAAGTTATAAAAGTAAAAAACTGTAGAAAATGAAACAGTTGGGTGGATTTATTTTTTCTTCACAAGTGAGACCATGTGTGTGAATTCATGTACGTGTGTATGTGTGTTGCTAAATAAGTATGTGAAATGAATACATTTAATTGGAGAATACTGCCAATTCAGTCCACATTTTTTCCCACTAGACTGGAAGTAGAAAAGTAGAGGAAAACACTGATGGGATTTACCTTAAACCCTAAAAATACCCTTCTCTGCTCACCCTCTTTCGAGCCACCATGTTAGAGTTTGGTAGTAACAGACATCAGCATTATCAGGGGATGCTGAGGGTCATTGCGGCTTGACATTTCTGGGGGCCCGTCCTTTCCTTTCAACTTTAAATAAACCCAGTATAGATATTTTTGTGCTTGGATAAATACCTACACTCAGCAGCATGAATGTTTCTTATTTGTTCTTTTCGGCTGCCTATTCGAGCTTCCGGCTTCCTGGGTGGCTCAATGGTAAAGAAGCGGCCTGACAATGCAGAAGACGCAGGTTCAATCCTAGGATGGCAAAGATCCCCTAGAGAAGGGAATGGCAGCCCACTCCAGCAGAATTTCATGGACAGTGGAACCTGGAAGGCTGCAGTCCATGGGGTCACAAAGAGTCAGACACGATTTAGCGATTAAACAACAATGACCACAGTTCAGGCATCCCCATTATATTTTGAACAACTAGCTCTGTGGGGTCACAGACTGCCATCCTAAGAGAGCAAGTACCTAGTTTATGAGAGTTTGGCTTCACTTTTCGGATGATCTCCAGAACCTTCTATTTGTTTGCACATCTGCACTGTTGACTCTGTAATAGCACTCCAGTAAACACATACGCAAACACGAAAGAAAGAGAAGAATAACATACTCACGTCCGATGGTTTAAGAGCCAAAAGTTCTGCCTCGTCCTTCCAAGCATGCCAAGCAAATGCGAAGGAGAGGCTGGACCAAACACATGCTGACTTGGGGTGACAGGACACTCATACCATCTTCCCTTATTGTTAAGTCTGATCTCCCTCTTTCAGGTCGTCCTGCAGGTACCCGCGCTGGCTATCATTTGTATAAAGTGTTCCAAGGAGAGATGTGGTTACAAACTTCTCTACAAGTTGTCATGGAGACTCCTGACAAAACTTCCACACACAAATTTCAATTATCTTCTCGAAAACACTAAAACATCAAACTTGCTCACCCTTCTCCCTCTGTATTTCACCCTTGATCTGGTTTCTTATATAGGAAAAAAAATGTATAGGAGCCTAATTGATACAGCACAGCTTGTTCAAAATAAACACACATAGAGAGAGAAGAAGAAAAAAAAAAACTATCTCTCTCTCTCTCTTTTTTTTTTTTTTTAAATCAGATTGTGGACAGGAGATTCTGTTCAACATTGTTGCCTAGGGGGCAAGTTGGTGAACTAATCATCTCCAGATCCAATAGGTCACAGTCAATAATTAAAGCACTTGTTACAGGACTCTGTGAGGTGCAATACTGGAGCAATTTATTTCCATAAATTCAAGAAAAGGTCCTTCTGCATGCTAATTTAAAATCTACTTCTTAGCTAATTCAGAACATTATGGCTCAAACAAATATATCACTTCACACCTAGTGTGCTGATAATATACTGAGGGCAGGAGGAGTGAAAATTTTACTTTCTTATTTCTTTACTTTTCTTTTCTTTTTAGCTTTTCCAATATCTAAGATGTTTGCTGGAGAAGAAACATAGACATTCTTCCAGCTTTATGGTCAGGGTGACAAAGGAAAGCATGAGTATGTCTGCATGCACTCAGTTCCAGATATCTAATATCTTCAAATCACAAGATAAGTTTAAAATATCACAGAAAAAAGTCCTTGCCAAAAAGATGAATCCCCCTATCCCAACAAGGGTGGTGCTGATTAATATTAGTAAAGTTGGACAAAGATGCTGAGAAATTTCAGGAAAGATTTATATGTATATATTAAGTCTCACATCTGTGGAGTACAATTTACTTGTGGAGTTGATTAAAACCAAAATGTTGTTACCTCACAATAGTTTCAACAGCCAAGATGTGATCTTAGGACTTTATGTACCTTGTTACAGCAAAAGTTTGATTAGCCCTGTTTTATATATAGAAATTCTGAAGTACTAAGGAAGAAGAAGGTTCTACAAATTAAGTGCCCTGAGTGTTCAATGTTGTTTTTGGTTTACTTCATGGGAAAAAATCCAGGCCAAACGTACACTTCTAAAATCATTCTGAACAATTCTGAAAATATGTGATTTAAAGTTCTGAGATTTTGATCTTTGTTTTAATCATTATTTTAAAAATTGCAAAACCTTCATATTCTGAATATTCTTGAATTATTTTTCACTCATACTGAGTATTGAGCTGCATCTCAACTTAGTTGTTGAACTACTTTATAGCTGCTTTAAAAATATTAATCTCTTTAATGTATTTAAGGAAAGAAAGTATTTGGGGGCCCTTTTTATCGATACTTGCATAAATAATTAAAAAAGAAGGTATGATAATGTTAGATGCAGTAGTTTTGCTCTAAAATATTGCTTTGCTCTAATTAACATCCTAAGGAATGGCTTAATTAAGATCTAAATATATAACCTTAATTGAAATGCAACTGAAACCAGAGAAGAGTAGCAATACAAAATCAAAAAGAAAGAAATTAAGAATTACTGTACAATAACCATAGAGTAATCACTTCAGCTGAATATAAAATTCATTACCAACAAACTATTTTAAAATAAATGTATATATTTCTAAACCATGTATAAATCATCCTAGTAAAAATTAAAAAGCAACAAATAGAACTCAACTAAAAATAACATAATTATCATTGATAATTTAACAACATAAGCAGGAAGTATAAAATATTTTATAAAATCATGATTTTTATACAATTTTCATAAAATTTTAAAATTCTTAAAAGATTAATGTTTATTTCTGTAACTTGGTTCCATTTTGCAGAGCCCAAACAATAAAATTAGCCTTTTAAGTCTTCCGTTATTATAACTACTTTTTTGGTCCTCATTAGTTAAATGGGTGGTAAACCTTTTGGATGAACAATTTAGGATTTTTTACTTCATGTATTTTCTGCATCATAGATGGGACAAATATTTAAATATTATAAGAATTATTTAAAATATTACTTTAAATCAGAAAGTACTGTAAATACAAATATTAAGTTGTAACAGTATGGAAGACTTGAGAAAATATGTGTAAAATACTAAGTATCATGACAATGCACAGTTTCTATCAATGCTTTCTCATTTACCTCCCTTTAGTTTATCTCAGAACATATCAATGCCATTCATACTGAGTGGTAGACAGACAAACTATTGGTGATGTGCTCTGATAAAATACAAGTGAAGAGGATCACCTTCACTTTAAAAGTATCATCCATTCCATGATTTTGTATTTCTAGAAATTATTTTCCTGCAAGCCACTACAAATGAAACTGTTTAAAACGTGAAGGTTTCCCACTGCTGGACTGCCCTTTTCCACAGAATGACTGCAAAATGAGACTCTCCTTCCAGCCTGTGACTTGTTCTCAATCCCTTCAGTGCTGACCAGGGCCAATAAGCTGCATATTATCCTCACCTGGAGCATTTCACAACTAAGTGATAACTAAAGTAACAGATGGGTCTTGAAGAATAGTTAGTGATTGACCATTAAAATGCCTTTGTAAAGGAAATTACTAAATTACTAAACTTAAATAGCACAAGTCAAGTTATATACTTTAACTGAAAACTTACATATTTAGTTGACTTACTTTGAAATGTGGATACCTTAGTCAAATATTATAGCACAATATTAAACATGCTTAATTCATCATTACAAGTCAATTTTTATTTGGTCAAGTATATATATATATACATAATATGCATATAGAAACATTTTTACATATGGCTTATCTCTTACTTATCAATGCTTGTATAATGATGTCACTATACCCTAATTTTCTTTACATTTAGGTTTAATAATAGAATAAAACCAATGACGGCTTATCTTTTACTGCTTTACAATGAATTCTTTCTTTCAGTAAGTGATAGTTTCTACATTTCAACTTAATTTTGTATCTGTAAGAAAGCATCAGTTTTGAAATCATTATTTTTTTTAGGTTAAAACCTACTGAAGTATGCAACTGGCATTCATTTCATGGCACAAACTGCCTTTTGTTTATTCTTGGTTTTAAAACTGCTAAGACTGTCCAGCTGGAATGCCACAGGATCCCCTCCAATCTTGGTTATTTATTCCACACAGTATAAAACTTTGAGAAACAGCCCCTTCTCTCGCTGCTCCATGCCTTTCATATCCACTAATTTTTTACCTGATATTAAACATCATTTGCACCACCAAAGAAACAGGAACAATAAAACCGTTCTAGAGATTATAATAACAGGCAAAGAGAGTTGGTTTGCCACACTTTATTTTTTTTATGCCATTGAACAAACAGATTTCTCATTAAGGGTCAAAATCAATGGAGCTGGTGGGAAAGTTGTAAATACTTCATTAATAAGATTAATTAGAGCTTTATGTTAGCTATTCCAGCCAATGATTCAGATTAATGTTAACTGAATGCAAGTAAAAATCATTTTGTTGTCATTTTGTCAATATTGGAATGGAAATTTTAATAAAAGCAGCTAATTTTAATAATTAACTACTAATATTAATAACATTCAGCTTCTCTTAAGGGTTGGAGAAATAAATGATCTATATAGGAAAAAAAGTTTCACATTCAAAGTATCAACCTTTTTTTATTGGAATGACAAAATAGAATATACTTCAAATCAAAGTCAGTCACCTATTATAAAGGATGACAGTGATCAATAACGGAATGAAAATATGTCAGCATTTTCCCTCAAAATTCCAATCCACCAAAATTCATAAACAACTAGTAATCCTTAACATTTAAGAGACTGGTAACGCTTTACTTGTCATAATGAAAAAGCAGATTACTTCCATATACTTTACAACTAACCACCCACTGTGTAAAAAGAAATTCCACTTCGTTAAGTATAAGAGCAGATATTTTAATTGTCAGTAATAAATACTGTCATCCACAAATAGGCAATTTAAGCGCCTTCTGTTTGTAGAAGGTACATAGTGTACATGGGTGATGACCCATGAAATTAAGATTATTCCCACTCCAAGGTGATGCACAGGACTAACTGAAGAAGAGTTATATCCGTATCATGAAAAAGACTGCATTCTATTGTTAAAAGTTTAATGGCAGAAGCTAGTTTATTAGTAAGCAAAGAATTTAACTATACTGAATTTCACCAATGTTCTGGAGAGGATATTTTAAATGCTTTACTGTTAAGAAAGATAGTTATTTTGATCCATGTTAAGATATGACCCATGCACCCACTAGCAGACTGCATATTAAGTAAAACATAAATGTGGGGTGTGTGTGTGTGTGTGTGTGTATACACGTATAACTCCACTATATGGTGTTTCTGACATGAAGGAGAGCTTTTAGCAACAAACTGTTACCACAGACTGTGAAACCGAATGACCTCCTTAGTAACTGCCTGAAGACCCCACACAGCACCTTAGCAACAGGGCAGGAGACACGAGACTTTACCTTTCTGCATGGCAAAAAAAAAAAAAAAAAAGCTGTTGCTAAGCAAAAATATAGAACACTGTAACTTGGTGTTTGAGAACCACTTCACAAGTTTCACGATTTAATCGGCCCAGTTGACTTTAATACAGACACACAAACTCCAGGAGAAGCCAACACAAACCTCTGAGACTAAACCTGTACTATCTATACATCTCCTTTCACGAATAAGCAGTTACCCCTCCTGTAACCTCTAGATCAATGGAGAGGAGCTGTTTCTTCCTTTTGACCTCTCATCCTGCTTTTTCACTTTATTTTGCATTCCACCCATGTCATTGGTCGCTCTCTTAAAAAGACTACTTATTAAACCCCAAAGTCTCTAGAGGATTGTAATCTCAGATCTGCAAAGACCTGGGAGCTGATGGAAACTCGGCACACCTGCCTAGGGTGGCCGGCTCCAGACTCCTGCCCCTCCGGGATCCTTCTCTGCGCAGCACTTACCTGCGGCTCCGCGGGCTCTGGGGATTTCACCAGGTGCTTCTCCTTGTATAGAGACCAGAGACCGATATTGGGCAGGAAAATTAAAGCCACCATGAATAACAAAGTCATCTGCAGAAATCTCTTCTGTTTCCTCTTCATCGCAAATGGTAACAGAGAAGAAAAGTTATAGGAGATGGTTCCCTGCCCGACTCTCGTTTGAATCCAAAGCACCAGAAACTGAGGAGAAGCTAAAAACTTTTTGCTGCGTGCTCAGCACCAAGGTGCACGATTGAAGGGGAGTTAGGCATCGGCAGAAGCAACGCAAAGTTAGTTTCCCCCCAGAAAACTATGACGAAGGCATTAGCTATTGGCTCAGAAATCAATGACTCCACTGAGGAAATCATTAAGTCTATCGACCTCCAGTAAAAAGCCACGGAGTAAATATGATCCTTCCAAAGACTAATCGTAAGTTATGAAAAAGTCAATAGCATGCTGGATACTTAAGAAAACGGGAGGTTTGGAGTTTCCCCCTCTGCGTGGGAGGGCTGGGCTGCGGAGAGGGCGGGCAGGAGGTCTGCGTGGGAAGCGGCTCGGCCCTAGCAAGTGGCAGGAAGGAAAGTGCTCGCTCTCGACCCCAGCACATCACCTTTCTCGTCTTCCCAGGACGTCTCCTCCTGCGCTCGCCCTGGAAGAAGCCACCTAAACTCAAGTTCAAGTCCTTCGGTGGCCAGCGCGCCGGCGGGCTCCCGGCGGTCCGGGAGACACGGTGTCCCGGGCAGAAGTGCTATTTGGAGAGAGGTCCGAGAACTCCCGGGCGCTCACGCGCCGCGCCGCCCCTCGTCGGCCGGCAGCGGCTTGGCGACCCAGGGGCCCGGGGTCAGGAGGCTCCGGAGGTCGGCGTAGGCGCCGCGCCGTCTGTGCTCGCGCGGCGCCCGGGCTGCGGTCCTCCGCCAAGTGCGGGCCCTGCCCATCAATCGCTCCTCTTCCTCAGCAACGCTCTCACGCCCGGGCGCTCCTGTTAGCATCCTCTCCCCGCGACGGAACGAGCCCAGAGGAACATCGCCGCGCTTGGAAGGCGAAGCTCTCACGCTCCCCGCGCCGAGGAGGGAGGGTGGCGCCCGAGCCGAGCTGGGCTCTCGCGGCGCGCGCGCGGAGGGCGAGGTGGCAGAGGCGCGCGCTGCTCCCGCCGCCGTCGCCTGGAGCCCGCCTGCGCGGGGACGAGGCTGTGCCGGCCACGTGCGGCAGCCCGGGCGGGCGGGGAGGGCAGTCCCCCGCCGCCAGCTCCTATATAAGCTCGCCGTGACGCGAAAAAGCGGAGCAGGGCGACGCCGCCGCCGGACCCGGACTCCAGCTTCTCGCCTGCGAGGTCTCCTCTCTCCACCCCGGCCGTTCGCGCGCCCTCGGACCCCTCGCGAGGCCGGCGCCCCGGCTCGCCTCGCGCCAAAGGCGCCAGACCGGAGACGCGGGGCGCGGGGGGCCGGCGGGGCGCGGGGTTTCCGCGGGCTCCTCCGTGGGGCCGGCGGGCGCGGAGGCGAGCCCAGCCCGGCGATCCTGCCCCGGGGCACCCGGGCCGCCCGACCAGGTGCGCGGCGAACCCGGGGGAGGGCCGCGACCGCGACGCGAGGCCGGGCGGAGGCTGCGGCTCTCGGCCTCGGCTTCGGGAGCTACACCGTGGAGCCCGGCGGCTTACCTGGGTCGGCCCGCGCCTTGGCCGGGTGAGATCGCGGTGCCGCCGCCTCCCCCGCCCCGCTCGTCCGCGCTCAGCGCTTGGGGTCGCGGCGGGGCCGCCTGTCCCTTTGCCCTCGCACGCACCTCCCGTGGTCCCCAGGCCGAGTTGGGGTCGAGCCTGGTCTCGGCGGGAAGGCCTCCCCCTTCTCCCTGGCGCCGGCACGCGCCACCAGCCCTGACCGCACACGCACGAACCTGTGGCCGCGTCTCCAAGGGACCTGCGTGCCTGGCACGGAGTGGGGGCACTCCTGGGATCCGGGGCTCCTAACTCCTGGAGGAAGGGGGACTTGCAAGAGGCGACAGACAGACACGCAGCTCGCGCTGTGTCAGCCTGCCTAGAACCGAAAGGAGCGCCACGGTCACCTCTTTGTTACAACTGGAGGTGATGCCCACAAGCTTGGGAGGATAGGACGGCGGGTCCAGGAGGGTCCTTTCTCCCTCTCTCCTTTCCGTCCTCTCCGTTCCCACTCCCGCTCCAGGTCCCCTCCCCTCCCTCTGCTGCCCACTTCTCTCTCTCTCCTGTCTCACCTGATGAAGACATAGACGTGCATGAGTGTGAAGACACTTGCTTTCAGCTCCTTGCGTTATAATTTTAAAATCTGTCTGAACAGTACATAGTGACTGACTACATGACTAAAGCTACGTGCTGCGGTATTTGCTTCTGTGAATTACTTTCATTTCAAGAGTATGTAAACATACTCAATAAATAATGTCTGAATATGTCATTTAGGTAAAGATCAGTTACCGTTTCATTTTACAGAAGTGCAACTTCGGAATCTGGAGAGGACGGGACATAATTCTTCACCACACACACGCACACACACTCATACACATACACATTCACACTCGCTCTCTTCTATACCCTGCATAATTTTCTAACCTCCTTTTTGGCTCTTAGCAAGTGCCATTCTGAAGCATAGAAATATGAATTCTGGGAAGCAACAAAACACGGAGAGGTTTGCTGGGATTGATGGATCCTGAAGGAAAAGATTTTGGAAAACTATTAATATTTAAATATATAATATGTTCTGTCTTGTACATAGCGTTATTAACAATTAAAAAGTTTGAAAAATCTCAAAGATACCTTTGACATTAAAAAAGTTTAAAATCCTTCATATTTTAAATAATGCCAGTTTCTTTGTGCCTTAAAAAAATAAACAAGTCCCGACCACAAATAGACATATCATCATTCTGTTTTCTAAATCCAGGATTCTGACTTCAACCATACCTCATTATTGTTATTCAAGTGAATTGTCCTGCAAACAGTACTTACTCTGGGAACCACGGTTAGTCACAGTGAATGGGTGTACCTGTTATTCCCTACATGAAGTACATGCAGAGCCCATGGGATTATTATGCTTTTACAGCATAGCTCTAGGCTATCAGTTCCCACCCTCCATTTTACTTATTCATTACTTACTTACTTAGTTATCATCTCTTTCACAATTCCACATGTAAATTTCTAACAGATGACAATGTTCCTAACTAAAATTGGTATTTATTTTAGCTTATTACAAACAAACAAAAAAACTTTATGTGACTCTGAATTCCTTTGTTCAGATAATCCAGGTTAAATATATATATATATATATATACACAGATGTAATTTAATTGGTCATTAATATTAATCTAATCAAATTCCCTGTCTTTAAATTCCTCTTTATATCCAAAGACACCCCCTTAGAGCCCTTTTGCTCCTTCATTCTGTTATGACTCATTCTGGAACCTCAGGTAATCAGAGCCCCAGGTGCCCAGCACTGTGTTAATACTACTGGAACACATGAGGAAAAAATAAAACAATAACTGGGACCTTGAATAACTTACATTCTAGTTGAAATTACAACACGAAGGCAACTGGAGAAATACAGCTCAGCTGTTTGTGTTAACCTTCTGTTGAGCCAGGTTCTGCTTTGGAAGAGGCAGAACATTGCTTCCTTTTAAGCTCTGCTCTAAAATTTGGTGACTTAAAACAACTATAATACTCAGGATTCCGTGCATTTGGCTAGGCTCCACTGTGTGGTTCTGCTTTCTCAGATGTGAATGTGGGCTGGGGCTGGGTTTGACCCCTACCTGGCCAGCAGATCGCCTGGGGTGCTATCAGTTGGAACTGAACTTGAAAGAGAAACATTTGCTCATCATTTTGCCATATTAACATTTACCCTCCGAATTTACTAGTTTAAAGCTTTATATCTGAAACTGGTAAGTCTGGTGAAAGTCAATTGTTTAAAAAACCAAAAAATTGTCACCAACAGTCTCCTGGGGTTGTGTTCTTACCTGAACTCTACAAAGTCACAAAGTAATATGCTTTATTAATAAATAAAATAACATGTTATAATGCTGGAAGAGAAGATTAAAAAATAATTGATTTTTAAGATTATACTATGGTACATTATGTACATTTTAAAATAGTTATATTGAAATTTATCAGTTAAATAGTCTATACTTAGTTTTACCTTCTATCTAAATATGGTAGGATTTACTTTTATTTAGATTTGCCTTTTCCATACTAGGGCATAAAGGTAATATATCTAGAAATGGAAATATATTCTGTTCTTCTTTAACCCAATCAAAATACCTGGAGTATAAAAATGCTTAAATTGTTCCCTCTGAATAAACAGGGTACTTTATTATAAGTATACCTTTAGCTAAGTTGTGTTTTGCAGGGGAGAGGGTGATCTTCCAGTGAAAATTGGGAATGATTATATTAGTAATAGTTATAATAAAAGTAAGTTTAAGTTATGCTATTCATTTTTGTATCATTAAATTAAGACACAGGTAAACAGGAATCTTCTTCAATCAATTTTTCTGAAATTACGTTTGCCACTACACAATAAAGAGAAATAAGAGCCAAGTATAATTTTAAAATGTGATATTTCCCTCTCACTACATCACTGAAATTCTTCAGCAAAAAACCCAAGTCAATTTCTATATATCTGCAAATGTTGCTGGGTAGAAAGAAGATACAAACCTGAACATTCTCACAAAATTTTCAGTACTACAAAGGACTTAAAAAGTGTTTGCAATTAAGTGTGGTGCAAATTAAAAAGTGACAAATGCTAACTAAAAGAAAAAGGTTATTTCTTCTTGGCCTAAATATTTTCAAACTAGAGAAATTCTTCACTTTGTGGCATTTAAGTTCTTAGCAAGTCTACCTCTAAATATCTTTATTCCTCTACTAACAGAATATATCTTTACTCAACTATATTTTCTTTCCCTATACATTTAATTCCCTGATAGCTCAGACAGTCAAGAATCTGCCTGCAATGCAGGAGACCAGGGTTCAACTCTGGGGTGGGAAGATCACCTGGAGAAGGAAATGGCAACACCCTCTAGTATTCTTGCCTGGGAAATCCCATGGACAGAGGAGCCTGGAGGGCTACAATCCATGGGGTCACAAAGAGCCAGACAAGACTGAGTCAGCACTCACAAGTGCTCTAAAATATTCTGTGTTTTGATGAAAATACTATGAAGTTTAGCCTAAGTAAAGTATCAGAAACAGACTTGATTTGGGAGGGTTGCTCTTCTTAATCTTGGGAAGTAGACTGTTGAATTAGATGCAGCTCTTTTTGTGACTTACTAAGAAAATAGAAATATTATGAAAAAGATTAGCTCATGAATGAGATCCCATTCTCAGTAGGCTTATGCAGATTCTCTTTTGCCTATATGAATGAAGCTTTAGGAAAATTAGAAAATTTTAGGAAAAAATCTTGATATTTCAGAAAACATCTGAGCTCAGTATACCAAAGCAAAAAATTGAGTATTTTATATAAACAGATTTTTAATCTTCTGTAAAATAATTATAATTCTGATTAAAAATCCTAGGTTATATTCTTTTTTAAAATAATATTTTCTCTTTATAATATGATTAAGTAAGCTTTCAAATAAATATTTCCCATTCCGTAATGAGAACTTCAAAAGTAGTTTCAGGAAAGAAACTTGGACATTTGTGAAACAGGAATCATAAATGTTTACATCTGTCAATCAAATAGAGAAATCAATCGAAATATATACAGGTAAATGGTATTTTGATAATAAGGATTTAAAAACTACTTGTTTTTTTGACCAAGGTTTCATTGAGAATTGCATGCAAGGATTCAAAGACTGAATCTGTCCATTGCAATTCATGAAAAATATCAAAATAGCAGCACTATATCAAACTGCTAAGGAGGAGAATGCAAATAGATGAGAAAACCCATACTCAGTATACACTGAGACATTTTCCCTTTAGACCTAGTTAGTAGCAGAACTTATCAAGATAAAATAACATTTTTCACTAATCAGTTTTCTCTAATACCTAAAGTGAAAGTGTTAGTCGCTTAGTCGTGTTTGGCTCTTTGTAACTCCATGGACTGTAGCTCAACAGGTCCTTCTGTCCATGGGATTCTCCAGGAAAGAACACTGGAGTGAGTAGCTATTCCCTTCTCCAGGGGATCTTCCCAACACAGGTATCGAACCCAGGTCTCCTGCATTAGAGGCAGATTCTTTACTGTCTGAGCCACTAGGGAAACCCTCTAATACCTAAACTTTAAACTAATTAATTTTAAAATAAAATATCCATCCTTTTATCTTCTTTCTGAATTGAAAATACTCATTTAAAAATATTAAATCTGCATATATGTTTGCAAACATTTGTACAATTTTAACAGTACAGATCCAAATTCTCTTTGGTACTTGAAAATATGGTGCATTTCTAAAATAGAGGCTACTTTTCTATCTTAATCATCCAGGAAATCAAAGCCGATAAAATATTTTATCCCTCAGTTCAGTTCAATTCTGTCGCTCAGTCGTGTCCGACTCTTTGCGACCCCATGAACTGCAGCACGCCAGGCCTCCCTGTCCATCACCAACTCCCAGAGTTCACTCAGACTCATGTCCATCAAGTCAGTGATGCCATTCAGCCATCTCATCCTCTGTCGTCCCCTTCTCCTCCTGCCCCCAATCCCTCACAGCATCAAAGTCTTTTCCAATGAGTCAACTCTTTGCATGAGGTGGCCAAAGTACTGGAGTTTCAGCTTTAGCATCATTCCTTCCAAAGAAATCCCAGGGCTCATCTCCTTCAGAACATGCTGTAAATGCTCGATACATAGTTTTTGAATGAATAAATATGTAAATAAATGTATATCTAAATATTATCATTGCCTGTGGAGAATTCATTTTAGTTGATCAGTAGTGTCTGACTCTTTGTGACCCCATGGACTGTAGCACACCAGGCATAATCATATTGAAAATTCCTCAAATATTTCATACCTAAAATATGATCCTACAGCTTGCACCAAAACTATATACTCAAATAGCTTGTCAAAGTCTTGCTAAAAGACTTACAATGTCACTATGACCCACGTCCTGTATACCAACCTCATCCTATACAATTCAACTGCAAAATTGCGCATTGTATTGAAATAAAATCAATCTCCCTGGACAGTAGTCCCCTTCTATGCCTAGTATCCACCCAGTATACATCCAATCCCTTTTCCACATGACAGTATTTTCCTCACTTGATGATACTGTGTTTAGTAAAGCTCATCCATAGAGCCTATAATGTACTTGGTAACATTTCAATACCTTTTAATCTTGATTGAGAGTAAACTTATTAGCTTATTTTTACAAATATATAAAAAATTTTCATAAAGTAAATAAATTTATCTTCAGGTACATAATATGTAATCTTTAATTGGGTAGAAGCTTCATTCTCAGCCCAATCCTCTTTCTTTCATCCCTTATGAATGCAGTTTCCTGGAATATTTCCTACTAAATCTCTCATGACCAAGATACAGTATCCAAATCTACTTTTAACTGTGATATTTTCTCAACTAAGAATGTGCAGAATCAGTAATTCTATATTCTGTAATATTCTACAGCAGTAGTGATATTTTATTCAGAATATAAGCATATATTAAGTAGTATTATAAAGCCACTTTGAAGATATTTTCTAAAAATGACTTAAGGACTTTTCATGGTCCCTGTTTAATTAACACTGGTAACATACTTTGTAGAAAGTATTACTTAGGGAGGAATAAAAACAATATATTCAACAGCTATAATGGCTGCTTTTAATGTCAAAACATTGAAATAAAATCCCCATAATATTATGTCTATAGTATTAAAACCTCATATATTACCCTTAAATCAGCAGTTAAATGACCACCTTTTTTCCCAATATTCATTTGGATAATTTGGCAAAAGATGAACTAGGAAAGGACAGTCTTAATGGTTAAAATGAAAGTGTGAATTCGGATTTAGAGAGTGGAAGTAACATCAAATAGAAAATGATAATATTCTGACTCCCTGATTTTAGATTTCCGTCTAACTTGACTTTTTGCTTGCTAAGATCTATCTTGTCAAGATAATGCCCCACTGTCCATCACTCACCTATCATATTATAGGGTGGACTTAAGGAAATAAGTGAATAAACCAGGCATCCAAAGATGTCTGGAGAAAAGGACTTTGTACCGATGGAAAAGGGACAAGAGTGTAGTACCTCTTCCCCCTTGTTGCCCTCACTCCAGGTACAGTGTGGCTGAGGCTGTGTTCCTCAGCTTCTCTCCTCACTGCTTCACAGTGAGATTCAGGGGTTTTTGTGTGGCTATTTTCTGAGATAAAAATTTGACTGTTTTCTCAAACAATTCCAAATATTCATGAAGTAAAAAAGATGCACTTATATACAGCAAAAATTTGTTATAATTTTTTGAATACATCCTCATTTCAACATCCTCAGTTTTCCTAGGACAGTGGTACATTAATTTCAAAATATGCTGCATAAAAAAGAAAAAGCAGATTTATAAATTACACTTCGTCCCTTAAGTCTATCAAGACCCCACAGATAAGGTAGGAGATTCATGAGTGATCCCTTTTTTTGATAACTAAGGGCGTCTAACTATTTTAAGTTAAGTTTTACTTCATTCAATTTTCATATAATTCTTAGGCTTCTTCTGAGTGTAAGCCAGCCTTTTAGGTAAGTTTCATACAATAATAAACAAAATAACATTTTCTGTTGTCAGAGATTTTACATTCTAATGTGGGGAGAAAAAATAAATTAAAAAACTAGATTTTAAAAATAGATTCAACTAGAGATTATCATGGAAAGTGAAGAAAGTCAAAGACAAATACCATATGATATCACTTACATGTGGAATCTCAGATATGACAGAAACGAACCTATCTATGAAACAGAAATAAAATCTGGGACATAGAGAATATACCTGTGGTTGCCAAGAGGGAGCAGGGTGGGAGAAGGTAGGAGTGGGCGTTTGGGATTAGCAGATGCAAATTGGTACAGAATAGATGAACAACAAGGGCCTGCTATAGAGCACAGGGAACTAGATCTGGTATCCTGTGACAAACCATGCTGCTGCAGCTGCTTAGCTGCTTCAGTTGTGTTTGACTCTGTGTGAGTCCATGGATTGCATGCAGCCCACCAGGCTCTTCTACCCACGGGAATTCTCCAGACGAGAATACTGGAGTCGGTTGCCATTAACTTCTTGAAGGGATCTTCCTGACCCAGGGATTGAACCTGGGTCTTCTGCACTGCAGGCAAATTCTTTACCACTGAGTCACCAGGGAAGCTAGTGACAAACTATAATGGAAAAGAATATGAAAAAGCTGTAATTACTGCTGTATAGCGAAGGGACTCAACTATCTATCTACATACAGATACCTATATATAGATAGCCAAAATCTGTTTATCTATCTATCTAAATAGATAGAAAGCTGAGTCCTTTTGCTGTACAGCAGAAATTAGTACATCATAGTTCAATTTCAAACAATAAAAATAAATTTTAAAAAATAAGCAGAAGAACTGAATATATATTTTCCCAAAGAGGAAATGCAGATGGCTAACAGGGCATGAAAAGACATTCAACCACTAATTATCTGGGAAATGCAATTGAAAACCAGAATGAAATATTATCTTTCATCTGTCAGAATGGCCATCATCAAAAAGAACACAAATAACAAGTGTTGGTGAGGATGTGGAGAAAAGGGAAATTGTTGGTAGAAATGTACATTGGTGCAGTATATGGATGTTACCCACATATATATCCAAGATACAACTGTAAAATCTTATGAAAAAACCTGAATGGATATTTCCTGCTTAAGAAAAAATGAAATTTTGCCATTTTAAGCATGAGTCGACTTGGAGGGCATCATGCTAAGTGAAATAACTCAGACAGAAGAGACATAGGATATAATTTATATAAGAAATCTAAAAAATGCAACAAGGCCTTCCCTGACAGCTCAGTTGGTAAAGAATCCACCTGCAATGCAGGAGACCCCAATTTGATTCCTGGGTTGGGAAGATCTGCTGGAGAAGAGATAGGCTATCCACTAGTCTAAATAGTGTGGGCCACTATATTTTGCACCCGTAACTTGTATCATACCACTGCACATCCACAATATTTCAGTACAAAGCACCGTATATCATAAAGTGCATGGTGTAGTAGAAGGTTGACTAGTACAGTAAAGGGAACAAGTACAGGAGGGAACAGAGAAGGGAGGTCAGAGTAAAACATTCATAAGCTGAGCTGTAAGGCAGGGATGTCTCTGTCTAGAAGATGACAGCTAGGCAGCCTTGAAGGAGAAGTGGTCAGAAGCAACAAATGTAGCAAAGAGCATCTCAAGCAAATGGCACAGAAAATGAAAATGTCTGGAGGAGGGATGGTGCCTGATATGTTACCTGGAAATAACATTGCAATTACTTTTTCATTAGATAAGCTATTGGGTTGGACAAAAATTTTGCCCCTGTTTTTCTCTTAAGAGCTTAAAGAACACTGAAAGTACATTTGACCAACCTAATATACCTTCCTTCTCCCACAAATAAACAAATAATTTCTAAACAAATGCAATAAACAAATACTTTATTTTTAATTACTTGTTTTCTGTTCATTAGTAACTGTGGCATGAAGTAAGATACTGACATTTTCTTTTCCCCCTCTGGCGAAAAGCAATTTCTTGCTGTGGATGCTTATATATTTATGCACATTTATATGTACATATATTTATATCATTTACTTTATATATTTATATGTATATACACAAGTATATAGGCCTTCCTTGGTGGCTCATATGGCCAAGGAGATGCAATGCAGGAGACATGGGTTTTGATCTCTGGGTAGGGAAGATCCTCTGGAGGAGGAAATGGCAACCCACTCCAGCATTTTTGCCTGAGAAATCCCATGAACACAGAAGCCTGGTGGGCTTCAGCTCACTGGGTTGAAAAGATCTGGACACAACTCAGCATTTAACACGCGCACACACACACACACACACACACACATGCATATCTGTGTATGTAAAGACTTGTTCTTACACACAGGCAGGTGGGAAATAATGTGTGAAACCCATTTTTCTCCATGTTCTTCTCAAAGTAATCAATAGCCAAAGCTTCTGAAAGTGTTATAAAGATGGATAAAGATGATAATAGTGGCAAACCTTTTTCAAGAGGCTATGCGTCAGGCATTTTCTAAATGATTTACACATATTCACACAATTTTTGAACAACTATCCTCATTTCAGTGATAGGAAACTGAGGCATTATATACTAAATAATGCAGAAAGTTGCACACAAATATCTGAGAAAATAGTGTTATTGTCCATCTGCTTGTGTAATTCATATTATTCTTTCAAATCACAAAGTGTTTTACCTAAGTAGACCCGTGTGCGTGCATTCATGTACAGTCTGGGAACGTTAAGAGAATAGGTTCCCACTGTTTGGCTGTTGTTTGGTCATCTAGTCCTGTCCAGCTCTTCATGATCCCTTCAACTACAGTCAAGCAGCTCCTCTGTCCATGGGGTTTTCCAGACAGGAATACTGGAATGGGTTGCCATTTTTACCTCCACCAGGGATCTTCTTGACCCAGGAATTGGACTCACATCTCCTGCACCGAAGGCAGATTCTTTACCACTGAACCTTTGGGACTGGTCTAAGATCCTCTATGAACACGCTGCAGGTCTCCATTGCTACCCTGGGGCAGACATCACTAATAGGTAACTGTACTCTTACTGGGTCATTCTGGAAACAATTAACTCAGTGCTCCAGGCAAGCCTGACTGTAGAATGGAGGCAGCAGTTTCCATGGAATCTATCTGCTGTCCTAAGTAGGCAACAGTGAGCCATCTAAAAGCATCTAAGAAGGAACTGACATATATGATGGGGTATTTTGGAGAATTCCAGTGTCAGCAGATGGAGCATGGCTTGCTTTATGAAAACTGAAAGTAAGGATAGCAAACCAGAGGCTAATGAACATTTCAGTTATAAGATAATGATTCCCTAGGGTAAGAGGTCAGGCTTCCCAGGTGGCTAAGTGGTAAAGAATCCCCCTGCCAATGCAGGAAATTCAGGAGATGCAGGTTTGATCCCTGGGGTGCAAAGATCTCTGGAGGAGGAAATGGCAACCCAGTCCAGTATCCTTGCCTGGGAAATCCTGTGGACAGAAGAGCCTGGCTGGCTACAGTCCAAGGAGTTGCAAAGAGAGAGATGCCACTGAGCAGACATGGAGGGTAAGATGTTAGCATTGGGAAGTGGAAAGAGGGGCCAGAGGAAGGGCAAGCTGTAAAAGAGAAGTTGAGATTTGGTAACAACTGCGTGTTGTGGAGAATCCCAAGTATGGCGGAGCCTGGTGGGTTGCCGTCTAGGGGGTCGCACAGAGTCAGACACGACTGAAGCGACTTAGCAGCAGCAGCAGCAGTGTGTTGTGGAGGGAGAAGTTTTGAGTGAAAAGTCCTTGCTTAATCCTTCCAGCCAACCCTCAGCTTTGCACCCACAGTACACAAGTCCCACACTGCAGCTCAGTCAGTTTCATCCTTAGGGAAGAGGGATTCAACAAACGAAAATCATTTTTATAGTAAATGCACTGCTTAGAATGGGAAAAAATTAAATTTCTACTATCTAGGGAGCAAGCCCGTTTGTATTTTAATTTTAGAGCCTGGCATGATGGACAATGAGATGTCAGAATGAGGAATGCAATGCTAGGACCAGGGTTTCATAAAATGAGAGAAATCTAAACGAGCAAGTCAGTTTGCAGAAACCTCCCTTTTCTGTGACTAAATACATACATTCTGAATTTAAGAAAGAAAAACATTGTGCTATGTTTCTCAATAAATACTCTCATAATCCATGGGGTCGCAAAGACCTGGACACAATTGAGCAATGAACACTCACTTTTCTCACTAATAGTTTTTCAGAATAGAATCAAATGTCAGTTTTTAATTCAACCATTAATACCCTTCAGCTCTCATTTGTTCAGCACGCACACAAAAATAAACTCAGCTATATGTCCATAAAAAGAGGCAAAAAACTAAATATTATGTATTCGTATTTTTATAGTACCAGGGACAACTCATGGAGATAAATGTTGAACTAAGATTCAGTAGAACCAGGTGAGCTTGGCTGAATTGAACACGCAAAGTGGCAAGAACACTGGTGGGCTTCCAAAGTGACTCAGATGATAAAGAACCTGCATGCCAATGCAGGGGACATGGGTGCTCTCCCTGGGTCAGAAAGATCCCTGGAGGAGGGCATGGCAGCCCACTCCACAATTCTTGCCTGGAGAATCCCATGGACAGAGGAGCTGGTAGGCTATAGTCCCACAGGGTCACAGAGTAGAACATGACTGAGCAACTAACATTCAGTTCAGTTGAGTTGAGTTCAGTCGCTCAGTCATGTCTGACTCTTTGCCACCCCATGGACTGCAGCATGCCAGGTCTCCCTGTCCATCACCAACGCCCAGAGCTTATTCAAATTCATGTCCATTGAGTCAGTGATGCCATCCAACCATCTCATCCTCTGTGGTCCCCTTCTCCTCCCACCTTCAATCTTACCCAGAATCAGGGTCTTTTCCATGGGTTGGTTCTTCACATCAGGTGGCCAAAGTATTGGAGTTTCAGCTTCAGCATTAGTCCTTCCAATGAATATTCAGAACTGATTTCCTTTTGGATGGGCTGGTTGAATCTCCTCGCAGTCCAAGGGACTCTCAAGAGTCTTCTCCAACACCACAGTTCAAAAGCATCAATTCTTCAGCACTCAGCTTTCTTCACAGTCCAACTCTCACATCTATATATGACTACTGGAAAAACCATAGCCTTGACTAGATGAAATTTTATTGGCAAAGAAATATCTCTGCTTTTTAATATGCTGTCTAAGTTGGTCATACCTTTCTTCCAAGAGCAAGTGTCTTTTAATTTCATGGCTGCAGTCACCATTTGTGGTGATTTTGGAGACCTCCCCCCCTCAAAAAAATAAGTTTATCACTGTTTACACAGTTTCCCCATCTATTTTCCATGAAGTGATGGGACCAGATGACATGATCTCAGTTTTCTGAATGTTGAGCTTTAAGCCAACTTTTTCACTCTCCTCTTACTTTCATCAAGAGGCTTTTTAGCTCCTCTTCACTTTCTGCCATAAGGGTGGTGTCATCTGCATATCTGAGGTTATTGATATTTCTCCCAGCAATCTTGATTCCAGCTTGTGCTTCTTCCAGCCAGGTGTTTCTCATGATTTACTCTGCATATACGTTAAATAAGCAGGGTGACAATATACAGCCTTGACATACTCCTTTTCCTATTTGGAACCAGTCTGTTGTTCTATGTCCAGTTCTAACTGTTGCTTCCTGACCTGCATACAGGTTTCTCAAGAGGCAAGTCAGATGATCTGGTATTCCCATCTCTTTCAGAATTTTCCACAGATTAATGTGCTTCACACAGTCAAAGGCTCTGGCATAGTCAATAAAGCAGAAATAGATGTTTTCTGGAACTCTCTTGCCTTTTCCATGATCCAGCGGATGTTGGCAATTTGATTTCTGGTTCCTCTGCTTTTTCTAAAACCAGCTTGAACATCTGGAAGTTCACAGTTTATGTATTGCTGAAGCCTGGCTTGGAGAATTTTGAGCGTTACTATGAAAGCATGTGGGATGAGCGCAATTGTGCAGTAGTTTGAGCATTCTTTGGCAATGCCTTTCTTTGGGATTGGAATGAAAACTGATCTTTTCCAGTCCTGTGGCCACTGCTGAGTTTTCCAAATTTGCTGGCATATTGAGTGCAGCACTTTCACAGCATCATCTTTCAGGATTTGAAATAGCTCAACTGGAATTCCATCACCTCCACTAACTTTGTTCCTAGTGATGCTTTTTAAGGCCCACTTGACTTCACATTCCAGGATATCTGGCTCTAGGTGAGTGATCATACCATCGTGATTATCTGGGTCCTGAAGATCTTTTTTACAGTTCTTCTGTGTAGTCTTGCCACCTCTTCTTAATATCTTCTGCTTCTGTTAGGTCCATACCATTTTGATCTTTTATCGAGCCCATCTTTGCATGAAATGTTCCCTTGGTTCCTCTAATTTTCTTGAAGAGATCTCTAGTCTTTCCCATTCTGTTGTTTTCCTCTATTTCTTTGCATTGATCACTGTGGAAGGCTTTCTAATATCTTCCTGCTATTCTTTGGAACTCTGTATTCAGATGCTTAAAGCTTTCCTTTTCTCCTTTGCTTTTCACTTCTCTTGTTTTTACAGCTATTTGTAAGGCTTCCCCAGACGCCATTTTGCTTTTTTGCATTTCTTTTTCATGGGGATGATCTTGGTCCCTGTCTCCTGTACAATGTCATGAACCTCCATCCATAGTTCATCAGGCACTCTGTCTATCAGATCTAGGCCCTTAAATCTATTTCTCACTTCCATTGTATAATTATAAGGGATTTGACTTAGGTCATACCTGAATAGTCTAGTGGTTTTCCCTACTTTCTTCAATTTGAGTCTGAATTTGGCAATAAGGAGTTCATGATCTGAGCCATGGTCAGCTCCCAATCTTGTTTTTGCTGACTGTATAGAGCTTCTCCATCTTTGGCTGCAAAGAATATAATCAATCTGATTTTGGTGTTGACCATCTGGTGATGTCCATGTGTAGAGTCTTCTCTTGTGTTGTTGGAAGAGGGTGTTTGCTATGACCAGTGCGTTCTCTTGGCAAAATTTGATTAGCCTTCGCTCTACTTCATTCTGTATTCCAAGGCCAAATTTGCCTGTTACTCCAGGTGTTTCTTGACTTCCTACTTTTGTATTACAGTCCCCTATAATGAAAAGGACTTCTTTTGGGGGTGTTAGTTCTAAAAGGTCTTGTACGTCTTCACAGAACTGTTTAACTTCAGCTTCTTCAATGTTACTCGTTGGGGCATAGACTTGGATTACTGTGATATTGAATGGTTTGCCTTGGAAATGAACAGAGATCATTCTGTCATTTTTGAGATTGCATCCAAGTACTGCATTTCGGACTCTTTTGTTGACCATGATGGCTACTGCATTTCTTCTGAGGGATTCCTGCCTGCAGTAGTAGATATAATGGTCATTTGAGTTAAATTCACCCATTCCAGTCCATTTTAGTTCGCTGATTCCTAAAATGTTGACATTCACTCTTGCCATCTCCTGTTTGACCACTTCCAATTTGCCTTGATTCATGGACCTGACATTCCAGGTTCCTATGCAATATTGCTCTTTACAGCATTGGACCTTGCTTCTATCACCAGTCACATCCACAGCTGGGTATTGATTTTGCTTTGGCTCCATCCCTTCATTCTTTCTGGAGTTAGTTCTCCACTGATCTCCAGTAGTATATTGGGCACCTACTGACCTGGGGAGTTCCTCTTTCAGTATCCTATCATTTTGCCTTTCCATACTGTTCATGGGGTTCTCAAGGCAAGAATAATGAAGCGGTTTGCCATTCCCTTCTCCAGTGGACCACATTCTGTCAGACCTCTCCACCATGACCCACCCATGTTGGGTGGCCCCACAGGGCATGGCTTGGTTTCATTGAGTGAGACAAGGCTGTCATCCTAGTGTGATTAGATTGACTATTTTTCTGTGAGTACGGTTTCAGTGTGTCTGCCCTCTGATGCCCTCTTGCAACACCTACCATCTTACTTGGGTTTCTCTTACCTTGGACGTGGGGTATCTCTTCATGGCTGCTCCAGCAAAGCACAGCTGCTGCTCCTTACTTTGGACAAAGGGTATCCCCTCATTGCTGCCCCTCCTGACCTTGAATGTGGGTTAGCTCCTCTAGGCCCTCCTTCGCCCACATAGCCACTGCTCCTTGGACGTGGGGTTGCTCCTCTCGGCCGCTGCCCCTGGCCTTGGGTGGGGGCTAGCTCCTCTCAGCCATGCTTGTGCAGCCCGGTTATTTATTTAGTTAACATATTTTCCACATTTTGAATGTTTGAAGGTGATAATGATGATGATAATGTTGGTGATCGTTGCTTGCTTTCATGAATAATTAAAACGTCTTGCTCTGTCATTTAAATTCAACAATACTGAATATCTTTCATGAATCACACACTGATAGGTGCAGAAAAAATATCATGGTAAGAATAGCATCACATATCAATTTGCATTCACTTGAACTCTGAATTCCACTGTGCCAGCCACTATACTTAGATTCTGAATACATTCACTTATCTAACTTTACTCAAACCCTGTTTCTGGCTGAGGCAGGTGTCACATATCCTGCTAAAACTCTCAGAGGTAGTAAGGGCAAGAGCCAGGACTCAGTCAGGAGCCAGGTAACTAGATAAATGAACTACCGTTCTTTGCTTAATAGGAGCTCTTAGCAGAGTGTACCTAAAAAGCAATCATCCCTTCCCCTATATTTGCTTTTGAAATAAAAATCTGAAGACTAATTAACATGCGAACAAGCCATCTTTTGAAGAGATGCATGCTTATATTTATCTGCTTTTTATATTGTTATAAAGATTTCATTACACGTATAGTGGAGAGACAAGAATTATAAATTTGGCCATTCTTTCTCATTGGATTCGTATCATTTGAGACATCAGTTCTAAAGCTTGCAGTTACTTATCTTAGCTCCATGGTGGAGCCAAAAGCATGATCTTCACATTTTCCCTTTTCACTGAAAACAGCATTTGTATAAATTTGAAACTTTACAATGAATTACAATAGTTATTATATTATAAAATGTGCTTACAAATGATGTAGTTCTCATTTAAATCTATTAGTAATAGAGTTACAATTCAAAAGGTTACTATTTTATTTCCCATTTGACTATTTTATTAAATGCCATCAGTTATGTTACAATGATACTGCAAAGAACACAGACTGGGAAATGGTGTTAATAAGAGAAAAACATACTTAAGAAAATATGGTCATGAACTTTTAGGCTGCATTCTTTGTGAAAGAGAGATAAAAGAATGGTTTGTCAGATATGTTTTAAAAGCAGGTTGGAAATGTGTACAAAAGAGATTTCCAAGAAAGAAAATAAGGACACATTAATTTAGCATTTTGCTGAAAGAGTTGCTAAGAATTTATAATGTGCAAGAAAATTGCTGAATCTGGCATTCACTGATTAATAATACTGTGCTCTTGAATGAGACCTTCACACTGAAAGTGCTTTTCAAGTATAAACTAATTAAGTATCAAAACACTTCAGAGAGTTGAATCAACTGCCTTTCTAGGAATAGAGAAACTGAGTCTGGCTGTTGAACAGGTTTTGTGTGTGTGTGTGTGTGTGTGTGTGTGTGTGTATATTTTTTTTGCAGCTCTCAGAGAATTTTATATCTAAATTTTTTAAAAATACAATTGAGAACTACTTCATGATTTGTTTTAAAATCAAGCCTTTCCATAGTACCTTGGTGAAAACCCAAAAAAGAAGAAACAATCTTGCTGTGAGTTTTTATATCCCAGGACTCCTTTCTCCCTATTATATTTGATACTTTAACAAGGATATTTAAATATGTTAAATAATTTTTCACTCCCTGATTTTTCCATTAGCAGGAGGTTGTCAATTTAAAAGGAAGTTTTTGTTGATAGAGAAAAAAACAGGTAAGAAAGAAATGGAAGATATTGTTCGGTGAGTTCCATTAATAACTACATAATTTCCATGATGTTTCAGCACTCCCAGTTTATGTTTTGCAAGATAAGATAGTGAGTGGTCATGTAAGAAGGCTGGTTTCGAAAGGGACAGAGCAAAGGGACAAAGTAAGTGATTAAACAGTTAATCCCACTCTGGGATTGTAAGTAGGAAAAAATGTGGGAGACTCCTGTAAGTTAATGGTTACTCAAGAAGCAAGACCAAAATTCCAGAGAAACATCTACTTCTGCTTTATTGACTATCTAAAGCTTTTGACTGTGTGGATCACAACACACTGTGGACAATTCTTAAAGAGGTGGGAATACCCAACCAACTTACCTGCCTCCTGAGAAATCTGTATGCAAGTCAAGAAGCAACAATTAGAGCCAAACATGGAATAACGGATTGGTTCAAAATTGGGAAAGGAGTACGTCAAGGCTGTATATTGTCACCCTATTTATTTGACATATGCAGGGTACATCATGCAACATCCTAGGCTCGATAAAGCACAAGCTAGAATCAAAGCTGTTGGGAGAAATATCAGTAACTTCAGATATGCAGATGATTCCATCTTTATGGAAGAACGCAAAGAACTAAAGAGCCTCTTGATGAAAGTGAAAGAGGAGAGTGAAAAAGTTGGCTTAAAGCTCAACATTCAAAAATCATGGCATCCAGTCCCATCACTTCATGGCAAAGAGTCTGGGAAACAGTGGAAACTGAGTGACTTTATTTTCTTGGGCTCCAAAGTCACTGCAGATGGTGACTAAAACCATGCAATTAAAAGATGCTTGCTCCTTAGAAGAAAAGGCATGACAAATCGAAACAGCATATTAAAAAGCAGAGACATTACCTTGACAACAAAGTTCTATCTAGTCAAAGTTATGATTTTTCCAGTAGTCATGTATGGATGTGAGAAATGAACCATAAAAAAGCTGAAAGCTGAAGAACTGATGCTTTTGAACTGCAGTGTTGGAGAAGACTCTTGAAAGTCCCCTTGGACAGCAAGGAGATCAAATTAGTCACTCCTAGAGGAAATTAGTCCTGCATGTTCATTGAAAGGACTGATGCGAAGAACTGACTCCTTAGAAAAGACCCTGATGCTGAGAAACATTGAAAGCAGGAAGAGAAGGGGACGGCAGAAGATAAGATGGTTGGATGGCATCACTGTCTCTATGGACATGAGTTTAAGCAAGGTCTGGGAGTTGGTGAAGGACAGGGATACCTGGTATGCTGCAGTCCATGGAGTCACAATGAGTTGGACAAGACTGAGTGACTGAAATGAACTGAACTGAACTGAAGAAAGCAGGTTTGCTTAACCACAAAACTATCCAGGCTTGCTTAGCCATAAAATCACGTAACAGAAGCATGAGACTGGCCTCAAAACAATAAAATGATGTTGGCAAGAGCCCCACATTCTGCCCAGTGAGCTCGGTAGGTTAGGACATGCTCTCTACACACATAAGAAGTAATATTTTGTGGACCTGGCTTGATCACATAGGACAAGAAAACTCTCCTTCCTAACGTAGATGAGGAGCTGATGATGAAAGTGTGATGTCTACTCAGGAAAAACAAAGACGTTCTTCTCCCCCTCCTCACTTTTCTTTTGACTATGAAACTAAGTTTTGAAGGTGCAGCGCCTTCTTGTTCACCCACTTGCAAGCCTTAAAAGCATTCTGTTCTAATAAGCCACTTATCTGTCACTTTGCTTCTCACCGAATTCTATGTCGAGACATAAAGGACTACCAGAGCTCTTTAGAACCCTCTAAAATGCCACCAAACAGTTTTAGTTTTGAGCACCATGTTTTGTTTATGACCAACAGCTATTCTCACTTAAAGAGACAAACCCCTTCCTTTGGGAGTTACACTAGGAAGAGTGGTAATGAGCTTCCAATTTCTAAAAACCACTATAGGCTTTTTTCTTTTTCAGTTACTAAATAACATTTTAGGAGAGGAAAATTATCATTCCTTTACCCATTTAGTTACTTGGCTGAGTCTCCATAACAAAAGAGACTGACAACAGAAAAGCATACAATGTTATTTAATGTGTGTGTTATACCACATAGGAACCTTCACAAGGAAATGAAGACTCAAAGACACCATTAGACCTAGTGTTTCCATACCAGGTTTGTTGAAGAACAGCGAGTCCTAGAAACAATGATAGAGCCAAAAAGACATGAGCAAACAGTAATCAACTGAGGAAACTTAGCAAGGTCTGTCCATTCAGATTCTGTCCCTTTGCCCCAGAGGAAATGATGCTCCTTTTCTCTGGGTACTGGAAAGGCACCTCTTAAATGATGGTCTTGTGACCTGCTTCAGGGGAATGTCAGAAAGTCCTGTCCAGACTTGCTCTTTCTCAAATTCCTTCAGCTTCCTCAAATATTCAAGGTGCCATATTGGGGTAGTGTACCCTGAACACTAGCAACAACATGTCAAGTTAGTTTATTTGTATATATGTACTGTGTGTGTGTGCATGTGTGTATTTGTGAGGATCTAGTTTCTAAAAGTCATTGCGTACAATCTGATTCAGTTACTAAAAGCCATTATGTAAAATGAGCACATATATATATATGTATGTATGTGTATATATATATATATATACACACACTGTGTGGGCTTCCCAGATGACTAAGTGGTAAAGACTTAGCCTGCCAATGCAGAAGACTCAAGAGGTGCAGGTTTGATCCCTGGGTCAGGAAGATCCCCTGGAGAAGGGAATGGAAACCCACTCCAGTATTCTTGCCTGGAGAATCCCATGGACAAAGGAGCCCAGTGGGCTACAGTTCGTGGGGTCGCAGAGAGTCAGAGACAGCTTAGTGACTAAGCACATGCATGTACAAACACCCTTCCACACACATGCACACGTGTAGGTGTATATATGTTTATTCCTTGGTTATTTTGATGTTGAGGATTTTCTCTGTGTTAAGAATAATGATGGATTTAAGGGCCAGAAGTACAAGACTGAAGAAAATGCAATTTGAGTTTCAAACAACTCAAGGTGAAAGAAATACAGTAGAAATGATCTGATGGACATATTATTTACTGGTGCATCACATCAAAGTTTTCAGTTAGATTTCACTGCTCATAGATGGTAAATGCAGAAATAGTGTAAAAAAGAAAAATTATTCATCAACTGCTGTTGTCTTTTTCTTAATCTCTCTTGACTTTTTTTCCTGTCAAGTGACTTAACAGCTTGAATATATCAGAATGAGTGATGTGATGCTCAGCTCTCTTTTCTGGTCAGGAGTTGTTTCTGGATTGTTCTGGGCTCACATAATCTCTGAAGCTTATAGATCATGAGATGAAACAGACATCATAGATCAAGAACATTATTAGAGAATAGCCAAATAGTTGTCATTGCTACTGTGAGAAATACAGAAAAAAGCCTGGGATACAAAACAAACAAACAGTAAAAGTTTTACCTGAAGTCAAGTCTGTTCAACTTTTCTTAAATACAACAGTATCCTAGGAATATCAGCATGATTTTTTTTTAAAGTCAGTTTTATGCTCTCTCAATTGTCAAAGATGTTTTCAAAACTGAGTTTTATCAAAGTGACCTATGTTTATTGATCAAGGACTATGTGAATCAATAAAAGGACCAGAATTTAAATAAAATGCTTGCAAATTAAGCAAAAAACAATTCTGTATAATCCCTCAAAGACAGACAGGATGTTGACTTTGTTAAATGTGAAATAAAAGGATGCTCAATTATATACCCAATTGTTTGCTCACATCTTCATTCATTCAACAAAACCATATTGGGGACCTCTATGCATCAGGTCCTATGAAGCTGTGGAGGGGGCATTGTCGGCACTCGGACATTATCCAGGGAAATGTGTGTTTTGCTATCAATAGGATACAAGTTGCAACACAATGATGGTATAGTTGCAAAAATTCCCCTAGGAATAAACATGAAGAAACCAGTTTTTTGAGGAAGAATTCAAGGGAGAAATAATAGGAGGTTTCTAGGAAAGAGTGAGAATCATTTTCACAAGCAGGAAATGTGGCTGCCAGTACTGCCTTAAAGCCACAGAAAAACACACACCAGAGCCCAAACCATGAGGGTGTGATGATGAACAGATGATAAAATCCGGTTGCTATTTTTCTTGTATTTGCAACTTTGCAGTGTTAATAAGTGATATTATAAACTATATTATTGGCTGCTCAAATATACCCTGAGAGAGAAACTTGATTTATGAATAAAATTTCATACAGAGTCCATTTTGCCTCAAAGAATGAGACATTCTAACATGACGCCAGTAACTGTCTTATGGTCGTCAGTTGTTCACAATAAAATAGAGTGAGTTAGTAGAGAAGAGTAATGGTTTTTAATCTGATGAAACTATTTTTTAAAAAGTCTATAATGTAAAATATTTTTTAAACATGCATAAAAGGCACACACATGCATTTATCTACAACAGGCACATTTACAGAATTCATTCAAAACTTCAATGCCCATCCTTGGACTTTCTGCAAGTTCTCCTGATTTAGATCACACTTAGAGAACTAGTAAAACACAAGAAAAGGAGAGAAGGATGAAACGAGCACCATGTCATGAGATGTACTGAGGACCTTCTACAGATTGATTGCTTTAATATCTTCAAAATTTGAATGAGAACACTGAGTGATGTTCTCATTCATTAACCTGTTAGGTTAATAACACAACTAAGATCACAGAGTAAATTCTAGTCTATATTTGAACCCTGTTTTATTTTATTCTGAAGCTCATGTTTTCCCCTGTGATACTAGTTTCATTATCTTCAGAGAACTTCATAAATTAAGTATTTTAAATATTTCCTATTTAATGGATTGGAAATCTAGTTAACATAAATATCAAGTCCCCTGTATCCAGTTATAGCTTACAAACTCATGGTGATAAATTTGTCTATTTAGGTTTAGAAACAAGCAGTAGAATTTTGCTTATGTTACTAGATATTAGTATTTATCAAAATGGAAATTCTAACCCTTTTTGTGGAATAAAATTATTTTTGTCTGTCCAAATTCTTAATTTTATTAACAAAAATAAAGAAATGAAAAAGAAAAATACAACACTCAAAATTTTTACATTTTAAAAAAGTATTCATATATTTTCCAATCTACAGTGTCAATATGTAAGTCACTAGTTTTTTTCAATACAGTCATTCAGATATTTTCTATATAAATTAGAAATACAGAGATCCATGGTCCAATTCAGTTCAGTTCAGTTGCTCAGTCATGACACCATGGACTGAAGCATGCCAGGCCTCGCTGTCCATCACCAACTCCTGGAGTTGCTCAGACTCATGTCCATTGAGCCAGTGATGTCATTCAACCAGCTCATCTCTGTCATCCCTTTCCTCCCACCTTCAGTCTTACCCAGCATCAGGGTCTTTTCCAATAGGTCAGATCTTCACATCAGGTGGCCAAAGTATTGGAGTTTCAGCTTCAGCATTAGTCCTTCCAATGAATACTCAGGATTCATTTCCTTTAGGATGGACTGGTTGGATCTCCTTGCTGTCCAAGGGACTCTCAAGAGTCTTCTCCAACACCACAGTTCAAAACCATCAATACTTCTGCGCTCAGCTTTCTTTATAGTCCAACTCTCATATCCATACATGACTAATAGAAAAACCATAGCTTTGACTAGATGGAGCTTTGTTGGAAACTAATGGCTCTGCTTTTTAATATGCTGTCTAAGTTGATCATAACTTTGCTTCCAATGTGCAAGCATCTTTTAATTTCATGGCTGCAGTGATTTTGGAGCCACAAAAAAAAAAAATCTGTCACTGTTTCCACTGTTTCCCCATCTATTTGCCATGAAGAGCCACTAATAAAGCCATCTAAATAAGTTTGTATAAATTTAAATATGAATAGTGTGCTTAAAAATTCCTTTTAGTTAATTCTTAGAATTTAAACCTTAGCTAGTATAAAAATTTCATGAAAAAATAGTGGAATTTTATATGTTCTCATGCTAGTAGGAACTTATTTACTCATTTTATAAAATGTGTGTATGTGAGTGTGTGTGTGTGTTTTCCTGAAGTGATGTGACCAAGATGACAAAGTAGGAGGCCTCCAGCCCACCCTCCATCACCAAACTTCAGTAGGGGACTTCAATATCCCACTTTCAGGGAATAATTAAAACATAATATCCATACAGGAATTATGGATGTATACTGCACCTTAGATCAAAAGTACCAACAGAAATGTATGGAATAGCAGCAACAGTCAATTCTTCTCCAGTGCTTCTGGAAAATGGTTCAGAAAAGATCATATATTAGCAGAACTCAAAGCACAATTAAAAGATGGAAATCATGCATGTATCTTTTTTGAACAGAAAGGTATGAAACTAGAAATCAAGAATATGAGGTAATTGGAAATCTGACAAGCATGAGAAAATTAATCCACCCACTGCTGAATAACTTCTGAAAAGGGAAATCAATAGGAAAATGAAAAATATCCTGAAATAAACAAAATGCAAGCACAACATACCAAAACTTATGGGAAGAGGAAAAATTTATAGCAATAAGTGTTTAAACAAAGAAAAGAAAAAGCAGGAGCTCAAATAACCTAATTTACATCTTAACAAAACTGAAAATAAGAAATTAAGACTAAGGTTAGCAAAGGAAGGCAATAGCAAAGATCAAAGTAGAAAGGCGTGAAAAAGCTATATGCTGAACACTCTAAGATATGATGAAAGAGATTGATGGGGACACAAGTAAGTGGGAAAATATCCCATGTTCAAGAATCTTGAGAAAGAAGAATGGAACTGGAGGAATCAACCTGCCTGACTTTAGGCTCTACTACAAAGCCACAGTCATCAAGACAGTATGGTATGGCACAAAGACAGAAATGTAGGTCAATGGAACAAAATAGCCCAGAGATAAATCCACGCACCTATGGACACTTTATCTTTGACAAGGAGGCAAGAATATACAGTGGATTAAAGACAATTTCTTTAACAAGTGGTGCTGGGAAAAGTGGTCAACCACCTGTAAAAGAATGAAACTAGAACACTTTCTAACACCATACACAAAAATAAACTCAAAATGGATTAAAGATCTACAAGTAAGACCAGAAACTATAAAACTCCTAGAGGAGAACATAGGCAAAACACTCTCCGACAGAAATCACAACAGGATCCTCTATGACGCAACTCGCAGAATATTGGAAATAAAAGCAAAAATAAACAAATGGGACCTAACACGTGTATACCTGTGGTGGATTCATGTTGATGTATGGCAAAACCAATACAATATTGTAAAGTAATTAACCTCTAACTAAAATAAATAAATTTATATTTTTAAAAATTCAAAAAAATAAAAAAAAATTTTTCTGCACAACAAAGGAAACTATAAGCAAGGTGAAAGACAGCCTTCAGAATGGGAGAAAATAATAGTAAATGAAGCAACTGACAAACACCTAATCTCAAAAATATACAAGCAACTCCTGCAGCTCAATTGCAGAAAAATAAATGACCCAATCAAAAAATGGGCCAAAGAACTAAATAGACATTTCTCCAAAGAAGACATACAGATGGCTAACAAACACATGAAAAGATGCTCAACATCACTCAGAGAAATGCAAATTAAAACCAAAATGAGGTACCATTTCATGCCAGTCAGAATGGCTGTGATCCAAAAGTCTACAAGCAATAAATGCTGGAGAGGGTGTAGAGAAAAGGGAACCCTCTTACACTGTTGGTGGGAATGCAAACTAGTACAGACATTATGGAGAACAGTGTGGAGATTCCTTAAAAAACTGGAAATAGAACTGCCTTATGACCCGACAATCCCACTGCTGGGCATACACACTGAGGAAACCAGAATTGAAAGAGACACATGTACCCCAATGTTCATCGCAGCACTGTTGATAATAGCCAGGACATTGAAGCAACCTAGTTGTCCATCAGCAGATGAATGGATAAGAAAGCTGTGGTACATATACTCAATGGAGTATTACTCAGCCATTAAAAAGAATACATTTGAATCAGTTCTAATGAGGTGGATGAAACTGGAGCCTATTATACAGAGTGAAGTAATCCAAAAAGATTAGTACTAACACATATATATGGAATTTAGAAAGATGGTAATGATAATCCTGTATGCGAGACAGCAAAAGAGACACAGATGTATAGAACAGTATTTTGGACTCTGTGGGAGAGGGAGAGGGTGGGATGATTTGGGAGAATGGCATTGAAACATATATAATATCATATAAGAAATGAATCGCCAGTCCAGGTTTGATGCAGGATACAGGGTGTTTGGGGCTGGTGCACTGGGATGACCCAGAGGGATGGTATGGGAAGGGATGTGGGAGGGGGGTTCAGGATGGGGGACACGTATACACCCGTGGCAGATTCATGTCGATGCATGGCAATACCAATGCAATATTGTAAAGTAATTAGCTTCCAATTAAAATAAATAAATTTAAATTTAAAAAATGATACATAAAGTCATTGCAATCCCTGTTAAAGTTTAACGAAAATTTTCACTGAAATGAAAAATAAAGAAAAAAAAAGATCTATTATTTGTATGAGGCCATATAAGATCTTGAATAGCCAAAGCAATTTTGAAAAAAAAAAAAAAAGAGCTGTAGACTTCACCCTTTTGTTTTTACCAAATCATAAAACTTCAGTAATTAGAACAGTATGGTACTGGTACCAGAACAGACACATAGATCAAGGAAGCAAAACTGAGAGCATAGAAATAAACTCATGCATACATAGTTGACTAACACTCAACAAGGAATTCAAGAATACCCAGTGGAAAGGACAGTCTCTTCAGCAAATGGTGGTAGTGGTGAGTTGTGTCCAACTCTTTTGAGAAGCCCACCAGGCTCCTCTGTCCATGGGAATTCCCAGGCAAGAATACTGGAATGGGTTGCCATTTCTTCTACAGGGGATCTTCCAGACCCGGAGATCAAACATGTGTCTTCTGCAACTCCTACATCAGCAGGTAGATTCTTTGCAACCAGGGAAGCTCTCTTCAAAAAATGGGTGATGGTTCAATTGAATAGCTCTATGAAATGAATAAAATTCACACCACTCTCAATGATTAAATAGCAACTGATTAAAGACTCACATGTAAATCTGAATGTATAAAATCCCTAGAAGAAAAAGTCAGGAAAAACTCTTTAACATCAGGCGTGGCAGCAGTTACCTTTTGGATGTGACATTGAAAGCACAAGCACAAGAGCAAAACCGGACATGTGGGATGAAATCAAGCTCAGGACCTTTCATCAGCAAGAGAGACAATGAACAAATGAAAGGCATTCTATGAGACGGGAGAAAAGATTTGCAAATCACATATCTGATTAAGGAGGACTGATATCCAAAATACATAAGTAACTCATGCAACTGAATAGCAAAATAACCGAACAATCCAATTAAAAATGGGCAGAAGACTTGGATAGACATTTTTCCAAAGAAAGTATGTGTGATGTGCTAAGCTGCTTCAGTCGTGTCTGACTCTGCGACTCCATGGACTATAGCCCGCCAGGCTCCTTTGTCCATGGAATTCTCCAGACAAGAATGCTGGGGTGGGTAGCTATTTCCTACACCAGGGGATCTTCCTGACCCAGGGACTGAACCCGTGTCTCTTGCCTCTCCCACATTGGCAGGCAGGTTCTTTACCGTGAGGACAAGTAAAGAACAACTTTGGGAAACGGTGCTTAACATCACTAATCATCAGGTAAATACATATCAAAACAACAAGATATCACCTCTCACCTGTTAAAATTACTGCTATTGAAAAATAAATAAAAGTAAAAGCCGAGAGATAACAAATACTGGAAAGGTGTAGAGAAATGGGCACTTTGGAGTTCTGTTTGTGGGAATATATATTTCTGCAGCCATTGTGGAAAACAGTATAAATTTTCTTCAAAAATTAAAGATCAAAACTACTGTTTGATACAGCAATCATACTTTTAAGTATTTATCTAAAGGAAATGAAATTGCTGTTTTAAAGATATATCTGCACTCCTATATTTATTGCAGCACTATTCACTATAGCTAAGATACGCAAACAACCTAAGCAGCCACTGATGAATCAATGGTAAGGAAAATGTCACACACACAGAGGGAAAGGGAAAGGCAAATAGAGCATGATCTCAATTCTGTGTGCAATCTAAAAACAACCAATTCATAGAAACAGAGTGGAATGGCAGTTGCCAGGGAATGATGGGTGGGAGAAACAGGGAGACGTTGGTCAATGGAAACAAACTTTCAGTTAAAAGATGAATAAATTCCAGGGATATTAAGTACAGCATGGTGGATACAGTTGATATCATCTTACTTGCGGAAGTTGCTATGAGATTAGGGTTCAATGTTCTTAATCATAACAACAACAACAAAGGGGTCGTTATGTGACATGAAGGATGAGTTTACTAACCTTATTGTCAGAGAAGGCAGTGGCACCCCACTCCAGTACTCTTGCCTGGAAAATCCCAGGGACAGGGCAGCCTGGTAGGCTGCCGTCTATGGGGTCGCACAGAGTTGGACACAACTGAAGCGACTTAGCAGCAGCATCAGCACACATATGTGCACTTTTTTTTTTTTTTTTGCATATGTGTGCTTCAAATCATGACATAGTACATCTTTAAGCTTACACTATGGAGAAGGAAATGGCAACCCACTTCAGTATTCTCGCCTAGAAAATTCCAAGGATGGAGGAGCCTGGTGGGCTACAGTCTATAGGGTCGCAAAGAGTTGGACACGACTGAGCGACTTCACTCTGTCAATTATATTTCAGTAGAGCTGGAAAAATATTTCTAAGTTACTGGAAATAGAGTCAAACTCAGGAAACTGAAATTTATTGTGACTTTTTTCGTTAATTTTTTTTTACCATTTGTATCTTCAGTATATTCTCCTTAATCAATTATGAGTCTATAGTTTACACTGGCTTATTTTCTACATTTGTGCCTTAATAAAAAATACTCTTCATGTTCAGTCTTACCTATCTGGCATTTAATGACATAAGGCTTCCTGGTGGCTCAGATGGTAAAGAAACTGCCAGCAATGCAAGAGACCTGGTTTCAATCTCTGGCTCAGGAAGATCCCCTGAAGAAGGAAATGGCTGCCCACACCAGAATTCTTGCCTGGGAAATTCCATGGACAGAGGAAACTGGTCGGCTACAGTCCATGGGGTCACAAAGACTTGGACAAGACTGAGTGACTGAACAACTACAAAAACATGAGAGAAATAAAAATGAGTTGGTGTTACAGATGTATTGGGGGTCATGTATTGGCAAAAAATAACAGAAAACCATGACTATCTGGTACATAGACAGGAATTAATCCAAGAATTCTTAACCTCTTTCCAAAGACTGCCTACATTATTTCACAAAAGTATACTGAACTTGAATCATGTAATCAAAGTCCTGTCAAGAGCAAAACAAATAAACTGACACAATTAGGAAAACAAAAACAAACAAGCAAAAAGTTAAATGTCCATTCTAAATACTTTTATATGTTTCCTTTACTAGTAATGACAATGTTAGAATTATCAAATATTTTCTGTCAAGAATTGGCCATGAGTGTGATATTGAACTGCAAGGAGCAGCTATGTAAAGACCCGCCACCAGATTCCCTGGAGCAGAGCGCCTCTCTCCCAGCCCTGAACCTCCTCAGGGGTATTGAAGGCCAACGGCTGCAGCTGCACAGGGTTCGGTCTCCTCAGAGGCAGACGGCAAACGTGCTTGGCAAGCGCTGATTTGTATCTGACAGTTATCATCGTGTTTCAGATTCAATGAAAATTACCTTTTAGTTATAAATATTTTAGCTCAGTCACAAATAATGTATTGATTCATTTTAAAATTAAATTACCAGACAACTGTCTAATTTGAAATTGGTAGTCTATACAAGTCATATAAGAATACACTGGACATGACAAGGTTTCCATAAAAATGTCAAAAAACCCATAAACAGTCAATAATAAATGAATATTAAAAGTGAAAAGCGTGGGCATGTTATTAGAATGACAGAATCAGTTCTATGAGGATTGTAAGACCTCACTGATTCTAGGGCTAGTAAGATAACACGTGGGCGTGTGCTCAGTTGTGTCTGACTCTTTGCTACCCCATGGACTGTAGCTCACCAGGCTCCGCTGTCCATGGGATTTCCCGGGAGAAAATGCTGGAGTGAATTGCTGCTTCCTCCTGCAGGGGATCTTCCTGACCCAGGCATCCAGCCTGGGTCTCTTGCATCTCTTGAATTGGCAGGCGGATTCTTTACCACTGCACCACTTGGGAAGCCCAATATTAGCATCTCCAGAAGATTTGTAACAGTGGTCCTCAAAATAGGATACTGATTTTCCCGATGGCACAGATTTTTAGGGAAAGGACAGAAATAGTTTTAAGAGAATCAGTTTGGATTCTGACCTTCTATCTGTATTATATTCTAAAACTGCTGCTGCTGCTAAGTCACTTCAGTCGTGTCCGACTCTGTGCGACCCCATAGACGGCAGCCCACCAGGCTCCCCCGTCCCTGGGATTCTCCAGGCAAGAAGAACACTAGAGTGGGGTGCCACTTCCTTCTCCAATGCATGAAAGTGAAAATTGAAAGTGAAGTCACTCAGTCATGTCCGACTTTTTGCGACCCCATGGACTGCACCCCGCCAGGCTCCTCTGTCCATGGGATTTTCCAGGCAAGAGTACTGGAGTGGGGTGCCATTGCCTTCTCCAATATTCTAAAACAGACCTTCTTAAATTTGTCACTGACCTTACTGTTTTATAAAATAAAGCCACACCCCTTACAGAACACAAGTGCTACTTCATTTGTACATTTCTTTGAGGTGTGAAAGCCACCAGGGCACAAAAGTTGCAGACTCCTGCTTAGAAATCAGTCAGCACACTGTAAACCCACAAGTCCCTAAATTTCTCTTTATTGTGAATATTCCTATTGAGTACAATGTATCCCCTAGAATGGATTATTTTGACTTACCCTAGGATAACCTCAATACATATGTATGGAGAGCAATATTGGCTGAATACTGGAGTATTTTTTAATCCATTCTCACTGGAGTAATGACAGACAGTGAGCAGGGAAATCTATAGCTCCCTTATACTAGTATCTCAATCCACTTTAGGCTCAAATAACTTCTGATTACTTGAGAAAGTTATTAAGACTTTTGCCCAGTTTATAAATTTACAGAAAAGTTCTTTATAACATTGTTATTTCCAGGCAGTAGAGTTTCACTGCCATATAAAAGCAGAGATTAAAAGTTAGTTGACTGCTTAGAGAGGTTATAATTTTAATAATGTAGAGCTTGTAGCTAATAGACATGCCTGCTTGGAATGAATGAGCATGTTTATGGGTCATGTAGACACTTTTTCACCAGGGGCCAAGTAAAAGCAGGACTACAGTGATGTTTTATTGTTTGAAAGTGTTAGTTGCCCAGCTGACTCCAATTCCCTGTGACCCAGTGGACTCTAGCCCACCAGGCCCCTCTGTCCATGAAATTTTCCAGGGAAGAATATTGGAGTGGGTTGCCATTTCCTCCTTCAGAGGATTTCCCCAACCCAGGGATCAAACACAGGTCTCCTGCATTGCAGGCAGATTCTTTACCATCTGAGCCACCAGAGAAGCCCAATATTTTACTGCTTAATGGTAGTAAGTGATTCAGCCTTCACCTACTGTCCCATCTGAGGACTTCCCTGGTGGCCCAGTGGTAGAAAGTCCATCTGTCAAGCAGGAGAGATGGGTTTGATCCCTGGGTCAGGAAGATGCCCTGGAAAAGGAAATGGCAACCCACTCCAGTATTCTTGCCTGGGAAATTCCATGGACAGAGGAGCCTGGAAGGCTATAATCCATGGGATTGGAAAAGAGTTGGACATGACTTAGAAACTAAACCAACACTACTATTACATCTGCCTCCAAATAGCCACTGTGATTTTCAAAGATGTATCCATTTCTACTATTGCTATAGATGATAGATAGATATATATTTATAGATATAGATATACTATAATTTTAGATATATATTCTATTTATATACAGAATATATATTTTAAAGATTTGAGTAATTTTAAAAAGCCAAAACACAGCATTTCCTGGTGGTCCATTGGCTAAGATTTTGCCTTCTCAATGCAGGGGGCTCAGCTTCCATCCCTGGTTAGGGAACTAGATCCCACACACTGTGACTAAGCCTGAAGATCCCGTATGGCACAACTAGGACCAGGTGCAGGCAAATGAATAATTTTTTTAAGCCAAAGCACTATTAAAAAATGGAAAGGAAACAGCTCCAAATTCATCAAAATTGCATAGTGATATTACATATAAGGGCTTTCCAGGTGGTGCTAGTGGCAAAGAACCTGTCTGCCAATCCAGGAGACATAAGAGAAGCATGTGGGTTTGATCCCTGCATTGGAAAGATCCCTTGTAGGAGGGCATGGCAAACCACTCTAGTATTCTTGCCTAGAGAACTCCACGGACAAAGAAGCCTGGCAGGCTACAGTACATTGGGTTGAAAACTAGATAAAACTGAAGCAACTAGGCATGCACGCGTGTATTAAACTTAAATGCATGTCATTATAATTATAAACACACTGTAAAACATGATTATAGCAGGGCTCATGAAGAGGAGTGAGTACAGTATCTATGATCTTTAAGGTGATAAGACCCAAGCTCAACATGCATCCTCGTTCCCCAGAACAAGAAAAATAGGACTTGAGTGTATGTCATAGCTGAGGACTATGATGGAGAAGCAGTCACTGGCTTCCTGCACATGGAACAAAGATACAAGTTCTCATTTGGCCAACATTCAAGCCAACAGTTGGGCATCAAATGACCACAACTGCCCCCTGGAGAATGCACCTGCTCTCAGACACATTACATGACTGCATCATGCCTCTGTCTACTCATTTGCAGTATGTGGATAATCTTCTCTGCTTCACAGGTGTTAGGTAAACTATGAACACATCAATACAGGTGATGCTTGTGAAAGACACACAAACCTGGACACTGGTTACAGTGGGGCAGACAGATTTCATTCAATAACAACTACTGCACAATGCAAGAGAGCCCAGTGTGAACTCAACTTCCACTTGTGCCTTTTAAACAGAGAATGAAGGAGTAGGAGGGGAAGTGATGAGATGGGGCAGGCTCAGGGAAGTGGACAGTCATAAAAAGCTGGTGGGGTGTTGACTAAGGGGTTTGCCCAGCTGGGTTGCTAACTGCTGGTTGTCTCAGAGAGGCTCCGATTGCCCCATGGAGACTGAGAGACAGGGGTCCTGTCTTGAGGGCTTGAACAGACTAGAATGAAGAGTCCTGGTCACCTACAGCTATGAGAGAGCAGCTGGAGCCTTTATTTTAGGGACTGAATTTGAGCTGTTAGAAACTATGCCCGTTTTTTCCTTCTGCCACATGGCCGCGTGCGGGATCTTATTTCCCTGACCAGGGATCAAACCTGAGCCTTCTGTATTGGAAGCACAGAGTCTTAATCACTGGACTGTCAAGAAGTCCCAAACTATGCTAGTCTCATTTTAAGTCTTTAAGTGTGTGTGTGTGGGGGGGGGTGGGGGTGGATAGGGGAAGAGTGGGAAAAATTTTTGTGCTGAGAATCTGATATTTTTATAAGCCAAGATTGAAGGCTGATCAAGAGAAGAGCTCAGAAGAGCCTGACCAGAGAAGGGCCAAGGAGACAGTCCTTGTCACATCATTGCTGGCAGAGTACATATCACAATAGTCCCTTATATTCCATCAACTTTATCAAGGTTAAATTAGGACACATGATAGCACAATTTCAAATATATGTGTCAGAGAAGGAAGCTTGAACTATAGACTGTTTTGGAAAAGAGACCTGCTTATCTCTACACTTTGGCTGATAACCCTTTCCTGAGTTTTATTTTATAAATCAAAATGAAAAATGTATTATTCTACAGATTATAATAGAATATAAATACATAATATAAATAAATATTTTATTAAATATAAATATATAATAAATATATAAAAATAAATATATATTATAAATACATAATATAAATATATATAAATATACAATAAATATGAAGTTGAAATGCTGGCCTCTTTTTTTTCTATGAATGCTGTTTGCAAGATGAAACTCAGGGCCTTTCTGAACAAAGAAGTAAAGGTCAAGACTTTGGCCTCCAAATGGAATGAGAAATCATATCTTCTGGTTTCCAACCCTTCTACACAGACACAGGGATGATTATAATTTCAACCAGGGAATTAGAACCGCAGAGAGAAAAAGCAATAACAGCAATAAAAATTAATAATCAAAGTCTGAAATTATAGATATGTTTCTCAAATATCAATAGGATATGAAGCAACAGATTGGTTCCAAAAAGGAAAAGGAGTATGTCAAGGCTATATATTGTCACTGTGCTTATTTAATGTATATGCAGAGTACATCATGAGAAACACTGGGCTGGATGAAGCACAAGCTGGAATCAAGATTGCCAGGAGAAATATCAGTAACCTCAGACATGCAGATGACATGACCCTTATGGCAGAAAGTGAAGAAGAACTAAAGAGCCTCTTGATGAAAGTGAAAGATGACAGTGAAAAAGTTGACTTAAAGCTCAACATTCAGAAAACAAAGATCATGGCAACCAGTCCCATCAGTGCATGGCAAACAGATGGAGAAACAGTGGAAACAGTGGCAAACAGGGGCTCCAAAATCACTGCAAATGGTGACTGCAGCCATGAAATAAAAAGACAGTTATTCCTTGGAAGGAAAGTGATGACCAACCTAGACAGCATATTAAAAAGCAGAGACATTAATTTGCCAACAAAGGTCCATCTAGTCAAAGCTATGGTTTTTCCAGTAGTCATGTATGGATGTGAGAGTTGGACCATAAAGAAAGCTGAGAGCTGAAGAACTGATGCATTTGAACTGTGGTGCTGGAGAAGATTCTTGAGAGTCACTTGGACTGCAAGTCGATCCAACTAGTACATCCTAAAGGAAGTCAGTTCTGAATATCCATTGGAAGGACTGATGTTGAAGCTGAAACTCCAATAATTTGGCCATTTGATGTGAAGAGCTGACTCCTTTGAAAAGACTCTGATGCTGGGAAAGATTGAAAGCAGGAGGAGAAGACGGCAGAGGATGAGATGGCTGGATGGCATCACCAAGACAATGGACATGAGTTTGGGTAAATTCCACGAGTGGGTGACAGACAGGGAGGCCTGGTGTGCTGTGGTCCATGGCGTCGCAAAGGGTCAGACAGGACTGAGCAACTGAACTGAACTGAACTTCTCAAATATCAAATATACTGGCTATTAGAGATTATGAAGAAAAACCACTGAAAGCAACAATTGCACTCGTCTTTCAGCATCAAGATTTAATATATGTTACTGCCAACATGAATGAAAGATAAAATGGCAGCATCAAAGGTGTTGCTTCCCACTTAATTAATGAAAAGTGTTTTAACATCTCTGATTATATTTGAAAAGAATGCTACAGTAAAAAACACAAACCAAACAAAAACAAGAACCACCAGGTAAACAACCAAACAAAATGTTATTGTGAGAAAATGGATATAATTCCCTGTGCTATAGAGTGAACTCTTGTTGCTTAGCTATTTGATAAATTCATCTTTAATCCTCATAATCTATCTGAACACTTAATGTGAAAGTGAACATCTTTCAGTCGTATCTGACTCTTTGTGACCCCATGGAATTCCAGGCCAGAATTCCTGGTGGGCTGCAGTCCATGGGGTCGCTAAGAGTCAGACACGACTGAGTGACTTCATTTTCACTTTTCACTTTCATACATTGGAGAAGGAAATGGCAACCCACTCCAGGGTTCTTGCCTGGAGAATCCCAGGGACAGGGGAGCCTGGTGGGCTGCCGTCTAAGGGACTGCACAGAGTCGGACATGACTGAAGCGACTTAGCAGCGGCAGTAGCATACTATTTATACACTATACATTAATATATTAATATATCAAATGTTTATTTTATTATATATTATTATATATTAATATATTATTATATATTATATTAATATATAATAATATGTTATAATATATGTATAAGGGTTATATATATTATATATGTGTTATTTCTTGTTATATAAGTGTGAATTATATAAATGTTATTTTCTAACACTTTTTATGTGTTAATACTTATTATATATATAAATATTAATCTCTATATTAATTATATATATTATATACTCATATATATATATATATATATATATATATATAATGCTTCTAGTGATGAGTTATCCTTTTGCCCTGACTCTAAATGTAGGACAGTGATTCAAAGCCTTGGTTTTTTCAATATTTCTAACATGAAGTTCCTTTGGGTTACTTCTCAGAGCAAAGAATGGGCCAAATTTGGGCCCATTGCAAACAAATACAGATGTGTTTCTTAGCTACCTGTAATGAAGTTAAGTATTTTAGTTTGTTTTGGGCCACAGAGATGGAAACATTCCCAAACACATTTAATTACCTTCCATTTCTTCAATCCCAGCACTAACCCCTGCTACCCTATTGTCCTCTTTAACTCTTTATCAGAGAGCCCAGGCTTCTGCTTTTTTTATATCCAAAGATTATTGCTAGTATTGTTCAATCTCTACAGAAAAAGTTAAGGAGGAAAATTGAGAAAATTAGAATTTTCTTTAGCTCATGAAGGGAGCAGAAAAGATAGAAACATTCATTCATTACTTCTTCTTATGATACAGAAAACTGAATAACAGAATGGACATATTATACTGCTAGAAATAGAGACAAAGTCAATCTGTGGGGTTTTTTGTCTGTGTTTTTCTTCTTTGGCAGTTTTATAATCACTTTTCTGAAAAGAGAATAAATATTCCATATTTTAATTATGAGTTATCTGTTATCAATATTGTCATTTTCAGTAAGTATGATGAACCACTTCATGATTCCCTCCAAGTAATAATTGCTCTTGAGTCCTTCTTTTAAAAAAGTTACATGCCTACAATATTGAAAATACCCATGAATTTTTGAGAAATATAATTACATTGTAACTTGAAGCTGGAAAGCCCCATAACACTTCATATAACAGATATTCCAGTACATCTCACTTTCAAACAGTATAAATGAAAGTTTGTCCTATTTTCTTGACGCTAGGGAGTATTTTGAAATGAAAAATACACATTTCCCCCATATTAAGACTTTATTTAACACACCTGAATAGAGATCTTTATGTATTTGGCACCCTTAAAAATGTGTGATGTTCAAAGAAAAATTGGATATTTACTTACAAGAAATGCACAATTCAGTGCATGTAATAATTTGATAAAACAATGTAGAAAGAGAAGAACAAAGAGTGTATTTTTGAACTGCATTTTGACTTTCATCACGTGGAATCATTCTTTGCAGAATAATTTATAGCCATGTATCTTATTAATTAGAGTTTCAACAGAAAAGTGACCTGTGGGCAGTTAGGTAATAATGCTATGATATTTTAGGTGTTATCAAGATTACTCATCCTCTAAACCAGAAATATCACAAACAGAAATGGCCTCCAAGGTTGCATAGAAAGAGTGTGGATTTCAGATGTGCGATGGGCAATTTTTATTGCTCTATCTGTATGTGAATAATTTATTTTGATTATGTTTTTATGAACTTTTGAAAACTAGTATCTGCTTATGGCCCTCTCTTGTTCTCTGTCTTCTCATAAAGCATCTTGAGGGCAACAGAAGTGTGTCAGGTGCATCCACACTGAAGGCAGTGGTCAACTGTGTGCATTATGTCATCTTAACACTCCATCTGCTTCCAAGACTCCCCAGTCTCACATTTGTTCTGTGAAGATTCACCGTCTTTTGACAAATGTACTTTTCCTAATTAGAATCAGCCTCTACTGCTGGTAACCAAAGAGCTCTATTAATGCAAGGTCACTAAGAGAACAAATATTTTGGAAAGAAAATAAATTCTGAAAAACAAAGCATATCGTTTCAGATTGTTGGAGGAAATCAAAGCATACTTAGATGAGACAGTTATAAAAAGTGGGTGAATATCTTGGAGAATGTCAAATTCCCTGGCAATAGATACAAAAGCTGTGGGGAGCTCTAGTGACAACCATCTGGGTATTGTTTGACAAACCATTTTTGTAGGACGAAATGCAATGTACCATTGGCTTCCGTGGTGGCTCAGTGGTAAAGAACATGACTGCAATGCAAGAGACACGGGAGACTCAGGTTCAGTCCCTGGGTTGGGAAGATCCTCTGAAGGAGGAAATGGCAATCCATTCCAGAATTCTTGCCTGGAGAATTCCATGGACAGAGGAGCCTGGAGGGCTTCAGTCCATGCAGATGCAGTGTTGGACACAACTAAGAGACTAGGCGCTACTACTGTGATGCAATGCAACACACGGAATCAGTTGATTTCTGAAGACCGATGTGAAGTGGGAAAAGTGCTTCATACAGGAACAGGAAGACATAGAAGACATCCTTGTGCAAAAACCACCAACCCCTCCCTGAAACAGGAACTAACATATGTCTTTAAGTCACAGAATCTGGACTAAAAGGTACGAAGTGATAGGAAGAGAAAAACAAAAACCAGATAGAGCTAGCTGGGACAAAGACCTCTACAAATCTGTCCTTCAACAGACCTAGAGTCGTATTCTATGCTGATTTTACTAAACTAGCTACTAAATGACACATCAATGAGAAGCCATGACTGGAAGGTGTGGAGCAAAGAAAGACAGAAAGAGGATGGCACCCCATTCCTGGAGAAGGCTTATCCCTTCCCCCCAGAAGACAAATGCATACACCTCCCCATTATCATTATCCTCACCCTCATTATCCTCACTTCTTGTAATCAAATGGAATCTAGAAAAGTGGCCCTGATGAACCTATCTGAAGGGCAGAAATAGAGACAGAGACATAGAGAAAGGACTTGCGGACACAGTGGTGACAGGGAGGGTGGGGTATGTGAGAGAGTAACGTTGACACATATGCACACTATCGTGTGTAAAATAGACAGCCAGCGGGAAGCAGCTGTATGTATAGAGCTCAGCTCTGTGCTCTGTGATGACCTGGATGGGTGGTTATGTGGAGGGAGAAGGGATATTCAAGAAGGAAGGAACATACGTGTACATATGGCTGATTCACATTGTCGTATGGCAGAAATCAACACAGCACTGTGAAGCAATTATCATCCAATTAAAAATAAATTTTAATAAAGGCATTAAAAACTATCAAGAAGATTATTTACCACCACCTGGTGGCTCAGCAGGAAAGAATCTGTGCATCAATGCTGGAGACATGGGTTCGATCTCTGGCTTGGGAAATTCTCATTGGAGAAGGAAATGGTAACCCACTCCAGTATTCTTATGTGTGAAAGCCCATGGACAGAGGAGCCTGGTGGGCTGCAGTCCATAGCGTTGCAAAAGAGTTGGACATGACTTAGCAACTAAACAACAACAACAGATACTGTTAAAATGCATTACGAAATCACATGCAAAAAATCAACATGGGAGAAAAGTTTGTCTGGTCCAGGCTAGAACCAGAGCAGGCTCTACGAGACCTAAATCAGTAACAGTTGTTCAATAAATATATATTGAACACATAAATTAACTAATGCGTGTAATCAGGGAATTTAGAGAGGGTACAGTTTACTTTCAGACAATAATCAAATTGGCAAATTTTACAACTAAGTTTTTGTTTGCATTTGGTGTCGTTCTTTAAGATATCAAAAGAATTATCCACACTGATGTTACTTGAGTTACAAGAATAACTCACATGCTCACTTCTGAGGAACTGTTCTAGCAAGAGGTCACTTCGCCTAAGTCTTCTTCATAAGCAGCATAAACATTTCCAACAATAAATGATGAGTGCCAACACATCAGAACACTCAGCAGCCCCTTGAGGTCATTAGAAAGCCCCTGAAGATGAAGTCTGTGCTGTTTCTGAACATATCAAGTATCCTCAAACATCTAATGACCTTGTTCATCAGGGACCATAACGCTCATCAACCCTTTACAAACAGAAATATGAGCATCATGTCTATCAGAAGGTACAGGATAGGCGCATCTCAACTAGAAAATCCTCACACATATGGAGTGTCTCTTTAACACATCCCCAAATGTCAGTAATGAATTTTAAATTTAAGAGTGAATTTGTGACTACATTTTCCTTTAGCAGAATACATAAAAGAATGAGAATCATTTAAAAAATTTCTTTCTATGTTCCACAGACATCAAGGCAATCCTTCTAAACTAAAAATTAATATTTTAGCCAAGGTGTTTCAACCTTCTTTCCCAACAAATGTGCTTCCATTTTCTATACCATCTAGTAGTGCCCTCATTTTGTAACATTCAGATTTCTCCTCCAAAATCTCTGAAATACCTTGAAAAAATGAGATCATTCTTTGAGACAAGTCCTCTATTCATTATTGAGCTTTCTCCTTTTCTTTTCATGTACAAATGTGTAAAATAAATGAGATTTTTTTCATAAAAATGTATATCCATTCAATAGTCCTGTCGCAATATTACACTATGGACAAAACATTTTAAATCTTATATTACAATCAAAACAAAAGTCTAGACTGAAAATTAAGTGGAATTTGATCAATACCCACACACAGATTTCTAAATTACTGTGTTTAACTGATGGTTATTCATTTATATTATCCATAGCTAAGAAATCAAACAGAAAGAGTAGCTTAGGTATAGCTGTTTATGTTATCCAGAGTTCCCGCCTCAAGATTATTACAATTATGCCTGGTTTTATGGCATTTTATTTATTGATATGATCACTGGATTTTCGAATAATATATGAATTAAGGAGTTCTTATCATGCACTATAAATGGGCTTAGCCTCCAAGTTAAATTAGATGACATTTACTTTGACTTTAGAAAATGACCTTTTCTATAATTTGCATGTAGTATAAAAGATATGGTAATTTGAATAAGCTGTGAAGAAGAAACACATCACTCGTATTTAGAGAAAATTACTTTTGAAATGTTGGGAAAGAGACTACTCTGATTTTCTGAGGCTCTGACTCGTCCCCTCACTGCCTTAGAACCATTCTCTGCACATATGTACACACATATATGCTCATACTCACACACACACACACACACACGAACACACATGTGCATGCAGCCACACACGAACACACATGTATACATGTGTACATATTCAAACACATTATTCAACACACACATGAACACATATGCACACACAAACACACAAGCACATGTATGCATGAACTCACCCATGAATACACAGTATACACACATGCACTTGAACACACATAACTCAGATGTACACACACTTGTGCATCCACACATGAACATGTGTACATGACATATATACATATGTACAAATTCATACACATTATGCAATAACACAGGAACTCACATGCATATACCCACACATGCACACACAAACACACAAGCACATAGTCACATAAACACACTCATGCACCCATGAGCAAACAATGCACACACACACGAATATACATGCACATGCATTTGCTCTATCACTTTTTCTTACTTTCCTGCTATCCCTCTTAACCATAATTTTTTCACTTGGATAAGATTTGGATGGTTTTCAAGACAAAAATACATTTATTTGCTGAGATAGATTATCAGTAAAGCACATTATACAATTAATCTTATAAAAACGTGTTCAAACTGCCTGGGTCCACTTATAGGCAGATGTTTTCAATAGTGAACAAGACAGTGCTACTATCTGTGGTTGGCTGAATCCACAGGTGAAAAATCATGGATACTGATTAACCAAGGATGTGGTGAGCCAAATGCAAATTATACAAGGATTTTCTACTGGGGAAAATCTGTGTTGTTCAAGGGTCAACTGTTTACCTACCAATGATGAATATAATTTCAAATATCTGAAAAGGGAAAGCGTTAGTTACTCAGTCATGTCCAACTCTTTGTGACCCCATGGATTGTAGCCCTCCAGCCTCCTCTGTCCATGGGATTCTCCAGGAAAGAATACTGGAGTTGGTTAACATTTTCTCTTCCAAGTGATCTTTCCCACCCAGGGATAGAACCCAGGTCTCCTGCATTGCAGGCAGATTCTTTGCCATCTTACCCACACCACTGGGATTAAATAATTACAAATATATGTTGCATATTGTTTAAAGTTTTAGATAATTTTTTCAAAATAGAAACAGAAAAGTACATACAACACAGTTTAAAAATGCAACTTCTATTACAGCAGAGTAAGATAAAATACATTATTTCCTATTATGATTATAACTTAACTTTAACTCACAGTTTTCAGTGTTCCTTGTTGAACAGATATATTCCTAGATGGTGAAGAAACATGTCAGAAACTTAACAAGAAACCTCAAATTCAAATCTTAGTTGTGACATACACAACTGTACTTTTTAATCATCACAAACAACCGTATTACGATTTTGATTGGCTATTTCATATTATTTTGGTTATAAAAAGAAATAAATGAAAAACTCCTTTGATCAACACAAATGTTTTAGCATCAAAAAATATGAGTGCATTTTCACCTTTCTTACAGTTTCCTTTGTTCTTCAGAAGCTTTTAAGTTTAATTAGGTCCCATTTGTTTATTTTTGCTTTTAATCCCAATATTCTGCGACTTGGGTCATAGAGGATCCTGCTGTGATTTATGTTGGAGAATGTTTTGCCTATGTTCTCCTCTAGGAGTTTTATAGTTTCTGGTCTTATGTTTAGATCCTTAATCCATTTTGAGTTTATCTTTGTGTATGGTGTTAGAAAGTGTTCTAGTTTCATTCTTTTACAAGTGGTTGACCAGTTTTCCCAGCACCACATGTTAAAGAGATTGTCTTTAATCCATTGTATATTCTTGCCTCCTTTGTCAAACATAAGGTGTCCATAGGTGTGTGGATTTATCTCTAGGCTTTCTATTTTGTTCCATTGATCTATATTTCTGTCTTTGTGCCAATACCATACTGTCTTGATGACTGTGGCTTTGTAGTAGAGCCTGAAGTCAGGCAGGTTGATTCCTCCAGTTCCATTCTTCTTTCTCAAGATTGCTTTGGCTATTTGAAGTTTTTTGTATTTCCATACAAATTGTCAAATTATTTGTTCTAGCTCTGTGAAAAATACCGTTGGTAGCTTGATAAGGATTGCATCAAATCTATAGATTGCTTTGGGTAGTATACTCATTTTCACTATATTGATTCTTCCAATCCATGAACATGTTATATTTCTCCATCTAAAAGCTTCTGCACAACAAAGGAAACTATAAGCAAGGTGAAAAGACAGCCTTCAGAATGGGAGAAAACAATAGCAAATGAAGCAACTGACAAACACCTAATTTCAAAAATATACAAGCAACTCCTGTAGCTCAATTCCAGAAAAATAAACGACCCAGTCAGAAAATGGGCCAAATAACTAAATATACATTTCTCCAAAGAAGACATACAGATGGCTAACAAACACATGAAAAGATGCTCATGATCACTCATTATCAGAGAAATGCAAATTAAAACCGCAATGATGTACCATTTCATGCCAGTCAGAATGGCTGCTATCCAAAAGTCTACAAGTAATAGATGCTGGAGAGGGTGTGGAGAAAAGGGAACTGTCTTACATTGTTGGTGGGAATGCAAACTAGTACAGCCACTATGGAGAACAGTGCGGAAATTCCTTAAAACCTGGGAATAGAACTGCCTTATGACCCAACAATCCCACTGCTGGGCATAGACACCAAGGAAACCAGAACTGAAAGAGACACGTGTACCCCAATGTTCATCACAGCACTGTTTGTAATAGCCAGGACATGGAAGCAACCTAGATGTCCATCAGCAGATGAATGGATAAGAAAGCTGTGATACATATACACAATGGAGTATTACTCAGCCATTAAAAAGAATACATCTGAATGAGTTCTAATGAGGTGGGTGAAACTGGAGTCTATTATACAGAGTGAAGTAAGCCAGAAAGAAAAACAGCAATACAGTATACTAAGACATACATATGGAATTTAGAAAGATGGTAACGATAACCCCATATGTGAGACAGCAAAAGAGACACAGATGTATAGAGCAGACTTTTGGACTCTGTGGGAGAGGGAGAGGTTAAGATGATTTGGGAGAATAGCATTGAAACATCTATAATATCATATATGAAATGAATCACCAGTCCAAGTTTGATGCATGATACTGGATTCTTGGGGCTGGTACACTGGGACAACCCAGAGGGATTGTACGGGGAGGGAGGAGGGAGGGGGGTTCAGGATGGGGAACACATGTATACCTGTGGTGGATTCATGTTGATGTATGGCAAAACCAATACAATATTGTAAAGCAATTAACCTCCAATTAAAATATATATATATATATATAAATATATATATATAATAAGAGTGACATGTAACACTACCAGATCATTCAGACAATTTTGGAAACATGGATTCAAGTTCATATTTATTGAGTAAAAATTGAAGGAAACTGGAATAAGTGAAAGTGAAACTTGCTCAGTTATGTTCCACTCTTTGCAACCCCATGAACTGTAGCCTGCCAGGCTCCTCTGTTCGTGGGATTCTCCAGGAAAGAATACTGGAGTGGGTGATTCTCCAGGCTAGAAATACTGGAGTGAGTGGAATTCTCCAGGCTAAAATACTGGAGTGGTAGCCTTTGCCTTGGATCTTCCCAACCCAGGGATTGAACTCAGGTCTCCTGCATTGCAGGTGGATTCTTTACCATCTGAGCCACCAAGGAAGCCCTGAGTAATAATTAGCAGAAGTAATTTTATTACTTCTGGAAATAAAAGAGTTGTGCAAGATAACAAATCAGCTAAACAAAACCACATATAATATATTTAATATATAGCCTACATATACATCAACTTATCTAAGGCTCTGTTTACTTGCAAGATGAAAAAACACAATTCAGTGATCAAAGTGTCTTTTCATTTCTTTTTATAAAAAAGGAAAAGCAAATATTTTCATATAATTTAATATCTAGAACTAATTTGGAATTGGCTTTTAATCCTTATTCTGAAAATAATTTCAAGGTAAACGTAGTCTTCTTAGTGAGAATTAGCCGCTTTATTTATTTTAAAAATTCCTCTTTCTTAAAAATGCATCATGATATTGCTTTTATTGGTATTTTCATTAGTATTCAGTTAACTAAAAATGTATTAATTAATTACTGCATTTTGTATGTACCAGTCATCAGATGGGTTATTATTATAATAGCAGGAATTAAAATACCATTTATAAAGATGCTGATTATGATATTCATGGTAAGAATTATCATAATGATGATTGAATCTTCAAGGCAGTTACTTATGTAAATTAGTTTCTGAGAATGGAGGGAAGATGTACTATATTTTTAAAAGTTACCACCCATATAGTTCAAATTAAGATAGTAGCAGTATTTAAAACAAAAACAACAACAACAACAAGAAAAAAAAAAAAAAAACAAGGCTGAGTTATGGGGAAAATCCATTTGCTTTTGCCCAGCTCCATTCAATGATGCCTCCAGAGTAATGAAATGATTCTTGCTGTTTTTAGTCAGCATTATACTGATGGACCAGTCCATTCTGAAGGAGATCAGCCCTGGGATTTCTTTGGAGGGAATGATACTAAAGCTGAAACTCCAGTACTTTGGCCACCTCATGTGAATAGTTGACTCATTGGAAAAGACTTTGATGCTGGGAGGGATTGGGGGCAGGAGGAGAAGGGGACAACAGAGGATGAGATGGCTGGATGGCATCACTGACTCAATGGACGTGAGTCTGAGTGAACTCCGAGAGTTGGTGATGGACAGGGAGGCCTGGTGTGCTGCGATTCATGGAGTCGCAAAGAGTCAGAGAAGACTGAGCGACTAACTGATACTGATGGACGGAGAAGGCAATGGCACCCTACTCCAGTACTCTTGCCTGGAAAATCCCATGGACGGAGGAGCCTGGTAGGCTGCAGTCCATGGGGTCGCTAAGAGTCGGACACGACTGAGCAACTTCACTTTCATTTTTTACTTTCCTGCATTGGCGAAGGAAATGGCAACCCGCTCCAGTGTTCTTGCCTGGAGAATCCCAGGGACAGTGCAGCCTGATGGGCTGCCGTCTATGGGGTCGCACAGAGTCGGACACGACTGAAGCGACTTAGCAGCAGCAATGCTGATGGAGGGTGTGCGTGTGTGCTCAGTCATGTCCCGTTCTTTCACTCCATGGACTTTAGCCTGTTGGTCTCCTCTGTCCATGAGATTTTCCCAGGCAAGAATATTGGAGTGGATTGTCATTTCCTCCTTCAGGGGATCTGCACAACCCAGGGTTCAAACCTGTGGGTTCTGAATTGGCAGGCTGATTCTCTACCATTTAACCACAGGGGAAACCCATACTGATGTAAGGTCCAACCCCAATTTTTCCCAGAACTTCTCTATATTCTTAGGAGCATACAGTTCCCTTTAAATAAGAGAAGAAAGCAAGTAAAATTTCCAATTACAGAATCCCTACATTTAAAAAAAATAGATGTTTAAATATGTGTTAATTTCCTATTTGCCTTTCCAATTAGTTTTAAATTTGTGGCTGAAAATTTCAATTTATTACTTCTAGAGAGTCTTTCCCTTCCCAAGATTTAAAAACAAATTACTGTAGAGTTTACATAAATATGCTTAAATAAATGCTATATTATATGCTGAAAATTCAGATATTTTATTGCTTATTTTATTTACCTTTCCATTCCTGATATTCTATTATTACTCTGAATGTTTAAGAACTCAATTTTGTTACATATTAACCTCAATGAATTACAGTTTTAGATTTTGTTGTTTTTTGATTTTTTCAATTAAAAAAATGATCTATAGTGAAGTCACTCGTATTGGATAATAATAACTTACTAAGACATTTAAAGATAAATTATTATATTAATGATAAAGATGAGTCAACATACATAAATAAAAGCAGATTTTAAAGAATACTGTGATTGCCATATAAATTGTGGAAGATAATAGGGTTTCATTATTTAACGAAATACTGATAAGCTTAAACACTTCAAAATAACTTTAATTACTCAGGGAGGAAGTGTTTCATCACCAGAATGTCCACTTGACAATGAGACAGAAGGGACTTTCCTTATGGTCCAGTGGTAAAGATTTCACATTGCAGTGCAGGGGACATGGGTTTGATCCCTGGTCAGGGAACTAAGATCACATATGCCTCGGAGCAACTAAGGCAGCACACCACAATCACTGGAGAGTCCATGCATGGCAATGAAGGAACCCACAGGATGCAAGGAAGAAGCCCACAGGATGCAAGGAAGGAGCCCACAGGATGCAAGGAAGAAGCCCACAGGATGCAAGGAAGGAGCCCACAGGATGCAAGGAAGGAGCCCACAGGATGCAAGGAAGAAGCCCACAGGATGCAAGGAAGGAGCCCACAGGATGCAAGGAAGGAATCCACAGGATGCAAGGAAGGAGCCCACAGGATGCAACAAAGAAGCCCAGAGTATGCAATGGAGTTCCTGTGTGCCACATCTGAGACCAGGGCAGCCAAATAAATAAACTGTCATTTACTTGCTTAGTTGTGAGCAACTCTTTGAGACCCCACGGCCTGTAGCCTTCCAGGACCCTCTGTCTATGAGATTTTCCCAGGCAGAAATACTGGAGTAAGTTGCCATTTCCTCCTCCAGGAGATCTTCTTAACTCAGGGTTCAAATCCAGGTCTCCCTCATTGGCAGGCAGATTATTTACCACTGAGCCACCAGGGAGGCCTAAATAAATAAAAAGAAAATGAGACAGAAGAGCTGACACACAGTGGTGCCAAATAAACTAAAACACTGGAGATGGAAGCAGAGAAGGGTTTATGCCCAAGCATCCCACAACAGGCCTATTCCTTCAGCTCTAAGCGTTGTTCTCTGTCACCTGTGCTTAGGGCTTCCTGGTGGCTCAGATTGGAAAGAATCCACCTGCAGTGCAGGAGACAAAGGTTCAGTCCTTTGGTCAGAGGATCACCTAAAGAAGGAAATGCAACCACTCGTGTATTCTAGCCAGGAAAATTCCATGGACAGGGGAGCCTGGCGGGCTACAGTCCTTGGGGTCACAAGGAGACGGACACAACTGGACACAACTGAATGACTAACACTTTCACTGTCCACAGTCACGCTGCACCTTAGTCCCAAACTGTAAAAGAATGTGGCCTATAGCTGAAGTGTCCAAGAGGGCCCGTTCTCAAGGCTCTGCCTTTAAAAGCATAATTCTTTTCATTCATACAGAGATATAATTGTAAAGAACAGAAAATAATTGTCTTGTTGGAGGTTTATAGGAATGTGATCAGATCTATGTGAATGGCTGCAAGAACAAAAGGGTCTGACCCTGGGGTCTGATCCTCACTAAGAAGTTTGTAACAATCTGCCACACCGTCTCCCCTTTTAGTATTTAATATAAAAGAAACCTACACACCGAGGAAACCAGAATTGAAAGAGACACATGTACCCCAATGTTCATCGCAGCACTGTTTATAATAGCCAGGACATGGAAACAACCTAGATGTCCATCAGCAGATGAATGGATAAGAAAGCTGTGGTACATATACACAATGGAGTATTACTCAGCCATTAAAAAGAATTCATTTGAATCAGTTCTGATGAGATGGATGAAACTGGAGCCAATTATACAGAGTGAAGTAAGCCAGAAAGAAAAACACCAATACAGTATACTAGCACATATATATGGAATTTAGAAAGATGGCAATGACGACCCTGTATGCAAGACAGGAAAAAAGACACAGATGTGTATAACGGACTTTTGGACTCAGAGGGAGAGGGTGGGATGATTTGGGAGAATGGCATTCTAACATGTATACTATCATGTAAGAATTGAATCGCCAGTCTATGTCTGACGCAGGATACAGCATGCTTGGGGCTGGTGCATGGGGATGACCCACAGAGATGTAATGGGGAGGGAGGTGGGAGGGGGGTTCATGTTTGGGAACACCTGTAAGAATTAAAGATTTTAAAATTAAAAAAAAAAAAAAAAAGAAACCTGAATTCTAACTCCAGAAAGATGGTTCTTGGGATGCAAGGCCACTATCTTCTCAGTCTGCTGGCTCTCTGAAAAAGCTGATAATCCTTGCTCCAACACTTGCCTATTTACTGGCCCACCATGAGGTGAATAGCACCTGATAACAATCATTTTTAAATTTCATAAATGTTATTATTTCCTGTATTGTGCTCAGTTGCTCTGTTGTGTCTGAGTCTTTGCAATCCCATGGATTATAGCCTGCCAGGCTTCTCTGTCCATGGGATTTTCCAAGCAGGAATACCAGAGTGGGTTGCCATTTCCTCCTCCAGTGATTTCCTGTATTACAATAGTACTTATCCAATTCCTTTTATTTAGTTTATAATAGTCTGTTATAAATCCAGGCTACTTAAAAGGGAGCAAAACAATTGTCCTTATGTAATATTTAGAATCAGACTTGATCCAGAGAAAAAAATATCAGAGCCTTCAAATTTATCAAAGACATTTTTTTAGAAGTCTAAACTGTCAAGAGACTGTGATAACTCATCTGTTCCTTTCAGATGTCTTGAAGATCAATACTTATTTCAGGTACTGGTGATCATGTGCTTATCTGCATCAATCACTGAGGGGAACATGTCAAACACATGGGAGCCATTTCATTTTATCCTGATTTAGGGGGAATCGTGGTACATATCAATCACCGTGACTGTGCCAAAGGGTGCCATTACAAGTGCAAGTCATATTTTAATAATATAAAATGCAGTTTTAAATCTTTCCTATCAAATCTTGAAATGTTCATATTAAACTTGGTTAATAAGCCAGCAGTAACCATTATGGTAACTAAAATAATTTACTTTGCCCAAAGTCAGAAAGAAGCCAGTGAAGGAGAATAAAAATAAAAAAATCCTGATACACATTATCAAATATTACTTATAGAAATATGGAAACATTTACTGAAAATAACTAAGGATATGCTAAGTATCAAAATAATATTATCTATCACAAATACATATGGGGAAAGAGAGAGGGAGAGAAGGCGACATAGACTGTGGTATTCATTTATGTAGTATCTAAACAAATTTTATTTTGGGTTCCAGCCACACCCTTAACAAGGTAATTCCGAACATTTTCCTCCCTATACCTGCATGCTGCATGCCATCCATATATTCATATTGGGTGCATATTCATGGGTCTTTCTGGGTTACATGAAATTCTTGGGCTTTTGTTTTAAAATATATAATGAAAGTGGGAGAGAAGTCACTGTTTTTCTAATAAAGTTAATATTTAATTAACTGTAACAAACATCCTTCGGAGAAGGCAATGGCACCCCACGCATTGGAGAAGAAAATGGCAACCCACTCCAGTGTTCTTGCCTGGAGAATTCTAGGGATGGGGGAGCCTGGTGGGCTGCCGTCTATGGGGTCGCACAGAGTCGGACAAGACAAGCGGCTTAGCAGCAGCAGCAGCAGCAAACATCCTTATAACTTTGCCATGGTCAAAATGAGAGTCCATTAGATGAATTTGAGAAATCTGAATCATCTGAAAGCAATGCTCTAATTTTTAGTCCCATTTCTCAATGCATATTCTTTAGATATACTCTAGAGTCAGAGAAATGCAGGCCAGCAATGAATTAGTGTAGGTTGGGTTGTCAATCACAGCAGATACAAAATCAGAGTGGCAAAGATGCCAAATTATTCAAAATCATTTCTATGAGGTATTTGACACAGTAAGAGCAGATACCAGCCATATATATTATAACTCAGTGACAAGTATTATTGCAGGAGCTCACTTTAGTATTAACACAAAACATTGTGAACAAGATTCTGTAGGTGGTATATTAGAGGAAGAGGATAGTAGTCCATTTGGTTATCGGATTTATAATATTATTTATTTAGCTTTTTATAGTGTGAAATTCCAGAACATATCAGTTTAAACTTACTGCTTTTTAATGCTATTATTATTTTTTTTAGCACTTTTTTCCTCTTATTTGGGTCATTTGTACACAATTTGAAAAGATCCCCAACAGCTTTCAACTTTGAGTATTATACTACAGTCAGAAAGAAAGAATGAATCTTTTCATATCTTTAAATAATTTTATTATCTCAAATGGATAATCTCATCTTGTGACTGGATTACTAGGATCAAATGCCAGTGAGTCTCTGCCCTCTAAACCTCTCTCCCTCCAGGTAGAAAAATGTCTGCCCCTACTGGAGCAGAATATGATAATCTGTTAAATCTGCTCCTTCTTCTCTTCAACTACAAGCATGAGTGTACACACACACACACACACACACACACACACACAATACTTACTGAATGAATGAATGAACAAGACTTATGTTCTTCCCTCATTATCTCATTGTCACATTGTCATCATTTGTCACCTTGCCATTATTGTCAAGGCAACAATCAGTGTTTTATTGACAAATAGGTATATATGAGCAGTAGAAGGTGAAAAAAGAAGGAAAAAACAAGAGAGGTAAAAAGAAAGTGCACATGAAAGAAATGCCACGAAAAACTGCATTCCAAAGCAAATTTGGAATGGCTAATAAGATTTTCCAGTTAAACTCCCTTAATACTGTCTTTTAGTTTAGACTGCTTACAATTAATTTAAATTTAATTTGAAATCATTGTAATGTTCATACTGTATATCCTGGAAGCAATTCTGATATAATATTTTATTAAAAGTCACCCTCTTCATCTATATTTTCAAATGTTTTGGCAAAGAGTTCTATTTCATGCTGTTATTTCTCTGTTCTCCTTCATTAACACTGTTTAATTCCTGTTCCCATTCCAATAGCTATTTATTTGTATCATATCTTTTTCTTGATTAAAATCTATCAGTAAAGGTCTAGTTTATTTAAAAATGACTTTTGGATTTTATGATAAGATATTAACTATTTTGCTAATTTCTACTATGTCTTATTATTCATTGATACTCATATGAACTTCACTTCTTATTTTTAATTTAATTTTAATACAGCTCATTTCCAAGTCTAAGTTATTTTAATATTTTTGGTTTCATTATTATAAGCATTTGTACTCTCATTTTATAAAAATATTTACATATTTATGCTTATTAAATATTGAACAATGAAAAAAGTTTTCTTCTCTGTATTTTTCCCACTGCAACTCTATTATCTAGAAAAAAATGACTTAATTTTCCTCAGCACATTTTCCTCTCACATTTTTTGATGGATCTATTCTTTTTTTTCAAATTATACTAGCTAATATTTCATAATCATAACTGCAGTTATTTCCTAGATGCTGAAAATATAATTATAACATTATTTTAACAATATAATAACATAACACTATTATTAACAGATTACATAATCTGAAACCATATAATTGTTTTATTTTTGTTTCCTGGAGTCCTTTGTTATTTCATCCTCAACTGTTTATCTTGTGTTCTTAGTCCTCAGTCATGCCCAACTCTTGGAACCCCATAGACTGTAGCCTGCCAGGCTCTTCTTCCCATTGGATTTTTCAGGCAAAGATACTGGAGGGGTTGCCATTTCCTGATCCAGGGGGATCTTCACGACCCTGGAATTGGACCCAGGAATCGAATCGAGGTCTCTTGCCTTGCTGGCAGACTCTTTACAGACTGAGCTACTAGAGAAGAATTGAATAGCTGATATCTTAGTCGTTTTCATCAACTCTTTCCTATTTAAGTGAGTGAAGTCGCTCAGTCGTATCAGACTTTGTGACCCCTGGCCTCTACACTCCATGGAATTCTTCAGGCCAGAATACTGGAATGGATAGCCTTTCCTTTCTCCACGGGATCTTCCCAACTCAGGGATTGAGCCCAGGTCTCCTGCATTGTGGGCGGGTTCTTTGCCAGCTGAGCTACAAGCAAAGCCCAGGAATACTGGACCGGGTAGCCTATCCCTCCTCCAGTGGATCTTCCCCACCCAGGAATTGAACCCGGGTCTCCTTGCATTGCAGGCAGATTCTTTATCAAATGAGCTATCAGGGAAGCCCTTTCCTATTTGGGAACTGAGTTCCATTTCTTTCCTCCTGCTAAACTACTCTCTTGTTTTATAGGAGCAACTCCACTAGTGGTTTTGTCAGAATATGTTAAAGGGAGGTAAATGTATTTAGTCTGCAAAATTTAAGAAAAGATTTATATTCTGCCTTCACTTGGATTAAATTCTTAAATGGAGAAGGAAATGACCACCCATTCCAGTACTCTTGCCTAGAGAATCCCGAGGACAGAGGAGCCTGGTGAGCTCTGTCCATAAGGTCGCACAGAGTTGGACATGCATGCAGGAATTGGAGAAGGAAATGGCAACCCACTGCAGTGTTCTTGCCTGGAGAATCCCAGGGCCGGGGGAGCCTGGTGGGCTGGGGTCGCACAAAGTCGGACACGACTGAAGCGACTTAGCAGCAGCAGCAGATTTGTACCTAATATGACTTCTTCAAAATTTTGAAAATGTTGCTTTATTTTTGCTGTTGAAAATGTGGTATCATTTAACTCATATAATTTTATGTATTTTAGATCCAAACTGTTCTGACAGTTAACCGGTGTTTTACCTCTAGGCTCTGAGTCATCCTCATCCATGTTGTTGGATAATTGGCAGCACCTTCCAGAGGAGCCAATTAAAATTTACCATTTGTTTAATTTGTTCCTCCCATTTTCACTAACATTTTGTGTTTTACCTTCTATATTCTATTTTTACTATTTAGAAAAAATCTGAATCTTTTCTTGACCTTATCTTCCATTCCTTCTTTTAATCTTATCAATCATATTTTACATTTCCAAGTAAATTTTGTTATTCTCTGACATTTTCACGGTGTCATGCTGTTGTTTTGTGGAAGTCCATTTTTTCTTTCTGGCCTGAGGATATTAATAATGACTTGGTTCATTTTCTTTTTGTTTCTCAATGATCTCTAATCCTTCTTTCTGATTTCCTGGTTTTCCTGATGTGATCTGTCTCTATTATCTTGGAGTCTTTCTTCAATGAACTGGTGATATTTATCTGCCCATTCACAATTAAGAATGAGGCACTAAAGGCCAAAGATTGATATGATTTCAGAGGCAGCTTGTCTGATAAGCTTCTTTGGGGATAGTAGTATAAAAATAAAAATAAAACTATTATCTCCAGGGATGTGTTGTATATTAAAGAATGCTATTTCATATTTTATACTGTACTTTTACTAAATTATATCTACCCTCTTAAATTTTCCACACACCATGCTTATACTGTTTATAATAGCTGCTGTGTTGTATAGCAGACCACTAGGACATATTCATCTTAAATAACTAAAATTGTATACCAGTTGAATTGCATCTCTTTTCGCTCTGCCCCAGTCCTTGTAACCAGCATTGCCCTCTCTATTTCGGAGTTTGACTATTTTAGATATTTCATGTAAATAGAGTCACATGGTGTCTGTCCTTTTGAAACTGGCTTATTCCATTTAGCATCATGTCCTCTAGGCTCATCTGTGTGTCACGTATGGCAGGATATTCTATTTAAGGCTGATTATTCTTTGTGCATAGAGACCACATTTACTGAGTGCTTTCATCTGTTGATGGACTCTTGCATTTTCCCCATATCTCTGGTAATGTGCATAATGCTGCAGTGAGCAAGGGGGGTTCATACTTCTCGAGAACCTGCTTTCAGTTATCGAGGATTTATTTTTAGAATAGGATTGCTGGATCATATGGTGATTCTGTTTGGAAATTATCCCTCTTCTTTAATTAATTGGAAGATTTTTAAGAAGGATCAGTGTTAATTCTTAATTATATTTGGTAAAATTCACCAGTGAAGCCATCTGGTCCTGGACTTCTGTTTGTTGGGAAGTTCTTATTTCAATCTCATTCATTATTGGTCTGTTTAAATTTTCTGTTTCTTCACGAGTTTGTATCGATAGGTTCTAAGTTTCTAGGGTTTTATTCATTTTGTTTAGGCTATCCAATTTATTGTAAATATTTATAGCAGTCTCATGGTATATTTTTCATTTCTGTAACATTACTTGGAATGTCTCTTCTCTCATTTCTGATTCTCTTTATTTCTGTCTTCTTTTTCTTAGTCCTGCTAAGGCTTGTCAATTCATTCATCTTCTCAAAAAAAAAAAATCAATTTTGGCTTCATTTATTTTTTTCTGCAGTTTTTCTCTTTTCTATTTTACTTATTTCTGCTGCAATTTTTGCTATTGTCTCCTTTTTGATAAATATGAACTTTGTTCTTTTTCTAGCTCTTTGGGGTATAAGTTAGATTTTATTTGAGATCTTTGTTCTTTTTGAAAGTAGACATTTCCTGCTATAAAGTTTCATTAGCACTGCCTTTGCTGTGTCCTATATGTTTCATTCTGTCAGGTTTGGGGTTTTATTTGCCTTGGGGTATTTTCTAATTTCCCTTTTGAGTTCTTCTTGACTCCATGGCTATTTACAAATATGTTGTCTAACTTCCACATAGTTAAGTATTTCCAAGTTTTCCCTCTGCTAATGATCTCTAGTTTCATTTCCTGGTGGTTAGAAAACATATTTGGTATGATTTCATTCTTCTTATATTTCCCAAAACTTGTGTTGTGATGTAACATGTGATCTATGCTGAAGAACGTTTCCTGTGTGCTTAAAAAGAATGCATATTCTGCTACTTTTGCATGAAGTGTTCTGTAACTGCCTGTTAGATCTATTTGGTCTGTAGCATTGATGTCTACTCTTCCCCTATCAGTTTTCTGTCTGGATATTTTATCCATTATTAAAAGTGAGATTTTGAAGTCTCTTATTACTATAGTCCTGCTGTATCCTTCTCCCTCGGGCGTGTCAATGACTGCTTTATAAACTTAGGTGCTCTGATGCTGAGTGCACATATACTTAAAATTGTTATATATCCCTGACAAACTGTCCCTTTCCTCATTATAAAATGATCTTCTTTGTTTTTTTGTGATAGTTTTGGACTTACAGTATGTTTTGTCCAAGTATAGTCACCTCTACTCTGTTTTGATTACAATTTTCACATAATACCTTTTTCCATCCTTTCACTTTCATACTTTGTGTGAAAGAAAAAATAAAGTGAAGTCACTCAATAGTGTCTGACTCTCTGCGACCCCATGGACTGTAGCCTACCAGGCTCCTCTGTCCACGGGGAGTGGGTTGCCATTGCCTTCTCCAGGGGATCTTCCCAACCCAGGGATCAAACCTGAGTCTCCCACATTGCAGGCAGACGCTTTACCATCTGAACCACCAGGGAAGCTCCCTGTGACCTATGTTCTAAAGTATAGTCAGCATATAATGAGATCTTTTTTAAAAAATCTATTCAGCTACTTTTCCCTTTTTGATTGAAGAGTTAAACCCATTTGCATTGAAAGTAATTATGAATAGGCATGGGATTATTATTTGCTGTCTTTTTTGTTGTAACTGCTTTACAGTTCTTTGTTCATCTTTTCCTCTCTTGTCTTATTTTGTGATTAGTTCATTTTTTATAGTGATATGCTTTGATTTCTGTCTCTCCTTTTTATATATCTAGCATAAACATTTCTTTGTAGTTACAATGGCTTAAATAAAACATATAATATAAATCTATTTTCAGTTGACAACAATTTAACTTCAGTTGCATACAAATCATTACATTTTGCTTACCTTCCTCCACTTTATGTTATTGTTTTCACAATTTACAGCTATACAAATTGTGCATTTTTGACACATTTTAGTTAAAGTTATTTTTGTACATTTGATACTAGAATTAAAAGTGATTTATCCAACATCCTTATTATGAAACAGTATTCTGTTTTTAACTATATATTCATTTTAGCAACATCTATTATACTTTTACATGCTTTAAGGTATTAATAGCTTTTTAGCATCCTTTAATTTTAACTTGAAGAACTCCCTTTAGTATTTTCTGTAATGCAGGACTGGTGGTAATGTACTTCCTCAGCTTTTGTTTGTCTTAAAAAGTCTTTTTGTCTCCTTTATTTTTGAGAAACAGTTTTGCCAGGTATAGTGTTCTTAGTTGGCAGGGTTTTGTCCAGCACATTAAATATCTCATTTCACTCCCTTGTCACCTGCAAAGTATTTGCTAAGAGATCTGCCAAGAGTCTAATGGAGGTTCCCTTGTTTTTGATGAATCACTTTGCTTTTTCTGCTTTCAAAATTCTTTTTTCCTCAAGTTCTGACTTTTTGTTATAGCAACCCACTCCAGTATTCTTTTTTTTTTTTTTTCACTCCAGTATTCTTGCCTAGAGAATCCCATGGATGGAGAGGCTTGGTGGGCTACCGTTCACAGGTCGCAAAGAGTTGGACACGACTGAGCAACTTCACTTTCACTTTCCATAGACTTTATATGTAGATTCATCATATTCAGAATTTGGTTGGACCTTCCCCAGATTTGGGACGTTTTCAGCATCTGTATCTTTAAATAAGTTTTCAGCTCCTTTGTCACTTTTCTTTCTGACAGTCCCACTGTGTTTGTATTCTTTCTCTTGGTTTGTCTCACAAGCTCTTTCAGCTCTCTTTAGTCATTCTTTTTTTGTTTAGTTCCTTTGATAGAACGCTTTCAAATGACCTGTTTTTAAGTACACAGATTCTTTCCTCTTCTTGCTCAAGTCTGCTGTTCAATGTTTCTAGCTGATTTTTCCATTCACTGATTGTGTTCTTCACTTCCAGGATTTGTTAGAGTCTTTATTGTTCTATCGCTTCATTAACATTCTCAGCTTTTTTCACGTATTGTGTTCCTTATTTCATTTAGTTTGTGTTTTCTTGTAATTCACTGAGATCCTTTATGGAAATTATTATGTTGAATTATTGATCAAACATATTATAGACAGCCATTTCTTCTGGGTCAGTTATCAGAAAGCTATTTTCTTTAGACTATATTTTCATGATTCTTCATGTTCCTTGCAGCTTTATGTCTGTGTATTTGAAGGAAAAGCACCCTCTTTGAATCTTTATAGACTGCCTTTGACTAGGAAAGACTTTTAGCAGTGAGTCTGGTTAGGGAAACTGCTTTCTCCTGCTCCACAGGTCCAGGTATTTTTTTATTGTTGCTTTTATTTTCAGTTTGTTGTTATTGTTTTTCTCCAGTAGCTCATAACCTTTTGCTCCCTCTGGCAACTATGTTAGCTCTGTCATCACCCCATTTGAGACAAGACGGAAATCAATCCCTCTGTGGTGCACTGGAGGACCACAGATGTTGGGGGCTTGCTTTACTCTTCTTCCCCATCATTAGGAAGCAACCTCAGTTATGCACCTTTTCCATCTCCCAAAGCCATGCTTGCCACTACTGTCCCAGTCATCTGGAGTATGCGGAACTCCTCGGCTCTCTGTATGAGAGCAAAAACCATCAGCGCGGGAAGCCCATTGAAATGCCAGGTTGTTGGAGTCACTCTCTCCTGGAGGAAAGGTCTCAGTGTTGTGCCTTTTCCAAACCTCCCAGAGGAGTACATGCCACAGGATTGTGTCCATCCCCTCAGCAACTCTGGGCATCCAGACTATTCCAATTCTTTCAACATTCATTGTGAGGTGAGGAAGAATGTCACCATTCACAGATACTACAGAAAGGCCAGGGACATAGGATATGGATGTACACTCTTTGTCCTGCAACAGTGAATGGTCATGGCCAGTCATTACTGAACTGTGCCAGCTTTCGGGAGAGGCCGATGTGGTGGAAGTGAAACTGTTCTCTTCACCACTTCAGTCCTGGTTGATCTCCATTTTGTGCTTGTCTGAGGTACTGAAAATCCTTAACTGGATTACAGTCCTCTCATAAAGGGGTTTTGTTACTTAAATCATGTCAAGTCTGGGTTTCCGAGAAGGTATGGGGGCTAGTACTTCTTACGTCAGCATCTTACTGCTGCCATTCTCTTTGCTGATCTTTGTATAATGAGAATGTATTTATGTATGCTTGTGTACTTAATTTTTAAAATAAGAATATGTCATAGATCTTCTAAAGGTAATGTAAATCTCTCCTTCACTTGCCTGGTTCAAATATATATTTTATATGAGTATCATGTATGTGATGCATTTGGTATATCTTAATATTTTGAGTCTAGGTTAAATATAATCAATCTATCCGTGAAGGATCATTTATTTCTACTTTCAAAGAAGCCTTCCTATGAATACTGAATATTCTATTAATTAAATGAAATAATTTTCTGAAGTCTGGAGTAAAGCCAGAGATAGAAAGAGGTGATTATATTAATCTTATGTTTGGGATGATTCAAAAGACAAACCATGAATATAAAGTGCATAATCTCTATGCATCTCAAACTACTCTTAACAGAGAGAAGCAAGGACATGGACAGTTAATTTTAAAAGATTAGTTGCTTTCTGGGAAAAAAAAAAGTCACGTACTTAAAATAACTTTTGATGAATATCCTGGCATATCTGATGAATTTATTCTTTGTCAAATTTCAGAACTTCTGAAGTCAGTGTTGTGACTAAATGGGTTGAACTAACACCTAGCTTCATGTTCCTGTCCATCCATCTCCTCTAACCCACCTGAACCCCTGCCTTAAGAAACTCAGTCATATTTTAAGCTGAAATTGCTTCATCCTTTAATCTCCAGTCTATTTATCTCATGTTGCATCCCAAACTCCTGTTCTTCTACCTTGAATCATGATGGCTATCTCAAAGACTTCCCATTGACTCCTCTATTTGCCCTTATCCCTTCATCTTCGGCTGGATGCATTTTAGTCCCTAATTATTTGACAATCAGTGGGTCATAACCTCAATTTATCTTTTGCCAAAGCTTTCGAAACTCAGCTTGAACCAGCTCTGGACAAGTCTGACTTCATCTTATCAATGCTGGCATGTTGGTTGCTGAGTCAAATGAAGAAAATGAATGAAAGGGCAGAATGACTGAACCTTTAATCTTGGTCACTAATGTTCACTGGTCTCAATGCTCAGCCTTGAAATTTATGATTTCTTAAATCAACTCAATAGCCACATCTTGAAGCAACTATTTCAAATATTCTTATCTCACAACTTTGAGTATCTCACATTCCATGCCTCTACTTCTGTTTTGTATGTTATAGAGAAGATATATGGAGAAGGCAATGGCATCCTACTCCAGTACTCTTGCCTGGAAAATCCCATGGATGGAGGAGCCTGGTAGGCTGCAGTCCATGGGGTCGCTGAGGGTCAGACATGACTGAGCATCTTCACTTTCACTTTTCACTTTCATGCATTGGAGAAGGAAATGGCAATCCACTCCAGTGTTCTTCCCTGGAGAATCCCAGGGACAGGGACGCCTGGTGGGCTGCCGTCTATGGGATTGCACGGAGTTGGACAAGACTGAAGTGACTTAACAGCAGTAGCAGCAGCAGAGAAGACAGAAATCATCAAATCAAACTACTATTTTGTTTTTTCAAACATAAACTAGATTTCCTACACATTCATTCATTCCTTTCTCTATCCTTCTATTTTACATAGAAAAATCCTCTTTCTTAATGACCATCCTTGGTACTTGAGCCTTTTAGGTTCTGGATAGAACTCTTTCACTTACTCCAAATCCTGACCTTCTTTCTGTCTTCTAGATCACTCTCAGCATTCAAATAGTCTAAATTTTCTTTTCTCATAGAATTATGTTCTGTCTTCCAGAAGTTCTACTGTTGCTCTGAGCTATGAATCTCTCTCCTGGTGCTTTCCTTTCTCTCTCCACTTCTTACCATCAAATATATCTAAAATAAATAAATAAAAGGGTTAGCTGCACTTGTCTTGATTTAGTCATCTATAAATCTAGTCATCTAAACCCACATTAAAAGGGACTCATGACACATGGATCCTAGTGGTTTAATGCCCTTACATTAAACTCTTCAAAGCTCTCCTTTGGTACCAATTTCTGATTCCTATTTCTCCTTTTGAGATGCTCTCCAATCCTTCCACCTCCCACACTTGTCCAGACCAAAGAGATAATATTCTAAGAACGTAGGCATGCAGTATCAAAAACTTCAAGAGAAGATGCATTTAAACATGGGTTGTTTCTTGTTTTTGCTACAACATTTTTCATGGTTCATTTACAAGATCGGAAAACCATTAATACTTGTTGTTTACATTGTCTTATTCTGGGTAAGAGTTCCATTTGTGGTCTTGACTGTAGAAGAACAGTAAGAACCTTTGAGAGAGTCTCTGGAAGTCATTATTCACAGGATAGGCAGTGGGATAAATGATGCAGTGAGTATCCTGAGTAGTGATGTGATTACCACCAACTAAATGGTCTGAGAGAACCACAGAGGTGAGTTGTTCTGTGGTGTTTCAATAAAATCAGGTTCCTAGAGTTATGACAAATAACAACATGTAGGAACACTGTTGCTGCCTTTTCCTGTAGTAGGGGATGAAACATGAGTGAAACATTTGGCAACAAAAAAGGCAAAAATAATAATAATAATAATAATGAAGTCCCAGCCCCAACAATCACAGAAGAAAAAGAGATGATCCCTGGAGATGAACAACCAGCAATAACTGTTGAGACTTGGGCAGGAAACAAAGGCAGAGTTACCTCTTCTCTACACAGCACTCTAAAAGGATTGTGCACACGGGCTTGTGAATTTAGTATTCAATTTTTACATCAAATTGTACAGGTATGTTGGAGAAGGAAACGATAACCCACTGCAGTATTCTTGCCTAGAGAATCCCGTGGTCACAGGAGCCTGGTGGGCTTCTGTCCATAGGGTCGCACAGAGTCGGACACGACTGAAGAGATTTAGCATGCATGCATGCATTGGAGAAGGAAATAGCAACCCACTCCTGTATTCTTGCCTGGAGAATTCCAGGGACAGAGGAGCCTGGTGGGCTGCCGTCTATAGGGTCACAGAGTTGGATACGACTGAAGTGATTTAGCAGCAGCAACAGTAGTACAGGTATCCATGAAATTTACTTTCCTGAGCTTTGGCATCTTTCACGTAGCTGTAAAGTGAGAAGTACATAGATTATTCTTGATATCTCTCTTCACACTCTCTACCCCATCTCAATATACTCACCGTGTCTATTTTCTGAATAGTTCTCAAATTCAGCCAGTCTCTACTAAGTTTCCATTATCTTTATCCCAGATTATGGTATTAACCAATTGCCTGTTCATCCTCAGGCCTTGTTTGCCCACATTCACCCCACTGCTGAAAATCTTTACATTGTTTCAGCTGCCTCAAAGAAAAAAGCCAGTATTTTGAATGAGATCGACTAGGAGTTACATTACCTGGCTTCCCCACTTCCCATCATATAATTGTATATCATTGCTGTCTGTTTTCCCTTTCCTTGCTAGACAATATCAAATAGAACCTGATGCATGATACATGCCATATTAAATACTGAAGATATGAAGGTGGATAAAAATAGACTCTGTTCTAAGGAGAGACTAGCACTGACATATATACACTACTATGTGTAAAATATGTAGGTAGCAGAAATGTGCTATATAGCATAGGGAGCTCAGCTTGGTGCTCTGTGATGACCTAGGAGGGATGGTGGGAGGGAGGTCCAAGAGGGAGGAGATTTATGTATATGTATAGCTGTTTCACACTGTTGTAGAGCAAAACCTAATACAACATTGTAAAGCAATTATATTTCAATTAAAAATAAATTTTAAAAAATAGGCCATGTTCTTAGCATTTTGGAGATTAGAATATAGTGAGGGAAAGAATTTTAATCAGTCATCATTAAAATTAAACTGTAGCTGTAATGAGTATTACAAATGGAATACTTTGATATAATACTGCATAATTTTTAAAATAACAGATATCAGAAATACATTTATGTTAATTACTAGATGAAAGGGAAGAAAGAGCTATGTCTGAATGTGCCATGCTTTCTCCCAAATCCTGGTTTGTGAAGCTACTCCCAATATGTGCAATGGTCTTTCCTCTTTTCAACCTGATCATCCTCTATGCATTTATTAAGACTAAGTTTAGTCTTAATAATATAGAAATATAATTTAGAAGATATAGAAATTATTTAAAATAATAATATATAGAATATATTATAGAATGATATATAGAAATAATTTAGAAAATATAGAAATTATAATCTAATAATAATTTAGAAATATGATTTCTAAACCATGCAAGTTGCCTATGATTTGCTGACATGTAACCTCCCTGACATTCTCCTTTTTCCACAAAACACTTTAATACTTACCTAATGTCCCACTTGACTAACATGATCATTACCTGATGATTATATATTTTATGAGACAATATAATGGTCATAATATTCACAGCTCTGCTTCTATCTTACAGCACAGAGAGGGAAAATTAAGTACTTAGAACATTTCTTGAATAAATGAGTAAGATATTCCAGCAGCTATGTCATATGTTTCTTTGCCCTCAAAATATTTAATCTAGTAGAAGTAGTGCTTGATAAGATCAAACATGAACTGTCAAAGAGGCCATGACTTCTGGACTGTGTCCTGAGAAATCAATTCCCCAGTCCTTGATGTCTCTCAGTAGAGGCCAGTATTCAACGAGTGTCGAGCAGTTGGTTAAAGAGATTCCTGAATTGGCAGACCTGATTACATAAAATGATCTCCAAATTTCCTTTCAGTGTTTATTACTAATGTATATATCAGCTTAACATTTTCAATAATTTTAGTGATTAAACAAAATTGAAACAAGCTAACCCAGTTTATACATTTTATATTTTGCTTACTCATTTTGGGAAAATTGGAGATGTTCTAAGATGTTCTAAGATATTCAATACAGATTAAGAAAATATTAGGTTCATCTTTTTTTTTTCTCAGTGAGCCATTTATTGATTTTATTTCATATTCCTCCCACATTTACTATTTATCCATAACATTTAATGGACAACTATACTAGCAAATTAATATTTGAAGCCTCTAATTGCAGCATGGTTTGCTTCTGAAAATTAACACTGTTAATTTTTTTTTAATTCTTATTTTTTAATTGGTGGAAAACTACTTTACACTTTTGTGTTGGTTTCTGCCATACAACAACATGAATCAGATATATATATATATATATATATATATATATATATATATCTCCTCCTTTGAGCCACCGTCTCCTTCATCCATCCCACCTCTCTAAGTCATCACAAAGCACAATCCTGGGCTCCCTGTATTATTGATTTTGTTTTTAACAATCCATTTAATGGGCTTTTAAAAAATATTAAAGTCAATATTAATAGTCACTTATATTAATGACCGTTTCTATTTGGGCTTCCCTGGTGGCTCAGATGGTAAAGAACCCACCTGCAAAGCTACAAACCTGGGCTCGATCCCTGGGTTGAGAAGATTCTTTGCAGGAGGGCATGGCAACCCACTGAAGTATTCTTGCCTGTAGAATACGCAAGGACAGAGGACCCTGGCGGGTTATAGTCCACACAACTGAGCAACTCAGCACAGAACATTTATATCTGGATGCATTTTTTAACTGGCTTCCTGATAGCTCAGTTGTTAAGAATCTGGCTGTAATGCAGGAGACCCTGGTTCAATTCTTGGGTCAGGAAGATCTGCTGGAGAAGAGATAGGCTACCCACTCCAGTATTCTCAGGCTTCCCTCATGGCTCAGCTGGTAAAGAATTTGCCTGCAATGCAGGAGACCTGGGTTTGATCCCTGAGTTGGGAAGATCCCCTAGAGAAAGGAAAGGCTACCCTCTCCAGTATTCTGACCTGGAGAATTCCATGGACTATACAGTCCATGGGCTCAAAAAGAGTCAGACAAGACTGAGCAATTTTCACTTTGCTTAGCTTTATATGATGCAACTTTACACACAAAATGTGGTGATTTGAAGGACAGATTGTTAGTTATTGACCAGGAGCCATGGAAACATGAAATGCTATTTTCTTTAAAAATGTTGATATTTAGTGCTTAAGTAGCTTTGGGAAATTATTAACATAGTTTCCTCTCTAATAATATCTTAAGAGGAGAGTGAAAAGTTCTGCTTAAAACTCAACATTAAGAAAACTAAGATCATGGAATCTGGTCCCATCAGTTCATGGCAAATAGATGGGGAAACAATGGAAACACAATTTAATTGTGAAAGGGAGGAATATGGACAATGCTGTGAGAAACATTGGGGCTTCCCTTATGGCTCAGCTCGTAAAGAATCCACCTGCAATGCTGGAGACCCTGGTTAAATCCCTGGATTAGTAAGGTCCCCTGGAGAAGGAAAAGGCTACCCACTCCAGTATTCTGGCCTGGAGAACTCCATGGAATGCATAGTCCACAGGGTCACAAAGAATCGGACATGACTGAGTGACTTTCACTTTGCTTGACTTCATGAGAAGTATCTGCCAGGAAAAATACATCAGACTTGAGTCATTGTCATATTAAAGACAAAATGTCTTCAGTCAGTCAGTCAGTCAGGTCTCTCACTTGTGTCCAGTTCTTTGCCACCCCATGGACTGCAGCACACCAGGCCTCCCTGTCAATTACCAACTCCCAGAGTTATTTGAACTCATGTCCATTGAGTCAGTGATGCCATCCAACCATCTCATTCTCTGTCATTCCCTTCTCTTCCTGCCTTCAATCTTGCCCAGCATCAGGGTCTTTTCAAATGAGTCAGTTCTTCATGTCAGGTGGCCAAAGTATTGGAGTTTCAGCTTCAGCATCAGTCCTTCCAGAGAATATTCATGACTGATTTCCTTTAGAATGAACTAGTTGGATCTCCTTGTTATCCAAGAGTCTTCTCCAACACTACAATTCAAAAGCACCAATTCTTTGGTACTCAGCTTTCTTTCTGGCCCAGCTCGTACATCCATACATGGCTACTAGAAAAACCATAGCTTTTACTAGATGGAACATTGTTGGCAAAGTAATGTCTCTGTTTTTTAATATGCCATCTAGTTTGTTCATAACTTTTCTTTGAAGGAGCAAGTGTCTTTTAATTTCACGGTTGCAGTCACCATCTGCAGTGATTTTGGAGCTGCAAAAAAAGTCTGTCACTGGTTCCACTGTTTCCCCATCTAGTTGCCATGAAAGATAGAGCCAGATGCCATGATCTTAGTTTTCAGAATGTTCAGTTGTAAGCCACTTTTTCACTTTCCTCTTTCACTTTCATCAAGAGGCTCTTTAGTTCTTCTTCACCTTCTGCCGTGAGGGTAGTATCATCTGCATATCTGAGGTTATTGATATTTCTCCCAGAAATCTTGATTCCAGCTTCTGCTTCATCCAGCCTGGCATTTTGCATGATGTACTCTGCATATAAGTACTGTACTCTGCAAATAAGCTGGGTGACAGTGTACAGCCTTGACGTACTCCTTTTCTGATTTGGAGCCAGTCTGTTTCTGCATGTCTAATTCTAACTGTCACTTATTGACCTGCAGACAGATTTCTCAGAAGGCAGGTCAGGTGGTCTGGTATTCCCATCTCTTTCAGAATTTTCCACAGTTGTGATCCACACAAAGGCTTTGGCATAGTCAACAAAGTAGATGTTTTTCTGAAACTCTTGCTTTTTCAATTATCCAGTGGATGTTGGCAATTTGATCTCTGGTTCCTCTGCCTTTTCTAAATCCAGCTTGAACATCTGGAAGTTCATGGTATACTGTTGAAGTTTGGCTTGCAGAATTTTGAGCATTACTTTGCCAACATGTGAGATAAGGACGATTGTGTGGTAGTTTGAACATTCTTTGGCATTGCCTTTCTTTGGGATTGGAATCAAAACTGACCTTTTCCAGTCCTATGGCCACCGCTGAGTTTTCCAAATTTGCTGGCATATTGAATGTAGCACTTTAACAGTATTGTCTTTTAGGATTTGAAATAACTCAACTGGAATTCCATCACCTCCACTAACTTTGTTCTTAGTGATGCTTCCTAAGGCCCACTTGTCTTTGCACTCCAGGATGTCTGGCTCTAGGTGAGTGATCACACCATTGTGATTATCTGGGTCATGAAGTTCTTTTTTGTACAGTTCTTCTGTGTATTCTTGCCACCTCTTCTTCATATCTTCTGCTTCTGTTAGGTGCATACAATTTCTGTCCTTTATTGTGCCCATCTTTGCATGAAATGCTCCCTTGGTATCTCTAATTTTTTTGAAGAGATCTCTAGTCTTTCCCATTCTATTGTTTTCCTCTATTTCTTTGGACTGATCACTGAGGAAGGTGTTCTTTTCTCTCCTTGCTGTTGTTTGGAACTCCGCATTCAAATGGGTATATCTTTCCTTTCTCCTTTGCCTTTTGCTTCTCTTCTTTTCATAGCTATTTCTAAGGTCTTCTCAGACAACCATTTTGCCTTTTTGCATTTCTTTTTCTTGGGGATGGTTTGATCACTGCTTAATCTATTTGTCACTTCCACTGTAATCATAAGGGATTTGATTTAAGTCATACCTGAATGGTCGACTGAGCGACCAAACTGAACTGAACTGACTGATGGCTCCTCCATTTCTTCTAAGGGATTCTTGCCCACAGTAGTAGATATAGTGGTCATCTGAGTTAAATTCACCCATTCCAGTATTTTAGTTCACTGATTTCTAAATGTCAATGTCCACTCTTGCCATCTCCTGTTTGACCACTTCCAGTTTGCCTTGATTCATGGACCTAACATTCCAGGTTCCTATGCAATGTTGCCCATTATAGCATCGGACTTTACTTCCATCACCAGTCACATCTATAGCTGGGTGTGATTTTTGCTTTGGCTTCATCCTTTCATTGTTTCTGGAGTTATTTCTCCATTGATCTCCAGTAGCATATTGGTCAGCTTCTGACCTGAGGAGATCATCTTTCAGTGTCCTATATTTTTGCTTTTTCATACTGTTCGTGGGTGCTCAAGGCAAGAATACTGAAGTGGTTTGCCATTCCCTTCTCCAGTGGACCACATTCTGTCAGGCCTCTCCACCATGACCCATCCGTCTTGGGTGGCCCCACATGACATGACTCATAGTTTCACTGAGTTAGACAAGGCTGTGGTCCATGTGATCAGATTGGTTAGTTTTCTGTGATTGTGGATTTCATTCTGTCTGTGCTCTGATGGAGAAGGATAAGAGGCTTATGGAAACTTCCTGATGGGAGAGATTGACTGAGGGGGAAACTGGGTTTTATTCTGATGGGTGGGGCCATGTTCAGTTAACCTTTAATCAACTTTTCTATTGAAGGGTGGGGCTGTGTTCCCTCCCTGTTGTTTGACCTTAGGCCAAACTATGGTGGAGGCAATGAAGATAATGTGGACCTCCTTCAAAAGGAGGCTCTGGAGTGCTGGCTGCTTGTCCCCTGGAGGAACTTTGAGGAGATATCCCATGTTCAGGGGCAAAGGAGAAGCCACAGCAAGATGGTAGGAGGGGCAAAATTGCATTTAGAATCAAACCCCATACCTGCCAGAGATGTTCAGAGGGCTCAAACATACCTTGCACACACTAGGACCCAGAGACCCCACAGAGACTGGGACAGAACTGTTTTTGAATGTTTCCTGAGGAGGTACAGGTCAGCGCTGCAGGGGCAGGAGCTCTGGGTGTAGTAGATCTGGGCTTAGCATAAGCCCTCTTGGAGGAGGTCTCCATTAACCACACCATAGAGCCACCAGAACTTACACAGGACTGGGGAACATATTGGAGCACACAAACAGAACCTTGTGCACACCAGGACCCAGGAGAAATGAGCAGTGACCCAAGAGACTGACCCAGACTTGCTCATGAGTGTCCAGGAGTCTCCAGTGAAGTCTTGCGTTGGCGGTGGCCTGCTGCAGGGGTAGGGGTACTGAGTGTAGCAGAATGTCTTATCTTTTAATGTGATAATTCCTCATGGCATATTGAGTAAACTCTAAAGACTACATTCTAGTTCGATATTGAAACCTCAACTTGGAAGCAAATGAACCTTTTCTGTTCTCTCTGCTGATTCTTTCACAAGACTCCCGGTGGTGCCTTACCGCTGCACCCGTGTCAGCACATCCACCGCTCACAGGGCCCTCTTGCTCCCTGACACCTTCTGCTTTTCTTCCTGGCTCTGAAAACAGCAGCTCCTGTTGGCAGCTTCTCTATGAAACACAGGATCATGAAAGAGTACTGAGCTTGGTGTCATTTACTCACAGAGTGATTTTTCCCATTCAACATGTTTATTGAGAGCCTATACTACAAAGCAGTATCCTGTTTTAGCTAAAGTGATGATGAAATAGTGAGAGGGTAACAGGCAGGAAGGCAGGGGTCTCCAAAGGGAGGAATAGGCTGCAAGTGTCAGACATTTTTTACCTCTCTCTTAAGTGGCAGGAGAAAACAAAGGAGTGTTAGATTTTTTCCCCTTCTCTATACAAATTTAAAAAGAGCTTTCTCATAAAATTCTGCGTTGCCATAACATCACATGGCTCCACCTTAACTTACTTTTTCTCAAACTTTGAGCTAACCAATGTGTTTTTCTTATGGAAATGTTTGTCTTAAGCTATGTTAATGAAACTCTATATTTACTTGGAAAGCTGCATTTCTTCAAGATTCATGTCAATCATTTTGTGGACCAGGATGACTCACCTGGTGCCAATGTTATCTCAAAATGCATGTTGTGGGTGAGAGGCCTGGTGCCAGTCTCTGAGTTTTGAAACATTTCCTTTCTCTAATTAGCAACTTGCATCCAACTAAAGACTAGCAGGGAGGCAGCCTTTTTTCCCCTTTCTGATGTCTATGTCAGATGCTTTTTCTATCTCTTTTATACTTTAATAAAATTTTATTACACAAAAGTTCTGAGAGATCAAGCCTCATCACTGAATTATTCTCCTCTGGAGGCCAAGAATCCCAGCATCTTTCATGGTTCAGCAACATCCTTTTGATAGTAATCTATGTCCATACCTTTATGGAGTTCTTACTTAAGGAAAAGGAGAGAGATAAATAATAAAGAAACACATAAGAGTTTTCTTGATATGGTATGTGTGAGAGAGAGAACAAGAGAGGGAGACAGAGAGAAAGACACACAGAGAGACAGAGTTTGAGAGAGATAGAGAGACAGAAAGACAGAGACAAAGAGAAAGATACAGAGAGAGAAAGAGACAGAGAGAGCCATCAAAGATGGTCTTAGCATTTAGGTTGAACTAATGTGTAATCTGCTCTGTGTTGTTGTTTGGTTGTTAAATCACGTCCAATTCTTTGCAACCCCATGGGCTGCAGCATGCCAGGCTTCCCTGTCCTTCATTATCTCCCTGAGTTTGCTCAAGCTCATGTCCATTGAGTCAGTGATACTATCTAACCATCTAATTCTCTGTCACCCCCTTCTCCCCTTGCTTTCATTCTTTCCCAGCAGAGGGATCTTTTCTAATGAATAGGCTCTTCTCATTAGGCGGCCAAAGTATTGGAGCTTCAGTTTGAGTCCTTCCAATGAGTATTCAGGATTGATTTCTTTTGGGACTGACTTGTTTGATATCCTTGCTGTCCAAGGGAATCTCAAGATTCCTCTCCAGCACCACAATCAGACAGCATCAATTCTCTGGGGCTCAGCATTCTTTAGGTACCAGACTTCTTGCAGTGTCATATGCTAAATGGAGAATTCTAGGAAACAAGCCGGGTTGGAGTGTATGGAAATAATCAATTGAGATGCTTGCTACTAGCCAATGGGGGCAATTAATGTGCAGGGATTTTGGAAGAAACTCCTGGAGAGAACACAGGTATCTGAGAATTATATGCAAATGAATGATATGAAAGCCAAAGGACATGATGAAGATACTTACAAAGCAATACAGAGACAGAGCAAAGGTCTGATGAACAAAACTGAGTCACTCAGAACAATGATGTTGGGAATAAGAAGCAAGGGTCCTGCACTTCCAACTTTCTATCTGGGACGCTTTATCTGGACTTTTGACGCATTATCCTGTCTCAGTTCCTCCTCTGGGAAAGGTGAGAGTCAGGTGCATACAGATATTCTAGGACTGCTCACAAAGGACCAGGCACCCTGTGTGATCCACACGGACGGTCCTTGCCTGAACACAGCAGACATCATATTGCTTCTTGGCAGCATATTCTGTGCTTTGTTGCAGCAGCTTTCAGTGATTTCTTCAATAATTACTTTTAAAGTTCCTCTAATTAGTCTCGTGTCTCTTGATACTACAAGCATCCTCTGCCTATTAATTCAGTATGTGCTGTGTCCCTTCTTTGTCTTAAGACAGGAGCTGACTAGGTTGACATTTGTGAACTGTCCAAACCCAGATGCTGGGGGAGCCACTCTATGAAGGACAGCATCAGGGAAGGAAATAAACCTCAAATACTGCACAAGATTATGTTAGAATCCTCTCACCAACTCACTCACACTCCTATATTCTGTTTATGGTAAATTTCCAAATCCGTGTATGATAACTTCTGTTTAAGCTTAGCAGTGGCTTTCCAGGTGACATGAATGGTAAAGAATCTGCCTGCTAATGCAGGAGCCACAGGAGACTCACATTCAATACCTGGGTCAAGAAGATTCCCTGGAGAAAGAAATTGCAATCCACTCCAGTATTCTTGGCTGGAAAATCCCAAGGACAGATAAGCCTGGAAGACTACAGTCCATATGGTCTTAAAGAGTCAAACATGGCTGAGCACGCAAGCATGCACCCTTTAAACTTAGCAGTAGTCAAATTAAGCAAAGCTACACATTTATACATATAACCTTTCATTTCCCCAAAATGAGTAGTAGTAGTGTGTGTGTGTGTGTGTGTGTGTGTGTGTGTATGTGCATATTAAGTCATAAGGAAGGCCTTGAACTTGCCCTACTTAAGGCAACTTAGGTTTGCAGACTGAAATGAGTGTTTACCTTGAATGATAAGTCCAACTTCACTGATACTGGCATATGACAACTCTATTTTTGGTTGGTTGTTTTTTGAAAAAGAACAAAGATGGAGACTATTGTCGTATGTCAGCAGTTCTACTGACAGCAATTCCATAAACCCAGACAAAACAAGTTTGAAAAAGTACATGCATTCCTATGTTCACAGAAGTACCATTTGTAATAGCTAAGATGAGGAAACAACCTAAATTTGACAGATGAATAGAAAAACAAGATGTAGTTACAGAGAATAGAATGGACTCTCCTGGCAACACAACTGGTAAAGAATCCACCTGCAATGCAGGAGACTGGTTCGATTCCTGGGTCAGGAAGATTCCCCTGGAGAAAGAATAGGCTATCCACTCCAGTAATTTTGGGCTTCCCTGGTAGCTCAGATGGTAAAGAATCTGCTTGCAATGTGGGAGACCTGGGTTCCATCCCAGGGCTGGGAAGATTCCCTGGAGACAGGAATGACAGCCCACTCCAGTATTGTTGCCTGGAGCATCCCCACAGACAGAGGAGCCTGGCAGGATGCAGTTCATGGAGTCTCCAAGAGTCAGACACGATAGAGCAACTAAGCACAGCACAAAAGAAAGAATGGAATGTTATTCAGTTATAAAAAAGAATGAAATAATGTCATTTGCAGCAACATGAATGGACCTAGAGATTATCATACTAAGTTAGGTAAATCAGAAAAAGACAAATATCATATGATGTCACTTACATGTGTTAACTATAGTATGACACAAATGAACATATCTATGAATCAGAAACAGACTCACAGACATAGAGAACAGATTTGTGTCAAGAAGGAGTGGGTTAGACTGAGAGATTTGGATCAGAATATGCAAAATATTACCTATGGAATGGACAAACAGCAAGGCCCTACTGTAAGGACTTCCCTGGCAGGCCAGCAGTTAAGACTGTGCTCCCAATGCAAGGTTATGGGTTTAATCCCTGATTGGGGAGCTAAGATTCTGCATGCCAATGGTGCGGCCAAAAGTAAATAAAGAAGATTTGGGGCTTCTCATCAGGTTTAGTGGTAAAGAATCTGCCTGCCAATGCGCAAGACACAAGAGACCTGCGTTTGATCCCTGGGCTGGGAAGATCCCCAGGAGGAAATAGCAACCCACACCAGTATTCTTGCCTGGAAAACGCCATGGACTGGAAAGTCTGGTGGCATACAGTCCATAGGGTTGCAAAGAGACAGACATAACTGAGCGACAGAGCAGATAAATCAAATTTTAAAACATATATGTATATATATGTTAAGAAATGCAACCGTCCAAAACAAGGTCCTACTGTATAGCACAGAGAGTTATATTCAATATCTTGTTATAAACCATAATTGAAAATAATATGAAAATAATATATATGCATATATGAGTCACCTTGTTGCATATCAGAAACTAACACATTTTAAATCAACTCTATTTCAATTTAAAAAAAATTAAAAGACATTATTTGAAAAATTAGAAGACAATCCAGAGATTAAGAAGACATTCATAATTCTTATATCTAACAAAGAACTTATACCAAAAATATATCAAGAACACTTACAATTCAATACTAATAAAAACTCAAAAATAGGAAAAATATTTAAACAGACACTTTACAAAAAAAGATGTGTGAATGGTCAATAAGCTTATGCAAAAATACTTTACATCACTAGGGAAATGCAAGCAAAAATGACATACAAATCTACACCCATTACAACAGCTAAATTTTAAAAGTCTGGCCATAAAATGACTACTATTGGCAAGGATACAAGGGACTGCAACTTTCATGTATTTTTGTCGGGAGTGCAGTATCATAGAAACAATCTGACAGTTTCTTATAAAATTAAGCATAAATTGAGCATATAACCTAGCAATTTTACTGCTAGCTATTTACCCAAGAAAATATCATAGCACATGTGCATACAAAGACTTGTAAATGATAGTTTTTGCAACTTTATTGATGAAACTAGTAAAAGTGACAATAACTCATATGTCCAACCTCAGATACATGAATAAATAAACTGAATGAAAAATCTAATTTTCATATATCCAGATATTGGGAAACTACTCGGCAGTATAAGAAGTGTGATACTGATTGAAACATACAATAACAACTGGAATGAATATCAAAGTCAATATGCTGACTTAAAATAGATAGATTTTTTTAAAAAGAGTATACAACCTACAGTTCCCTCATATGAAATTCTAGAAATGACAAAACAAATCTATATTTATAGAAAGGAAGTAAGTGGTTGTCTCAGACTGATGTTGATGTTGGAGGAGAATTGCAAAGAGGTAATAGAGAACTTTGGGGAGGGGTGGGTGATGGAATAATTTAATAGTTGAGTGTGGTGATGTAACATTTCTAGAAACTAAATCTCTACAACTAAACTGGTTATATTTTATTGTATGTAAATTACATCTCCAGAAAACTGATTAAAAAGCAAAGACAAAAATAGTCAACAAGCTAATAATATGTCATTTGGAGAATTGTTTGCTTTATTTGAAAATATAACATCATCTTATGGTGATGTATTTCAAGGATCAGTTGTTGTGGTTCTATTATCAAATATCCAATTAACTTGAGTTGTGACCTCTACAAAATCACTTAGTTGCTCTGTTTCTAACTTCTTCATTTTGGTATGAGAAAATCACTTTGGTCTTAAAAATAGACTGGTACATTTTTAGTAATTGGTCACAATATGCACTGTAATATCAGCTTATTCCTCAATGGTCCCCAAATATTCAGGAAATAGACTTAATAAAATGCTCTCCCCATATGGATTTAAGGGAGCCAGAATGTACAATGAAAGTGTAGGTTAGTATGACAGGCTTCAAAAAGAGATGTCTTCATCATGTTCCTCTTTTTTCCCTCTAACTGTTTCCAATGATGATGCCCTTTTGATATTGCACCACTTCTTCAGATAGAAAAGCTTAGTTGTGACACACACATTTGTTTTTGTTCAGTCATTCAGTCATGCGCCAACTCTTCCACAACCCCATGGACTGTAGCCCACCAGGAGAATCCTCTGTCCATGGGATTCTCCAGGCAAGAATACTGGAGAGGGTTGCCATTTTGTTCTCTAGGGGATCTTCCCAGTCCTGGGATATGAACCTGCTTCTGCTGGTCTTCCCAGACCATGTCTTCTGCTTGGTAGGTGGATTTTTTTTTTTTTTTTAACTGCTGAGCCACCAAGAAATCCTAACATATACATGTGACAGTCTTAAATGTATTGCTCTAAATACTGTAATTGGGTGCATTCTATATGCACAATTTCCTTGTCATGGAATTTACAATAACACAAGAATCTTGAATAAATCATTGGTGTTTGGAAGAGAACGTATAAACTAGATATACAGTTTTACTCTTTTCCTGTGAAAAGGTAGTTAGTTCATGTTTTCCATATTATGAAGATAACCAGATTCAGTCAACTCAACATATGACATTTTACAACTTTAATATTTGAAGTTCTTTTTAAAGGTAGTCCTGTGTCCTCAGATTACTCATGTGAAACCATACCTCATGTATCTCCCCACCTCCCTACCTTTTCCTCACATATACAGCCATTCTGATTCATTTCTGGACCACTATGGTGGTGGTGAGTGGTGGTTTAGTAGTTTAGTTGTGTCTGACTCTTGCGACCACATTTACTGTAGCCCACCAGATTCCTCTGTCCATGGGGTTCTCCAGGCATGAATACTGGAGTGGGTTGTCATTTCCTTCTCCAGGGAATCTTCCCGACCCAAGCACTGAACCTGCATCTCCTGCCTTTGCAGGCAGATTCTTTACTGAATGAGCCACCAGGGAAACCCTGGACCATCATGATCCCTCTCTAACTTGCCTGCTTGCATCTCCTTACACATCACTTCCCAGGCAGCAGCAAGAGAGATCATCTTAATAAGTTAATCAGATCCTAATAAAACACCAATTTTAACGACTTGGCAGGAGACTTAGACTATAGTTTCAGAGCAAACGATCTGCTCCCTGTGTGTGTTCTGGAATGTATCCCCTACCTGTGTGCTCCAGGTTCATTGTCCAAACCACATTTGTCTGTTCCTGTCTCAGAACCTGTGCACTTAAAGCTGTACCTTAAAAATTCTCCAAATACTATCTGGGCATGTGTTTATTATCATTCAGGTCTCAGCTTATGTATCTCCTTAACATAAGATACACTGTTATCTTTCTTATGGAGTTTATTATCACCTGCAATTACATTTTTCACATATTTATTTTCTGGTACACATAAAACTTATCAGAACAAAGTCTATGTCATCTTCATGGATATTGCCTCCTTGGCTGCGTTACTTTTTTTAAAATTTACTCCTTTTTCCTACAATTGTCACAATATTTTTTTACAAAATATGTATAGTTTTATTATTGTCTAAATGAATTTTAATTTGATTAATATAAATGAAAACAATACTTTTTAGAATATTTATTTACAGATATCTAATAAAAATTTGGAGCATAACTCAGAAAGTTTAAACTTTATATAAAACTAAAAAGTTCCATATCAACCACATACAAAACTTTTATTGTGGTTCAAAGCCTTAGATAACCAACTCAGAATTTGAGTCTGCATTTTAGCATAGTATTTTCAGCACAAATTGAAACCTTTAGATGACCAGCTTCATAATTCTTGATGGGATATCATTTGAATCTAAATTTTCATTAGCTGTCAGCACTATCCTACTGTGTAAAATGTTTCACCAAGAACAAACAGTTGGCCCCAAATGGAAACTAAAAAATTGGAATTATGAGATGATTCAATCATATCTTCCATTTGTTTAATTTAACTCAATTTGTTCTTAGAGCACATTCTAGTTTACTGCTTCAAGAAGAGAAAACCAAGTAGATGAATTTTATATAACAATTTAAATCACAGCATATGTTATTAAAAATGCAAAAATGTAGTTTTTACAAGAACTTAGTACCAAGGGGATTCAATAAATACTCCCTCAGTATAATGTGTAAATAAATATAAATTTAAAATTGCTACATCATTTACTAAATTGCAGGAAGATTGAGTAGGCATATGGAAATCCATGGGTAAACCATGGGCAAATGTATATAAATATTTTTTGAACTAAGTTTTCACTTGTCATCAAGTTATTTAAGATTTATCATATTAAATTTGGTTCTGGCATTTTGGGTAATTCCAGGAATGTGGAACATAAATATGAGGGAAAAATTCAGTCTTTCGATTTTCACCTGCTATTAAAAATGTATAAAATATTACATCAGTCTATTTTGATAAATATTTCTCAGAATATTATCTTCATTGGATATAAGTAGTATAGCAGAATACCTGGAACAATGTGAAATGTTGGAGAACTATTCTTTCAGCTTATTGTATTTTGTTCTAATAAAAAGTGAAGAGCAATTTGCTGTTGTTTAGTCGCTAAGTCATGTCCAACTCTTCTGTGATCCCATGGACTGTAACCCACCAGGCTCCTCTGTCCACGGATTTTCCTAGGCAAGATATTGGAGTAGGTTGCCATTTCCTCCTCAACCCAGAGATTGAATCCATACTTCTGCATTTTAAGGCGGATTCTTTACCCATGAGGCACCAGGGAAGCTTGAACAAAAATAAAATGTACTAAATAAATCAAACAATTTATAAACTGTATCTGAATACTGAGACATAGTGATATCATCTGCTTAAAATGTCCACTCGCTACACTTCAAACTGTCTTCAGAGAAGACTCCATGTACTGACGGTCTATGCCCAGCTCTGGGGTCCCTTGGCCTTCTGGCTACTTCAGAACTCCACTCAATGTGCAGAATTCTTCTGTCCCACAGACCCACTAAGCCCTTTCCTAATAGCCATCACTTATTCTCCCAAAGCCTACCTACCCAGTCATTGGTGGCAGGTAGGAAAACCTGGTGTGCTAAATTGCTCATCAAGTTTTATTGCCCCCACCCCCTATCCTCAGCTTTTTGTGCAGTGTCTATTCCTCATGAATGCACTGAACTCATGTAACTCAATAACAAAATCCACAAAAATGAAAAAACAAACAGCCCGATCTAAAAATGGGCAGAAAACCTAAATAGATATTTCTCCAAAGCAGACACATGGAGGGCCAAGAGGCACATGAAAAGATGTTCAATGTCACTGATTATTAGAGAAATGCAAATTAAAACCACGGTGAGGCTTCACCACACAACAGTCAGAATGGCCATCATCAAAACATTTACAAACAATAAATGCTGGAGAAGGTATAGAGAAAAGGGTACTCTTGTACCCTTGGTGGGAATGCAAACTGATGTGGCCACTCTGGGGAATAGAATGGAGGTTCCTTACAAAATCAAAATTTGTTTCTTAAAATGAATTTTGGATATAGTATTATTAGGCACAGATTTTGCAAACATTTTCTTCCACCTTGTCATTAGATACTGTTAATAGTCTTTCCCAGAACAGTTTTCAATTTTGATGAAGTGTTCTTGTTTGGGGGCTTCCCAGGTGGTGCTAGTGGTAAAGATCTGCCTTCCAGTGCCCGAGACCCAAGAGGCGCGGGTTCAATCCCTAGGTAGGGAAGCTTCCCTGGGAAGGCATGGCAACCCACTCCAGTATTCTTGCATGCAGAATCCCCATGGAGCGTGGAGCCTGGTGGGCTACAGTCCATGGGGTTGCAAAGGACTGGGCATGACTAAGCGACTAAGCAGGCACACACAAACACATATACATATCTGACTATAGCCTGCCAGTCTCCTCTATCCATGGAATGCTCCAGGCAAGAATACTGGAGTGGGCTGCCATTTCCTTCTGCAGGGGATCTTCCTGACCCAGGAATCAAATCCACATCTCCTGCATTGCAGGCATATTCCTTACTGCTTGACCCATCAGGGAAGTCCGTACACACAGACACACAGACGCAGACACACACACACACACACACACACACACATCTTTACAAGTTTTGAAGCTCATGCACTATCAGTAATCTAATTTTGTTCTTCAGTTTTCTGTTGGCTGTTTCTGCTCTCTGCTCCCAGTGAGCTCTGTGTCTCAATTTATGTCTTTTTTCCCATATGTACCTATATGATCACAAAGCCATCTTTTTAAAAAAAATTTATTTTAATTGGAAGCTAATTACTTTACAATATTGTACTGATTTTTGCCACACACTGACATGAATCAGCCATGGATGTACATGTGTTTCCCATCCTGAACCTCCCTCCTACCTCCCTCCCCATCCCATCCCTCAGGGTCATCCCAGTGCACCAGCCCTGAGCACCTTGTCTCATGCATCGAACCTGGACATGTGATCTGTTTCACATATGATAATATACATGTTTCAATGCTATTCCCTCAAATCTTCCCACACTCACCTTCTCCTGCACAGTACAAAAGTCTTTTCTTTACATCTGTGTCTCTTGTGCTCTCTCACATGTAGGGTCATTGTTACCATCTTTTTGAATTCCATGAAAATGCATTAATATACTCTACTGTTTTTCTTTCTGACTTAATTCACTCAATAATAGGCTCCAGTTTCATCCACCTCATTAGAACTGATTCAAATGCATTCTTTTTAATAGCTGAGTAATATTCCATTGAGTATATGTACCACAGCTTTCTTTTTTTAAAATTTATTTATTTTAATTGGAGGCCAATTACTTTACAATATTGTATTGGTTTTGCCTCGCATCAACATGAAGCCACCACGGGTGTACACATTCCCCATCCTGAACCCCCCTCCCTCCTCCATCCCCATATCATCCCTCTGGGTCATCCCAGTGCACCAGCCCCAAGCATCCTGTATCTTACATCGAACCTGGACTGGCGATTCATTTTTTATATGATATTCTACATGTTTCAATGCCATTCTCCCAAATCATCCCACCCTTGCCCTTTCCCACAGAGTCCAAAAGACTGTTCTATACATCTGTGTCTCTTTTGCTGTCTCGCATTCCATATATATGTATTAGTATACTGTATTGGTGTTTTTCTTTCTGGCTTACTTCACTCTGTATAATAGGCTCCAGTTTCATCCACCTCATTAGAACTGATTCAAATGTATTCTTTTTAATGGCTGAGTAATACTTCATTGTGTTTATGTACCACAGCTTTCTTATCCGTTCATCTGCTGATGGACATCTAGGTTGCTTCAACGTCCTGGCTATTATAAACAGTGCTGCAATGAACACTGGGGTACACGTGTCTATTTCACTTCTGGTTTCCTCGGTGCGTATGCCCAGCAGTGATATTGTTGGGTCCACAAGGCAGTTCTATTTCCAATTTTTTTAAGGAATCTCCACACAGTTCTCCATAGTGGCTGTACTAGTTTGCATTCCTACCAATAGTGTAAGAGGGTTCCTTTTTCTCCACACTTTCTCCAGCATTTAATGTTTGAAGACTCTTTGATAGCAGCCATTCTGATCAGCATGAGATAGTACCACATTGTGGTTTTGATTTCCATTTCTCTGACAATGAGTGATGTTGAGCATCTTTTCATGTGTTTGTTAGCCATCTGTATGTCTTCCTTCTAAGGCCCACTTGACTTCACATTCCAGGATCTCTGGCTCTAGGTGAGTGATCACACCATTGTGATTATCTTGGTTGTGAAGATCATTTTGGTACAGTTCTGTGTATTTTTGCCACCTCTTCTTAATATCTTCTGCTTCTGTTAGGTACATACCATTTCTGTCCTTTATCAAACCAGTCTTCCCATGAAATGTTCCCTTGGTATCTCTAATTTTCTTGAAGAGATATCTAGTCTTTCCCATTCTGTCATTTTCCTGTATTTCTTTGCATTGATCGCTGAGGAAGGCTTTCTTACCTCTTCTTGCTGTTTTTTGGAAATCTTCATTCAGATGCTTATATCTCTCATTTGCTCCTTTGTTTTTCACTTCCCTTCTTTTCACAGCTATTTGTAAGGCCTCCCCAGACAGCCATTTTGCCTTTTTGCATTTCTTTTCCATGGGGATGGTCTTGATCCCTGTCTCCTGTACAATGTCATGAACCTCAGTCCATAGTTCATCAGGCACTCTGTCTATCAGATGTAATCCCTTAAATCTATTTCTCACTTCCACTGTATAATCATAAGGGATTTGATTTAGATCATACCAGAATGGTCTGGTAGTTTTCCCTACTTTCTTCAATTTGAGTCTGAATTTGGCAATAAGGAGTTCATGATCTGAGCCACAGTCAGCTTCTGGTCTTGTTTTTGCTGACTGTATAGAGCTTCTCCACCTTTGGCTGCAAAGAATATAATCAATCAGATTTTGGTGTTGACCATCTGGTGATGTCCATGTGTAGAGTCTTCTCTTGTGTTGTTGGAAGAGGATGTTTGCTATGACCAGTGCATTCTCTTGGCAAAACTCTATTAGCCTTTACCCTGCTTCATTCCATATTCCAAGGCCAAATTTGCCTGTTACTCTAGGTGTTTCTTCCTACTTTTGCATTCCAGTCCCCTATAATGAAAAGGACACTTTTTGGGGGTGTTAGTTCTAAAGGGTCTTGCAGGTCTTCATAGAACTGTTCAACTTCAGCTTCTTCAGCATTACTGGTTGAGGCATAGACTTGGATTATTGTGATATTGAATGGTTTGCCTTGGAAATGAACAGAGATCATTCTGTCGTTTTTGAGATTGCATCCAAGTACTGCATTTGGAGTCTTTTGTTGAGCATGATGGCTACTCCATTTCTTCTATGGGATTCCTGCCTGCAGTAGTAAATATAATGGTCATTTGAGTTAAATTCACCCATTCCAGTCCATTGTAGTTCACTGATTCCTAGAATGTTGACGTTCACTCTTGCCATCTCCTGTTTGACCACTTCCAATTTGCCTTGATTCATGGACCTAACATTCCAGGTTCCTATGCAATATTGCTCTTTACAGCATCAGATCTTGCTTCTATCACCAGTTACATCCATAACTGGGTATTGTTTTTGCTTTGGCTCCAACCCTTCATTCTTTCTGGAGTTATTTCTCCACTGATCTCCAGATCAGTGCAACAACAAAGCTAGTAGAGGTGATGGAATTCCAGTTGAGCTATTTCAAATCCTGAAAGATGATGCTGTGAGAGTGCTGCACTCAATATGCCAGCACATTTGGAAAACTCAGCAGTGGCCACAAGACTGGAAAAAGTCAGTTTTCATTCCAATCCCAAAGAAAGCCAATGCCAAAGATTGCTCAAACTACTGCACAATTGCACTCATCTCACATGCTAATAAAGTAATGCTCAAAATTCTCCAAGCAAGACTTCAGCAATATGTGAACCATGGACTTCCAGATGTTCAAGCTGGTTTTAGAAAAGGCAGAGGAAGCAGAGATCAAATTGCCAACGTCTGCTGGATCATTGAAAAAGCCAGAGAGTTCCAGAAAACCACCTATTTCTGCTTTATTGTCTATGCCAGAGCCTTTGACTGTGAGGATTAAAATAAACTGTGGAAAATTCTGAAAGGTATCCATAGGTGTGTGAATTTATCTTTGGGCTTTCTATTTTGTTCCATTGATCTATGTTTCTGTCTTTCTGCCTGTACCATACTCTCTTGATGACTGTTGCTTTGTAGTATAGCCTGAAGTCAGGCAGGTAGTTTCCTCCAGTTCCATTGTTCTTCCTCAAGATTGATTTGGCTATTCGAAGTTTTTGTATTTCCATACCAATTGTGAAATTATTTGTTCTAGTTCTCTGAAAAATACCATTGGTAACTTGATAGGGATTGCATTGAATCTATAGATTGCTTTGGGTTTTATACTCATTTTCACTATATTGATTCTACTGATCCATGAACGGGAATATGTCTCCATTTATTTGTGTCATCTTTGATTTCTTTTATCAGTGTTTCATAGTTTTCTATATATAGGTCTTTTGTTTCTTTAGGTAGATTTATTCCTAAGTATTTTGTTCTTTTTGTTGCAGTGGTGAATGGAATTTTTTCCTTAATTTCTCTTTCTGTTTTCTCATTGTTAGTGAGGAATACAAGGTATTTCTGAGTGTTAATTTTATATCTGGCAACTTTTTTTTCATTGTTTAGATCTAGTAATTATCTGATAGAGTCTTTAGGGTTTTCTACATAGAGAATCATGTCATCTGAAAACAGTGAGAGTTTTACTTCTTCTTTTCCAATCTGGATTCCTTTTATTTATTTTTGTTCTCTGATTTAAGTGGCTAAAACTTCTAAATCTATGTTGAATAGTAGTGGTTAGAGTGGGCATCCTTATGTTGTCCCTGACTTTAGGGGACATTATTTCAGTTTTTCACCATTGAGGATAATGTTTGCTGTGGGTTTATCATATATGGCTTTTATTATGTTGAGGTATGTTCCTTTTATGCCTGTTTTCTGGAGAGTTTTTATGATAAATCGGTGTTGAATTTTGTCAAAGGCTTTCTCTGCATCTATTGAGATAATCATGTGTTTTTAATCTTTCAATTTGTTAATACTTCCCTGGTGGCTCAGAGGTTAAAGCGTCTGCCTGCAATGCGGGAGACCTGGGTTTGATCCCTGGGTTGGGAAGATCCCCTGGAGAAGGAAATGGCAACACACTCCCATATTCTTGCCTGGAGAATCCCATGGAGGGAGAAGCCTGGTAGGCTACAGTCCACAGGATTGCAAAGAGTTGGACATGACTTAGCTACTTCAGTTCACTTCAATTCATTACATTGCTTGATTAGGGAATACTGAAGAATCCTTGCATCCCTGGGATAAAGTCCACTTGGTCATGATGTATGATCTTTTTAATATATTGTTGGATTCTGTTTACTAGGACTTGTTAACAATTTTTGCATCTATGTTCATCAGTGATATTGGCCTGTAGTTTTCTTTTTTGTGGCATCTTTGGTTTTGGTATTAGGGTGATGGTGGCCTCATAGAATGACTTTGGAAGTTTACCTTCCTCTGCAATTTACTGGATGAGTTTAAGTAGGATAGGTATTAGCTCTTTTCTAAATTTTTGGTAGAATTCAGCTGTGAAGCCATCTGGTCCTGGGCTTTTGTTTGTTGGAAGATTTCTGATTACAGTTTTGATTTCCATGTTTGTGATGGGCCTGTTAAGATTTTCTATTTCTTCCTGGTTCAGTTTTGGAAAGATTTACTTTTCTAAGAATTTGTCCATTTCTTCCAAGTTGTCCATTTTATTGGCATATAGCTGTCGATTGTAGTCTCTTATGATCCTTTGTATTTCTGAGTTGTCTGTTGTGATCTCTCCATTTTCGTTTCTGATTTTATTGATTTGATTTTTCTCCCTTTGTTTCTTGATGAATCTGGATAATGATTTGTCAATTTTATTTATCTTATCAAAGAACCAGCTTTTGGCTTTGTTGATTTTTGGTATGATCTCTTTTGTTTCTTTTGCATTTATTTCTGCCCTGGTTTTTATGATTTCTTTCTTTCTACTACCCCTGGGGTGCTTCATTTCTTCTTTTTCTAGTTGCTGTATGTGTAGAGTTAGATTATTTATTTGATTTCTCTCCTGTTCCTTGAGGTAGGCTTGTATTGCTATAAACCTTCCCCTTAGCACTGCTTTTACTGAATCCCATATGTTTTGGGTTGTTGTGTTTTCATTTTCATTCATTTCTATGCATATTTTGTTTTCTCTTTTTATTTCTTCTGGGATTTGTTGGTTATTCAGAAGTGTGTTGTTTAGTCTCCATATGTTTGTATTTTTAATAGTTCTTTTTTCCTTATAGTTGACATCTAATCTTACCACATTGTGATCAGAAAAGATGCTTGAGATGATTTCAATTGTTTTGAATTTGCCAAGGCTAGATTTATGGCCCAGGATGTGATCTATCCTGGAGAAGGCTCCGTGTGCACTTGAGAAAAAAGTGAAATTCATTGTTTTGGGGTGAAATGTCCTATAGACATCAATCAGGTCTAACTGGTCCATTGTAATATTTAAAGTTTGTGTTTCCTTGCTAATTTTCTGTTTAGCTGATCTATCCATAGGTGTGAGTGGGGTATTAAAGTCTCCCACTATTATTGTGTTACTGTTAATTTCCCCTTTCATACTTGTTAGCATTTGCCTTACATATTGTGGTGCTTGTTTTTTGGTGTATATACATTTATAATTGTTAGATCTTCTTAGATTGACCATTGATCATTATGTAGTGTCCTTTGTCTCTTTTCACAGCCTTTATTTCATAGTCTATTTTGTATGATATTGGTACTGCTACTCCTGCTTTCTTTTTTTCTTGCATGGAATATCTTTTTTCCAGCCCTTCACTTTCAGTCTGTGTGTGTCCCTTGTTTTGACGTGGGTTTCTTGTAGACAGCATATATAAGGGTCTTGTTCTTATATCCATTCAGCCAGTTTTTGTCTTTTGGTTGGCACATTCAACCCAATTACATTTAAGGTAATCATTTATAAGCATGATCCCATTGCCATTTATTTTGCTGTTTTGGGTTTGATTTTATACACCTTTTCTGTGTTTCCTGTTTAGAGAATATCCTTTAGCATTTGTTGAAGAGCTGGTTTGGTGGTGCTGAATTCTCTGAGCTTTTGCTTATCTGCAAAGCGTTTGATTTCTCCTTCATATTTGAATGAGATCCTTGCTGAGTACAGTAATCTGGTTGTAGGTTTTTCTCTTTCATCAGTTTAAGTATGTCCTGCCATTCCTTTCTGGCTCAAAGAGTTTCTATTCAAAGATTAGCTGTTATCCTTATGAGGATCCCTTTGTGAAGTATTTGTTGTTTTCCCCTTGCTGCTTTTAATGTTTATTCTTTGTTAATTTGATTAGCATGTGTCTTGGGGTGTTCACCTTGGGTTTATAATGTTTGGGACTCTCTGGGTTTCTTGGACTTCGGTGGCTATTTCCTTCCTCATTTTAGGGAAGTTTTCGACTATTATCTCCTCAAGTAAAGGTATCTTTTTTTAATTGCTCCTTTTCACTTAACGTTACCAAATACAGCTTGCATTTCTAGCATAAAGCATTAAATGGCCACGTGTTATTTTCCTCATATTACTAAAGTGGAATCTGTTAACAAAGCAGCTATTTTTGAGCATTTCTATTGTTCCATCAATAGACTTGGAAATGCTTTGACAGTCTGAAGTGAAGTGAAGTTTGTTCAGTGCGTCTGACACTTTGTGACCCTATGGACCATACAGTCCATGGAATTCTCCAGGCCAGAATACTGGAGCAGGTAGCATTTCCCTTCTCCAGGGGATCTTCCAAACCCAGGGATTAAACTCAGGTCTCCCTCATTGCAAGCAGATTCTTTTCCAGCTGAGCCACAAGGGAAGACCCAAAATACTGGACTGGTTAACCTATCCCTTCTCCAGGGGATCTTTTGACTCCAGGAATCAAACCGAGGTCTCCTGCATTACAGGTGGATTCTTTACCAACTGAAGCCATTGACAGTCTGATAAATTCCTTAAAGTAAATTCCCAGTAAAGCTCCTGGGTTAAACAGAATGAATACTTTTTAAGCTTTCAATTGTATCTGCTAAATAATTTCAGTAACATTTTGCTATTTATATACTCTCAGTGTTAACTTGAAGGGATAGGATACCCAAACTGTGACATCAAATACCAATTGGGATGCAAACAGAACTGAAGCTAGTCAAGAAGTATCTCTATGTCCACTATGCCCTATTTATCTGTCCATCAATGTACCTGAGACACCCTGTATGTCTATCAACTCCTTAAAATGTAGAATCATGTATTATTCATAAAGGTCTTATTCCTAAAGTCTATTTAAATGAATGAGAGAATAAATAAGTACATGGAAAAGTGACCACAGCTGATGAACTTGCTTCTCCTTGCCCTCTTCTCTGCATATGTCATCCCAACACAAGGACTATCCTGAGGATTTTATAGGCTGTTTCCACTCCTACGTCTGGTGTCATACATTAGGCAACCTGCATTAGCATAAGAAGTAAGAATGTATGCCATCACCAGGACAAAAAGCCTGGCAATAAGGTGGCTGCAGATTTAGTTATTAGTTATATGACCTCTTCAAAGACCTGAGACCTATGCATCTTCTTGGTGTTGTGATCTGCAGTGTGTTAGCTTTTTGCTTAGGCTATCATCCAAGAAAATGGATGTAGCAGTTATAGGCTAAACATCTATATAATAGCTAGGAACAGGAAAACACCAAGCCAAAAACAACAGGCTCTTATTTATGTGCATCCCTTTAAGAATGAGGAATCTTTCTGTAGAAGCTTGTGATAAGCCTTTGCCCATACTGATTTTCAGCAAGGGTACGAGGTCAGTGTGATTTACTTCAGGAATCTGAGCTCTTCCTTCCAAGGAGATGTATGAGGTCAGCTTCCTTTACAGCACATACATGCAAAGGTAGGTGAAAGACTACACAGGACTTGAGTTTGGTGAAATGAGGAAGAAAGGAAAGGGCCTGGGTTGAGTGACAACATTTGCCTTCTTTATCCTGTGAGTCAACTTCACAGATTAGTTCTTTGTGGAGTAAATTTACCTAGTCTGCTTTTGCTCTGGTTGTCTCATAGAGTCTTGTAGTGGTGTAGTGGTGTAGTGGTTAAACCACTGACAAGGAAATGGGCTTTTATTCTATTGAATAGGAATTCCAGCCATGATGGAATAGTAGTGAAACGTATATGGGAAAGACAAAATTGCTCATTTATCAATGAGTGGAATTAAAGTAACCTAAATTATACCATCACTGTTTTTCTGTTTGTTTTTAATTGTTGAAGCATGATTAGCAGACTGTGTCCATCACCCACATCCAATCTTACTTACATGTTGGAAAAATGGAATATTTTCTGCCATATCAGTAAACAAAGGTTGGCACAGTCATCAGTGATAGCAGCCACCATCCACTGTGAGCTGATGATCCATGAGGGATTTCATAAAGGAAAGAATACCTGCCCTCTAGCAGCCATCAGACTGCAGCCACTCCCCACAGTGAGCCCTGAGGAACTCAGGGGTGAAACAGCATACTGGCCCTAGATAGCTGAGGTGACATATCGAAGGGATGATTTCAGTAAGACCAGATATTTACATCTTCCCATACACAGAAAAGCACTAAATTCCAAAACTTCTGTATAACCTAGCTTTTCTCCTCACTTCATGCAGCAATTGTCTCAGAGTTAGTTACTTGACATATTGCCTACCAGGCTTAACATCCTAAAAATTCCCACCAAGTGAAAAATAACTCAGTGTTTAGGTTATGAATATTCTTTAAGTCTACAATGTCTATTATGTCAATCATTATGTAAAACACACATAATTGTAGAATTTATTAACTGTTTATAACATTATTTGCTATAATTCCATCACTTAGTTTTACAAACAACAACAAAAATAAATGTGGTTGCTCCTATGAAAAGATGCCCTAGAAGTCTGACAGAGTGCATCCTGTGCAGGTGGAAGAGTCCTCACTCACGACTCAACCACAACTCAACCTCACAGAGTGACACAAACTCACCACAGGACACAACCTCTCAGAGTGAGGACCATAACTTAAGAAAAAGGTTCATCACTATAGTTACAAGGACTGGCTCTGACTCGCCTCCTCCTTGAAACGTCTCTATTTTCTCATTGCTTATTTTCCTTAATTTCAATTCAATTTTTACTGAGTCTAGGGAATTTTAAAAACTTTTAGAAAAACACTGTGTCAACTTGGATTTGAGCTGCCATAAAACTTTAATTATTCTGACCTTTTTATTTCTCCTTTCAAAAAATAAAGCAGAATGAAACAAACAAAAAAATGGTGCAATGAAATGATGCTTTACTTAGCATATGTTTTTATCTCATTTAGCTTTATGGCAATTTTTTAAAATCCTCTAAAGTTTATAGAGCAATTAAGCTATGTTCTCAGAGAAAAACACACACACATAAAAGAGCAATAAGGCAAGTAGTAATTTCCAGATACCAGGCTCATTTTTACTACTGTTTATTCAAGTTCAATGAGTATTTGTTATGTAAAATAAGTAGTTCCTGCTGCAAATGGAAGTTTACTTTTGTGTCTCAAAGACATGTTGATATTTCTGTTGTAACAGAGAATCACAATATAGCCTTATCAGATCAATCCATGAATTAAAAATTAATCACAAATTTAAATGATCCTTTTCTATTGTTTTTTATTTGAAGTGCTACATAAAACACTGGATTAGACTGAACAAAACAAACTGATATTAACAGTATCTTTTAATGATAATGTATCATTACCTAATGAAACTAATTAAATATTGAACACTGAGGAATTTGATTCTGTTTTGATATGTGTCAATACTTGAAAAATTCTGCAGACATTAATAAGTGGGAGGAAATATTTGAAATCTGTGCCACTCTATTAGTCAAATATAAAAGTAGACTTTATAAAAGTAAGTATAGGTATTTAAATGAAACCTACACAAACATTTCCAGTGATTTTTATTAAAAATTCAGCAAAACAGCATAATTTATGAATTAAAATACATGTGCATTTGTTTATAAAAATAGATAAACCAGGTTAAAAATATAATCTACTTAAAAATTCAACTCTTGAAAATCAATGAGTGTTATAACATTATGACTATTCTTGGAAACATATTTTCAAAATATGTTTGTTTGAGGGTAGAGGAAAAGAAACTAGTGCAATTTTTCCACTTACATAAAAGATAACTACAAAAGAACGTATTTTGTGCTCCTTCTTGCCAAAATACTGCAATTTTTGTATGATAAAGGTTAAAAGTACCCTCTCTCTCTCTCTCTTTTTTAACTTTATCTTACTTTCCAATACTGTATTGGTTTTGTCATACATCAACATGAATCTGCTACGGGTGTACACATGTTCCCAATCCTGAACCCCCCCCTTCCACCTCCCTCCCCATACCCTCTCTCTGGGTCATCCCAGTGCACCAGCCCTAAGCATCCTGTATCCTGTGTTGAACCTAGACTGGCAATTCATATCTTACATGATATTATACATGCTTCAATGCCATTCTCCCAAATCATCCCACCCTCTCCCTCTCTCACAGAGTCCAAAAGACTGTTTTATACATCTGTGTCTCTTTTGCTGTCTTGCATAGAGGGTTATCATTACCATCTTTCTAAATTCCATATATGTGTGTTAATATACTGTATTGGTGTTTTTCTTTCTGGCTTACTTCACTCTGTATAATCAGCTCTAGTTTCGTCCACCTCATTAGAACTGATTCAAATGTATTCTTTCTAATTGGTAAGGAATACTCCATTGTGTATATGTACCGAAGCTTTCTTATCCATTCATCTGCTGATGGGCATCTAGGTTGCTTCCATGTCCTGGCTATTAAAAACAGTGCTGCAATGAACATTGGGGTACACGTGTCTCTTTCAATTCTGGTTTCCTTGATGTGTATTCAGCAGTAGGATTGCTGAGTCATAAGGCAGTTCTATTTCCAGTTTTTTAAGGAATCTCCATGCTGTTCTCCATAGTGGCTGTACTAGTTTGCATTCCCACCAACAGTGTAAGAGGGTTCCCTTTTCTCCGCACCCTTTCCAGCATTTATTGCTTGTAGACTTTTGGATCACAGCCATTCTGACTGGCGTGAAATGGTACCTCATTGTGGTCTTGATTTGCATTTCTCTGATAATGAGTGATGTTGAGCATCTTTTCATGTGTTTGCTAGCCATCCGTATGTCTTCTTTGGAGAAATGTCTATTTAGTTCTTTGGCCCATTTTTTGATTGGGTCGTTTATTTTTCTGGAATTGAGCTGCAGGAGTTGCTTGTATATTTTTGAGATTAGGTGTTTTTCAGTTGCTTCATTTGCTATGATTTTCTCCCTTTCAGAAGGCTGTCTTTTCACCTTGCTTATAGTTTCCTTTGTTGTGCAGAAGCTTTTAATTTTAATTAGGTCCCATTTGTTTAATTTTTGCTTTTATTTCCAATATTCTGTGGGTGGATCATAAAGGACCCTGCTGTGATGTATGTCGGAGAGTGTTTTGCCTATGTCCTCCTCTAGGAGTTTTATAGTTTCTGGTCTTACGTTAGATCTTTAATCCATTTTGAGTTTATTTTTGTGTGTGATGTTAGAAAGTGTTCTAGTTTCATTCTTTTACAAGTGGTTGACCAGCACCACTTATTTAGCACCACATGTTAAAGAGATTGTCTTCAATCCATTGTATATTCTTGTATATTCTTGCCTCCTTTGTCAAAGATAAGGTGTCCATAGGTGCCTGGATTTATCTCTGGGCTTTCTATTTTGTTCCATTGATCTATATTTCTCTCTTTGTGCCAGTACCATACTGTCTCGATGACTGTGGCTTTGTAGTAGAGCCTGAAGTCAGGTAGGTTGATTCCTCCAGTCCTCCAGTTCTCAAGATTGCTTTGTCTATTCGAGGTTTTTTGTATTTCCATACAAATTGTGAAATTATTTGTTCTAGCTCTGTGAAAAATGCCGTTGATAGCTTGATAAGGATTGCATTGAATCTATAAATTGCTTTTGGGAGTATACTCATTTTCACTATATTGATTCTTCCGATCCATGAACATGGTATACTTCTCCATCTACTAGTGTCTTCTATGATTTCTTTCACCAGTGTTTTATAGTTTTCAATATATAGGTCTTTAGTTTCTTTAGGTAGATATATTCCTAAGTATTTTATTCTTTTCGTTGCAATGGTGAATGGAATTGTTTCCTTAATTTCTCTTTCCATTTTCTCATTATTAGTGTATAGGTATGCAAGGGATTTCTGTGTGTTGATTTTATATCCTGCAACTTTACCATATTCATTGATTAGCTCTAGTAATTTTCTGGTGGAATCTTTAGCGTTTTCTATGTAGAGGATCATGTCATCTGCAAACAGTGAGAGTTTTACTTCTTCGTTTCCAATCTGGATTCCTCTTACTTCTTTTTCTGCTCTGATTGCTGTGGCCAAAACTTCCAAAACTATGTTGAATAGTAGTGGTGAAAGTGGGCACCCTTGTCTTGTTCCTGACTTTAGGGGAAATGCTTTCAATTTTTCACCATTGAGGATAATGTTTGCTTTGGGTTGGTCATATATAGCTTTTATTATGTTGAGGTATTTTCCTTGTATTCCTGCTTTCTGGAGAGTTTTTATCATAAATATATGTTTAATTTTGTCAAAGGCTTTCTCTACATCTATTGAGATAATCATGTGGCTTTTATTTTTCAATTTGTTAATGTGGTGAATTACATTAATTGATTTGCAGATATTGAAGAATCCTTGCATCCCTGGGATAAAGCCCACTTGGTCATGGTGTATGATCTTTTTAATGTGTTGTTGGATTCTGATTGCTAGAATTTTGTTAGGGATTTTTTCATCTATGTTCACCAGTGATACTGGCCTGTAGTTTTCTTTTTTGTGTGTGGCATCTTTGTCAGGGTTTGGTATTAGGGTGATGGTGGCCTCATAGAATGAGTTTGGAAGTTTACCTTCCTCAGCAATTTTCTGGAAGAGTTTGAGTAGAATAGGTGTTAGCCCTTCTCTAACTTTTTGGTAGAATTCAGCTGTGATGCCGTCTGGACCTGGTCTTTTGTTTGCTGGAAGATTTCTGATTACAGTTTCAATCTCTTTGCTTGTGCTGGGTCTGTTAAGATTTTCTATCTCTTCCTGGTTCAGTTTTGGAAAACTGTACTTTTCTAAGAATTTGTCCATTTCTTCGAAGTTGTCCATTTTATTGGCACATAGTTGCTGATGGTAGTCTCTTATGATCCTTTGTATTTCTGTGTTGTCTGTTGTGATCTCTCCATTTTCATTTCTAATTTTATTGATTTGATTTTACAACCTTTGTTTCTTGATGAGTCTGGCTAATGGTTTGTCAATTTTATTGATCCTTTCAAAGAACCAGCTTTTGGCTTTGTTGATTTTTGCTATGGTCTCTTTTGTTTCTTTTGTATTTATTTCTGCTCTAATTTTAAAGATTTCTTTGTTCTACTAACCTGGGGTTCTCCATTTCTTCCTTTTCTTGTTGCTTTAGGTGTAGAGTTAGGTTATTTATTTGACTTTTTTCTTGTTTCTTGAGGTATGGCTGTATTGCTATGAACTTTCCCCCTAGCACTACTTTTATAGTCTCCCACAGGTTTTGGGTTTTTGTGTTTTCATTTTCATTCATTTCTATGCATATTTTGATTTCTTTCTTGATTTCTTCTGTGATTTGTTGGTTATTCAGAAGTGTGTTGTTCAGCCTCCATGTTGGAATTTTTAATAGTTTTTTTTTTCCTGTAATTGAGATCTACTCTTACGGTTTTATGATCAGAAAAGATGCTTGGAATTATTTCAGTTTTTTATTTTTATTTTTAAATTTACCAAGGCTAGTTTTATGGCCGAGGATGTGATCTATCCTGGCAAAGATTCCCTGAGCACTTGAGAAAAAGGTGAAATTCATTGTTTTGGGGTGAAATGTCCTATAGAAATCAATTAGGTCTAACTGTTCTATTGTATCATTTAAAGTTTGTGTTTGCCTGTTAATTTTCTATTTAGTTGATCTATCTATAGGTGTGACTGGGGTGTTAAAATCTCCCACTATTATTGTGTTATTGTTAATTTCCCCTTTCATACTTGTTAGTTTTGTCTTAAAATGTACCCTCTCTTAAACAACTTGCAATGGACTAATACTTACATAAGTTTTCTTGAAAGATATTTATTTATTTTCCTGGCAGATAGAAGGAATAATTATTGTGCAACACTCTAGTGTATTTTCTAAGCAATTTTAAAATACATTGCTAATATTATTTTTGCAATAACATCACCATCAAAAATATTAAAGATTTCAAATTTAAAGATGAAATATATTCTTCTTTTAAAAACTCATTGTATATGCACCACAGCTTTCTTATCCATTCATCTGCTGATGGACTTCTAGGTTGTTTCCATGTCATGGCTATTATAAACAGTTCTGTGATGAACACTGGGGTGCATGTGTCTCTTTCAATTTTGGTTTCCTCGGTGTGTATGCCCAGAAGTGGGATTGCTGGGTCATAAGGCAGTTCTATTTCCAGTTTTTTAAGGAATCTCCACACTGTTCTCCATAGTGGCTGTACTAGTTTGCATTCCCACCAACAGTGCAAGAGGGTTCCCTTTTCTCCACACCCCTTCCAGCATTTATTGCTTGTAGACTTTTGGATCACAGACATTCTGACTGGTGTGAAATGGTATCTCATTGTGGTCTTGATTTGCATTTCTCTGATAATGAGTGATGTTGAGCATCTTTTCATGTGTTTGCTAGCCATCCGTATGTCTTCTTTGGAGAAATGTTTATTTAGTTCTTTGGCCCATTTTTTGATTGGGTCGCTTATTTTTCTGGAATTGAGCTGCAGGAGTTGCTTGTATATTTTTGAGATTAGGCGTTTGTCAGTTGCTTCATTTGCTATGATTTTCTCCCTTTCAGAAGGCTGTCTTTTCACCTTGCTTATAGTTTCCTTAGTTGTGCAGAAGCTTTTAATTTTAATTAGGTCCCATTTGTTTATTTTTGCTTTTATTTCCAGAATTCTGGGAGGTGGATCAGAGAGGATCCTGCTGTGATGTATGTCGGAGAGTGTTTTGCCTATGTTCTCCTCTAGGAGTTTTATAGTTTCTGGTCTTACATTTAGATCTTTAATCCATTTTGAGTTTATTTTTGTGTGTGGTGTTAGAAAGTTTTCTAGTTTCATTCTTTTACAAGTGGTTGACCAGTTTTCCCGGCATTACTTCTTAAAGAGATTGTGTTTACTCCATTGTATATTCTTGCCTCCTTTGTCAAAGATAAGGTGTCCATAGGTGTGTGGATTTATCTCTGGGCTTTCTATTTTGTTCCATTGATCTATATGTCTGTCTTTGTGCCAGTACCATACTGTCTTGATGACTGTGGTTTTGTAGTAGAGCCTGAAGTCAGGTAGGTTGATTTCTCCAGTTCCATTCTTCTTTCTCAAGATTGCTTTGTCTATTTGAGGTTTTTGTATTTCCATACAAATCTTGAAATTATTTGTTCTAGTTCTGTGAAAAATACCACTGGTCGCTTGATAAGGATTGCGCTGGATCTGTAGATTGCTTTGGGAAAGCTGTGGTGCATATACACTATGAAGTATTACTCAGCCATTAAAAAGAATATATTTGAATCAGTTCTAATGAGATGGATGAACTGGAGCCGATTATACAGAGTGAAGTAAGCCAGAAAGAAAAACACCAATACAGTATACTAACACATATATATGGAATTTAGAAAGATGTTAATGATTACCCTTTATGCAAGACAGCAAAAGAGACACAGATGTATAGAATGGACTTTTGGACTCTGAGGAAGAGGGGATTATTTGGGAGAATGACACTGAAACATGTATACTATCATGTGAGAAATGAATCGCCAGTCTATTTTTGATACAGGACACAGGATGCTTGGGGCTGGTGCATGGGGATGATCCAGAGAGATGATATGGGAATGGAGGTGGGAAGGGGGTTCAGGATTAGGAACTCATGTACACCCGTGGTGGATTCATGTCAATGTATGGCAAAACAAATACAGTACTGTAAAGTAAAATGAAGTAAAAATAAAAAATAAAAAATAAAACTCACTGTACCTACAAGTCTCAGTCTCAGAGCTATCTATACCTGAATATTTCTATTTATATTTCCATAAGTTATTGACTCTGTAGTTATAAATAACATACTTAGGCTCAGATGGGAAAGAATCTGACTGCAATGCAGGAGACTGGGATTCGATCCCTGGGTCAGGAAAATCCTCTAGAGGAGGAAATGGCAACCTACTCCCATATTCTTATCTGGAGAATCCCATGGACAGAGCATCCTGGATGGCTACAGTTCATGGGGTTGGTAAAAGTTGGTCATGACTGAGTGACTAACACTTCCCCACACATGTTTATATATATTCTATTGCTTATTAAGGTAAATGAATATTATTCTTTTCTCTGCTATAAAACCTTGATGAATATTTTCATCACTCAAGTTCTGAAATACTATGAATAGTGCTTCTATGAATATTTTTATATAATTACTTATATAGACATATGTTTTCATTTGTATGAATGAATATTATGAGTGAAATTACCATGTGAGCATATATCTTCAGGTTTTATAATTGGTATTGCATTATATGGGGTTTCCTGGTGGTTCAGTGGTAAAGAATCTGCCTGCAATGCAGGAGATGTGGGTTTTTCAGAAAGATCCCTGAAAGAAGAAATGTCAGCCCACTCCAATATTATTGCCTGGGAAATCCCATGGACATAGAAGCTTGGTGGGCTAAGTCCATGGGGTCCCAAGAGTTTGACATGACTTACTGACTAAACTACCACATTGCATTATACATTTTATTCTGTTTCTTAATTTTTGTTCGTTTAGCACTAAGCCTATAAACATGTTTTTGTGTGTGAAAGTGAACTTCTCTCAGTCTTGTCTGGCTCTTTGGGACCCCATGGACTATACAGTCCATTGAATTATTCAGGCCAGAATACTGGAGTATGTAGCTGTTCCCTTTTCTAGGATATCTTCTCAACCCAGGAATGAAACTGGGGTCTCCTGCATTGCAGGCAGATACTTTACCAGTTGAGCCACCAGGGAAGCCTAAGTCTTTAAGTTCTTTCACTCTCTTCTAAAATGTATATCTTAACAGACCCCTCACAAGCACAGAAATTGAAACTGTAATCATATCTTCCAGCAAACAAAAGACCAGGTCCAGACGGCATCACAGCTGAATTCTACCAAAAAGTTAGAGAAGGGCTAACACCTATTCTACTCAAACTCTTCCAGAAAATTGCTGAGGAAGGTAAACTTCCAAACTCATTCTATGAGGCCACCATCACCCTAATACCAAACCCTGACAAAGATGCCACACACAAAAAAGAAAACTACAGGCCAGTATCACTGGTGAACATAGATGAAAAAATCCCTAACAAAATTCTAGCAATCAGAATCCAACAACACATTAAAAAGATCATACACCATGACCAAGTGGGCTTTATCCCAGGGATGCAAGGATTCTTCAATATCTGCAAATCAATTAATGTAATTCACCACATTAACAAATTGAAAAATAAAAGCCACATGATTATCTCAATAGATGTAGAGAAAGCCTTTGACAAAATTAAACATATATTTATGATAAAAACTCTCCAGAAAGCAGGAATACAAGGAAAATACCTCAACATAATAAAAGCTATATATGACCAACCCAAAGCAAACATTATCCTCAATGGTGAAAAATTGAAAGCATTTCCCCTAAAGTCAGGAACAAGACAAGGGTGCCCACTTTCACCACTACTATTCAACATAGTTTTGGAAGTTTTGGCCACAGCAATCAGAGCAGAAAAAGAAGTAAGAGGAATCCAGATTGGAAACGAAGAAGTAAAACTCTCACTGTTTGCAGATGACATGATCCTCTACATAGAAAACGCTAAAGATTCCACCAGAAAATTACTAGAGCTAATCAATGAATATGGTAAAGTTGCAGGATATAAAATCAACACACAGAAATCCCTTGCATACCTATACACTAATAATGAGAAAATGGAAAGAGAAATTAAGGAAACAATTCCATTCACCATTGCAACGAAAAGAATAAAATACTTAGGAATATATCTACCTAAAGAAACTAAAGACCTATATATTGAAAACTATAAAACACTGGTGAAAGAAATCATAGAAGACACTAGTAGATGGAGAAATATACCATGTTCATGGATCGGAAGAATCAATATAGTGAAAATGAGTATACTCCCAAAAGCAATTTATAGATTCAACGCAATCTTTATCAAGCTATCAACGGCATTTTTCACAGAGCTAGAACAAATAATTTCACAATTTGTATGGAAATACAAAAAACCTCGAATAGACAAAGCAATCTTGAGAACTGGAGGACTGGAGGAATCAACCTACCTGACTTCAGGCTCTACTACAAAGCCACAGTCATCAAGACAGTATGGTACTGGCACAAAGAGAGAAATATAGATCAATGGAACAAAATAGAAAGCCCAGAGATAAATCCAGGCACCTATGGACACCTTATCTTTGACAAAGGAGGCAAGAATATACAAGAATATACAATGGATTGAAGACAATCTCTTTAACATGTGGTGCTAAATAAGTGGTGCTGGTCAACCACTTGTAAAAGAATGAAACTAGAACACTTTCTAACATCACATACAAAAATAAACTCAAAATGGATTAAAGATCTAACGTAAGACCAGAAACTATAAAACTCCTAGAGGAGGACATAGGCAAAACACTCTCCGACATACATCACAGCAGGGTCCTTTATGATCCACCCACAGAATATTGGAAATAAAAGCAAAAATTAAACAAATGGGACCTAATTAAAATTAAAAGCTTCTGCACAACAAAGGAAACTATAAGCAAGGTGAAAAGACAGCCTTCTGAAAGGGAGAAAATCATAGCAAATGAAGCAACTGAAAAACACCTAATCTCAAAAATATACAAGCAACTCCTGCAGCTCAATTCCAGAAAAATAAACGACCCAATCAAAAAATGGGCCAAAGAACTAAATAGACATTTCTCCAAAGAAGACATACGGATGGCTAACAAACACATGAAAAGATGCTCAACATCACTCATTATCAGAGAAATGCAAATCAAGACCACAATGAGGTACCATTTCACGCCAGTCAGAATGGCTGTGATCCTTCCTTAAAAAATTGCAAATAGAACTACCTTATGACCCAGCAATCCCACTGCTGGGCATACACACTGAGGAAACCAGAATTGAAAGAGACACATGTACCCCAATGTTCATCGCAGCACTGTTTATAATAGCTAGGACATGGAAACAACCTAGATGTCCATCAGCAGATGAATGGATAAGAAAGCCCTGGTACATATACACAATGGAGTATTACTCAGCCGTTAAAAAGAATTCATTTGAATCAGTTCTGATGAGATGGATGAAACTGGAGCTGATTATACAGAGTGAAGTAAGCCAGAAAGAAAAACACCAATACAGTATACTAACACATATATATGGAATTTAGGAAGATGGCAAATGACGACCCTGTATGCAAGACAGGGAAAGAGACACAGATGTGTATAATGGACTTTTGTACTCAAAGGGAGAGGGATAGGGTGGGATGATTTGGGAGAATGACATTCTACCATGTATACTATCATGTAAGAATTGAATCGCCAGTCTATGTCTGATGCAGGATACAGCATGCTTGGAGCTGGTGCATGGGGATGACCCAGAGAGATGTTATGGGGAGGGAGGTAGGAGGGGGGTTCATGTTTGGGAACGCATGTAAGAATTAAAGATTTTAAAATTTAAAAAAAAAATAAAAATAAAACATTTTAAATCTTAAAAAAAAAAGAAAAAAGAATGGCTGTGATCCGAAAGTCTACAAGCAATAAATGCTGGAAAGGGTGTGGAGAAAAGGGAACCCTCTTACACTGTCGGTGGAAATGTAAACTAGTGCAGCCATTATGAAGAACAGTGTCGAGATTCCTTAAAAAACTGGAAATAGAACTGCCTTTTGACCCAGCAATCCCACTGCTGGGCATACGCACCGAGAAAACCAGAATTGAAAGAGACACGTGCACCCCAGTGTTCATCGCAGCACTGTTTTTAATAGCCAGGACATGGAAGAAACCTAGATGCCCATTAGCAGATGAATGGATAAGAAAGCTTTGGTGCATATACACAATGGAGCATTCCTCAGCCATTAAAAGAATACATTTGAATCAGTTCTAATGAGGTGGGTGTAACTGGAGCCGGTTATAGAGTGAAGTAAGCCAGAAAGAAAAACACCAATACAGTATACTAATGCATATATATGGAATTTAGAAAGATGGTAACAATAACCCTGTATGCAAGACAGCAAAGAGACACAGATGTATAGTACAGTCTTTTGAACTCTGTGAGAGTTGGAGAGGGTGGGATGACTTGGGAGAATGGCATTGAAACATGTATAATATCATATATGAAATGAATCGCCAGTCCGTTCGATGCATGATACTGGATGCTTGGGGCTGATTCACTGAGATAACCCAGAGGGATTGTACGGGGAAGGAGGAGGGATGCGGGGTTCAGGATGGGGAGCACGAGTATACCTGTGGCAGATTCATGTTGATATATGGCAAAACCAATACAATATTGTAAAGTAATTAAGCTCTGATTAAAATAAATAAATTTATATTTAAAAAAATAAAGAGAGAGAGCAGGCTTTCTATTAAAAACAATTTGGTAGCTTCCTTGAAGTAAGAGTCCATGCTTCAGGGGTTACAGGTTTGATCCCTGGTCAGGGAGCTAAGATCTTGCATGCAATGTGGAGTGGCCCTCATTTCCCAAAATCTTTTGGTTGAAAACAAAGCAAAATAAGAACAATCTATGCGTTCAACAGTCCAGAAATGACTAAACAGCTAGTTCTATGTGAAAATGTATGTTATCCATTTATTGTTGAGAATAAATATCCTTTAGAAAAAGTAGAACTTCAAAAAATATTGTAAGGTACTTTATTAGACAATCAGAAAATATAGTAAACAGCTTTTTATACCCTTTTAAGTCTTAAAATTTCTTGATCTATTTTTCACTTTGAGTAGTTTTTTTTTTTTTTTAACGCATGCATAATTGTGTAACCTTATGGATACACTATCAATGTAAAATTTTCAAATACTGATGCATCATTACACGATGTTGTTGGGAGACATCTGCCACAGATACTCCCGCATCAACACTGTGTTGAGTGTGCGACAATCTCAAGGCTGTAACCTACACTTTGGTGAGACCATCAGTTCTCCAGACACTGTGTGGAGGTGGAAAGAGAGGTGAAGACTATGTTGCATAGGATCAATGCTATTTGGAGGATTATCATAGTGGGTTCCTCCAGCTGAGGGTTCTCTCCTGTGCTGGACTCAATGCATGTGCAGGCTTCCCATTAATCATGCTGTGCAATTTGGGACCCAGGACACAGAGGGGATTATACTCATATTCCTACTACTATCTTTCTGTGAGTAAACAATCTGATACAGCAGAATCAGTAGTCTAGCATCTTCTGTCAGTGTCTATGGGGTTTGGAGAATAAGTTAGTAGTTAATGTGGTTACTCTGGTAGAAGATCTGTCTCTAGTGTCCCTTTGCATTGTCAAGCTGACTGTTGCGGTTCTTATATAGTTGCTAAGTCATGTCTGACTTTTTGTGAACCCACGGTCTGTAGCCCACCAGACTCCTCTGTCCATGGGATTTCCCAGGCTAGATTATTGAAGTGGGTTGCTATGTCCTCCTCCAGAGGATCTTTCTGAGCATTGAACTAGTGTCTCCTGTGTCTCTTGCTCTGCAGTAGAATGTTTTTACCCACTGAACCATAAGTATATTTTCCCAAATGATTAATAACTTAAAAACAGGTGAATCTAGAGTGAGGGTTCCAAAGTCCATGAGAGATTCTATGAGAGCTCAGGGAAACTCTTCTAGGAAATTTTTATCTGCTTCCAAACAATTTGACATAATGACCACAAAACTCAAGATGAAGCAATTTTAAAACTTGTATCCAAGAAAGAAACATTGTCATGATTAAAAATCTGAGACCGCAATCCTTGCAGTAGCCATTTACTTCTCTCTATATATACTTATTCTTCAAAATCTCTCATTTTTTACTAACTTTATTATCTCATATTACCTGCTTTTGTCCTAATGTCACCTGATTAAGGTACTAACCCAACAGTGGGCTTCATTTTGTTGAATAATGGGTAGTCAAATAGCTGGTTTTATCTCTTATTTGTAAAAGGGACTTAAAGAATATTAAAATGGCTGAAAAATAAAACTTACAATGAGGTACCACTGCATAATGGTCAGAATGGCCATCATCCAAAAGTCTACAGACAACAAATACTGGACAGAATGTGGGGAAAAGGGAATCTTTATACACTGTTATAGGGAATGTGCAGCCGCTGTGGAGAACAGTATGGAGGTCCCTCAAAAAGCTAAAAACAGAGCTACCACATGATTCAGCAATCCCACTCCTGGGTGGATATTCAGATAAAATTGTAATTTGAAAGACACATGCGCCCCTCTGTTCATAGCAACATTGTTTATAATAGCCAAGACACAGAAGCAACCTAAGTGTCCATCAATGAATGAGTGGATAAAGAAGAGGTAGTCTCTCTCTCTCTCTCTCTCTCTCTCTATATATATATATATACACACACATATAAAATGCCATTGGCAGCTACATGGAGGAAGCTAGAGTTTATCTTACTAAGTGAAATCAGTCAGGAATAGGAAGACAAATATAATATGCTATGACTTTAAAATATGGATTCTAAAATATAACACAAATGAACTGACTGAGAGACACAGAACAGACTTGTGGTTGCCAAGAGGGAATGGGGTTGGGGAAAAGATGGAGTGGGAGTTTGGGGTTAGCAGATGGAAACTACTTACATAAGATGGATAAACAATAAGATCCTACTATACAGCTCAAGGAACTATATTCAATATCCTGTGATAAACCATAAAGGGAAAGAATATGAAAAAGTATGTATATATGAGTATAACTGAATCACTTTGTTCTACAGAGGAAATTGACACAGTATTGTAAATCAACTACACTTGAATACAAAATTGAAATAAAATAAAAGGGTTGAGAACAATGGAATATTCAGTCTTTACAAAGAAGGAACTCTTACCATTAGCAACAACATAGATAAAAGTGGTAGACATCGTGCCAAGTGAAATAAGACAGATATAGATGGACAAATATTGCATAATTTCAACTCTACATGGGATCTAAAAATGATGAATTCATAGTAATGGAGAAAAGAATGATGCTTAGCAGGGATTTTGAGATGGGCAAAAGGAAGGTATTTATCAAAGTGTACAGTCTTTCAGTTCTAGAAATCAAATCTTCAGCATATTTATTACAGGTGATAATAAAATATTCCTGAAATTTGCTAAGAGAGTAAATTTCAAGTGTTCTCACACACACATAGATGCAAAACACTCACACACATCTTACTATGCGAGGTGATGGGATGGACATATGATTTAACTTGATTGTGGTAATCATTTCACAGTGTATACATGCATCGATTCCTCATGCCATACACTTAAGCGAATATTTTCATTTGTCAGTCGTTGGTCAGTAAAACTGAAAAATTAAATATTAACTTTTTCTCATAAAAATTAAACTATGACAGAAATTATAGTGGATGGTAAAGAAGGAAGAGATGATATGTGTTCAGCTTCAAATATATGTTCAGATTAAGATATATAAACATAAGATTAAATGGAAAATAATTTGAACTGTCTACGGAGAATTTTTTTTTTAAGATAAAGATACTATATGCACTTCCATATGATTCAAATGGAACTTCACTGTGTCTGTGGATATTTGAATATTGTAAGGAAACTAGTCCAAGGACATTTTCACCAGGATTGCAAAGTGTCTGTTTCCACTACTTTCCCAACAGTTTGCAGATGAGCTCTGCAGAGGCTGTTTGGATCCAATTCAATTGTGTTTGCAGATCCAGGTGGCAGACCATCCACTCTCCAGACTTATTGGGCTAATGCAATTGAACAGAGAATTGACCCCTGTGCAAGGCAGAGACCTGTCTGTAGCTTCTAAGTAAGCGCTGAGCAGCCCTGTGAAATCTGTGCAGAGAGAACAATTAGGCGTGTCTGCTCTCTGTGCTGCCATGGCAACCTCTCACCCAAGGCACTCTTGCTATTTTGAAAAGTATGAATTTCCTCTGGGGGACTGTAACATTCCCCCTAAACAGGTTACAGAGGGCTTTCATTTTAATCCATGTGTTTTATTACTTCCATACTAAAATATTTTTGCTGTTATTGTTTTAATTTTAAATTTTTAGAGTAATTAAAACAAATGCTGATTCTCCTGTTCCACCATCAAAACCTCTATCATGATTATCCTTCAAACCACTGGACTCTGATTTGTTTCTATATCTTAAGGAAATTTCCCCCAACATATCAATAAAATATCTAACATATTGCTATTAAAGATTAAAACTGCGTTAGCATACATAATACATTTACCCATCAAAATAAGGTGGCATGGGTATTAATCTAACAGAATATGTTATTTTGTCTCAAAGATTTTAATGTTAAAGTTGTGTATGTTGTAAATAACCTGTTCTTGACATTTTCTTCATACTTGCCTCTAAAATCCTTATACACATATCACATGTTCAAAATTCACAATGATATAGAAAACTATTTGAGCAAACTCTAGGAGATGATGAAGGACAGTGAAGCCTGGCATTCTGCAGTCCATCAGGTCACAAAAAGTTGGACATGACCTAGTGACTGAACAACCAATGACTTCTTTAAATATTTGGTAAAATTTACCTGTGAAGTCACCTGGTTCTAGGCCTTTCTTTTTTGGGATACTTTTATTACAGAATACTCTTAGTACTAATGTGTGTCAGTTGCTCAGTCATGTCCAATTCTGCAGTCCCATGGACTGTAGCCCACCAGACTCCTCTGTCCATGGGATTTCCCAGGAGAGAAAACTAGTAATAGTTTTATTCAGATTTTTAATTTCTTCCTTATTCAGTCTTGGTTCAGTTCAGTACAGTTCAGTCACTCAGTCATGTCCAACTCTTTGCAGCCCCATGAACCACAGCTCGCCAGGCCTCCGTGTCCATCACCAACTCCCAGAGTCCACCCAAACCCATGTCCATTGAGTCGGTGATGCCATCCAACCATCTCATTCTTGACATCCCCTTCTCCTCCTGCCCTCAATCTTTCCCAGCATTAGAGTCTTTTCAGATGAGTCAGTTCTTCACATCAGGTTCAGCTTCAACATCAGTCCTTCCAATGAACACCTAGGACTGATCTCCTTTAGGATGGACTGTTTGGATCTCCTTGCAGTCCAAGGGATTCTCAAGAGTCTTTTCCAACACCACAGTTCAAAAGCATCAATTCTTCGGTGCTCAGCTTTCTTTATAGTCCAACTCTCACATCCATACCTGACTACTGGAAAAACTATAGCCTTGACTAGACAGACCTTTGTTGGTAAAGTACTGTCTCTGCTTTTTAATATGTTGTCTAGTTTGATTATAACTTTCCTTCCAAGGAGTAAGCGTCTTTTAATTTCATGGCTGCAATCACCATCTGCAGTGATTCTGTGTCTTGGTAAGTTGAATGTTTCCATTTCTCCTAGATTTTCCAGTTTGTTGGCACAAAGTTGTTCATGGTAGTCTTTTCTATCAGAGTCCCAGCTGTTGAGCTCCATGGATTCCTCCTGGATCCCCCAAGGGTGAGGTCAGAAGGGGCTTCCTCAACGTGGACCTCAATGATGCAGGGGGCAGTTGTCCCTTCTGGGCCCTCCTTTCCTACTGGATGAACCAGTGAAGCCAGGGAGACCCGTCTGCCTGGTGCTGTGCTGACCTGGGGGCACGGGAAATGTGGTCAGTGTGCAGACAATTCTCTTCCTTTCTAACACAGTCTGTCTTGATCTCTATGGTGCAATGGTGTTTCAGCCTCACACTTGTGTTCTAGATTCTCTCAATGCTGTCCTGTCATGAACAGTTGTTAGTTGTTCTTGTGAGAGGGAGTGAAGATAGGAACAACTTATATCGCCATCTTGGTGACATCCCTACCAATACGTTTTCTTAAAGCAAACAACTATTGGTTTCCTAGATGGCATATCCAGACTTCTGTTTAGGTGCTGCAAACTACTCAAGCCTATGGATTCTGTAAGACTGTGCTTGGAGAACTACGTCTTAACTAATTGCTCTAATAAAAGCTGATGCATTCTATGTAGCAGGTAATGTTCTGGGTATTCTATGCACCATTGCACATATTCTTTCATTCCAGTTTCATAAGATATGTGAAATGGAAAGTAGTTATGTGATGTACTTACACACACTCTTTCTATAAGATCAATAAAAATCCTGTTACAAGCTGTACACCCAGGTGAAAAGAGAATACATGATTGACATCTTATACTGAAGAGTCACTTACAAGCTCAAGATAGATATATTTTTCCTTTCTGAAAGTATTATACTAATAACATAAAAAGAGTTGAGGGTCCCATAGTAAACTGAAAAGAACTAAATTATAGTTCATTTTTATCTTAATATGATAATCTAAATGCCACTGTGCATATCCAAAGGTAGTTTGTAAACACATTTTCTTGCCTGGAAAATCCCATGGACAGAGGAGCCTGGCAGGCTACAGTCCATGGGGTCACAAAAAGTCAGATGTGATTTAGTGACTTCACTTTGTCTGTCTTTCCTATATTAACCTTGCTCTCTTCAAGATGCCAGAACTTCATTACTTTTTAGTTTCCTTTAGTAAAGCCAAAGGACAGATAATGGATTTTTGAGTTGTGTGTCTCTGCGTGGGATTTGTGGATTCTTGTGTGGCTGGGTTCCTGTTTTTACCTAGTTTCTCAAGGATAAAATTGCATGTAAGCAGTCATGGGGCTTCCCTGGTGGTTCAGTGGTAAAGAATCTGTGTGCAGTGCAGGAGCTGCAGGAGACACTGGTTCAATCCTTGGATCAGAAGATCCCTTGGAGAAGGAAATGACAACCCACTACAGTATTCTTGTCTGGAAAATCCCATGGACAGAGGATTTTGGTGGGCTGCAGTCCAGGGGGTTGCAAAAAGGCAGACATGACTGAAGCAACTGAGTACACGCACACTCAAGCAATTATGAATTTTGTGTTAATGCTCAAATTTATTCTTAATATATGTTATGTCATAGCAAATTATTTTAAAAATAAACTTGATAGAAGAACTGACCATATATGGTATTATTTTGTGGGTATTTTTGAAACATATAAATAGCATTGTACTGCATGTGCAAAAAGAAAAAAGAAACACACAAAATCAACCCCTAAATGAATGCTTATTTAGTATCTTACAGTTTTGTTGGTCAAAGTTCAGGTGAAATTTGCTGATTTTTTAGAAGTGATTTTTCTCTGTTCAACAACACTGAAGAGTGATGAAGACTGTGCCAAAGACAAAACTAAAAACCAGTGTTGCTTATGAATATCTTTGCAATAATCTTAAATAAATGAGGAAACATAATACAGTACCACATTTAAAAGTAATGTGTCATACTTAGTGGAATTTATTTAAGAAGTACCAGAAAGCTTCAATGTTAGGAGATAGTTCAAAATCATGTCTTATGGTAATTGTTTAAATTCAATAAGCTTATTATGAATGCTGAGTTTATGGCATTAATACTAAACGTATATATCTCCTACTTTGAATTGAAAATGGGAATATAGTTTTACATTGACCAGATGTATTTGAAATCAACAGAAGATTGTGAAATCTGCTAAACATTTCATGAAAAAACAAAAAATAGAGAGTTTGATTTAATGCAACTGAGAACAATTGAAATTTAGAGAAATTAGGAAAAAAACCTCCATAGTTAAAACTCAATATATGAAGAGTCCCTAACAAATTGACAAGTTATGATGGGAAAATAACTGGAAACATTGAAATGTGCACTGGGTACATGGATAAATATATAATGGGGAATATTCACAAAACATTTATTGTAGCGGTTAAAAACAAATGAGTTATTGCTCTACAAATTAATAGTAATACCCCTTAAATTATCAGTTGACAAAAAAGAAGAATATTTCAGATGTAGTAGGTGAAATATGAGGTACTTAACCTTGCACATCAATGCAAATAAATTAAATTTTTGAAGAGAAATAGAAACTTGTTAAAATTATTCAAGAACAGGATAGCATATGACTTACATCTTTTTTAAAGTATCACATCAGTACTGAAAATTTATGGTAGGACTATAAGGGAGAATAATCAGTAAACTGCATAGTGATCCAGACCAGTGGTTAGCGTGGTTTGTTTCAGGCTGGTAGAATTGGAGGCAAAGAGATGTGCTTATATTTTCAGTACACAGACAATCAGGGTGGATGAGAATTGATAAAATGAGCAGAACCAATGAAGATCCAACATGATTCGAGCAAAGAGAAGATGGAAGTGTCATCAGTTGTGACTAGGAAGACCACAGAAGCAGTACGTAGGATAATCCATTTTCTTGTAACTCACTGAGGCTCTGTATCTTTGATTCACCCCTGATGGAACCCTCACTGAGGAAGCAGTCATTGGGGGTATAGATGATATTTAAAGCTAAGGAGCTGAGTGAGATCAGCAAAGATGTAAGTTTACCTGAAGGAGAGCCCAGGTACCGAGTCCAGAGCAGGCATTCTGAAGCCTGTTGGTAACTGAGGTGAGACAAAAGCCACAGAGGAAGCTGGGAAGTAGCAGCCACATGGTATACATGGACGCACTAATGTCAAGTCTACGAAATGTTCCCAGAAGAATGGAATGATGGAGGCTGTCAAATATTTCAGGAGGTCCAGTAAGACTGAATTGAGCAAAACGGTTTCCAGTGATGAGCTTGTTCTGGTGCACTGCTCTGGATATATTAATAAAATAAAACAGAAAATAATTTGAGGCAAGTTAAAACTGGTGACTCAGTGGTAAACAACCCACCTGCCAGTGCAGGAGACAGGGGTTTGATTCCTGGGTTGGGAAGAACACCTGGAGAAGGAAATGGCAACCTACTCGAGTATTCTTGTCTGGGAAATCCCATCGACAGAGGAGCCTGAAGATCTGCAGTCCATGGGGTCACAAAAGACTTGGACATGACTTAGTGACCTAAACAACAACAAGAAAATATCTGCTAAGAAGTAAGAATAAAGGAGGGTCGAACTGGAGGGGAACAATGTGTAAAGTGATTTAAAACATTAAATGAATTGTTATAAAATATGTTTTATGATAATATCAATCAGGGAAAGAAACTGGCAAGACAGAAGAGAAGAGAGGGAGACCACCTGGTGAAGGTCTGCAGAGAGCTCACTGATACAGAGGAAAACAAGGCAGAGGGGGCTCAGATGGAAGCCAGGGGGTCCACCTATGAAAGGCTCAGGGTATTTTTTGAAAGATTTCTTTTTACATTTATGGCTGGTTCATGTTGATGTATGGCACAGACCAGCACAATATATTAAAGCAATTATTCTCCAATTAAAAACAAATATATTAAAATATTTCTTCTTATATGATCCATTTTTAAAGTCTTTATTGAGTTTGTTACAATATTGTTTCTGCTTTATGTTTTGGTTTTTTGGATGCAAGTTACATGGAATTTTAGCTCCCAAACCAAGGATTGAACCTGTACCGACAGTAAAAGGCAATGTCTTAACCACTGGACCACCAGGAAATCCCCGCACAGAGTATTTGAAAGTTCTTTGCTCAACAAAACAAGAAAATAATTCATCAGCTGAGAGTGAGGAAGGGTGATGGGGTCTCACGTGTTCCAGTAAGGGCAAAGCATGAAAAGACACCTAAGTAAGTGGGTAAGGAAAGAAACTGAGGGCAAGACATTGACATCAGACCTCTGCACAGTACTAAGAGGCCAATTAAGTTAAGTGATAGTGAAGTCAATGCAAGGCCATCCAGTTTCGTGGTTCCCCACCCCCACTGCCCCGCTTCGGCTACATTGAGTAATTCAGGTAAGTTATAGAGTAGATAAAAGCTGAATCTCCTCAAGGTGGGATGCTTGTAGGCTAATCTTTAAAAGGGAGAGAGAAGCAAGGGAGGCAGGTGTGTAGCAAAGGGGTGATCCAAATGGACTGCGAAAATTAAACTGGGAACAATAATGAGGGAGTGAGTGCACAGGGAGAGAGACAACGGGCCCCTGTAGAACTAATCTTAATGTCGGATCTAAGAGATGGAAGCAGGCTGGAGTTGTGCTTGGAAGACACGAGTGGATGATAAAGTAGGGTCCTTGACACAGTTGCGCGTGGTTTAGTAATGCCATGATGCTAAGATAAATGAGAAAGTGGGTGAAGAGTTAGCAAGTTAGGGAGAAGGAGAGGAAGTCAAGAAGAGACTCAAAAGCTAGGATATAGGAAAGAATATCAAAATTTCATAGTCGCTCTGATAAAATTCTCTGGGGTCATTTTCAACTTGGCTTTGAGTAGTAAGAATTCTTATCTCCAAGACTGATTATTTTCAGCCCAGAAGGACAATTCTTTCAAATTATATTATCCTAGATATTAAGACAACCTCAAAAAGTCACTATGAAAAGAACTTCCCTCCAAAATTACAGGGAGAGATCTAGTTTGCCTTTTTCATAAAAATTCCTGAGCAGGTCACCCAATATTATGCAGTTATAGTAAGTTATACTTTCAGCCATAGTTTGCTCCCTAAATTGTATGTACTTTTTGTCACTATAATCTGTAAAGAATATAAAATATTTTTCTGCATCTTAAAAAGAAAATTTTCTCTGCTCAGTGACACTGAAGACTGATGAGGATTGTCCCCCCCCCAAAAAAAAACCCACAAAAACTAAAGACTAATTTCACTCATGAATATCTTTGCAATAATCTTAAATGAATTAGGAAACAAATTACAACAGAACATTTAAAAATAATGCATCATGCCTAGTGAAACTTATTTAAGAAGTGCCAGAATGTTTCAATATTTTAATATAATTTATTAATTGTTTTAATTTAACAGAATTTATTATGTTCAGCACAGAAGCTGAAAAGAGAGCTAGTATCATTCAATACACATTCATATTAAAAATACTGTAGAAAATGGATAATGGATAATTTCATCATGTGATTCATGGATATGTATCAATATAAGATATAATATTTTACTGAGTAGGGTATTGCTAAATACAGAAATTAAAACATTCTCTGCTACAAACATTATTTAACACTGTAGCAGAAATATTAGCTATTGAGTCTGAGATTTCATTTTACAAGCTTTGTTGTTGATTAGTTGCCAAGTCATGCCCGACTCTTTGCGACCCCATGGACTGTAGCCTGCCAGGCTCTTCTGTCCATGGGATTTTCCAGGCAAGAATACCAGAGTGGGTTGTCATCTCCTCCTTCAGGGGGTCTTCCTGACCCCAGGATTGAACCCAGGTCTCCTGCATTGGCAGGCGGATTTGCTACCACTAAGCCACCAGGGAAGCAATTTTGCAAGCATATAAAGTAGTTAGTTACTGCATATATGCTACAAAAGACAGCTTCTGCCTCAGGGACACAGGACTGTATGCCTGTAACCCAGCAAGCTGCCTAGGCCAGATCTGCAGCCTGCACCTTGCCCAGGCTTGGGGGAATGTGCAAGGGTGGCCCAAACAGATGCTGCACAAGTACTGGGTGTGCTTTAGGCATCTACTGCTTTCTACTAAGTGAGAAGCAAACTTAGTTATTGTCCTGGGGAAAGACATTATGATCTCATCTGCCAAAGTTCCTTGCTGCAACAAGCCTGAGGCAAGGCTCAGCGAGGAATACTCAGGGCTCTGAGCTTGTGATGTAACTGGAAAGATGGGTAGGAGTTTGGAAGGGAGCCATGGACCAGGAGCTTCCAACATTAGTCCAAAGAGTTTGATAAGATAAAACAATGACTTTCAGAGGAGTTTGGAAGGTGTAAATAAAACAATCTACTTAATAAAGGATATAATTTGTGTCATAATACCAAGGCCAAGGAGAAAAAAAAAAAAAAATAGCCCTGCTGAAACAGAGAACATATTTAGCAGAAACATGCAAACGTAAAGCTCAAATATTAAAGGTCTCCATACAAGAAGAGTGTAATTTGGTATAAGATATATTGGAGGACCTCTCTGGTGGCTCAGTGGACATGGGTTTGAACCCTGGTCAAGGGAGATGCCACACTCTGAAAGGCAAATAATCCCAGGTGCCACATTACTGAACCTGAAGTCTAGAGCCCAGGAGCCACAACTTCTGAAAACTGCAACCCTTGGCGCCTGTACTCCACAATTGACGTTCTTCCCCACCCTCCCCAGATACTTTATAGTCAAAATGTTTGTATAACGACAGTGCAACCACCAAAACCAGGAAACTAAACATTGGTAAATTACTACCATCTAATTATCAGTCCCTTTGACATTTCATAAAGTGCCCCTAAATGTCCTCTAATTTAAAAAAAAAAAAGTTCAGTTCACAATCATGTGCTATTTTATTAGTTAAGTCTAGGTACTTTCCTCATGGAATAGTTTCTTATTCTTTTTTGACCTTTATGACCTTGAGGTTTAGAAATTAGTTGTAGTACATATACACAACGGAACATTAACCAGCCATTAAAAAGAATGAAATAATACCATTTGCAGCAACATGGATGGACCTAGAATTTGTCATTCTGAGTGAAGTAAAGTTAGACACAAAAACAGAAATATCATTTGAAATAACATATGCAGATTCTAAACAGATATGATACAAAAGACCTTATTTACAAAACAGAAACAGACTCACAGACTTAGAGAACAAACTTACAGTTACTAGGCAGGGAGGGATGGGGGAAAGGGACAGATAGGGAGTCTGAGATGGGCATGCACACACTGCCATATTTAATGGGTAAACAAGGTCCTACTGTATAGCACAGGGGCTGCTGCTCAATGTTATATGGGAGCCTGGATGGGAGGGGAGTTTGGGGGAGAATGGATACATGTATTTATATGGCTGGGTCACTTTTCTGTTCATCTAAAATTATAGCATCATTATCAATTGGCTATACTCCAGGATAAAATAAAAGGATTTTAAAAAGAAATGACAGGCCAGTCATTTTTTCAGAATATCCGCCGTGTGGATGTGTTATGGTTCCTCATAAACAGATTCAAGGCATTCACCATTTTCAGGAATATCAAAGAAGTGCTATTTCCACTCCATCTTACTGGCTAGTAAATGATTTTGATTTGTCCCATTATTGGCAGTGGCAACTTTAATGACTTGACTAATGTGGCATTTGTAAGAATTTTCATTTGTGAACTTACTTTTTTAAACAATGCCCATATTTGTTCCTCAAAAAATTTTTAGTTTAGTTATTTATTAAGTATAGGTGTAGATTCATGGATTTCTGTTCTATTTAGAAGTTAAAATATATTATTTTTATCCTTTATTTTGACACACAGTTCAGTTCAATTCAGTCACCCAGTTGTGTCCTTCTCTTTGTGACCCCATGAATCGCAGCATGCCAGGCCTCCCTGTCCATCACCAACACCCAAAATTCACTCAGACTCACGTCCATTGAGTCAGTGATGCCATCTAGCCATCTCATCCTCTGTTGTCCCCTTTTCCTCCTGCCCCCAATCCCTCCCAGCTTTAGAGTATTATCCAATGAGTCAACTCTTCGCATCAGGTGGCCAAAGTACTGGAGTTTCAGCTTTAGCATCATTCCCTCCAAAGAAATCCCAGGGCTCATCTCCTTCAGAATGGACTGGTTGGATCTCCTCGCAGTCCAAGGGACTCTCAAGAGTCTTCTCCAACATCACAGTTCAAAAGCATCAATTCTTTGGTCCTCAGCTTTCTTCATAGTCCAACTCTCACATCCATACATGACCACTGGAAAAACCATAGCCTTGACTAGATGGACCTTTGTTGGCAAAGTAATATCTCTGCTTTTCAATACACTATCTAGGTTGGTCATAACTTTCCTCCCAAGGAGTAAGCGTCTTTTAATTTCATGGCTGCAATCACCATCTGCAGTGATTTTCGAGCCCCAAACAATAAAGTCTGACACTGTTTCCACTGTTTTCCCATCTATTTCCCATGAAGTGACGGGACCAGATGCCATGATCTTCATTTTCCGAATGTTGAGCTTTAAGCCAAATTTTTCAGTCTCCTCTTTCACTTTCATCAAGAGGCTTTTTAGTTCCTCTTCACTTTCTGCCATAAGGGTGGTGTCATCTGCATATCTGAGGTTATTGATATTTCTCCCAGAAAACTTGATTCCAGCTTGTGTTTCTTCCAGTCCAGCGTTTCTCATGATATACTCTGCAAATAAGTTAAATAAATAGGGTGACAATATACAGCCTTGACCTACTCCTTTTCCTATTTGAAACCAGACTGTTGTTCCATGCCCAATTCTAACTGTTGCTTCCTGACCTGCATACAGATTTCTCAAGAGGCAGGTCAGGTGGTCTGGTATTCCCATCTCTTTCAGAATTTTCCCCAATTTATTGTGATCCACATAGTCAAAGGCTTTGGTATAGTCAATAAAGCAGAAATAGATGTTTTTCTGGAACTCTGTTGCTTTTTCCATGATCCAACAGATGTTGGCAATTTGATCTCTGGTTCCTCTCCTTTTTCTAAAGCCAACTTGAACATCAGGAATTCATGGTTCATGTATTGCTGAAGCCTGGCTTGGGGAATTTTGAGCATTACTTTACTAGCATATGAGATGAGTGCAATTGTGCAGTAGTTTGAGCATTCTTTGGCATTGCCCTTCTTTGGGATTGGAATGAAAACTGACCTTTTCCAGTCCTGTGCTGCTGACTTTTCCAAATTTGCTGGCATACTGAGTGCGGCACTTTCACAGCATCACCTTTCAGGATTTCAAATCGCTCAACTGGAATTCCATCACCTTCACTAGCTTTGTTCATAGTGATGCTTTCTAAGGCCCACTTGACTTCCCATTTCACATTTGTGTGTAATTAGACATACAAATTACCCTCTATTTCTCTAGTTCTTTCAAATTGATTCCTATTTCCTTTTGATATTTCCCATTGGTTCTGTAAGCACATTTTTACTTGCTTGTTCAACAAGTTCTTTCAAGTTCATCTTGTCTTTAAAAGTAAATCAGGTTTTACTATAAGGTACTTGCACCACTCATTAAGTCCTGTCATGCTATTTGAAACTGGACTTGATAACTGATAAAAAAAATATTGCAAACTCTCAGAAACTACTGAAAATCATTTAAATAAAAATAAAACTGATGCAGTCAAAAAGGAGAGAAAATGATATTGTATAAAATTTTCAATTAAAAACACCAAGGATAAAAAGTAGAAGAAAAAATATACATGAGAAACAGGTGCATAAGTAAAAAACAGTAAGAAATGTGATAGATATAAATTCACTCTTTCAATGATTACTTTAAACATTAATGATCTAAACACACCTATTAAAAGGCAGAGACTGTACGAGATGATTTAAAATAACAACAACAACAACAACAACAACACCAAACTCTAAGCTGGTGATGGACAGGGAAGCCTGATGTGTTGCAGTCCATGGGGTCGCAAAAAGTAGGACATGACTGAGTGACCAAACTGTGCCTCTAGACTTGAATTTCCACAGCACTGATCATCACACCCTCTTTTATATGAGATAGTGTGTTGGTGTGTGTTGGAGATGGTATTTCCCCTCTCTCAGGTGGGAGGGTACAGGGTGACGCAGCTGGATATTTTCCATCTTCCAGGTTAGTTAGACTCTGCTCAACTAGCTTTCTCATGAAGGCTGACCATGCTGAGAGCAGAGTACTCTAGAGCATGTCTTAAGATTCCTTTCCCCCTGGTCTTGATGAAAGCTTAAGGGGATTTTTATCTGATATTTCCTATTAGAACCTCTGAAACTCCAAGTTCTAAAATTCACAGAAGTGTGGTCCCAGCCCCCCAATACTGGGTCCCCTGGAGTTTGATCTCTCAGACTTTCCCAACCAGGGCCTCCAGCAATTTGTTGGTTATAATCCTTGTTTCTCTACAAGGTTTCAATGACTGGGTTTCTTCTCCCTTAAGTTGTGATCTCCTGTAGTTGCTCAGCAATCTCTTCCAATTGGGGGTGGGAGGGGGCGGTAGCTTGTCTCTTGACCTAAACTCATCTTGGAGATTTAAGGAGAGTTTTTGAGTTTTTCAGTTTGCTTAGTGTTTTGCTTCTTGGGATAAATGATGACTTTCAGTTTCTTATAGCAGGACCCAAACCATGATATTTTCTTGGGAAAAGGCTAAAACTTCTTCTATATTTCCATCCACTTTATTTTTCTTCTCCTCCTCATCTTTCTTCTCTTTCTGTCTCATATCCTTTTGCTCCTTCCTCAAAAATTATATATATATATATATATATATATATATATATACACACACACACATATGTAAAAATCGCAAAACATGGTTTCCCTGGGACAAGGAGAAAGAAACATTTTATAATTGCACCAGGCTTTAGCAAGCATCTAGAATGGAGGCAGATTATTCTATAGACTCATTTCCAGAGATGGTAAACATTTAAAATATAAAATCAAATAGTTCCTGAAAAACTGAGCTATCAGGGAACATGTGGAACATATGCAGAAGCTCAAAACAAAACACAGAAAGATATCTAAATATAACCTAAATTAGTTCACATATAAGTTTTGTTTGAATCTATTCAACTAGAAAAGGTAGAAGTTGTCTCAGATAATTCTGAAGTTCTCTTTCCACTTTTGAATCCTATAATTATGTGATCATAAACACAATGGGATATTCATTACTTCTTAGTGATAAAGACAATAAATGTCATTTTTAAGCAGAAAATTAATGCCATTATTACAAGTAAGATGGCCATAATTAAAAAGGAATTAACGTCTTCCTTTTCTTCTGTAAAAAATTACAGATTTATAGATTAGGTAATGAAAAATTTAAAAAAATAACTTTTAAGAAGTCTTGATACTGGTCTACACTGGTAATTTCAAATTAGCTTTTGAATAATTTTGATTAACTCTAATTGAAAAGAAAATACTTTTGTAGTAATTAATTACAAAGTTAAGCATTATTCCATTTTTCATCATACTGAGATGGTTAAAATCATAAGGAAATGGCATTAAGTGTAGATTTGTTTTGATTATTTTGGATTCAAAAACTACTAATTGAAAACTCAAACAAAAATTATAACTTTATTTCTTATTTAAATCTAATTTTATATTTGTCTTGTATATTCAAATAGCTCTTAATGTTTAAGCTAAGCAATTGTATGTGGGAAACAAAAACTCCAAGATGAGATGGAGGAAGTGAAAGGAAGTGGAGGAAGTGATTGCTAGCCATCTCTTATGCTAGAATTTGTGACCTCCAGAGGAGAGGATCTCCATCTGGGGCCAGAGATTAGGCTTGACTACTTGGAGATTTTTGTGCAGCAAAATTTTATTAAATTATAATAGAGATATGGAAAGCTTCTGACAAAGACATCAGAAGAGGGAAGAAAGAATGTCTCCTTGCTAGTTTTTAACCAGGCCTTTTATGTCTGTTAGCAAGCTGCTAATCAAATAAGAGAGGCACACCAAGGCTGAGGGAGTTTCACCAGGCCCCTTTCCCACAGCATGCATTTTTAAGATAGGATCGCATCCCTGGCCATAAAGCAATTGACATGAATATTGCTTTGTTGAGCCATTATCAGCTCAAGGTATGAGAAAATACAAAAACTAAAAAAAGGTCAGTCTTAGGCCGAATCTATTTGAAGAAAGGCAGATTCCAAAGCAAATACATAGTTTGACGAACACAGCTTAAGAAAAACATTTCCATAAGAAAAATGCATTGGTGAGTTGAAGGTTTGAGAAAAGTTAAGCTCAGAGGGAACTAGGTGTCCTCAACAGAGAAGTGGAAAAAAAAAAGTTTGTCAATTGCAGTTTGTTTCCTTCTGCCAGCTGGGGATCCCTGGCATTCCTACCTGTTACCCTTCTCAAAAACAAGGAAAAATTAAATTATTTAGTTAGTTTCTTTTTCTTTGTCCATTATGGTTTATTATCAGATACTGAATATAGTTCTCTGTGCTGTAGAACAGACCTTAGTGTTGATCCATCCTATATATACTAGTTTGCACCTGATAGTCCCTAACTCCCAATCCACCTTTGTCTTGATTACTGACCACCATTAGGCTTTCATTCTGGTTCTCCAGTGGACACGGCCACAGCCTCTGAGGCCACAGTCCTCATGTTGCTCTGTCCCCAGACACAGGACTAGAAAAGGTCAGTTTTCATTCCAATCTCAAAGAAACCCAATCGCTAGGAATGTTCAAGTTACCATACAATTATACTTATTTCACGTACTAGTAAGATAAATATTCAAAGTCTTTCAAGGTAGGCTTTAACACTACATGAACTGAGAGCTTCCAGATGCACAAACTAGATTTTAAAAAGGTAGAGGAACCAGACATCAAATTGCTAACATCTATGATCCAACATTTGTTAGATCATAGAAAAAGCAAGGTAATTCCCCCCCTCCCCCCCGAAAAAAAACACATCTGCTTCTGCTTCACTGACTACACTAAAGCATTTGACAATGTGGATCACAGCAAATTATAGAATATTCTTAATGATATGGGAATCAGTCAGTCAGTTCAGTCCCTCAATCGTGTCTCACTCTTCGCGACCCCATGGACTGCAGAACGCCAGGCCTCCTTGTCTATCACCAACTCCCAGAGTTTACTCAAACTCATGTCCATTGAGTCGGTGATGCCATCCCACCATTTCATCCTCTGTCATCCCCTTCTCCTCCCACCTTCAATCTTTCCCAGCATCAGGGTCTTTTCAAATGAGCCAGTTCTTCACGTCAGGTGGCCAAAGGATTGGAGTTTCAGCTTCAACATCAGTCCTTCCAATGAATATTCACAACTGATTTCCTTTAGTATGGACTGGTTGGATCTCCTTGCACTCCAAGGAACTCTCAAGAGTCTTCTCCAACACCACAGTTCAAAAGCATCAATTCTTCAGTGCTCAGCTTTCTTTATAGTCCAACTCACATCTGTGCATGACTTCTGGAAAAACTATAGCTTTGGCTAGATGGCCCTTTGTTTGCAATGTAATGTCTATGGTTTTAATAAGATGTCTAGGTTGTTCATAACTTTTCTTCCAAGGAGCAAGTGTCTTTTAATTTCATGGCTGCAGTCACCATCCTCAATGATTTTGGCCCCCCCCCCCAAATAAAGCCTGTAAATGTTTCCACTGTTCCCAACCTATCTGTCATGAAGTGATGGGATCAGATGCCATGATCTTCGTTTTCTGATTGTTGAGCTTTAAGCCAACTATTTCACTCTCCTCTTTCACTTTCATCAAGAGGCTCTTTGGTTCTTTGCTTTCTCTTTAGTTCTTTTCTTTGCCATAAGTGTGCTGTCATCTGCATATCTGAGGTTACTGATATTTCTCCCGGCAATTTTGATTCCAGCTTGTGCTTCATCCAGTCCAGCATTTCTCATGATGTACTTGGCATATAAGTGAAATAAGCTTATATATATAAGCTATATATGTATATGACAATATACAGCCTTGACATATTCCTTTCCTGATTTGGAACCAGTCTGTTGTTTCATGTCCAGTTTTGTTGCTTCTTGACCCACATACAGAATTCTCAGGAGGCAGGTCAGGTGGTCTGGTATGCCCATCTCTTGAAGAGTTTTCTACAGATTGTTGTGTTCCACGCAGTCTAAGTCTTTGGCATATTCAATAAAACAGAAGTAGATTTTTTCTGGAACTCTCTTGCTTTTTTGATGAGCTAGCGGATGTTGGCAATTTGATCTCTGGTTCCTCCACCTTTTCTAAATCTAGCTTGAACATCTGGAATTTCTTGCTTCATGTACTGTTGAAGCCTGGCTCAGAGAATTTTGACCATTACTTTGCTAGTGTGTGAGATGAATGTAATTGTGTGGTAGTTTGAACATTATTTGGCATTGCCTTTCTTTGGGATTGGAATGAAAACTGCCTTTTAGGATTTCAAATAGTTCAACTGGAATTCCATCACCTCAACAAGCTTTGTTCATGGTGATGCTTCTTAAGGCTCACGTGACTTCCCATTCCAGGATGTCTGGCTCTAATATCATACCACATTACCTGTCTCCCGAGAAAACTGTATGCAGGACAAGAAGCAACAGTTAGAACTGGGCATGAAACAATGGACTGGTTCCAAATTGGGAAAGGAGTACTTCAAGGCTGTGTATTGTTACATTGCTTATTTAACTTAAATGCCAAAAACATCATGCAAATTACTGGGTTGGATGAATAACAAGTTGGAATCAAGATTTCTCGGAGAAATATCAACAACCTCAGATATGCAGACACTGCCCTTATGGCAGAAAATGAAGAAGAACTAAAGCACCTCTTGATGAAAGTGAAAGAGGAGTGGGAAAAAGTTGGCTTAAATCTTAACATTCAGTAAACTAAGATCATGGCATCTGGTTTCATCATTTCATGGCAAATAGATTGGAAAGCAATGGAAACAGCTCCAGATTTCATTTTCTTGGGCTCTAAAATCACTGCAGACAATGATTGCAGCTACAAAATTAAAAGACTATTGCTCCTTGGAAGAACAGCTATGACAAGCCTAGACAGTGCATTAAAAAGCAGAAACATCACTTTGCAGACAAAGGTTCTTATAGTCGAGGTGTTTTTTCCAGTAATAGTGTATGGATTTAATAGTTGGACCATAAAGAAGGCTGAGTGTCAAGAATTACTACTTTCAAACTGTGGTGCTAGGTAAGACTCTTGAGACTCCCTTGGACAGCAGGAGATCCAACCAGTCAATTCTAAAGGAAATCAACCCTGAATGTACATTGGAAGGACTGGTGTTGAAGCTGAAGCTTCAATAATTTGGCCACCTGATGCGAAGAGCAGGCTTATTGGAAAGGACCCTGATGCTGGGAAAGATGGAGGACAAGAGGAGAAGGGGACGGCGGAGGATAAGATGGTTGGATACAATCACCTTCTCAATGGATATGAGTTTGAGCAAACTCAGGGTGATACTGAAGGACAGAGAAGCCTGGCATGTTGCAGTCTGTGGGGTCACAAAGACTCAGACATGACTTAGCGGCTGAACAACAATAACAACAAATAACAAGATTACTGGTGTTTAAAATGATTTTTTTCCTCTGTGAAGGTTTTTAATTTAATTTTAATTTTGCTAGAATAAATTTATTTATAAATATAATATGAAACATAAAATTAATTTTATCATCATAATTCTTTCTTTCTTTATAATTAGAGGATGATTATTTTACAATGTTGTGTTGGTTTCTGCCACATATCAACACGAATCAGCCATCAGTTCACTTCAGTTCAGTAGCTCAGTCTTGTCGACTGTTCACAACCCCATGAACTGCAGCACGCCAGGCCTCCCTGTCCATCACCAACTCCCTGAGTTCACTCAAACTCACGTCCATCAAGTTGGTGATGCCATCCAGCCATCTCATCCTCTGTCGTCCCCTTCTCCTCCTGCCCCCAATCCCTCCCAGCATCAGGGTCTTTTCCAGCGAGTCAACTCTTCACATGAGGTGGCCAAAGTATTGGAGTTTCAGCCTCAGCATCAGTCCTTCCAATGAATACCCAGGACTAGTCTCCTTTAGGATGGACTGGTTGGATCTCCTTGCAGTCCAAGGGACTCTCAAGAGTCTTCTCCAACATCACAGCTTAAAAGCATCAATTCTTCAGCACTCGGCTTTCTTCACAGTCCAACTCTCACATCCATACATGATCACTGGAAAAACCATAGCCTTGACTAGACGGACCTTTGTTGGAAAAGTAATGTCTCTGCTTTTGAATATGCTACCTAGGTTGGTCATAACTTTTCTTCCAAGGAGTAAGCATCTTTTAATTTCATGGCTGCAATCACCATCTGCAGTGATTTTGGAGCCCAGAAAAATAAAGTCTGACACTGTTTCCCCACCTATTTCCCATGAAGTGATGGGACCATATGCCATGATCTTAGTTCTCTGAATGTTGAGCTTTAAGCCAGCTTTTTCACTCTCCTCTTTCACTTTCATCAAGAAACTTTTTAGTTCCTCTTCACTTTCTGCCATGAGGGTGGTGTCATTTGTATATCTGAGGTTATTGATATTTCTCCCAGCAATCTTGATTCCAGCTTATGCTTCTTCCAGCCCAGCATTTCTCATGATGTACTCTGCATATAAGTTAAATAAGCAGGGTGACAATATACAGCCTTGACGTACTCCTTTTCCTATTTGGAACCAGTCTGTTGTCCCATGTCCAGTTCTAACTGTTGCTTCCTGACCTGCATATAGGTTTCAGCCATAGGTATACACATATTCCCTCCTTCTCGAACCTCCCTCTCACCTCCCATCCCATCCTACTCCTCAGTGTCGTCACAGAGCACCAGATTTAATCTACCTACATTATAGACCAAATTCCCACCAGCTATGCATTTTACATATGGTAATATATTAGTGTATGTTTCAATGTTACTCTTTCAATCTGTCCCTCCCTCTCCTTCCCTCACTGTCTCCATAAGTCTTTTCTCTATGCTTGAGTCTCCACTGCTTTCCCGTAAACATGTTCTTCAGTACTATCTTTCTAGAGTCCATGTTCAGTTCAGTCTTTCTAGAGTCCGTGAGTTCATGATTTCAGTCACTCAGTCATGTCTGACTCTTGTGATCCCATGGAGTGCAGCATCCCAGGCCTTTCTGTCCCTCACTATCTCCAAAGTTTGCCTACGTTCATGTCCATTGCATCCGTGATACCATTCAGCCATCTCATAATGCTAGTTTCTCCTTCTCCCCTCAATCATTCTCAGCATTAGAGATTTTTCCAATAAGTCATCTTTTCACATCAGATGAGCTAAATACTGGACTTTCAGCTTTAGCATCAGTTCTTCCAATGAGTATTCAGGGTTGATTTCCCTTAAGATTGACTAGTTTGATCACCTTGGGTCCAAGGAACCCTCAGGAGGCTTCTCCAGCACCACAATCTGAAGGCATCAATTCTTTAGCACTATGTTTTATTTACAGTACAGCTCTCACAACTGTACATCTAGATTCCATATGTATTCATTAATTTATTTGTTCTTCTCTTTCTGACTTACTTAATTCTGTATAATAGGCTCATCCATCTTATTAGCAGTGAGTCACATATGTTTTTTATGGCTGTGCAATATTCCATTGTGTATATGTACCATAACTCCTTTATCCATTCATCTGTCGATGGACATCTAGGTTGCTTCCATGTCCTGGTTATTGTAAATAGTGCTACAATGAACACTGGGGTGTATATGCCTTTTTCAGTTATGATTTTCTCTGGTTATATACCCAGTAGTGAATTTCTGCATCATATGGTAGTTTTATACCTAGTTTTTAAAGGAATATACTTCCTTTTCTCCATAGAGGTCATATCAATTTGCATGATTCTTGAATTATGGCAAAATGCAACCAAGTTTTCACTCAAACATATACCAAACATAAAACAGATGTGAAATTGAAAGTTGTAGATAAACTGCACCCCTGCAGCTACACAGTGATTCCTTCCAAGGACACAAAACCTTATATAGGTGAATGATACGACTCAGCTTAGCATCACATCCAGTTCTCCCAATTAGAGGAGAAAATCCTCATACAGTACACGTGTAAGAAGTAAATGCCATGTTGAACAGAGAGGCAAGCAGCTGTGGGGTCTACTCTAGAAGACAAATTTGCAGTAGAATTTCAGAATGTTTTGATAAGATGGCCCACAACTTTGAGAAATAAACCCATATCACTTGGCATGTATGAGCAGTGCCTACCAATGTTGCCCCAGAATCCTGAGAGCTTGTGTTGTGATTACCAAGGACATGGGTAACTCGGACACTGTTGTCCTTTTGCTTCCATTTTTGTGAACCTACATAAGTAAACAAGTGTTCATAAAAGTACCACGTCGTCTGTTCTATTTGTGATAATCAGTTCATGGGAGGAACATCAGACAGATGATTAAAGGAAAGTTCAGTGTCTGGATAGTTTTATTATAATTTCAACCACCTGTGATTCATCCTCAACTATCTATCATGAATGCTCACCTTTTTGCTTGAAGCTGCCCAGTAAGGCTAGATTTCCCCATGAGTGCAGAAGGTAGAAGGGGCAATGATGGGAGTGGGGGATGAGGGACTCATTCAGCATATAGCAGACCTTTCTCCAAAAACCACGATCCTGGTAGTATTGGGTTGGTCAGAAAATTTGTTTGGGTTTTTTTCCCACAGAATCTTACAGAAAAACTGAATGAACTTTTTTTTTTTTGCCAATCAATAATTATGCACTTTTTCTTTTCTACTTCTCTTGTTATGTTTATTGTTAATACTATAAAAGGCTATTCAGTGGTCAATTTTATAAATCATTGCTGCTGCTAAGTCACTTCAGTCGTGTCCAACTCCGTGCGACCCCATAGACGGCAGCCCACCAGGCTCCCCTGTCCCTGGGATTCTCCAGGCAAGAACACTGGAGTGGGTTGCCATAAATCATTAGCCATATTCTAAAAGGCTTTGAATGCTTTCATATGAGGAAACTCTTATAGTGAGTATGCCTGCTCATATGTGCTCAGTTGTGCCCGACTCTTTGTGACCCCATGGATTGTAGCCCACCAGGCTCCTGTGATCATGGAATTCTCCAGGCAAGGATACTTGAGTGCATTGCCATTTTCTGCTGCATGTAGTAGTGAGTGCCTTATAATTTTTGTATAAACTTAGGATATTTGTAAGCATAAAGAAGAGCACTAATAATTATGCTGGTACAATAGGCATGAAATGAAATGATTCCCAGAAAATTGAAACATTCAGTCATTCCACACATGGCCAAGATAGTTCCTTAATGTACAGGCTGGATTTGAAAGCATGCCATACTGTATTTAATCATTTCCAATCTTTACAAAACCTTTATGACACGTAACAGACTCTCCTATTTTAGAACATCATAGCTCCTTTCTCATCAATTGTACTATCAAAACCTGCAGAAGTACTACATTTTAATAATGGGTACATTAGAAGATAGTTTTTCGAGCTCCTATTCCTTCAGCCTGCAATGCCTTTCCTTCTCACATGTGCAGAGTTGTGTCTCTTATTGTTCAAATATCTGTTATCAGTGAGGCCATCTCTGACAAACTAGTCTGAAATTTCAATGTCCCAAAACTTCGCATCCCTCTTGTCTGACTGACTTTTTCTCCTAGGCCTCTAGTGAAGTCTAACATAAATACAGCCACTTATCCCAAAATGTGACATACATGTTTCAAAAATATTTGCATATTATCCAAAACTGTTTAATACCACAAGGCCCATGTGAAAAAATGAGGTTAGAAGACAACATTGAAAAATGTTGTCAATAAGACACTAAAAAAGATTAGAACCTCATAAAAATTGTAGCACAATTTTACATACTGTAAAACTTTAAGATAAACATGTTCTCTACAGTGGATATGCCGTGTCACCTTAAGAAAGAGCTGAGGTTTTGGTGGAGGGGTGTCAGAGAGTGAGCATTTGGAATTGCAGCCAGGGAGTCCTTGTGAAGTGTTGGAAGGAGGCTTACGTGGAATCTGACCGAAAATTATAAAACCAGGTGTGGGTGAGTGCAGCTCGTAACACAAATGGTGAAGGAAGGGCAGCTGGTGGATGCTGAGGGTGTGTGTGTGTGTGCATGTGAGTGTGCACAAGCACCTTGATTCCGTTTATATCTGGGTCACTTGGTTCAGCCACGTGCAGTTTTCAGCGTTTACTTTGTGTTTCTTGTGGAGGAAATGGTGCACAGGCTGTTAACAGGAGATGTGCACCACGCTCAAATCATTGCCTTGTGTGTATGTGCATGTCTGGGTGTGCTTGTATATAAGCATATAATGTATACACGTGTGTACATGGTGTGTATATGTAGCATGTATGTATGATCTATAACAAAATACATTTGCAAAAGCATTATAGTAGGACTGACTGCACTTCTTTTTCACTGTCTCTTTCCCTCACTCACTAGTACTTCTAAACTATATTTTCTCTACTACAGGTAATATCTGACACATAATGAATGGATAAAGAAAATGTGGTACATATATACAGTGGAATATTACTCAGCCAGAAAAGGAATGGATTTAAGTCAGTTGAAATGAGATGAATGAAACTAGACTTATACAGAGTGAAGTAAGTCAGAAAGAGAAAAACAAATGCCGTATATTAACACATATATATATGGAATATAGAAAAATGGTACAGATGAACCTATCTGCAGGGCAGGAATAGAGATGCAGACGAACAGGACAAACTTGTGGACACAACAGGGGGAAGAGAGGGTGAGATGGATTGAGAGAGTAACATTGAAACTTATACATTACCTTATGTAAAATAGAGTATGGTAAGCCGCATATAACATAGGGAGCTCAGCCTAGTGCTCTGTGATGACCTGGAGCAGTGGGATGGCGAAATGGGAGGGAGGCTCAAGAGGGAGGGTAAATATGTATAAGTATGGCTGACCACATTGTTGAATGATGGAAGCTAACACAACACTGTGAAGCAATTATCTTCCAATTAAAAATACATTTTTAAAATTTAATGAATGAATATGCTTAAAATTTCTTTAATGATGTGAGCCCTTCTCACTTCTTGAACCTCAGCTCTCATCCTCGTGCTCTGGACCATACCTGAGAGACACACTTACTTATCATGGTTTTTGCAATGACAGTGATGTGAGTTCCCTGAGACATGGAGTCATCACCAACTACATATTCTATTACCTCCAGACTGTCATGCATGATATTTCCCTGGCTTATAATTTTTTCTTCACTCATCAAATCTCTAAATCCTGATATTCTAGAATTATTATCTTAAAAGTAAAGGTCTTCTGAGAGAACCTGAACTAGATTCAGATGTTTGTCCTGTCATCCCATTCTGCCTGGTGTTTCCTCTTAACAAGATATGCAATAGTTGCTAAATTAAAGATGTCTGCATTTTTAGACTTGCTGTCAGGAACGGAATACACTTCCTGCTTAGACAGCATCCTCAGCCTCTAATGTTGTGCCTACTATAAAACAGAGTCTCAGTAAATGTTTGCAAAATGACTGAAGAAGTGTTTCTGAGCTATAAGCATACTGAGGTCAGAGATATGGATCAAATAATCAGTTTTTGAGAAGAAAAGCAAAGGACTTTGAGCATTCTGCATATGCATGGGCTTTCCTGTCATCAAGAAATAACAGTAGCTTCCCAGACACTGTAAAGAGTTCAGTAGACATTCTTTTCCTGTTACTGATAAATTTATTTTTCCTTTGAAAGCATACCATCTTCCATTTTCGTTAGCTCTGCCACTAACTACATATATTTATTTGAAACCTTTTAATGATCAGTTTATTCATCCTCAAAATAGGGAAGAAACTTGTAGACATTGTAAAAATCAAATGACTAGGAACTGAATGCCTAATAAATGTTAGAAGTGATCAGAAATAACAATGAGGTTTATTTTAAAAGATTAGTTACAGATTAGGTTAATAGAACATGCAGAACATCTCTCAGTGTTGTTCCTCACCAGAAATCTTTTCTCCTTGTCCTAGGTTTGGAAGCCTAATATTCATTTAGAATGTACTTAAATCTCACCGTAAGGAAATTACACAAATGAGCTGGAATATTCTCATTCCAAAATTCCCAGAGGAGTGTCCAAGCACAGCCTTGGTCAGGGTTTTATCCCTGTTCTAATCATCTGTGTTTGAAAACGCAGTGATGTTTTAGAGTCATGACATTTGAAAGCTAGCCATGAAACCTTTAACATCCTGGTGAGCCTAAAACCTGCATTGTCATGCTTAAGGATTTCAAGTCAGCCGTTTCCAAATACATTAATACAGAAGTATACAAGATTGACAAAGACACATTCTATGGATGCAGTCAAGCTAGGGGATTACCAAGACTTGGGCAATATGCTGCGTAGTATAAGATAACTGTAAATAGCCAGCTCATTTGCATTAATAACTTTTCTCTATTGTAATTTTATCCCCTTCATACTATTCAGTTTTTCATTTCCTAATTTGCATTTCAACCATAATTCTTGGGCAAAGTTCATCAGTAGATAAGTAATATGTGAAAATTTTTAAATTAAAAGTTACAGGGATGTACCTAGAGATTATTATACTAAGTGAAGTTAAAGCCATACACAGACAAACATCACATGGTATCGCTTCTACATAGAATCTAAAAAATAATAATATGAATGAAATTATTTACAAAATGGAAATAGACTCACACACATGGAAAATAAATTAATAATTATTAAAGGGGAAAGGTGGGAAGGGATAAATTAACAGTTTGGGATAGACATACGCATGTAACTAGGGTTTCCCAGGTGGTTCAAGTGGTAACGAATTTGCCTATCAAAGCAGATGTGGGTTTGATCCCTGGGTTGGGAAGATCCCCTGGAGGAAGGCATGATAAATCCACTCCGGTATTCTTGCCTGGAGAATCCCATGGACAGGGCGGCCTGGCGGGCTACAGTCTTTGGGTCACAAAAGAGTCAGACATGACTTAATGACTAAACAACAACAATAACACACATATACTGTTATAAGTAAAATAGGTAACCAACAATGACCTACTGTAAAGGACAGGGAATTCTACTCAATATCTTATCATAAACTGTAATGGAAGAAAATGTAACAAAAGAATATGCATATATATATATGTATGTATGTATGTATACATACAAAACTGAATCACTCTACATCTGAAAATAACACATTTTAAATCAACTATATTTCAATGAAAATATTTAAAAATTTACAGGTAAGACAGAGATAAAGGTAAACATATATTGTAGGTTTTCAGAAAGCTGAATAAGTTATTTAGTAGCCAACTAAATTTACTAGGATAACATTAGGCTGACATTTTCAAGAACCATTGAGATTTTATCAAAATATATCTTTCCACAGCCACTCTCTGACTCAGACTGTTATTCTGCTGGAGCAGTTTATTCTGAAGCTTATATTGGCTGTCCTGTTGAAGCCAACCTCCCATCACTCCTGTGGATGTGGGCCTAGTATTTGCTTCAGATGTGGTGGGATTAAAAAAAAAAAAAAAAACTATTTGAGAACTTTGCAGCCAGGAATGCTAGGGAGCATGACAGTTTGTGCTTGCTGCTGTGATATACTTTGAAAAACTTCACTGAAAGAAGAGTAAGCACGGTTGCTTAAGCACACAAAAATATATGCCCCAAACTAATCCAGATCTTGATTAGAAAAAAGACATGCTCACACAAAACAGGAAATCAGTTATTTTAAGGAGGATTTTGTAAGATCATAACTTTACTTTATTTTATAACGGTTCCACAAGGGGATAAATTACGGATTATTAGTATCTATAAAAATAAATATTGGGCCAGAAGAATAAAGTCCACTCCCATGAATACTGAGGTATATCCATGGAGTTCAATAACTGATTATCCTAGTAACCAATTTATCTCAAGTTAAAATAAAAAAATATTTAAAGCTATAACACACTGTGATAAAAGGCATTACTTGTCTTTGCTCCTTGCAGCAAGAGATCCAGAATTTACATACATAGATTAAATAGATTTGACAAATAAGAGCATTAAGCTAAGTGATATTAAATGGAAGAAAAGAGTAAGAGATGGCCAGATGATAAAGTCGGGTGAAACCCCATTTCCTGAGCAAAGCACAGCCCAGATGTGGAGACAGTCAGAGGGATAAACTTTTCTATTCACTTAACAAAGAAATTCACCATTGAGTGACTTTCACTTTCAACCAAGAAATTAAGGAAATTCTATTTATTTTCCAGCTTCACTCCTCGCATACCTCATGGCAATGTTGGAACAGAGTGCCTGGGTAGTAGGAGTGAGTATTAAGTCCTGTTTTTGAACTCAGTAGCTCAGTCATGTACAACTCATGTACAGACGTACAACTCACCACATCTGTACAACCCATGTACAACTCATGTACAACATCCCAGGGGCAGTAGCTTGCTAGGCTTCTCTGTTCATGATTGGATTTACCAGAGAAGAGAACTGGAGTGAGCTACCATTTCCCCCTCCAGGAGATCTTCCCCACCCAGGGACCAAACCCACTGTCCCATGGCTCCTGTGGCTCCTGTATTAGCAGGCAGATGCTTTAGGACTGAGCCACTTGGGAAACCCAGTCCTGTCTTGCTGCTAAGTCGCTTCAGCCGTGTCCAACTCTGTGCAAGCCCATAGATGGCAGCCCACTAGGATCCCCCGTCCCTGGGATTCTCCAGGCAAGAATACTGGAGTGGGTTGTCATTTCCTTCTCCAATACAAGAAAGTGAGAAGTGAAAGTGAAGTCGCTTAATCCTGTCCGTCTCTTCGGCACCCCAGGGACTGCAGACTACCAGGCTCCCCCGTCCATGGGATTTTCCAGGCAAGAGTACTGGAGTGGGGTGCCATTACCTTCTCGGAGTCCTGTCTTAAACACCTGGAAATAACAATTGCATAGGACAGTTAGCTTTTGTAGCGCTTGTATTTCTTACCTGCCAACACCATAAAAAGGGCTTTCCAGGTGACTCAGTGCTAAAAAAATCCACCTGCCAATGTGGGAGACACAGGTTCAACCCCTGGGTCTAGGGAGATCCCCTAGAAGGAAATGGGAACCTGCTCCAGTATTCTTTCCTGGAAAATCCCATGGACAGAGGAGCCTGGCTGGTTACAGTCCAAGGGATTGCAGAGAGACGGACATGATTTAGTGACTGAACAGCAATAGCAATGTCATAAAGAGAAGGCTCCATTTGAGACACATGAAAGGTAATGCTCAGTCCCTTTGCTCATTAGAGAAACATATTACCTTTAGTGGATAACACCCAAGCAGGGAGTCTGCACTATTTAAGGGTTTTGTTACTCTCTATTTGAGTATTTTAAGTTACTGATTCAAAGGAAATATTTGCTTCAATTTGCCCTCTATGTTAAAATTATAGCTGTTGGAAAACTACTTCGTCTTATTTCCTTTCAGGCATGGAATATTTCCTACAATTCACTTTTATAACGTTTTTCAATATCCTATTCAGAAATGTTCATGTAAAACTGTTCAAAATTAAAATACGTTCTCTGGTAAAGGAGTTTATAATATGCAATGGTAAATACATTATTAAATCACAGTATCTTGGTATTCTAGTGGGAAGACTTCAGAATATAAATAATAGAAAAAATAGCCATTAATTTTGCTTTATTCCTGAACATTTAATATCAGCATCTCTAAAATTAGTAGTGAATGCTGAATGATTTATAAAATGATCCTTAATAAGAAGCAAAGAAAAAAATTGTGTTACAGGTACAGGTCTGATATAGTTCAATCCATAAGCTTATATCTTATACACACACACACACACACACACACCTGTACAGAGGTAGATAAATTAACATCTCCAGTACAGTAATGAAGGATATACAAAAGGGAAAATTTTGGTAAGAAACCTACTACACAAAACAAATGGGAACCCTTATTTATCAAAAATCACAGAACTGGGCTTCCCTGGTGATTCAGTGGTAAAGAATCTCCTTGCCATGCAAGAGACAGGAGTTTGATCCTTGGTCTAAGAAGATTCCAGGGAGCAAGTAAACTCATCCGCCATGACTACTGAGCCCATGCTCCAGAGCCCGGGATCTGCAGCTCCTGGAGCCTGAGCCTCTAGCCTGCACTCTGCAACAAGAGCCACTGCAGCAAGAAGCCCCAAACAGCAGCTAGAGAGTAGTCCCCTCTTGCCATAACCTGTGAAAAGTCCATAAAGACCTAGCAGAGCCAAAAATGAGTAAGTAACTTTTAATTAATTTAAAAACATCACAGAATTGTTGATAAAAGAAGTGATAATCATATGGTCTGTTCTGAATTTTAGGTTTGATAAATTGTTTCAAAATGTATGACTTAACAAATGAATTCAATTTGATCTGGATAACCACTGTAATAAATTAAGAAAATTAGATAAAGGGATATAAACAATTCATAATTATAAATGAAGCACATAAGATAAATGAGGACACATGAGGGAATCACAATAATCTTTCTTCGGTCTCTCTTTTTAAACTGTATTGAAAGAGAGTATATCAAAGCTTTTAGATTTGCATGATTTTTAAAGAAGTGAATGTTTCAAATCGAAGTAACTTAAAGTTTTCTTCACTCCCTGAAGTGCTGATAGAAATCATGACTTCTCAGAAGGGAAGCTAAATTTTCTGCCTCAGCTCAAATCAATTGGGAATTGAAAATAACTGTCCATAATTGCTTATTACCACTGACCTTGCCTTTCTAGATTGTTGGTTCATGGAAAGTGCCAAGTCAGTCCACAGCAGCACAAATGAAGTAAATGTGTCAACTGATAAGCTTTGTTCTCATTTTCTATTTTGCAACTTCTAATTCCAGGCTAGAAGGAAACATTGTAAGCTTCCGTTTTACAGAGTGAAATTCTTGGTTTACTTGAAGATTATTCAGTGGGTGAAAAATACATGCTTTGCTTTGCTTTGCAGAAATAGAGCAATGGCTTCGGGGTTTACAAGGTTTTAGGGTTTATGCTGATTCTACACACTGTCAACTGTTGATAAAATTGATGGTGGTTTCAAGGGTAGAACTCATATTAACATTTACATTAGTGTTAGGAAAATATGGTGTTAGGAAAACATGGGCTACCCTGGTGGCTCAGTGGTATAGAATCTACCTGCAAATGCAGGAGACTTGGGTTCAATCTCTGGGTCAGGAAATCCCCTGGAGAAGGGAATGGAAACCCACTCCAGTATTCTTGCTTGGGAAACCCCATGGACAGAAGAGCCTGGTGGACTGAAGTCTGTGGGTCGTAAAGAGTCAGGCAGGACAACTCAGGCACCGAGCACACATGCGCCTCTTAAACTAAGGCATCTGTTCACTGCCAGCCTGATTGACGCAGGCAGCATGAGGCCTCTGAGCTTCTGGGGACAGAGAAGGCCCACAGATGGTCCATGTGCACTGTGAACAAGAAAGGAAAACGGAAAAGTACTCAGAGATTTACTCTGCTTCAAGAACACAATTTTATAAATGAATGTGTAATGGCTAATTCTAAGATCACAACATTTTACACTGCATTTGACTTTCTTCTGTACATCATATGATATGGAAACTAAAAGGAATATGCTAAACATTTCAGCATTAGGCCACGCTTTCCTCAAAGCACTTTTTTTCTTTCCAGACTGAACAGTTGTATATGGTATGTTGCAGCTGAATGCCATGTTGAAGTGAAAGTGTTAAAAAATCTTCTAAATGAAATTATTTTTGAGCTTCAGTTGCCATAACAACTTCCTTTGCTTTTCAAATAATGTTGAATTAAATATGATACAGCATATGCTTCATATAGGCAATGAAATCATAAGCAGTGACATTCAGTATAAAACATTAAAGAAAAAATAACTTGCAGAGGAACTTATGATTCGAAGGATGAATTTCAACTGTAGTAATTAACCAGAAGTATAACCCAATTCACACATTTTCTTTCATAAATATTGCTCCTTCTCTTAACATAAGAAGCCCTTTTGCTTCCTTGCCCTATTTCTGAATGTTCTTTTTTTTTTTTTTTTAAGTTACAGCACTCAAAGGACTTGAATTTGAACAAACTTTGGGAGATAGTGGAGGACAGAGGAGCCTGGCAGGCTACAGTGCATGGGGCTGCAAAGAGTCGGACACAACTTAGGAACTGAACTATAACAACAGCAGGTAATGAGAGCTGTTTTCAGAGCTGTTTTAATTTCACAGCCAACTGCTGGAAACTTTTCTGTCCTTTTCTTTCACCAAATTTTTCAAAGTTTTTCTTTAAGGGTCCCTGCTAATTCAAACAGTCTACAGCTTATTAATCACTGTAAACTTAGAAATTCATATCTTAGCCAAATTTTCTTCCTATGAGTTATACAGGAAGCATTTTTCTCCTGTAAAAGTACATGGGTTATAAAGTTGCTAAAAGGAAGTAGCGTAATTTACACACCAATTTAAAAATAAAAAAGCACAACAAACAAGTATGTCTCTTCTTTCAAATATACATTTTGTCCAAGATATTACTACACATTATACATTGGACAAGTTATGATGTAAATTTAAATTATTTTGCTATAGTATTAGTAATGGCTTACATTGCTTTATTTTAAACCTTGAAATAGGCTAGATTATTTAGTTTGAAAATGCTTCCTTTACATTGAGGTTAGATTGAGAATGCTAACAGAAAAATTAAGTAGCTTGTTAGGGAGGAAAATATCAGAAAATTGCTTAGAAAATAGAGGAAGTATACAAATTTGTATGTCCTCAAGTATTATCACAGCTTCCTGGGTAGCTCAGTGGTAAAGAATCCACCTGCCAACTCAGGATCTGCAGGTCTGATCCCTGGGTTGGAAGATCCTCTGAAGAAGGAAACGGCAACCTATTCCAGTATTCTTGCCTGGGGAATCCCATTGACAGAGGAGCCTGGCAGACTAGTTCACAGGGTCTCAAAGAGTCAGACACGACTGAGCAATTGAGCATATAAGTGAAAAAAAAAATCATAATAATATCACACTGTCTACACACATAGTCTTTCAACTCACTAATCAACCATTAGTGTATACTACATGCCTAACAGAAAGAGAACAAAATAAACACTTTTAACACAACATATGTATAAGTATTTTTAAATATTTCAACATTATAATATATAGCACATGACACATAAGTATAATGCTACCACCATTAGGTTCAAATAAGCCATGCAAAATAAAATATATCTTTATAAATGATATTTTGTGTTATATCCCTATTCCAGTGAGCATTCATCAATAATTTCAATATTTCTCTCTCTTAAGGTAATATATTAGTGTATATATTTTTAAGATTTTATTTTTTCAGAGCTGTTTCAGTTTCACAGCCAACTGCTGGAAACTTTTCTGTCCTTTTCTTCCACCAAATTTTTCAAAGTTTTTCTTTCAGGGTCCCTGCAAATTCAAACAACCTACAGCTTATTAATCACTGTAAATTTAGAAATTCATATCTTAGCCAAAGTTTCTTCCTAGAAAGTTACATATTCAGATATATATTATATATATATAATATATATATATGTGTGTGTATACATTTATATACACATATACATAAATATATATATATGGTCTTCCCTGTTGGCTCCACAAGTGAAGAATCCGCCTGCAATGCAGGAGACATAGGTGACATAGGTTCAATCCCTGGGTCAGGAATATCCCAGGATCAGGAAATGGCAACCCACTCAGTCTTCTTGCCTGGGAAATCCCATGAACAGAGGGGCCTGGTGGGCTACAGTCCACAGGGTTGCAAAGAGTCGGACAGGACTGAGCACACAGCACACACACATAATTATGATATGTAATTGTTGAATATACTCTCTGAAGTTACACCCACTGAAAGAATTCCCGGTAACCACTGCTCCCCAGCATGAAGTTGTAAATACAACAAATTTTAATGAAAAGACTGTTTGCAGAGGGGTGAGATGAGTTAAGGGAGACAATAAATGATGGTGAAACACTGAGGAGTTAGCCACAGTGGAATTATATTAAAATTACAAGGTTGTATAAGAATCTGGTGAGAGCTGTAGCTGAGATCAATGGCTGTCAGGGACTGCAGGCGATATATCCAATGAGGATATACCTGTTTATAGCCTCTCTACAGTCCTTTCTGTTGGCAAACTCCAGGCAGTCTCTCCTCCCCTCTCCCTCTCGCCCTGGTGGTCTTCTTCTTATTCTCCTTTTCGTTCTTCTCCCCAGAATTAGAGATCGAGTTTACAGAGCAAAAGCTTAATGAAGTGTCTAAAATCATGTGTGTAGGTGGTGAGGAGAGCAATGATATCCTAAGTCATTAATATTCTCTTGGTGTTCATTTGCTTAGTTTGGCAACTTGTAAGAACGAAAAACTGTTATCTTAAAAAAAAAAATAGTTAAGTCAAGAGTAGTAAATGACTGAGGTGTGTGAGAAACAGTGTATCAAGCAAAGCAAGTCTGTATCAGTTCAGTTCAGTTCAGTCTCTCAGTTGTGTCCAACTCTTTGTGACCCCATGAATCACAGCACACCAGGCCTGCCTGTCCATCACCAACTCCCGGAGTTCACTCAGACTGACGTCCATCGAGTCAGTGATGCCATCCAGCCATCTCATCCTCTGTCGTCCCCTTCTCCTGCCCCCAATCCCTCCCAGCATCAGAGTCTTTCCCAATGAGTCAACTCTTTGCATGAAGTGGCCAAAGTACTGGAGTTTCAGCTTTAGCATCATTCCTTCCAAAGAAATCCCAGGGCTGATCTCCTTCAGAATGGACTGGTTGGATCTCCTTGCAGTCCAAGGGACTCTAAAGAGTCTTCTCCTACACCACAGTTCAAAAGCATCAATTCTTCGGCACTCTGCCTTCTTCACAGTCCAACTCTCACATCCATACATGTCTGTACAATGCCAGCCAATTCAATCCTGCAGGCAAGGGATACTGGTACATTCTACAAGAATGTGCATATATTCTGTCATTCAACAATTCTGTATCTTGAAGCTCTGTGCTGTTTTACACAAGTGCAGAGCAAGATACTACATTGTATGGTTTATAGTCTTCAGAGGGAGCACAGTTGTGTACTTCTGAAAGGTGTGTCACGATTCTGACATTTCAGCCAGTCCCCACACCCAGGAATATATTTGGTGGCAAAAGTCCACCTGTCCTGCAGGTCACTTCTGAGTGATGCCAAGTGGCTGGGAGGACAGCAACTATATGAGTGGGCATTCATGTCGATGCGTATGGTGTTTACAAACTGCAATTCAAACTAAGAAGCCAGATGAATTTTGCTTGTAAATATTTGCAATCTGTTACTTAGATAATTGCTTCATCCACATCGGGGTATATTTTTAGGCTTCTAACAACGCAGACAGGCTCACTTGCCATAGTGCAGTGAGAGATGTTTATTTAACACCAGTACTAAATGTAACAAAACACTCACTATATTAATTATCTTAACTTATTTGAAAGAACAGAACCATGAGTTTACAATACATCTTTTGTGTCTTTAAGCAAGATGAATACTGGTTTGGTGGTTTTATTTCTTATGGTGTATCTTCCTGATTTTCTCTGAATTCTGGATTTAAAAACAAGCTAGAAATGTCTCTCCTCTTTACCATCAAGAAGAACTTGAGTAGAATTGGAATTCTTTAGTTCTTAAGCATTTCTTAGTATTTACCAGTCAAGTCATCTGAGCCTGTCATTATCTTTATAGTTAATTTGTAACTACAAATACACATTTTAAATAGGTATGTTGATATAGTTTCTGTATTTCCCCTTTAGTCAGCTTAGTAGTTTGTGTTACATAAGGAGTTTTTTTTTTTTCCCCCATTTTGTGTAATGACTTTAATTTATGGGCATAAATTGAAGAATTTTCATTAAACATTGTGTACATCACCACACTATGTCTCAGTTCAGTTCAGTTCAGTTGCTCAGTCGTGTCCAACACTTTGCAATACACGCCAGGCCTCCCTGTCCATCACTAATTCCCAGAGTTTACCCAAACTCAAGTCCATTGAGTCGGTGATGCCATCCAACAGTCTCATGCTCTGTTGTCCCCTTCTCTTGCCTTCAATCTTTCCCAGCATCAGGGTCTTTTCAAATGAGTCAGCTCTTTGCATCAGGTGGCCAAAGGATTAGAGTTTCAGCTTCAACATCAGTCCTTCCAGTGAACATTCAGGACTGATTTCCTTTACGATGGACTGGCTGGATCTCCTTGCAGTCCAGGGGACTCTCAAGAGTCTTGTCCAACACTACAGTTCAAAAGCATCAATTCTTTGGCGCTCAGCTTACTTTATAGTCCAACTCTGACATCCATACATGACTACTGGAAAAACAAAAGCTTTGACTAGATGGCCTTTTGTTGACAAAGTAATGTCTCTGCTTTTTAATATGCTGTCTAAGTTGGTCACAACTTTTCTCCCAAGGAGTAAGTGTCTTTTAATTTCATGGCTGCAGTCACCATCTGCAGTGATTTTGGAGCCCCCCAAAATAAAGTCTGACACTGTTTCCACTGCTTCCCCATCTATTTGCCATGAAGTGATGGGACCAGATGCCATGATCTTCATTTTCTGAATGTTGAGTTTTAAGCCAACTTTTTCACTCTCCTCTTTCACTTTCATCAAGAGGCGCTTCAGTTCTTCTTCACTTTCTGCCATAAGGATGGTGTCATCTGCATATCTGAGGTTATTGATATTTCTCCCAGCAATCTTGATTCCAGCTTGTGCTTCTTCCAGCCCAGAATTTCTCATGATGTACTCTGCATATAAGTTAAATAAGCAGGGTGACAATATACAGCCTTGACGTACTCCTTTCTCAATTTGGAACCAGTCTGTTGTTCCATGTCCAGTTCTAACTGTTGCTTCTTGACCTGCATGCAGGTTTCTCAAGAGGCATGTTAGGTGGTCTGGTATTCCCATCTCTTTCAGAATTTTCAAGTCTATTGTGATCCACACAGTCAAAGGCTTTGGCATAGTCCATGAAGCAGAAGTAGATGTTTTTCTGGAACTCTCTTGCTTTTTTGATGATCCAGAGGATGTTGGCAATTTGATCTCTGGTTCCTCTGCCTATTCTAAACCCAGCTTGAACATCTATAAGTTCACGGTTCACGTATTGCTGAAGCCTGGCTTGGAGAATTTTGAGCATTACTTTACTAGCATGTGAGATGAGTGCAATTGTGTAGTAGTTTGAACATTCTTTGGCATTGCCCTTCTTTGGGATTGGAATGAAAACTGACCTTTTCCAGTCCTGTGCTGCTGACTTTTCCAAATTTGCCTGCATATTGAGTGCAGCACTTTCACAGCATCATCTTTTAGGATTTGAAAGAGCTCAGCTGGAATTCCATCACTTCCACTATCTTTGTTCGTAGTGATGCTTCCTAAGGCCCACTTAACTTCACATTCCAAGATGTCTGGCTCTAGGTGAGCCAGAAACTATGTTTAAAATAGGTCAAAAATTTCAGTTCATAAACTCTGATTTTCAAAGTTGTGACAATATTGGACTCATAATCACTGCGGTGCTGTAGATTAACTATGGCAATAGGAGCTTACTTGTCAGACAAAACGACTATGCCAATGACTGAGTTGAAATGAAGTACTGAGTTGCCCAAGTAACTCATTCAGATTTTTCTGTGCCATCTTACAGAAACACCGAACCAACTTTTTGGCCAACCCAAAGTTATACAGAAATGGCAGTGCGTGTTGCTGCCACAACATGAGGTGACTGCTTTAAACATACTAAGCAGAGAATACAGGTCAGGGTGCAACCAAGGCAAGTATGAGGAGACCCTAGTTAAACTAGAGAAAAAGGAGGCTGTGTCACCCAATATAGGTTTCTTCACTTTCACAAAAGATGCGTTTGAGCAAACTCTGGGAGATGAGGGGAGAACAGAGGAACCTGATGTGCTGAAGTCTGTGGGGTCGCAGAGCCGGACACAACTTAGTAACTGAACAGCAACAACAACACTTACACAAAGAATGCGATTTTGTCTCACTAGTTTCATCTTTTTAATAGGTTCAACTTAAAAACTAGGCAATATATAACAAAGGTGACCTCATTGCTCCACCACTAATCAGTGTTTTAACTTTGTCTCATTCTTTCCTTTCCATTATTCAGAATTTTTTCCTCTCAGAGGAGTTCAATACAAGTATATAGTGTCTAAGTAATGTTAAACAGTTTCATACCTCTTTGTAAAGCATTTCATTTTAAATAGTGATGTAAGTGGCCTGAGTTATTTATAAATTTTCAAATCTCTTATTAAAGGAAATAGGTTGGCTGTTTAGCTAAGCCACCAGAGATTCCTAATGCATAGGGTCTTCCCTGAGGACTGCATTGAATTGTCTTTCTTTTGTTTCATCTTGAAAAGCCTTCTTTCAGGTGGCTGTTTGGGGCCCTGTGATCCTGATTCTCTCTGTCATAAATCAATTTTGAGCAGTGCTACTGGGAAAACTTCGAGTGTATTATGCTTCCCAATGTGTAGCATACCTTCTCTGAATATAAATTAATTGAGAAATATCCACCCCACTGTGACAGTCACATTGTTTTTTAAGAGGAGCCCCCCTCTCTGGAGAGCTGGCAGTGTTCCAAGAAGGCCTGGCTTTGGATTACCTGAGTAAAAGCTACTGCCGGAAATGAAGCACAGAAATTCCATCAGGGGCATTATCCTCAGAGCAATCCATCACATCACATGTTGTTTCTGCTCTATGCTACTTGATGTATATCTAATTCTAACCCAGTAGACACCATATTTGTGCTTAAGCAGTGTGAGTTGATCATTATAAGAAATCCACTTGCATAAAGCTTAGAGGTTCCAGACAGTATGCTCTCCATGTTACAAATTAAAGGGTGCATTTTTCTATTAAATTGAATATTTCTAAGGGAGGATAAGAACTGTGCTCTCAACAAGCAGCCATGGATGAATATTGTTTAGTCACTAAGTCCTGTCTAACTCTTTGTGACCCCATGGACTGTAGCCCGCCAGGCTCCTCTATCTATGGCATTTTTCAGGCAAGAACACTGGAGAGGGTTGCAAAGGACGTGGACCTGACTGAGTGCACCTGCATCCACACATTCACATGCATATATACATGTATAAATGCCTTTATATATGAAAGACATATAATATAGAATTATTTTTGGTATATACTCTATATTACGTGCTGTGCTATGCTCAGTTGCTCAGTTGTATCTGACTCTTTGTGACTGCATGGACTGTAGCCTGCCAGGCTCCTCCATCCATGGGATTCTCCAGGCAAGAATTCTGGAGTGGGTAGCCATTTCCTTCTCCAGAGGATCTCCCCAAACCCAGGTCTCCTGCATTGCAAGTAGATTCTTTACTGTTTGAGCCACCAGGGAAGCCTCCTAACCCCATGGAGCCATATTAAGTTACAGTATGCTCTAATTTTGATGTTAGTCTCTATTATACTCAAGAAATACCTTAGCAACTTTTACTTGGGAATGCATAGGAGTGGTTTGTCTTTTTTTTTTTTTTTTCCAGCAGAATGAAACACTAAAAGCAACTTGATATAAATAAAACTGATTTTAATGCATCATTGTGCTCAAAAGAAAAAAAAAAGTATTAAAATCACCTACTCAACCCTCCTTCCCCCAAACAAGAGAGTAGACAGAAGTAATGTATGTGAAGATACTGGCTGAGAGAAATAAGTAAACTTGAGAGACCCCAATGTCTGGGAGCAGATGCCTTTATCAGCATTGCCTCTCTTCAGGAGCCCTGGGCCAGAAGCAAAGTGGAAGAACACCCTGAGTCTCACACTTAATCCAGGAATGCTCAACGGGTGCAAAGGTCTCACTGTTCAACTCTCAAACTTCCCAGTGGAAGACTTCAATTGTCTCTCGTTGGAATTAGCCTAATGAGTCCCCACAATAAAAGTACAGATATGAACTCATTACTAACAATTGCCAAATAAGAAACAAGTAGTTATGAATAGACTCACAGAAAAAAAAAAAAAGAACATATTTGGAACCTTAGGACTTTTATACTCTGGAATATAGAAAATATATTTAAAATAAGTGTACACAAATGTTTACAGAGAAAAGGATGGTCATGCAACAGGGGACTATTGAGATGTTTATGACAATGTAAATAAAAACCCAACTTTTTTATAAGCTAAAAGCATATTAATATATAAAAGGTAAAATTTAAATTAATGGTAAATTAATGGTAAAGTAGCATATAAAGTACGGCTGAAGAGAGAATTACTGAACCTTGGGGTAGACTGAAAACCCACTCTGCAGTTAGACGTGTGGCCCTCTATTAAAGCAGCTGGGTTCAGTTTGTCATTTTAGGACCTCAGACTTACATGTTTGTGGTCATCTGCTATGCATCAGCAGAAAATTAATACAGGGTATTAGTTGACTGCATGCTTAGTCACTCAGTCATGCCTGACTCTTTGCAACCCCATGGACTGTAGCCCACCAGGCTCTTCTGTCTATGGAATTTTTCAGGCAAGAACACTGGGACGGATTGCCATTTCCTACTCCAGTGGATCTTCCCAGCCCAGGGATTGAACCCACGTCTCTTGTGTGTCCTGCATTGCAAGGCAAATTCTTTACCACTGCACGACATGGGAAGCCCAAGTTTACATTATAGGATAACTGTAAAATTTCAAACATAAGAGAAGCAACTTAAAAGCTGGCAGAGAGTAAAAACACATCTATAGATAACACTGATGTTGGACATTTTATTAGCAATAAATGGAAACATAAAGAGTGTGAATAATAACTTCAAATTGCCTACAGGAAATAATTTGCAACTTAGAACTGCACATGACATAATTCTCTAACAAGAATGAAACAAACATCTCCAGTTTAACTGGAGTCAAAGAGCATTTTTAACCAGCAAACTTCTCCTTAGGCAATTTTTAAAAATACGTGGAAGAAGCCAAATGATCTTAGCAGTATGATCTGAAACAGGAAAAAAAAAGATGAACAAAAATTTGATAAAGATAAATAGAAACAAACATTATGAATGAAATAACATGAATAAAAATAATGTCTAACTGATACGATTAAAAAATGAACAAAACTAACCTGAATTGCCCATGTTTCCCTGAGGAAGAGTTTGAGCAAAGAGAAAACTCATTTTACAGGCAGATATGAGAGAGATGGTTAATATTTAGTGAATGTCTGATATGTACCAGACACTGTGCATACCTTTTACAAGTCTTATTCAATACTCAAAGCAGCCTTATGCATATACTATTAACAGTATTCCCATTTTGAAATAGAAGAAAGCAAGGCATAGAAAGTAGAGTTAGACTCCAAAATGGGCAGACAGGTCACAGTAACTATGCTTTGACCCCTAAATGTGTCATATTGCAAATGTTTTTAAATGGTCAGCTATAAATTGGCACTTGCCATTGGTATTGCCATCTGCCTCTACAAGGATTAAATCATATGCTGCTGAAGCTGTCAATTTTCAACAGTCCCTGAAAGAAGTTCAAGGTAGAGAGCAGAAAAGAGTCACTCTGTGCTCTAGTTAGATATTTTCAGGAGATGATTTTATGAGCACAGTTATTGCATATCCTCGTATCTAGATAAGCACTAAAACTCTTCATGATGGCTTCTATTCCTTGTAACTAATGGCAAACTTCTGCAAAAAAAAAAAAAATGTGCTTGATTACATGCACTCCTTCTTTGCCAAAATTACATATAGACTGACTTTTGGTCCTGTCTCTTTGCAACAGTTTCTCAGAGCTATCTGAAACACTGTATCCCAGGCTATAGTGCTCATTTTGCCCCCAATTAAACTTAACTCACAACTCTCACTTTGTGCATTTTTTTTTTAACTGACATAGGTTACTTGAAGCATTTATATAAGGACTTTCTTATCTTTTATGGCCAGAGGAGGCAGGGAGGAATACTCTTAACAGAAGTATTGATAGAAGAAATGGAAATATATTTTAAAAAATTATCAATTATTTGTAAACCAGTCATTTAATTTTTAAAGCATTTAGATTATTAAGTATTTACCTATACTAGACCAGACCAACTATCTGACAAATGTCAGCATAATAAACACTGTTAAGGGAATGGTCATGGTCTAATGGGAATGCATTTCAGCTCTATTATTCTGTATTTGAGTGACTCTGGGTCATCCTGAGTTTTTGACTTTTAAAAATGTTATAAATTGGGTGGATAAAACCAAAAGCTCCACCAATTAGCCACAGGACACAATAACAAAATTAGAAAATAGTATTTAAAAATAAGGATTAAAACCATGGGTGAATCCTCTGGGTAAGATAATCATGTAAACTTCTTAAAGATGATCATGTTGTTTTATAGACAGAGAAAAAGCAAAAAGTATTTTTATTTTTTGTTTTTGCCCCATTACATAAAATCCCAAGGAGAATGGAAGCATCAAATTCATTATGGTGTTCTAATTAAGAATGGATTTGTCAGACATCTAATGCTGCTGCTGTTGCTAAGTAGCTTCAGTCATGTCCGAGTCTGTGCAATCGCATAGACGACAGCCTACCAGGATCCTCTCTCCCTGGGATTCTCCAGGCAAGCATACTGGAGTGGGTTGCCATTTCCTTCTCCAGTGCCTGAAGGTGAAAAGTGAAAGTGAATTCATTCAGTCTGTCCGACTCTTCGGGACCCCAGGGACTGCAGCCTACCAGGCTCCTCCATCCATGGGATTTTCCAGGCAAGAGTACTGGAGTAGGGTGCCATTGCTTTCTCCACAAACATCTAATACTATGGAATAAAGAGTAATAGCTTGTATTCATTCTATATCTGTCTTTTCTTTTGAACCAGAAGTACTTCACTATCCATTTAAAACCTTTATTTTATGCCACACTAACTACAGTATTTATTAAATATCTTCTTCCAGAAGAAAACTTAAAAGTACTCAAAATTTGGAGGCATGGAACACCTAACTATTCCTTATTACCCTTTAGAGGTGCTATCTGGGACAAAAGGATTTATTCACAACAAATATGCTTGTTCTAAAGGGAAGGAGAGGCTTCCCTGATGGCTCAGTGGTGAAGAATCTGCCTGCCAACGCAGGAGATGTGATTCTGATCACTCGTCTGGGAATTAACATCCCACATGCCACAGGGCAGCTGAGTCAGGCACCACAACTACTGAAACCCACGAACCTAGAGCCCGTGCTTTGCAACAAGAGAAGCATCACAGTGAGAAGCTCACAAACTACAACTAGAGAGTAGCCCCTGCTCTCAGCATCTGGAGAAAGTCTGGGCAGCAATGAAGACCCAGCGAAGCCAAAGCAAGTGAATAAAGGATATGCTGCTGCTGCTGCTGCTAAGTCGCTTCAGTCGTGTCCGACTCTGTGAGACCCCATAGACGGCAGCCCACCAGGCTCCCCCGGGCCTGGGATTCTCCAGGCAAGAACACTGGAGTGGGTTGCCATTGCCTTCTCCAATGCATGAAAGTGAAAAGTGAAAGTGAATCGCTCAGTCCTATCCGACTCTTCGCGACGCCACGGACGGCAGCCCACCACGTTCCTCCATCCATGCGATTTTCCAGGCAAGAGCACTGGAGTGGGCTGCCATTGCCTTCTCTGTAGAGGACATGCATCTCTGCTTTTATATTCAGGGTAATGGCAGTGTCTACTTTTGAAATACGTAAGCTATTTATTTGTTTTTATTTATTGTTCTGGTTTTCATTGACAGCACAACACCAGACAGCAGTCAATAAGAGAAGCACCATCTGCAGTGACTTTGGAAGCAATCATAAAACAGAATAAAAGTCGATCTGTTCTTATTATTACGGTATTATTACTGTGAGTCAGTGCCTCAGGACAATTTCAGTGACTAAGTGCTTGCCCTTGCCCAGGCAGGCCACTCTCACCAACCTCACTGTCCACCTGCTTGCTCTGTGAACTCTTGAATCTCATCGCCCTACAAATATACTTGGATTTGGAAATCCTCAGGTCTCTCAGTTTTATGTCAACAGAACGGGAGCAGATTAAAACGTGTGATAACACCCGAGTAACTTACTGGTAAAATTATGATGCTACTGTTTACATCATGATTAAATAAAAACATACTATTTCAGAACTAGAAGCTGTAGAATTAAAAAGAAACTATTAAGGTCCTATTGAATAAACCAGTCTACCAGTTGTGATGGTTTCTTATATTAAGTGTGCTTAATATATATTTTCTTATATTAAGAGTGCAAAACAGCTAAATATTCAGATAACTGGAAATCCATATTATTCATTTGCTGTTCTATTTTTATATATTTGCAGTGACAACTGCATTTCCAAAATGCAAGTATACACATTGTTATTTTACTGCAAAACTTTGTACTTTCTAGCTACTTGGGATAATTTCAAGATCCTTTATTATCTTACGTTTTCAGAATACTTCGAAAGCTGAAATAAAACACTGAAGGCCTAGGGCACCCAGGCCTTGTCTAAGAAGGGATTTTAAGATGAGGAATTTGCACGGACATTGTCATTAAAATGCACCACATCATTTGAAGAGCAGCTGCAGAAAAATGTACATGTCCCTTTGAATAGCTACTCTCAACTCTAAAAGGGAATTCCAGAGGCTGATGCTGAACTTGTTGTTCAGTCATTAAGTCATATCCAACACTTTGTGACCCCTTGGATTGCAGCACACCAGGCTTCTCTGTTCTTCACTATCTCCCAAGTTTGCTCAAACTCAAGTCCGCCGAGTCGATGATGCCATCCATCCATTTCATCCTTTGCTGCCCCATTCTCCTGCCCTCAGTCTTTCCCAGCATCAGGGCCTTTTCCGGGGAGCTGGCTCTTTGCATCAGGAGGCCGAAGCATTGGAGCTTCAGCTGCTTCCGCGTCAGTGCTTCTGTTGCGAAGTCCTTCTGTTGAAAAGGCTCTAGGCCCTGATCAGACTTTCAAACCTGGGGATCCAACAAAGGGACTTAGAATGGCCAGGGACTCTGACTTTGAAGGGCAGTGGGATCTGATTACAGAACTTCCACAGGACTGGGGGAAACAGACTCTTGGAGAGTATGAACAAAACTTTGTGAGCACCAAGACCCAGGGGAGAGAAGCAGTGATCCCCCAGGAGACGCGGAATCGGAAGACCCAGGGGAGAGAAGCAGTGATCCCCCAGGAGACGCGGAATCGGGCATTTCTGAATACCTGGCAGACTCTGGTGGTTAACTTCTTCAACAGAAACAGAATTTATAATTTGTCAAAACCTATTGTTGGTGTAGAATGGCATTTGTCCTGCTAAATTTGGAGCATAAAGACCCAAATGTATCGTTGCTAGATTTAAACAAATATTCAACTCAACTCTACCTAGATGAAGACTGATGCGGGCACATGTTTTCAGTAAGAACAAGAGAAAATTCTTCTTTATGGTAACTTAGTGACATTAAGTTATTTTAGTATAAAAGAAAAAATTATAAAAGACAGCTATTTATTTTTCATTTATCACCTTACTGGTCTAATGTAACTTCAATATATTGCTTTCTCCCTTAAATTCTATCTTGTTAATCTACATTTATTTTCAAAAATATTTATCCAGTTTGCATTTCCTTCCACTTTTCTTGCACAATGTTCTTATACTGAGATCCTTACAGCTTTTCCTGGGATGTTGGCAGATCAGAAAAGAGACACAAGATGGCTGGATCTTAAACAAATTTAATTATACTCTTTTGTTTTCTCATCGAAATGGACTATAAATAATTAAATAGCATGAAAGGACACAACATCTCTGGTAGTTGGGAGGAAGTTTTATTTTTAATATTTTTATTTTTATATTTATATTTTTTTATTTTTACTTTATTTTACTTTACAATACTGGATTGGTTTTGCCATACATTGACATGAATCCACCACGGGTGTACATGCGTTCCCAAACTTGAACCCCCCTCCCACCTCCCTCCCCGTAACATCTCTCTGGGTCATCACCGAGCACCAGCCCCAAGCATGCTATATCCTGCGTTGGACATAGACTGGCGATTCGAATCTTACATGATAGTATACCTGTTACAATGCCATTCTCCCAAATCATCCCACCCTCTCCCTCTCCCTCTGAGTCCAAAAGTCCATTATACACATCTGTGTCTCCTTTGCTGTCCTGCATACAGGGTCGTCATTGCCATCTTTCTAAATTCCATATATATGTGCTAGTATACTGTATTGGTGTTTTTCTTTCTGGCTTACTTCACTCTATAATTGGCTCCAGTTTCATCCATCTCATCAGAACTGATTCAAATGAATTCTTTTTAACGGCTGAGTAATACTCCATTGTGTATATGTACCACAGCTTTCTTATCCATTCATCTGCTGATGGACATCTAGGTTGTTTCCATGTCCTGGCTATTATAAACAGTGCTGCGATGAACATTGGGGTACATGTGTCTCTTTCAATTCTGGTTTCCTTGGTGTGTATGCCCAGAAGTGGGATTGCTGGGTCATAAGGTAGCTCTATTTGCAATTTTTTAAGGAATCTCCACACTGTTCTCCATAGTGGCTGTACTAGTTTGCATTCCCACCAACAGTGTAAGAGGGTTCCCTTTTCTCCACACCCTCTCCAGCATTTATTGCTTGCAGATTTTTGGATCGCAGCCATTCTGACTGGTGTGAAGTGGTACCTCATTGTGGTTTTGATTTGCATTTCTCTAATAATGAGTGATGTTGAGCATCTTTTCATGTGTTTGTTAGCCATCCGTATGTCTTCTTTGGAGAAATGTCTATTTAGTTCTTTGGCCCATTTTTTGATTGGGTCGTTTATTTTTCTGGAATTGAGCTACATAAGTTGCTTGTATATTTTTGAGATTAGTTGTTTGTCAGTTGCTTCATTTGCTATTATTTTCTCCCATTCAAAAGGCTGTCTTTTAACCTTGCTTATAGTTTCCTTTGTTGTGCAGAAGCTTTTAATTTTAATTAGATCCCATTTGTTTATTTTTGCTTTTATTTCCAGAATTCTGGGAGGTGGATCATAGAGGATCCTGCTGTGATGTATGTTGGAGAGTGTTTTGCCTACGTTCTCCTCTAGGAGTTTTATAGTTTCTGGTCTTACATTTAGATCTTTAATCTATTTTGAGTTTATTTTTGTGTGCGGTGTTAGAAAGTGATCTAGTTTCATTCTTTTACAAGTGGTTGACCAGTTTTCCCAGCACCACTTGTTAAAGAGATTGTCTTTACTCCATTGTATACTCTTGCCTCCTTTGTCAAAGATAAGGTGTCCATATGTGTGTGTGGATTTACCTCTGGGCTTTCTATTTTGTTCCATTGATCTATATGTCTGTCTTTGTGCCAGTACCATACTGTCTTTTTTTTTTTTTAAATATAAATTTATTTTATTATTTTTATTTATTTATTTATTTATTTTTTTTTAAATTTTAAAATCTTAAATTCTTACATGCGTTCCCAAACATGAACCCCCCTCCCACCTCCCTCCCCACAACATCTCTCTGGGTCATCCCCATGCACCTGCCCCAAGCAAGCTGCACCCTACGTCAGACATGGACTGGCGTTGATGACTGTGGCTTTTAAAATTTTGTTTTTAATTGGAGAATAATTGCTCTACAATGTTGTGTTGGTTTCTGCCATCTATCAACATGAGTGAACCATAAGTATACATATGTTCCCTCCCTCTGGAACATCCCTCCCACTTCCCACCCCATCCCACCCCTCTAGATTGTCACGAAGCACTTGATTTGAGCTCCCTGCATCATCCAGTAAATTTCTACTGGCTATCTTATTTTATACGTGGTAATGTATGTGTTTCAATGCCACTCCCTTAATTCATTCCACCTCACACCAGTCAGAAAGGACATCATCAAAAAATCTACAAACAATAAATGCCAGAAAGGGTGTAGAGGAAAAGGAATCCTCTTGCACTCTTAGTGGGAATGCAAATGGATACAGCCACTATGGAGAAGAATATGGAGATTCCGTAAAAACCTAGGAATAAAACTGACATATGACTCAAAATTCCACTCCTGGGCATATACCCTGAGGAAACCACAATGACATAGACACATGTACCCCAATGTTCACCGCAGCACTGTTTACAGTAGCCAGGACATGGAAACAGTCTAACTCTCCATCCACAGATGAATGGGCCAAGAAGTTGTGATACATATACACAGTGGAATATTATTCAACCATTAAAAAGGTGAACTATTTTAAATTTATATAATCACAGTATTAACCTCTAAGATCTGTAATTTATTCTTTTTTCAAGCAGGCTTTTGTTTGCATTTTGTTTTGCTTTCCTGAGTTTTTCAACATACATTGTTCTTTTTAGAGAAGATTCAGATTCACAGGAAAATTGAGAGGAAGGTACAAGATTTCCCTATATATTCTGCATCACTAAAAAAGCACAGCCTCCCTCATAATCAACATCCCCCACCTGAGAGGTACATATTTTGCAATTCATGAAGCTACAATGACATACCATAGTCACTCAAGGTCCATAGATTTCCCATCGTTCACTCTTAATTTTGTATATTCCCTGGGTTCTATAAAATATATAATGACTGATTCAAATATATACTTTCTATGGCTGAGCAATATTCCATTGTATATATGTACCATGACTTCTTTATCCATTCCTCTGTCCATGGACATCTAGATTGCATCCATGTCCTTCAGTTCAGTTCAGTTTAGTTGCTCAGTCGTGTCTGACTCTTTGCGACCCCAAGGACTGGAACATGCCATGCTTCCCTGTCCATCACAAACTCCTGGAACTTGCTCAGACTCATATCCATTGAGTTGGTGATGGCTATCCAACTGTCTCATCCTCTGTCATCCCATTCTTCTCCTGCCTTCAATCTTTCCCAGCATCAGGGTCCTTTACAAGGAGACAGTTCTTCACATCAGTTGGTCAAAGTATTGGAGCTTCAGCTTTAGCATCAGTCCTTCCAATGAATAGGACTCATCTCCTTTAGGATTAACTGGTTTTATCTCCCTGCTGTCCAAGGGACTCTCAAGAGTTTTCTCCAACACCACAGTTCAAAAGCATTAATTATTTGGCCCTCAGTTTTCTTTATGGTCCAACTCTCACATCCTTACATGACTACTAGAAAAATCATAGCCTTGAATAGATGAACTTTTGTCGGTAAAGTAAAGACTCTGCTTTTTAAAATGCTGTCTAGGTTGGTCATAGCTTTTCTTCAAAGAAGCAAGAGTCTTTTAATTTCATGGCTGCAGTCACCAACTGCAGTGATTCTGGAGCCAAAGAAGATAAAATCTCTCACTGATTCATGGTTTTACAATCTATTTGCCATGAAGTGGTAGGGCCAGATGCCATCTTTGTTTTTTTGAATACTGAGTTTTAAGCAAGTTTTTTCCCTCTCATCTTTCACTTTCATCAAAAGGCTATTTAGTTTCTCTTTGCTTTCTGCCATAAGGGGGGTATCATCTGCATATCTGAGGTTATTGTTATTTCTCCATGCAATCTTGATTCCAGCTTGTGCTTCATCCAGCCCAGCGTTTTTCATGATGTACCCTGCACTAAGTTAAATGAGCAGCGGGACAATATACAGCCTTGACATACTCCTTTCCTGATCTGGAATCAGTCTGTTGTTCCATGTCTGGTTCTAACTGTTGCATTTGACCTGCATATAGATTTCTCGGAAGGCACATAAGGTGGTCTGGCATTTCCATCACTCATTATCAGAGAAATGCAAATCAAAATCACAATGAGGTACCATTTCACACCAGTCAGAATGGCTGTGATCCAAAAGTCTACAAAAAATAAATGCTGGACAGGGTGTGGAGAAAAGGGAACCCTCTTATACTGTTGGTGGGAATGCAAACTTGTACAGCCACTATTGAGAACAGTGTGGAGATTCCTTAAAAAAACTGGAAATAGAACTGCCTTATCACCCAGCAATCCCACTGCTGGGCATACACACTGAGGAAACCAGAACTGAAAGAGGCAATTGTACCCCAATGTTCATCACAGCACTGTTTACAATAGCCAGGACATGGAAGCAACCTAGATGTCCATCAGCAGATGAATGGATAAGAAAGCTGTGGTACATATACACAATGGAGTATTACTCAGCCATTAAAAAGAATACACTTGAATCAGTTCTAATGAGGTGGATGAAACTGGAGCCGATTATACAGAGTGAAGTAAGCCAGAAAGAAAAACACCAATACAGTATACTAACACGAATATATGAAATTTAAAAAGATGGTAACATTAACCCTGTATGTGAGACAGCAAAAGAGACACAGATGTATAGAGCAGTCTTTTGGACTCTGTGGGAGCAGGAGAGGGTGGGATGACTTGGGAGAATGGCATTGAAATATGTATAATATCATATATGAAATGAATTGCCAGTCCAGGTTCGATTCATGATACTGGATTCTTGGGGCTGGTGCACAGGGACGACCGAGAGGGATGGTATGGGGAGGGAGGAGGGAGGGGAGTTCAGGATGGGAAACACGTGTATACCTGTGGTGGATTCATGATGATGTATGGCAAAACCAATACAAGATTGTAAAGTAATTAATCTCCAATTAAATTTTTAAAAATGAAAATGCTCAGTTAAAAAAAAAATAAAAAAAGAATTTTCCACAGTTTGTTTTGATCCACACAGTCAAAGGCTTTAAGGTAGTCAATGAAGCAGAAGCCTGACTGAAATTCTCTTCGTTTTTCTATGATCCAGTAGAGGTTGGCAAGTTGATCTCTGGTTTCTCTAGCTTTTTTAAAATCCAACTTGAGCATCTGGAAGTTCTTGGTTCACATACTATTGAAGCTTAGCTTCAAGAATTTTGAGCATTTCTTTGCTAGCATGTGAGATTAATGTAATTGTATGGTAGTTTGAGCATTCTTTGAAATTGCCTTTGTTTGGGACTAGAGTGAGAACAGACCTTTTCCCATCCTGTGGCCACTGCTGAGTTTTTCAAGTTTGCTGACATACTGAGTGCAGCACTTTCACAGCATTATCTTTTAGGATTTGCAATAACTCAACAGGAATTCCTTCACCTCCACTAGCTTTGTTCTTATTGATGCTTCCTATGGCAAACTTGACTTCACACTCCAGGATGTCTGGCTCTAGATGAGTGATCACACCACCATTGTTATCTGGGTCACTAAGATCTTTTTTCATAGTTCTTCTGTGTATTCTTGCCACCTCTTCTTAATATCTTCTGCTTCTGTTAGGTCTGTACCATTTCTGTCCATCATTGTACCCATCTTTGCATGAAATGTTCCCTTGTTATCTCTGATTTTTTGGAAGAGATTTTTAGTCTTTCCCTTTGTATTTTACCATTCTATGGTAGGGGTGATGGTGGTGATAGAAGCCTTCTTCAACAGGGCTTATGCCAGGACTGTTGTGTTCAGTGCCCCAACAGGGCAGCAGGCCACGTCTTTGCCAGGGCCTCCTGGCCACTCACAGGCATGCCTGGCTGTGTGGGGGTCACTGCTCCTTTCTCCTGAGTCTTGGCACACACAAGGTTTTGTTCGTGTCCTCCAAAGTCTGTTTCCCCAGTCCTATGTAACATTTGGCGGCTCTATGGTGGGGTTAATGGTGACCTCCTTCAAGAAGGCTTATGCCATACCTACCCAACAATATTGCATAGGAACCTGGAGTGTTAGGTCCATGAATCAAGGTATATTGGAAGTGGTCAAACAGGAGATGGCAACAGTGATGTTGACGTTTTAGGAATCAGGGAACGAAAATGCACTGGAATGGGTGAATTTCACTCAGATGGCCATTATCCATTACTGTGGTGAAGAATCTCATACAAAAATGGAATAGCCCTCATAGTCAACAGAAGAGTCTGAAAATGCAGTACTTGGATGCAATCTCAAAAATGACAGATGATCTCTGTCTGTTTCCAAGGAAAGACATTCAATATCACAGTAATCCAAGTCTATACCCCAACCAGTAATGCTGAAGAAGCAGGAGTTGAATGGTTCTATGAAGACCTATAAGAACTTCTAGAACTAACACCCCCAAAAGTTGTCCTTTTCATTATAAGGTACCGGAATTCAAAAGTAGGAAGTCAAGAGATACCTGGAGCAACAGGCAAATTTGGCCTTGGAGTACAAAATAAAGCAGGGCAAAGACTAATAGAGTTGCACCAGGAGAATGCACTGGTCATAGCAAGCACCCACTTTCAACAAGAGAAGACTCTGTGAGTCTACACATGAGCATCACCAGATGGTCAATACCAAAATCAGATTAATTATATTCTTTGCAGCCAAAGATGGAGAAGCTCTAAACAGGCAGGAAAAACAAGACCACAAGCTGACTGCAGTCCAGATCATGAACTCCTTATTGCCAAATTCAGACTTAAATCAAAGAAAGCAGGGAAAACCACTAGACCATTCAAGTATGACCTACATCAAATCCCTTATGATTATACAGTGGAAGTGACAAACAGATTCAAGAGATTAGACCTGATAGATTGCCTGAAGAACTATGAATGGAGGTTCCTGACATAGTACAAGAGGCAGTGATCAAGATCATTCCCAAGAAAAATAAATGCAAAAAGGTGAAATGGTTGTCTGAGGAGACCTTAAAAATAACTGAGAAAAGAGAAGTGAACGGCAAAGGACAAAAGGAAAGATATACCCATTTGAATGCAGAGTTCCAAGAAATAGCAAAGAGATATAAGAAAGCCTTCCTCAGTGATCAATGCAAAGAAATAGAGGGGAAAAAATAGAATAAGAAGGACTAGAGATCTCTTCAAGAAAATTAGAGATACCAAGGGAATATTTTATACAAAGATAGGCACAATAAAGGACAGAAATTGTATGGACCTAACAGAAGCAGAAGATATGAAGAAGAGGTGGAAAGAATACACAGAAAAACTATACAAAAAAAAGATTTTAATGACCCAGATAACCATGATGGTGTGATCACTAACCTAGAGCCAGACATCCTGAAATGCGAAGGCAAGTGGTCCTTAGGACACATGAACAAAAGCTGGTGGAGGTGATAGAATTCCAGTTGAGCTATTTCAGATCCAAAAGATGATGCTGTTAAAGTGCTACACTCAATATGCCAACAAATTTGGAAAAGTCAGCAGTGGCCACAGGACTAGAAAAAGTCTGTTTTCATTTCAATCTCAAAGAAAGGCAATGCCAAAGATTGTTCAAAGTACTACACAACTGCACTCATCTCATATACTAGCAAAGTAATGCTCAAACAGGCTTCAACAGTATGTGAACCAAGAACTTCCAGATGTTCAAACTGGATTTAGAAAAGCCAGCAGAACCAGAGATTCAGCAGAAGTGAAGAGGAACTAAACAGCCTCTTGATGAAAGTGAAAGAAGAGAGTGAAAAAGTTGGCTTAAAACCCAACATTAAGAAATCTGAGATAATGACATCTGGTCCCATCACTTCATGGCAAATATATGGAGAAGCAATGGAAACAGTGAGAGACTTTATTTTGGGGGCTCCATAATCACTGCAGATGGTGACTGCAGCCATGAAATTAAAAGACGCTTGCTCCTTGGAAGAAAAGCTATGACTAACTTAGATATTATACTAAAAAGCAGAGAGTTTACTCTGCTAATAAAGATCCAACTTGTAAAAGCTATGGTTTTTCCACTAACCATGTATGGTATGAACGATGGACCATAAAGAAAGCTGAGCACCAAAGAACTGATGTCTTTGAACTGTGGCATTGGAGAAGACTGTTGAGAGTCCCTTGGACTGCCAAGAGACCCAACCAGTCAATTCTAAAGGAAATCAGTTCTAAGTATTCAATAGAAGGACTGATGTTGAATCTGAAACTCCAATGTTTGTCCACCTGAAGCGAAGAACTGTCTCTTTGGAAAAGCCCCTGAACTAGGTAAGATTGAAGATGGAAGAAGGGGATGATAGAGGATGGTATGGTTGGCTTGCCCTACCAACTCGACGGACATGAGTTTGAGTAAGCTCCGGGAGTTGGTGATGGACAGGGAAGCCTAGTGTGTTTCAGTCCGTGGAGTCGCAAACAATCAGACGTGACTGAGTGACTGAATTGAACTGAACTGAGAGACAGCTTAGTCTTTCAAAACTCCACTATTCAGACATTTATAAAACCTAAAATTTTATTTTAAAGTCTTTGCAAGTGTGAATGTATGTTTCTTTAGTTGCAGTTGGAGGAAATGCTGATATAATAGGCATTTTTAGAGGCTTACAGTGTACTAAATTATATGCTAACCATTTTCCCTTTACTATGGCTTGAGTTCTTGAGTTCTTTCCTATGAGAAGCCAAAGACCCTCATTTGGTGGCCCATCCCTGGAACTCACTGGGGACCTAGGATGTGACTATCCTTTCATGCCCTATTTTCCTACAACTTAAATACATCATCAATACTAAAATTGATTGTTAAGTAGGATTGCAATGAGGTTGGGGTATGTTATTCTATTTTCTATTTCACTCTCTCTCTCTGTTTCTAAGGAAACTTGAAAAGCTAAATAAAATCCATGTTTTTAAATCCACCAGGAAATAGCAAAGAGCTAACAAGACAGTGATGAATTATAGAGCAAGATGCTAGAATGCGGGCTTTGTGGCCACAAACAATGTGCTAAAATATTAACGTGAAGCTGAATAAATTAGATGGGGTTAAAAACTGCAAGTTTATTTTCTATTTAAGGTCAGCAATCTCCACTTTTGACCCTTTTGAGGTTGCTTTTTTTTTCTTCTCTCATTTCATTTAAGCAGGTCTCTAAGCTATTGATTTCCAGTCACTTTCCATAATTCTAAAAGCTGTTTCCTAAACCAAAAGAAGGTCAATTGATCAGAAAATTATTTAAACACACTCAAGACATTCTAGTTTTATTTCTTTAAATATATGCACTTTAATAAGTTGGCCCCCTTAGATTTGCATGTTGGACAACTACAAATTATAGGAGTTTATTCCTAGAATGAAAAAGAAAACACTCTCAGGTCCTCCATCCCATTTTCAGAGAATAACCTTCACAATTATTTAGGGAAGTGCACCAAGCTTCTGCTCCCCAACCTTCTGGTGGAGCCTTTTAAACATGGGTCACAGTTAATTGGTTCATGTGGACACTCCTCAAGTCAGGCCAACCAGAATCCTGCCCAGGTTGTCTCCTTGTAAGATTCCAACTCAGCAGGTAAGATATTTTAAAGTAACAGAATGTAAACCTATGTTCTTCTGACTGCCTTATTCTGGTTCGTGGTTTAAAATAAATAAATCAGCTTGGCTGCATGAAATAAGAACAAGGCAAACACTCAGAAGGAAGAAGAAAGGGAAAAAAAGAGACAGAGAATTCCAATAGAAATTAACTCAATTCTGATTTTTCCAGATTCTTTACTATGTCCTTGATTATGATTATGCACAACATTTTGTAATATTATTAATATCTTTGCCTCCTTTCTAAATTGACATGACTTGTTTTGTGTTCTCATAAAAGAGAGTCAAGTATTTCAAAGTTTTAGATAGAACAATAATATCCTTCTATAAGCTGAACTTTCCAGACATCCTGGAATGTGAAGTCAAGTGGGCCTTAGAAAGCATCACTACGAACAAGCTAGTGGAGGTGATGGAATTGCAGTTGAGCTATTTCAAATCCTGGAAGATGATGCTGCGAGAGTGCTACACTCAAGATGTTAGCAAATTTGGAAAACTCAGCAGTGGCCACAGGACTGGAAAAAGTCAGTTTTCATTCCAATCCCAAAGAAAGCCGATGCTAAAGAATGCTTAAGCTACCGCACAATTGCACTCATCTCATATGCTAGTAAAGTAATGCTCAAAATTCTCCAAGCCAGGTTTCAGCAATATGTGAACCATGAACTTCCAGATGTTCAAGCTGGTTTTAGAAAAGACAAAGGAACCAGAGATCAAATTGCCAGCATCCGCGAGATCATGGAAAAAGCAAGAGTTCCAGAAAAGCATCTATTTCTGCTTTATTGACTATGCCAAAGCCTTTGACTATGTGGGTCACAATAAACTGTGGAAAATTCTTCAAGAGATGGGAATACCAGAGCACCTGACCTGCCTCTTGAGAAATTTGTATGCAGCTCAGGAAGCAACAGTTAGAACTGGATATGGAACGGCAGACTGTTTCCAAATTGGAAAAGGAGTACGTCAAGGCTGTATATTGTCACCCTGCTTATTTAACTTATTTGCAGAGTACATCATGAGAAATGTTGGACTGGAAGAAGCACAAGCTGGAATCAAGATTGCCGGGAGAAATATCAATAACCTCAGATATACAGATGACACCACCCTTATGGCAGCAAGTGAAAAGGAACTAAAAAGCTTCTTGATGAAAGTGAAAGAGGAGAGTGAAAAAGTTGGCTTAAAGCTCAACATTCAGAAAACGAAGATCATGGCATCTGGTCCCATCACTTCATGTGAAATAGATGGGGAAACAGTGGAAACAGTGTCAGACTATTTTTTTGGGGGGGGGGGGCTCCAAAATCACTGCAGATGGTGACTGCAGCCATGAAATTAAGAGACACTTACTCCCTGGAAGAAAAGTTGTGACCAACCTAGATAGCATATTCAAAAGCAGAGACATTACTTTTCCAACAAAGAACCATCTAGTTAAGGCTGTGGTTTTTCCAGTAGTCATATATGGATGTGAGATTTGGACTGTGAAGAAAGCTGAGTGCCGAAGAATTGATGCTTTTGAACTGTGGTGCTGGAGAAGACTCTTGAGAGTCCCTTGGACTGTAATGAGATCCAACCAGTCCATTCTGAAGGAGATCAGCCCTGGGATTTCTTTGGAAGGAATTATGCTAAAGCTGAAACTCCAGTACTTTGGCCACCTCATGCAAAAACTTGACTCATTGGGAAAGACTCTGATGCTGGGAGGGACTGGGGGGAGGAGGAGAAGAGGATGACAGAGGATGAGATGGCTGGATGGCATCACTGACTCAATGGACGTGAATCTGAGTGAACACCAGGAGTTGGTGATGGACAGGGAGGCCTGGCATGCTGCGATTCATAGGGTCGCAAAGAGTCGGACACGACTGAGTGACTGAACTGAACTGAAAAGCTGAACTTTAACCAACGCAGTAATTAACATTACATATATCTTTTATATAGTAAGTTCTTCAGAAATGGATAATATTTATCCTAAGGCTCAGAAGTACAATATGGGATATTATTTTAATTATTTCAAAAGAGGAAATAAAAAGACCTCTATAATTAATGAACCAGATAACTGATGGTGTGATCAATCACCTAAAGCCAGACTTCCTGGAAGGCAAAGTTAAGTGGACCTTAGGAAGCTTCACTACAAACAAAGCTAGTGCAGTTGATGGATTTCCAGCTGAGCTATTTTAAAGCTATTTTAAAGTATCATCCTAAAAGATGATACTTCACTCAATATACTACAAAGTCACCACCAGACAAGAAAGGCAATGCGAAAGAATGTTCAAACAACTGCACAATTGCACTTATCTCACCAGCCAGCAAAGTGATGCTCAAAATTCAAGTCAGCCGTCAACGGTACATGAACCAAGAACTTCTGGATGTTCAAGCTGGAGTTAGAAAACCCAGGGGAACCAGAGATCAAATTGCCAACATCCATTGGATCATAGAAAAAGCAAAAGAGTTCCAGAAAATCATCTACTTTGGCTTTATTGCCAAAGGTTGATGATTTTTTGGCTATGCCAAAGCCTTTAACTGTGTGGATCACAACAAAGTGTGGAATATTCTCAAACACATGGGAATACCAGGCCATCTTACCTACCTCCTGAGAAATCTATATGTAAGTCAAGACGCAACAGTTAGAACTCGTCATGGAAAAACAGAGTGATTCCACATTGGAAAAGGAGTGTGTTAAGGCTGTATATTGTCACCCTGTTTCTTTAACTTATATTCAGAGTACATCATGCAAAATGCTGGACTAGATTAAGCACAAGCTGGAATCAAGATTGCCGGGAGAAATATCAATAACCTTAGATATGCAGATGACACCACTCTTATGGCAGAAAGTGAAGAGGAACTAAAGAGCCTCTTGATGAAAGTGAAAGAAGAGAGTGAAAAAGGTGGCTTATTTGGGGCTGGTGCACGGGAATGACCCAGAGAGATGTTATGGGGAGGGAGGTGGGTGGGGGGTACATGTTTGGGAACGCATGTACGCCCGTGGTGGATTCATGTCAATGTATGGCAAAACCAATACAGTATTGTAAAGTAAAATAAATTAAAAAGAAATATTTAAATTAAAAATAATAAAAAAATAAACAAAACAAAGATTATGGCATCTGGTCCCATCACTTCATGGCAAATAGCTGGGAAAACAGTAGAAACAGTGAGAAACTTTCTTTTCTTGGACTCCAAAATCACTGCAGATGGTGACTGCAACCATGAAATGAAAAGATGCTTGCTCTTTGGAAGAACTGCTATGACAAACCTAGACAGAATATACTTTGCTGACAATGGACCATCTAGTCAAAATCATGGTTTTTCCAGTAGTCTTGTATGGATATGAGAACTGACCATGGTTCTGAAAGCTGAACAGTGAACAACTGATGCTTTTGAACCAGGCTGTTGAAGACTCCTTTTGAGATCCCCTGGAGTTCAAGGAGATCAGATCAGTCAGTCTTAAAGGAATTCAGTACTGAATACTCATTGGAAGGACTGATGCTGAAGCTCCAATACTTTAGCCACCTGATACAAAGAACTGACTCATTAGAAAAGACCCTGATGCTGGGAAAGATGGAAAGCAAGAGGAGAAGTGGATGACAGAGGGCAAGATGGTTGGATGGCATCACCGACTCAATGGACATGAGTTTGAGCAAGCTCCAGGATTTGGTGATGGACATGGAAGCCTGGAATGCCGCAGTCCATGAGGTTGCAAAGAGTTGAACACGACTGAGAGATTGAACCACACTAATAGTTATTGATATCAGAAATGCTTTTTCATTTAATTTTTTATATGTCAAGAATCTCCATGTTGACCTATATTCTGTTTCTCTAGTCATGATTTGCCTTATTATACTTAATAAAATTAGCTAAATACACACTTCCATAAAATAGTTTAAAATAGCTAGTTCTGAGATTTCAGTCCCTGAATATTGGCTCCCAGTGTTCCAAATTACAAAATTCATTCACAAAACCTCAGATAAAATGTCAAAGGTACATGAATAATTATCTGTGACATTTCATTTGTAGTTAAGTCTACAAATTGTTCATGATGAAGTCTTGAGGAAGATACTTAAATGTCAAATACAAGACTTTTGGTTTCCCTATTAATTCTTCTTCTCTGACTCATACTTTTTCATATTTGCTATCTTCTACCATTTGACATTTGACACTTTAAACTTTTAATTCAGATTTAGGGATACAGAAAGATAAAAGAATAGTGCATACATTGAGAATTGACCAAAAAATCTAAGATGAATACATTGTTTGGTCATAATTTGATTCATTTAGCCTCAACTATCAAACAAAAATGAAACAATCACTTGAGTTTTAAAATATATAATGAAAAATTCTATTGATATTCACAATTCAATTGGAATATGGCCTTTTAACTTGTTTCCCTAGCTTTAAGCATTCACTGTGGAAGTCACATTTCACTGGCTAACAAATAAAGTTTCGTAAAATTAATTGCTGCTGAAACATTAAGTATTTTTGACAATCACCATCTAATGTCCATCTCAGAAAAATGGCATGCCCAACTAATTTCTGGACAATGAAACTTCATTATTTTATTAAGGTTATTCTGTTAAGAGTTTCCCAAGTTAAGGTTGGAGACACCTGTAATGTTCTAGAACAGAAAAGAATAGCTTTATGCTTTTACACCTTGCTAAATTTATTACAGGTATTTACATCAAAATCAATCAAGATCCTATTTTAGAGAGTACTAAAGAAAATAATTTGTAAGTTTATATAGGAAAATAACATAAGAAATATAAAATATCCTACATATATATATGATATTTTGATTCAGTGGTTAACAATTTAATAATACAGTTTAATAGGATTTCCACTTGAAAAAATAAGGCTTATTTTATCACATATACTAAATTCTTTCTAATAAGCTAATATTCTAAATGTAAAAATAAAACATAATAAGAATCCTTAGAATTGAGGAGAAAGTTTTAAGCAAGATAGGAAAACCAGAATTTATAAAGGAAAAGAATGTCAGACAGACTCCATAAATATTAGAAGTTTCAACATGATAAAGTTCACACTAAGCAAAGCCAAAAGCCAAATGAAGGACTGCAGAAAACTATTTTATTCATGTGATAGTAGCAAAAAAGCATAAAGTCACCTCCACACAGAGAAATGCTCAAATATATCAGAAAACATCCAGCAAACAAAACAAAGAAAAACCTGGAAATTTGTTACTGCTGTGGCAGAAGATTTAAACCTCAATTTCAAAACGCACAAGTAAAATATCCAGTATTTTAAAATGTAGATGGAAAAATGTATTTGCACACACACATTTCTTAGTATATTTGGTAATTTTCATTTTCTCAGATTTCACTATTTTCAGTTTCTCCTTTTGTTTTCCTCTCTACATATCTCTTCCCCACCCCCCTTATAATTCTCCTCAGTTCTATTTCAGCATTGGCAACTCCTTTGTTTAAGTGGCAGAGCAGAATATTGTTAATGGACCTATGTTGATTCCTTTACATTCTTATGAAAAATAAATAATGATTTTTATTATACTAAATACATAATTGACAGCAACTGAGATGATTTATACTAGATGCCATTATGAGTGTGCTTTACAACAGTTCCTACAACAGCAAATTTTTACTCTTGAGCATTGAATTACTGGAACTAAAGTGTCTGCGAGGGCTTTGAATTTTGGGGAGTTTCTATTACTGCCTTACATGAACATTGATGTACTCGATGGTATCAGGCCATCCTTCTGCCAGGAGGAACTCGGCCAAATGTGACAGAGCCTGTAAATGGCCCTTAGCTCTGTTTCCTTATCATTTTTTCTCCTGAGTCTACTCAGCTTCTGAGTTAGGGATGAGATAACATAAGCTTGTTTCAGACTGACTAAACAAGCTTGTTCAGTTCAGACTGACATATGCGCACAAGCACGCATCCGCGCGCGCACACACGCACGCCCACACACATGCACACACCATGCCTGCACACACCATGCCTACACACACACAAACACACACACACACACACGCACACACAGGTTTTACTCAGAGTGAGGTCATGCTTTCTTGCTAACTTGTCTTCAATTCTCTTTAGGAACATATCTGTAAATAAGTATTTATGTAAATAAGTATTTAACTTTTAAATAAGTATTATTGACACAAGTTTCTCCTCTTGAATATTTTTGGGATGTCTTTTAGTACTCAATATAGAAAATTTTAAAACATGCAACTTGCATGTGTGTTCACTTGTGTCCAACTCTTTGTGGCTCGCCAGACTCCTCTGCCCATGGTTTTTCTCAGGCAAAAATACTAGAGTGGGTTGCAATTTCTTTCTCCAGGGGATCTTCCTCACCCAGGGATCGAATCTGCATTTCCTGTCTTAGCAGGTGGATTCTTTACCACTAAGCCACAAGGGAAGCCCCAGACAGGTAGAATATTTCTCTAAATTTGGAATTTATGTTGCTTTATAGAATTTCCTTGGGAATGGTAAAAAAAAATGTAAAATATTGAAAAAAATTTACAGCATCTTGCTGCATGAAATGTGCAGAACACGCATTAGTAAATCTTGTAACTTTCTCAAATTTCTTTAGAAATGGAATAATTAATTCCATTTTGGGGAGATACATTTTAGAAAGAATTTTTCAAAAGTATCATCAATCACATTAGCAACATCAAATGTATACTTTCAATTCGGCTTAAGAGTTATTAACATTTTAACTGCTTATACAGCTTATAACCCATGGATATATACCTCTTGTTTCTACTTATTAATAAAAATATTTCTGGTCAGGTATTTCTGAGTCACCTGTTAAATGTTAGATAAAATTCTAATACTATTGATATCGAGACAAAAAAGGGGAAAAATGTGGAAAGTTCAGATAGAACTCATGTTAAATTACTTTGTTTTAGAAAAACTTTAAGATGTTTCTTGATTCAGTCCAACAGGTATGTATTTTTGAGTACTAAACTCATCCTCTTTAATCTCCAAATTCTCACACACTTTTCTTTGCTAAAATATTGTTTTTAATCATGCATACAGATTCATGTGTAATTTTTTTCCTCTTTCCATATTTCCATGATCTACTCCTGGAAAACTGAATGATATAGTTTTGGATATATTTATTTCTGTTATTTCTGTATTCAAAAAGCAAAAGCATTCATTCTTTTTCCTTAGTAAGAAAGAAAAAGGGAAGAATGAGTTCCAAATAGTCAGCACATAAATGCTGACCCAAAGCAAAGTGGTATAGAGACAAAGGAAATCAGAAGGCCAGGGTTAATATAAAGTATTTGAATCAAGCTGATGGGTTTTGCAGGAGCCAATACAGAAGGTGAGATTATGGCTAAAGTCAGGCTAAAGAATGCTTGAAGTTAGGAAAGTGAAGCAGTTTTGTGAAGTAAAATATTTCTGTGTGTGGCCATGGTCTGCATCTTAGAAGGTAAATGGGAGATGATTCTAGAAAAGATGAAGCAAGATAGTGGAGTAGGAGGGCATGTGCTCATCTTCTCCTTCAAGAAATAAAAACTGCAATTTGCTGCTGAGCGACCATCTACAGGAGAATGTTGAAAGGGAAAGGGAAAGTGACTCAGTCATTTCCGACTCTTTGACACCCCATGGACTGAAGAGTCCATGGAATTTTCCATGCCAGAATACTGGAGTGGGTAACCTTTCCCTTCTCCAGGGGGTCTTTTCAACTCAGGGATCAAATCCATGTCTCCCACCTTGCAGATGGATTCTTTACCAGCTGAGCCACAAGGGAAGCCCAGAAAAATGTTAGATCGCACCAAAAAAAGATATCCCATGTTCAAGGGCAAAGGAGAAGCCCCAGAAAGGTTGTAAGATGGGCAAAATCACGTTTTGAATCAAACTCCATACCCACCAGAGACTCTCAGAAGGCTCAAACAAAACCTTGTGCACACTAGTACCTAGAGATCCCACAGAGACTGAACCAGACCTGCCTTTGAATGTCTTCTGTGGAGTTTTAAGTCAGCAGTGGCCTGCCAAAGGGGCAGGGGGTCTGGGTTCAGCAGACCTGGGTCATATAGCGTGTGGCATAAGCCCTCTTGGAGGAGGTCACCATTAACCCCACCATAGAACTGCCAAGCAGATGACCCACAGTCTGCAGAACAATTATACCAAAAAATCCTCACACTTTCAAGAAAGTTATAGGACCCACAACAGATTTCCCAATCTGGGGATCTGGCAAAAGGACTGTGAAACTCCAGGGAATTTAACGTTGGAGGCCAGTGGGATTTGACTACAGACATTACACAGGACTAGGAAAACAGACTCTTGGAGGGCACAAACAAAAGCTTGTGTACACCAGGACCCGGGAGAAAGGAGCAGTGACCCCACAAGAGACTGACCAAGACTTGGCTGAGAGTGTCCAGGAGTCTCTGGCAGAGGCATGGGTTGACACTGGCCTGCTGCATGGTCAGAAGCACTGAATACTTCAAGTCCTATTGAAGGTCACCATTATGTTCATTGCCCCTACTATACTTTGGTCTCAGGTCAAAAAACAAGGTGGGAACACAGCCTTGCTAATTAATAGAAAATTGCATTAAAGATTTACTGAGCATGGCCTCATCCATCAGAAGAAGACCCGGTTTTCCCTCAGTCAGTCTCTCCCATCAGGAAGCTTCCATAAGCCTCTTATTCTTATCCATCAGAGAGCAGACATAATGAAAACCACAATCACAGAAAATTAATCAAACTGATCACACGAACTCTTTGCAACCTCATGCAACAGGCCATGGAGTTCTCCAGGCCAGAAACTGGAGTGGGTAGCCTTTCCCTTCTCCAGGGTATCTTCCCAACTCAGGGATAGAACCTAGGTCTTCCACATTGTAGGCAGATTTGTTACCAGCTGAGCCACAAGGGAAGCCCACATGGACCACAAGCTTGTCTAACTCAATGAAACCATGAGCCATGTCATGTAGGGACACCCAAGACAGATGGGTTATAGTGAAGAGTTATGGCAAAAAGGAGTCCACTGGAGAAGGGAATGGCAAACCACTTCAGTATTCATGCCTTGAGAACCCCATGAACAGTATGAAAAGGCAAAAGAATATGACACTGAAAGATGAACTCCCAGGTCAGTAGGTGCACAATGTGCTACTGGAGAAGAGTGGAGAAATAACTTCAGAAAGAATGAAGAGCCAAAGTGAAAGCAATGCTCAGTTGTGGATGTGACTGGTGATGGAAGTAAAGTCTGATGCTGTAAAGAACAATATTGCATAGGAACATGAAATGTTAGGTCCATGAATCAAGGAAAATTGGAAGTGGTCACACAGGAGATGGCAAGAGTGAACATTGACGTTTTAGAAATCAGTGAACTAAAATGGACTTGAATGGGCAAATTTAATTCAAATGACCATTATATCTACTACTGTGGAAATAATTCTTAGAAGCAATGGAGTATCCCTTATAGTCCACAGGAGTCCACAATGCAGTACTTGGGTGCAATCTCAAAAATGACATATGATCTCTGTTCGTTTCCAAGGCAAATCATTCAGTAGCACAGTAATTCAAGACTATGCCCCAACTAATGCTGAAGAAGCTGAACTTGAAAGGTTCTGTGAAGACAAACAAGATCTTCTAGAACACACACACACACACACACACACACACGATGTTTGTTTCATCTTAGGGGACTGTAGTTCAAAACCAGGAAATCAAAAGATACCTGGAGTAACAGGCAAATTTGCCCTTAGAGTACAAAATGAAGCATGGCAAAGGCTATCAGAGTTTTGCCAAGAGAAAGCACTAGTCATAACAAACACCCTCTTCCAACAACACAAGTCTCTACACATGGATATCACCAGATGGCCAAAACTGAAATCAGATTGATTATACTCTTTGCAGCCATAGAGGGAGAAGTTCGATACAGTCAGTAAAAACAAGACTGGGAGCTGACTATGGCTCAGATCATGAACTCCTTATTGCCAAATTCAGACTTAAATTGAAGAAAGCAGGGAAAACCACTAGATCATTCAGGTCTGACCTAAATTGAATCCCTTACAATTATACATTGGAAGTGGCAAACACATTCAAGGGATTATATTTGATAGACAGAGTGGATGAAGAACTATGGACAGAGGTTCCTGATGTTGTTCAGGAGTCAGGGATCAAGACATCCCCAAGAAAAAGAAATTCAAAAAGGCAAAATGGTTGTCTGAGGAAGCCTTGCAAGTAACTGAGAAAAAAAGAGAAACTAAAAGGCAAAGGAGAAAAAGAAATATACACACATCTGAATTCAGAGTTACAAAGAATAGTAACGAGATAAAAGAAAGCCTTCCTCAGTGATCCATGGAAAGAAATAAAAGAGAAGAATAGAATGGGAAAGACCAGAGATCTCTTCAAGAAAGTTAGAAATACCAAGGGAGTATTTCATGCAAAGAGGGACTAAATAAAGGACAGAAATGGTATGGACAGAACAAAAGCAGATGATATTAAGAAGAGGTGGCAAGAATACTGAGAAGAACTATACAAAAAACATCTTCAAGACCCAATTAACCACAATGGTCTGATCACTTATCTAGAACCAGACAGACATTATAGAATGCAAAGTCCAGTGGGCCTTAGGACACATCACGATGAACAAAGCTAGTGGAAGTGATGGAATTCCTGTTAGGTTCTTTCATATTCTAAAAGATGATGCTGTGAAAGTGCTGCACTCAATATGCCAGCAAATTTTGAAAAGTCAGCAGTGGCCACAGGACTGGAAAAGGTCAGTTTTCATTCCAATCTCATAGAAAGGCAAGGCAAAAGAATTTTCAAGCTACTGCACAACTGCACTCATCTCACATGCTAGCAAAGTGCTCAAATTCTCCAAGCAAGGCTTCAACAGTACATGAACTGAGAACTTCCAGATGTTCAAGCTGGATTTAAAAAGGCAGAGGAACCTGAGATCAAATTGTCAACATCCCTTGGATCATTGAAAAAGCAAGAGAGTTCCAGAAAAACATCTACTTCTGCTTTATTGTCTATGCCAAAGCCTTTGACTTTGTGGATCACAATAAACTGTGGAAAATTCTTAAAGAGATGGTAATATCCGACCACCTTACCTGCCTCTTGAAAAATGTATAGGCAAGTCAATTAGCAACAGTGAGAATTGGACATGGAATGATGGCCTGGTTCCAAATCGAGAAAGGAGTATGTCAAGGCTGTATGTTGTCTCCCTGCTTATTTGACTGACATGCAGAGTCAGTTCAGTTCAGTTCAGTTCAGTCACTCAGTCGTGTCCAACTCTTTGTGACCACAGGGACTGCAGCATGCCAGTTCTCCCTGTCAATTGCCAATTCCTGGAGTTGATTCAAACTCATGTCCTTTGAATCAGTGATGCCATTCAGCCATCTCATCCTCTGCCGTCCCCTTCTCCTCCTGCTTTCAATCTTTCCCAGCATCAGGATCTTTTCAAATGAGTCAGCTCTTCACATCAAGTGGCCAAAGTATTGGAGTTTCAGCTTCAACATCAGTCCTTACAACGAATATTCAGGACTGATTTCCTTTAGGATTTACTGGGTGGATCTCCTTGCAGTTCAAGGGACTCTCAAGAATCTTCTCCAACACTACAGTTCAAAAGCATCAATTCTTCGGCACTCAGCATTTTTTAGAGTTCAACTCTCACATCCATACGTGACTACTGGAAAAACCATAGCTTTGACTATATAGACCTTTGTTAGCAAAGTAATGTCTCTGTTTTTTTTTTTTCCCCCCCAAATCATCACACCCTCTCCCTCTCCCACAGAGTCCAAAAGACTGTACTATACACCTGTTTCTGTTTTGCTGTCTCGCATACAGGGTTATCATTACCATCTTTCTAAATTCCATATATATGTGTTAGTATACTGTATTGGTGTTTTTCTTTCTGGCTTACTTCACTCTGTATAATCGGCTCCAGTTTCATCCACCTCATTAGAACTGATTCAAATGTATTCTTTTTAATGGCTGAGTAATACACCATTGTGTATATGTACCACAGCTTTCTTATCCATTCATCTGCTGATGGACATCTAGGTTGCTTCCATGTCCTGGCTATTGTAAACAGTGCTGCGATGAACACTGGGGTACACATGTCTCTTTCAATTCTGGTTTCCTCGGTGTGTATGCCCAGTAGTGGGCCTCGTGATGAAAGTGAAAGAAGAGAGTGAAAAAGCTGGCTTAAAACTCAACATTCAAAAAACTAACATCACGGCATTCAGTCCCATCATTTCACGGCAAATAGATGGAGAAACAACAGAAACAGTGACAGACTTTATTTTCTTGGACTCCAAAATCACTACAGATGTTGACTGTAGCCATGAAATTAAAATACAGTCACTCCTTGAAGGAAAAGTTATAACCAACCTAGACAGTATATTATAAAGCAGAGGCATGACTTTGCCAACAAAAGTCTGTCTAGTCAAAGCTATGGTTTTTCCAGTAGTCATGAATGGATGTGAGAGCTGGACTGTGAAGAAAGCTGAGAGCCGAAGAACTGATGCTTTTGAACTGTGGTGTTGGAGAAGACTATTGAGAGTCCCCTGGACTGCAAGGAGTTCAAACCAGTAAATCCTAAAGGAAATCAGTCCTGAATATTCATTGGAAGAACTGATGTTGAAAGTGAATCTCCAATGCTTTTGATTCCTGATGTGAAGAACTGACTCACTGGAAAAGACCCTGATGCTGGGAATGATTGAAAGCAGGAGGAGAAGGGGACAACAGAGGATGAGATGACTGGATTGTATCACCGACTCAATGGACATTAGTTTGAGCAAGCTCCAGGAGTTGGTGATGGACAGTGAAGCCTGGAGTGATGCAGTACATGGTGTTGCCAAGAGTCAAACACGCTGCACGAGTGGGATGAACTGATTTCAGGACGATGGCTCCCCAGATGGCTCAGGCACTAACGGGTCCACCTGCAATGCAGCAGATGCTGGGTCAGTAGGGTCCCCCGGAGAAGGAAATATCAAGCCACTCCAGTGTTCTTGCCTTGGAAATCCCATGGACAGAGGAGCCTGACAGGCGACAGTCCATGAGGTCTCAGGAGTTAGACACGAATTAGTGACTAAACCACAATTTCAGAATAAGACTTCAAAACAAGACATGAGCGCTAGAACTTCCACTTTTAATCCTCAGAACTCCAGCAAGTTCTTGTAAGAGATGAGTAGGGGAACAAGCAAAACAGCAGATGTATTCATCATTCTATCATCTGTTATTAATTCCCTGAAGAGAAAGCATTTCTGCCATAATGTGGGCATCTTGTGAAAGAATTGCTCAGTAAGATAGAATTTGCTATAAGAAAATGCACACTAACATTTTAGTGTGGTTATCCTATTTTAGAGCTAAATACTTAGCTCTTAGGGAAAGGCCCTCAGTTTGCACCATCACATGAGTCAGTCTGGACCAATTCAAGTGAATACATTTCTAAGATGCTGAGTCTGATCAACCCTAGGTCAATTTTCTCAAGCACTTTTCTTTATCTAAGAGGTAACATTGGGCAGCTGTAACTTTCTGGTCCAAAGGGAAAGAAATGAACCTTTTAATTTTAAGTTTCCTCTGCAGCACATCGTTTTAAATGTAGTTCCATCAAACTAACAAGGGATGGAATTTTAAATGGTTTCATGCATATCAACTGCCCTAGAGCAGTCCATAGAGCCTTCTCCACCATTAGTTTGAATGCACGGCTATGCTTTAGTTCTCTTTCGATACTACTGAAATCCCCATCTGATTCCTGTGTAATCTCACACTTTATCAGCAGGGCAGTGTGATGAGAAGACACCCAGCTGTACCATTCATCTCACACTTAAAAGGGACTCTGGCCCATTTACATTTTTAGAGTTTTTGAGATGATAACACTTACTGTAAAATGATAGTTTGGTTATTTGTAGAAGCATTGACATGACACCTAAAAAAGACTGTTTTATTTTCCTGTTATTTAAATGTATGTCTCAGAAAGGAATTCATATTCTTTAAGGAGGAGTGTTTCAAGAGTCAGACATGACTATTGCAACACTTTTTTTTCTCTGAAAGTAGGTCAGAAGTAATTTATATGCAATCTTGTGAAATGCAAAGAAAAATATTTCTGAGTAATTTTGCAAATGAAAGACACATTTAAGATTAATACACAGTAGATTAAAACTCAATTTTAATTTTCCTAAATCTATTAGCTCTTTATTATAAGCACTCAATATGTATACAAATTTGAGCCAACACATTTAATTCCAGCAGACTCTGCAGCTTTTATATTTGAAGAATTGTGGGTTATTAAAATGAAGTCTTATGTCTGAGCAAAGGTTTAACATATTGTCAACCATATTTGCTATGTTGTGTTCAGATGCTCAGTCATGTTCAACCTTTGCAATCCCGTGGACTGTAGCCCACCATGCTCCTCTGTCCATGGGATTTCCCAGGCAAAAACACTGTAGTGGGATGCCATTTCCTCCTACAGGGGATCTTCCTTACCCAGAATTGAATCTGTGTCTCTTGGGTCTCCTATAGTGACAGCCAGATTCTTTATCAGTGTACCACCTGGGGCTTCCCTAATCTGACAATAGGAACTAATAAAATCGTATAATTTAGTTGATGAATGTGAATTATTTTTATCCTGAGCAATTGTTAACACCAATGTGAAATATAAAATACCTTGGGTAGGTGTCATTCATTTTCCTCATGCACATCTCCTGGTTTACTTCAAGACCCCAATTCTATTGTTGGAGAGGCAGTCATTTTCCAGCTTGCCCTAATTATGTTTGTGGGCTTTGACAGGTAGAGCAAATAGTGTTGCCTTTTTGTGGGAAAAAAAGGCTTAAAAAGAAAACTCGATTGTGCCGAAGCATTAACAAGAACCAATAACTATGAACTATGAGAATGTGCAGAGGGTACTTTGAATAGGATTATCACATCCCCATAAGGTTTTTCTAAGTAAGATAAGGTTTCTGGAGTAGGGTGAAGAATTGAGTCCTCTAGTGAGCTGGGTGCCTTGTATTAAATTTTTAAATTATTTATTTTAAAATGTAGATATATAATAGGGAAGAACAAATCTGCATCCATGTTGGATCTGTTTCCTTAACTTTTGTATTCTAATGCCTTTGCTACAAGTTTAAAATGTCTACAGTCTGAAATATACAGGACAGTCCATTTTCAAGGCTCTGATCTTCGAAGATATGGCACTTTTCCATTCATATAGAGATAAGTTGGAGAACAAAAAGTAATATTTGTCTTGTCAGCGGTTTACAGGCACAGTGTGGCCTGACCTATGTGGACAGCTGCAAGAACAAAGGATTCCAACACCAAGAAGTCTACAGCAACTAACCACACCCCCTCCACTTTTTAGCATTAAAAAAATATATATGATTTAGTTGGTTAGTCCTGTCTGACTCTTTGAGACCTCATGGACTGTAGTCTGCCAGACTCCTCTGCCCATGGAATTCTCCAGGCAGGAATACTGGAGTGGGAAGCCATTTCTCTCTCTATGGGATCTTCCCCAGTGAGGGGCTGAACCCAGATCTCCCACATTGCAGGTAGACTCTTTACCATCTGAGTCACCAGGGAAGCCACCTCCAAAAAAAATATCCAGAATTCTAACTCTGGGAAATGGTTCTTTGGGACACTTGTGCTCCATCCAGCGCTGTCCACATGTGGGGCCTTGGAGTCTGCTCTCTGGGTGAAAACATCTTTTTACCCTTTGCTGCTGGCTTTGTATCATGGTCCCAAGTTCTCCGTGGTCACATACCAGGTGGGCATTAGAAAAATAAGTCCCTCTTAGGGGTTCATATCTTTCACAGGCTTCTCCTTTCTTGTGCATTTTGTGGCGTTTCAGAGAATAACTAAAAGCACTGAGAGGCAAAACAGAGAGTTCTCCATCAAATATTATTCCCTCATAAGTTTAGTTGGCTACCAATCTACCCCCTTCTATTGAGGTCCATGTCTGTGTGAACACATACAAAGGTCTTGTGTGATTTTTTTGGTAAACTTGATAACTCCTGCACTAGACTGTTCTCAGTTCATTCTCCTCTTGCAACATAGTGGTCGTTGTTTTGTGGCCATACTAACAGATTTCAGATGACTCTCTCCAACCAAGTTCAGACATTAGCATTATTATAGAAAGATTCCTGGAGCTGAATTTGAGGGTGAGCAGTAACAATTTGACCACCTCATGCATAGACAACCTCAGATGAATGGCAGTGAGTCATTTTCCTAAGTAAATTTAAGCAGCAGACAGATAGTGGATTGGCTCATATAAGAGTCTAGTCTTATATGTCTGCCTGATGAAATGTTGATATTATTATATTATACATATAAGTTATAAAACTTTGTAGCTCACCATCTTTTCTACATGTTTTTGGAGGTATCAGATCAAAAAGCAAAATGAGAAAAAAATGTATTTCATTAACTGCAACATACAAAACAAAAGACATATTCTCACACCAATACCCAAGAAGACACAGTTTTCAAGGACAACTTAGAAACTAACAAAAAAAGTAAGCCCATTATTATATAAAACACAGTCCATCATAGTAAAGACTAAAAATAAAATGTAACACAATCTTCCTGCTGTTTCCAAAAAATTAAGCATAGAACAAGGAAATCTGAAGATGTGTTCTCCCAGCACAAGTTTTAGAAATAAAAGTTGCAAATCTTAGCTGATTAACTGATATAAATTTCCTCTGGAATTAAAATCCTAGGAAAATGACCTCAAATTTTATAGGCCTTATGTAGACCTTATGCTTCTCATAAGCCGAGACTTGATAATTCTGTCACATAAAGTCTTATGTAATATAAACTAATGAAGAATGCATTTTATTAACCACAACTACTTAAAATCTCTTCTACAATTACATAGTTTGGCACAGAATGATAACTTACAATAGTGCCTTGGATTCTTTAAAAGGTCTTTAAAGCCCTAAACTTGCCTCCATCACAATTTTGTGTGTATGTACTTATTCATTCCCATTCTAAACTCTATGATGAAAGGAAATTCAGGTTCTGACCTCATGATTAGTACTTAAAAAGGAAAAAATAGCCAACTTTGATTTAGTTTGGAGAAGTAAAAACCAAGGGGGGAAATGATACCTGATGTTAAATAAACAGAGGTAACTACACACAAACATACACACATTCACTCCCAACTAATTGATTAAGTTATGTGTGGTTTTGAAGGATTACAATAGCCTGGGATGGCCAGAGTGACTAGATGACAGTTCAGAATATGAATACAAAAGTAGGTGTATTTGAGAAACAGACTCACAGACTTAGAACAGACTTAAGGTTGCCAGGGGTTAGGACGGGGGGAGGGGATAGTTAGGGAGTTTGGGATGGACATGTACAGACTGTTATATTTAAAATGGATAACCAACATGGGCCTACTATGCTGCTGCTAAGTCGCTTCAGTCGTGTCCGACTCTGTGCGACCCCATAGACGGCAGCCCACCAGGCTCCCCCATCCCTGGGATTCTCTAGGCAAGAACACTGGAGTGGATTGCCATTTCCTTCTCCAATGCATGAAAGTGAAGTCGCTCAGTCATGTCCGACTCTTAGCGACCCCATGGACTGCAGCCTACCAGGCTCCTTTGTCCATGGGATTTTCCAGGCAAGAGTACTGGAGTGGGGTGCCATTGCCTTGACAGCTAACCCTGCTCAACGTTACATGGCAGCCTGGTTGGGAGTGGAGTTTTGAGGGGGATGGATACATGTATGTGTATAGCTGAGTCACTCTGCTGTGCACCTGAAGCTATATTCCTATATAAAATAAAAAGTTAAAAAAGAATATTTGATAGCAAACAAGTGGAAAACATTGCAGATAAGGAAAAAAAAAACAGATCATGTGACTTTTGAGAACTATCGGTGGTGACTGTTACAGATAAACCCTGAATATTCTTTGGAAGGACTGATGCTGCAGCTGAAGTGCCAGTATTTTGGCCACCTGATGCTATGAGCTGACTCATTAGAAAAGACCTTGATGCTGCGAAAGATTTAAGGAAGGAGGAGAAAGGACAACAGAGGATGAGATGTTTGGATGGCATCACTGACTCAATGGACATGAGTTTGAGCAAGCTTCTGGAGATAGTGAAGGATAGGGAAGCCTGGTGTGCTGCAGTCCATAGGGTCACAAAGTCGGACATGACTGAGTGACTGAACAAAAACACTCATAAATAGTATGGGTTTGAGCAATTAAATTTTTAAAAAAATAAACTACAAAAAATGTTATTTGCTGAAACCCTTCTGGGAGTTTGAGGTTTGAGGGGGCACGAGCCACCCATCTCTTTCCATGGCCCTGCAATAAACCTTTCTACATTCAAACCCCAGCATTTTGCTTTGTTTAGCCTCATGGTGCATTGGGCACAGGACCTTGCATTCAGTAACAGTGATGTTCCACTTGTATTAGTAAGATCTCAGAAACACAGCTGCACTCAGGTGTATAAGAGACTGAGGAATCTTGGCTCTAGTTTCTCTGTCATAGAATGAGCTAAAGTGATCATTATTGATGAAGAAATCAACACATGTGAGGGGTCGTTAATTAGTTCCTTGCTAGACTCAGTATTTCTTTCCTCAGGTTATCTGTGCATAGCCTTCTCCCATGCAGAACATATTCCCAGCCTCTCCAGCAGCAGTAATGCATGGGTTCATGCATCAAGTTAGTATAACACAGACTTCTGTGTCTCTCATTGATAAACAATTCTCCAACAAGCCCAGGTTGGGTCCCAATGACCTGTGTTACCATTTAATGACAAGACACAATATCTGCTCATCTTACAGTGATTAGAATGAGTTTGAATACAAAAGGAAAACTGAAAAGGAAAACTGCCAATTGTAATTTCTACATATTAAAGGGAAAGAAAAGGAAAAACAGAGTTGATGAAATCCCTGACTCAGCAATGAAGTATATTTCTTGGTCACACTTTTTCAAAACCATTGGCTCTTCTCTTTGTATATATCTGTCTTGGCCGTGATAGTATAGTGGTTAGTACTTTGTGTTGTGAATACACCTTTCTTGTTCAGTCTGTCTATTGCATAAGCTTTGGCCCATGGCTGAATTTTTATTGTGCAATTATCCTCATGGCCATGTCTGAAATGGGTGACTTTAATGTCTTCCCTCTGGGACCTGCAAGTTTTGCAAACCTTTTTGGATGGTGTGGGTGTGAGGTCCAGGCAGGTCAGCCACATTGTTTCTTTGGTAATATTTTTTTTTCTTTTGACACTTATTTTCCACCAGAGCCTAAATTCACTATGACATTTCTATTCATTTTCCCCTCAACTTTGTTTATTTATTTATGACTAAGCTGGGTCTTCATTGCAGTGAGCAGGGGCTACTCTCTAGTTGCAGAGCACAGCGTCTGGAGTGCAGCCTCGGTAGTTCTAAGGCATGGGCTTAGTTGCCCCACAGCATGTGGGATTTAAGTTCCCGGACCAGGGATCAAATCCATGTCCCCTGCATTGCTAGGTGAATACTTAACTGCTGGACCACCAAGGACATCCTGTTTTTTCTACTTTTTGATTCTTTTTTATGAACAATTTGTCACTTTTATCTTCACCTCTCTTTAAGTCCTGTGGTTTACCAGTGGTAAATTTGAGATCATCTGAAACATAATAAAATAACACCCGAATCTGGTCTTTCTAGGTCCACAAGATCATGAACATGGTCTGATTTTCAAAGCTGGCATGATTCATCACTCTCAAGAAGGGGAAAGAGATGTGATAATACGTAATTTATTTTTAGACAAGTAATGTATGAACATCATTTCTGCTCATTTTCTATTAAAGCGAACTTAGCAACACAGCAAGTCTCATTGGAAAACAAGGCTGAAAACTTTATTCTTTATCTGTGTGGTCACGCGCACATGATTTAGGGGAATACTAGGCAGCATGTTCAGAGAAGGCAATGGCAAACCAGTCCAGTACTCTTCCCTGGAAAATCCCATGGACGGAGGGGCCTGGAAGGCTGCAGTCCATGGGGTTGCTGAGGACTGGACATGACTGAACGACTTCCCTTTCACTTTTCACTTTCATGCATTGGAGAAGGAAATGGCAACACACTCCAGTGTTCTTGCCTAGAGAATGCCAGGGACGGGGCAGCCTGGTGGGCTGCCATCTATGGGGTTGCACAGAGTCGGACACGGCTGAAGTGACTTAGCATCTGGAGCAATAGTAGGCAGCATGTTACAGCTGACATCTAAGTTATTCCTTTTTTTTTTTTTTTCAGTCTATAGATTTTGAAGGATGGATATTTTTGGAACAAAGTGGAAAAAGATTTTAACATTATAATGTATATCTTTAAATTGGATTTTAATGTTTTTTCAATTATCTCTGGTGTGGCAATATATCAAGATTTCAGTTTTATTGTAATCTGAGGCAATAAAATGTCTGTAAAAGATGAAAGATGGGTCTTCATTAGTGACTTAATTGACATTCACTAGATCACTACTGAGGTTATACATTTCTCATGTTTATTTGACTTTGGTATGTTATTGATACATTCCTTTTAGGTTTGCATGGGATATTCATATAGGATAGTGATTTTTGTCTGTTATCAATAGATATAATTGTGATTTTATGTAATTGGTTATATTTTATTTTGAAGTATCAAATTACTGTCTTCCTTTTTTTTTCCTATAATATCTAAATTAAAAGGTCTCCCCCTATTTAAAGTTTGCTACACAATATATTCTGCTTTGACTGACTTATTGGATTAAGATCTGTATAGATTTTACCTACAGACTGTGACTCAGTTACTGCAATGTCATGATTAATTTATTCTATATTTGATCACAGAAGTATGTTGGCTCGTTTTTATATTTATTCGGGTTAGAAATGAGGTATCCTCAGGCTCCAAGTTGGCTCTTACTCAGCATATGTTGGTCACTCTACTCTTAGCTTCTTATCTTTTATTTTAAAATATAATGAATAAAAACTACTTTGAATGCAATATTAGAAGGCAGAATTTGACTAAAATTCCCAGAACAGTTAGCTTTAAACAGATCCATCAGGGAGAGTCTAAGATCCACCATTTGAATGAAAATACAAGTTGGGTCAAGCTTATTTATACCCTTGTCAGCATTTATAAAATTAAACTTACAAAAGTAATTTATATTTACTATTGAATGTAGGAAAAAAGAGAACAACAGTCAGAAAAACAAGCTATGGCAATCCTGACTCATAGAATGTCAATTCAAACACAAATTGTTTACTATTATATTAGATGTGTTACTTACAGACTAGTGGTTGGTTTCTTTATATTTAAAAGTGGATTATAAGAGTAAGTTCATTGCATGCTTCAGATAAGGACTAAATAAATCAATATTTTTAAGTTATTTGTAAACTTTTTCTGGCACATTTGCTAGTTTTTAATATGCAGGCATCACAGAGATTGATCACAGAGATTTAAATTTAAAAATGTAAGCAGAGCTTTTGTATGACACAGGGAGCTCAGCCTTGTGCTCTGTGATGACCTAGAGGGGTGGGATGGGAGGCTCAAGAGGGAGGAGGTATATGATTATGACTGGTTCATGTTGATATGTGCCAGAGATCACCACAACAGAATAAAGCAATTATCCTCCAATTAAATAAATAAATAAAATGCAGGTGTCACAGATTGGCTTGTAAATCCTAGTCCTAATACTCAATAGATGTATGAATTTGTAAACCACTTCAAGTATCTGTAGTTAATATTTATAGAAATATTATCCCAGTATACCACCTTATTTAACTTATATGCAGAGTACATCATGAGAAACGCTTGGCTGGATGAAGCACAAGCTGGAATCAAGATTGCTGGGAGAAATCTCAATAAGCTCAGCTATGCAGATGAAACCACCCTCATGGCAGAAAGTGAAGAAGAACCAAAGAGCCTCTTGATGAAAGTGAAAAGGAAGAGTGAAAAAATTGGCTTAAAGCTCAACATTCAGAAAACAAAGATCATGGCATCTGGTCCCATCACTTCATGGCAAATAGATGGGGAAACAGTGGAAACATTGTCAGACTTTATTTTTTGGGGCTGCAAAATTACTGCAGATGGTGACTACAGCAATGAAATTAAAAGATGCTTACTCCTTGGAAGGAAAGTTATGACCAACCTAGACAGCATTAAAATGCAGAGATATTACTTTGTTAACAAAGGTCCATCTAGTCAAGGCTATGGTTTTTCCAGTAGTCACGTATGAATGTGAGAGTTGAACTATAAAGAAAGCTGAATGCTGAAGAATTGATGCTTTTGAATTATGATGTTGGAGAAGACTCTTGAGATTCCTTTGGACTGCAGGGAGATCCAACCAGTCCATTCTAAAAGATATCAGTCCTGAATGGTCATTGGAAGGACTGATGTTGAAGCTGAAACTCCCTTACTTTGGCCATCTGGTGCAAAGAGCTGACTTATTTGAAAAGACCCTGATGCTGGGAAAGATTGAAGGTGGAAGGAGAAGGGGATGACAGAGGATGAGATGGTTGGATGGTATCACTGACTCAATGGACATAGGTTTGAGTAAACATCAGGATTTGGTAATGGACAGAGAGACCTGGCATGCTGCAGTCTATGGGGTCTCAAAGAGTTGGACACGACTGAGCGACTGAACTGAACTGAACTGATACCACCTTCATTCAACAGTGAATATTAATAAGGAAATCTATTCCAGGCATTTTTGGCCCTAGATACACAGCTCTGAACTAAACATTCTGACTTCTTGGTAAATTTGATGGCTTATCAGAAGGCATTCAGTGCTATGGGAGGGGAAAGCGGTAAAGGATTAAAAAGCACAAAAAGTAGGGTGTTGTGTACAATTTTAAAGTTAAGTGTCAGAGAAAGTCCTGATGAGCAGGTGTAATCTGTATTGAGGGAGACAATATTATCCAGATGCTTGGAGGAAGAAAAGGATGGGCGAGAAGACATTGACTTGCCTGGGTGGTTTAAGGAAGGTAGACAAGGGAAGACAATTGTGAGGAAGGATCACAGGGAGGAAGGCAGATAGGAACGGAGATCCAGGTTGTGAAGCTCTATAGACTCTGGAAACCCCATGGCTTTAGTTCTGAGTTGTGGATCGACAGCATTGGATGGTTCTGAGCAGAGGATTCATTCAACCAGACATGTTTTGGAGTATCAAACTGTGGACTTGATATAAGATGGTAAGTCAACAAATGAATAAGCAGAAAGAAGATATGCAAGACGAACTTGTCTGAGGAATAGCTCGCCAGGCTTCTCTGTCCATGGGATTCTCCCAGTAAGAATACTGGAGTGGGTTGCCATGCTCTCCTCCAGGGGATCTTCCTGACACAGGGATCCAAACCACATGTCTTGTGTCTCTTGCATTGATAGGAGGTTTCTTTACCACTAGCACCACGTGGAAAGGCCTCTCTTCCTCCAACTCTTTACAAAGATAGATGCTACCAGGGTATTAGAACTCACCACCAACCACCCCAGACATAGTTAAATGACCCAGGGGCTAGTCAAGCAGGGCAGGTCAGAGCATTGTGAGAGCTTTACTTATACAAGAGGGAAAAAAAAAAATGTACCAGAAAAATGTTAATACTTCTCTACTGATGCTACTACAGAATGTTGTATATGAAATTTATAGGTTATTAGCTGCCATGAACTTCACTGTAGAAAAGAAGATAGCAAGTGATTCTGAAGCCTGCATTTGCTTTTAGAATAGAAATGCTCTTTTCCAGATAAGTCTACTTTCTCTGATAAAGGAACTTCAAGTTGTACTGTGCTTACACTGAGGGTTCTGTGATATAAAAATCAGAGAAAAAGTAACATTATCCAAGTGCTCTCTTCTTCCTGTTTTCCTACATTCCAGGAAAGTGCAGAATTACTCCTCAGAAGACTTTTGCTCTTTTCTTGACTATGTCTGGTAAGCTAGGCTTACTACTCATTCTTAGTTAAGGTCATCAGTTTTGCCCAGGAACTAGAGATCTGGTAAACTTAATTCCTGCCAGGATTTGTGGAAGGCTCAAATGTATTTTGTTGAAGTTATAATTTAATTTTTAAGGTACCAACACTGATGTTTCCTATTCTTATGTTTCATGGTATGTCAATAAATAATGGGACCTATACTTATTCTAACATTGTACTAGATGTTCCCAAGGAAGACCTTTGGGAACTCTTAATATTCTTAATATTCAGAAGAATATCATTCAACAAGAGTAAGTGAAATTCCTGTGACAGCAAGGGCTTAAAAATTTCCAGATCAGGTCATCACTTGGCAAAAACAGTAAGGTAGAGATTAATGGAGGAGATGAGTGACTGAAATGTTTTCTTTTTTTTAAAATATAAATTTATTTATTTTAATTGAAGGTTAATTACTTTACAATATTGTATTGGTTTTGCCATATATCAACATGAATCTGCCACAGGTATACACGTGTTCCCCATCCTGAACGCCCCTCCTTCCTCCCTCCCCGTACCATCCCTCTGGGTTGTCCCAGTGCACCAGCCCCAAGCATCCAGTATCATGCATCAAATCGCACTGAAACATGTATAATATCATATATGAAACGAATCGCCAGTCCAATGTTCTATGAAATATTTTATTTTCTTACTGATTCTGTCATACTAAAATCAATATTGTACTCTAAAAACTGTTAGTCGCTCAGTCATGTCTAACTCTTTGAGACCCCATGGACTGCAGTCCACCAGGCTCCTCTGTCCGTGGAATTCTCCAGGCAAGAATACTGGAGTGGGTTGCCATTCCCTTCTCCAGAGGGTCTTCCTTACCCAGAGGCTGAATCTGGGTCTTCTGCAAAGCAGGCAGAATCTTTGCCATCTGAACCACCAGGTAAGCCCCATTGTATTCAAAGTCTGATCGAAAATGCTTTGTATTCAATACATACAATATGTGTGTGTATTCTATTACTTAGAAAAATAATGAAGGAAACTTGGGAATTCTTGATGATCATTGAAACTCTGAGATCTGCTATACAGATATTTCAGAAGGTAAATATAGGTTTTACAATGATCCTGACTGGAAACGGAATGGTGATGAAGGGCATTTTCCTTTTGAAATGGATTCTTCTTTACCACTGAATGGACTTTGGGGAAGCTGCCTCAGTGACCAAGCTCATAATGAAACAGAAGATATCTTGTAAAAATAAGTTTACCTTAAAAACCAGTTACATGTGACTTAAGCTGAAGAATTGATGCTTTTGAACTGTAGTGTTGGAGAAGACTCTTGAGAGTCCCTTGGACTGCAAGGAGATGCAACCAGTGCATTCTAAAGGAGATCAGCCCTGGGTGTTCTTTGGAAGGACTGATGCTAAAGCTGACACTCCAGTACTTTGGCCACCTCATGTGAAGAGTTGACTCATTGGAAAAGACTCTGATGCTGGGAGGGATTGGGGGCAGGAGGAAAAGGGGATGACAGAGGATGAGATGGCTGGATGGCATCGCTGACTCGACGGACGTGAGTTTGAGTGAACTCGGGGAGTTGGTGATGGACAGGGAGGCCTGGCGTGCTGCGATTCATGGAGTCATAAACAGTCAGACACAACTGAGTGACTGAACTGGACTGAACTGAATTGAAGCAATAATGGGCTTCCCTGGTGGCTAAGGTGGTAAAGAGCCTGCCTGCAATGTGGGAGACATGGGTTTGATCCCTGGGTTGGGAAGATCCCCTGGAGAAGGAAATGGCAATACTCCAGTATTCCTGCCTGGAGAATTCCATGGACGGAGGAGCCTGGTGAGCTACAGTCCATGGGGTTGCAAAGGGTTGGACACAACTGAGCAACTAACACTGAACAGTAATAATAAACAAGTATTGGTTTTAATAGTAAAATATGAAAGTCTGTTTTTGAGTATGCCCTACTTTAGTTTTACACTGTGCATTAGTTTATTTTCTTAATCCCAAATTGATTATCTCAAAAGATATTATTTCATAATACCTCGATAACATATTTTTTAAATGTCATCAAAGCTTTTCTAATCTCCTTGCCCATTTTAGAGTCAAAACCTGTGTGTGTGTTTGTGTATGTTTAATTCTTATTTTTTCATTTTCCTTTTTGAATAGATATAGCTAAAAAAAGAAGTTATATAAAATTAATTTTCTCATATTTTAGGATCAAGTCACAAACTTCCTTTAAGTTTGTGAAGAAGGAGTATCTGTTCTGTCAGGGAATAACAGAGAGCTAGTGATTATGTCTTCTTTATGAGGATACTGGTGGGGAATCTCAAGGGAAAAAAAAAAAAAAAGATTTTCCCAAACATATTTCAAACAAATGAAGAGGCTTAAAACATCAATACTGTAAGTTAAATTGCAAACTCTCTAGAGTCAGAGACCTTATTATTTCTACACATCTGTTAAGTACCATGACTTTTCAAAAGAAATAAATTATCCTTAAAAACAAAATGTGCCTTCACAAGATAAATAAACTTTATCTTTCTTCTTTGTTGATAAGTTGACATAACCTTTCAAGGCAACTCTAGACAAAGTTTTGTTTCAGAATTATTTTACAAATAATTAGTGAAATGTCAACAAATTGATTTAAGAGGAAAAGTTCATTTCCAGCATGATAATTCTTGTGAAGGGATAAAAGACTGGTTAAAAGATGAGAATATTGGAAGATTGTCTGGAGAGATACAGAAATGTTGAACTCAAGAAGAAAGATACATAGATCAGTGTGACCAATATCTTAAATATTCCCTTCTTTATTTTTTTCCCTCTGAAAAGACAGATGAGATATATTAAGTTCACATCCTATGAGACACTTTCTATTTGTTTTGGCAAATTCAACCCATTTGTCCTATTGCAATGTGCCAAAAGTCTCATCATATCAATTTAAAACAATTATTAGTATCTGTTCACAATCTACCTCCAGTCACAACCCTGGGTGAACTGCTTTAACAGCATCATTCTCTCTTTTTTCTAACAATTGTTGTTGTTCAATAGCTAAATCCTGTCTGACTCTTTGCAACCCTGTGGACTTCAGCATGCCAGGGTTCCCTGTTCTTCACTATCTCCCAGAGTTTGCTCAAATTCATGTCCATTAATTGATGATATTTAACTATTTCATTCTCTGCTGTCCTCTTCTTCTTTTGCCTTCAATCTTTCCCAGAATCAGAGTCTTTTCCAATGAGTCGACTCTTCGCATCAGGTGGCCAAAATATTGGAGCTTGAGCTTCAGCATCAGTCCCTCCAATGATTATTCAGGGTTGATTTCCTCTAGGATTGACTTGGTTTAGTCTCCTTGCAGTTCAAGAGACTCTTCAACAGTCTTCTCCAGCACCACAGTTCAAAAGCATCAATATTCTTTGATGCTTAGCCTTCTTTATTCCATCTCTCACATCCATACATGACTACTGGAAGAAACCATAGCTTTGACTATATGAAAATTTGTCTGCAAAGTGATGTCTCTTTAATATGCTATGTTTGTCATAGCTTTCCTTCCAAGGAGCAAACATCTTTTAATTTCATGGCTGCAGTCACTCTCTGCCATGATTTTGGAGCCCAAGAAAATAAAGCCTGTCACTGTTTCCATTTTTTCCCCATCTATTTGCCATGAAGTTATGGAACTGGATGACACAATCTTCAATTTAAAAAATGAATTATCTACATCTTGTAAATAACTGATTATTCCCTTGAAGTGTTACTACTTATCACTACTTGATACACACAGACATACACTCACACATTCGTTAGTTTCTGTTCGTCTGTTTTCTTGCGGTATGAGCAGTATTAAACCCAACGACTGTGTTTTATCTAAAGAGGGCCCTAGTCTGATTCTCCTCTGACAAGGCTCTTCTTTGTGAAATGAGAATCCAGGGGGATAAGTGATCTGTTAACCCAAAGTTGGCTCCACTTGTACCTCATGTTCCAGCTGCTTGGCGTCTTGAAGTTTCCCCAGGAGATGAATAATTAGCCACTTCAGAGCACATGTGGCCTGTTTCCCTGGGTCCCTTTTCCAGAGGGGAGACTAGGCTACTCGTTTTTAACTCCCTTCTTCAGTCAGAGGAGGGGCAACACTGTACTTACTGGCTGCTGCTGCTGCTGCAGTCGCTTCAGTTGTGTCCGACTCTTTGCGACCCCATAGACGGCAGCCCACCAGGCTCCCCCGTCCCTGGGATTCTCCAGGCAAGAACACTGGAGTGGGTTGCCATTTCCTTCTCCAATGCATGAAAGTGAAAAGTGAAAGTGATGTCGCTCAGTCGTGTTCGACTCAGTGACCCCATGGACTGTAGTCCACCAGGCTCCTCCGTCCATGGGATTTTCCAGGCAAGAGCACTGGAGTGGGGTGCCATTATTTACTGGCAGAGAAGATAATTATGCATATGGTTATGGAAGAGGCTACAGAGGCTCATCCCATGCCTGTGATCCCTTGCTTAGTGAGATGCAGTGGGAAGTGGAACAAGGAACGGTGGAGGACTATGGAGGATTCCAACTTAACTCTTCTGCAGGACCTGTGGGAGAGGGAGAGGGTGGGAGGATTTAGGAGAATGGCATTGACACATGTATACTATCATGTAAGAAGCAAATCGCTGGTCTAGGTTCAATACAGGATACAGGATGCTTGGGGCTGGTGCACGGGGATGACCCAGAGAGATGATATGGGGAGGGAGGTGGGAGGGAGGTTCAGGGTTGGGAACTCATGTACACCTGTGGTGGATTCATGTCAATGTATGGCAAAACCAATACAGTATTGTAAAGTAAAAAATAAAAATAAAAAAATAAAAGAAATGTAAAAAGGCTGTGAAACATGGCTGTGTGTGTGCTCAGTCATGTCTGACTCTTTGCAACCCATTGGATTTTAGACTGTAGCCCACAAGGCTCCTCTGTCCATGGATTTTTCCAAACAAGAATACTGGAGGGGGTTGCCATGCCTCCTCCAGCGGATCTTCACACCGATGGATCAAACACGAAACTCCTACACTGCAGGCAGATTCTTTACCATCTGATCCACCAGGGAAGCTCAAGTATATCCATATCTATATCTATCTATATAATACACATACACACACACACACATACATAATATAGCTTGTGACAAAGGGTTGTGCTGTGCTGAGTCGCTTCAGTTGTGTCCAACTCTGTGTGACCCTATGGACTATAGCCCACCATGCTCTTCTGTCCATAGGATTCTTCAGGCAAGAATACTGGAGTGGGTTGCTATGCCCTTCTCCAGGGAATTTCCCCAACCTTGGGAGTGAACCTGCGTCTCTTATGTCTCTTGCATTGACAGGTGGGTTCTTTACCACTAGCTCCACCACTCTGTTAAATATTTAGAGACTGTCAATCTAAAATTTTCTAGTAGATCAGTTTATTAATTGACAATATTTTGTCTTATGCTCTGGCAGCATTCTGATAAGAGTTGCTTTATATAGAAAGTGCAACCACCACTTCTGTAGAAATACCCATTCGAACAAGGAAAGGAAACATACACTGTTCTAAGTGCATTAAGCTAACTTGTTCCACAAAGGGAGTTGAGATGTTTCTTGATAATATGTAATATGCCATCTTCTTAACAAATAAGGATTTCCAGCTATTACCATACTTAAGTAATTAATTCTAAAATTTTTAATAGCTAATAAAGTTATAAAGGAGCTAAGGTAGGATTTTGAAATATTCTGTAACAGTATATAAAGAACTTGAAAGAGTGTTAAGGCTTGATATTATTCAAACAATAAAAAGTAAATCATCCATAATTATAAAGGGTTTTATCACAGTAATTAAAATTTACAAAATGTTACTGCTGTGTAATTATTATAATGGTAATAAAATAGTTTTTTTCAACAAGGTCACTGTATGAAATTTTGCTACAATAATATAGTCATTATTTTAGGAAATTAATTTCTAAATCTTTATCAACTGTATAAATGTTTTTACCTACTTCTTTCTTTGTAATTCATGGAAGTAACATACACTTGTCTATGCTATTGCATTTTTAAATTGGTAATGCATTTTTCAGAGTGTATGCATATATACCATTGTTTAGTCACTCAGCCGTGTCTGACTCTGTGACCCCATGGACTGTAACCCTCCAGGCTCCTCTGTCCATGGGATTTCCCTGGCAAGAATACTGAATTGGGTTGTCATTTCCTCCTCCAGTGCATATGTACTGGTATACTTTAAGTATGAATTTATCAGCTTTTTTCCATATTGAAAACATTAATCAAGTCCTAACTTGAAAAACTGTGCACCCTTATTGAAATGACACAAATTGTGCCATGATCATAAGCTTTTGGTCCAAGCCAGTGCATCCACATACGTAAAAACCTGCAGACCTTGTCTGGATTTTTGGGAAGGTTAGTGTCTTTACATCCCCCTGTCACCCTGTCTTTCCTCCTCCTCAGAACTCACCACTATAGCTGTCCTGCTTCTGAGCCCATTTCTGCTGGCACCTCCTGGTCCTGAACATTCAGCCTCTCTGAATTTCTCTTTGGCTATATCAGAGCTTTGTTATAGGAATCCTTCAGCTTTTCCAGTGGCTTCCACCCTGGTCATCAAACAGATCAGTCTAAACTCAAGTCCTGGTGAACAGCAGTCTGCCCATGGGAAGTTGTATTGGATGGCCCCCACCTCCCAGCAGAGGAAAGCTCACAAACCCAGTTATCCTTTCTCACCCTTCTTCAAAGGGCCTTACTGTTAATTCTGTGGTTTCAAAAACTTGCGACTATACACACTGTAAGAATATTTTTTTAGAGGTGATGATACTATCACTTAAAAGTATCTCAGTACCATATGATCCCTCAATCCCACACTTGGGCATATATCTGGAGAAAACTCTAATTCAAAAAGGTACGTGTGCAACAAGGCTCACAGCAGCACTATTCACAATAGCCAGGACATGGAAGTAACCTAGATGTCCATCAACAGATGAATGGATAAACAGGGTGTGATAAGTGCATACAGTGGAGTACTACTCAGCCATGAAAAGGATGAAATAACACCATTAGCAGCAACATGGGTGAATCTAGATATTATCATACCAAGTGAAGTAAGCCAGACAGAGAAAGACAACTGTCATATGATGTCACTTCTATGTGGAATCTAAAAAAATGATGCAACTGACCTTATTTATAAAACAAAGGCAGACTCACAGAAACAGAAAACAAACTTATGGTTACCAAAGGAGTTGAGGGAAGAGGGATAAATTACGAGCATGGGATTAACAGATACACACTACTATATCCAAATACATAAACAACAAGGTCCTACTGTAGAACACAGGGAACTATATTCAATACCTTGTAATAAACCATAATGAAAAATAATCTGAAATACATATATGATAAATATGTATAAATAATTACTTTGCTGTATTCCAGAAATGAATGCATTGTAAATTAACTACATTTCAATTAAAAAAAGACAAATATTGTAAAAAATTAACAAAAGTAACTCAGTCACAGAAGGGCAGATTAATGAGAACAGTTTGCAGTGACACACAGTCATGACTTTGTGCCAGGAAATATCACATGTTTTAGATCAAACACAGTATCAATGATGCATGCGTTATATTGACATATTGTCAAAATAAGGTACAGGTAAGAAGTTCTATGGGCTTCCCTGGTGGCTCAGATAGTAAAGAATCTGCCTGCAATTCAGGAGACCTGGGTTTCATCTCTGGGTCATGAAGATCCCCTGAAGGAGGAAATGGATACCCACTCCAGTATGCTTGCCTGGAAAATCCCACGATTAGAGGAACCTGACAAACTACAGCTCAAGAGGTTGCAAAGAACTGGACATGACTGAAGCGACTTAACATGCATACTAGATCAAACTTCTGTGAACTAAAATTGACAATAAAAGGGGCAATTCCCAGAAAATCTCAGTGTAAAATTGTTCAATACACAGAATCTTCCTCTAAAACTTCACATTAATAGTTCCTACATTAAATTATATCCCAATATGCTCATATTTAAAATGCATATCAATTTTTACACCAAAATAACCCACAAATTTGGTACACACAGCAAAATACAGTTACAACTGTATTTTTCTACCTCATAAGGTAGAAAAAGAAATCTATTTCAGGATTTTATTCTCAGTTTATTTTGTAAATAGTGATAAGAAAAAGAAACAGGCAGCTCTTTAGTAAGATTTTATAACTGTGCATTAAGATAAAATAAAACCTGTGAAAAAGTTGGCTTAAAGCTCAAAATTCAGAAAACTAAGATCATGGCATCCATCCCCATCACTTCATGGCAAATAGATGGAGAAACAGTGGAAACAGTGGCAGACTTTACTTTCTGGGCTCCAAAATCACTGCAGATGGTCACTGCAGCCATGAATTTAAAAGACGCTTACTCCTTGGGAGAAAAGTTATGACTAGAGAGCATATTAAAAAGCAGAGACATTACTTTGCTAACAAAGGTCCATCTAGTCAAGGCTATGGTTTTTCCAGTAGTCATGTATGGATGTGAGACTTGGACTATAAAGAAAGCTGAGAGCTGAAAGCTTAAGAATTGATGCTTTTGAACTGTGGTGTTGGAGAAGACTCTTGAGAGTCCCTTGGACTGCAGGGAGATCCAACTGGTCCATCCTAGAGGAAATCAGCCCTAAATATTCATTGGAAGGACTGATGTTGAAGCTGAAACGCCAATACTTTGGCCACCTGATGTGAAGTGCCTGACTCATTTGAAAGGACCCTGTTGCTGGGAGGGATTGGGGACAGGAGGAGAAGGGGATGACAGAGGATGAGATGGTTGGATGGTGTCACCAACTCGGTGGCCATGAGTTTGGGTGAACTCCGGGATTTGCTGATGGACAGGGAGGCCTGGAGTGCTGCAGTCCATGAGATCACAAGGAGTCGGACACGAATGAGTGGCTGAACTGAACTGAACTGTGCATGTTTTTAATATTCCACCAAATCTCTCAAAACTTCAGATAGATCCATGGGTCGATTTCTAGCATCACAGTGAAATGAAGTTCACACAAAAAAACATGGAGAGTAATTTGTGCTCTTCTCAAGCTCTGCAAAATTGTTGACTTATTTCCTTCTGAGGTGATGAGTCTGCCTTTTTATCAGATGCTCTTCAGTCCTTTGATCCTATTACTTATTCTATTTGATTATCTCACACGGTTCAATATATTCCTACATATCTCCTTTCATCTAGTATATAGTATTATAAGGTTATTCCTGCATATCTCCTTTCATCAAATATATAGTGTTATAAGGTCATTCATAGAGTATGTTAGATATTTAGCTGATCTGAAATATCTTATAATCTCATAATTTTACATGTGATTTCCTTCTCCTAGGAACTAAAGTATGCATTTATAATAAAATCAAATTTAATGTTGACTTTTGGCTAAAGTCAACTCTTTTTACTTGACAGCTGTAGAGGTCCATGGATGACTTCACTGCACTGCCCTGTTGTGGGTGAATGCATCTTACCATAACTGCAAGGATGGACCTTAGTGAGGACTTCCAAGATGGGAATGGGCCTACAGAGAGGAGGGAACTCCTCATGGAGACAAGAGGAAGAAGAACTAACTGAAGAAGCAAAGAGAGTCACGATACAGGAGACGATGAGGGGATATTCTTTATGTGAGGAGGCATTGTTGGCTTCTGAGACACAGGACCAGAATGCAGCATGATGATGGAGAGGGCAGCAGCTGTTCAGAGCGCAGTCCAGGGCTACTGTGTCATCCATAGTGAGAGGAAAAAGCCACTGCCAGACTCCACAGGATTTTTTTTTTTTTTTGAGAGGGTAGACAGAACTGAGGGCTTCCTTCATGGCTCAGAAAGTGAATCATGCACCGGCAGTGAGGGAAACCTGGGTTTGATCACTGAGTTGAGAAGATCTTCTGGAGCAGGGTATGGCAACCCATTCCAGTATTCTTGCCTGGAGAATCCCATGGATAGAGGATCCTGGTGGGCTGAATACCATAGGGTCTCCAAGAACTGGACACGACTGAGCAACTAAGCACAGGCTGAATTGAATCCAGCAAGGAACCAGAACTGTGCTATCCACATCAGGTGTGAATGAAATTGCAGCTTGCCCTCCATCTCCCATTGCTGACAATCCTTCAGTTCCACCATCTCCCACCTCCTCTCCCTTCTCCAGCCAGTAACTCTTCTTGCCTGTTCACTTGATGTCAGTCCCTGTCTGCCAGCTATTATACTGTAATATTGTACTTTCTAAGTACTGAGTTGTAAGACTTAAAATGTTTTCTTTTTTTTTTTTAATTTTTGTGTTTGTGTGTTTTTTTTGTGAAAAGTATTTTAAGCCTCTGACAGTACCGTATTATACAGCTGACTGTGTTAGTTGGGTACCTGGGCTAACTATGATGGGCTTGCAAACAAACTGGACTTTTGAAAGTGCTCTCAGAACAGAACCTGTTCTTATGTAGGGGATTTACTGTATTAGAAAAGAAGCAGATGTCAACTCAATTACCTAAGGTTCTCCCTCATTAACTAAATAAATTAAAAGTGAGCAGAAGTAAGAAAATAACAGAAATAAGAACAGAAATTGATAAAATTAGGAATGGAAAATTGAAAGAGAAAATCAATCCAACTGAAAGCTGGTTCTTTGAAAAGAGCAATCGAATTGATGCTGATGAAGAAAGAAGTGAATAAACAAATTACCAACATCAGAATGGAAAAGAGGCTATCAGTATAGACCAGTTAGACATTGAAAGGATAAGGGAATAAAACAACCAGAAAAAAGAAAATCAGCAACATAGCTGAAATCAAACCATTGTTTGAAAACCATAACCTATTACAACTCATTCAAGATTAAATAATTTGCATTGTCTTAAATTCATTAAAATAATGGACTTAATAATTGAATCCCTTCATAAAAGAAGCCTTAGTATCAGACTATTTCATTGGCAAGTTCCACCAAATAGTTATAGAAAAGTTAGAATCAATTCTATAAGATTTCCTCCAGGATAGAGTAAAAGAGAAAACACTTCTCAACCCATCTTATGAAGCCAGAATTACTCTGATAGCAAAATCGTAGAAATACAGTATACACAAAAGAGAGAACTATTGTCTATGTCCTTTAAGATCAAAGCTCCAAAAACCTCCAGCAAAATACTAGGAAATCAACACCAGCATTACATAAAAAAACAAAAACACATCAGGACTAGGTGGACTTAGTCACAAGAATGCAGCTTGCTCAATATCCAAAAGTAAATCAATATAATCCACCAACACGTGATCCTAAAGACAGATACTCAGTGGTCATAATTTATATACAAAATGCATTTAGCAAAATCTGACACCTGTTCATGATAAGATTACAAAAAAAGAAACCTCTCAGAAAATCAATTACAAAACCACAAAATCAGCTCAGTGAAGGAAGCTTAGTATTTTTGACAGATTGTGTTGAAACAATAAAAGCAGAAACTCAAACCAAACCGAACAAAATCTTGAACAAAACATTAAATCTCATACAAAAATTAGAACAGAAACAATAACCGATCTAAACATAAAGCTATAAAATTTTAAAGGAACATAGGAGAAAATATTTGTGATTTATTATTTTCAGAGTAAGCATTAGTATACATATGTTGCTGCTGCTGCTAAGTTGCTTCAGTTGTGTCTGATTCTGTGCGACCCCATAGATTGCAGCCCACCAGGCTCCTCTGTCCCTGGGATTCTCCAGGCAAGAACACTGGACTGGGTTGCCATTTCCTACTCCAAGTATTCATATATGTGTGTATATATAACTGAATATATATATATATAAATTTGTTTCTAATACTTGTTTCAAACATACATATTTGTTTCTAATACATTCATTCATATTAGAAATGAACCTTTTCTGATATTAAAAATGAATATATTAGAAGAAAATGTGCCAGACACAACTGAGTGACTGAACTGAATATCTTTATAATAATTTTATATTTATAAAATATATTTTCCCTTTCTCGATACTTTCAAGGAGACTTATTGCATCTCTGAAATTTTCCGAGCATTGTGTTTCAATATATACATGGTTCTAAATGACTGCTTTTTATACACAAAGAATATTTGGGCTTTGTTTCCATGAAAACTCTGTATTTGTTATGGTAGCAACATCTTTGTTCTAATGAGCCTGCTCTTTGTATCATGGCTGGGGTTGCTGTACTCTGTGTATGCATTTGTGTGTATGTGTGTGCACTACCAAGTGTGTATGTTGTGTGTGATAGTGAAGATAGGAAAGAAAAACCAGAAGACTAAGGTTGAATAACCAAAAGAAGACATCGTGTGCTTTCTTGTCACTTTTGTTAATATTCATCTCTGGAAAAGAATAATTGTCATCTTTTTATCATTATTTTAGAAAGTGTGTTTTACTCTTTTTGTCATGACCCCCGCTGATGGGCAAGAAACAGTCTCTCCAAACCTGGAAATGTCTCTGGTGTAACATTTTGCAAAGACTAGATAAGTATTCCTTACATCTTTGGTTGTAGACATGCAAATGTATCCTCAAAGGACAAGGTGTTGTAGACAAGCCACCAAATAACATAGGAAGGATATGTTTGTTAAAGAAATTACTTTTTATCATGTAGAAAAATGCATGTAAGAATTAAAGATTTTAAAATTAAAAAAATAAAAAACTAAAAAAAAAAAAAAGAAAAGCAAAAAAAAAAAAAAAAAGTTCATTTTGCCCAGGAAAGGATTAATACATTTTCTAGTCTCATGACTGATACAGTCTTGTGTTTTTTAAAATCTTTACTGAATTTGTTACAATATTGTTTTCATTTTATGTTTTGATGTTTTGGCCATGAGGCATGTGGGATCTTGCTCCCAAACCAGAGATCGAACCCACACCATTGCATTGGAAGGTGACGTCAACCACTGGACTGCCAGAGGAGTTCCAACTTAAGCACTTTTTAACAGGGACTAAAAACAAACTACTGATAGGTAGATTGATATAAATATACAACAAATAAAAATGTTAATATATGACAAAGTATATGTGTATATATACAGTAAAGTATGTGTGTGATTTGTTATTTAGCTATATATTTATACATATTTCATTCATATATGGAAAGAAAGAAAGAATGAGGAAATTGTAATTGTTGCTGCTAAGCTTTTATCTGAATACAGCTTTATAAACACAATACAGAGAGGGAGGGAATGATTCTTAGATAGTTATTATACAGAATGACCCCCATGTTGGGTCAGTGCAAGTAACGAAAAGCTTGGCTAGTCTTAACCTAGAAAGTCATAAAATATGTTGAATGGGTGTTTCTCAAGTGTGTGATAAAAATGCATCGTCACTGCTGCTAGCAATATTGTCCCTGACCTCAGAACATTGTTGAAGAGAGACCAACTGAATGCTTTAATTTCCACATAAACTGCTGATCACGATGGTTCAGACATGCCAGATGGCAGCGGGAGTGATGGATGGTGTTGATGCCTCAGGAGAAATGAGCTACTAAAATTATATTATATTCAGCTGGGGTTTTAAAACATGCAATATAAATAAAATCATTATACCAGAGCAAAATGTCGCATCTCTTTATTTAATAGTGTGTTGGTTGAGGAGATGAGTGTGTGCATTTGTTTTGTAAAAAGTGTTCTTTTCTGTGCCCAGGGATCACTCCAGTAGGAGAACATAGTTCAGAGTAAGTATCAAGCCTGCACGTCACAAGTCTGGGGCCAGAAGGAGGGAAGAGCATTCTCAGTGTCATTCAAATGTATGACAAAAATTCATCACAGATCTTCCTCCACTTTCAATGAGATTATGTCTCATAAACCCACTATAAACAGGAAAAAATCATAAGTCAAAAATGCACTGAATGCTCCTCACCCACAGAGCATCAGAGTTTAGCACAGCCGAGCTTCAGTGTGCTCAGGAAACTTAACATTAGCCCATAGCTGGGCAAGATCGTCTGACACCAAGCCTAGTTTAGAATAAAGAGCTGAATATATCTCATGTAATTTACTGAATACTGCGCCTGCATGCGTACTCAGTCGCTCAGTAGAAACTGACTCTTTGCGACCCCATGGACTATATCCTGCAAGGCTCCTCTGTCCGTGGAAATTTTCAGGCAAGAATACTGGAGTGGGTTGCCATTTCCTCCTCCAGGGGATCTTCCCGACCCGGGGATTGAACCCACATTTTCTGCATTGGCAGGCAGTTTCTTTAACCCTGAACCACCTAGAAAGCCCCACTGAATACTATATTGACAATGAAAAACATAAGGGCTGGGCTGTCTGGGTGCAGACAGTTTGCAAATGTATCTTTGTTCACCCTGGTGATGGTGTGGCTGCCCAGGACCCAGCCTCAGGAGAGAAGATAGGTATACACATCGCTGGCCCAGAAAAGACCCAAATTTAAAATATGAAGCACAATTTCTACTGAATGCATACCACTTTCAAACAAGTGTAATGTCAAAATATCATAAGTTGAACCACTGTTGAGGACAGACCACATACCTAATGAAAAAACATGTAATAGATCATTTTAAAAAATTCTTTGAGAAATGCTGATAGAGTTTCTCCCTAAATTTAAATTGTAAGATCATGATATCTATATTAATTAATGATCTTGGTATTCTGAGGAAAGATTCTATCCAGCAAGCAGATACTCATTTGTAAATACGTGGAACAACAGACTCTGTCTGTCTACTTTTGTTTAGATGGAGGCTTCTATTTGAACAGTCAAAGTAGTTGGAATTGGCATTTAGTTTTAGTTCCCCATTCAAGGAATGAGCACAGAATTTCTTTACATCTTTCTCTAATTCTACTCTCAACTTACTTTCCTTATCCCATCACAAATAAAGCAAATCCATGTTATACAAATCATGTGATACACTTTTGTTTTCTCTTAGATGCATGTGAGTAAAGTCTAGCTTATTAATAGCTAAAGTTTGGGGGGGAAATTCTTGGATTTATTTTAAAAAATGTAGAGCAAATGAGGTTGAATGATTTTCATGGCTCGAAAACACAGACCCTTGTACAAAAAAGCAGAAAAAATAAACATGCCATTGAAATATAACTTTTTCTAGCATTTTATGGTCTCTCCCTGACATATAGTATTTCTACATAATAGAAATTCCATAATATACTAGTGCTTCCTTTGTGCATAGAGATGGTTGCAGGGATAGTGCCGACCCTGAAGACATGGTTTGCAGGAACAACTACCACCCTTTGCCAATCTCAGCTCACCATTCACAGACACCCTTGGCAGATTCCCTGCCAAGTACATAAGGCTACAGCAGTCATGCATAGGTTCAGAGGAAGGGGCCAAGTGGCTGAAGGCTAGGAGAGGGGCAAGCGAGGGTCTGAAAACCTTTCCTAGGAGGCAGAGAGACTCGGGTAAAGCTCCAAGCCCAGGGTTAATCCTCCTGTTTCATCCCATCTCATTCACAGAACAAATGTACAAACTTTCAGCTGTAAGATAAATAAGTTCTGGAGATATAATAACAACACAATGACTTTAATCAACACTCCTGTATTGTATATTGGAAAGTTGCTAAAAAGTGAAGAGTGAAAGTGTTAGTCATTCAGTCATGTCCAAATCTTTGTGACCCCATGGACGATAGACCACTAGGCTCCTCTGTCCATTGGATTTTCCAGGCAAGAATATTGGAGTGGTTTGCCATTTTCTACTCAGGGGATCTTCCTGACGAGGGACTGGGTATCTCACACTGCAGGCAGATTTTTTACCATCTGAGTCAACAGGGAATCCAGCAAAACCTGCTAAGAGTGTAGTTTTTAAAATGGTTATTATAGAAATAAAAATAAATTAAAAAAATAAAAACTTGCAAACAAATTGCCAACATCTGCTGGATCATTGAAAAACCAAGAGAGTTCCAGAAAAGCATTTATTTCTGCTATTGACTATGCCAAAGCATTTGACTGTGTGGGTCACAATAAACTGTGGAAAATTCTGAAAGAGATGGGGATACCAGACCACCTGGCCTGCCTCTTGAGAAACCTATATGCAGGTCAGGAAGCAACAGTTAGACTGAACATGGAACAACAGTCTGGTTCCAAATAGGAAAAGGAGTCCGTCAAGGCTGTATATTGTCACTCTGCTTATTTAACGTATATGCAGAGTACATCATGAGAAACACTGGTCTGGAAGAAGCACATGCTGGAATCAAGAGTGCCAGGAAAAATATCAATAACTTCAGATATGCAGATGACACCACCCTTATGGCAGAAAGTGAAGAGGAACTAAAAAGCCTCTTGATGAAAGTGAAAGAGGAGAGTGAAAAAGTTGGCTTAAAGCTCAACATTCAGAAAACGAAGATCATGGCATCTGGTTCTATCTCTTCATGGCAAATAGATGGGGAAACAGTGAAAACAGTATCAGACTATTTTGGGGGGCTCCAAAATCACTGCAGATGGTGATTGCAGCCATGAAATTAAAAGACACTCTTTGGAAGAAAAGTTATGACCAACCTAGGTAGCATATGAAAAGCAGAGACATTACTTTTCCAACAAAGGTTCGTCTAGTCAACGCTATGGTTTTTCCAGTGGTCATGTATGGATGTGAGAGTTGGACTGTGAAGAAAGCTGAGCGCTGAAGAATTGATGCTTTTGAATTGTGGTGTTGGAGATTCTCTTGAGAGTCCCTTGGACTGCAAGGAGATCCAACCAGTCCATTCTGAAGGAGAGCATCCCTGGGATTTCTTTGGAAGGAATGATGCTAAGGCTGAAACTCCAGTACTTTGGCCACCTCATGCGGAGAGTTGACTCATTGGAAAAGACTCGATGCTGGGAGGGATTGGGGGCAGGAGGAAAAGGGGACAACTGAGGATGAGATGGGTGGATGGCATCACGGACTCGATGGACGCAACTCTGAGTGAACTCGGGGAGTTGGTGATGGACAGGGAGGCCTGGCGTGCTGCGATTCATGGCGTCGCAAAGAGTCAGACACGACTGAACGACTGAACTGAACTGAACTGAACTAAACTGAGGTGATAGATGTTAACTGAACTTACTGTGGTAATCATTTTGCAATATATGTATATTTCAAATCATTGTTAGACTAATACATCTTTATGGCAATTTTAACAATAAAAGTGGAAAGTAAATAGCAAAATAATAAAATTAAGATAAAACTATTAACATTTTCAAAGTGATGGTCACTGACCATTAAATCCCAGCCAGATGGTCCTTCCAGGTTAGGCAGAGTATTACTGCACTGGTCAGTAGCCCATGCAGCCAGCCCTGTAAGTATTTTATTAAAATAATGTGAGCTTTTTTATGGCTTTTGTGAAGGCTTTCTGGGGTGGCAGGGGTGAAGTGTGAAAGAATTATCCTGCCAGTTCAGGAGACTCCAGAGACTCTGGCTCAATACCTGGGTTGGGAAGTTCCCATGGAGAAGGAAATGGCAACCCACTCCAGTATTCTTTCCTGGAGAGTTCCATGGACAGAGGAGCCTAGTGAGCTACAGTCTATGGGGTCACAAAAAGTTGGACACAATTGACTGACTGGGCACACGCAGCTTATGTGAATTAATCAGATTCAAAACATTATACCATGAAATATAACTTGATCATCTTCAAAGCTGCAATTTAGTAACAAGAAATATTTTAGGCCTTAGGATATAATTTTTATATTTTCACTGTATCAACACATCAATGTTTCAGACTATTTGGAAAAATCATATCTATTCACATAGCAGATGTTAACAGCCTACATTCCACAAAGCAGACATTTTGGGGGGATGGCAATAATAACAATTATCATTTAATCTCTACTAAGCATCCAAGCTCATGTTCGGAACTGCCACTGTGGCTTGATTCTGCTTAGATAATTGGCAAGTTTTCCTGAGTATAACATGCCAAGCAAAGAACACAACATATGCAAATATAACTAAACTAATTGCCCAAAGAATGACAACGGCTTCAATTTACTCAGTCTTGAGGCTGCCCCACTCTCTGTTCATGGGCTGAGTGAACCCTGATGCAGTTCTGAGCAGGTAAGTCCTGTCTCAAGTGACAGTTCCCCTTGGCTGCTCATCTTCATTTTCACCAGTCCCCTGCCCAGAGCACAGGGAAGACGAGAGTGAACAAAGCACGTAACAGAAAGGAAACCAAGTCCTCAAAACTGCAAGTTACTGAATCCAAGGAATGCCACTTATTCCCTGGAAGGATTGCTATAAATGGTACAGAAAACAACTATAGGTGAAGATCCCCGAAGGAGAGCATGGCAACCCACTCCAGTGTTCTTGCCTGGAGAATCCCATGGACAGAGGAGCCTGGAGGGCTGGCTACGGTCCAAGGGGATGCAAAGAATCAGACATGACTGAACTGACTTAGCTCACACCTAACCATAGAATCCCTTCACCTGGAGATCAGGTCATCTAAAGATGTGGGGCAGGTACTTTGATGTTTAATGCATGTGGTGTCACGTGTTCCCAGAAGAAGCTTTATGTGATTATGCATTCAAGTAAGCAGACAATTAAAAAAAAACTCATTCAGGAAGTTAGAGAATTAACTTTAGTGATAAAATATTGTTTTTGGCAGATTAAAATAAAGATGGTTCCTAAACTAATGGCAATGTGAAAAAGTCATTTACTTTGATAGCAAACTTTCAATTCGGAGCTAGAATTTTAGAGAAGCAACAGATAGAGCACAACTTGTATTGATTATCTGCCTTGTGCTTTGAATGAAGGGCTTTAGCAGGCCATTTTGGAAACACTGAGGGAATTTGGTATAATCACTCACTTTTTCTGCTTCAGGAAAACATTATCCCTGTTGATTAAAAAAAAAATGTAATTCTATGCTTAGAACTTTAGTGATGACTAAGATCTATGTAGTAGATTTATAACAGTTGTGAACTGTATCCATGGTCAATAACTAAACAGAAGACGGGAATCTCAGGATAGAAATATACATATATTTGAGAAAATATTAGTCACTTTGTCTGGAATCAGATCTTTAGGTTACTGGAAAACGTACATATTTATAACTCAGACAAGGGCTTTTAATACTTTGATATATTTCACTTGCATTTCTGAGGTACTAACTCAGTTCTGGGCTTCCCTGGTAGTTCAGAGGTTAAAGCATCTGCCTACAATGCGGGAGACCCAGATTCGATCCCTGGTTCGGGAAGATCCCCTGGAGAAGGAAATGGTAACCCACTCTAGTATTCTAGCCTGGAGAATCCTATGGATGTAGAAGCCTGGTAGGCTACAGTCCAGGGGGTCGCAAAGAGTTGGGCACGACTGAGCGACTTCGCTTTCACTAACACAGCTTTATTGTTCTTTAAAAGTAAAATATTTTGCTTTTTTAAACAAAATATTTAATCCCATGAGAGAAAATAATTTACATTTGGATTTTTTAAAATAGCCCTGTGTAGTCAATGTTGGGACCTAACAAACGCCATGATAGGCTTCAGGGACTAAGGTGGGACTCACGGAAAAAGCTGAGTCATTGCCCAGTGTGGTCATCCCCACGGATGCTAGGACTTGTCTAATCAGCATACTCCCCGTAACCTGGTTTGAGTTTATCAGTACGTAAAAGACATCCCCCTGCAGCCAATAGCCAATTAGTAAATACCAGGAAACCCCTGCAGCCAATAAAGATTAGCCAATTAGTAAATACTAGGAAACTCCTGCAGCCAATCAGCCCTTGCCAACTCTGTTCTAAAACCTATAAATACTGCTGTAAATCTGGGCTCGGGGCTCCTTGCTCCACTCCACTGCACTGGATGTGGCGGGAGCCCTAGCTCAAGCTAGAAATAAAACCCCTTCATGCTTTTGCATTGCTGTGGACGTCTTATTCTCTGTTTTGGGGACTCAGACTCTGGGCATAACAGTAAATCATTTCTATCTTCAAACATCTCCCCATTTTAGCATTTTGGATGACAAACTATCTCATGAGATCAAACATAAAAAATGACCTTCCTTGAAATATATTGATGGGAATGTCTTGAACAGAGGTCAAGATATGATGTGTTCCTTGATATTAGCTTTTCCAATACTATACCTTAATGATACACTTACTAAAATAATATGAAGACATTAAATATCACAGCATCCATTGGATATAGAATCATCCTTAATACTAACTCATGTACTTTTCATCCCTGAGTGATTTTTGCTGTAACTTTTATTGCAATTCTCCCACCTCCTCATTCTTAAAGGGAGCAGATGTCACATTATTTGGGAACCCCCAGGAGAATGCAATATCAATACACAGTAATATTGCTTGTATAAATATTTAATTAGAAAATGGAAAATTCTATAAAATACCTCATGAGTAAGCAGTTATATTTCTACCTCTTTGAGATTTCATTAATTTCAGAGATTCTTTCCTTTATCTTGTTCATTTTATAAACACTTAAGACTTCTATATGCATCAAAATGCTTAAGATTTTGTATTCTTTTACTTCCATGCTTCCATCCTGAAGAGTATGGGTTGATTTCTACAAATGGTACATGTTTGGTTCAGAGGTACTTGTGAGAATAAGAGCCTTGTGAGATTCTCTTTTTCTTCCAAGTTACCATGACAACATTTTTATCCTCTTGCTGTGAGGACATAGTTCTCCATGGAGCTCTCACATCTTTGTGCATCTTCTGAGCAAAGGCATTAAGAGCTTACTATAATTATTGTTGTCTTTCCAGTAATATTTGTATAATACACCTCTTAGAAGATAGAATTAGCTTCTTCCTTCATGGTAGAGGACAGATTCGTTTTAAAAAAAAATCTAATATAATATGTTTCCAACCAGCAAAGTTTAGGCATGTTTGTTACCAGCCTCCTGATAAGTTTGGGGTTTGCTGAGGTCAGTGTTCCGTAGCTGTGACACACTGTGGATGGAATTCACCTGGAACTCCGGGAGTCCTATGGGACCTGGGGAACAAGAACAACTAGGAGACCAACTAGGTGAACGTGAAGTTTGTGCTGCCCACTGTACCATTAATGATGGAATCCTTTGTCTTTGACAAAGTGTTCTCTTATTTTCTACTGTAGTAGCATCCATGAAACTAAGGCAGGCTACCTTTTTAGCTTGCCAGCAAGGTAAAGTTTCACCCTTACAGTTCTTTGCACTGCTAACATTCTACCAGTCTCTAAGGCAAATTTTAGATCAAAATATAATAAACAATATGGAAGAGACTGTGCAAAAGTGAGAATTAAAAATCTGTTAATATATTAAATGAAAAATGTGTGATTTAAAGACACACTTAAATTTACAAATATCATATGATTTGCTTATTGGTAGAATCTTAAAAAAAATGGCACAAATGAGCTCAAAATAGAAATAGAGTCACAATGTAGAAAACAAACATATGGCTGTCAGTGGGTAAGGGGAAGAGAGATAATTTTGGAGATTGGGATTGAAACATACACACTACTATACATAAAATAGATGACTAACAAAAACCTATTGTGTAGCACAGAGAATCTGCTCAATGCTCTGTAATGGACTATATGGGAAACGAATCTAAAAAGTGTGGATATATGCACATGCATAATTGATTCACTTTGCAGTACAGCACAAACTAATATAAAATAATAAATCAATTATACTCCAATAAAAAATTTTAAAAATTGTGTCATTGATATTGAAACAATACTTTTTTCCACCTGATGCAAAGTACTGACTCATTGGAAAATACTCTGATGCTGGGAAAGATTGAAGGCAGGAGGAGAAGGGGACGACAGAGGACGAGATGCTTGGATGGCATCACCGACTCGATCGACATGAGTTTACACAAGCTCTGGGAGTCAGTGGATGTACAGGGAAGCCTGGTGTGCTGCAGTCCATGGGGTTGTAAAGAGATAGACATGACTGAGAAACTGAATTGAACTGATATTGAAACAATATCAATAAATACAATTAATTCTTTATTTTTAAAACACACTATTAAGATATATACCTTCTTCATTAAAAAAAAAAACCATTATTTTCTTTGAAGGAAAAGAAATAGTAGAGTTTGGGGACACTGACTCATTTTTTAGATCATCTTTCTGCTACCATTGTTAAATTGGCTTATTTTTGTTCTTACTATACCATGAATATAGGTATCTCATAAATAAAAAAGGACTTCCCTGGTGGCTCAGACGGTAAAGCATCTGTCTACAACGCGGGAGACCCAGGCTCGAGTCCTGGGTTGGGAAGATCCCCTGGAGAAGGAAATGGCAATCCACTCCAGTACTGTTGCCTTGAAAATCCCATGGACAGAGGAGCCTGGTACGCTACAGTCTATGGGGTTGCAAAGAGTTGGACATGACTGAGCAACTTCACTTTCACTTCCATAAATGTGAGAAAAGAAAAAATAATAAAAATAAAGTTACAAAGCCATCTTGCAATACTTAATCCAGACATTTAATTATATAGATATAGAATTTCAAAACTATCCTAAAGGAGATCAGTCCTAGGTGTTCACTGGAGTGACTGATGTTGAGGCTGAAACTCCAATACTTTGGCCACCTGATGCGAAGAGCTGACTTATTGGAAAAGACCCTGATGCTGGGAAAGATTGAGGGCAGGAGGAGAAGGGGACGACAGAAGATGAGATGGTTGGATGGCATCACCGACACAATGGACATGGGTTTGGGGGGACTCCGGGAGTTGGTGACAGACAGGGAGGCCTGTTGTGCTGTGGTTCATGGGGTCGCAAAGAGTCGGACATGACTGAGTGACTGGACTGACTGACTGACTGAATAAGATATGTATCATAAAGGCAATAAATAAATATTTTGTTAAAAAAAGGCAAGGTGCAAGGTGCATGATTTCTGATCTAATGTTATGTAAAATTATACTTATAAAAATAAAAGGTCTGTGTTGAGGATGCCCACAGTGATTTACTATTCCTCTGCAAGGTTGGAGTCCAAGTTTCTTTTCCTGAATCTAGGGTGGCATTTTTGACCTGCCTGACCAAGAGAATATGGTGGGAGTGAGCTTACAAACTTCCAAGGCTGGGTCATGAGAAGCTCTGAATCCTTTGCCTCGGCTTCTTGAGGCACTTGCTCACAGAGCCCTGACCTGCCATCAGAGATCTGTGGTTCCCACATTAGAGATCGGGTGAGGCTGCCTGAGACTCATAGAGAGACAAGGGGGCTTGGGAAAGCCCATTCTGCCACTCAGTCCTGCCAAGGTACCACACATGTGAATGGAGCTGCCTGGACTCATTAGGTTAGCTCCATAACCAGCTGAGCCATTCAGTCCACGGTATCCTGAATATCTGCCATAGGAACAGAACACGGGCCTAGCTAAATCATTCCTGACCAACAATATTCTTTCATATCACGAAGTCCTATTTTTTGAAGTCAATGTTTTAGCATAACTCATTGCATAATAGAGGGTATCTAGGACAGTTTCTAAATTCCTTAAAAAATACTGTGCTTTTCTGTGCAGTAAAGTGCTTTGGTTTAAAATTTTAAATATACAGAGTTTCAGTTCAGTTCAGTTCAGTTGCTCAGTCATGTCCGACTCTTTGCGACCCCATGAATTGCAGCACGCCAGGCCTCCCTGTTCATCACCATATCCCGGAGTTCCCTCAGACTCATGCCCATCGAGTCCGTGATGCCATCCAACCATCTCGTCCTCAGTCGTCCATTTCTCCTACTGCCCTCAATCCCTCCCAGCATCAGAGTCTTTTCCAATGAGTCAACTCTTCGCATGAGGTGGCCAAAGTACTGGAGTTTCAGCTTCAGCATCATTCCTTCCAAAGAAATCCCAGGGCTGATCTCCTTCAGAATGGACAATTGTTTTTCTTTTTTCATCCTCTTTTCTCTATTGGAAGCTTCCTGATCTCTTTTTAAATTAATCAGATAATATATTTCAGAGTAATGTTTAGAAATAATAGTTTCTCGCAAAGCTAAAATCTGCCTTAAGTGAATTTTTGCAATAAATCTCTTAGGGTTTATAATAAAACTGCCAACACACTCTTAAATTTATATGAAGTCCTTGGCAGTAGTTTTCTTTTTTTTTTAATTTATAAATAGATTCTTATTAATTAAAATTAAGATGTCTGAAATTTGTCTCCTCATGTCTTAGGCATGAGTGAAAATGAGCAGATTTTTTTCACTAAGTAATTGTGATTTTTAAGTTAAATGCATTAATTATGTTTTAGAAGTCAAGTGTCATGCTTCAGCAATGATGGAGGGGGTAAGCAAAGTTAATATACTTGTGTGAACTTTGTAAGATAGTGACTCAGAATGAGTTTAGGTCCGTATTTACGTAGTGTATAAAATATCTCTGCATCTCATTTTATTTCTTTCTATTGGGGTATCAATCCTGAAGGAAATAAACCCTGAATATTCATTGGAAGGGCAGATGCTGAAGCTGAAGGTTCAACACTTTGGCCACCTGATGTGAAGAGCCAACTCATTGGAAAAGAGCCTGATGCTGGGAAAGACTGAAGGCATGAGGAGATGGGAACCACAGAGGATGAGATGGTTGGATGGAAATACTGACTCAATGGCCATGAGTTTGAGCAAGCTCTGGGAGTTGATGAAGGACAAGGAAGCCTGAAGTGCTGCAGTCCATGGGGTCACAAAGAGTCCGGCACAATTTAATGACTGAACAACAGAGCTGCTTTACAATGTTTTGTTAGTATCTGCTGTACAACAGTGTGAATCAGCTACATGTATACATATATCCCCTCCCTCGGGGACCTCCCTTCCCCCAGTCCATCCCACCCGTCTGGGTCATCACGGAACACTGAGATGAGCCCTCTGTGCTATACAGCAGCTTCCCCAAAGCCATCTGTTTTACACACAATACACTATGCCAGTGCTTCTCTCTCAGTTCATCCCATTCCCCTTTCTCTCTCATGTCCGTCCAGTCTTTCTCTATGTCTGCACATCTATTCCTGCCCTAAAAAAAGGTCCTTTTTTACTACTTCTTCTAGATTCCACAAACATGTGTGGAATAAAAATGTCACTGGAATGCTTTCAATTCAGCATCATCTTAGCTATTTGTTAGATCTTTTGTGTTGTCATATCAAAATTTAATGCATACAGTTCCATAGTTCTTGATGTGTTTGTGTGCGTAGTTGATTTGTATAAAGATGGTGCTGTCGATTAAAAAAGAGAGAGAGAAGAAAAAACAGGAAACTTTAGGTAATATCACTAGATTGAGGTCTTGTCTTCCTCACTGTGAGTTGCAGCCATCTCTGAAAGTGGTAGAAAGCCCCAGGTACCTAGGTAAGCCATGTAACCAGCTACTGATGTCTGCCTGAGGGGTTGTGGGTCTGGCTATTGTAGAATCTGAAAGAATCTAGCTGAAGAAGGTTTACTGAATTGGTTTACATACACTTAGACTCTTCTCCTTTGGTTGTGAGTATCCAGAGTGTAGAAAGTGTACAAAATAAAAAATATATATATATATATATATACGCCTGTGAGCCATATAACTTCTGCTCTGCTGTTGCTTTGCAGGCTATACGGTTTGCAGTGAATCACTACTTAAACTTAGTGCTGTGGGAGGTTTTTGTATCTTGTCTGTTTCGTTTTCAATTGGAACCAAAAGTCACTAATGCTTTTTAAACAATATTAGACATAATCATTGCCTAAGTTATCACACAGTCTAGGTTAATTTAAGATCATACTGGCTCTAGAATCACAAGGGAAGACAAAATGGTAGGGAAAAAAATAGGAAAAGAAAGTTAAACAGAAACTGGAAAAAATAAAATTAAAAAGAAAGAAATTGGTTATATAATGTTGCATGATACAGCTTTTGTATTCACTTTGGTAATATACAGGGTTTTATTGTCTTCTGAATCATAAATCAATCTTTATTTAGTTCCTGAGATAATACCCTGGTATTAAAGCAGTATATATTTTATGCATTCCCAATTTTGTTTTGTTAATGCTTAGTTTAGGCTTTTTCCATTTACGTTTATGAAATTTATTGATCTGCAATTACTTTTTTATAATGTTCTTGTCAGAGTTTATAGTCAAATTAAATATGCTGAGAATTCCTTTCACTTATTAATGGAGTTGGAATTAATTAATTAATTGTTTCCACCTATTATTAATTAACTATTGTAAGCTTGGAATTATTTCTTCCTTAAATATTTAGTAATATTCAGTAGTGGAGTTCCACAAACCTGAAGTTTTCTTTGTGGGAAGTTATTTACGTATTTATGAAGTCAAGTCTTTTAAAAAAGAGAAAGTTTTCATTTTTTTCTTTTATCAGTTTGACAAGTTATCTCTTTCTAGGCATTATTTCACTTTGTTTACATTTTCAAATTTAAATATGTTTGCTATAATTTAATATGTGTGCAATCTTTACTGATGTCTGATTTTTATTTCCAATTTTGATCATTTATACCTGTCTTTCACTATCTTTGTTTTTCCAGGCATTTATAAATTTTACTACTCATCTTAAATAATTAACTTTTATCTGTTTTTATTTTCTCTATAAAAAATGATTTTGAGTATTGTTAACTTTTACCTTTTTCTTAATTTATTTCATCTTATTTTTCTTTAGCCTTAAGCTTTCATTGCTATTAACTTCTTAATTTGCATACTCAGATCTTTGATTTAAATCTTTGTTATTTTTAAATTACAGATTGAAACTTGCTTTCACTCTAAGCACAGGTTTTCAGTTCAGTTCAGGTCAGTTCAGTTCTATCTCTCAGTCGTGTCCAACTCTTTGTGACACCATGAACCGCAGGACGCCAGGCCTCCCTGTCCATCACCAGCTCCCGGAGTTCACCCAAACCCATGTCAATCAAGTCGGTAATGCCATCCAACCATCTCATCCTCTGTCGTCCCCTTCTCTTCCTGCCCTCCTTCTTTCCCAGCACTGGGTTCTTTTCAAATGAGTCAGTTCTTTGCATCAGATGGCCAAAGTATTGGAGTTTCAGCTTCAGCATCAGTCTTCCCAATGAATATTAAGGACTGATTTCCTTTAGGATGGACTGGTTGGATCTCCTTGCAGTCCAAGGGACTCTCAACAGTTGTCTCCAACACCACAGTTTAAAGGCAATGATTCTTTGGCACTCAGTTTTCTTTATAGTCCAACTCTCACATCCATACATGACCACTGGAAAAACCATAGCCGTGACTAGATGGACCTTTGTTGGCAGAGTAATGTCTCTGCTTTTTAATATGCTGTCTAGGATGGTCATAACTTTCCTTCCAAAGAGTAAGCGTCTTTTAATTTCATGGCTGCAATCAGCATCTGCAGTGATTTTGGAGCCCAGAAAAATAAAGTCAGACACTGTTTCCACTGTTTCTCCAATAATTTGCCATAAAGTGATGATGTATTTAATGTTTTAATAAATTTAATTTTAATACACTGAAAATATTTTCCATTATAATTTCTTCGTTACTTGATGTGTTATTTAGAAATTTATTGATTTATTTTTCTTCATTTTGAAATATTCCTGTCTTTTAAAAACATATTTATTGTTTGGTCAAGCAATTTAGTTATTTTGGTCAGAGAATATCCCCCCTATGGTTTAAATTCTTTAAGATCTTTGAAACATTCTTTATTACTCCACATATGCTTAGTTTTCACAGAAATAAGTGCATGTAAGATTGGAAAGAGTATGGAGTATGTATTCTGAACTTTTGGGCAGGACATTTTATACCCAGGTCAGGGGTACAGAGAGTTCAGTTGAACATTTATTTACTTTTCATTTGCTCATCTTTTTCTGTCAATTACTAAAAGAGTCATGTAAGCAGTTCCCACTGTGAATGCAGGTGTGTATAATGCTCCTGTAAGTTAATAAAGTTTTATTTAGAGCAATCCTAAAGGAAATCAACTCTGAATATTCATTGGAAGGATTGATGCTGAAGCTGAAGCTCCAACACTTTGGCCACCTAATGGGAAGAACTGACTCTTCATAAATGTGCATGTTGCTGGGAAAAATTGAGGGCAGGGGAAGAAGAGGGCAACAGAGGATGAGATGGTTGGATGGCATCACTGACTCAATGGACACGAATTTGAGCTTTATATCTATCAAAGTTGTCTGCCTTAATGTTTGGCATTACCGTAGATTTAATAGATCTTTAGTGCACTTTGTGCGCTATGCATTCTTTATACTTTTTCTTTAGATTCTCCATTTTTAATTAATCTATGTATTTTAATTGTAGGATATTTACTGAGGCCATGTCCTTATATTCTGCCATCTTGAACAGAAACAGGCTCCTCAATTATCTTTTGATATTGATTTCCTTTTTTTTTTAATTCATACTTTTTAAAAATTAATTAATTTTAATTGGAGGATAATTACTTTACTATCTTGTGGTGGTTTTTGTTCTACATCGATATGAATCAGCCACAGATACGCTTGGCTTTGAGTGCCCTGCTTCATGCATCAAACTTGCACTGGCCATCTATTGTAAATATGGTCTGTTTTACATATACATGTTTCAGTGCTATTCCCTCAAATCATCCCACCGTCACCTTCTTTCACATAGTCCAAAAGTCTATTATTTACATCTGTGTCTCCTTTGCTGTCCTGCATGTAGGATCATTGTTCTTGTCTTTCTAAATTGCGTATATATGTGTTGACATATAGTATCTATCTTCCTCATTCGGACATACACCACTCTTTATAAGAGGCTCCAGTTTCATCCACTTCATTAGAACTGACTCAAATTTTCTCCTTTTTATAGCTGAGTGATATTCCATTGTGTATATGTATCACAATTTAATCTCAATGTTTATGTGCAATTTTATTTCAGTTTTGCCACTGAAAAGAAGCATATCTTTGACTGAACAAAATAATTTGACCTAAAAATCTCTGCTTTAAATTCCACTTTTTGTCAATTCACCATAAATGTAATTAAGGACATATTTTGTTTGTTTAAGATCTACCATCTAAATATTCAATTTCTATTTGTTCCCTTTCCTGTCTTTTACTTATTACTTTATTTCTTTCTCTTATTTTTCTTAAAGTTCTTTTCTATCTCCTTTATTTTTTTTTTTACCTCAGCTAGCTTGTAAGTTTTGGATTATTTCGTATTTTGTAAATACCCTAAAAATTGGAGTGGGCATCCTTGGCTTATGAAGACTAGTACATATTTCTACTCCTGTCTTGCAATGACAATGAACGAATTTTACAGCCTTTTTACCCCATTTATTCCCTATTGCCATTTTGCCATTAAAGTGATATATTAAAAAAAATACAAACAATATTATTCATATTCTATGTTTACCCACATATTTCTTTTTATTACTCTATATTCTTTCTCACAGTCTCTGCTCCCATGGGATAATTTTTCTGTTTCATGAATAGCTTGCTTTAATGATTCCTTTAGCATAATTTGATTGTGTCAAATTAGATCAATTTCTCCTTGACTGGAATTTTTCTTTTTCTTTTTTTTTTTAAATGTTTTATTTATTTATTTTTTTAAATTTTAAAATCTTTAATTCTTACATGCGTTCCCAAACATGAACCCCCCTCCCACCTCCCTCCCCATAACATCTCTCTGGTTCATCCCCATGCACCAGCTCCAAGCATGCTGTATCCTGCATCAGACATAGACTGGCGATTCAATTCTTACATGATAGTATACATGTTAGAATGCCATTCTCCCAAATCATCCCACCCTCTCCCTCTCCCTCTGAGTCCAAAAGTCCGTTATACACATCTGTGTCTTTTTTGCTGTCTTGCATACAGGGTCGTCATTGCCATCTTTCTAAATTCCATATATATGTGTTAGTGTACTGTATTGGTGTTTTTCTTTCTGGCTTACTTCACTCTGTATAATCGGCTCCAGTTTCATCCATCTCATCAGAACTGATTCAAATGAATTCTTTTTAATGGCTGAGTAATACTCCATTGTGTATAAGTTGCAGGATATAAAATCAACACACAGAAATCCCTTGCATTCCTATACACGAATAATGAGAAAGTAGAAAAAGAAATTAAGGAAACAATTCCATTCACCATTGCAACGAAAAGAATAAAATACTTAGGAATATATCTACCTAAAGAAACTAAAGACCTATATATAGAAAACTATAAAACACTGATGAAAGAAATCAAAGAGGACACTAATAGATGGAGAAATATACCATGTTCATGGATCGGAAGAATCAATATAGTGAAAATGAGTATACTACCCAAAGCAATTTACAAATTCAATGCAATCCCTATCAAGCTACCAGCAACATTTTTCACAGAACTAGAACAAATAATTTCAAGATTTGTATGGAAATACAAAAAACCTCGAATAGCCAAAGCAATCTTGAGAAAGAAGAATGGAACTGGAGGAATCAACTTGCCTGACTTCAGGCTCTACTACAAAGCCACAGTCATCAAGACAGTATGGTACTGGCACAAAGACAGACATATAGATCAATGGAACAAAATAGAAAGCCCAGAGATAAATCCACACACATATGGACACCTTATCTTTGACAAAGGAGGCAAGAATATACAATGGAGTAAAGACAACCTCTTTAACAAGTGGTGCTGGGAAAACTGGTCAACCACTTGTAAAAGAATGAAACTAGATCACTTTCTAACACCCCACACAAAAATAGACTGGAATTTTTCAATGTGCTTTTATTTTGGGAGCAAATGGAAGTTTCATCTGTTTATTTGGTTATCACTTTGAAGAAATCATTGAGTGATTTTCTGTTAAGAGGAAGCTGCTGTACTTTTTGACGTTTCTTGTTTTTTGTTTTTTTTTTTTTTTTTGTTACCCCACAAATCTGCTCATCATCTCTAGTCTCCTGCCGTGTTAGCAGTCTCTAGATAGGTCTGATTATCTATCTTTTCTAGGGTTCATACTGCTTCCTGTTTTGTTGGTTTCCGATCTTTCAGCAGTTTTCACAGTTCATTGACCATTATCACTTAATATATTGTTTCTTCTGTATTTTCTGTCATTTCTTCTTCTGCAGTTATAATTAAATATTCAAGAGCTTTTCACTTGCCCCATATTTCTCTTAAGTTTTTCTCTCTATTTTTTCTTTGTTGCCTTGTATTTCTCTCCAAATATTTTATACTGTTTGATTTTTAAACTCCCAAAACTTCCATCTGTGGTATTTTCTAACCTTCCACCTGTGGTATTAAACATATCTACTGAGTTTTAAATTAGCTTTCCCTTACTCTTTCACTCTATACTACAGTCCTCCTTATTTAATTTAGATGTGGAGTAAATGAACAAAATTCCAGGCTGGATGAATCACAAACTGGAGTCAGAAATCAAGATTGTCAGGAGACACATCAGCAACCTCAGATATACAGATGATACCACTTTAAAGGCAGAAACTGAAGAGGAACTAAAGAGGGTTCTGATGAAGGTGAGAGAAGACTGAAAAAGCTGGCTTAAAACTCAACATTCAAAAAACAAAGATCATAACTTTCGGTCCAATCACTTCATAGAAAATAGATGGGGAAAATCTGGAAACAGCATCAGATTTCATTTTCTTGGACTCCAAAATCAATGTGGATGGTGAATGCAGTCATGAAATTAGAGGAATTTTAGGAGAATAACTATGACAAACAGTGTATTAAAAAGCAGAGACATCAAAAAAAAAAAAAGCAGAGACATCATTTTGTCAATAAAGGTCTGTAGAGTCAAAGCTATGCTTTTTCTAGTAGTCATGTACTGATGCAGAGAAGGCAATGGCACCCCATTCCAGTACTCTTGCCTGGAAAATTCCATGGACGGAGGAGCCTGGTAGGCTTCAGTCCCTAGGGTCGCTAAGAATCGGACACGACTGAATGACTACACTTTCACTTTTCACTTTCATGCTTTGAGAAGGAATTGGCAACCCACTCCAGTGTTCTTGCCTGGAGAATCCCTGGAACGGGGGAGCCTGGTGGGCTGCCATCTATGGGGTCACACAGAGTCAGACATGACTGAAGCGACTTAGCAGCAGCAGCAGCAGCAGCAACATCTCTCCCTGGCAAGAATGTAATCTTTGAGTCCATCAACTATATTAGACACTCAATGCCAGAATCTCAATTTGAGGGACTGATTTCTGGGCCTACTGTTCATTTCCAATTAATTAAGCTTTACAGGACAAAAATTATCCATTTAAAGGGTATAACTAAAGAGAGTTTAATGAAATGTTTCCAGAGGTGTGGAGGGGGTTAAAGAAAAGTCTGCAAGCAATAAATGCTGGAGAGGGTGTGGAGAAAAGGGAACCCTCCTACACTGTTGGTGGGAATGCAAACTAGTACAGCCACTATGGAGAACAGTGTGGAGATTCCTTAAAAAATTGCAAATAGAACTGCCTTATGACCCAGCAATCCCACTGCTGGGCATACACACAAAGGAAACCAAAATAGAAAGAGACACGGGTACCCCAGTGTTCATCACAGCACTGTTTATAATAGCCAGGACATGGAAACAACCTAGATATCCATCAGCAGATGAACGGATAAGAAAGCTGTGGTACATATACACAATGGAGTATTACTCAGCCATTAAAAAGAATACATTTGAATTAGTTCTAATGAGATGGATGAAAGTGGAGCCGATTATACAGAGTGAAGTAAGCCAGAAAGAAAAACACCAATACAGTACACTAACACATATATGTGGAATTTAGAAAAGTGGTAATGAAGACACTGTATGCGAGACAGCAAAAGATACACAGATGTGTAGAGCAGACTTTTGGACTCTGAGGGAGAGGGAGAGGGTGGGGTGATTTGGGAGAATGGCATTGAAACATGTATACTATCATGTAAGAAACGAATCGCCAGTCTATGTTCGATGCAGATTACAGGATGCTTGGGGCTGGTGCACGGGGATGATCCAAAGATATGATATGGAGTGGGAGGTGGGAGGGGGGTTCATGTTTGGGAACTCATGTACACCCGTGGTGGATCCATGTCAAATGTATGGCAAAACCAATACAGTATTGTAAAGTAAAATAAAGTAAAAATAAAAATAAAAAAAAGAAAGAAAGAAACAAATAATTATTAAATACCAGGTCAATCAACAATGAAAACCATAATAACTTCCCACTGGGACTGCAGGGGATAGTGAGATCTATAGCTAGGGAAGGGGCAGGAAGAGGAGGAGCTGAGAGAAACTGTCAGACAAGTGGTGTCAGCGAGGGAAGAGGGAGATGCCTTTCAGGTACAATGGATGCTCTGATTTTTCCATTCTCTTGTTCTTGGATATTCTGATTCCTCTCAATGGACAAACAATGGAAAGTTATAGATCAAAGGAATCTGAGAAATGTAGTCAATGGAATGCAGCCTCTTGCAATATAAATCAGGTAAAAACAGAAGTGATCTACTTGGGAAGACAGAGACTAACCAGGATATATGCCAAGGCAGAAAAATAAGCTTTTACTATATTTGAACTATATTTTTCATATATTAACTATATGTTAAATATACTATATAGTTGCAAAGAGTTGGACACAACTGGGCAATTGAACAACAACAATAAATTATATAATATGTAATTAATATATTAACTATATTTTTAATGGACATGAGTTTAAGCAAACTCCAGGAGATAGTGAAGGACTGGGAAGCCTGGCATGCTGCAGTCCATAGGGTCACAGAGTTGGACATGACTGAGTGACTGAACAATGATATACTTTTAATTGCATCATAGTTTTATCACTTTTACAGAAAATTAATTCAGGAACGAGTCAATAAATATTAAGATTGTTTTTCACACTACTTATATTTCATTTTCTTCATCTTGTTCATCTCTACCATTCCCCCCAGTATCATTTATAATGCTTACTTTTAATCCATCATGGGTACATTCATGAAAATCAATAGATTATTTCAAATGATTTTACCTTTTTATAGGATCTTTTGAAAGTATCATTTATATCAATGTTTCTTACTGCATATTAACTTCTGAAGTCTGTAGTTCTGTGATTAGAAGTACTGTAGCTACTTTAGACTACTAATATTTATTGTATTTATTTATTTATTTGGCTCTGTTAGATCTTAGGTGTGGGATACAGGGTCTTTCATCTTTGCTGTGGCTTGTGGGAGCTAGTTCCCTGACAAGGGATCAAACCTGGTCCTCTTGCATTGGGAGTGCAGAGTCTTAGCCAATAAAACACCAGGGAAGTCCCTAGGCCACTAATACTTAATTCAATTAGAATAAATGTCATTTCCTCAGTGACAGTGGCCACACTTCATTTGTTCAAGAGTTGCTTGTGGCTAAGTCTGCCATGCTGGACTTTGTCGGCAGTTCACTTTCATCTTCACAGAAAACTCTGTTGGACAGTGCTAGCATATACTGCCCACCCTTTCACTGCACTGAAGTTTCCCTTCTTCAAGTCATTGATGATTATCACATTAGCATAATAGGGAAGAACAAATCTGACTCCATATTGGAACTTTTTAAGAAGAAGAAAAGGGAATATTATTCTAGCCAAATTGAGGATTATAACCTGGAAAGCAGATTCTCAGAAAGCTCCAAGAAGTGTTCCTTCTGTTAGAAGTCAAAGGCCTAATCATATACATTTTTTACACAAAGCATCATATATCAAAATGACATGCTGATGTGTTACATAAAGTTCACAAAGGAGATAAGGTCCAGTTAAACACATGCAAAGCAAACAGCAAGTCACCATGTCCCCCTACAGAGCTGGTAAAGAACATTATTCTTTTTAAAATTTACAAAACTGACATTGGTTACAGATTAAAGTAAATAATGACCCAGGGGTTTCTCTGGGGGTTCAGTGGTGAAGAATCAGTCTCACAATGTAGGAGACCTTTCCTGGTTGGGGAACTAAGAGCCCACATGCCACTGAGCAAGTAAGCCTGTGGCTGCAACTAGAGTGTCCATGCACTGCATCAAAAGATTCTTCATGATGCAATAAAGATTCTGAGAGCTCCAGGTAAGACCTTATGTAGTCTAATTAATTAAATTTAAAAAAATAATGCCCTATACCCACGAAAAAAATCACAGTGGCTTGCCACCTTTTAACTTTACCTCCTAACTCCCTCCTCTTTGTTCTGTAAAGAAAGCTAGGATCCAAACCTGGGCAAGATGGTTCTTTGGAACACTAGTCCACCCTCTATTCAGGCTTCTGGCTTTCCAAGTAAAGTCGATATTCTTTGCCTCAACAATTCGTCTCCCCATTTATCAGCTTGTCATGTGGCAAGCAGTATGAGCTTAGGCATGGTAACATTAATAAGTCCATAGATGATTTCCATCATTTTAATCTTAAAATTGTGTCAACCTCTACAATATTTGACAATCTAGTGTATTAACTCCTTAATTCTCTTTACTCTCCTCCCTTACCATCTTACTCTTCTGGTGTACTTTATACTTCTCAGATGTACCCTGGAATTTACATATTATCAGGATTGCTGACAATTATTTTCCAATCTTTACCATGTAAGTACATAATTTTGGAGGAAATAGAACAGCCTGTTTGGTTGGAGTGTTGCCATTATTATTTTTATTATTACTGAATTTATTTATTTTTAATTGGTGGATAATTGCTTTATAATATTATTTTGGTTTCTGCCATGCATCAACATGAATTAATCATAAGTATACATATGTCCCCTCCCTCTTGAACCTCCCTCCCAACTCCCATCCCATTCTACCTCTCTAAGTTGTCATGGAGCACCTCATTTGCGCTCCCTGCATCATACAACAAATTCTCACAGGCTATCTAATTTTACATACAGTGATGCTACATATATTCAATGCTACTCTCTCAATTCGTGCCACTCTCTCCTGCCCCTGTTGTGACCACAAGTTTGTTCTCTATGTCTGCATTTTCATTGCTGCCTTGCAAATAGATTCATCAGTATCATTTTTCTAGATCTCATATATATGGATTAATATATTATATTTGTTTTTAATTTCTGACTTACGTCACTCTGTATAATGGGATCTAGGTTCATCCACCTCATTAAAGCTGACTCAGATTTTCTTTTAATGGCTGAATAATATTCCACTGTATATATGTATCATAGATTCTTGTCTTAAATCTCTAATGAACCTCAAAACCCATTTCCTTGCCCCATATATGTCATCTACCAATTTGTTATTCCCAATGTCACTGTTATAGTCTTCCCTCTGGAATTAACAATGGCACAACAAACAATTACAGAATGTTGTACCTCCCTATCTTTCTAGTTGCATCTCTTATCTTTTCCCCAGAATCACTTAGTTCATCAATTATAAGGAACACTTCAAGTTCCTCTACATGCAGTCTGTCTTCTCCTTATTTGGATTTTTTTCTTGTCTTAAACACTTTATGCATGTTCCTCAATTTTATGTCCCAGTTCATCTTACAAACTTTAAATTGTATCTCGTTTTAGGTTCATGTTACTGAAATGAATAATTACATTAAAAAAATCAAACAATTTGCCTGACAATGGGCATGGCTTATATTTATCACAAGTTTCTTTTATGAATATATGTGACTATGTGTCTGGCTTTGCTATTTAAAGGGGCAAAATTAAAATAAATAATGTAAAGCACCCACATGACATAATGCTAGACTTACTGATTTCATCCTTACTTACTGTGTGTGTGTGTTTGTGTTCAGTCATGTCAGACTCTTTGTGACCCCATGGATTCCTCTGGTCTATGGGATTCTTCAGGCAAGAATACTGGAGTGGGTTGCCATTTTCTCCCTCCAGGAGATCTCTGCAACCCAGGGATTGAGCACATACCTCTTGCATCTCCTGCACAGGCAAATTCTTTACCATTAGCACCTAGGAAGCCATCCTCCCATAGGCATACAGGCAATTCACCAGGATGCTCTAATTTCCATGGTATACAAGTTATGCTCCTCTGTCACCACAAAGTGTTGCTATGCTGCTGCCTTGGTATATGTAGAGACCACAAATGACAGATATATCATGGCCTTGAAATGGTGATCCTATACAGATACTGATCACAGACTATTAGTGATTGTTTCTGTGACCGGACTGAGAGATACCAGAAACGATTGATCTTGACAGTAGAAAAAGAAAACTTGCATGAGAGATTAACTTTTATGTTCAAGTTTTGCTAGTTAGTAGTCATTTCTCAGTGTTATTTTATGTTATTTTATTTTTTTACAGAAGTGGTCATTTGATACCACCCATCTTTCTGTCTTACGATGTAGTTAATTTGAAAGAGTTATTGATCACTTTTTTGCAGTTATGTAAATAATTGAAGTATATATATATATGTGTGTGTGTGTATGTGTGTGTGTGTGTGTGTGTACTGAGACAGTTTCAATTGTTATATAATTTTATGAACAATTACACCTACTTCCTAAAATTTCCCATTGAATGTTTGTACAACTGACCTAGTTCTCCAATCTTTCCATGTTCTTATTTCTTGTCATGATCTTAATTATGTCTACTTCTGTTTATTCAAATTTCAGGCATATATAACATTGTTGGGAATTTAAGAAACATATTAAATTTTAATTTGGGGCGATTTCGTACAGAGAAGAACGTATCACATTTTAGGAGGAAGTTACTTTGATTGCCCCACATGAAGTTTCGATTATTTTATCGGTTCACTATATGCCAATAATTCATTCCTGAGTATGATGATGATATTTTACATGTTAATTCTTAAACATGTGTAGTGAAACATTATTTAAGCAAAAAATTTTAAACTTCTAAACTATTGTTTTAAAGTATTTATTTTGTATTGGGTTGATATGCAAATACTCTGCATTACATATACCTCTTCTAATATGTATATTATTTTTATATTTGTATTCACAGTAGGAAATTTTTTCAAATATGTACATCTAATGAAATTTTAATGAAATTACCCTTATGATTACTAAAAGTGAATATTTTTAATTTCTGTTATTTTCTAAAAGAGTAATTCCATGAAAATGTCAAATATATTTTAATAAACATAAATGAAAGAATATTTTATTGCCAGAAAATGAATAGCTATAATAAACTTTCAATAAATATTGAATAATTTTGTTCTTCATTAATGAAACTCCACCAGAACACGCCAAACTGATTTCTTTATTATTTGCACCACATATCCTCAAATTTCTAACTTATGTGTGGTCTTACCAGCTACATGATTTAAGGCAAGGATCACTTTGCCATACTTGGTTTCTATCATGTGCTATCTAGCTTGGCACCAAATGCTGTTTGATAATTTAAATGAGAATGCTTTTTCAACTGGTATAACCTTAAAGACTTTACCCTCTAAAAAACCTTTGGAAATCACAGAGAGGAAACTATTTTACCTCTTAGAGCAAGACTTTGGGGATGCTCACGGTTGAGTTTAAATCTTTGTTTCTTGAACTACTAATTATATCACATGTGCTATACCTAAGAGTTACTTAAGATTTTTTACATACACCACTTTTCTGATGAATGAAGATGTATCACTCATAGTAATATTTGAGAATAGATATGCTATTGTTTATAAAGAGGTTTTTAAGGTTATGATTGTAGGAAATTGCAATGGTAGTAATGATTGTGTTTGTAATTATTACAATAAAATGTAGTTACACTGTATAAATAATATTCAAAGAATAGCTCAATATTAAGGAAATTTTTAAACATAATAGATTATCTGTCTACCTACTTATGCTTCTTGGACAAATGATACTTTATAGGAGTGGGAGCAGGTAAATAGCTCTGAAACTCACAACTACAGTTAAGTTAGTTATTTTTAAAATTGATTTTACTCCTTAGGGAATTGAGACTTGCAAATTCTCATACAATTTGTAAATGATGGAACCAGTGTTTTCATCCAGGTTTGCGTGGTTCCAAAATATGTTTATCTCCAGATTGTGCCATGTTGCCTCCTTATGGATTGTGACCTTTCACAACGATATTAACAACATGTGATTTGTAAGAAACTGAAAAAATAGTACTGCCTTAAAGAATGTGTTAGGCCCCTGTCCTTGTAGTGGTAATTATTTTGAGACTGCTGCTGCTAAGTCACTTCAGTTGTGTCTGACTCTGTGCGACCCCATAGATGGCAGCCCACCATGCTCCCCTGTCCCTGGGATTCTCCAGGCAAGAACACTGGAGTGGGTTGCCATTTCATTCTTCAATGTATGAAAGTAAAAAGTGAAAGTGAAGTTGCTCAGTCATGTCAGACTCTTAGTGACCCCATGGACTGCAGCCTACCAGGCTCCTCTGACCATGGGATTTTCCAGGCAAGAGTACTGGACTGGGGTGCCATTGCCTTCTCTGATTTTGAGACTAGTTAAATACTACAGGGTATTCTTTGAGATCTCATAGTGTCTAGCCCACCAGGCTTCTCTGTCCATAGGATTCTCCAGGCAAGAATACTAAACTCTGTAGCCATTCCCTTTTCCAGGGGATCTTTCTGACCCAAGGATGCATTTCTGCATTGCATCCAGTTTCTTTACCGTGTGAGCCACTAGGGAACCCATATAGTATTTTGAGACTAGTTAAATACTATACGCTATACTATACGTAAGGGTGCTCCTCAAAAAACTAAAAATAGCTACCATATGATCGAACAAACCCAGGCCTGAGCATATATCCAGACAAAAAATGTAATTCAAAAAGACACATACACCCCAGTGTTCACAGCAGCACTATTTATAATAGACAATATGAAGAAATAACACAAGTACCCATCGACAGATGATTGGCTTAAGAAGATGTGGTGTGTACACACACACACACACACACACACACACACACACACACACACACAGTGGGATATTACTGAGCCATGAAAAAGAATGAAATATTGTCATTTGCAGTAACATGGATCTACCAAGGTGATATTATACTTAGTGAAGTAAGTCAGACAGTGAAAGATAAATACCAGATTATACCACATACATTTGGAATGTGAAATATATATATATATATATATATATATATATATATTACAAATGAATCTATATACAAAAAGAAATAAATTCACAGACATAGAAAACAAACATCATTACCAGTGGAAGAGGGACAAATAAGGAGTATGGGATTAGCAAATACAAACTACAGCTCATATAATAGATAAGCAACAAGGATTTACTATATAGCACAGGGAATTAAGTTCAAATTTTGTAATAACCTATAATAGAAAATAATCTGAAAAAATACATATATAGCTGAATCATTTTGCTGTATATCTGAAACTATCAAATACTGTTAATTATCTATATTCAACTAAAAAAGAAATAATTATAATTGGTAGAGATACAGGGCAATTTTATTTGAAGCTTATACTTAGGCCTTCATAAAATAATATCTATATGGAATAAAAAATAGGCTATGGCAACTGGATGGCATTTGAATTACTAAAAATGTATCAGAAAAAGTTCTCACCAACATTGAGAAAAACTTCTCTGTATCTTTAAGTGGAAAAGAATCATTATAAATATTTTACATAAAATCTTGAGATTATAGAGTATTTTTATGAGTATAGCTTGAATTTAGAAACTTGTATGGAAAAATGCGTTTTTTCCTATTAATAAAAAATACCTTTTAGAGAAATGAAGCTTCTCTGGTGGCTCAGTTGGTAAAGAATCCACCTGCCAATAATGCAGGAGACCCAGGTTTGATCCTTGTGTCTGGAAGATCCTTTGGAAAAGAGAATGGCAAAGCACTCCAATATTTTTGCCTGGAGAATTTCATGGGCAGAGGAGCCTGGTGGGCTACTGTACATGGGATCACAAAGAGTCGGATACAATTGAGCAACTAACACTAGAGTAACGAAGTCACAATTCAAACAAATGCACCAGGTATTATTGTCAATGAGGTATATTTTTATATGGGCTTCCCAGTTGGTTCAGTGAAAAATAATCTGCCTACCAATGCAGGAGACACAGGTTCCGTCCCTGGCTCAAGGGAGAGAAGGCGTCCCTGGAGAAGGAAATGACAAGCCACTCCAGTATTTTTGCCTGGGAAATCCAATGGACAGAGGAGCCTGGTGGGCCTCCATGGGGTTGTAGAAGAGTTGGACATGACTTAGCAACTAAACAACAGCAACAGAATTTTCTATACACACACTTTAACTAGAAATAAACCACTATTTAATACAGGTTTAGTCCATCATTATTCTAGTTGAAATTTGGTTTTGCCTGAATCTTTTATGTTAGAGGTCATTCTCTGGGGGGGGGGGGGGAGACTCTTTGCTCAGGCATGAAAACTCACAGTTTACTTAATGTAAATAAACATTAAAAGGGATTTGTTCAAAATGGAGAAGTATCAGCTGTCAATATATTAAAATAACATGGTGGATATTTTAAGGCTTCAATGACTAATGCAATTAGGGCATCTTTCTGTTGTTTTATTTTAAATTTTATTTTTATATGGTATTCTCCATAATATAATGTTGGTAGTTTTCAAATTCACAACAAATTCAAACACACTTCTTTCAAAAGGATTTCTTGCTTTATAAAATTTGTATGCTTCAATGCCCTTTTATTTTTGAGAATTCATGGAGAAATAATTCCATATACAATTAATGATGCATTCACATTAAGTGTGACCACTCTGCAAAAAATTGTAAAACCGTTCAGTTCCACATCTGATATCCTGTTACCTATTTAGATTAATGAGTAGAGAGAGAAGTCTCAACTAATCTGTAGATAAAATCATGATGAATGTTAATTACTCCTAAAGAAAAATCAAGAACTTGATCTCTTTGAACCACAGTAGAGAGATGATTTTGGAGCCCCCCAAAAAAATAAAGTATGACACTGTTTCCACTGTTTCCCCATTTCCCATGAAGTGATGGGACCAGATGCCATGATCTTCGTTTTCTGAATGGTGAGCTTGAAGCCAATTTTTCACTCTCCTCTTTCACCTTCATCAAGAGCCTCTTTAGCTCCTCTTCATTTTCTGCCATAAGGGTGGTTTCATCTGAATGTCTGAGGTTATTGATATTTCTTCCGCAATCATGATTCCAGCTTGTGCTTCTTCCAGCCCAACATTTCTCCTGATGTACTTTGCATATAAGTTAAATAAGCAGGGTGACAATATACAGCCTTGACGTACTCCTTTTCCTATTTGGAACCAGTCTGTTGTTCCATGTCCAGTTCTAACTGTTGCTTCCTGACCTACATATAGGTTTCTCAAGAGGCAGGTCAGGTGGTCTGGTATTCCCATCTCTTGAAGAATTTTCCACAGTTTATTGTGATCCACACAGTGAAAGGCTTTGGCATAGTCAATAAAGCAGAAATAGATGTTTTTCTGGACCTCTCTTGCTTTTTCCATGATCCAGCGGATGTTGGCAATTTGATCTCTGGTTCCTCTGCCTTTTCTAAAACCAGCTTGACCATCTGGAAGTGCATGGTTCAGGTACTGCTGAAGTCTGGCTTGGAGAATTTTGAGCATTACTTTATTAGCATGTGAGATGGGTACAATTGTGCAGTAGTTTGAGCATTCTTTTGCATTGCCTTTCTTTGGGATTGGAATGAAAACTGACCTTTTCCAGTCCTGTGGCCACTGCTGAGTTTTCCAAATTTGTTGGCACATTGAATGCAATGCTTTCACAGCATCATCTCTTAGGATTTGAAACAGCTCAACTGGAATTCCATCACCTCCACTAGCTTTGTTCACAGTGATGCTTTCTAAGGCCCACTTGACTTCCCATTCCAGGAGGTCTGGCTCTAAGTGATTGATCACACCATCGTGATTATCTTGATCGTGAAGATCTTTTTGGTACAGTTCTTCTGTGTATTCTTGCCAGCTCTTCTTCATATCTTCTGCTTCTGTTAGGTCCATAACATTTCTGTCCTTTATCGAGCCCATCTTTGCATGAAATGTTCCCTTGGTATCTCTAATTTTCTTGAAGAGCTCTCTAGTCTTTCCATTTCTGTTGTTTCCCTCTATTTCTTTGCATTGATCTCTGAGGAAGTCTTTCTTGTCTCTCCTTGCTATTCTTTGGAACTCTGCATTCAGATGCTTATATCTTTCCTTTTCTCCTTTGCTTTTTGCTTCTCTTCTTTTCACAGCTATTTGTAAGGCCTCCCCAGACAGCCATTTTGCTTTTTTGCATTTCTTTTCCATGGGGATGTGCTTGATCTTGTCTCCTGTATAATGTCACAAACCTCCGTCCATAGTTCAGCAGGCACTCTATCTATCAGCTCTAGTCCCTTAAATCTATTTCTCACTTCCACTGTATAATCATAAGGGATTTGACTTAAGCCATACCTGAATGGTCTAGTGGTCTTCCCTACTTTCTTCAATTACTGCGCATGGTGATTGCAGCAATGAAATTAAAAGACACTCCTTGGAAGGAAAGTTATGACTAACTTAGATAGCATATTAAAAAGCAGAGACATTACTCTGCCAACAAAGGTCCATCTAGTCAAGGCTATAGTTTTTCCAGCGATCATGTATGGATGTGAGAGTTGGACTGTAAAGAAAGCTGAGTGCTGAAGAATTGATGCTTTTGAACTGTGGTGTTGGAGAAAACTCTTGAAAGTCCCTTGGACTGCAAGGAGGTCCAACCAGTCCATTCTAAAGGAAATCAGTCCTGGGTGTTCATTGGAAGGACTGATGCTGAAGCTGGAACTCCAATACTTTGACCATCTCATGTGAAGAGTTGACTCATTGGAAAAGACTCTGATGCTGGGAGGGATTGGGGGCAGGAGGAGAAGGGGATGACAGAGGATGAGATGGCTGGATGGCATCACCAACTCGATGGACATGGGTTTGGGTGAATCCAGGAGTTAGTAATGGACAGGGAGGCCTGGTGTGCTATGATTCATGAAGTCGCAAGGAGTCGAACAAGACTGAGCGACTGAACTGAACTGAGAGAGTTGATAGAGTTGGGAAAATATCCATCTTCTGTTTCATAGAGGTAACTGTCTTACAAAATAGTCACATAAAAATATTCACTATTAACGTTAGGATGCTTTAAGTCAAAATTGAAGGCAAAAGGAGAGGGGGCAACAAGGGACGGCATGGTTAGATAGCATTACTAACTCAATGGAAATGAATCTGAGCAAGCTCTGGGAGATAGTGAAGGACAGGGAAGTTTGTTGTACAGGAGTTCATGGGGTCACAAAGAGTCAGACACAACTTAGCGACTGAACAAGAAGTGAAAATATTCCATCTATCTAGCATTTATTGGAGAACACCCCTGTGTTTTAAAGAAAGGCTCATTTTTTGTTTGATCTTGTATTTATTTTGATCCTTCTTAATTTTAAAGAGATCTTAAGCTGGACCTCCGTGATCGTGATTAGATGTCTGTGCCGAATTGTGTAGTTTACCTCACTTAGGATAGAAAGACAACACTCACAGTTTATTGACTCTGTAGGTCTACCATGATAAATCAAAATCACGAACAGTGATATGACAGCCAGTTTCTCTCATCACACACAGGCACACACACACATACACACACACACACACAATTTATTGCATACCTCTTCAGACAAGTCAGTGTACTTATCTGTTATTTTCATATTTTCTACAATGAACATACACCTTGTGATAGGCCACTGAAAAGAAAGGCTCTGTGAATGAGAGTATATTAAATCCATCATAAAGTTTATGTAAGTTTGAATATGAGAAGCAGAAATAAAGTCATTATATATTAGATGGGAAAGCTGGAGAAAATGCATGCGATGACCGAGCTCACAGCGGTTGCTGTTGTTCGGTCACTTAGTCATAGCTCTTCTGCAACCCCATGGACTGCAGCTCACCAAGCTCCTCTGTTAACAGGATTTTCCAGGCAATAATACTGGGATGAGCTGCGATCCCACCCAGGGATCAAACCTGTATTTCCTGCACTGCAAGCAGATTCTTCACCCCAGAGCCAGTAGGGAAGTACCAAGAACTTACAAAAGTATTGATTAATATACCCCTGAATCATTTACTGTAGTTGACCTAAAGATCAAAGCAGAAAGCCAAGCACAGCAATGACATCACACACTTAACTGAAATGTTATCAATTTTAAAACAACTGAATTCTTTCTTTATGATAAAGTTTAGGTAACTATTATATATTAGATTTCTAGAAAGCTGCCTAAAGGCAAAATCATTGATTTTTCTTCTTACATTTACCACAAAACAGTAACCAAACAATATATTCCTATTCTTTGTTCTATTACCAACATAAGCAAAAATATGAGTTTAGTTTAGGACCTTTTGTCCCCTTCATGGATCACAGCCTTGTAGCGAAGGGGTTTGTCTAACTCCAAGAAACTATGAGCCATGCCATGCAGGGCCACCCAAGACAGATGGGTCTTAGTGCAGTGTTCTTGCAAAACATGGTCCGGGAGGAGGAAATGGCAATCTGCTTCAGTATTCTTGCTGTGAGAATGCCACGAATAGTATGAAAAGGTCAGAAGATATGACACCAGAAGATGAGAGCCCCCAGGTCCTTTATTATATTTTTCTGTTTTTCTTCACATCACTTATAACAAACCTAGTCAGAACGTTATATATCATATACATATATGATTTTTAATGTTTTATTCTCCACTATCCTCTAAGTTCCCTGTAGACATGTAGAAACTCAGTTGCTTCAGTGTTTGATTGCTCAATGTCTCAGTGTCTGATTTTTGTGACTCTGTAAACTGTAGCCCGCCAGGCTTCTCTGTCCCTGGGATTCTCCAGGCAAGAATACTAGAGTGGGTTGCCATGTACTCCTCCAAGGGATCTTCCTCACCCAAGGATCAAACTGACATCTCCTGGATCTCTTACATTGCAGGTGGATTTTTTTACCATAGAGCCACTGGGGAAATGCCCTGTAGACAGAGACTTCATCCATTTATTCATTGCTGTGTCATTCAAGGCTTGTAAGTTACCTAACAGTATCATGAACACGCATGCAGTGTTTATTTACTGAAGGACGTTAAGTCCCAATCTCTGTGTCTTTCTAGACACCTGCATCCCTAAATGACACTTCTATTCTGCTATGGCTCCATTCTTGGGACACCCATGAGCCTCACCTGTTTTCAGACACACTGCTGCCTGCTTGACTTGGTTATAAAAGTGTTCTTGCTAACTTCACTCACTGAGAACATAGCATCTAGTCCCTGTTAAGAATTTTAACCAATAGTCTGGTTTTCTTTTTACAATGTCAAGAACTGCTTAATTTTTAATATTTGGGAATTGTCTTACAAAGAAAGGCTAAAGATTTCATATTTTTTTCACTGAGTTGTATTTAGTTAAACTATTTAACCTACATTTGATAGAGTGTCTCAGAAAATGGGAACTCTTCCACTTGAATCCAGAAACAATGGCTAGAATGTTATTGAACCCAGGCCTACTGAAAGTGTACAAATAATAGACTATTTGAAAATGTAAATAAAATAAGGCAGTGGTGGAGAAGAGAATAAGCTTAAAAAAGTAAATGGCCTTACCACTTTTTATCATTTCTCATTTAGATATCCAGTTTCTTACAAACATGCCTTTTTTTCAAAATTACAGTATGGTTGCTATGGTAATGTGTGCTTTATAAATCAAGTGCAAAGGCTATCTTCATTTCCACTGTGTCCCAAAATAATAAAGAAGATTATTAAAGTGGAGTCATGAGAGTCTGAAAAGAATCTGGGGTGAGAAAAAAAAAAAAAAGAAGGCTTTCAACATTAAAAGCAAAATTTCAAAAGATCCCACAAAGACCTCATTAAGCATTTGTGGTAGCCTTGGGGGTCACTCAGTGATACTCTGGACAGCTTTGGACAGCTTTCCAATTCTTCTTGGAGAAGAATAATTTTGGACAGCTTTCCAATTCTTCTTGAGAGAGAGTGTGGACGATTGATGATCAATTATTCACTGATATTTGACAGGGCTGACAGTCACTTGTGTGATTTGGGATTATTTTCTTTCACAAGAGAATGAGTGAGTTAGCATCTCTGTGATAGGATTTCAAACACAGTGGATCCCTTAGTGGGTTGAGTACTTTTCACAATTTCTTTCCATCATTACCATTTTAGACTTACACAAGGTCCACATCTACTTCTTTCAACATAAAAGGAGATGATTTTTACTCTTCTTTACAGTGAAAATTATTCTAACACACAGATTGGAGGCAAGCCACTCAGAGGCTTTATAAAACATGTCACCACTCCAGAAGTCATTATTCTTTGTGTGAACATTTGACTGGAGATTCCGTTTTTGTGTTTCCCTGTGATCACTGGGAGAGCATGGTTGCAGATTGAAGCTACTACATCCATCCTGCCAGGAGGGGCTGAAGAGCTTTCAGAGGACACCTTGCACAATTAATAGCAGGGTGTCCTGCACCTGAGCCTTCATCACAGGGAACCCTTGCACAATTAAAATTACTGCAGCCAAGACTGAAGCTCTTTATCAATGGGGATTTTTAATTGAATTGTCCCATGATGGCTCTATTTTCTGTCTTCTCTCTGTCTACTCTATGCAATGAGGGCCACCAAGACACTGACCAGAACACGCATTAGGGTTCCACAGGAGGTTCAGGGGTAAAGGGGTTTTACACAAGACTAAACACTGCCTGCTGTTTAAGTGCATGCATTCTGCATTTCTGTTTCAGTGATGATATTACCTGTCCATGAAAAATCTTGTTGGCAAAAATCATAGATACTTAGCTTCATATTTTGAATATACACATTCAAAAATTGATATTTTCTAGCAGATTGGGATTTTGATTCATCTACAGATTATATTTTAGTAAGCACTTTTGCATTCATATATATGTGTTATGGATAAAATGGAGATATAAAAATTAGCATGGTTATTTAATTCTTCTCTGGTGGCTCAGACAGTAAAAAATCTGCCTGCAATGCAGGAGACCTGAGTTCAATACCTGGATTGGGAAGATCCCCTGAAGAAATTAATGGCTACCCACTCCAGTATTATTGCCCGGGAGAGCCCATAGACCACGCAAAGAGACGGACATGAGTGAGCAACTAACATTTTCACTGCCATTTGAGGAAGGGAGACCTGTAGTTAGAGAATTAGCAGTAACAGAAAAACTTCATCTTTCTATGAATTGCCTGATTGTATAAATGAACTGATTGTCAGTGGTGGTACAAATGGCGTGTATGATTATCTACTTGTGGAGATAAGAATATGAGACAATGCATGGAGTTCCTTTCTGCTCGAGTATTCTATAGATATCGTGTGTGAATAGGCATCAGAAACTCTTGATGGGTCAAAACTGACTCAAAATTTTCCTAGAGACGTTTTTAAACAATTGATATCAAGTACAAACAATAGGAGACTCTCCACTTCGAGACTATTATTATCAGCTTGTTGTATTATCCATTTCATCTGTAAGTACCTTTTTCCTTTTTCAAATCCAATAAATGCTTTGAACGAACTCTAAGCAAAGTTCATTTTACTGGTAGAATAAATTGCTTATACTGAGCATGCTCCAGGAGTTGGTGATGGACAGGGTAGCTTGGCATGCTGCAGTCCACAGGGTCACAAGAGCTGGATACCGCCGAGCAACTGAATTGACTATTGTTCTAAGCTTTATAATAATCAGAGCTAAGTTTTCTTAGGTTATCTATTTCTCTTGTGATCCACCTTAGTGCTTTCCCATGAACTTAATTCCCTTTCATGTGATGCTAACATGAATTTTATTAGACTCTAAGTAAAAAGCTTGCTCTTTTGTGCTCTGTTGGCAGACATGTGAGTCTTGGGTCCTATCACTCTAACTTGATTAATGTTTTTGAAAGGCTTATGTTACTTCTGTGAACTCCCCTTTTCCTTTCATTCAAACCATACTGACAACAGGTTTTAATCTCAGAGCTCTTAAATATTCATTATCTACGAAGCGCTTTAGGGTATCTGGGAGAAAGATTTATTATTTGTAGCGCTGTTGAAAAAATATATGCTGTATTATTTAGCACATATTGAGTCATCTACTTTTTGTGTATTATGTGAAAGTGAATGTCACTAAGTTGCGTCAGATTCTTTGTGACACCATGGACTGTATAGTCCATGGAATTCTGCAGGTCGTAATACTGCAGTGGATAGCCTTTCCTTTCTCTAGGGGATCTTCACAACTCAGGGACTGAACCCAGGTATCTTGCCTTGCAGGCGATTCTTTACCAGCTGAGCCACAAGGGGAGGCCAAGAACACTGGAGTGGATAGCCTATCCCTTCTCCAGGGGATCTTCCCAACCCAGGAATCGACTAGGGGGTCTCCTGCATTGCAGGTGGATTCTTTACTAACTGAACTATATAAAATGTATCAAAATGCATGTTCCTTGGGCAGACTGGAGTGGATTGCGGAAATGCTGGCTTAGAAGGCAAGGTTCATGTCTGACCATATTTTTCCTTATGTTTATATGTCAAGATGGGTTTCCCATGTAACACTAGTGGTAAAGAACGTGCCTGCCAATCCAGGAGACTTGAGAGATGTGGGTTCCATCTCTGGGTCGGAAACATCTCCTGGGGTAGGAAATGGCAACCCATTCCAGTATTCTTATCTGGGAAATCCCACGGACGGAGGAGCCTGACAGGCTATGGTTCGTAGGGTTGCAAAGGGTCAGACCAGACTGAAGCAGCTTAGCTCACATGCACAATATGTTAGAACACGTTTCAAGAATAACATGTAATGCCTAATTGAAATTTTGTAGGTACTAGAAAAATGAAAATAAAATAGAAACAAATTTATTTCTCCTTCTATCCAGGAAAAGTTACACTGAAATTCTTGTAACAGATTCATCAAATTTTCGTAATGATATTTATATGTGATAGCATCTCTGTACACCATGAATCAATTCCATTTCCATTTAATTTATCAACAATATCACTTCTATTGATATGTCTGATGAACTTCAGTGATGCTGAAAATCCTGATGATATTTTAGTTTTTTTCTATACTAAGTCATATGTTATTTTTTTCCTTTGTGCTTCCAAAACACATTCATTCTTCTTTCCATTTTTTTTAAAGTTCATCAAGTTTATTAGAACATGCTTTGGAGTTTATTCAGAATCAATATTTCCAGGCACATGGTCTTTTTTTTTTCTAAATATGTAGTTTAAAAATACTTTTGCTTTATCTGCAGAATTTTTTAAAATGATAGCTTTCAGTATATATACTGTTTTCCTACTTTGATTTTTCTTCTGATTCTTATTATCCTATTTTCTTCATGTTTAATTTCCCTTTATTCTAAGTATAATAGCTTGCCTATGTTCCTGTTAAACTGGTTTCTTTTCTTCCATTTTTATGGTTGCTTTGTATCTTCTCTTTCACTATTTGTCTTAAGGCATTATTTTGTTGTTGCTGTGGTTTTGTGTTCTTTCAACTATAGTATTTGTTTCTGACATAATTTCTATTCTACTATTTCTAATTCTTTCTTGACTTCTGGGACCTCAATAATCAGTCTAGATCTATTATGTTTTGCTCTTTCATGTTGTGTGTTATTTTGTTAATATCTTTAAACCTGTGCAAACATGGAGTTTGGTTTTCCAGTTCTAAGACTGGGATATGAACGGATCTATTGAAGGGGACATTATTTCATCACAGTGCTATATATTTCAAAACTGATAAATGAAGACACATTCTGGAGAATATTATGCTTTACCTTTAAAAATATGAATCTTAATCTTAATTCCTTCTATTTCTCTGACCTTACTTCAGTTCAGTTCAGTTGCTCAGTCGTGTCCAAATCTTTGTGACTCCATGAATCACAAAGGCCAGGACTCCCTGTCCATCACCATCTCCCGGAGTTCACTCACACTCACGTCCATCGAGTCAGTGATGCCATCCAGCCATCTCATCCTCTGTCGTCCCCTTCTCTGCCTGCCCCCAATCCCTCCCAGCATCAGACTCTTTACCAATGAGTCAACTCTTTGCATGAGGTGGCCAAAGTACTGGAGTTTCAGCTTTAGCATCATTCTTTCCAAAGAACACCCAGGGCTGATCTCCTTTAGAACAGACTGGTTGGATCTCCTTGCAGTCTAAAGGACTCTCGGGAGTCTTCTCCAACACCACAGTTCAAAAGCATCAATTCTTCGGTGCTCAGCCTTCTTTACAGTCCAACTCTCACATCCATACATGATCACTGGAAAAACCATAGCCTAGACTAGATGGACCTTTGTTGACAAAGTAATATCTCTGCTTTTCAATATGCTATCTAGGTTCATAAATTTTCTTCCAAGGAGTGAGCATCTTTTAATTTCATGGCTGCAATCACCATCTGCAGTGATTTTGGAGCCCCCCAAAATAAAGCCTGACACTGTTTCCACTGTTTCCCCATCTATTTCCCATGAAGTCATGGGACCTTACTTAGGGGTTGGTTAATATTTTCAAAACTGTTTTTTTTTTCTTTTTTATATATATTCTGTATTCTTCTCTATTTTATTTGGTACTTTATTTTTCATTAATCTTAGTTGTGTAATTTCTGAGAATAAAGGGAGAACTCAATGTGAGAGCATATTTTTAACATAGGAATTCCCATTAAATATAATATCTAATAAGTTGGGTTATGACTTATCTGTCATATTTATTTTTATTATATTTGTTATTTTTATTATTTATTAGAGTCCCTTAACTTAATGATTTTTCAAAATTTTATCTATATTGTTTCATATCCATGAATTTGGACATTCTTTTGTACATCTCTGCTTACTGTTAATTGCCTTTTATTTTATGTACTTTCATAGTTTTTCCCAACATGTGTTTTTCATCATTGATATGAGAGTTTGGAGATATTTAATTTTCTTTTATTGGTCTTCCCTTTCTTACTACTACTTCCAAATACTAAATCTTTGAAAAACTTACTGAATTTCATTTCAAGACTATTTTTATTTTTCGTTTTGTGTTTGTTTTTTCCTGACTAGTTATTTTCCTTATATGAATTCCACAGAGATGGTTCATGAATGGGATATCTAATTTTGTACATATTTCAACATGTCTTTCTACAGTCTTCTAATATGAAGATTAACTGCCCTCATGTTTGCTTATTGGATCATAACCCTTCATTGCAAAGCCTACATGTCTATTCCCTTGTCTAACGTGACCTTGTGAGCAGTTTTGTTTTTAAAAGATACTCATCTGGTTGCCTTTCCTTACGAAGTTATCTGTTTTCCCATTTTAAAACCTATGTGATATCTTTTTATGAAAACAGCCCAAATTCAAGAAATTGTGTTGAGATTTATCTCACTTTTTCAGTGTTTTTGACTAATCTTGAACTTCCTTTAATCTCTGTATAATGTTCCATTTGTCTAATTTTATTTTTCCCTGAAAATAGGATTTTATTTAACCTCACGAATTTTTCTATTGTTTTTCTCTTTCTTCTCTCTGTTGAATATTCATCATTTGAGTCATTAATATGGGCAAGTATTATACCCATTTAATCTTCTCACCTATTATACACACACACACACACACACACACACGTCTTTGCATTTTCATAATGTTGTTCCATCACATAACCAATCAGTTGTTTATGAAGTGGAGCACAGGTACTCCAGAAATTGTGTAGGACAATCTTTAGGATAACAAAATTGTTCTAAATCTGCCAAGTCAGAGAGCACGAGTTTGTGCTAAGTGGTAGGTTGCACAGTGTAGAAGGCTGAGCACTGGCATTCAATCACTTACTCATTTGCAATGTATTGCTGGCTCTCTGGGGCATTAATTGTACTATTTTTGACTCTTTATTTCTTTTCATTGATTACTTGATTTATGTCATCCTCCTCCATAAACCTCTAACCACAGTTCAGTTCAGTTCAGTTCAGTTGCTCAGTTGTGTCCAACTCTCTGTGACCCCATGAACTGCAGCACGCCAGGCCTCCCTGTCTATCACCAACTCCTGGAGTCCACCCACACCCATGTCAATCAAGTTGGTGATGCCATCCAACCACCTCATCCTCTGCCGTCCCCTTCTCCTCCTGCCCTCAATCTTTCCCAGCATCAGGGTCTTTTCAAATGAGTCAGCTTTCCGCATCAGGTGGCCAAAGTATTGGAGTTTCAGCTAACCACGGTAAACATTGTCATTTTAGCTCTTTATGGTTGAATTCAGTTTTAGGATGTGCAGGTAATGATGAAACTGTCCCAGGGATGGGAGAAGAAAATATTAGCACTATCCTCTGTGAGCTAGAAATGATCAAAGCAGGATTTCTGACACCTGCTGGAAAGTAGTGCCAGAACTATTCATCATTAAACTGGCTTTATATTAGCAGGAATATATTAATCAAAATTTCCAAAAATCACACATGGAAAACAAAACAAATTTGACTCTAGAAAATGTCACATAACTGTTTCAGGAGGCAGATTCTGCTTTGTACTTCTAACTCCCTATCTGCTCACTATATTGTTGAAGATCTTTTAGAGAAATAATTTATTGGAGTACAGTTGCTTTACAATCTTGTGTTAGTTTCTACTATACAGCAAAGTGAATCAGTTATATATACAGTGTATACATACACATATATACATATATCCATCCCTACACTTTTTCAGATTTCCTTCCCATTTAGTTAACCACAGAGCACTGAGTAGATTCCCTGTTCTATACAGTACATTCTCATTAGTTATCTACTTTATGGTGGCTCTGCAGGTAAAGAATCTGCCTGCAATGTGGGAGACCTGTGTTGGGAAGACGCCTTGGAGAAGGGAACAGCTACCCACTCTAGTATTCTTGTCTGGAGAATTCCATGGACTGTCTATGGGGTTGCAAAGAGTTGGACATGACTGAGTGACTTTCACTTCACTTCAGTGTATATATGCCTAATATTTTAATGCTAGAATTTTTAAAAGAATGGAATTTAAGTAGGAAAGACCTAAATAAAATGTGAGCTAATGACAAAGTATCACTAGTCATTGTTGTCTTTGAAGGACAATAAACCAATAATAAATGAGAAAGTCTTCTAAGCCATCACTGGTATCCTCTGCCTGCTGCTGGCACTCAGGTAACATAAAGATGCTTCTCTAGTTGCTGGGCTTTGCCTGTCCCTCTTTAAAGAGAAACGAACCTCTCTGAGAAAAACGATGTTTGTCATATATAGGGGAGAAATGCAATTTTAGTTTGGAACATATAATTTTGCTCAGATTCATTTTAGGGAGATGTGCATGAGAGTTTCCACTAATAGAGCTGATGAGTTGGAGATAAAAACCAAGGTTCCAGGGGAAAAAAGTTCAGTATATGTATCATGATCTCCAAGAGAGAAAGGAACACACAGTGTGTGGAAAGTGGATGGCATGCACTCACAAGATCTGACAAAATGTACAAAGAGTCAGAAATGGACATGGAGCAGCAGACTGCTTAAAAATTGGGAAAAGATTATGTCAAGGCAGTATATTGTCATTCTGCTTCTTTAACTTATATGCAGAACACATCATGCAAAATACTGGGCTGGATGACTCACAAGCTGAAATTTTAAGAGTGACAGGAGAAATATCAACAATCTTAGATATACAGATGATATCATTCTAACAGCAGAAAGTGAAAAGGAACTAGAGAGTCTCTTAATGAGTGTGAACGAGGAGAGTGAAAAAGCTGGCTTAAAACTCGACATTCAAAAACTGAAGATCATGGCATCCAGTCCTATCATTTCATGGCAAATAGACGGGGACAAAGTGGAAACAGTAACAGATTTCCCTTCCTTTGGCTCCAAAATTAAAAGACACATGAAATTAAAAGACACATGCTCCTTGGAAAGAAAGCAATGACAAACCTAGACAAAATATTCAAAAGCAGAGACATCACTTTGCACACAAATATCCATATAGTGAATCTATGTTTTTTCCAGTAGTCATGTATGGATATAAGAGTTGGACCATAAGGAAGGCTGAGCACCTAAGAATGTATGCTTTTGAACTGTCGTTCTGGAGAAGACTCTTGAGAGTACCATGGACAGCAAGGAGATTAGGCCAGTCAGTCCCAAAGGAAATCAACCCTGAATATTCATTGGAAGGATTGATGCTGAAACTGAAGCTCCAATACTTTGGCCATCTGATGCAAAGAGTAGACTCATTGAAAAAGACCCTGATGCTGGGAAAGATTGAGGGCAGGAGGAGAAGGGGGCAACAGAAGATGAGATGGTTGGATGGCATCACTGACTCAATGGACATGAATTTGAGCAAACTCTGGGCGATAGTGAAGGACAGAGGAGCCAAGCATACTGCAGTCCATGAGGCAGCAAAGAGTGGGACATGATTTAGCAACTGAACAGCAACAACAACAAATTTGGAGGAATTGATATATTCATGAAAATAAATTCCAAGTCATGCTAGACTTTTGGTCAATAAGAAGCAAAATCAAATCTTCCTATCCTCACTCCCTTTCAAATATTCGTATAGAGGAAACATTGTGAAGAAAGAGGTGGCATGATATCATCATGCTTTCCTGAGACAGTTTTCCTATTAATACCATCAGCTCTGTCCCCACTGTCTTCTTGAGAGACAGTCTCTGCCCACCCGAAGTTCCCCCACAACTTTCCACCAGAAGTTAAGACCAAAGCAAAAGCCACCTACAAGATAACTCATTACCTCACGTTGGTGTCCCCAAAAGAGACATCCACCACTATCAAACCCCACCTTTGGCTGAAAGAACCAGCACTCATGAGCTCATTCATTTTATGAATTTGTGTATGCAAATATCTGCCATACACAAGAGTCCAAATCAGAGCTCACCCACATTAAGAGAAGAGCAAACAGGTCTTGAGATTCTGGGACATGGAGGCTCTCTTCCATCTGGTGCCTCATCAGAGAGTGAAATATTCCATCCTTTCCCCTAACAGGGACTCACTGGAGAGGGGACCATGCGTCCTACCTTCTGACTCCATCACCACCCGTCCCTGACCATGGTTAATTCAGATGCTACCCTACTAGCTTTGATATAGTATGGTTAGAATGTCAAATTTCCTTGGAAATTTGCTTCCTTGAAAACTGATGTAGACAGTTGTTGGAATTAAATCATCCTATTCTTCCTCTAATCTGTCTCTCTTCATATGAGAGGCTTTTTTTATGTTTATGTTTAAACAAAGAAACAGTATATATAAAGAAAACCATATAAAGAAATGATGTGAAAAGCAAACCACATCCTTAATACACTGTAATTAATTTATTTCTATTTACTGCAAAAAGTTCTTTGTTCAAAGGTTCTTTGCTCCTATACTCCCAGGTGCATATTACAATCTTTTTCATTGGTATAATCAACAAGGCAATACCAAGCTAAACATTTAAGATTTTCAATACATCCCATTTGGATTTATGTATGTTCAGAGAGAGGAGGGCATGACAACCCACCGCACTATTCTTGCCTGGAGAATCCCAGGGACAGAGGGACATGGCAGGTTACAGTCCATGGGGACACAAGGAGTCAGACACAACTGAAGTGACCAAGCATGGCACACATGCCCAGAGCTCTGAATTTATTCCATTACTACTTACATTCTACTTGAGAAAACTTTCATATACAAATTTTCAATGTATTAAAATATGGTAAAGCATTACTGTCATTCCTCCAACTTATACATTTTGATGCAATATTCAGTTTTGTATGATCATTGAAATCAGTATTTTTGGCACCTCTCCACCCAAATGTCTTTTTTTTTTTTTTTTTTTGGAGATGAGTGCAATTTTGAAACTTTTCTTTCTTTCCTATGTTTTCAGTGGAAGGACTCTTAAAATATTTCTTAATTACTGTAGTAAAGCTTCTTGCTTCTGCTTTTATTGGTGATATAACACAAGGGATTGAATCAGATCATCAAAGCAGACATATAGATCAGATGTCTCTGCCACTTCCAAGCTTTACTGATGATTTTATGATATCACCTCAGGCATAGCCAAGGAAGGAAGACAGCCTTTCAAAATGTCCCCAGGTATTTCTTCCTCCTAATTCTCCCATCACATGTGTTTTTACAGAATATCAGAGGTTTCTCGGTGAGGTTTTCAGTCATTTCTATGACAGGAAGAGCAATTTGTGCCATGAGACATCTTCACATTATGCTCAAATGATTATAAAGATTAAGGAACATTTTTCAGGACTCAAAACATTTTTGGAGAACATTCTTCAAGACTCAAAAACCTACAGATTTAATTTTTAAATGGCAACTGTCGATATCAGAGACATGTTGATGAAACATTCTATAGATAGAACCATCTGTTATGTTTTCAAATATTTTCCTGGAATGTTTACAAAGGTGATTAGACCAGTTCCCATATCTTTATTCTTTTCCAGGGATCTCACTCCAGTAGAAAACGTAACTGGATTGCAGACCATTTATTTCCCAAGAGATACTGACTAAAACATTCAAGTTAAGAATGTTAACTCTGAATAATATTTAATATATTTCATGGAGGTCCCTGACACATTCTGTGTCTAAGACCTCATACTTTAATTTTCACTGATTTATAATACGCTAATGATTCCAAAGGTCTTCCCAGCTGGCTTAGTGGTAAAGAATCACCTGCCAATGCAAGAGACACAGGAGACCTGGGTTCCATCCCCGGGTTGGGAAGTTCCCTTGGAGAAGGAAATGAGAACCCACTCCAGTAGTCTTGCCTGAGAAATCTCATGGATGGCAGAAACTGGTGGGCTGCAGGCCATGGAGTTGCAAAAGAGTTGGACATGGCTTAGCAACTGAAAAACAATGATTGATATGACTCATGAAAATATTGTTTTATTTATCAACATGGCCTCAGCATTAAGTTAGAGTGTGCCACATCAGAGTTCCAGTATATATTTTTTTTGAATCAATAAATGAATGAATGAGGGATAAGGGAATAGTGAGTTGATGTTAAATTCAACAGAAGGAACAAAATGAGGAAGGTAGCTAGAAAGTTCTATCAAGAGAAAATCTAATTGTTAAAGATAATGATCCTTGATCTGTTTAAAATAAACCTGTTGTTTAGATTTAAAATTAATAGTTCAGTTCAGCCCAGTTCAGTCACTCAGTCCTGTCCAACTCTTTGCAACCCCATGGACGGTGGAATTCAAGGCCTGTCTGTCCATCACCAAATCCCGGAGTTTATTCTAACTCATGTCCATTGAGTCTGTGATGCCATACAACCATCTCATCTGTTGTCCCCTTATCCTGCTGCCTTCACTGTTTCCCAGGGTCTTTTCAAATGAATCAGTTCTTCACATCAGGTGGCCAAAGGATTGGAGTTTCAGCTTCAACATTAGTCCTTCCAATGAATATTCAGGACCGATTTCCTTTAGGATGGACTGGCTGGATCTCCTTGCAGTCCAAGGGACTCTCAATAGTCTTCTCCAACACCACAGTTCAAAGGCATCAATTCTTTGGCACTCAGCTTTCTTTACAGTCGAAGTCTCACATCCATACATGACTACTAGAAAAACCATAGCTTTGACTAGACGGACATTTGTTGGCAAAGTAATGTCTCTGCTTTCTAATAAGCTGTCTAGGTTGGTGACAGCTTTTCTTCCAAGTGTCAAGTGTCTTTTAATTCCATGCCCCTAGTCACCATCTGCAGTGATTTTGGAGTCCCAAAAGTAAAGTCTGTCACTGTTTCCACAGTTTCGCCATCTGTTTGCCATGAAGTGATGGGACAAGATACCATGATCTTAGTTTTCTGAGTGTTGAGTTTTAAGTCAACTTTTTCACTCTCCTATTTTAACTTCATCAAGAGGCTCTTTAGTTCTTCTTTGCTTTCTGCCGTAAGAGTGGTGTCACATGCACATCTGAGGTTATTGATATGTCTCCCAACAATCTTGATTCCAGCTTGTGTTTCATCCAGTCCAGCATTACTCATGATGTACTCTTTATATAAGTGAAATAAGCAGGGTAACAATATACAGCCTTGACGTACTCCTTTCCCGATTTGGAACCATGTGTTTTTCCATGTCCAGTTCTAACTGTTGCTTCTTGACCTGCATACAGATTTCTCAGGAGGCAGGTCAGGTGGCCTGGTATTCCCATCTCTTTCAGAATTTTCCACAGTTTGTTATGATCTACACAATCAAAAGCTTTGGCATAGTCAATAAAGCAGAAGTAGATGTTTTTTGGAACTCTTGTCACTTTTTTCGATGATCCAAGGGATGTTGACTGTTTGCTCTCTGGTTCCTCTGCCTTTTATAAATCCAACTTGAACACTTGGGAGTTCACAGTTCACATACTATTGAAGCCTGGCTTGAAGAATTTTGAGCATTACTTTCTAGAGTGTGAGATGAATGCAATTGTGTGGTACTTTTTGCATTATTTGGCAGTGCCTTGAGCATTATTTGGCATTGTTTTCTTAGAATGAAAACTCACCTTTTCCAGTCCTATGGGCACTGCTGAGTTTTCCAAATTTGCTAGCATATTGAGTGTAGCACTTTCACAGCATCATCTTTTAGGATTTGAAGTAACTCAAGTGGAATTCAATTACCTCTACCAGCTTTGTTCATAATGACGCTTCTTAAGGCCCACTTGACTTCCCATTCCAGGATGTCTGGCTGTATGTGAGTGATCATACCATCGTGTTTATCTGGGTCATGAAGATCTTTTCGGTATACTTCTTCTGTATATTCTTGCCACCTCTTATTAATATCTTCTGCTTCTGTCCATACCATTTCTGTTCTTTAATGTGCCCATCTTTGCATGAAAAATTTACTTGGAATCTCTAATTTTCTTGAATAGATCTCCAGTCTTTCCCATTCTATTGTTTTCCTCTATTTCTTTGCATTGATCACTGAAGAAGGCTTTCTCATCTCTCCTTACTATTCTTTGGAACTCTGCATTCAAATGAGTATATCTTTCCTTTTCTGCCTTGCCTTTTGTTTCCCTTCTTTTCACAGCTGTTTGTAAGGCCTCCTCAGACGATCATTTTGCCTTTTTGCATTTATTTTTCTGGGAGATGATCTTGATTCCTGTCTCCTGTACAATGTCATGAACCTCTATCCATATTTCTTCAAACTCTGTCTATCTGATCTAATTTCTTGAATCTCTTTGTCACTTCCACTGTATAGTCTTAAGGATTTGATTTAGGTCACATTTGAATGGTCTTGTGGTTTTCCCTACTTTCTTCAATTTAAGTCTGAATTTGGCAATAAGGAGTTCATGCTCTGAGCTACAGTCAGCTCCCAGTCTTGTTTTTGCTGTAAACAGCTCTAAAGAGCTTCTTGATCTTTGGCTGTAAAGAATGTAATCAATCTGATTTCAATATTGACCGTCTGGTAATGTCCATGTGTAGAGTCTGCTCTTGTGTTGTTGGCAGACAGTGTTTGCTATGACAAGTGCATTCTCTTGGCCAATATCTGTTAGCCTTTGTCCTGCTTCATTCTGTACTCCAAGACCATATTTGCCTGTTACTCCAGGTATTTCTTGACTTTCTGCTTTGCATTCCAGTACCCTACAATGAAAAAAAAATCTTTTGGGGGTGTTAGTTCTAGAAGTTCTTGTAGTTCTTCAGAGAACTGTTCAACTTCAGCTTTGTCTGCATTATTGGTCAGGGGTTAGACTTGGATTGCTGTGATATTGAATGGTTTGCCTTGGAAAAAAACAGAGATCAATCTGTCACTTTTGAGATTGCATCCAAGTACTGCATTTTAGACTCTTTTGTTGTCTATGAAGGCTACTCCATTTCTTCTAAGGGGTTCTTGTCCACAGTATATACACATTCCAGTTCATTTTACTTTGCTGATTCCTAAAATGTTGATGTTCACTCTTGCCATATCCTGTTTGATCACTTCCAGTTTGCCTTGATCATGGACCTAACATTCCAGGCTCTTTACAGCAATATTGCTCTTTACAGCATCACTTTATTTCCATCACCAGTCACATCCACAACTGGATGCTGTTTTTGCTTAGGCTCCATCTCTTCATTCTTTCTGGAGTTAGTTGTCCATTGATCTCCAATAGCATATTGGGCACCTACCAACCTGGGGAGTTCATCTTTCAGTGTCCTATCTTTTTACCTTTTCTTACTGTTCATGGTGTTCTCAAGGTAAGAATACTGAAGTGGTTTGCCATTCCCTTCTCCAGTGGACCAAATTTTGTCAGAATTCTCCACCATTGCCCACCTGTCTTGGGTGGCATGGGGTGCTCGTGGCCTGCTTCAGAGTTGGGGGAACTGAGTGTGGCCTTACATGCATGGGATCTTTTGAAGGAGATCACCATTATCTTCATCACCTCCATCATAATTTGGCCTTAGAGAAATAGCAAGGAGGATACACAGCTATGCCCATTAACAGAAAATTGGACTAAATATTTACTGAGCATGGCCCTGCCTATCAGAACAAGACCCAGTTTCTCCCTGTCAGTCTCTCTCAACAAGAAACTTCTATAAGCCTATTATACTTTTCCATCAGAGGGCAGACAGACTGAAAACCAAAATCACAGGAAACTAACCAATCTGATCACATGGACCACAGCCTTGTCTAACTCAATGAAAAGATGAGCCATGCCCTCTGGGGCCACCCAAGACAGACTGGTCATGGGAAAGAGTTCTGGCAAAATTTGGTCCACTGGAGAAGGGAATGACAAATCACTTCAGTATTCTTGCCTTGAGAACCCCATGGACAGTAAGAAAAGGAAAAAAGATAGAACAATGAAAGATGAACTCCCCAGGTCAGTAGGTATCCAATATGCTACTGGAGATCAGTGGAGAGATAACTCTAGAAATAATGAAGAGACAGAGCCAAAGAAAAAAACAACACCCAACTGTGGATGTGTCTGGTTATGGAAGTAAAGTCTGATGCTGTAAAGAGCAATATTGCATAGGAACCTGGAATGTTAGGTCCATGAATCAAAGCAAATTGGAAGTAGTCCAACAGGAGATGGCAGGTTGACATTTTAGGAATTGGTGAACTAAATTGGACTGGAATGGGTGAATTTAACTCAGATGACCATTATATCTACTACTATCGGCAAGAATCCCTTCGAAGAAATGGAGTAGCCATTATAGTCAACAAAAGAGTCTGAAATGCAGTACTTGGAAGCAGTCTTAAATACAATAGAATAATCTCTGTTCTTTTCAAAGGCAAACCATTCAGTATCACAGCAATCCAACTCTATGCCCCAACCAACAATGCTGAAGAAGCTGAAGTTGAACTGTTCTCTGAGGACCTACAACACCTTCTAGAATTAACACCCCCAAAAGATGTTCTTTTCATTATCAGTTCAGTTCAGTTCAGTTGCTCAGTCGTGTCCGACTCTTTGTGACCCCATGAATCGCAGCACACCAGGCTTCCCAGTCCATCACCAACTCCCGGAATTCACTCAGACTCGCGTCCATTGAGTCAGTGATGCCATCCAGCCATCTCATCCTCGGTCGTCCCCTTCTCCTCCTGCCCCCAATCCCTCCCAGCATCAAAGTCTTTTCCAATGAGTCAACTGTTCACATGAGGTGGCCAAAGTACTGGAGTTTCAGCTTTAGCATCATTCCTTCCAAAGAAATCCCAGGGTTGATCTCCTTCAGAATGGACTGGTTGGATCTCCATAGGGGACTGGAAAGCAAAAGTAGGAATTCAAGAAACACCTGAATTAACAGGCAAATGTGATCTTGGAGTACAGAATGAAGCAAGGCAAAGGTGAATAGAGTTTTGCCAAGAGAATGTGCTGGTCATAGCAAACACCCTCTTCCAACAACACAAAAGAAGACTCTGCACATGGACATCACCAGATGGTCAACATTGAAATCAGATTGATTACATTCTTTTCAGTTGAAGATGGAAAAGCTCTATATAATCAGCAAAAATGAGATCAGGAGCTGACTATGGCTTAGATATTGAACACCTTATTGCCAAATTCAGACTTAAATTGAAGAAAGTAGAGAAAACAACTAGACCATTCAGGTATGATATAAATCAGATCCTTTATGATTATATAGTGGAAGTAACAAATAGATTGAATGGACGAGATCTGCTAGACAGAGTGCCTGATGAACTATGGATGGATGTGACATTGTACAGGAAACAGGGATCAAGACCATCTCCAAGAAAAAGAAATGCTAAAAGGCAAAATGGTTGTCTCAAGAGACCTTACAAATAGCTGTGAAAAGAAGTGAAAAGCAAAGGAGAAAAAGAAAGATATGCCCATTTGAATGCAGAGTTCCAGAGAATAACAAGGAGAGATAAGATAGCCTTCCTCAGTGATCAATGAAAAAAAAATAGAGGAAGACAATAGAATGAGAAAGACTAGAGATCTCTTCAAGAAAATTAAAGATATCAAGGGAACATTTCATGCAAAGATGGACTCAATAAAGAACAGAAAATATATGGACCTAACAGAAGCAGAAAATATTAAGAAGAGGTGACAAGAGTACACAGAAGAACTGTACAAAAAAATATCTTCATGACCCAGATAATCACGATGGTGTGATCACTCACTTTGAGCTAGACATCCTCGAATGGAAAGAGAAATGGGTCTTAGGAAGCATTACTGTGAACAAAGCTAGTGGAGGTGATGGAATTCCAGCCGAGCTATTTCAAATCCTAAAATATGATGCTGTGAAAGTGCTGCACTCAATGTGCCAGCAAATTTGGAAAACTCAGCAGTGACCACAGGACTGGAAAGGTCAGTTTTCATTCCAATCCCTAAGAAAGGCAATGTCAAAGAATGCTCAAAGCACAATTGCACTCATCTCACACGCTAGTATAGTAATGCTTAAAATTATCCAAGCAAGGCTTCAACAATCCATGAACCATAAGCTTTCAGATGTTCAGACTTGTTTTTAAAAAGGCAGAGGAACAAGAGATCAAATCATCAACATCGCTAGATCATCAGGAAGGCAAGAGAATTCCAGAAAAAACATCTGTTTTTGCTTTATTGAATATGCCAAAGATTTTGACTGTGTGGATCACAGTAAACTGTGGAAAATTCTAAGATGGGAATACCAGATCACCTGACCTCCCTCTTGAGAAATCTGCATGCAGGTCAAGAAGCAACAGTTAGAACTGGACATGGAACAACAGACTGGTTCCAAATAGGAAAAGTAGTAGGTCAAGGCTGCATATTGTAACCCTGCTCTTTTAACTTGTATGCAGAACACATCATGAGAAATGCTAGTCTGGATGAAACACAAGCTGGAATCAAGATTGCTGGGAGAAATATCAATAACCTCAGATATGCAAATGACATCATCCTTATGGTAGAAAGCAAAGAATAACTAAAGAACCGCTTGAGGAAGAGGAGAGTTTAAAAACTGGGTTAAAGCTCAACGTTCAGAAAACTAAGATCATGGCCTCTGGTTCCATAACTTCATGGCAAATACATGGGGAAACAGTGGAAGCTGTGGCAGACTTTATTTTGGGGGGCTCCAAAACCACTGCAGATAGTGACTGCAGCCATGAAATTAAAAGGTGCTTGCTCCTTGGCAGCAAATTTATGACCAACCTAAACAGTATATTAAAAAGCAGAGACATTACTTTGCCAACAAAGTTCTGTCTAGTCAAGGCTATGGTTTTTCCAGTAGTCAAGTATGGATGTGAGATTTGGAGTCTAAATAAAGCTGAGCACTGAAGAATTGATGCTTTTGAACTGTGGTGTTGGAGAAAACTGTTGAAAGTCTCTTGAACTGCAAGGAGATCCAACCAGTCTCTCTTACAGGAGATCAGTCCTGGGTGTTAATTGGAAGGACTGATGTTAACTCTGAAACTCCAATCTTTTGGCCAGCTGATGTCAAGAGCTGACTCATTTGAAAAGACACTGATGTTGGGAAAGATTGAAGGCATCAGAAGAAGGGGACTACAGAGGATGCAATGGTTAGATGGCATGAAACTATGAAAACTATCAAACTATGTCTCATAGTTTCATCGAGTTAGAGAAGGCTGTGGTCCGTGTGATCAGATTGGTTAGTTTTCTGTGACTGTGGTTTTCAGTTTGTCTGCCCTCTGATGGAGAAGGGTAAGAGGCTTATGGAAGTTTCCTGATGGGAGAGGCTGACTGAGGGGGAAACGGGGTCTTGTTCTGATGGGCAGGGCTATGCTTAATAAAATTTTAATCCAATTTTATGCTGAAGGGCTGGGCTCTGTTCCTTCCCTGTTATTTGACCAAGCTATGGTGGAGGTAATGAAGATAATGGCAATCAGGGTGGTGTCATCTGCATATCTGAAGTTATTGTTATTTCCCCTGGCAATCTTGATTCCAGCTTGTGCTTCATCCAGCCTGGCATTTTGCATGATGTCCTCTGCATAGAATTTAAATAAACAGGGTGACAATATACAGCTTTGACATACTTCTTTTCCAATTTTGAACCAGTCTGTTGTTCCATGTCCAGTTCTAACTGCTGCTGCTTGACCTGCATACAGATTTCTCAGGAGACATGTAAGGTGCTATGGTATTCAAATCTCTTTAATAATTTTCCACAGTTTGTAGTGATCCACAGAGTTAGAGGCTTTAGTGTAATCAATGAAGAATAACCAGTGGAAATATTCAGAAAACAATATTTTCTCTACTTAAATGTACTGTATATAAGTCATTAATACATAAGTACATTTAAGCAGAGATAGCATATTTCTAACAGCATTCACTATCTTCCTTACATATACCAGTAGGTCACTCTGATATGTTGTGTAAACATAAGAGTGATAGTATAGATCAGAGAGAAGAAAATATGCTGAGCAAAAGGAACAATCCACTGTAACAGCCCTAGCATCCTGTGAAGGCAGGAAGAGGAAAATCAAAGGCAGGCTACTTCTGATGAAGTTTGGTTTTATATTTCAATTGAAAAGGCAATAGGAAAAATCAGAAAAGTTGATGCAATTGATTTTAGCACCTCTGTTCTTTGTTTTTCTCACATGATGAATGAGAGCCCTACATTTCATCATCCCTAAGTACTTGCCATTTTTAAATAGGCTTTCCTTGATAATCAAAAGTTACAAATAACTGAAGTCTTCATGTTAGCTTCCTGGTGCTGTAGCAAATCATCACAAATGTGTTGGCTTAAGCAATGTGTGTGTGTGCGTGTGCGTGTGCGTGTGTGTGTGTGTGTGTGTGTGTGTGTCTGTTTGTGCTCAGTTGCTTAGTCATGTCCAACACTTTGCCAGCCCATGAACTGTAGCCCTTCAGGCACTTCTGTTCAGAAGATTTCCCAGGCAAGAATACTGAGGTGGGTTGCCATTTCATCCTCCAGAGGATTTTCCTGACCCAAGGGTTGAATACGCATATATTACTGTAAGTCTGAGGTCAAGAATCCTAAAATCATGTCATCTGCTGGGTGGTATGTTCCTTCTAGAGGCTCTGGGGTCTAATCCTTTCCTTTGCCTTTCCCAGCTTCAAGAAGCTCTGAATTCCTGGTCAGTGGACTCTTTCTGTCCTCAATATCAGCTATATAGGTAGAGTCCTTTTTATATACATAAAATTACTTTCTTATATACTTTTAAGGACCCTTATGAGTACACTAGGCCCACCTGAATAATCCAGGATAATTTCCTTAAATCAAGTCTAGCTGATTAGCAACCTAAATTCAATCAGTGGTATTAATTCCCTTTGCTGTTATAATATAATACCACAGGTCCTGGGGAGAGGATATGGACGTCTGTGGGAGTCACTATAATGCCTACCACAAACTTGACAGCAGAAATTTTTTCAAACCTGGTTTTCAATTTATTCATTTTATAAGATTAGATACATTAACTACTTTGATTCTTAGTTTCTTATAGCAAAAACAAACTTAATCATAATAGTTTGGTATGGCGAAAATAAAAGGAAGCATATTTGTAAAGTAACTTGTAAATTGCCAGGTACTCAAGACTCAATATTCATGTAAGTACACAAAGAACTGTAGATGCTGTAACAATAAGGGATAGTAGCAGAAGTGTCTTTTGTCTTCACATAATAGAAATAGACATATGAGATCTTGAAAAAATACCTACAAAAGAAGACTATGTCCTTAAATCTTAAAAAATAAATTCATTACATATAGTCTAGAGATATTACATGCAATAGAGATATCTTGTGTGACCACTGCACTATCTAATCGAGGAATAACACTTATTTCTCAATGAAGGCTGGATAAACTCTCAAGATTTGGGGTAGAAGTAGACATTTTTTTTTAAAAGGTAGAATTTTAATGTATATATGTATATATGTTCAATTGTTTATTTTTAGACTTTTTAAAATATTTGCTTATTTATTTTTGTCTGCACACAGGCTTTCTTTAGTTGCAGAGAGTGGGGCTACTCTCTAGTTGCAATACGTGGGCTTCTCATTGTGGTGACTTCTCTTCTTGGGGAGTGCGGGCTTCAGCAGTGCAGCACACAGCCTCAGTAGTTGTAGCTTGTAGGCTCTGGAGCACAGACTCAGTCAGTTGCCCTGCAGTATGTGGAATTTTCTTGAACCAGAAATCAAACCATGTCCGCTGCACAAGCAAGGAGGATTCTTAACCATAGGAAAACCGAGGAAGCCCAAAAGTAGATATTAAAGTTTTTTTTTTTCAATTAATAACCACATTTCAATTTTACTAGATTCCTATGATGTGGATGAGTTGAAAATTATAGTTTTAAAAACTGAAGAGGGCTAAGAATATGGGGAGGAAGGATGTTAATTTCAGTATTCTAGATTGAGCAGAAAAGGTGGGCGTAAGAAAGTGACTTGAAAGAGTGCACTTAGCAGATGCTGATTAAGATGCCATTTTCTGCAAAGGAAGTGTAACGAGTGGGAGAGGAAGACAAAGGCACCTGTCAGGATGGACCCTGATGGCATCCGAGGTCTGTGTGTGGGATGAACTTGGCCTAGGAATCTCCGCAGTTCAACACCAGCAAATTAATGCAATTTTAGAAACCTGAGCTGTAATTTTGTAAGATATTTTCAGACTAAGGGAGAGACTTTTAAATGAGTTGACAGGATTAAGGTCCTGGAACAGTAGAAAGATTTAAGCAGCAGAGATTTCAAAGGGCCTCAAGAAGAACCAGACACATTTTGCTGAGCCAAACAATGACAGTCTGGAGAGAATCAAATAAAGTCATAATTCATTCTGGGAATTTCACTGCAAAAACTGTTAGCAAAAAACCTGAGAAGTCTTTGCAGGAAAAAGGAAACCTAAATCACTGTCATGGATGGAAAAAAAAAACTTTAAGATAGCATAAAACAAGAGTTAGAGGAAAAGTGCAGAGAGAAAATGGAAAGTTTTCAGAACAGTTTAAGAACTGACAATATTCATAAAATAAAAGTTTCTAAATATTTGTTAAACAGGCAAAATAATTCATAAGTATAATAAAATTGATGTACATTGACTTCTCAATACATATGTATCATTCACTGTACTATGTACTGTGTGTGTGTGTGTGTGTGTGTGTGTGTGTGTGTGTGTGCTGTGCTCAGTTGTGTCTGACTGTAGCCCTCAAGGCTCCTCTGTCCATTGGATTTCCCAGGCAAGAATACTGGAATGGGTTGCCATTTCCTCCTCCAGGGAATCTTCCTCCTCGAGGGATCAAACCCACGTCTCCTGCCGCTCCCACACTGGCAGGTGTATTCTTTACCACTGAGCCACCCAGAAAGCCCACTATGTACCTTAAATATAGGAATGTATCAGAAACAGTTATTTCTTTTTTAAAACTAAGGAAATGAAGACAGAGAGTTGCAGAGTAATGTCCCCACAAAGGCACAGCTAAAGTTAGCAAAGCCAAGCTTTGGAAACTGGCAGAGTGGCTTGAAATTCATGTTTTCACCCTTCTGAAATAATTGCCTCTATTCTTAAAAAGTGAGTGCCTTGGCACAGGACTATTCCTCATAAATACATAGAGTTATAAAAGGCTTATGATATGACAGCTTTGCTAGATACTCAAACATCTCATCTAATTTTACATCTACTCAATGAATCAAGTGTTATCATCTTCATCTCTAATATCAGTAACTTATGTATGCACCAGATTTTGAACAGAGAAACTGGTCACTGACCAGTTAAGACTCAGGAAGCTTAGTAAAGGTGGGGATTGGTATGACACAAACCCAAAATGCATGTATAAATACAAAACATGGCACTTGATGAAGGAAACATCAAAATCCAAACATATGGAGGAAAAGAAAAGATCTAATTAGGATTACAGGTGCAGTAGCAGAAGGCAACGGCACCCCACTCCAGTGCTCTCGCCTGGAAAATCCCATGGATGGGGGAGCCTGGTGGGCTGCAGTCCATGGGGTCGCTAAGAGTCGGACACGAGTGAGCGACTTCCTTTTCACTTTTCACTTTCATGCATTGGAGAAGGAAATGGCAACCCACTCCAATGTTCTTGTCTGGAGAATCCCAGGGATGGCGGAGCCTGATGGGCTGCTGTCTATGGGGTCACACAGAGTCAGACACAGCTGAAGCAACTTAGCAGCAGCGGCAGTGTCTTCTCAAGGGAAAAGACATTTTGTTGAGACTTTAAAGATGAGCAAGAGACAGCTAATAGGAGAAGGGATTAGAGAAGAGCTTGTTGATTTAGAGGAGATCAGAGTGAAGTACTTGGCTAGATCATCATGAACATGAGGAGAAAGATGAAAAGCTGTGTGAGAATTAAATAATTGTTGTTGCTGGTTAGTTGCTCAGTTGTGTCTGATTCTTTGCTACGCGTGGACTGCGGCCTGCCAGCTTCCTCTGCCCATGGGATTTTCTAGGAAAGAATGCTGGAGTGGGTCGCCATTTCCTTCTCCAGGGCATCTTTCCAACCCAGGGATTGAACCCACACCTCCTGGATTGCAGATAGATTCTTTACAGTTGAGCCAACAGGGAATTTTGTCAATTTAATAATTGGGATTTGACAAATTAAGAAATTTGGATTTTATTTTCTAAGTAGTTGTGAACGAATAGATGTGTTGCAGATTGGATTTGTAATATAAGTTCAATCTTCCTACTAGAGGAAGAGACTTTGGCAGGAGAAAATCAAACAAAGATCTGAGGTTAAGCAAAGTTGGTAAGAGAAACATGAGCACATTTGAAGGCAAGGTGGAGACAGGATTGATTGCAAACAGGCTGTAATAAAGAACCAAACTTCAAGAATGAGCTTCACCATTTTGGTTCATGCAATTGCTCTGAGTTGCGGTCTTGGAAAAACACTGAACATATAGACCTTAAGTTCACAGGAGAGGTAGCAGTCAAATAAACAGTTAATATACTAGCAAAGAGTGAGGTCATTTACATGGACAAAGAAGAGTGAAAAATAAAGACAGACCTTGATTGAGCCCTGATTCAGCCTAATGATTAGATGTCAGGTAACAAGTAAGAAGAGGCATATAGAGAAGAAAAAAACAAACAAAAACCAAAAAACAGAGATGCAGGAAGAATATAAGAAGAATGTGATATCACAGAAGTAAGGGAAATAAAATTTTATGATGGAGGCAAGAGTAAACATCTCCAATCATTAGGAAGTTCTAGGTGAGGAAAGAGTCATAAATATTTATTGCATCCATTAATTTGTATCTCAGTGGTGGCCACACCACAGTGTGCCAATCTAAAATTAATCCCAACAAGAGTGAAAGGGACATTTAGAATCTCTGCTTGAGGGATTTAGGCTTCTCCAGAAACAAGAGCTCCAGCGATGTCTGTTTCTCTCCTCTATCCTTTGAACCTTGCTGCCTAGGTAAGACCTAGGGTTTCTGTAAATATTCCTGGACATTCAGCCTTGGAGGTTATTACACAGAGGCTAATTAGACTTCAAAGAAGTTAATAGTGATGTTTAAGGCAGAGGAACTCACTGCATGATTGAAATAACATTGAAATCTAAGATTTCTAATGCAAAGCTTGAGATTCTAACAAATACTCTGTAGTCTTTTCCAACAGACCAAAATAAATGATAAGTAAATAAAGAAATATTTATCTAATAACAGAACATTATTTAAACCTCTTAGAATCTATAGACAGCCTATTTCTGGATGGACTTGTGATTATGAAGAGGTGCATTTTAAATATATGCAAAATATGAAAGATAGAATATAGGGCCAAAATTATAAAAGAGATCAAAATTAGGTGAGATATTAATTTTTGACAGCTGAAAGGCATTTTGGTCCAAGGATTTGGATCACATAACATTTCAGACATGGTTTAAAATACAAAAATAAAACTTGAGTACTATATATCACTAAAAGCTGATTTAATACCAGAAAAATAAATGACCCAATCAAAAATGAGGAAAGAACTAAACATTTCTCTAAAGAAGACACACAGATGGCTAACAAACACATGAAAAGATGATCAACATCACTCATTATCAGAGAAATTCAAATCAAAATCACAATGAGGTACCATTTCACGCCGGTCAGAATGGCTACTGGTGGGCTTCCCTGGTGGCTCAGAGGTTAAAGCTTCTGCCTGGAATGTGGGAGACCTGGGTTCGATCCCTGGGTCGGGAAGATCCCCTGGAGAAGGAAATGGCAACCCATTCCAGTACTCTTGCCTGGAGAATCCCATGGAGGGAGGAACCTGGTAGGCTACAGGCCATGGAGTCGCAAAGAGTCGGACACGACTAAACGACTTCACTTCACTTCACTTCAGAATGGCTGCTGTCAAAAAGTCTACAAACAATAAATTCTGGAGAGGGTGTGGAGAAAAGGGAACCTTCTTACACTGTTGGTGGGAATGCAAACTAATAGAGCCACTATGGAGAATAGTGTGGATATTTCTTAAGAAACTGGAAATAGAACTGCCATATGACACAGCAATCCCACTGCTGGGCATACACACTGAGGAAAGCAGAATTGAAAGAGACACGTGTACCCCAATGTTCATCGCAGCACTGTTTACAATAGCCAGGACATGGAAGCAACCTAGATGTCCATTGGCAGACAAATGGATAAGAAAGCTGTGGTACATATACACAATGGAATATTACTCACCTATTAAAAATATACATTTGAATCAGCTCTAATGAGGTGGATGAAACTGGAGCCTATTATACAGAGTGAAGTAAATCAGAAAGAAAAACACCAATACAGTGTACTAACACATATATATGGAATTTAGAAAGATGGTAACAATGACCCTGTATGCGAGATAGCAAAAGAGACACAAACATAAAGAGCAGACTTTTGGATTCTGTGGGAGAGGGCAGGGGTGGGATGATTTGAGAGACTAGCGTTGACATATGTAAGTTATCATATATGAAGTGCATCGCCAGTCCAGGTTCGATGCATGAAACAGGGCGCTCAGGGATGCTGCACTGCGATGACCCTGAGGGATGGGACGGGAGAGAGGTGGGTGGGGGCTTCAGGATGGGGGACACATGTACACCCGTGGCTGATTCATGTCGATGTATGGCAAAACCCACTACAATATTGTAAAGTAATTAGCCTCCAATTAAAATAAACAATTTAAATACACTGATTTAATACATAGAATCAAAAGAGTTTTACCTTAAAAAATAAAGTGTATACCTTGACTTTGGCTAACATTGAGATTAAAACCATGTTTTAAACAAGACGAGGGTCTAACAGTGGTCACGCTGAGGTCAGGTGCACTTCTCATACTGCTTTAGATCAGCCCTGTATGTGAGCACAGCTGCCATCTGCCTGTCAGGCGGGAAATTTTAAGAGCAAAGCTCAGATGGGGGTGGGACGAGCTGGAGGCAGGTATAATCTTACAATTAGCAGCAGCAAATCACTCAGTTATGTCCAAGTCTTTGCATCCCCATGGACTGCAGCCCACCAGATTCCTCAGCCCATCAGATTCTCTAAGCACGAATAATGGAGCGGGTTGTCATTCCCTTCTCCAGGGGATCTTCTGGATCCAGGGATCAAACTTAGGCTCCTGCATTGGCAGGCAGATTCTTTAATGTCTGAGCCACCAGGGAAGCCCCATAATCTTATAAACCTTCTAACAAACTACATACATTAAAACAAGTATTGAATGAATATAACCATTATTGCTGTGTGTTGTTAGGTTGTCTCAAATCTGAGATAAGACATGAATGAGAAAAATCTGGCAAACAACTGAGGAAAATTTTCTAAATTATAGAAAAATAACATTACATTTGACGCAAAAACACAGATAATGACAGTAATATAATTTATATACACTCAGTGACCGTTACTTTTTGAAAGCACATATGTATGCTTAGTCACTCAGTCATGCCTGATTTCTTTGTGACCCCATGAACTGTAGTCTGCCAGGCTCCTCTGTCTGTGGCGATTCTCCAGGCAAGAATACTGGAGTGGGTTGTCATGCCCTCCTCCAAGGGATCTTCCTAACCCAGGGATTAAATCCAGGTCTCCTGCATTGTAGGCAGATTCTTTATCATCTGAGCCACCAGGGAAGCCCAAAATATAACTGAAAACGCACATAAAAATGTAAATTGACCATATCTTGCTGACTTATTAAGTAGATTCTATGGTCAGAAATCCAAGCTCTAATCAAATACGGAACCATTCACAAATTAAAGTGAAATAAAATAGCTTTCATCACAAATTTCTCATTCACTTAAAGTGAGATAAATATTATCAGTGGTGATGAATTTATGATACATAATGCTAACCTTGCAAGCCTATAACAATATTTTGTTGGATTATTTTTAACACATTAAAGTGAAAAATACAGGAAAATGAAACAGTTACCTGAACGTGTGGAAATAGAAGGTAATTATCTGCTTCTTCAAAATGATGAGGTATTTATTTGTAAGAGATGACGGAATTCCTAGGGAAAAGTTTAGGAATGAGGGAAAGCCAGGGTAACGAAGTTCTATAGTGACTCTCTCGATGCTAGTCTGCTTTCTGAAAGCAGCTTCTTTCGAAGCCACACCAAGCGCTAGTTAAGAGCTGTGACAACGACACCCTGGTGTGTCTCCTGAGGAAGGGTGGTCCCTTCCAACCACCAGATTTCCCACGGAGCCCTTCTTCACATTGCGGGTCATTTTTGTTGTTGTTACTGATGTTTCTGTCTGGTCTTCTCAATTATATAATAGAAATGAGCATCACTAAAAGTATTAAAGTAAAAAAGTAACCTTTCAACCCTTTTTTAATTTGTGAGGTATAAATAGTGCGATAAAAGTAACAATTTTTCATAAATATTTTATATGACATAAAACTCATCAGTGGAAAGAGCTACTTTCCAGTCAACCTCTGGATGAGGCATGATTTTTACTGAAAGGAAGCTCATCCAAGCCCATAGTTTAAAAGCCATCATGGCAAATTACTTTTGTTGAGGAAGCCACGTGCTGAGAGTTAAGGTAACAGAAGCTGGGGGTATCATGGCAAATGCTTCCAAAAAGCTAGAGAGACAGAAAAACGAAAGTCGGGCTTAAGAAACATTTCAAAAGCATAGAAGTGCTTTCTGGGGACAATGTGATGCAGTCATAGGCTTGAGAAACCTACAAAACAACCTCGGTGTGTAAGCAATATCACATAAAAATACACATTTCTCAGGCAAAGATTAAAATCTTACCCACATTCTAGTGATATATATTTAGCCATTGAGAAAAGTAGGCTTCTTATGTGCAATTATTTCTTACTAATTCCTATGATCCATAGAAAACAATTCAGTGTTCATATTCTTGGATTGTTGTTTTAATATATTAAAGGTTCACTACACTCATATACTTTAAAAATGTCTGCACACAATCTATTAAAATATTTTGAGGTCATAATTTTATTTATTTTTATTTTTTATTTTTATTTTTTTGTTTGTTTTTTTAAATTTTATTTTTTATTTTTTAAATTTCATAATTTTACTTTAAAAACATGTATAGTTTATTTAGCTACAGGAATAACTATAGAAATGTGAAATCAAGTCAATGTGTATAATATTCTCTAATGTACTGTATTAGTCGCTCAGTCCTGTCCAACTCTTTGTGACCCCACGGATTGTAGCCTGCCAGGCTTCTCTGTCCTTGGAATTCTCCAGGCAAGAATAGTGAAGTGGGTTGTCGTTCCCTTCTCCATCTCTAATGTAAAAATGGACAAAAATATTAACTTTGGAAAATGGACAGACCAACATGTAATATCATAATATTAACAGAGCACAATGCAAACCCTGGATTATTGTTGTTATTTAGTTCCTAACTTGTGTCTGACTCTTTGTGACCCCATGAACTGTAACCTGCCAGACTCCTCTGTCCATAGTATTTCCCAAGCCAGAAGACTGGAGTGAGTTGCCATTTCCTCCTCCAGGGGATCTTCCTATCCCATGGATCAAACCCCAGTCTCCTGTGTCTCCTGTGTCTCCTGCATTCGTAGGTGGATTCTTTATCACTGAGCTATCAGAAAACCCAAAACCCTGGATTAATTTGACCCAAATAAGAGCTGGGAAAAACAAACTCCAGATCCAGAACCTGTACATAGAGCCTCAAATTCCTCTGGAGACAAAAAAAAAAAAAAAAACAAAAACAAAAAACAAAAACTATTTTAATAGAATTTTATTTACCATTCAAATAACCTCAATAACCTTTTATTTAACATGCTTTCTTATATAACAACTGTGAAAATGATAGTTATCCAAGATTCAGTTTCAGAATTATTTTTTTAGGTCTAGAGGTGCTTTAGGAAGAGAAATGTTACAGGCACTGGCCAGCCAGATTTGAGCTTGTCGGTATATGATAGCCTGAAAGTCTATTATGTTTTGGTGATTTTTAGTCATCATTCCCATTCAAGAATCATAGCCAACGTTCTAGTCTGGATAAAGGTTTTAACTGTGAAGCTTCTCATCTTCCATCCACTGCTCCCTGGGCTCTTGGCCTCTGCTGTCTCTGCCACTCTCAAGAGTTAAACCATAGTTGGCGTTGTCAGTCACCAGCTCTGCTGAAAAGACTTTTTATAGCATGATATTTCACTTGTCTTCTGCTATATTAACTGTGTGGAAGGTACTGCTGAAGAATGCTTACAGGTCTCCAAATTCTTTTGGTTTCTATTTTTGAAGTCAGGGAATCCAAAGGCAGCCAAAGGTGGGAATGTCTTACCACAGAGTGGGAAGGGGAGGGTGGGATGGATAGGGAGACTGGGATTGGCAAATGTGCACTCCCATGTCTAAAACAGACAGCCAGTGGGAACCTACTCTAAAGCACAGGAAGCTCAGCTTGGCATTCTGTGATGACCCAGAGGAGTGGGATGGGGAGGGGAATGAGGGGCTCAAGGGGAGGGGATGTATGCATACATATGGATGATTCAATTCATGGTACAGCAGAAAGAAAACCATGGTACAAAGCAATAAAAGCAAATCAGCAGATGAATGGATAAGAAAGCTGTGGTACATATACACAATGGAGTATTACTCAGCCGTTAAAAAGAATTCATTTGAATCAGTTCCGATGAGATGGATGAAACTGGAGCCGATTATACAGAGTGAAGTAAGCCAGAAAGAAAAACACCAATACAGTATACTAACACATATATATGGAATTTAGGAAGATGGCAATGACGACCCTGTATGCAAGACAGGAAAAAAGACACAGATGTGTATAACGGACTTTTGGACTCAGAGGGAGAGGGAGAGGGTGGGATGATTTGGGAGAATGGCATTCTAACATGTATACTATCATGTAAGAATTGAATCGCCAGTCTATGTCTGAGGCAGGATACAGCATGCTTGGGGCTGGTGCATGGGGATGACCCAGAGAGATGTTATGGGGAGGGAGGTGGGAGGGGGGTTCATGTTTGGGAACGCATGTAAGAATTAAAGATTTTAAAATTAAAAAAATAAAAAACTAAAAAAAACAAAGAAAGAAACAAAAAACAAAATTGGAATTTAAAAAAAAAACAAAAAAAAACCAAACAGAACCAAAAAAGGGCATTGGAAGATATTTTCCATTCTCATTTGAGACCACGGAACTTCCTTCTTGCTTTGGGTCCAGAAAATACTGCAGGTAGACTTGGAATCTCCAGGCAGATCAGGCGAGAACACCTGAATACGCTAGCTGATGGGGCCTCCCAGCAAGATAGAGTGATCTTTTCATACTAAATCCAAACCCACCTGCCATCTGGCATCCCCTATGTGCATAAAATGTTAAACCCTCTGTCACATCTTCTCTTACATGTAAAGGAAGAGGCAAGTATTGAGGAATTAAAGAAATTGCAATGATAAAAAACAAAGACTGAATCAAGCAAAAGAAGACGGAAACATAATCCCTAGGAGTTGTTGTTGCTGTTGCTAAGTTGCTCAGTCATGTCTGACTATTTGGGACACCAAGGACTGTAGCCCACCAGACTCCTCCATCCATGGGATTTTCCAAGCAAGAATTCTGGAGTGGGCTGCCAATTCCTCCTCCAGGAGATCTTCCTCACCCAGAGTTCTAACCCGCATCTCGTGTACTGGCATGTGATTCTTTGCCACAGAGCCACCTGGGAGCCTAGTTTCTAGTGAGGTTGTCAGATAAAATCCATTAGGCCTCCTCACATTCAAATTTCAAATAAATAACAAGTACCTTCTGAGTACAAGCCTGTCTTTTCCAATATTTGGGATGTAATTCTACTAAAAACAAAATACTCGTTTATCCAGAATTCAAACTTTACTTGACACTACGGACCTTAGTCGGCAAAGTAATGTCTCTGCTTTTGAATATGCTATCTAGGTTGGTCATAACTGTTCTTCCAAGGAGTAAGCATCTTTTAATTTCATGGCTACAATCACCATCTGCAGTGATTTTGGAGCCCCCAGAAATAAAGTCTGACACTGTTTCTACTGTTTCCCCATCTATTTCCCATGAAGTGATGGGACCAGATGCCATGATCTTCGTTTTCTGAAAGTTGAGCTTTAAGCCAACTTTTTCGCTCTCCTCTTTTACTTTCATCAAGAGGCTCTTTAGCTCCTCTTCACTTTCTGCCATAAGGGTGGTGTCATCTGCATATCTGAGGTTATTGATATTTCTCCCAGCAATCTTGATTCCAGCTTGTGTTTCTTCCAGTCCAGCGTTTCTCATGATGTACTTAAAAGCAGAAACATTATTTTGCTGACTAAGGTCCATCTAGCCAAGGCTATGGTTTTTCCTGTGGTCATGCATGGATGTGAGAGTTCGACTGTGAAGAAGGCTGAGCGCCGAAGAATTGATGCTTTTGAACTGTGGTGTTGAAGAAGACTCTTGAGAGTCCCTTGGACTGCAAGGAGATCCAACCAGTCCATTCTGAAGGAGATCAGCCCTGGGATTTCTTTGGAAGGAATGATGCTAAAGCTGAAACTCCAGTACTTTGGCCACCTTATACGAAGAGTTGACTCATTGGAAAAGACTCTGATACTGGGAGGGATTGGAGGCAGGAGGATAATGGGACGACAGAGGATGAGATGACTGGATGGCATCACGGACTCGATGGACGGGAGTCTGAGTGAACTCCGGGAGTTGGTGATGGACAGGGAGGCCTTGCGTGCTGCAATTTATGGGGTCGCAAGGAGTCGGACACGACTGAGCAACTGAACTGAACTGAACTGATGTAATTTTATTTGTTAAATCAAGCAACCTTAATCTATGGGGGATAGAAAACACCAAGAAAATAATCAACATCTTAGAAATAGAGAAAAGAAGTGACAACAGAGAGAGAAGTCAACTGGGAGCACAACCCCTCAAGAGACAGCAAAATCTCCATCATGTAGTTGAGGGTTTTTTTTTTTTTAAATCTCCATTGTAGTGGGTGATGGGAAGAAGTCCCTGTGGTCCCCAACATCCTTATTACTACTATTTTGTCCCATTAATATAACACTTTAATTCAAAAATCTCAAATGAGATAATATCCTTCAATTTTAGGTGGATATAAAATCAAACATATCAAAATTATATTGCCTAATGGGACTCAGAGTTTCATAAACCATAACACATAGCAAAATAACCAGATTTCCCATTAAGTTGTAATAACAGTGTCCCATGCCAATATATTTTGGTTAAGTATATATGGATTGGGCCCTAAGAGTTTTCATTTCAGCACAAAACATAGGCAAAACTGTGATAATATTAAATCTGCTATGTTATTATACACATACACATACCCACACACATATATTTGAATAGGAGTTGACATTGTCTTGCTTTATTTTCTTCACATAGCCTTTAGTCTTTATTAATAATCACAAAGGGTTTCCCTGGTGTCACAATAGCTAAGAATCTGTCTACAATGCCAGGGACCCAGGTTCAATCTCTGGGCTGGAGAGATCCCCTGGAATGGCTACCGACTCCAGTATTCTTGCCTAGAGAATCCCATGGAGAGAGGAGCCTGGCCAGCTACAGTCCATGCAGTTGCAAACTGTGGACATGATAGAGCAATTAAGTGCACAACACACACAAGTGAATTGGTCATATACCTAGTAATGGGCTTCACTAGGCTTTTAATTTAGGCTGATTGACTTAGTAATATTAGGAAAATTTAAGCCCTATTAAAAGATTATCAAGTAAATATCATCCCTAAAATAATATGCATCGTTAGCCAACTCAGTTCTTGGTTCCTGGAAATTTCAATTTAAAGCAGATACATGACCAAATGTTTCACTTTAACATTATGCTTTCTATACAACATGAGGTTCCTTGAGGTTCCTTGTTTCCTACAACAGAGAAAACCTTCCCATCCCTCCAACTCCAGAGCCTAGTCAATGTGAATCTGAACACTGGAAGCATAGAATCAGTACTATTTCTCTCTGAACTTATCTCAGAGCTCACATCAGGATTTTTAGAAACCTTTTCAGTGTTCAGTTTTGTTTTGTTTTTAATCACCATGTTTTCTGTGGGTCAGATTCTGACTTAAATTTGTCTCTTTTTCTGAAAGAAACACAGTTTAGTCTATGGAAGCCTAGTATATCAGATACATATTTTCATCATGTCTATAAATTTCCTCTCCTAGTATATAAAATGCTATGAAATTCCAATAAGTCCCCAGTTGTAAACCAAATGAGCACTGCAAGTGATGTATCCTAATTATTCTGAGATAGCAGGAAAGAGTACCATCAATTCAGCTCAGTCATTCAGTCTTGTCTGACCCTTTGTGATCCAATGGATGGCAGCACATCAGGCTTCCCTGTCCATCACCAACTCCCGGAGCTTGCTCAAACTGATGTCCATTGAGTTAGTGATGCCAGCCAACCATCTCATCCTCTGTCGTCCCCTTCTCCTCCTGTCCTCAATCTTTCCCAACATCAGTGTCTTCTCTAATGAATCAGCTCTTTCCCTCAGGTGGCCAAAGTATTGAAGCATCAGCTTCAGCATTAGCCCTTCCAATGAATATTCAGGAATAATTTCCTTAAGGATTAACTGGTTCGATCTCCTTGCAGTCCAAGAGGCTCTCAAGAGTCTTCTCCAACACCACAGTTCAAAAGCATCAATGCTTTGGCACTCAGCTTTCTTTATGGTCCAACTCTAACATCTGTATGTGACTACTAGAAAAACCATGGCTTTGACTAGATGGACCTTTGTTGACAAAGTCAAGTCTCTGCTTTTTAAAATGCTGTCTTGGTTGGTCATAGCTTTTCTTTCAAGGGGCAAGCATCTTTTAATTTCATGGCTGTACTCACCAGATGGTGCAGATGCAGTGATTTTGGAGCCCAAGAAAATAAAGTCTGTCACTGCTTCTAATGTTTCCCTATCTATTTGCCAAGTGATGGGACTGGATGCCATGATCTTAGTTCTCTGAATGTTGAGTTTTAAGCTAGCTTTTTCACTCTCCCTATTGAAAAGCACCATACTTCAATACAGATGACAGCTTTTTTATCCCTTTCCAAAACTCTGGGCTGCAACTCATTCCCCATCTGTATAGCTTTAAAGGTGAAGGGAAGTTCATTTGTAATAAAATAATCATAATCTGGGTAAAGTGGAATTCACCTGCCTGCACAACTGTGTGTCTGTGTACCACATGGTCCAACTCACATGCTTCTTAGAAGCACAAAGCAAAGTTCCTCCTCTCCATCCTGGCAGGTACCTTGGGGATGATGCTTTGCAGTTGTTATCATTGCACTCCTGGCCATAAGATCAATTGAGGAAAAATAAGGAAGAATATGGATATACCACCAAACCAATACACATGATAATCAGCATAAAGAGAAAGGCCATGATACTGTTGGAAAGCACAAACTGGATAAATAGGCTAAACCCAAGAAGATGATATTTTACATGGATGAAAGTAAATGCCTGTGTGAACATAAATCCAAAGCTCCCAGTGTACAAATAAATGTAGGGAGAAAATTGGCAACGAAACAGAACACTAAAAAAGAAAATCCCAAGGATTCAATCTATAGTATGCTTGATGTTAGAACAATTTGGTTTGGTTGCCAAAGTTACCATGAGAGCCGAGATGATCTAGAAATAAGCATTTTGAGAAGAAGTCTGTTCCTTTCATATACACTGCCTTGACTAATGAAATGAGTGTTTATATTCTTAGCCAATAAAGAAACCCAAGGCCATCTCCCTGCAATACATCTTTGTGATTTTAATAATTATACTAATGCTCTTCAACCCACAATGTGCTTCTAAATCACCTGTGAGCTTCATAAAAATTCAGACATTTGAACCGGGAGCCCTGTGGTTTTGTAGGGCAAGCATTTTTATAATTTGTGTAGGATCATATGTCTATACCTCAAGAAAATCAATATAAAAGTATAAGAAATATACAAAATTATAATATATATATATATAAATGGAAATTTAGAATTACAAAATAAATCACAATCATAAATATTAAGAAATTTCCAAGTATACAAATATAAAAATCATAAAATAATAAAATGCCAAAATCTGTAATTATGTTTGGTTATATATGATCTTCAGGGCTTCCCATGTGGCTCAGTAGTAAAGAATCTGCCTGTCAATCAGGAGACCCAGGTTAGATTCTTAGCTTGGGAAGATCCCCTGGAGGAGGAAATGGCAATCCTCTCCAGGATTCTTGTTGGGAAATCCCGGTTGGACAGAGGATCCTGACTGCCTACAGTCCATGGGATCACAAAGAGTCAGATGTAATTGAGCTCACATGTATATATGATCGTATTATCTATAATAATGATTTTGCACAATACTGTTTCCAGAGGAAATAAAAATATAACTCAGTATTTTCCCTAACATGGTTATGTGAAATCAGTTTATATTAATTTTAAGATAAGAAACAAATTCTGTTTTACATACATCATTTGTAATGCTATGTACATTTTTAGTACAGTTGACAAATTTGGTGGGAAAAAAATCAAGCTTATTTTACTTCCCAACTGTAAAATGGCAGGCATGTTATATTCTTGAATTTTGAATGAATTTAAAAACTCTCTGAGCTTTACAGCAGCTTCTCACTAGCTATCTCTCTTACACATGACAGTGTTCAGCTCAGTTCAGTCGCAAAGTCATGTCCAACTCTTTGTGAGACCAAGGACTGCAGTATACCAGGTTTCCTTGTCCATCATCAACTCCCAGAGCTTGTTCAAACTCATGTCCATCGAGTCAGTGATGCCATCCAACCATCTAATCCTCTGTCATCCTCTTCTCCTGCCTTCAATCTTTCCCAGCATCAAGATCTTTTCCAATGAGTCAGTTCTTTGCGTCAGGTGGCCAAAAGCATTGGTTTGCATCAAATGGCCAAAGTATTGGAGCATCAGCTTTAACACCAGTCCTTCCAATGAATATTCAGGAATGATTTCCTTAAGGATTGACTGGTTTGATTTCCTTGCAGTCTAAGGGACTCCAGAGAGTCTTCTCCAACACCACAGTTCGAAAGCATCAGTTCTTTGGCGCTCAGCTTTCTTTATGGTCCAGCTCTCATTTCCGTACATGACTATTAGAAAAACTAGCTTTGCCTAGATGTACCTTTGTTGGCTGACTATTTTTTTGAGCTTCAAAATTACTGCAGATGTTGATTGCAGCCATGAAATTAAAAGATGTTTACTCCTTGGTAGGAAAGTTATGACCAACCTAGATAGCATATTAAAAAGCAGAGACATTACTTTGTCAACAAAAGTCCGTCTAGTCAAGGCTATGGTTTTTCTAGGAGTCATGTATGGATGTGAGAGTTGGACTGTGAAGAAAGCTGAACACTGAAGAATTGATGCTTTTGAACTGTGATGTTGGAGAAGACTCTTGAGAGTCCCTTGGACTGCAAGGAGACCCAACCAGTCCATCCTAAAGGAGATCAGTCCTGGGTGTTCATTGGAAGGACTGATGCTAAAGCTGAAACTCCAATACTTTGGCCATCTGATGTGAAGAGCTGACTCATTGGAAAAGACCCTGATTCTGGGAAAGATTGAGGGCAGGAGGAGAAGGGGATGACAAAGGATGAGATGGTTGGATGGCATCACTAATTCAATGGGCACGGGTTTGGGTGGACTCTGGGAGTTGGTGATGGACAGGGAGGCCTGGTGTGCTGCCGTCCATGGGGTCACAAAGAGTTGAATACAACTGAGCGACTGAACTGAACTGAACCTTTGTTGGGAAAGTCACATCTCTGCTTTTTAATATGCTGTCTATGTTGGTCATAGCTTTTCTTCCAAGGAGCAAGCATCTTTTAATTTTATGCCTACAGTCACTATCTACAGTGATTTTGGAACCCAAGAAAATAAAGTCTGTCACTGTTTCCACTGTTTCCCCATATATTTGCCATGATGGGACCAGATGCCATGATTTTAGTTTTCTGAATGTTGAGTTTTAAGCCAGCCTTTCCACTCTCCTCTTTCACTTTAATCAAGAGGCTCTTTAGTTCTTCTTCACTTTCTGCCATAAGTGTGATGTCATCTGCATTTCTGAGGTTATTGATATTTCTCCCAGCAAACTTGATTCCGGCTTGTGCTTCATCCAGCCCAGAATTTCACATGATGTACTCTGCATTTAAGTTAAAAGGGTGACAACATACAGCTTTGATGTACTCCTTTCTGCATTATCAGTTCAGTCGCTCAGTCGTGTCCGACTCTTTGCGACCCCATGAATCGCAGCACGCCAGGCCTCCTTGTCTATCACCAACTCCTGGAGTCTACTCAGACTCGCTTCCATCGAGTCAACGATGCATAGGTCAATATAAAACATAGGCAGCTCAGCTCATTCCTTGTGGTAACTCAGAGTGGTTGGATGGGGAGGCATTTGGGAGGGAGATCCAAGAGGGAGGGGTCATATATATACACACACAGCTGATTACTGTCATTGTACAGAAGAAACTAACACATTGTAAAGTGATTATATTTCATTAAAAATAATTAGTACAGAAAAATAAAAACTCTCTGAATGACATTTGTTAATCTATTGTCTAAAACTGTGTTAAGTGGCATGTTATGAATTTTATACATTTTACATTCTTACAGTATTTCACAACGCATCATGAAGAAATGCTAATCTATTTTATTTTCAAGTAATTTACTACATTTTGTCAATTGTGTTATCAAACAGTTCAAGAGCACTTGTGCTCTGTGCTTAGTCTCTCAGTCAAGTCCAACTTTTGTAAGGAATGATCTGAAACTGGTATAATCTTAAGTTTTATGTCATACACTGTCAATGTTTTAATAACTTTTATGATTTCATATAGAAATACATAAGATAAATTCAGTCTTCCCTGGTGGCTGTCAGTAAAGAATCTGCTGCAATGCAGGAGGCCTAAGTTCTATCCCTGGTTCAGGAAGACCCCCTGAAGAAGGAAATGGCTACTGACTCCAGTGTTCTTGTCTGGAGAATCTCATGGACAGAGGAGTCTGGTGGGTTATAGTCCATGGGGTGCAAGAGTTGGACATGACTTAAGGAGTAGGCGTCACTAAGATAAATTCAGTTCATGGATTCATTTATAATAGATATGTTACCTAATCAAATATATTCATGAGAGGTGAGCACTTCCATTTGGATTACAGGATATAATTCTGTCTGTACAGTTTTACAATTCTGATAACTGGAATGATTTTCTACAGATTAACCTCTGGCTCCAGACATTTCAAACTCTATGTATCCTGTGTTTCTCACTGACTTCTAAGGCAGGAATCAGATTCACACAATGGAACCTCCACTGGCCCTGCACTGTGTGCCCTGATGCCAGGAGGTGCAGCAGGGCCAGGTAGAATTGTTCCAGAAAACTAACTTGGAAAAAGCACAGTAGAGTCGATCCATCACCCATGGAATTACTACAATCATAAATATTTCCTGTTAAACCCAGACTCAGCTAAAGCCTCCCTTAGTCCAATCCATAGGCAAGACTAGCCCAGATAACAGCAATCAAGGGGTGACTTAGAACTGCTGTCAAACAGAAAAAACAGACATTCAAGTGGAAAATTAAGTTTCTGATATGATTCCTTACATGTCCTGCAGTGCCCTAGTTATCTCTTTTGATGATACATTAGTTACATTGTGGACTTGCTCCTGTGATAGCTCAGTTGGTGAAGAATCTGCCTGCAATGCAGGAGACCCCGGTTCAATTCCTGGGTCAGGAAGATCTGATGGGTTACCCTACCCACTGCACTATTCTTGGGCTTCCCTTGTGGCTCAGCTGGTAAAAAATCCACCTGCAATGTGGGAGACCTGGGTTCAATCCCTGGGAGAGAAGATGCCCTGGAACCAGGAAAGGCTACCCACTCCAATATTCTGGCCTAGAAAATTCCATGGACTGTATAGGCAATGGGGTCACAAAGAGTCGGACACTACTGAGTGACTTTCTTTTTTTTTTTTTTTTTCTACTTTATTTTACTTTACAATACTGTATTGGTTTTGCCATAAGATATGAGTACAGTGAACTTACAAAGGGTATATATTTGTCGCTGCTGCTGCTAAGTTGCTTCAGTCATTTCCGACTCTGTGCGACCCCATAGATGGCAGCCCACCAGGCTCCCCCGTCCCTGGGAATCTCCAGGCAAAGGTCAACCAAATAATAATAATCATAGTAAAACATAATTAAATTAGTCATTAGTGGAGTGGTTAACAGACACTATTCTAAGCCTGCGTCATATAGTCTCATTTATATGAACAAGAACCTTACCTATTATATCACACTTGTAATAAAAGTGAGGCATGTGGAGGCTAAATCTTTGTCTGAAGTAACACAGCCAGTGAACAGCAGGGTCAAGGTCTGGCCCCAGACAACTGTGCATCACAGTCTATGATGCTTGTATCTTGAAATCTATCTCACAATAATTTAGTGAGACAGACACTGCATCACATATGTTGAAGATGTTGGCTTAGTGCCTTCTTGCCTGTGGTCATCAACTATCACTGTCAAATCCTTGAAGGATGCAAGCTACTTTTGTTGATTTGTGTCATCAATATCTGAACACTTCTCATTTTTTGCTCTCATTAGAGCCATACTTTTCATCACTGGAAGACATTCTTTCCCATTCATGGATATCATTCAGGAGTAAATGTTACAAGATAGTTACAGAATTATCATTTGCACTTTCACATACCCTGAAGAGCACTATCACACTACTCAGTTACACAAACATATCTACTTATGTGTGTGTAAGTATGAGTGTATATATAAGTATGAGTGTGTGCCTACACATGCATGTTTGTGTGTGTCCCTCACAAACTAGGGACAAGCGTGTTTGTGTGTGTCCCTCACAAACTAGTATAGTCCCTCACACTACTCAGTTACACAAATATATCTACTTGTGTGTGTGTAAGTATGAGTGTGTATGTAAGTATGAGTGTGTGCCTACACATGCGTGTTTGTATGTGTCCCTGTCCATGTATAGACACGCATATGTACAGTTCAGTTTAGTCGCTCAGTCGTGTCAGACTCTTTGCAGCCCCATGGACTGCAACACAGCAGGCCTCCCTGTCCATCACCAACTCCCTGATCTTACTTAAACTCATGTCCATTAAGTCAGTAATGCCATCCAACTATCTCATCCTCTCCCGTCCCCTTCTTCTCCTGCCTTCAATCTTTCCCATCATCAGGGTCTTTTCAAATGAGTCAGCTCTTTGCATCAGTTGGCCAAAGTACTGGGGTTTCAGCTTGAACATCAGTCCTTCCCAGTGAATACTCAGGACTGATTTCCTTAGGATGGACTGGTTGGATCTCCTTACAGTCCAAGTGGTCAAACAGGAGATTGCAAGAGTGAACGTCAACATTTTAGGTATACACACGTAGAAGCATATTGTATATCCATACACATATTTTCATGCTTTTTTGTTTTCTCACTTTTAGAGCAGAATATATGGGGATTGGTTTTTTTTTGAGAGAGAGATATCAAGGTATTAGATGACATAAAGATTAACAAGAATCTGGTGGATGCCTAAAAATGATGGAAAATGTTAAAAGTGAAGAATTTCAGGTCATGATTAATGACCTGTACTAACCTGTAATTACTTTAAGACTCTGTGCCAACTTGTAGAAATATGTAAGTTTCATGTATATTATTTTTCACCTTCTATAACACCCCTCACTAATTTGATCTTGGTAAAAAACATTTAACTATATAATAACTCCGAATTGCTAAGAAGGAATTTATAAGTTGACATAAACACTTTTGGAAATTGTGCTCAATTTAGAGTAATGTAAGGTACCACTTGAAAAGTTTTTTTTCTTTTTTTGATAGCAGTCCACTCTTGGGTAAGCTATTAAAGAGGGTGTTTCAAATAGTGGCTTAAGATGCATTTACAGAGATCACTTCATATGTTTCACTTGTGTGTAATTTAGACAAATACAACCAAACAGGTTATGTTTATCCTTAAATGAAAATGTGTTCTGATTCAAATTCATGAAACGTGTGTGTGTGTGTGTGTGTGTGTGTGTGTGTGTGTGTGTGTGTGTGTATGTGTTGGTCACTCAGTCGTATCTGACTCTTGGAAGTCCCATGGCCTGTAACTCACCAGGCTCCTCTGTCCATGGAATTATCCAGGCAAGGATACTGGAGTGGGTTGCCATTCCCTTCTCCAAGGGATCTTCCCATCCAGGGCTCAAACCCAGATTTCCCATATCACAGGCAGATTCTTTACCATCTGAACCACCAGGGAAGGCTATGTATATATGTAGGTGTCCATATGTGTGTATGTGTGTGTGTGTGTGTGTGTATGTTAGTGTATATGGTGGTGGTGGTTTAGTCGCTAAGTCATGTCCAACTCTTGTGACCCCACGGACTGTAGCCTGTCAGGTTCCTCTGACCATCGGATTCTCCAGGCAAGAATGTTGGAGTGGGTTGGCATTTCCTTTTCCAGGGGATCTTTCTGACCCAGGAATTGAATGGGGATCACCTGCATTGCAGGCAGATTCTTTACCAATTGAGCTACAAGGGAAGCCCCCAATATAGAATAATATAAAAACCAGGTTTCAGAATTTGTTTTCTTTACAGTGGCTATTATATACATATACATAGAGAGCTGTAAGTATATTATATATAATATTATATATAATACATAGAGAGAGAGCTGTAAGTTGGCTTAAAACTCAACATTCAGAAAACTAAGATCATGGCATCCAGTCCCATCACTCTATGGCAAATAGATGGGGAAACAGTAGAAACAGTGACAGACTATTTTCATGGGCTCCAAAATCACTGCAGATGGTGACTGAAGCCATGAAATTAAAAGATAACTGCTCCTTGGAAGAAAAGTTATGACCAACCTAGATAGCATATTAAAAAGCAGAGATACTACTTTACCCTTTCCAGTAGTCACATATGGATGTGAGATTAGGACCATAAGGAAAGCTGAGCACCAAAGAATTGATGCTTTTGAACTGTGGTATTGGAGAAGACTCTTGAGAGTCCCTTGGAGATCCAACCAGTCCATCCTAAAGGAAATCAGTCATGAATATTCATTGGAAGGACTGATGTTGAAGCTGAAGGTCCAATACTTTTTCCACCTGATGCAAAGAACTGACTCATTGGAAAAGACCTTTATGCTGGCGAATATTGAAGGCAGGAGGAGAAGGGGACAACAGAGGATGAGATGTGTGGATGGCATCACTGATCAATGCTCATGAGTTTGAGCAAGCTCTGGGATTAGCTGATGGACAGGGAGGCTTGGCGAGCTGCAGTCCATGGGGTCACAAAGAGTGGGACATGACTGAGAGGCTAAACTAACTGACTGACTGACAGTAGTAACCTAATCAAAAGAACTGTATAAGAACCCATTAAGACAATCCATATGAACCCAGAGAGATGTTGTGGGGAGGGAGGTGGGAGGGGGGTTCATGTTTGGGAACGCATGTAAGAATTAAAGATTTTAAAATTTAAAAAAAATAAAAAATTTAAAAATTTAAAAAAAAAAAAAAGAAGTATACTTCATGGAAACTAAAACTTCACTAAAGGTTAACTAATGTAAACAGTATACATGTGCTGGGCAGGGCAGCATAATATGAGTGGAATTCACATATATTCCTTGTATGTTTGCAAAGCAAAAATCTTCATAAATTTTATGAAATAAAAGATCTAATAAATGACAAAGCCATTTCATCTGGCTTCAGTGTCTACCACTGTATATATTGTTACTTTAAGGAAAGAGTCAAATTCTGAAAACTGATTTTCATCTTTTACATTATTCTTATTTTATTAAATAGACACATTGAAGATGAAGTTAGTAACATTCACAAATATTTTATTTTGTGTTTATCTGAAAATCATATTTTGAAATGGGTACATAAAAATACACATGCATATTTTAAAACATTATATTTCTTCTGCCAGAAATATGCCTCCAATGTCTTACATAAACTACTGTGAGTAAAATCTGTACTTTAATGATGGCACTGGAAAAATATTGTATATAGCATATATTACACACATACACACACATGATATATTAATACAAGATTTTTTACTATAAATAAAATGCTTATATATTAACACAACTGATTTTGAATTTTGAAGCCCTTTCTATTTCAAAAATATATAGAGATGTTAGTGAAGTATCTAATAGTCAAGTAACCATAATAAATTACACACACCTAAGGCATCTTTTGTTGTTGATAATAGAAATCTATATTTTGGGGAATAAAACATGAGAGAGGAGTAGAAAGATCACAAAATCCATCTTATTTGTGCTTTCTAGTTATAATTAAAGCTACATTAAAATATTGGGCTTTCCTGGAGACTCAGATGGAGAAGGAAATGATAACCCACTCCAGTATCTTTGCCTGGGAAATTCCATGGACGGAGAAGCCTGGTGGGCTACAGTCCATGGGGTTGCAAAGAGTTGGTCACTACTGAGCAACTATTCTTTTTTGTTTTTCATTTTTCTATTAAAATATTAACCTTTAACAATGAATAAATCAATATTTTCATTTACTTGAGAATATATCTACATTATTTTTGAAGCAGAATTTTCCATAGTGATTTATTACAGAATTTAGTATGCTCTTATCAACTAAAATTATCAGTTATCATTTTTAGTCTAGAAATATAAAATAAGTAGTTACTTGATCATATTCATATTATAATACTTTTTATTAAAACCCTGAAATGTCTTGGAATACTCTGGTGCCCTGCCTATGTGTCAACCTCATCACTACCTGTGCCAATTCTAGGTATATAAAATGAATGGAAAAGAAATGGAAAAGACAGTTAAGAATAAAGAGCAGGTTTCTAATATAGCACTGTAAATCAACCATATTTCAATAAAAAACTGTAAATATCAATTAGAAAAGAATTAAAAGGAAGTTTAATTTACTGCTTTTATGGAATGTTGATTTACTTGTAATTGACAAAACCATCGATTTTATATTTATCCATGGTTAATTTAAAAATCCAAGATGAATAATTACAATCAAGATTTACTTCCATCAAAGAATCAATAAGCAGATTGCAGTATAAACTTATAATGGGATAATATTCAGAAATAGTTGAAAAATATGTTATTGATTCACCCAACCACATGGATGAATTGTAAATGTATTTTGTTAAATAAAAGAAAGAAAGCTCAAACACTGCATCGTTTATTATTCTGTTCATATGAAAATTTGGAAATCAAAACTATAGTGTCAGAATACATTTCAGCAGTTGCCCAAGGGTTGGAAAAGAAGAGGTGGGTGATTTCAAAGGGGTACAAATCAGACATTTTAGGTTGATGGACTGTTATGTACATTAAGGATGGTAGTGCATGCATGATTCCATGTGCTTTGTTAAAATCAAGAAAATTATACAACACAAATGTTTTAATGTACAAATAAAAAACAACAATTAACCAGGGTTTCAGAGCTCTAAGTGTAACAGAGAACAGACTTGACTCTATATTGAATTATTCCTTTAGTTCTAACCCTTGTGCTGTCGCTTGTGGTTAGCAATGCTGACTCTGCACCTTCATCTCAAAGGGCAACAGAGTGTTGCTTGTTGTCTGAAATATACGTAATAGTCTATGCTGAATGCTCTGCCTCCCAGGCTTTACTTTTTAAAGTACAATACTTCTCATTCATATAGAGATAAGAAGTTGCAGAACAGAATATAACATTTATCTTGTTGGAAGTTCACAGGAATATTGTGACCAGACCTACATGGACAGCTGTAAAAACAAAGGATCTGAAACCAAGGAGCTTGAAACTAACAGCCATTCTCTTCCCTTTCAATATAAAAGAAGCCTGAACTCTAACTAAGGGAATGTGGTTCTTTAGGACGCTAGTACACCGTCTTCTCTCTCTCCTGGCTTTCTGACCCAGTCCCTCTCCTTTGCCCCAACATCTCATCTCTCAGCTTATTGTCCTGTGTCCTGAAACAAGCAGCACAAGCTTGCACTTGGTAACATATACAAGGAAATGCACTCTTTTTAAGTATACAATTCAGAGGATATTTTAAATGAATAAAGCTGGACAACAGTAACCCTATGTGATTAGTAAATCCATATACCCCACTCACCTGGAAAGGACTAATTTACTAACAGTTATGTCTTTTCTTGAGTTTCATAAATAGAATCATAAATTGTATACTCATTCATGTGTTTTGCTTTTGTCACAAAACAAACTTTTTGTGTTTCATCCATGCTATTTTATTTATCGGTATTTCCCTTTTTTTGATGAAAAGCAGTCAATTGTATACATTTTTACCACAGTTTTTATAGAGAAGATGGCATCAAGTTGTTTCCATCTTGGTAGGAATATGAATAGACTGATTTAAAAATTGACTATAAGTTTGCATACATTTATGTTTTAATTGATTTTTTGTCAAACTCAAAAAGAGGGACTGTTGAGTCATATAGTGACTATACATTTACCTGTGGAATGCACCACAAAGATGGTGTTTAAGCTGGCTACATCATTTATTTTCATCCCCACCAGCAATAAAGGAGAGTATGTATTATTTGTTGCAGCCATGAGTTTTAATTTGAGCCACTCTAATGGGTGTATAGTGACATTTAATTGTCATTGTAATTTGCATTTAATTTGTCATTTAACTTGTATTTAATGACTAAGGATGTTGAGCATGTCTCCATAGGTTTATTAGCCTTTCATTTACCTAGCTTAGTGAAGTATTTGTTCAGATCATTTATCCATTTAATATTGAGTCATTTGTCTTAGGAGAAGGCAATGGCAACCCACTCCAGTACTCTTGCCTGAAAAATCCCATGGTCCGAGGAGCCTGGTAGGCTACAGTCCATGGGGTCACGAAGACTCAGACATGACTGAGTGACTTCACTTTCACTTTTCACTTTCATGCATTGGAGAAGGAAATGGCAACCCACCCCAGTGCTCTTGCCTGGAGAATCCCAGGGACTGGGGAGACTGATGGGCTGCCGTCTATGGGGTCGCACAGAGTTGTACACAACTCTGACGCGACTTAGCAGCAGCAGCAGCAACAGCAGCATTCATCTTAATATTGAGTCAGAAGAATACATTGTATATTCTGGATATACAATGGATAAGTGTATAAGTCTTTTATCAGATATATGTTTTGCCAATATTTTATCTAAGACTGTAGTTTACTTTTATTTTTCTTAACTGTCTTTTGAGAAGCAATACTCATTAGTTTTTATTAGATTTCCCTTATCACTGTTTTTCTTTAATAGTTTCTGATTTCAGACCTAACAAAAAATATTGTAAGGAAGATTTTCTTATAAATTTTTTCTAAATATTATAAGGAAACTTTTCTCCTAAAAGTTTTATAGTTTCAGGGCTTACATTTAAGTCTATGATCAGCTCAACCATCCTGAATCATAAGCTTAAATCCCCAATGTCTGGTTTGAGGAACACAATCAATATTCAAATGTGTATTCAAGCAAAAGCCAGGATCAATTTGGAAAGTGTGTAAATGAATGCGCCTCAAGAAGAGAAATGTGAAATGTGTTTCCTGAATCCCGAGTGTCTTGCATTTTGAGAATTAACTTATGCGACTCTCTGTGTACTATATTAATTGTTTGCCGTGGTTGATAAGCCTAGCTAATAATTTTTTTTTAATTTTACATAGGACAGATGTTCCAGTGTGAGAAAATGTATTGATTCCCCAGTACTGTGGTGGTGGTGGTGGTGGTCAGTTGTTTCTGCTTCTTTGCCACCCGATGAACTGCAGCCCACCAGGCGCCTCTGTTCATGGGATTTTCCAGGCAAGAATACTGGAGTGGGTTGCCGTTTCCTTCTCACTGCAATCTTCCTGACCCCGGAATTGAACTCGCATCTCCTGTGCCTCCTGCGCCTCCTGCGCCTCCTGCGCTGCAAGAGGATTCTTTACCGGTGAGTCCCCAGGGAAGCACTCTAGTAGGATACCTCCATAAAAAGTTAGAAACATTCCAAAATAAAATTTGGCTATCCCTGGTGAAAGCCAAAGTAATTGAGAGGTAGTAGTTGAGAGGGAGATTCAACATCTTAAGATTTTATATTCACAGCAAACTGATTTTACATAAAGGCACGATGCTTACTCGAGACCCTCAGTGAGACTGTCATTGTCAGTCTGTATACTTTCCCAGAGAGTAAGAAATTATGCAGAATCATTAAAAACATACATACTACAAAACAAAAATCAAACTTCCTCTTCCTCTTCCTTTCCATCAAATTTTCATCATATTTCTCTCCTGTTTTCACTCCATGCTGCTAACAATGTATTATCACTCACAGATTACACAACCTCAGTGAGGCCGCTGTCTTCTAAGCCCACTTCAGTCCAGTTAGTCATTTTATATTAGTATGAAAGCCATATCAGAAAACCAATTTATTTTTGCTCCAGTTAATCTCATGCTGGAAATTAACACAGTCTCCTACTCAGTTGATTTGGAAATTGTTTATCTTTTGTTCCCATTCTGACCTCAACAGATATGTTAAGGATATTATGGCAGACTTTCTTGTTGTTGTTTAAACAGAATGGTCATAGCCACAGGGAATACACTTATGAACAAAACATGGTCCCTACAATTCAGAAAGTGATAACTGAGTAAGAGAGTGAGAAATGTAAGCACAGCAGGATAAGGTTTATACCCAGAGGCTTTTATGCCTAAGATGGTTAGCAGATGCGGGGATGCAGTGGTAGCTGAGATATGCTGCCCTAGACCCTCTCTGTGCTGGGAGTAAAGCACTCAGGATTGCAGAAGCCTCAAAAGGTGAAACACACCAGGAAAGTGATGAACATGAAAAATGCAGCACATTTTGAAGGAAAGAGTTATTCCCAGATTTTTTGTTTTAGACAAATATATAGTGATAATGACATTAATCTTAATGATTGCTAAAGCAGAAACAGACACACCTACATATTAATTTTACCATAAAATAGTATAAAATTCAGAACATTTAATGTTTAAGAATTTTATATAAAATATTTCCTTTAAGTTTGGAATACTTTAGAGAGCCACCATATGATTTAGCAATCCCACTTTGGGGTATATATACAGAGGAAAAACATTTTAAAAAATGTGTTCATTGCAGTACTGTTTACAAGAGCCAAGACATGGAAGAGACATAAAGTCCATCAACAAAGGAATGGATAAAGAAGATACGGTGCATTGACACAATAGAATATAGTAAGCCCTCGAAAAGGAAGAAATAATGTTATTTGCAACAACATTGAGGAACCTGGAGGTTATCAGACAAGTATCATGTGATATCACTTATACATGGAATCATTTTTAAAATATGATACAAATGAACTTATTTACAAAACAGAAACATAAAAACTTAGAGAGAATGAGCTTATGGTTACCAAGGGAGAAGTTTAGGGGGGCAGAGGGATAGACTGGGAGATGGGGATTCACATGTACACACTGCTATATTTTTTTAAAGGTGCTATATTTTCTTAAAAGGTGCCTTTCCATGAAAAATAAAGACATAAATTCAAAAAGAAGTTTGGGATACTTTTATACCCTTTGCTTTTTGATTATTCTATACAATTATTTTATGTTTTATTTTTAACTTTTCTAATTCATAACTATTCCAGTGATTTAAGTGGTAATCCATGTCATTTTAACTCCTAAAATGATATATCTTTTTGCAAGATTTTTTAATTAAATGTTAGTTTGCTATGAATTTTTGTATGACTACTACTTCTATTAATTAAAGAACAGTTACAAGAGTAAAATACACAAGGGTATTTTAGAGGGAAGGATTTCATGTATCATAGTGAATATTAGTTTTTAATTATGAAGATTCAATTTCTTAGGCTACCTTATCGTGGCAGGAACGTAAAGTATACATAGATAATTAGTGTCTTACGGTTGAATGTTGAAGGAAGGGGCCTCCCAGGTGCTGCAGGGTAAAGAATCCACCTGTCAATGCAGGAGATGGAGGCTCAATTCCAGGGTCTGGAAGATCCCTTGGAAGTGGAAATGACAACACACTCCAGTATTCTTGCCTGGAAAATCCTATGGACAGAGGAGCCTGGTGGGCTATAGTCCACGGGGTCTCAGTGAGTCAGATACAATGAACAGGGACACACGCGGTGGTCCAAGGAAAGGCTGCAGTGACTACACCACTGCAGTCTAGTGTAAGGGAAATACCACCTTCACATGGAAAACAAAATCCTGCAGTGCTCTTCACTACTGAAGAGGGCCTTGCTTAGGAGGCAGATGAAAAACTCATCCACAAAAAGGACGTGGCCTTAAAGATACACATTGGAAAAGAAAAGATCCAAAATAAATAAATTCCCATCCATCTTAGTGAAAACCACTATTCACAGAACAAATAAGATGAAAGCCCTAAGGACGAACTATGAATAATAGGGTAGGGCGCATATATGGCACATTGAATACAAGCTGTTCAAACATAAAAACTGAAGAATAAGGACTCTTTGAAAGTTCATACTGGACATGAATACTCATAAATTATTTGAAAGGAGTTTCTCCACCTGGTGCCAAAGGAGGTTAGCTGTGATCAACAGTGAATTAACAGTTGTTTACAACTAATCTGATTGTCATGTAGAACACTAACCTAAGTATCCAAGCCCTACAATTCATCAGGAATGACATTTGCATATGAAAGCCTGATTATAGGTTATAGAGACTTCACATTTTTTTAATAGTACTGACTCTATTTTAAATGCACTGGAGTGTGGGGGGGTTGGTTTCTCCTGGTGGCTCAGTGGTTAAGAATCTGCCTGCCAATGTGGCAGGAGACCTGGGTTTGATCCTTGGTCCAGGAAGATCCCACATGCTGAGGAGCAGCTAAGATGGTGTACCACAACTACTGAGCTAGTGCTCCAGACCCTGGGGACTGCAACTACTGAGCCCACATGCTGCAAGTACTGAAGCCTGCAAAACCTAGAGCCTGCGCTCCACAGGAAGAGAAACCACCTTGAGGAGAAGCCCGGGCACTGTAGCAAAGAGTCAGTCAGTCAGTGAAGTTGCTCAGTCGTGTCCGACTCTTGGCAACCCCATGGACTGTAGCCCACCAGGCTCCTCCATCCATGGAATTTTCTAGGCAAGAATACTGGAATAGGTTGCCATTTCCTTCTCCAGGGGATCTTCCCAACCCAGGGATTGAACCCAGGTCTCCCGTATTGCAGGGAGATGCTTTACCATCTGAGTCACCAGGGAATCTGCAGCAAAGAGTAGTTCCTGCTAACTGCAAGTTGAGAAAAGCATGCACAGCAAGGAAGATCCCGCACAGCCAAAAATGAAGAAATAAAATTCAGAAAAATAATAAAAAGAAATACACTAGGTGGAACAAGATTTATAGTTTTGGTCAGTTTAAATACTTCAACTTTTGCTTTGCTTAAAATTGAATCTTAACATGTTGTATTTTTGCATATATTATGAGGGAATATTCTTAATTCTTGTTCTGAATTCTTGCTTCCAATTCTGTGTTAAAAAATAAGAGAAGTTTATTTTAAATAATGCAACTGGGAAAATGAACACAACAGTGTATGCATCAGATTTTAAGCTTCTCTAAGTAAATACAGCAAATTTATAGCTTATTTCCACATATTTTTTCATTCTGAATTTAATTACCAAATTCAACAAATGGTGATCTAGGCTGCTTTTGAGACCAAAAAAAAAAAAAAGAAAGAAATTATAAGTCAGTCAATACTTCAAAGAGATGTCTCTGGCTTGTTTGCACGTAGTGATAACATTACTTGTTAAGCAAAATGTTGTTGTTCAGTCACTAAGTCATATCTGACTCTTTGTGACCCCATGAACTGCAGCATGCCAGACTTTCTTGTCCTTCACTATCTCCTGGAGTTTGCTCAAACTCATGTCCATTGGGTTAGTGATGCCATCTAACTATCTCATTCTCTGTCACGCCCTTCTCCTCTCGCCCTCAACCTTTCCCAGCATCAGGATCTTTTCCAATGAGTCAGCTCTTCACATGAGATGGCTAAAGTATTAGAGGTTCAGCTTCAGCATCAGTCTTTCCAATGAATATTCAGGGTTGATTTCCTTTAGGATGGACTGGTTTAATCTCCTTGCCATCCAAGGGACTTGCAAGAGTCTTCTCAACATCACAGTTTGAAAGCATCAATTCTTTGGCACTCAGTCTTCTTTATGATCCAACTCACATCTATACATGACCACTGGAAAAAAACATAGCTTTGCTTATATGGAGCTTTGTTGACAAACTGATGTCTCTGCTTTTTAATACACTGTCTAGGTGTGCCATTGTTATTCTTCCAGGAAGCAAGTGTCTTTTAATTCTGTGGCTGCAGTCCCCATCTGCATTGATTTTGGAGCCCCCCAAAATGAAATCTGACACTGTTTCCACATTTTCCCCACCAATTTGCTATGAGATGATAAGACTGGATGTAATGATCTTCATTTTTTGAACACCGAGTTTTAAACCAGCTTTTCCATTCTCCTCTTTCACCCTCTTTAAGAGGCTCTTTTGTTGTTCACTTTTTGCTATTAGAGTGATATCATCTGCATATCTGAGGCTGTTGATATTTCTGCTGGCAATCTTGATTTCATCTTGTGATTCATCCAGCCCAGGATTTCGCATGATGTACCCTGCATTTAAGTTAAAGCAAGCAGAAGCCTTGACATACTCCTTTCCGAATTTTGAACCAGTTTGTTGTTCCATGCCCTGTTCTAACTGTTGCTTCTTTTCCTGCATACAGGTTTCTCAGGAGGCAGGTAATGTTGTCTGGTATTGTATCCTTAGGTAATTCAACTCTATTTTAACATACCTCCCAAAGAGAGGATGTACCTTTTGTAAATAGCTTTGCCCCAAATATCAGCATAATTCATTTTATCTAAGCATTTGCCCACATTTCAATCTTTTTCCTTGTTGAGAGAAAAGTAATTTGATCTGAGGTCTTTCCAGGTTGTGAAGTGGTAAATAATCCACCTGCCAATGCAGGAGATGCGAGAGACATAGGTTTGATCCCTGGGTCAGGAAGATCCCCTGGTGAAGGAAATGGCAACTCACTCCAGTATTTTTGCCTGGAAAATTTCATGGACAGAGGAGACTGTCCATGAGTACAGTGCACAGTATTGCCAAGAGTCAAATGTGACCGAGTAAGTACCCATAATTTGATCTGAAGGAGTCAGAATTGCCAGGCAGATCATGTACTGAACAGCAGCTCCAATCCCTGGGGCATGTTAGAAGCCTAGCCCAGTGGGAGCAGGTACCAGAAAAATGATTTTCACAGAGCCCCCGGTCACAGAGAGTACCCAGAATGCCCTTCCCCACTCCTCTGTTCCATCTATGGTTAGTGGGCTCATTCAAGAACTGATGGGCCTTCTTCCTTGAAGTCTTCATGAAAAACATGCTTTCCTTTCCATTTCCCAGAATATGTTTCACCTCCTCCCTCTTCCAAGATCCTTTTCTGACACCCCATCCAATGCCCTCCCCCTCCCCCATGTGATTAGGCTTTCAAAAGTCGACATTTTTTTCTCTGTAACATAAGACATTCTTATATTTTTTATCTCCTCTCCAACTCCAGTCTATGTCTCAGTATTCAGAGAGTGAATGCTTGTGTTTTAATATGTGAGTGATATTTTCATTTTCAACTGAAGCAATTTGCTTCACTGAGTCACTGTTACTATTTAAACTGGGAAATGGCAAAAGGGCAAGGAGTGGGAGATACACACACAGTCCACAGAAGAAAGTCAAGTGTGTAACCGTGAGTGTTCACCTGGAGCGGCCTTTTGCAAAAAGTGGAAACAAATCCCTACAGCATGCCATACAGAATATCTTGATACTTGCTCGTTGGCAACGGAACCCCCAGTTCTCTCTGTACAAGAGGTAAGTTCTGAGCGATTGCAAAGACTCATCGTGGCTCATTCTGCCCTCCTTCTAGTGGCCCGGAAGCACTGCTTGCTTGTTCCTGCTAAAGCTGCTTTATCTCTGATGCTGTCCTTGGTCCTTATCGGTGCCATTTCCTTTCATGAAAAGGAAGATAAATGTTGCAAGAGGAACACATGTTATTTTGAACCTCAAAGTAGAAACATAGTGTATAAAGCAGGTTAAAGGCAGTGCAGAATCGCAAGGGTAGGACTGGGATAATGTACTGGCAGATAGGCAATTACACACATCCTTGGTAACAATATTTTACATCTTCAGAACCGGTCTAGAGTCCAGGGAGAGAAGGGGTTGCAATCACAGTTAAGGTAACTGACAGATTATTTACTTCAGAGCCCACTATAACTCCTGAAACCATGGACAAGCCCGCATGCCCTTATCTTTGGAAGTAAAATGCTGACTCAAGAGCTAACGATTGGGAAAGGTAAAGATATAGAAGCAAAGAATAGCTGTTGGGCTAAGGGACTGGTAATAATTTAGACTATAATTCTGCCATATAACAGAATCACCGAACTCCCGGTTTCCCGAAACATATAGATTTAAAAAAGCCTGACACATATTCCTAAGTTGTTTTTACAAAAAGATGAAAACTGCTGACCACAAGAACACAGACCCTAGACTAGCTGAAACCAGAAGGTTGATAATGCCTGAAACTTCATCTTGACTCCAACCAATTCAAGAACTGTCTAATGAGCTGATCACACCCTACTCTTACATTGTATAAAATTCCTCACTGCCCTCTCCAGGGTGGGTCACATGGTCTTCAGGACATTAGCCCACTCTTTGCCTGGCAAAGGAATTAAGGCTATTCTTTTCTCAGTTCAGTTCAGTTCAGTTCAGTCACTCAGTCGTGTCTGACTCTTTGCAACCCCACGAACTGCAGCACGCCAGGCCTCCCTGTTCATCACCAACTGCTGGAGGTTACCCAAACCCATGTCCATTGAGTCAGTGATGCCATCCAAACATCTCATCCTCTGTCATCCCCTTTTCTTCCTTCCTTCAATCTTTCACAGAATCAGGGTCTTTTCAATCAGGGTCAGCTCTTCGCATCAGGTGACCAAAGTATGGGAGTTTCAGCTTCAACATCAGTCTTTACAATGAACACCCAGAACTGATCTCTTTTAGGATGGAATGGTTGGATCTCCTTGTATCCAAGGGACTCTCAAGAGTCTTCTCCAACACCACAGTTTAAAAGCATCAATTCTTTGGCACTCAGCTTTCTTTATAGTCAAACTTTCCCATCCATGCATGACTACTGGAAAAATCATTGCTTTGACTAGATGGATCTTTGTTGGCAAAGTAATGTTTCTGTTTTTTAATATGCTGCTGGATCATCAAAAAAGCAAGCTCATTCCAGAAAAAAACATCTATTTCTGTATTATTGATTATGCCAAAGCCTTTGACTGTATGTATGACAATGAACTGTGGAAAATTCTGAAAGAGATGGGAACACCAGACCACCTGACCTGCCTCTTGAGAAACCTATTAGCAGGTTAGGAAGCAGCAGTTAAAACTGGACATGGAACAAGAGACTGCTTCCAAATAGGAAAAGGAGTACATCAAGGCTGTATATTGTTACCCTGCTTATTTATCTTATATGCAGATTGCATCATGGAAAATGCCAGGCTGGATGAAGCACAAGCTGGAATCAAGATTGCCAGAGAAATATCAATAACCTCAGATATGCAGATGACATCAAACTTATGGCAGAAAGTGAAGAGGAACTAAAAAGCCTCTTTATGAAAGTGAAAGTAGAGAGTGAACAATTTGGCTTAAAGCCCAACATTCAGAAAACTAAAATCATGGGATCTGGTCCCATCACTTCATGGGAAATAGATGGGGAAGCAGTGAAAACAGTGTCAGACTTTATTTTTGGGGGGCTCCAAAATCACTGCAGATGGTGACTGCAGCCAGGAAATTAAAAGATGCTTACTCCTTGGAAGAAAAGTTATGACCAACCTAGATAGTATATTCAAAAGCAGAGACATTACTTTGCCAACAAAGGTCCATCTAGTTAAAGACGGCTCTATAAAGGAGAGAAATGGTATGGACCTAACGGAAGCAGAAGATATTAAGAAGAGGTGGCAAGAATACACAGAAGAACTGTACAAAAAAGATCTTCATGACCCAGATAATCATGATGGTGTGATCACTTATCTAGAGCCAGACATCCTGGAATGTGAAGTCAAGTGGGCCTTAGAAAGCATCCCTATGAACAAAGCTAGTGGAGGTGATGAAATTCCAGTTGAGCTGTTTCAAATCCTGAAAGATGATGCTGTGAAAGTGATGCACTCAATATGCCAGCAAATTTGGAAAACTCAGCAGTGGCCACAGGACTGGAAAAGGTCAGTTTTCATTCCAATCCCAAAGAAAACCAATGCCAAAGAATGCTCAAACTACTGCACTATTGCACTCATCTCACATGCTAGTTTAGAAATGCTCAAAATTCTCCAAGCCAGGCTTCAGCAATATGTGAATTGTGAATTCCTGATGTTCAAGCCAGTTTTAGAAAAGGCAGAGGAACAAGAGATCAAATTGCCAACATCCACTGGATCATGGAAAAAGCAAGAGAGTTCCAGAAAAACATGTATTTCTGCTTTATTGACTATACCAAAGCCTTTTACTGTGTGGATCACAATAAACTGTGGAAAATTCTTCAAGAGATAGGAATACCAGAGCACCTGACCTGCCTCTTGAGAAATCTGTATGCAGATCAGGAAGCAACAGTTAGAACTGGACATGGAACAACAGATTGGTTCCAAATAGGAAAAGGAGTACGTCAAGGCTGTATATTGTCACCCTGCTTATTTAACTTACATGCAGAGTACATCATGAGAAACGCTGGACTGGAAGAAACACAAGCTGGAATCAAGATTGCCAGGAGAAATATCAATAACCTCATATATGCAGATGACACCACCCTTCTGGCAGAAAGTGAAGAGGAGCTAAAAAGCCTCTTGATGAAAGTGAAAGAGGAGAGTGAAAAAGTTGGCTTAAAGCTCAACATTCAGAAAACGAAGATCATGGCATCCAGTCCCATCACTTCATGGGAAATAGATGGGGAAACAGTTAAAACAGTGTCAGACTTTATTTTGGGGGGGCTCCAAAATCACTGCAGATGATGATTGCAGCCATGAAATTAAAGGATGCTTACTCCTTGGAAGAAAAGTTATGACCAACCTAGATAGCATATTCAAAAGCAGAGACATTACTTTGCCGACTAAGGTCCGTCTAGTTAAGGCTATGGTTTTTCCAGTAGTCATGTATGGATGTGAGAGTTGGACTGTGAAGAAGCTGAGCACCGAAAAATTGATGCTTTTGAACTGTGGTGTTGGAAAAGACTCTTGATAGTCCCTTGGACTACAAGGAGATCCCACCAGACCATCCTAAAGGAGATCAGTCCTAGGTGTTCATTGGAAGGACTGATGCTAAAGCTGAAACTCCAATACTTTTGCCACCTCATGGGAAGAGTTCACTGATTGGAAAAGACCTTGATGCTGGAAGGGATTGGGGACAGGAGGAGAAGGGGATGACAGAGGATGAGACGGCTGGATGGCATCACTGACTCGATGGACATGAGTTTGGGTAAACTCCGGGAGTTGTTGAGGTACAGGGAAGCCTGGCATGCTGCAATTCACGGGGTCACAAAGAGTTAGACACGACTGAGCAACTGAACTGTCTGAGGCTGGTCATAACTTTCCTTCCAAGGAGTAAATGTCTTTTAATTTCATGGCTGCAATCACCATCTGCAGTGATTCTAGAGCCCCCCGAAATGAAGTCAGCCACTTTTCCACTCTTTCTCCATCTATTTGCCATGAAGTGATGGGACTGGATGCCATGATCTTAGTTTTCTGAATATTGAGCTACTTCACACCAAACTATGTCTCCATGTTTCTATTTGGCTCTGGTGAACAGAGGCTGAGTTTCAGCAACACCCTGGGCTTCTGAATCCACTGAGAAAGATCAGTGTGATCCATTATATAGCTATTAAAAAGTCCTTGCACAGTAATAGCCTTTTCTCTTGAACTGTACCCTTCTGTTTTCATTTAGTCTATTCTCTCTCGGAAATCAATTTAGAATTATTATTCTTATTTTCCTGAATTGTTAGAGAAAATCTATCCACAAATCTTTGTGTAAAGAGAAGTAAATTACCAATGCCTGCCTTGAATTAAGTTCATACAGCAGTCCAACATGTAAAACATATAAAAGCAAATCCAAAAAAAAAGTTGAAAAACTACAGTCATGCTACCCAACCTTCTACATGGGCTTCCCTCGTTGCTCAGCAGTCAAGAATCTGCTGGCAGTGCAGGAGACACATGTTTAACCCCTTAGTTGGGAAGATTCCATGAAGGAGGAAATGGCAATCCACTCTAGGATTCTTGCCTGGGATATTCCATGGACAGAGGAGACTGGTAGGCTACAGTTCATAGGGTCACAAAGAGTCAGATGCAACTTAAGGACTAAATCACCACTACTCTGTAACTCCCTACTGACACCATAGTTCATCAGAGAACTCCATCAAACAGGCATTTAAAACTCATGGAACTCAAACTAGAAACCGGGGCTCTGTACCGACTTAGAGGGGTAGGATGGAGAGAAAGGTGGGAGGGAGGTTCAAGAGGGAGGGGACATAGGTATACCCATGGCTGATTCATGTAGGTGTTAGTCAGAAATGAACACAATACTGTAAAGCAATTATCCTTCCATTAAAAATAAATAAATTTAATTAAAAAATAAATTTAAAAAAAGAAACCTGTCTAATGCAACATAATTTCTCATATGAAAAGTGAAAGTGTTAGTCACTCAGTTGTGTCTGACTCTTTGCAATCTCATGGACTATAGCATGGCAGGCTCCTCTGTTCATGGAATTTTCCAAACAAGAATACTGAAGTGGCCTGCCTTTTCCTTCTCTAGGGGATTTTTCCAACCCAGGGATTGAATCCAAGTCTCTGGCACTGAAGGCAGATAATTTACCAGCTGAGCCACCAGGGAGGCCCATTTCTCATATAAGAGGCTGTGCATCCCTCACAATAGGTAAAATCATTGGCAGACCTTCTAACAACCTTGAAATGAAAACCCAGCTCTTAAGTGGTTGTTTAGAGTCTTTCTACTAAGCTATGAAGCAGTTTATATTTTAAATTGTTCAATCCATGAAAGAAATATTCAGAATGGGAATTATTTTAAAGGGAAAAAGAATCTTGAATTGGAGAAATTATTGTTCCTATTTTTTAATCCCTGTATTGTGCTGTTTATCACTACTTCAGAAACTGCAAAGTTAAAAGTTATTCATCATTGGGTTCAGTGAGCCTCTTTGAGGATCGTTTCCCATTGTGGAGAGTTTGTCTTCATCGTCTGCTCCTCAGCTGCATCTTCTGACAGGAAGCTGACTACCCATGAAAATGACTGGAGCTTGAATGTGAGATGCTCAGCGTTTTCCTCCTGGCAGCTGAGAACTGACATTGGCAAAGGGATTTTATTCAGTGATTTCTACCCCACTGACATGAAAGCATTACTGATAAATGCCATATTTATTTCTTCTGACTTTGAAGCTGTGTATCTATGTGCTTTTGAATTAAAGCTCATAAATAATTCTTGCTGCATTCTCTGGTTCCTCTAGTTCTCTTCAGTGATCCATTGATTGTATTAGAATGCAAAAACTTGTTTCCAGATTAATTCAGAAGCAAAGAAAAATTCTACATCTCTCAAAGACCAAACATACTGATGAAGAGGAGTTAGTATAAGACTGTGAAAAAGGTTTTGTAAAATATAAGAGCAATTCAGACTTTACCAAGTCAAAATTTAATACAAAAATACAAATGACAACTTTGTTGAAAGAGATACAAAATTCTAGAGAACAAACATTAAATGAAAGGATGAGAAAATCTTAACATTAAAAATCAAAATAAAACAGTTTTTAAAAACGAACATATCCTTCTGTTATGACTTAAGCATTTTATGAGCTGTCAAGCTACTTTGTCCTTCATGGCAAAAATACAAAAATAAATATGCACTTCATAAATATATTTTGGTGAACTTGACTCTGTCACAGTCTAATTTTTATGATTTTGGGGAATAATAATCTTTGGGGAATTCTAAAATAAAAAAGAAAACTCTGAAGTTATTTGAGATTAATTGCTTTGGAAATTGCAAATATAGATACTTTGATCATAAGCTTAAATAAATGCTAAATAAGAAAGAATAGTAAGTTGCTTTATCAGTCCCTAAGGCTTTTGTCTAGAGCTTACTGACTTGGAAGAGTAGAAATGTGAGATCAAAAGTAGCTAAGATAAAAATAGGTCTATAAACTAGACCAATATTTAACAACAAAATGCTAGAGATATTAAGTGTTAAAAAAAAAAAAAAAAACCCGCACTATTGGGTTCTCAAAATACCATCAGTCTCCTAAGCCTTGAAGGCCCAGAATGCAAACACTTACCTAAAAAAGCCACTCTCTGGACCTGCAATGCTGACTTACATACTGGGAACTCATGTGACTTGTTCAAGGTCACACTTAACTCCTATTCATCGCCTGTCCTACAAATAGGAAAAATACATTGTCCTATTTGTCCTATTGCCCTGCAAATAGGTATTGATGCTTATAGATAAAAATGGGCACTTTGAAGTGTTTTTATCCCATACTTCTATTTTCAATCTTGGTGCCACTTTGGTTTCACGACTTCAGTAGGTGTGGGGCTGGATTGGGTCAGACAAGTGAGGGCCAGTGGGGAAGAGCTGGCCCTGGTCCTGCCCTGTGAATTCTCAACCCTCTCCTGTACGCTATACAGCTGTTGACTGCTCTATAAATGTGTGGAGGGTAACTTTTGGATCATTAATTTCCCGAGACTTACTCTAACTGCCCTGCACATAAATGAGAAGTGTCTAAGATCCAATGCAATGTGCTTATTGGGAGCATGTCCTGGATTACCAGAAATTGAATTTTGGACCTGTGGTTTGATTTCGCTAGCTGTGTGACCCTAGATGAGTTACGTCATCCTCTGGGCTCTGGTTTCTCTCCTTGTCAAACAGGGAGGGGGACACCAGAAGGCGCTGAGTAAACACAAAGCACCTGCCACAGTGCTTCACCGACCCACGGACGATAAACACTACATCTTGGGTATTTCCAATATTTCTAATAGAGAAGGGTTAGGTAAATCAGGATAGGCCTATACTTTTTCTTCAAACTCTATTAAACCTTGTGTAACATTTTGCAAAAATCTATACCCACAATTGTCAAATAGCAGCTTTTTGTATTTAAATAACCGACAGTATACAACTACTAGAGAAGGAAGTGTCGACCGACTCCAGTATTCTTGCCTGGGAACTCCCATGGGCAGAGGAGCCCGGTGGCTACAGCCCACGAGGTTGCAAGGTGTCTGACACAACTCAGTGACTACACCATCACCACCACACGACTATACACTTTAGCATGTCCCGTGGTGGCAACGAATGCCTTCCCCCCACCCCCAGATCTATGAACATCTGGTCCAATGAGACACAGGCAGTCCTGGATGGGAAACCAGTTTATGGCTCGCATGGTAAACAGGAAGTGGATTCCTTCAAAGAGAGAGGCTCAAGTTGTGTGTGGAGACAAACGGTAACAGAGAGAGGCAGGTGGCTTGGAGTCTGTGCGGTGACCGCTGGGCAGAGTGGATGGGGCGCTCTACTGTGGCATGGACTTCCACCTGTGGCCTCAGACACCAGGTGTGGGGCTGCCAGGGACTGGCGGGGGGAAGTTTCTGATACAGTTACTCAGATGCACAGCAAGGGGAGGGCTGGTAACCTGAAAACCGTCATCTTGCTAACATCAACAATGGAATCTTTTTATTATGCTTTCTTTCTATATTTGCATCATTTACAGTGATTCCACATTAAATTGTAAGAATCTCACTATTTCAATCTGACTTTTAATGTAATTATGTCTCACATGTTTACACTGAGCACTATCATTATTATTTTAATATATTCCTTACATTGATGGTATCATCTTGGTTTATGTTCCTTATATAAGTAAGCTATAGAATATATGAATTTCACTTTACTATAGGAAACCATGTTATAAAATTTTTGTTTCTAAAAAATATCATTGGGTCCTATAGGTTTGAGAATATCTGAATTAAAATATGGACTTTCCTGAGATTTAGAAAAATAAATAAGGAGGGGTAGGGAAATGTTAAGGGAACATTCATAAAATGACATTTTTTCCAAGTGTTATAACATGCAATATTATCCCCCAAGTGAGTTCATTATTTTAACTTTATATATATATATATATTTACTAGCCTACATACGAATGATATTTGGAACAAGATGCTTTGTCCCAAATCTTTCAAGGAAAGACCTTTATTGAACAATCTATGCTGCAAATTTTAAACAGGATAAAAGAAAAATTGGTATATGCCAGATGGATTTCATAAACCCAGCTGGTGATCCATGAGTTTGGAGGCCTTAGGCTGGATTAGCTGCCTTGAATTTTTTAATTAATTGCTTTAAGGAATTGATTTATAACCACTGAGACTGCTGTGTAGCAACCAAAAAGTTATTTCACAAATAACTACAGAAAATACACCCTTGGAATCAACAAACTGCAGAATTCAGGTGAGGGAAAAACATTGATAAAGACAGCCTATTTACTGAGGCGTTTAGAGTGATAGAATTAAATGGTCTCCACAGAGAAAGAGAAATATATAACGAAGTTCTACAAAATAAAACTTCTGAGGTTCTGTGGTCATCCTCAATTGGTAAGTACACTTCATTTTTTGGGTGGGGGGCAGAGATGAAATATTTTGCATCTTCCCACTGTATGCTTTGGGGTGGGTTCTAATAAAGTATTTATTATGCATAGTATACTATTCAGACATTTTTGCATAGTGATGCTTAACAAGCTAAAGAGAGGCAGGGTTGTTTTTCACTGACCCTATTGTTCATATTTCTATTCAATTTCATTTCCCCAAGAAAGGGAGGTTATTTACCCCTGAATGCAACCAAGCCCAGGGTGTTCTTCATCTGCTGGGGTAGATAAAAGCAAGGGCAGGGGTGCTCTGTAATCTGGCATTCATTTGTCATTTTTTAGAATCATACATTAGGGTTTCCCTGATAGCTCACCTGGTAAAGAATTCGCCTGCAATGTGGGAGACCTGGGTTCAATCCCTGGGTTGGGAAGATCCTCTGGAGAAGGGAAAGGCTATCCACGCCAGTATTCTGGCCTGGAGAATTCCATGGACCGTGTAAGTCCACAGGGCCTCAAAGAGTACATTCACTTTCAATAGTTCATCAAAAGATACGAATGTTTCATGGCCTCTCATTATTATAAACAAGTATGATACTCATTTCTTGAAAACTCCATCCTTATTGTTAATTTTTATTCTTCTTTTAAAAAATAATTTTTATCAGTATTTTGTTAAATCTATTTATTTACTATTCATCTGACTGTATCAGATCTCAGTTGTGGCATGCAGTATCATTGTTGCGTCATGTGGAATCCTTCACTGTTTAATCACACAACTTGCTAATGACAAGAACCTGAGTTATTAAAACAACTGTAAGACTCCGCATTTGTGGGTGTGTGTCCATGTGAATTTTCTGACTCTAAAGATGACTATCCCTTCAACTTTCAGAGAGAAAATAGTTGGTCTTTTAGAGCAAAAATGTCATATTTGTTTGAAGCTGACTTCTCATTTTATTTTCTTTTATATTCCTTTCTCTTTTTCCCTCTCTGTAAACTTTAAAGATTAATTAGTCAGGAAAAAGCATAAATAAAACATGTCATTATGTGAAGACTTTAGGGATGTTTAAATCCAGGTAAGAGTTATAATACCTAAATAAAAGAAAGAAAATATATTCAATGTTTTGTGTTTTTTTGTGGATAGTGAAAATATTAATACATCATATATATATTTATATATATATATGTGATAGTCTTGGTTACTATAGCTATAAGTCTGTTCCTATTTTCATTCTGACAAATATAATAGGCATATAACATATTATTTCATGTCCTGCTGAACTTTAAAATTTAAGGTTTCGAAGTTAATAAAGCTCAATACTGGATGCTGTGACCACAGATTCAATCTTGGCCCCTTTAGGAGGATGAATTATCTTGCTTTATGCTTTCTTCGTGATTTTATTCTCTTTCTCCATGTGTAAACAACACAAACTAAAAATTTTTTCTTACATTTTCTTATTTTTATTTTGATATATATTTAATATTTAACCATGTAATGCATAATTATGCCTTGGAAATAAAAAGCCAGTTTTAAATTAGTCCAGTTTTAAATACTTAAAAATTATATTTTATGTATCCCAATTATTGTTCAATAAAATAAGACTGAAGTATATATTCCTATATGATCTCCTATATGTATAACGTTGAAAAATTAAACCACAGACTCTTCTTAATGGATATTAGAATCATATGAACTTCTATCACATTTTTGTAGATAATTGTGCTATTTAATAATTGTGGATATTTAGATGGATATTTAGATGACCTAAGGAAGATAATATATTCATTTAGGTTGATTCATATTTTTCTAGTAGGCAACCTTGGTGATCTACTAAACAAGTGTTGCAGCTATTGATAATGCTAGTTCAAAATCATGCCTGCAGAAAATATTACTCAATAGAAGATTCTTGCTTAAATAACATTAAAGTAATTTTTCATCTGCAATATAAATGGATATTGGCTCTATGCTTCATGAATCTTACTGATCAAAACAAAATAGAAAAAAATAAATATGCAACAAGCATTGTTAAATGATTAAAGAAAATGTTTACATTATTTTACACAAAAGGAGTTCACTTAATAGATGATCTGTTTTCAGGAATTGGAATACTTAATAAAAGATTGTATATTAGTTTGCTGGGCTGACTCCACAGATGAAGGAGCCCAATCAGTGTGCATTTGTTTTCTTTTTCTTTCAATATTTATTCATTTATTTGGCTGTGTTGGATTGCAGTTGTGCCATGTGGAATCTCTAGCTGGGGTACCAGAGCTTCTAACTGTGGTACACTGGCTCAGATGCTCTGCAGCACCAGGGGTCAAACCCAAGTCCCCCGCATGGGAAGGTGGATTCTTAACCTCTGGGCCACCAGGAAACCCCTGGGCATTTGTTTTCTGGCACTCTGGAAGCTAGTGGTCCAGGATCAAGGGTCAGAGGGGCCTGTTTCTTTGGTGGCATCTCCCTTCCGCTGGTACACAGTGTCTTCCCGCTGTGTCCCCATGGTCTTCTCTCTGTGCGCAGGTGTCCCTGGGATCTCTCTCTGTGTCCTCGCCCCCTCTTCTAAGGACACACCACAGACTGCATTAGGCCAACCTAATGGCATCCTCCTCACTTCTCACTTTCATGCACTGGAGAAGGAAACGGCAGCCCACTCCAGTGTTCTTGCCTGGAGAATCCCGGGGACGGAAGAGCCTGGTGGGCTGCCATCTTTGGGGTTGCACAGAGTCAGACACGACTGAAGCGACTTAGCAGCAGCAGCAGCAATCACTCCTTCAAGGCCCTGTCTCGAAGAACAGTCACAATCTGAGGTACTCAGGAATAGGGATTTAATTTAGGAATTCTCCAGGTACGTAATTTAGCCCAGTGTGTGAATAATGCTTTCTAATTTTTTTTCTAAGCCATTTTTTCCAATTGATGATTTAAAGATGCTGATTTCGTTTAGCTAGCTTACCATTTTAAAACAAAAACTGAAATTTGCTGCTTAATGGTAATTAAACATGTGGAGATTTCATTTAAATATTGATGCAGACTTTTCCAGAGAAATGGGAAATAAGGTCTGAAATAAGCTCATCTGGCAAGGAGATTAGCACTGATTGGTCCCTACACTTCACAAGTCTGCACTCTCCTCTGGCCCCTCTTCCACCTGACCTGTCTCATGGGCTAGTGGTTCTCTCCAGGTATTTGAACAGCGGACACCTCTTCTTAACCACTAAAACCAGTTAAGCTCCAGATGCAAGAGTCCATGTTGCATATATGCTTAAGAGCAATATAACTTTATCTTTGCTAATATTTGTTTTTTATTTATTTTTAGAGTAATGCTGACTTACAATATTAGTTTAACATCAGGTTAGGTATACAATATAGTGATTTAGTACTTTTATGGACTCATCATCATACAGCATTTTTATAATATTATTGGCTATTATTTTCCCTGTGCTGTGATATTACATTATATTCCTCTGACCTATTTGATTTGCAACTAAAAGTTGTACCTCTTAATCCTCTTCACCTAGTTTGCCCAATTCCTTACTCCTAGTCCCTTTTACAACCACCAGTTTGTTCTCTGCATCTGAGTCTGTATCTGTTGGTGTCTTTTATTTTACTTTTTTAATAATTGTGGTGGTTTTTGTTTTTTTAATATCTTTCTCTGTCTGACTTTTTCTTTTAGTATAATACCCTCTTAGTACATCTACATTGTTGCAAATGGCCAAATTTCTCATTGTTCATTGCAGCAAGATTTACTGCAGTCAAGACATGGAAGCAACCTAAATGTTTATTAACAGATGAACAGATGAAGAATATATATATATATATATATATATATATATATATATACACACACACACCAGTATATATACTGGTATATATGCTGCAATGGAATGATATTCAGCCATTAAAAGAAGGAAGTTTCTATTTTTTCCCAAGCACCAAAATGTTTAATAAAAATCTGCATAAATTATCTGTTTTATTTTTCTCTAAGTGTTTTCATGCCTTTGATATTAAAAAGTGAACATTTGTTCAAAAGTTTCTGTATTGTGTGGTGTCTTAAATATCCATAATAATATCATTATGATTTTTTAAGCTGTATTGTACTGGGGAATAGTTGATTAGCACTGAATAGTACATGGGGTTCTGCTCAGTGTTATGTGGCAGGAGGGGGCTTCGGGAAAGAACTGATACATGTATATGTATGACTGAGTCCCTGTGCTGCTCGCCTGAATCTACGTAACTTTTTAATGATTAAGTTTATAATGGAAAACACATATCTGTATTATAAACATATATAATAAAATGTAGACAAGATAATTTCCATTCCAAATATCTACCATATTAAAACAGGGATTTTGAACAGAGATGTAAGCTAAAATTCTGAAAGACTGTAGTTCGGAAAAAAAAAAAAAAGAAAAAAAAAGGACCGACATTACTTAATGAAAGCAGTTTAGTCCTTTTAAGTTAACCTGCCATTATTTATTGTGATTGTAGTTTTATATTCAATGAAATCCAATATGCTACTCTAAATAATTATTTCTTTTGAAAGCAATTAAAAAAGATTAAGATTTTTGTCATATTATCATTTTAAAGGCTATTTTTGTCTTAATTTTATGTCTACCATCATAACTATTTATTTCATATTCATAAATTGATAGAAATAGATCTTCCTTTTACACCTGACTTATTTAATCTTCGTTAAAATCCAATTTGGGCTTGATTTATTTTGTTTAGCCTTTTAATCTTTTATTTTTCTGAATTACATGGACAAAATACCACTTTAGTTTTGCCCTAAATTATGGCACATGGCAAATGCTTTTCCAGCTTTTTCTTTATACACATTCCAAGTGATATATTTTTATTAACTACTCTATAGGTTTTTATACTTGTAGCTAAAACCAGCATATAAGAGTCACAACTAACATCATTTCTTCTTATAAAAAGTTAGTGATAAGTAAATACATCATTTAGGTATGAAAAGTCAAACAATAACTACTAATTTTAAGTTTTCGATTCCACTTTTCCTATCCAGATCCTGGGAGACAAGAATATATTGTGCAATTTTTAGCAGTAAGTGGAGCCACTTTTTTTCCCATTGAAATGTGTGATTTATTTCTTAATTTGAAGTATTTCTGTCTAATGTATTTCTGTTAATACTAGTAAATTCAAAATTTCATAGTTAAAAGGGTGACTACATGACAACTAAGTTTCCAGGCACCCTCTCTTTTGCACGTCTCCCCGTACACACGCCTGGCCAGATCACGGCTTGGGATTTCTGCTGTAACTTTGCCCTGTCACCTGGTATGCATTCAGCCAGTGAGAAGCTGGAGTAAGAAGAAAGGGTATGCATAATAGCTGAGAGCATGTCATGAAGTCATCTCACATCAGCGGCCCCCACCTCCTGTCATGGCCACCGGATCTGCAAGCTCAGTGAGTTATTCTGTTGTTGATACTTCATTATTTAACAGAGAAGAACAGACCTGACTCCATATTGAACCCATTTAGCTATAACCCTTGTGTTCTGTTTTCTGTGCTTAGTCATGACCCCATGGACTGCAGCACACCAAGCTTCCTCATCCTTCACTATCTCCCAGAGTTCGCCCAAGTTCATGTCCATGGAGTCTGTGATGCCATCCAATCATCTCATTCTCTGATGCCCCAGTCTCCTCCTGCCCACAATCTTTCCTTAACATTAGGGTCTTTTCCAATGACCTGGCTCTTTACATCACGTGGATAAAGCTTCAACTTCCGTATCAATCCTTCCAATGAGGATTCAGCGTTGATTTCCTTTAGGATTGACTGGTTTGATCTCCTTGCTGTCCAAGGTACATGCCAAAGTCTTCTCCAGCACCACAGTTCAAAAGCAGTATTTCTTTGGCACTCAATCTTTTTTATGATCTAACTCTCACATCTCTACATGACTATTGGTAAAATAATAGCTTTGACTATACAGCCCTTTGTCAGCAAAGTGATGTCTCTGGTTTTTAATACACTGTCTAGGTTTGTCACAGCTTTCCTTCTAAGAGGCGAGCATCTTGAAATGTGTGTAATAGTCCATTCTCAATGCTCTATCTCCCAGGCTTGACTTCTAAAGGTGTAACACTTCTGTATTCATATAGAGATAAAAAAAAGTTGTAGAATGGAAAATAACAATTGTATTGCTTGTTTATAGGAACAGTGTGGCCAGACCTACTTGGATTCTAGCTTCAAGATATTTGTTACAACCAGCCACACCCTCATCCCTTTTGGTATGAGAGAAGCCTGAAATCTTATTCAGGTAAGACGGTTCTTTGGGACACTAGTTTACCATCATTTGGGTCTGTTGGCTTTCCAAACATACTCAGTATTCTTTGCTCCAGCACCTCATTCTCTTGACTTATTGGCCTGTCAGGAAGCATGAAGTAAGAACTTAGACTCAGTAACAACTACATGATAATAAAATTTCTTAAAACTTCATTGGCCAGTTCAAGAATCCAGATTATTTTGTTAGATTAAGCATGTTTTTCTTTGCTTTAATTACTTCCTGTATATATTGAAAATAACGAGGATTTCTTAGGTTAGTTATTTGCCTAGTATAGAGCATTGATTTGTTCTGTGATGCTTAACACTTTCCACAATAATTGGACACCTTCCTCAAAATACAACACAAAGCTAAAGGTCAGAGGTGAAGTTAGAAAGCAAATGTGACTAAATCTTATTTGTAATCTATGATGTGAAAAATTATTTAAAAAATATAAAAAATGTTAAAAAAATTTATGTTAATGTTCCTGAGTCCAAGCTCACTCTGCTTGCCACATGAGAGACCAATGAATGTGAGGGATGAGGTATTGAGACAAGAAACATGACTTTATTCAGAGAGCTGGGTGACCAAGAAGATGGTAGCTAATGCCTCAAAATAATCATTTTTAGGGGTCTGGCTGCCAGGTTCTTTTATGTGTCAGAGATTGGGGGAGGTGAGAAAACAAAGTAAAAAGGCCGTTCAGTCTTGCAATTGTCTCCAAGAATGACAAGCCTCAGACAGGAGGATGTGTTAATTTTCCTCCTGCCATCTACAGGTGGACAGGGTTCTGAATAAAGCAGCTTTAACTTAACAGTCAAGCAAAGGGGGCAAAGGGCAGGACTCTCTGAGGCAGGCCATTTGGTATGATTATAGTAACAAAAAAGTGGCCAACAAAACAGATCTAGCATGAAAAGAGTGGGTTTTAACTCTTTTGTTACAATAATAGTTCAGAAGGCAAAGCACAGTATATTTTATTTCAGCAAAGATAAGACTTTCTTTTTAATGGGTGACAGTTTGACCTACTAAATAGGTATGTAATACGATCTATAAAAATGTTTCCAATGTCCAAATCTCTAAATGATATGTATCAGGGATATACAAAAACTTAACAAATAATTTCAACTGGAAAGCTTAAAAAGACTATCAACACAGGTGTTAGACGTGGTGACTAAAAATGCTTCTTGTGCTGTGGTGAGGGAGGCAGGTCTTTCCTACCTTTTAAGGACAATATGTCATTGTGTAGTCAAATTGCTTAGCCCTCAGCTATGTCCCAGGGCTTCCCTGGTAGCTCAAATCGTAAAGAATCTGCCTGCAAGGCAGGAGACCAGGGTTTGATCCCTGGGTCGGGAAGATCTCTGGAAAAGGGAATGACTATCCCCTCCAGTATTCTTGCCTGGAGAATTCCATGGCCAGGAACCTAGCAGGGCTATAGTCCATGGAGTCTCAGAGTCAGACACAACTGAGTGACCAAAACTTGGATCACCAGCTAGGTCCCATCACAGGGCAAACAGGTGACACAGGGAGAGAAATAGCTGGTGAGGTCAGCTCCACTCTAGTACTGCTCTCAACTTCCTTTTAGACATCAAGACCCTACTAGTGGGCATGAGCAGGCTCTAATCTACAGCAGAAAATTTCAGGGAAAATGTTCATGTGTGAAAGGAAGTTTTATGCAGTAAGAGCTTGGACTCAGTAACAACTACAGGATAATAAAATTTCCTAAAACTTCATTGGCTGCGTACATGCTGTGTTGATGTTTTGGTAAATATTCAACAACATAGATGTTGTAAGTTAGAAGTGAACTGCCTTGTGATAATTCTGTATTTTAACGATTTTCTCATTCAACTTTTGTTTCTCTCTTTGCTTCACGCTTCATTAGAATTTGTAGTTTACAATGTATATGACTATGCACGGTGGCTGTTTTTAAGGAGAGGTGTCAAATAGAAGAATAGGATTCTAGATGTGGAGTAAAGGTAATTCTGATAAAGAAGAAGAATTAACATCCTCTAAGTCATTTATTACAGCACTGTAACAAAGGTGACAAACGAGTTGGGCGTCACAATAGAAGCAAATTAGCTTTTTGCTATCCTATTCTACTGTGTATCATCTCCAGCTCAAAATCTATAGCAAAACTGAAAAGAAAGTGCAAGTGATTGTCACTTAGTCGTGTCTGACTCTTTGTGACTACAACATGGGTATAGTCCATGGAATTCTCCAGGCCAGAATACTGAAGTGGGTAGCCTTTCTCTTCTCCAGGGAATCTTGGAACCCAGGGATCAAACCCAGGTCTCCTGCACTTCAGGTCCTTCTTTACCAACTGAGCCATCAGATAAGTACAAATGACTGCTACTTGACAAGGTGCTGGGGATTTTAGATGGAAATGGGAATCCAAAGACAAAACAAATCTGTAGTGTTGTTTCTTCTTTAATTCATAGTCAGTGAAAACTCTGGGTTCTGGAAGCGAATTGTTAATTTATTGGATGATACTTCAAAATTGTTAATTTTATGTAACAAATACTTGTTTAACCAAGAGTATTTAAAACACTTTGGAAAGCAAGACTAAATACACAAACATCTACATATATAGCAATATAATAGCTTTACAGAAGAAGAATTCTTGACAAATTGTTTGATCTGAATGGTGAATTGCAGTACTCAAAAAAAAAAAAATAAATAAAAATAAAAAAAGAACAGTAGGCCAGATTTTACTTAGTGGTTTGAAAAGGAAGCATGTTTGCAGAAATTCAACAGATATTTTTAAATTAGTTGAACACATCTCAGCAGTGGAAAGAAGAAAACGTTTTGATTTTAAGTGACAAAAGTCTTAGATTTAAAAGAAACTGGATTGTTGGGAAAATGTTGCAAAATAAAATACTTAATATTTCCACTAGTCCTTTGGCTTGGGAGTAACAAAGGATATGAGAAAGTCTCTCCTATGAAACCATGTAGGAAAAATGTAGAACACAGCAGAGCAGCATTTCCTGTGCTTCTAACATCTACATATTTCTCTGAATCTTCTTTTCAGCTTCTGACATGTAGAGAAAAAAAAAATGGTCCTTACAGAAGAAGGTCTAAAAAGCAGAGGAAGTGGCATCAGATTCTATAAAAGATGAGTTACTGCTGCTTACAGGAAAGAAACGAGCACTTTGATACCATGTCTAACATCTTCAATGTGTGAGAAAATTTCCTTATTAAAAAAAAAGAAGAATCAAGAGCAAAGGTTGAAATTCTATCAGTTTACTTAAAGTTCCTCTGTGCTTACTTACACAGTTAAGCAAAGTTAGGCATTTATGCAGCAAAAAAAAAAAAAAAATTAAAGAGATATATTCATTCATTTTCAGGGCAGAAGAAAAAAATTATGTTTACATAAAGCTGTAAATGATCAGGAAACTAAGACACCTATAAAACAAACTTGTAAATTCTATCCCTATATTTGAATGTATAAGGATATCACACAGGGAGAAATGTTTTTAAATCAGTGTTAAATAAAATTATTTAAGCCATATATTATTCATATTTTATTTAAAGGATAATTGTATTAGTATACTCAATCTTCAACACTGTCATAAATTTTCACATTATAAACGATCTTAACTAAAACCAAGTCACATTCACTAAATTAATTTTACCAAGGTTACCTTTAGAAAATTGAATGCTATTTGGATTACAGCAGTTATTTATCAGAATATGGCTACACAATGTTTTAAATTTTTATAAAAAGGGAAGAAAGAGATTTATTTCAAGAAAGATACACTTCGCTTCATCTGTATTTTGTTGTTTTTGCTTTAGTTAGTAACTTTTAGTTAAAAGTCATTTTTGTTTAATTAGGAAAAAACAAAACTCAGAGACTATATCTCACATATCACACCTCATTAACTCATGTGTCTACTGCACAGTAGAAATCTATCATGAGTATTTTAGGCCATTTCAGCAACTTAAAAAATAAAATAGAAACTAAAAAAAAGAACAAATTTCCTGTACCTAAAATATTGATTTGGTTAGAATTAATATCCTTACAAGGGAGGAGAAATCAAACGAAAAGGGAATAAGCTGGACCAAAATAAGCAAATCTACACAAAATTATCTTTCACCTCTCAAAATATTATCAACATTTTCCTTTTAGACTGTGATAGAGAACTCAGGGAGCATGTTAGCTAACCTTGCCATATAGTTATTATAATCTTTACTTAAGAGTTCCCTGAGACCTGAACTGAGGCAAAAGTGCCCCCATGTAAAATGCTTGGGAAGGCAGCCACGAAGTCATGAGAGTGACTGAACCTTAAGATCACAAAGCAACACAGTTAAGTTCACTAAGAATAATGATGCACTTAAGAAGTCAAAACCAAATGAGTATATAGTGTATGATTCCATTTATATAAAGCCCCCAAACAGGAAACTTCACAGTCTTGCTCTGGAAGGGAGCAGTGACCAGAAGGGACACAGGGCATCTTCTAAGATCCTGGAATGTTGTATGTTTTTACCTTGTACAGATTAATCAGACATGCTTATGTGATAAAGGTTCACTCAGCTAGACACTTTCCATGTGTGCAGTTCTCAGTGTATAATAACCATCAACAAAATTTATGAAAATCAACATAGCAAAAACAGATTTTGCAAGAGCACATGAAATAAAAGTAAGTTATTAAACATACTGAGATGTTTGTCATTCTGTAGTGAGTCACGGAAGTTGAATGAAGATAAAAAATTAAAAAAAAACCAGAAAATTATGGAGTGACCAATAATTCTACTGTATTACGAACTGTGAGTATGATAAACTAAGCTCTCTGATTTAAAAAGATCAAAACAAGATGAAATAAAAACTCTACAAGACTCAGCAATGAAATCAGAAGTGACCAATATTTCATTTAAAAATGCACACATGTTTATTCCTAGGTATCCCAAGAGTAGATTATATGCATTTCCATTCTTATGTATAGAAAAACCGAGAACCCTAGAACTACCCTATAGATGGCCTGCAGAGGTTCCTAAATGTTAGAACTTAGAAATCATCTTCAGAAATCATTTACCTGGTGCACTCAGTTTCATAGCTAAAAGCACTGGATGTCAATGCAGTAAATATTAGTAAATATTTTCATACTGTTAATAAGCTTGCAATAATGTCACACTCGTGACTAATTTATTTCCCAAACACGAGAACATTCATGGGGGTTTGTGTATGCACACACACATATGTGTGCATGTTTTAGTTGGAAAAATTCAGTTAATCAAAGTCTAAAGGAAACCTGCACCCTAAATGTCTCATTTTTCAACTGCACTCTGCCTCCGTGGTTGGAAATCCCTCAGGAAGCTAAAGCAATTACTTTATACTGTAACGTGTAGAATGATTCTTGACTTACGTATTATTGATTAACTATGTTGCTGTACATACAAATGAGAGAAGCCATATGAAGTCATGATTTGCCCAGCTTTGGTAGTCAAACAATGTACCCTGTATTATGCAGAGGCAACTTCCAAGCTAAGAGTGTAAAAAATCCCTAGAAATAATTTATGAGCAAACACTCTTTTATTACTGCTTCACATTATCAGATCCTAAAACAATAAGGAATAGATATAAACAAATCATTCATTTTGTCCCCTGATAATACACAGAAATATCATAAAATTACAGACACTGGTTCTAGGAGTAACTTGTAAAGGTCAGCTCATCATCTGATGTTGTTTTTAGGAAGTGGGCACCTAGATAACCTAGCAAATCTCTCATATTTCTGGGAAAAACAAACAAACAAACAAACAAAAAAAAACAGTGAGATTCAGAGAGTTTAATTGAGTTCCCAGAGATAGTTTTAAGGGTAAATCTTGACCTTGTGTACCCTTATTCTGGCCACACTCTTTATGCTTTTATAAAGCAACTCTATTACCACGTTTTTGGAAAATCTACTCTCAAACTAGGAAAACTGATCCCTTACGTTTATTTTTAGACATCAAGGAAAAACATCTGTGAATAATATTCTGAAGATTTTAATGCTTAAAAAAGTGGTCTTGTATCTTAATGAATTTCCAAAGCATATTCTCAAAACCATGTGTATATAAGGATATATTGCATAACACAGGAAATATAGCCAATATTTTATAACTGTAAATGGAGTATAACTTTAAAAATTGTGAATGCTGTACATCTGTACATTTACTATACATATATGGGTTTCCCTGGTGGCTCAGATGGTAAAGAATCTGCCTGTAATGCAGGAAACCCTGGGATTGAACCTTGGGTTGGGAAGATCCCCTGGAGAAGGGGCTACCCACTCCAGTATTCTTGCCTGTAGAATCCCATGAACTGAGAAACCTGGTGGGCTACAGTCCATGGGCTCCCAAAGAGTCAGATACAACTGAGTGACTAATACTTTCACTTTCGACATACTCATGAAAGTATCAGGGGAGAATGATAATATACATGTATGGCTGAGTCCCTTTGCTGTTCACCTGCAACTACCATAGAATCGTTAATTGGCTATATCCCAGTACAAAATAAAAAGTCTCAAGCTTGAAAAAAATAGTGTTATCAAACCTTTTCATGATTTTTCAAATCAATGTAAGGAATGATATCTCAAAGTAGTTTTGATTTCCATTTCTCTCACCAGGACTGTGACTGCTCATTTTGAAATGTATATTTAAGAGTGATTTGCATTTGCTTTCATTGATTCATGCTGTCTTTTTTTCTTTTTTTTTTTTTTAATGAACTTTGATTTTTAGGAATTCTTTAGAAATTAACAGAATCAACCTTGTGTCTGTCATATGAATTTCATTTGTTAAGCTAACTGGTCATTTGTCTTTTGACATTATTTTACTATATATATGATAATGTGTGACTTTTGTGTCACAGTACAAACCTTTCCAATATTTCTTTCTGAACATTAATGACTTCATTCTACTTTTAAATATCCTATGGGCCCAGAAAAATTTAAGAAGAGACAAATACTCACGGTCTTTTTTCCTAGTGGTTACTCAGTATTTACAGCTACATCTATTCAATATTACACATTTCTGATACTGATATGAAAAGGCAACTCTACCTTGCACTGAATTCTTACATACAATTAGGTTTATTGTTATTCTTTCTATTTATTTCACTGAAATTACTACTTATTGCAGCATTTTAATGTTTTTAGCTTTTATTTGGCTTGTTCTATATCATTACAATCTTCTCTTGGATATTATAATTCCTTATTTTCTTTTATAAATATAAAATTCAGTCTTTCTAATTCCAAAATAACTTATTTTAGTATTGTACAAGTATATATGTTGGGATTCTTTCACCTGGCATGGGATGAGCATAGTTTATTTTCTTTTGCATATGTATCTTACATGTGTTGTTTCTTGTCACATTATTACTTTATATAATATATTTTGAATATTTTAAGAATTATCTTAATACTTATACTCGTTTATAAACTATTTTTCAGAACTTAATAGTTTTAGCATTCTTTTACATTTTCGTTCATCATCCTTGTTTGAAATATTCACTCTGAAATAATATCACACATTACCTTGATTTTCTTGGACTAAACATTTCTACTTTGATTATAAAAACACATTTAGGGGGACTTCCCTGGTAGTTAAGACTTTGAGCTTCCACTGCAAATGTCTTCTTTGCAGTTTATAACCTCTTGCCTATGTGCTTTCCATTGAGTTAATTTCCACTAAAATTGATATTATGGGTACTGATACCCTTCATCACTATTTTTTAATTTATTTTGTAATTTGTAGAATTTTACATAAAATTACAAGGAATAACAAAATCTAATATCCTTCCACTTTACTAGGTTCATCAATGTTTGAACTTCAGTTAGGACATGGTGGGGATATACAAGAGAAAACAAAATATTCACATTTATCTACTGCTTTGTTACCATATGACCATACTCATTAATTTCTGACTTAATTATTTTTCATTTGTAATGTCCTATTTGTAGGTATAAATGTTTGTGCCAGCCATACACTGAGTTATAAGGCACGCACACAAATCTGTCTAAATTAGACCATCTTCAGTTACAAACAGAAAGAATGCCTTGGCTTACTTGACCTCACTGTTCAGGAGAGGGTTGGCTTTTGGAGTTGCTCAATCCAGGGATTCCAATAATAACATCACTATGGCTCTTTCCTTACTTCTCACAAAGTGGGGAGGCTTCTAGTCACAGATTAATCATCACTGCCTCTGACATCTAATAAACTGAGGAAAACTTCTGAAAATAGAGTCTGTTCTCTGGAACTTCCTTGGTGCTCCAGTGGCTAAGACTCCATGCTTCCAATACAAGGGGCCCAGGTTCAGTCCTTGGTCAGGGGAGCTAGATCCCACAAGCCAAAACTAAAGATCCCGTGTGCTGTAACTAAGACCCAGTGCGGCCAAATAAATTAATACATATTTGAGAAAAGAGAAAACAGAGACTTACCTTTAAAAGTGGTAAGTCAAAAAGCTGGAAAACTCACAGGCTTATGTGCACACTCTGAGAATACCTATTTAGCCAGAACTGAGACAAAACAGTTGGCTAGAACTTGATCATGTTCAACCTGGCTGCTTTGGAGGTGATGAGGTAAGAGAGTTAATCCTATTCCACTTACATGGAACACAAATTCCTAAGAAAAGAGGATTTGGCAACAGGAAAGTGGACATGCTGTTCAGCTCCCAAAGAAAGATCCTACCTGTGCTTATATTTAAAACTGGAATGTGTGTGTGCATGCAGGATGTCATGTCAAACTCTTTGTGATCCCATGGATGTAGCCCTCCAGGCTCCTCTGTCTGGAATTCTCCAGGCAAGAATACTGGAGTGGGTTGCCATTTCCTTCTCCAGCAGATCTTCCTGACCTAGGGATCAAACCTGTGTTTCCTGCATTGCCTGTATTGGCAGGTGGATTCTTTAACAGCTGAGCCACCAGGGAATTCCTAAATCAAAGAATCATTCAGTTTTGGAGGAAACTGTGTGGAATACCTTGAGAATCATATTCACAAAATGAATGACCAATGGATGAAATTTGTTTATCTTCCTCATTCCTTTTAAAGGTGCAAGTTAAATTCAGTAGATTATAAGTCTACTTAGAGCAAATATAAAAGATGTGAGCTAAGACAGTGAGATTTAGAGGAGGACTGTTACCTTCCTTGTTGGCGAGATATGCTGCTTCTCTAAGAAGAGGGGAGTCATGACAAGGCCTTGTTAGAACTTACTCCTAGTCCAGTAGGGTAACAGAAGAATCTGTCTTTGGACTTATGGAGATTCTCATATATTCAAAGTGCATAGCTATTTAAACTTTTAAACTGTTATCTGAAATATTTGTTTTCCTTAGTGCTAACAGTAGTTCAGTCTCAGAGAAGAAAATTGTTGACACACGCAGCTTTAAAAAAAAAATGTTAAAAAATAAAGTAATTCTCTTATTTGAAAAAATTAGAATAATGCATATGCTTTTTTTTTTTAACGGCAGAAACGTTTTTATTATTATCATCATTGGCCATTCCATTAGGTATGTGGGATCTTAGTTCCCCAATCAAGGATTCAACCTGAACTTTTTTTCTATAAAACGATATGGCATAAATTTATAGAATTGTTTACTTTGTGAGAATCCACAGTTCAAAACTATCTACATAAACTTAACAAGAAGGCAGTGGAACCCCACTCCAGTACTCTTGCCTGGAAAATCCCATGGATAGAGGAACCTGGTAGGCTGTAGTCCATGGGGTCGCTAAGAGTTGGACACGACTGAGTGATGACTTCCCTTTCACTTTTCACTTTCATGCATTGGAGAAGGAAATGGCAACCCACTCCAGTGTTGTTGCCTGGAGAATCCTAGGAACGGGGGAGCCTGGTGGGCTTCTGTCTATGGGGTCGCACAGAGTTGGACATGACTGAGGTGACTTAGCAGCAACATGAAACCCGCTCCAGTATTCTTGCTTGGAGAATTCCTTGGACAGAGGAGTCTGACAGGCTCTAGTTCATGGGATCTCAAAAAGTTCAACACCACTGAAGCAACTGAGCATGCACACATAGTTAGTCTATTGGAACAGTTTAAATTATAGCAAATGATTTCATGGTACTAGTTCCCTTTCAGATGATTTGGGTTTATTTTATTCTAATAAAAATATAATAAAGAGAATCAAGTATTCTTTATTTATTTTTAAATGAGATTTTTAAAATTTTCATCAATCTGGAACTCATCTGAAGTTTATTTTCAAGTCAATATAGAAGAATCTGCTGGTGATGATGAAACGGGAACACGCTGTGCTGTTTGGATTCAAGGCAGCAAAATAGAAGTTAAAGTGTGTAACCAAAGTTATATGCAACTTTTTTTTTTTTTTTTGAATGCAGCTTTAATCAATAACCTTGAAGCTCCAGATTTATCTATCAAACTGAGAAAATCTGTCTTAGGGTAGCTAGATCCTTTAATCAAATATTGGCAGATGTGATCTTCCGGGTGATAAAAATGGATTTAAAACTCAGAGTGACATTATTTGATGAGAGTCATAGAATCAGAGCATGCTTATTAAAGTCAAGATGAAACATATATAATATGTGCTTACTTCTCAAGTCATTGAAAATGAAACTGTTAGAAGTTCAGTCGTATCTGACTCTTTGCAACTACACGGACTCTAGCCCACCAGACTCCTCTGTCCACAGAACTCTCAAGGCAAGAAACCAGAGAGGGTAACCATTCCCTTTTCCAGGGGATTTTCTCAACCTAGGACTGAACGCACATTACCTGCATTGCAGGCAGATTCTTTACCACCTGAACCACAGTGAAGTCCTCTCAAGTCATTACTATTCTTAAATAACATAACTACAATTTATTATTCCTGATTTCATTAGCATATATTTAAAAGCTAAGGGCAAACCTTTTCCTATTTATGTATCTGAAATAGTTAATCTATTCATGTGTTTTCAGTCACCTCTGTTGTGTCTGACTCTTTGTGACCCCGTGAACTATAGCCCACTAGGCTCCTCTGTCCATGGGGGTTCTCCCAGAAAGAATATTGGAGTGGATTGCCATGCCTTCTTCCAAGGGATCTTTCTGACCCAGGGATCAAAGGATCTTTTATGTCTCCTGTTTGGCAGGTAGGTTCTTTACCACTAGTGCCACCTGGGAAGCCCACTTAATCTATAACTTAAATCCAAGATGTATAAGTGGAAATATTTAGTTTGTGGGAGTAATGTTGAATCAGAGTTTTAATAGATAAAAACAATTATTAAAACATTTTATACATCTTGTTATACCAAGTCTTATGAAATTACTCCTCAGAAACCTAAATCACTACAAAATTAGATAGCATAAAATTAAGTAGCTAAATGTACACTACCTTATAATAGGGATTTCAGGGGAACAAAAGAACTTTGTTCATTTTAAAAATATTTAGTGTTAATATGCTATTTATAGTGCTGCACAGCACCTTGGGAAGTTTTTAAAGTGTCCTTGTGTTATTTTGAATTAATGAGCAGATATTAGAGGGTGGAGGAACCACTGTAGGTAGGAATTAGAATAGAAAAGTGATTTTTATACCCAAGGGTATAAATCTATATGGATTTGAGTGCAGTCATTTTCCTCAAAAATATAGCCTGCAGCCAGCCATGGGAAGAGGAAAATTGCTATATTCATGGTTTAACAATGAAAAATTAATAACTTATTTAAATGTATAACACACTGCATGAAGTGATGCAATAAAGCATCTGTCTATTAATCATGCTTGATGAGAAGTCAGATCCTTGGAGGATAAAAACTTGGAGTCAGGCCTAGTTTTCAATCAAAGTTTTGTAATATGGAAGAAACCCAAATCACATCTTGACCTCTCATCATATTGTTAGGATTGTCAGCAGCTACCAGCACCATTTACTATTATCTTGTTCTTAGCATTCCAATAACTCTAACATTTCCTACTCGTTTTCCATCACTTCACCTGGTTTTCCTACATTAAGAGGAGTTTGAGCACAGTTATTCTGTGGTAAAGAGCTGCACTCAATACTCCAGCAAATTTGGAAAACTCAGCAGTGGCCACAGGACAAGAAAAGGTCCATTTTCATTCCAACCCCAAAGAAAGGCAATGCTAAAAAATGTTCAAACTTCTGCACAATTACATACATCTCACACGCTAGAAAAGTAATGCTCAAAATTCTCCATGTGAGACTCCAACAGTACATGAATTGAGAACTTCCAGATGTTCAAGCTGGGTTTAGAAAAGGCAGAGGAATCAGAGCTCAAATTGCCAATATCTGTTGGATCATAGAAAAAGCAAGAGAGTTTCAGTAAAACATCTACTTTTTCTTTATCAACTACAACAAAGCCTTTAACTGTGTGGATCACAATAAATTGTGGAAAATTCTGAAAGAGATGGGAATACCAGACCACCTAACTTGCCTCCTGAGAAATCTGTATGCAGGTCAGGAAGCAACAGTTAGAACTAGACATGGAACAGGGACTGGTTCCAAATAGAGAAAAGAGTACATTAAGGCTGTATATTGTCACCTTGCTTATTTAACTTATATGCAGAGTACATCATGAGAAACGCTGGGCTGGAGGAAGCACAAGCTGGAATCAAGATGGCCGGGAGAAACATCAATAATCTCAATACACAGAAGATACCACCCTTATGGCATAAAGTGAAGAGGAACTAAAGGGCCTCTTGATGAAAGTGAAAGAGGAGAGTGAAAAAGCTGGTTTAAAACTCAACATCCAAAAAACGAAGATCATGGCATCCAGTCACATCACTTCATGGTAAATAGATGGAGAAACAATGGAAACAGTCACAGACTTAATTTTTTGGGGCTCCAAAATCACGGCAGTTGGTGATTACAGCCGTGAAATTAATAGACATTTGCTCCTTGGAAGAAAAGCTATGACAAACCTAGATAGTATATGAAAAAGGAGAGAAATTACTTTGCTGACAAAGGTCTGTCTAGGCAAAGCTATGGCTTTTTCGATAGTCATTATGGATTTGAGAGCTGGACCATAAAGAAAGCTGAGCACTGAAGTATGCTTTTGGGCTGTGCTGTTAGAGAAGACTCTTGAGAGTCCCATGGACTGCAAGAAGATCAAACTAATCCATTCTAAAGGAAATGAGTCCCTGAATATTCACTGGAAGAACTGATTGTGAAACTGAAACTCTAATAATTTGGTCACCTGATGTGGAGAACTGACTCACTGGAAAAGATCTTGATGCCTGGAAAGCCTGAAGGCAGGAGGAGAAGCCGACAGCAGAGGTTGAGATGATTGGATGGCATCACCAACTCAATGGACATGAGTTTGAGGAAGCTCCAGGAGTTGGTGATGGACAGGGAGGCCTGGCGTGCTGTGGTCCATGGGGTTGTAAATAGCTGACACAACTGAGTGACTGGACAGAATTGAACTGAAGTGATGCTGGGGCTGCAACAGATGGGTTATTTAAGCAAAGCTTCAAAAAGTATACTCCATGGAAATAAGATTTATTCCCCTGTGATCCCCCTAGAGAACTGCACTTAGGACTCCAAAAAGCAAAGAAAATAGAAATATTACCAGTAAAGATCAGCACATTCTTGAATGACTAATAATATTCTCAGATATCCCTAATTAATAGGAAGTACTGTGTTGTGCTTAGTCACTCAGTCATGTCCTACTCTTTGTGATCCCACGGACTGTAGCCAGCCAGACTTCGCTATCCAAGGGAATCCTCCAGGCAAGAACACTAGAGTGGTTTTCCATGCCCTCCTCCCGGGGATCTTCCCAACCCAGGGACTGAATCCAGGTCTCCCACATTGCAGGCAGATTCTTTACCATCTGAGCCATGAGGGAAGCATAATTAATAGGAAGAATAGGGGGCTAATTTGTGAAATACAAGTGAGAGGAGAAATAAAGAGATTTTAGTTCAGCAGTTGTGGAATGCAGAAAACCAACTATAGTTCCTTTCCTCTGTGTACTGATGAATTATGCTCAAGTACGTAATATAAGCAGTCTCACTAGATACTTTTAAATGTTTATAACTATTAAGAATTCTAATTACCAAATGATATAAGCCCACAAATGGTCCTCTATTACCATTCATGCAAGTGTTGCTGTATACTAATCGTGTTGTTATTGTTGTTTAGTCACTCAGTTTTGTTGAACTCTTTGTGACCCCATGGACTATAGTTCTCCAGGCTCCTCTGTCCATGGAATTCTCCTGGCAAGAATCCTGGAGTGTGTTGCCATTTCCTCTTCCAGGAGATCTTCCCAACTCAGATATCAAGTCTGGGACTCCTGTAAGCCTCCTGCAGTGCAGTCAGATTCTTTACTGTTGAGCCCCTGGGCTCAGGGCATTAGTATATACATTAGGCCTGCATATACTAATGATATGCATACACCTTAAATAACAAGACAGTCTTTTTCTAACAACATTAATCCTAGCCATGAAATAACATGGGAAACAAAATTACCCAAAACTAGGTCAATCAATTGGAACACCTTGACTGTTCACTAGTTTGTCAGATAAACTGTAACTCAAACGAGGATGAAAATGCTCCAGGAAAGTCTATAGAAAGTAGGATTTCTTGGCAAATCTTGTTCTGCAACTGACATAGAGGATTCTTTCTTATTCTGGACTGTCTTATCCATCTCACAATCTGCTGCATGGTGATAAAACAACATACTAGAAGCTTGCATAGTAAAATTGAAAAAACTGACCAGTTAGTAATGGAGCACATAATATGCCCCAGATATTCTGCTATAATCTTTGCATACTCATCACAAAAAATCTTCACAACTGTTCTACAACGTAAGTACCATTTCATAGAAAAGTCTCATTCTGGAGGTATCAATATGCTTATGAATTATGGAAGGTGACACCATCAGTAAAAAGTAGCAGAGTCAGAACTTAACCCAGGCAGGTAGACTCCAAATTCAGAGATCTCTCTCCTGGGAGGTGGTTGGAGGGCTTTCAGAGTCCTATATGGATATTGGGAAACTTTCCCCATTGCAGAGGATGTAGAACATTTGCCAAATAGAACACTGTGTGACACATTTGTTAGGCATAACAGAGATGATTTTGCTGGGTCAAAATCTATCCTCCTGAACATTACTAATACATTGAATTTTGTTATGCAAATGAAAGAAAACAAAATTTATCAGCATGGCACTAGATCATCTGTTACTGAAGGGATTCATAAAATGTGAAGCAGGATTTTAAATACGATTGAGCCTTGTAGATGACAGGGGTGGAAGCGGTAACTCACATGCCCTAGAAAATCTATACACTATGTCTCTCTCTGTCTCAAAAACAAAGGAGAAATAACCCACCCATGGGCAGAAAGCTGAAACATTTTGAGCAGAAAGACGATTCAAAATCCTAGTTCTTTTGACACCATATAATATGATTTCTCCCAGGTGGCAATAGTGTTAAAGAAACCACCTGCCAATGAGGATTCATAAGAGATGTGGGTTCAATCCATGGGTTGGGAAGATCTCCTGGGGGAGGGCATGACAACCTACTCTAGTATTCTTGCTGCAAAATCCCATGAACAGAGACGCCTTGTGGGCTACAGTCCATGGGATCACAGAGAGTCAGACAAAACTGAACTGACTTAGTGTGCACACAAACTTAATGAGATTTTTAATGGAACAAAGCTTTCCCCATATTTAATTAACTGCAGAATCTGTAAAATAAAAATAAAGGTAACTATATTTACTGAAATTCAGTTCAGTTCAGTTCATTCACTCAGTCGTGTCCGACTCTTTGTGGCCACATGAACTGCAGCATGCCAGGCCTCCCTGTCCATCACCAACTCCCAGACTTTACCCAAACTCACATCCATTGACTCGGTGATGCCATCCAACCATCTCATGCTCTGTCATCCCTATTTCCTCCTGCCTTCAATCTTTCCCAGCATCAGGGTCTTTTCAAATGAGTCACCTCTTCCCATCAGGTGGCCAAAGTACTGGAGTTCCAACTTCAACATCAGTCCTACCAATAAACACCCAGGAATAATTTCCTTTAGGATGGACTAAAGGATCTCCTTGCAGTCCAAGGGACTCTCAAGAGTCTTCTCCAACACCACAGTTCAAAAGCCTCAATTCTTTGGCACTCAGCTTTCTTCACAGTCCAACTCTCACATCCATACATGACCACTGAAAAAACCATAGCCTTGACTGGACAGACCTTTGTTGACAAAGTAATGTCTCTCCTTTTTAATATGCTGTCTAGGTTGGGCATAACTTTCCTTCCAAGGATTAAGCGTCTTTTAATTTCACGGCTGCAGTCACCATCTGCAGTGATATTGGAGCCCCGCAAAATAAAGTCAGCCACTGTTTCCACTGCCTCCCATCTATTTGCCATAAACTGATGGGACCAGATGCCATTATCTTCATTTTCTGAATGTTGAGTTTTAAGCCAACATTTTCACTCTCCTCTTTCACTTTCATCAAGAGGCTCTTTAGTTCTTCTTCACTTTTGGCCATAAGGGTGGTGTCATCTGCATATCTGAGGTTATTGATATTTCTCCTGGCAATTTTGATTCCAGCTTGTGCTTTATCCAGCCCAGTGTTTCTCATGATGTACTTTGCATATAAGTTAAATAAACAGGGTGACATTATACAGCCTTGACATACTCCTTTCTCTATTTGGAACCAGTCTGTTGTTCCATGTCCAGTTCTAACTGTTGCCTCCTGACCTGCATATAGGTTTCTCAAGGGGCAGGTCAGGTGGTCTGGAATTCCCATCTCTTGAAGAATTTTCCACAGTTTATTGTGATTCACACAGTCAAAGGCTTTAGCATAGTCAATAAAACAGAAATAGAAGTTTTTCTGGAACTCTCTTGCTCTTTTGATGATCCAGTGCATATTGGCAATTTGATCTCTGGTTCCTCTGCCTTTTCTAAAACCATCTTGAACATCTGGAAGGTCATGGTTCACATATTGCTGAAGCCTGGTGTGGAGAATTTTGAGCATTACTTTACTAGCATGTGAGATGAGTACAATTGTGCGGTAGTTTGTGCATTCTTTGGCATTGGCTTTCTTGGGACTGGAATGAAAACTGAACTTTTCCAGTCCTGTGGCCACTGCTGAGTTTTCCAAATTTGCTGGCATATTGAGTGCAGCACTTTCACAGCATCATCTTTCAGGATTTGAAATAGCTCAACTGGAATTCCATCACCTCCACTAACTTTATTCGTAGTGATGCTTCCTAAGGCCCACTGACTTCACCTTCCAGGATGTCTGGCTCTAGATGAGTGATCACACCATCGTGATTATCCGGGTTGTGAAGATCTTTTTTGTACAGTTCTTTTGTGTATTCTTGCACCCTCTTCTTACTATCTTCTGATTCTATTAGATCCATACCATTTCTGTCCTTTATTGTGTCAATCTTTACATGTAATATTCCCTTGGTATCTCTAATTTTCTTGAAGAGATCTCTAGTCTTTCCCATTCTATTGTTTTCCTCTATTTCTTTGCATTGATCACTAAGGAAAGCTTTCTTATCTCTCCCTGCTATTCTTTGAAACTCTGCATTCAAATAGGTATTTCTTTCTTTTTCTCCTTAGCTTTTAGCTTATCTTCTTTTCACAGCTATCTGTAAGGCCTCCTCAGACAGCCATTTTGCTTTTTTACATTTCTTTTTCTTGGGGATGGTCTTGATCCCTGTCTCCTGCACAATGTCAGGAACCTCTGTCCATAGTTCATCTGCATATAAATGGACCATTATAATTCAAACTGATGTTGTTAAAGACTTAATTGTAATCCACGTGTTTATATTTTTCCAAAATAAATGTTTCAATTAACCTATCTTGATATATAGCCAAAGGGATCCAAAGATGGAGTGCATGCAATGTGACTGGTATCATCTGTCCTACGTTTTAGAATAAAGTGAAGTTTCCATCAATACAACCCTATTTATGGACAATAAATCATGTCTATATATGTATATCAATATACTTGAGAGGAAATGCATTAAATAAAAGTATTATTTTCATTCAGTTGGAAGACAAGCCAATCAGAAGTGTGATCATTTAATAATGCAATAAAAATTCTAAGTTTCAGATTTTAAAAACCTCAGACTTTCTATGCAGACTCCACAGTACACTAAGTGAATATGTAGTACATTTGATAATATCTTTGACACAGTATTGTTAGTGTATGCTACAGTTAGCTCTTCAAGAAACTGTTTCTTGCAACAGTGCATTTAATTACATTTTATTTCTACAAAAGGAAGATCCCCTGGAGAAGGAAATGGCAACCCACTCCAGTACTCTTGCCTGGAAAATCCCTTGGACTGAGAAGCCTGGTAGGCTACAGTCCATGGGGTCACACAGAGTCGGACACGACTGAGCGACTTTTCCTTCCCTTCCCTTCCCTTCCCTTCCCTTCCCTTCTGCAAAGACTGTCCAAATTCCTTCGTAACACACTTACCTAACATTTACTTGACAAAAGGAATGTAAGATAAAGACAAAAACAAAAAGCACTTAACAAAAATGTATAAAACAAAACTCAAGGCAATAGATGGCATCTGGAAGATGAAATTTCCCATGTCTGAGTTTATGATGAACCATGGGAGCCAGAGACTTCATTATAACATATCATAACAGGACTTAGAAAAATCTAGGTTAATATAATTTAATTGATCCCTTCAGTGAGAAGTCATGAATTTATGCTACAGTGTGCTTCATAGGTTTCATCCTATTTGAAACAAACCTCATTCCTTAGGCTGAACAAAAACTAGATTGTGAGAATTAAGTCAAAACCTAACACTGTGCTATAGTTAACATTTTGATCTACTAGGAAATGTTCAATTCTTTCTGAGCCACCCTATGAGGAAGGAGACTTGGGCCTGGAGAAAATGTATGGTTTTAGGATAAAGAATGTTAAATCTTTAAATTTTTAAAGAGATTTCTTGAATTAGGAAGCAATAGATCCTCTTCATGTCTACTTGTCCTTTACTTCCTGTAAAGATGACTTCAACTTCTGCTTAGAAGCTAAGAGCAGATATAGATACAGAAATGTCATAGAAATCATATCTCCTCCAATGTTCTCACTGAAATGAAGTTTATATCCTGGTTGCAAAAGCACAGGCTGCTAAAACTGCTACACGCAGAAATCTAAGATCTCTCTTTCTTCTGGATGCACAAAGACATGCTGTGTATATCCCTTTGATTCACATGAGTAACGGAAGAACTAAAAAGCTGGGAAAAAATCAGATTCAAAGACCATTGGATTATATTATTTTGGAATATGAGGGATGCAGTGAGATTTTTAGAACTAGTTATGTCATTAAAAACTGTTCTATATAACCTTTAAAATTTTCTCATGTCAAACTATACATAGTGAGTGAGATATGGTGCATGAACTCTGATTCTAAGGTAATTATACTACTTCCATAAGCTCTCCACAAAACCAGTGATGTTAAATGATACTTGCAGACATAAATACAAATAAGCACATATTGACAGATAATTCAAATTAGCTTCAAAATTCTTGAATTTTTAAATAATGTACATTATTTTCAATATTTAAAGGTAATAAATTCTCTTATATATGAAATGAACAGAAGAAAAAAGAAGCCAAAGTACACTTGGAAGGCTTATTTCAGATCCATTTTCCTCACTACACAGGATTAAATTTCCTTCCTAAAATTTAGATCCCTCTAAATTAAGAAAGGAGATTACAGCACACGTTGAACTGGATTCATCTTTAAAAGACATTTTATACGGCTAACTCCTTGCTCTGAAGAAAGAAGAAGTTAACACCATCCCTTCTCTACTTCTCAACGTAATTCAGTTATGTCACTATTGTTCAGCGTTAGAAAATGTCTGTTTTGGTCACTGAAGAGAATTTCAGTTGTTTACTCTTCATCTTATATTCAATGACTATGACGTTTACCATCTAACCACGATGTCACCACCCATCCACTGCTTATTTTAGTTCATCTTTATGTTGTCTAGCTTTAAAACACAAAGTAACTTAGGGTGCTTAATTGGGGAGCTGAACTGTGCTTATTTACCCTAAGGTGCAAGTTTGTGCGTGCTGGTCAATATTTCTAAAACCTTTGTATCTGAATTTTAAGATAATATAACCAGGCTTATCATTCTTGAAGCCCAACTTTTATTCTTACCTTCACCAACTTGGTAGACAGGTGTTTTACAGTGTTGACTATAGTTATGTAAAAATGGACAGAGAAGCCTGGAGGGCTGCAGTTCATGGGATCGTAAAGAGTCAGACACAAGTGAAGCGACTGGGCACAGCATAAAACTATTTCACTCTTTCATGTCTTAAAATTTGCATTTTCTCCTAGAAGTCAATAGAACTTGAATTGTTTTCAATTAAATTTTAAGAAGATAGTTTTGTTTCATCTAATAAATATTTTTATAAATATATTATTACAACAGAATAAGTTTCTGGTTCAAATACGATTTTTTGTCATTTTTTAAACATTGTGCTGTGGTTATTTTCATAGATGACAGAGATATTCCATTGATAAAGAATACTTTTTCTATGAGTTTTAGCTTTGATATGCTTAAGCTTTTTCATTTGCAGAGAAATAGTGTATTTGGTAGAAATTTTCCTAAGGGATTTAATTTTCTCTTAATCTTCATTAGAAAAGTAAATCTTTTTGCACTTAGAAACCTCTAAGAATTGAAACTTTAAAACATAATGCAATGCTAAACCAGTAGTATATTTTCAGCACAAGGGTATTTAAGTTAAATTAATTAAACAGTAAAGAGCAATCTTTTAAGCATTTCATAAATATTTAAGATGGAGTCTTAGGAGATGAGGGGTCAAACACAACACTTGTAATTTTCACAAGATTTACATGTGTTCACATGTGTATGTGTATACATACATATGGTATACTAACGGATTATACACTTAAAGCTTTTTGTTAAGTACTCAACTTTTGTCTCTCCTATTCTTGCCTCTCAAATGAGGAAGACATACTTAAATAACTGAGTAAGGAGATGAAGGACAAATGGTTTGGAAATAAGAATGAAAGCAAAAATTAAGAAATGATGTGAGGTTTACAATGATGATTACACAAAGAACTTTAGTAAAGATGAACAGAATAATGATGGCCTAAAGGATGGAGAAAAGCATTATTTGCAGGAAAAAAAAAAAAAAAACAGGAAAAGAATGTTAAAAGAAACAAAGGGTAGAATGAATTTCTGTCACTAAAAAAACTCAATTCGTATGGAAAAAAATAAATAGTAGATAAGGCCAGAAAGTTATGTTGCCAACAGGTAGGAAATGTTGATTTATGCTGCATAAGAATATGTTTTGCTTGAGAATTTTAGGAAGGGCTTCTTAGGTGGTGGCTCCGTGGGTAAAGAACCCACCTGCCAGTGCAGGAGACCAAGGAAACCTGGGTTCAGTCCCAGAGGTGGGAAGACCCCTGAAGAAGGAAAGGGCAACCCATTCCACTCTGGACAGAGGAACCTCATGGGCTACAGTCACTGGGATTGCAAAGAGTCAGACATGACTTAACAGCAACAACCTTAGTAATGATATTTTTTTCTCAAAAAGAAAAAAAAAATATATATATATATTTAATAAGCATTTAACATTCTTAAAGAAGGGCAAGGAAATATCTGCTAGATGGATAGGTAGATTGGTTAGAGGCTGATAGAGATAAAATACATAGATCATGTGTATGTGCTGCTGCTGCTGCTGCTGCTGCGTCACTTCAGTCGTGTCCGACTCTGTTTGACCCCATAGACGGCAGCCCACCAGGCTCCCCCGTCCCTGGGATTCTCCAGGCAAGAACACTGGAGTGGGTTGCCATATCCTTCTCCAATGCATGAAAGTGAAAAGTGAAAGGGAAGTCGCTCAGGTGTATGTGCATATCTTGATGCAATTTTCAAAGCCATTTTTGGGGAATGATTTCATCATTTTACAGAAAGAAGGAAATTTAAGCTCAAAGGAATATTCAAATGGAAATTTGAACCCTATCTTTTGACTTTAACACTTATTTTTCAATATTCAAAGTGGTAATAGGAATAAATCATTCATACAGTGTGTGTAACCTCAATTTGAAAGACATAACAAACGTTGAAAAATATCAAGGGTTGCCAGGGGAATCATTTAGGAAACTGCTTCTGTGTGACTTTATCAGGACTTATGATTTATCTTGTCATATCAGATATCTTATCAAGATATCTTGTGAAATCTTATATCAAGATTTTATGATGCTGGCAATGGGAAGCAAAAAAGACAGTGATGGTAATACAAGGTAACTTTAAATTATTTCTTGACTAGAAATTTATACATGATGTGACAATCACATTTAGTCATAGATCTGCTAAATGAATGAAAATGTTTTTTTTAATTCTTGCTTTCATTTCTTGAAATTTTATATCATTAGAATGTTGTTAATTTGGATATGAGCTACATATCTATACCTAAAACGGTTCCTATGGATGCTATGCAACACATAGTATCTGATGAAATCACCTCATCAGTGTGCATTAACTGTCATCCCAAACAGTAAAGTCCTGCAAGGGGACCTCTTGGGAGTTTAATTCCCAGCAGCAGTTTTTATGGGATCAACAATTTGTCCCAAAAGTCAGTTTGTTATTTTTATGTGTGCTGTTGTTCTGTGTTCAGTCGCTGAGTTGTTGTCTGACTCTTTGCAACCCCCTGGACTGTAGCCTGCCAGGCTCCTCTGTCCATGGAATTCTTCAGACAAGAATACTGGAGTGAGTTGCCATTTCCTCCTAGAGGGGATCTTCCTGACCCAGGAACTGAATCCATTTTCCCCGCACTACAGGTAAATTCTTTACCACTGTACCACCCACCACAAACAAATGTGGATCATACCCAGATCAGAAGATTAGTCTAACTGATTTGGCATCAATCAGTTTCAGGTGGAGCTATTTACTGAAATCTAAGAAGAGACATTTTTAAAGGATCGATATTTTAAAATGAGGTGAGAGAACAGAAAAAAAAAATGCAAAGTCTCTTGAAATTAAGAATGATAGCAAATAAAACTGAGAAGCAATCTTATAAGTGGAAATGGGTAGAAGAAATGATAAGAATAAAAAAAATCAGATCATCTTACCATTTAATAGAAGGCTTTCCCAGTGGTGCTGTAATTAAGAAAATGCCTGTAATGCATTTGACAACAGAGACTTGGGTTCAATCCCTAGGTCTGGAAGATACACTGGAGGAGGAAATGGCAACCTGCTCCAGTATTCTTTCCTGGAAATCCCATAGACAGAGAAACCTAGCAGGCTATGGTCCACAGGGTCACAAAAATTGGACATGAATGAACACATTTAATAGAGGAAAAAGTGCTAGGATTGATATGTAAATGCAGAAAGTACTTTAACATTTGTTAAGAACAGTTTAATGAATATTAGAACCCATTCAAGATTGGGAGCCACAGAAATTTGAAAGGCAGAGAGCCTATATTCATATTCTGTTGGAGAAGACTAGAATTTCCACCCACCCTACACATGTCCAGGTTACACTATGTTTAAAGGAACATGTCACGGCATCAGGCAGAGTTTTTTCAAAGGGACAAGGGAGACAATGCCAGAGTGGAGATGCCCAAGTCCTGCCCTTGGTCTGTCTTCAAGATCCCTTGTCTTTCTGTGAAAACTGGAGCTTCATGCATCTTATTAACATCTGTTAAACTTTCTTGTCTCTACTGGGTTTGCCAAAGTGGTCATATAATCAATTTAATGGTATTGACTATTTGTCAGCTAATGGAATCAACCAACTCAGTATCACCATCTGGTGATGTTCATGCATAGAGTTGTCTCTCTTGTATTGTTGGAAGAGAGTGTTTGCTATGGTCACTGCTTTCTCTTGGCAAAATTCTGTTAGCCTTTGCCCTGCTTCATTCTGTACTCCAAGGCCAAATTTGCCTGTTACTCCAGGTATCTCTTGACTTCCTACTATAGCATTCCTGTTCCCTATGGTGTAAAAGACATCTTTTTTTTGGGGGGGGAGCGGAGGGGTGTTAGTTCTAGAATGTCTTGTAGGTCTTCATAGAACTGTTGAACTTCAGCTTCTTCGGCATGAGTGGTTTGAACAGAGACATGGATTACTGCATTATTGAATTGTTTGCCTTGGAAGTGAACGGAGATCATTCTGTGATTTTGAAACTGCACCAAAGCACTGCATTTTGGATCCTTCTGTTGACTATGAGGGCTACTCCATTTTGCTTAAGGGGTTCTTATCCACAGTAATAGATATAATGGTCATCTGAATTAAATTCTCCCATTCTGGTCCATTTTAGCTCAGTGATTCTTAGTGTTGATGTTCACATTTACCGTCTCCTGTTTGACCACTTCCAATTTGCCTTGATTCATGGACCTAACATTCCAGGTTCCCATGCAATATTGTTCATTACAGTACCAGACTTTACCTTTCCCTCAAGACACATTTACAATTGGTCAACACGGAAATCAGATTGAAAATATTCTTTGCAGACAAAGATGGAGAAGCTCTATACAGTCAGCAAAACCAAGACTGGGAGTTGACTGTGGGTCAGAACTCCTTATTATAAAATTCAGACTTAAAGTAAGTAGGGAAAACCACTAGGCCATTCAGGTATGACCTAAATCAAATCTCACATGATTATACAGTGGAAGTGACAAATAGATTCAAGGGATTAGATCTCACAGACAGTGCCTTAAGATCTATGGATGGAGGTTCATAACATTGTAAAGGAGGCTGTGATCGAAACTATCCTCAAGAAAATAAATGCAAAAGGCAAAATGGTTGTCTCAGAGGCCTTACAATGAGCTGAAAAAAGAAGAGAAGCTAAAGGCAAAGGAGAAAAGGAAATATATATCCATCTGAATGCAGAGTTCCAAGGAATAGCAAGGAGAGATGAGAAGGCCTTCCTCAGTGATTAAAACAAAGAAATAGAGGTAAACAACAGAATGGGAAGGGCTAGAGATCTCTTCAAGAAAATCAGAGATACCAAGGGAACATTTCATGCAAAGATGGGCACAATGAAGGACAGAAAAGTTATGGACCTAACAGAAGCAGAAGATACTGAGAAGTGGCAACAATCCACAGAACTATATAAAAAAGATCTTATGACCCAGATAACAATGATGGTGTGATCACTCACCTAGAGCCAGACATCCTGCAGTGTGAAGTCAAGTGGGCTTTAGGAAGAATCACTATGAAAAGTTAGTGGTGGAATTCCAGCTGAGCTATTTCAAATCCTAAAATATGATGCTGTGAAATGGCTGCACTCCATACTCCAGCAAACTTGGATAATTCAGCAGTGACCACAGGACTGGAAAAGGTCAGTGTTCATTCCAGTTCCAAAGAAAGGCAATGCCAAAGAATGTTTAAACTACCACACAATTGTACTCAGTTCATACACTAGCAAAGTAATGCTCGAAATTCTCCAAGCCAGGCTTCGACAGTACATGGACTGTGAACTTCCAGATGTTCAAGCTGGATTTAGAAAAGGCAGAGGAACCAGAGATCAAATGCCATCATCCATTGGAGCATAGAAAAAGCAAGACAATTCCAGAAAAACTTATACGTCTACACTAAACCTTTCACTGTGTGGATCATAACAAACTGTGAAAATTTTTCCAAGAGATGGGAATATCAGACCACTTTACCAGCCTCCTGAGAAATTTGTATGCAGGTCAAGAAGCAACAGTTAAAACTGGACATGGAACAACAGACTGGTTCAAAATTAAGAAAGGAGTATATCAAGGCTGTATACTGTCACCGTGCTTGTTTAACTTATATGCACATTACATCATGCAAAATGCCAGGATGGATGAATCACAAGCTGGAATCAATATTCCTGGGAGAAACAGCAATAAAGTCAGATACACAGAAGATACCACCCTTATGGCATACAGTGAAGAGGAACAAGAGCCTCTTGATGAAAGTGAAAGAGGAGAGTGAAAACCTGGCTTAATATTCAACCTTCAAAAAATGAAGATCATACCATCTGATCCTGTAACTTCATGGCAAATAGATGAGGAAACAATGGAAACAGTGACAGACTTTATTTTCTTGGGCTCCAAATCATTGCAGATGGTGACTGAAGCTATAAAATTAAAAAGCACTTGCTACATTGAAGCAGAGCTATGAGAAACCTAAACAGCATATTAAAAGCAGAGACATTACTTTGCCAACAAAATTCCATATAGTCAAAGTAAAGTTTTTCCCAGTAATCATGTAAGAGTTGTACCATAAAAAGGCTGAGCACCAAAAAAATTAATACTTTTGACCTGTAGTGTTAGGATAGACTCTTGAGAGTCCCTTGGACTGTAAGAACACCAAACAAATAAATCCTAAAGGAAATCAGTCCTGAGTATCCATTGGAAGAACTGATGATGAAGCTGAAGCTCCAATACATTTGCCACCTGATGCAAAGAACTGGCTCATTGGAAAAGACCCTGATGCTGGGGAAGATTGAAGGCAGGAGGAGAAGGGGATGACAGAAGATGAGATGGTTGGATGGCATCACCGACTCAGTAGACATGAGTTTGAGCAAGCTCTGGGAGATGGTGAAGGACAGGGAAGCCTGGGATGTTGCAGTCCATGGTTTCACAAAATCAGACACAACTGAGCAACTGAACAGCAACAAAAAAAGAGGTCATGGGTAACCTGTCAGCCAGAGTTTATGAAAAGTCCTCAGCTCATTGTACCTGTCCACTGCCTATCCTAAATTTCAGACAACAATATAAACTTCCCATCACTTTCAATTCAACAAAGGGAGATGCTCAGACATCTGATGAGCATCACAACTTCTTAAAAATCACATTTTTTAAGAAACAAGTTGCTGCAGAGAACCGATATCACTGTGTTTTAAGTTTTAAAATGTATATAAGATGGTAGGCATTACAGCGCCAAGATTACTCATTTCCTACAAACACATACTATGAACACATTTTATCTGTTCTAGCTTCAAAACAGGTGTTGAATCTGAGTACTTTTCACTTCCTCTGGCATCTTAGTATAGACCACCACTGTCTTTTGTCTGTACCACATCAATAGCCTTCCAAACACTTTCCCTGCTTCCACTTCATCCCCATGTCCTGTTCTCCACACCAAAGGGATGCTTTAAAATACTCAACTGTAAATCAAACAATAGTGTTTGTTAGTTTTCAAAATAATGCAAAGTCCCTCAGGGCCAAAGCTTTTCTATCTGTCCACTGCTGTTGTCCTTTCCCCCAAGCATCACTTGGTCCCTACTGTCTCTGCCATGCATACCTGTTGTTGAATAGCCATGGTGGTACCCATGCACACATATGACAGTACTTAGTGAAGCCTAAATTAAATACTTTTGTGAAACAAATTAGTGTAGAGCTGGCAGGCTAACCAAAAGCGCTGCACTTCTTAAAAGGAGCCAAGAGTCTCATGAGAAAAGGAAAAAAAAAATGTTCCTTTTCCCTTAAATTTAAAGGATATTTAAAACATGAATTGACTCAGATCAAAGACGTTACCCAGGAACTATAATATTCTCTTTGGAATAAATCTTTATAAGCATGTAAAAAAGCAGAAGCAGTAATCTGATTTTAGTTCTATGACCTGTACCAGAAAGGGAGACATTGGAGTTGCGCATCTGTGATTGAAACAGCAATCAGAGGTCCCCTGGCCACCTCATCTTGGTGGTGGATTTGTGTGCTGCAGAACAACTAGCTGTATAAATAAAAGTGCTCTATACAGAAGGCACAGGGCAAGAAGAGATGACTCATCCGTGACTAAGCTTCTGGGCTTTCCAGGTAGCTCAGTGGTAGAGAATCCACCTGCAGTGCAGGAGACACAGAAGATGCGGGTTTGATCTCTGGGTCAGGAAGATCCCCTGAGTAGGAAATGACAATCTACTCCAGTATTTTTGCATGGAGAATTCCATGGACAGAGGAGCCTGGCAGGCTACAGTCCATGGGGTCCCAAAGATTCTGACACAACTTAGGGACTGGGTGCCACTGAGGCTAAGCTGCCAGGGAAGGGGGAGGAGGGGAAGACTTGTCTTCAACAGTTCAGTTTCAACAGAAGAGATGGTGGCTTTGTCTTCAAAGACCAGAAGTGGCAGCAGCAGCAAGCCTCTAGCTGTGTCACCCTGGACCACATTACTACCAATGGCACATGAACCCTTTTCCAGTTGCAGTGATGAAAATCTTAAGTAGAAACCTACAGGCTAGGGAATTCAGGATGGGGAACACATGTACACCCATGGCTGCTTCATGTCAATGTATGTCAGAAACCACTACAATATTGTAAATAATTAGCCTCCAATTAAATAAATTAATTAATTAAAAAAAATAACCTACACAGTCTAGAAGAAAATCATGTGTGTCTTGTTTAAATACCAGTGTAAGCATCTGTGGATCTGACTGTTGTAATTACTCCATACCTAGGGAATCCCCAACTTAGAAGGAGAGATGGAAAGGAAGAGGAGAGATTTGATCAGATCCTAGCAGATGCAGGCAGCATTCCATGTGCTGTGCTCTGGGATGCTGCCATGGATGGATGTTTATTTACCAACAGCGAAGTAAGATGCCCAAGATTTTAGATCACATTTCTTAAGGGTCATGCTTTTTAAAAATGTATTTATTCCTCACATACCTCTGACATCTCAACATTGAGGGTAAATTTTATTTATAATAAGAAACACAATAATAAATAAATGAGACACATAAATACATGATTTAAGTTCTATCTTATCTCTTCAAAATGAAACTCTATTTTAAATAGGCCATGCAATTCAAGACTCAAAGGATACTTATATAGCCATTTATGAGGAGATGCTTAGAAGAAATAGGATCATCATTCCATGAAATATTTCCAGAAGCATCAGTGTCATGAATTGATATATTTTTTGTATGTTTGAAACTATATGAAGCAAGCAGTATAGATCACACTACTGATGAAGCAGCTGCTTCAAAAACATGCTTTCCGGGTTGTTGTTGTTGTTGTTTTCCAATTCTTTTCTTGTTGTTGCTTAGTCACTAAGTCATGTCTGACTCTTTGAGACCTTATAGGCTGCACCTGCCAGGCTCGTCTGTCCATGGGATTTCCCATGCAAGAATACTGGAGTGGATTGACATTTTCTTTTCCAGGTGATCTTCCTGACTTAGGTATCAAACTTGTGTCTTCTACATTGGCAGACGGGTTCTTTACCACTGAGTCACTAGGGTAGCCCTTTGCCTATGTGACTAAAGATCTATTTATGACTATTCTTTTTACCAAATACAACATGTCCATCTTTCAATAAAAAGTTACAACACACATTAAATATGAAAAACACAGCTTGAAGAAACCAAATAAATATCAGAACCACAGAAAGGTATGGCAAGAACATTGAAATTTTCAGAGCAAGAATTTAAAAAAAAATACTCTGATTAATATGCTAAAGGATTTTGAATGGAAGAAGTAGACAATATGCAAGAACAGACGGACAATGTAAGTGGAGAGATGGAAAGTTTAAGAAAGAATAAAAAAGATGCTAGGAAACAAAAATGCTGTGATAGAAATGGAGAATCATTTTTATGGGCTCATCAGCAAAGTGTACATTACTCAGGGAAGATCCTCTGAGCCTGAGGAGATGCCAACAGAAACTTCCAAAACTAAGCAGCAGAGGTGACTGACTGAATAAAATACAGCAGAATAGCCAAGAACTGTGCAGTGACTGCAAAGTTATGACATGTATAAAAGGAATGCCAGAGAGAGAAGAAAGATGGAAAGGAACAGAAGCAATATTTGATGCCATAGTGATTGATGATTTCCCCAAATTAATGACACACCAAAGCACAGATCATGAACAACCTGTGCTTGAACTGTGCAGGCCCACTTACACACAGATTTTTTAATTTTTTTCTTCACAAAATATGTACTACAGAACTACATAACACATAGTTGGTTGAATCCAAGGAAGTGCAGCTGCTGATATGAAGGGCCTACCATGAAGTTATACAGGCACTTTTGACAAAGGGGTGGCATTTCAAAAATCTCTCTGTTCTTCAAAGATCAAGTCTACACATATGCTTGCATATACATATGTAAAAGTGAAATGAATTATAGCAATCTATAGGACAGAAAGGAAAAATTGGAAACTACTGTTGTTGTTGTTGTTATAAGATACTATGAAGTGGTAAAGTCTTGAAGAGACTAAGCAAACATCTGAACCCCAGAAAGGTATGGCAGGAATGTTGAAATTATCAGAGCAAGAATTCTTTGCAAGTGGTGTTTGAACTGTTGTGCTGAACAAGACTCTTGAAAGTGTCTTGGACTGCAAGAATATCAAGCCAGTCAATCCTCAATGAAATCAACCCTGATTATTCATTGGAAGGAGTGATGCTGAAGCTGAAGCTCCAAGATTCTGGCCACCTGATGCAAAGAGCTGACTCGTTGGAACAGACCCTGATGCTGAGAAAGACTGAGGGCAGGAGGGGAAAAGGGTGACAGGATGAGATGGTTGGATGGCATCACCAACTCAATGGACATGAGTTTCAGCAAACTCTGGGAAACAGTAAGGACAGTTAAGCCCAGTGTGCTGCAGTTCATGGGGTCACAAAGAGTCAGACACGACTTAGCAACTGAAGAACCAATAGTCTATAGTGGTGTATAATTTGGACTCAGATTAATTGTAAGTATATATTGCAAAATCAAAAAAGAAACCACTAAGAAACAAAAACACAAAGAAAGAGTAACTGATATATTAAGAAAGGAGAGAAAATGTCATCATACAAAATATTCAGTTAAAAGCACAAAATGCAGAAGAGTGGAAGTCAAAAACAGAAGCAAAGAGATACCACACGATCCAGCAGTTCAACTTCTATGTATTTTCCCAAGGAATGTGAAAACATTAATTTAAAAAAGACATATATACACCACACACAAAGTTCACTGCATCATTATTTAAACAACCAAGATACTAAAGCAACATAAGTGCTCATCAAGACATGGATAAATAAGATGTGGTATGTGTGTGCATATATATACACACACACAATGGAATAACTCTCAGCAATAAAAGTAATGAAATCTTGTCATTTGTGACAACATGGATGGACTTAGAGGGTAATATGTTAAAGTGAAATAAGTCAGACAGAGAAGAAAGACAAATATTGTATGATTTCATTTATATGTGGAATCTAAAAAAACAAAAACAAATGAACAAGTATGACAAAACAGAAACATAGCTATAAATACAGAGAACAAACGGGTGATTGCCAGAGGGGAGGAGCTGGGTGGAATGAGTGAAATAAGTGATGACAGCTTAGAGGCAAAGACTTCCAGTTACAAAATAAGTAAATTACAGGGATGAAATGTACATCTTAGGGAATATAGCCAGTAATTATGTAATATCTTTGGACAGATACAGATGGTAACTCAACTTAACATGGTGATAATTTGTCATGTACAGAAATAGTAAGTTACTTCATTGTATAACAGGAATTAACACAGTGGTATAGGTCACTTATGCTTCAAACAAACCAATGAAGTCATAGAAAAAGATCAGATTTGTGGCTGGCTACCAAGGCTGGGAGAAGGAGGATCAGATGAAAGTTGTCAAAAGATACTCACTTCCAGTTATGATATAAATATGTTCTATGGATTCAACACAAGTCATACACTGTTATATGTTATATGTATGTATGTACAAATATGAAAGCTGTTAACAGTAAATTTTAAGAGTTCTCATCACAAGGAAAAATATTTTTTCTTTTGCTTTGTATCTTTATAGAATGGTTGATGTTCACTAAACTTACTGTGACCATCACTTCATGATATAAATCAACTCATTATGTTATATATCTTAAAATTTATACAATCCTGTATGCCAATTGTGTCTCAATCAAATTGGAAGAAAAAAAGAAAATATAGAGCAGAAGTCAGTGAAAGTGAACACAGATACACAGTCATCAGGATGTCCTACACTAGGACTAGTGGGTCATCAGTAGTCCATCCAGACCATGGGATAGTATTTGATGCCTACAAGAAATGAGCTACTGCTAAGTTATGAAAAGATATAAAGGAAATTTAAATGCATGTTATTAAGTGAAAGAAGTGAATCTGAAGAGAATCTGTACTGTGTGATTCCAGCTACACTACTTCTGAAAAAAGCAAAACTATAAAGACAGTAAGATCAGTGGTTTCCAGGACCTGAGGGTCAGCAGCAATGAATCAGCAGAGCACAGATGACTTTTATGGCATTACATTATCAGGCAGATATTTTATGATACCATAATAGTGGATAGATGCATTATAAACCTATCCAAAAGCAAATATATTATAACACCAAGAGTGAACACCTATCATAAATTATGAACTTTATACATTTGTAACTATGTGAAAGTGTCAGTCCCTCAGTCGTGTCTGACTCTTTGTGATCCTATGGACTGTACACCTCAAGGCTCCACTGTCCATGAACTTCTCCAGACAAGAATACTGGAGTGGGTTGCCATATGTAGAACTCTGATTTGGAATGTTGATATATTGGGAGGTTGTTCAGAAGGGGATGGGAATACAAGGTATTTATGGAAACTGTACTTTCCAGTCAATTTTGCTGTAAATTGAAATCTCCTCTAAAATATAGTTTATTAATTTAAAAATAAACATAACATTGGGATAATATCATTATTCCATTAAGTTGTTATTTTAATGATTAAATAAAAAACCTATGTAATGTACACAGTGCAATGTTTAGCACCTAATAATCTCTGGAAAGATTATTATGTAAGAAAAGCTATGATAAACCCACACAGCATATTAAAAGGCAGAGACATCACTTTGCCAACAAAGGTCCATATAGTCAAACCATAGTGTTGTGTCTGGATGTGAGAGTTGGACAACAAAGAAGGCTGAACGCCGAAGAATTGATGTTTTTGAACTGTGGTGCTGGAGAAGACTGTTGAGAGCCCCTTGGACATCAAGGAGATCAAACCAGTAAATCCTAAAGAAAGTCAACCCTGAATATTCATTGGAAGAACTGATGCTGAAGCTGAATTTCCAATACTTTGATCACCTGAAGCAAAGAGCCAAATCATTGGAAAAGACTCTGATGTTGGGTAAGATTGAGGGCAGGAGAAGAAGGGGGCTACAGAGGATGAGATGGTTGGATGGCATTATCTCAATGGACATGAGTCAGAGCAAACTCTGGGATATCGTGAAGGTCAAGCGAAGTCTTTTGTGCTGCAGTTCATAGGGTCGCAAAGAGTCAGACATGACTGAGGGACTGAACAATAACAAATCTTTGAAACGTGAGCTATTTAGAATAAATATGCTTTCTTCATCTCTGTGAATATTTGGGGATATGTAGACAGTGATCATGCTGTTTAAACAAATATACAACCTTAAAACAAAGAATCTTAAGTTGGTTATTTTCATTCAAAATATTGAATTTATCCTAAATCATTAAATACATTAGGGAAAATTTAATTTAATGAATAGTCCCAAACTCATTTATTTAAGTCATAAAACACAATTCCTTGGCTTTATGCCATTGTTTTTCATTTCTTTCTCTTTTTTTTTAATCAGATAAACTTTTTAAAATCCATATCCCTGAAACTACCATAACATTGTTAATTGGTTATAACTCAATACAAAATAAAAAGTTCAAGGAATCTCCACACTGTTCTCCATAGTGGCTGTACTAGTTTGCATTCCTATCAACAGTGTAAGAGGGTTCCTTTATCTCCACACCCTCCCCAGCATTTATTGCTTGTAGACTTTTGGATCACAGCAATTTTGACTGGTGTGAAATGGTACCTCATTGTGGTCTTGATTTGCATTTCACTGATAATGAGTGATGTTGAACATCTTTTCATGTGTTTGTTAGCCATCCATATGTATGTCTTCTTTGGAGAAATGTTTATTTAGCTTTTTGGCCCATTTTTTGATTGGGTCATTTACTTTGCTGGAATTGAGCTGCATAAGTTGCTTGTATATTTTTGAGAGTAGTTGTTTGTCAGTTGCTTCATTTGCTATTATTTTCTCCCATTCAGAAGGCTGTCTTTGCACGTTGCTTATAGTTTCCTTTGTTTTGCAGAAGCTTTTAATTTTAATTAGATCCCATTTGTTTATTTTTGCTTTTATTTCCAGTATTCTAGGAGATGGGTCATAGAGGATCCTGCTGTGATTTATGTCGGAGAGTGTTTTGCCTATGTTCTCCTCTAGGAGTTTTATAGTTTCTGGTCTTATGTTTAGATCTTAATCCATTTTGAGTTTATTTTTGTGTATAGTGTTAGAAAGTGTTCTAGTTTCATTCTTTTACAAGTGGTTGACCAGTTTTCCCAGCACCACTTGTTAAAGAGATTGTCTTTAATCCATTGTATATTCTTGCCTCCTTTGTTGAAGATAAGGTGTCCATACGTGTGAGGATTTATTTCTGGGCTTTCTTTGTTCCATTGATCTATATTTCTGTCTTTGTTCCAGTACCATACTATCCTGATGACTGTGGCTTTGTAGTAGAGCCTGAAGTGAGGCAGGTTGATTTCTCCAGTTCCATTCTTCTTTCTCAAGATTGCTTTGGCAATTCGAGGTTTTTTGTATTTCCATACAAATTGTGAAATTATTCATTCTAGCTCTGTGAAAAATACCGCTGGTAGTTTGATAGGAATTGCATTGAATCTGTAGATTGCTTTGGATAGTATACTCATTTTCACTACACTGATTCTTCTGATCCATGAACATGGTATATTTCTCCATCTATTAGCGTCCTCTTTGATTTCTTTCACCAGTGTTTTATAGTTTTCTATATATAGGTCTTTAACTTCTTTAGGTAGATATATTCCTAAGTATTTTATTCTTTTCGTTGCAGTGGTGAATGGAATTGTTTCCTTAATTTCTTTTTCTACTTTCTCATTGTTAGTGTATAGGAATGCAACAGATTTCTGTGTGTTGATTTTATATCCTGAAACTTTACTATATTCATTGATTAGCTCTAGTAATTTTCTGGTGGAGTCTTTAGGGTTTTCTATGTAGAGGATCATGTCATCTGCAGACAGTGAGAGTTTTACTTCTTCTTTTCCAATTTGGATTCCTTTTATTTCTTTTTCTGCTCTAATTGCTGTGGCCAAAACTTCCAGAACTATGTTGAATAGTAGCAGTGAAAGAACTGCCTTATGACCCAGCAATCCCACTGCTGGGCATATACACCGAGGAAACCAGAATTGAAAGAGAAACGTGTACGCCAATGTTCATCGCAGCACTGTTTATAATAGCCAGGACATGGAAGCAACCTAGATGTCCATCAGCAGACAAATGGATAAGAAAGCTGTGGTACATATACACAATGGAGTATTACTCAGCCATTAAAAAGAATACATTTGAATCAGTTCTAATGAGGTGGATGAAACTGAAGCTGATTATACAGAGTGAAGTAAGCCAGAAAGAAAAACACCAATACAGTATACTAACACATATATATGGAATTTAGAAAGACGGTAATGATAACCCTGTATGCAAGACAGCAAAAGAGACCCAGATGTATAGAACGGACTTTTGGACTCAGAGGGAGAGGGAGAGGGTGGGATGATTTGGGAGAATGGCATTGAAACATGTATACTATCATGTAAGAAATGAATCACCAGTCTAGGTTCGATACAGGATACAGGATGCTTGGGGCTGGTGCACTGGGATGACCCAGAGAGATGATACCGGGAAGGAGGTGGGAGGGAGGTTCAGGATTGGGAACTCATGTACACCCGTGGCAGATTCATGTCAATGTATGGCAAAACCAATACAGTATTGTAAAGTAAAATTAAAAAAATAAATAAATAAAAATTTTAAAATTTGAAAATAGGAATTCTGATGAAAGAAAAAATAGCAGATAAACCAAAGCACAGAATTTATGTTCTCATTTTTGTCAATAATTAATTGATTATTAAAACTCCTCAAAAAGTTCAATCTTAACAGGATAATTTTTTTGTTAAGATTGTTGTTTAGTTGCTAAATTGTATCTGACTCTTTTTTTTTATTTAATTGAAGGTAATTACTTTACAGAATTTTGTTGTGTTCTGTCAATCATCAACATGAATCAGGGGCTTTTATATATATATATATATATATATATATATACATATATATATAATTTTACTTTACTTATTTTGTTTTTGGCTGTTTTTGGTCTTGGCTGCTGTGCAGGTTTTTTTTGAGTTGCGGAGAGCAGAGGCTAGTCTCTAGGTGTGGTACTTGGGCTTCTCACTATGATGGCTTCATTTGTTGCACAGCATGAGCTCTAGGGTGAGCACGCTTCAGTAGCTGCAGCACGAGGGCTCAGTAGTTGTGGTTCCCAGGGCCCCAGAGCCCAGGCTCAATAGTTGTGGCACATGGGCTTAGTTCCTCAGAGGTATGTGGGATCATCCCAGACCAGGGATTAAACCCATATATCCTACATTGGCAGGTTCTTTACCACTGAGCCACCACTTCTCCAGGTTTCTCAGGGACACTGTGAATAACAACTACTTACATTTGTATAGTACCTCATAGTCTACAAAGGAATTTATGTCTGTTTGACTCAGGACAACCTTAAGAGCTAAGTGAAGATGGTGTTAAGATTCACCCATCTTACGGATGATGTGTATTAGTTTGCTCGGACAGCTGTTGCAAAGTACAACACTCTGGGTAGCTTTGGCAAAGGTTAAGAAATACCCAAAATAAAACCAATTAGTGAACCACGAAAGTAAAAAAAAAAGAAAAAATCCATACCCCGAACTCTTTCTTCCTTCTTTTTGTATCACTGGAAATGTACCTAGTTCATTAATCAGGGTTAGTTCTGAAGAGAAGGACATGGTATAGTGTGGGCAGACTGTGGTTGGGATTAATAGGCTATTGCCAGGAAGGTAATACGAAACAGAACAATTCAAGTGACATTCTCTTTGCATCTGCTGAAAAGGGCTATAACTTTATAATAGGGTTCAGTTGAATTCAGTTGGTCAGTCATTTCTGACTCTATGCGACCCCATGGACTGCAGCATGCCAGGCCTCCCTGTCCATCACCAACTCCCGGAGCTTCGTCAAACTCATGTCCATCAAGTCGGTGATGCCATCAAACCATCTCAACCTCTGTTGGCCCCTTCTCCTTCCATCCTCAATCTTTTCAAATGATTCAGCACTTCACATCACATGGCCAAAGTGTTGGACTTTCAGTTTCAACATCAGTCCTTCTAATGAACACCTAGGACTGAATTCCTTTAAGATTGACTGGTTTGATCTCCTTGTAGTCCAAGGAACTCTCAACACTCTTCCCCAATACCACAGTACAAAAGGATCAATTCTTCAGGGCTCAGCTTTCTTTATAGTCCAACTCTCACATTCATACATGACTACTGGAAAAACCATAGCTTTGACTAGACAGACATTTGTTGGCAAAGTAATGTCTCTGCTTTGGAATATGCTGTCTAGGTTGGTCATAACTTATCTTCCAAGGAATAAGCATCTTTTAATTTCATGGCTGCAGTCACCATTTGCAGTGATTTTGGAGCCCCCCAAAATAGTCTGCACCGCTTCCACTATTCCCCATCTATTTGCCATGAAGTGATGGAACCAGTGCCATGATCTTAGTTTTCTGAATGTTGAGATTTAAGGCAAATTTTTCACTCTCCTCTTTCACTTTCATCAAGATGTTCTTTATTTCTTCTTCACCCTCTGCCATAAGGATGATGCTGTCTGGATATCTGAGATTATTGGTAATTCTCCCAGCAATCTTGATTCCAGCTTGTGCTTGATCCAGACTAGTATTTCTCGTGATATAACTTAAACTTTCTCTACATGTAACTTAAATAAGCATGGTGACAATATACAGCCTTGACATACTCCTTTTCCTATTTAGAAGTAGTCATCAAATGTACAGTTTTTCCATGTACAGTTGTTGTTCCATGTCCAGTTCTAACTGTTGCTTCCTGAGCTGCATACATGTTTCTCAAGGGGCAGGTCAGGTGGTCTGGTATTCCCATCTCTTTCAAAATTTTTGACATTTTATTGTGATCCACACAGTCAAAGTCTTTGGCATAGTCAATAAAGCAGAAATAGATGCTTGTTCTGGAACTCTCTTGCTCTTTTGATGACCCAGCGAGTGTTGGCAATGTGATCTCTGGTTTCTCTGCCTTTTCTAAAACCAGCTTGAACATCTGGAAGTTCACGGTTTACATACTGTTGAAGACTGGCTTGGAGAAATTTGAGCATTAGTTTACTAGCATGTGAGATGAGTGCAACTGTGCAGTAGTTTGAGCATTCTTTGGCATTGCCTTTCTTTGGGATCAGAATGAAAACTGACTTTTTCCAGTACTGTGACCACTGCTGAGTTTTCCAGATTTGCTAGCATATTGAGTGCAGCACTTTCACAGCATCATCTTTCAGGATTTGAAATAGCCCAACTGGAATTTGTTCATCTCCACTAGCTTTGTTCATAGTGATGCTTCCTAAGGCCCACTTGACCTAGCCTTCCAGGATGTCTGGCTCCAGGTGAATGATCACACCATTGTGATTATCTGGTTCATGAAGATCTTTTTTTGTACAGTTCTTCTGTGTATTCTTGCCATGTCTTCTTAATATCTTTTGCTTCTGTTAGGTCCATACCATTTCTGTCCTTTATTGTGCCCAACTTTGCAAGAAATTTTCCCTTGCTATCTCTAATTTTTTGGAAGAGATCTCTAATCTTTCCCATTCTATTGTTTTCCTCTATTTCTTTGAATTGATCACTGAGGAAGGCTATCTTATCTCTCCTTGCTATTCTTTAGAATCTGTATTCAAATGAGTATATCCTTCCTTTTCTCCTTTGCTTTTAGTTTCTCTTCTTTTCACAGCTATATGTAAGGCCTCCTCAGACAGCCATTTTGCTCTTTTGCATTTCCTTTCCTTGGGGGTGGTCTTGATCCCTGTCTCCTGAACTATGTCATGAACCTCCATCCATAGTTCATCAGGCACTCTGTCTATCAGATCTAGTCCCTTAAATCTATTTCTCACTTCCAGTGTATAATTATAAGGGATTTGATTTAGGTCATACCTGAATTGCCTAGTGGTTTTCCCTACTTTCTTCAATTTACATCTGAATTTCGCAATAAGGAGTTTGTAATCTGAGCCACAGTCAGCTCCTGGTCTTGTTTCTGCTGACTGTATAGAGTTTCTCCATCTTTGGCTGCAAAGATTATAATCAATCTGATTTCGGTATTGACCATCTGGTGATGTCCATGTGTAGAGTCTTTCTTGTGTTGTTGGAAGAGGGTGTTTGCTATGACAAGCGCATTTTCTTGGCAAAACTCTATTAGCCTTTGCCCTGCTTCATTCTGTATTCCAAGGCCAATAAGGGTACAAATAACTAAATGACTGAAATATAAATCTCATGAAGTCAAAGAACTCAATGTTTAGAATTTTACCCTTCATACTATATTTCACTTTACCAAGAGACTTATACTCCAGAAAAAAAAAAAAAAACAAAATCTTAAATTGTTGGAAAAATGGTAATGTGCAATATATATGTATCTATGCTACACAGAACAAAGAAAAAGAGTATATAGAAGCATATGTTTGAGAATAGGAATGGATTCATTTGAATTAATATCAGAAATTTTTTGTCTCAATGTAACTGGAAAGGTTGTCAGACTAATATTCTTCACATTATAAATAGCACATCAATTTAACTGACAATTGAGAATGATGTAAAAAAAGTATAGTATGCTATATGTTAGAGGATTGACACTTGAATTTAGCAAATTTAAACTAAGGATGACAGCATCATGTCCAGTTGAATTCTGAATTTATTTGTTGTTCAAAAAATGTTTCTGTTAAAAGATATTTATCTTATTTTCTGTTACAGAATTCTATGGTACATTAATCAACACATATTTTCAGTGGGGGAAATGAAGTGAAATAATTTTGTAATGAAAATAATGACTATTTCTTCACATTCAATTTCCACTAAGAATTGCAGGTAAAACTTTATTAGCAAATATTTAATTTCAATATTGAGGGTAACCCTCTGAGAAATAGTTAGCATTTCTGAGAGAGAACTGAGAATTAAAAATGTAATTTTTAAGATAAGTTCTGAGAAGGGTAAAAGGAGAAGTTCACGTTCTCATTTTTTTCACTTTAGAGCTTCTACACTTAAGGGCTACACTATACACTTTTACAATCACATATGCTTATCTTCTGGATCAATTGACAAAGGAGTTACTGGATATTCAGAGCATGGTGACAGGTGCTAGAAATTCATCAATGTTTTAATTTCATTGGACACCAGACAGTTTCTCTTTCATTCAAAAATATATTAGCAGATAACAAATATTTTTTCCTTAAGATATAGAAGATTGAATCAAATTCAAATTATATTTCAAAGGCTGAGTAAATATGAAGTGGTAAGAGATCTGCTTAAATAAATTCTAAGTCTTCTTAAAATTTCAAAATAAATATTGAAGAAATTTGAGTAAATAAAAATGAATCTGTTCTGCTGATAAAATATAATGAAAGCAGTAATTTTAAGTCTTTTAAAATACCTTTCTTATGGTTGTTCAAATGAGAAAAACTGGAGACGTTTTACAAAACATGTTTTGTTGAAAACAAGTTTAGTTTATAATAGACATCGCTTCAAACTCAAACTAAAATTAATCTTGTGTTGTTTCTAGCTTAAATATAGTCTTTTAAATAATTGCAAACCATTAGAATAATGGATGGTTTGTAAATAAAATAATTACAAGCCATCAAATAATAAGAAGAAACAATCAAAACTAAGGAAAACTAGGAGTAAATAAATTTATATTTGTTTGTTGTATTATTCTTTATCTCTAGAGAATCTTATGGTATAACATTACTGAACACACAGAATCCATTGACTAAGTTATAAATATTGTTTAAGTTGTCCTCATTAAATGATTAGCATTTCATGAATTCTCATTGATGACATATGAGTCTTAGTAGTGGATCTCATATTCTACTTTAGAAATCTCTATCCAACTCAAGTACTTAAAGTTTATCTCCATAACATGCAAATGATGCTTTGAAATGTAGCTGAGGTCAAAAAAGAAAAAAACAATAAGAAATTTTTATACTTAAATAGATCATAAAGTAAAATGTTTGCTAGAGTGAAATATCATAAAGCCTAAAAATCCCCCATGTCTTACAAAGAAAACATATCCTATTAAGTACTAAAATTCCAAGTGTTTCATGGCTTATTTTAATTTGCAGTTACAATCATCTATAAACCCAGCTTTTCAGTCTTCCATGAAGTTTTATAGTGCAAATTTCAAGAAATATCTAAAAATATTTAACAGCTTCTGTTATATCTTCTGTGAAATATTCCCTAATTGCAAATTAGGTGGTTAGTGGTTTGAAAGAGTTAATGTGCCTCTAAAACCCTTCTTATTATCTGGGAATAATTGTAAGCATTAGGTTCATTAGGCAACAATTTGATCCTCATCTACTTATACAGAGAATTCAAATTTATGCTTTCTCTCTTTTTATTCAACATTTGTTTTATTTCCTCTTCATCCTTTTTAAACTGGCTAGGATCAGTTCAGCCTACATTTTAGTACAGAATTCTCTTTTAGCATTAGCACTTCATGTATGCATGTGGTTTTCACCAAAGCCTTTTTGAAAATCTTTCTTGAATGACATATTTTCAATTAATATGTTTTGCTCCTTATCAGTGTTTTCACCAAATTGTTAAGGGAAATAAATCATACCTATAGCAATATACTCAGATATGCAGGTGCCACCACCCTAACTGCAGAAAGCAAAGAGGAACTAAAGAGCCTCTTGATTAAGGTGAAATCGGAGAGTGAAAAAGCTTGCTTAAAACTCAGCATTCAAGAAACGAAGATCATGGCATCTGGTTCCATTGCTTCATGACAAATAGATGGGGAAACAATGGAAACAGTGACAGACTTTATTTTCTTGGGCTCCAAAATCACTGTGGATGGTGACTGCAGCCATGAAATTTAAAGACGCTTGCTCCTTGGAAAAACAGTTATTACAAACCTAGACAGCATATTCAAAAGCAGAGACATCAATTGTCAACAAAGGTCTGTAGAGTCAAGGCTGTGGTTTTTCTAGTACTCATGTACAGATGTGAGAGTTGGACCATAAAGAAGGGTGAGCACCAGAGAACTGATGCTTTCAAACTATGGTGCTGGAAAATACTCTGGAGAGCCCCTTGGACAGTAAGGAGAAACAAATCAGTCAGTTCTAAAAGAAATCAACCCTGAATATTCATTAGAAGGATTGACGCTGAACCTGAAGCCCCAATAGTTTGGCCACCTGATGTGAAATGCCAACTCATTGGAAAAAGACCTTGATGCTTGGAAAGATTGAGGGCAGGAGGAGGGGGGGACAGAGGATGAGATAGTTGGATGGTATTATCTACTCAATGGACATGAGTTTGAGCAAACTCCAAGAGACAGTGAAGGACAGGGACGCCTGGTGTGCTGCAGTCCATGGAGTCTCAAGAGTTGTACATGACTGAGCAACCGAGCAATGCCTTATTTTTCTAATTTCTCTAACATGTCAATGATATTTTTGTAAAATAATAATCATAAAATTTAGAATCAAAGTAAGTAGAAAAGTCCAAATATAAACATAAATGTACAAAGGTGACTTGTAAATGGCCCAATATTAGGTACATCCTACACTTCACAGAATTAAATATGCCTTTTACACAACACTGTGAAGCGCTGTTTATTTAGATTATATTCTGGTTTAAGGGATGAACCAAAACAAGACTAATTTCTGATTTTTTATACTTTTATACATTGTGTATTATTTGTAAATAACTGTATATGAAGCAAATAAAGCTGAGGAATACTGAGACATACATATGGATATAAATATACTTAGCATACAGATTATTTCAGACAATATTATGACTGACCACACTGAATTTGCCTCATAGCCTTTCAGTTTTACCTACCTTATTCTTCTTTTTATTCCCCCAAAGTGCATTTGATTACCTTCTCTACTCAATTCGAATAGCAAAGCAGAAATTTTCTTGTAGAATTTTTAGCCCAGCTATACATTTATGTTTGCTCCTAAACATTTCTGAGGAGGAAGTTTTTATTGTTTACAAGTTAATGTTTGGATAAACTGATTATAAAGATGAAATCTAATATTTATTGCTAACATTTTCTTCTAGCAGATAATATTTTGCTGGAATGATATAAACATTGGAATCCAAGATATCTGGACTGAAACACATGCTGTACTATTTGCAAGAAGTTTTTTTGGTATCTGTGGATGTCTCTGCCATTGAACTCCATAGATAATTTGCTTAGGGTTAATTTAGATGGTGATTACTTAATAGCACGTTTGTTTAGTCTTTAAGTCATGTCCAACTCTTTTGTGACCCCTCCAGTCTCCTCTGTCCATGGGATTTCCCAAGCAAGAATACTGGAGTAGGTAGCCATTTCCTCCTCCGGGGGATCCTCCTCCAGGGGTTGAACTCTTGTCTCCTGCATTGGCAGGTGAATTCTTTCTCACTGAGGCACCAGGGAAGTCCTCTTGATGATATAGTTTCTAGCCATGGAACATAATCAGATAAGGATGATTATTAATAATGGAAAGGATTATAATAATGGAGTTGGAATCGATGATGATGCACTCTGCACTACAATTTATTAAATGGCAACCCACTCCAGTACCCTTGCCTGGAAAATCCCATGGACAGAGAAGCCTGGTAGGCTACAGTCCATGGGGTTGCAGTCAGACATGACCGAGTGACTTCACTTTCTTTATAAGTCAAAACACCTTAGTAAAAATATATGATCAAGTTTCTACCTTCCGTATTCTTAATGACTCCTGTGTAGAAATCCATGATCCCCCATTTACAGAGCCAAAATTAGTAAAAGAGCAAATAGCTGCTTTTAAAGAAGAAAAAAAAATTTCCTTAAAAATAAATGACAAGACAAATGATATATTTTGCGACATTAAAAAAAAAAAATGCCCATCCTTTACTAAGGAAAGTAGCGTTTAAGTTTTTCTTCTCCCTAATTTACAGAAAATGTCCTTCTCCCATGAAAAATAATTATGCAATCAGTATTTGAGATATATATATATATATATATATATATTCAGATACCCTCTGTGAAGCTGAACAGTGACTTTTTCTTCATGCCAAATCTCAAAAAAGAGTCTTCAGAGATTAAATTCTTTTGCTTTTGCTATAACATAAAAAATACTTTTACTATCACTTATATCTGGAAAGGTGACAGAAGAAAAGGAGAAGCAAAGGATTAAAATTAAGCTCACTCCTTTTCTGGAGTCCTGAAAGGTTCTCAGAGAAAATTAACTAAGATGGGTCTCAATGAAATAAATTAGTAAATGTGATACAGCCTGGCAGGCTACAGACCATGAGTTTGCAGAGTCGGACATAACTGAGTGAATAAGCACATATATATATATATATATATAAACATGATACAGATCCACCTTTTTGTTTTTATTATCAAAGAGAGTGAAATCAATTATTTCCATAAAGGAGAAGGTTAATGTTAGAACCTAGATATCCAATGCCACTAGCTTGTATGTGTAGCATTCATTGTATGTTCTGATCACCCTTTTTAAATGAATATCAGAGAAGGTATCCTCTAACATGCCAAGGTTTTGCCCTATACTTCAGGGACTACATTTCTGCTTTAAATAAGAACCAAGCAATTCCATTAAAATTCTATTCTTGCCAAAAGATTCTGATTAACATTTGACATCAATTTTGAGCTCTAGAGCATTTTAGTAGAGGTTACACAGGATTTAATATCTTGGAACATACACTGAAGTGTATTACCTAAGAAGGCACAGGGACCTTGCAGTAGAAAATCCTATTTTGAAATATTAATTTGATTTAGTGCCTTGGAAGCATTGCTAGAAAGGCTTTCTAATAAGAGAGCAAAGGAGAGGCAGATGAGATTAATTTGTTCTCTGACAATATTATTTAATTACTATCACTGAGCTGCCCAGTTTTCTAAATAACAATCAAATCTGTCTGTCTAATGGTAACTATCTGATATGATTGTAGTTTAGCAATATAACTAAAAATTAGAGAATACATTCTCACCAGTTTCTATAAAAACATATTACCCAATGCAGATTCTTGATACATTTTCTACTTATAGCTATTGTTCTAAATAAATAGAATTATTGTCAACAACAATTCACTGAGCTTATGTTCATTTTTATTGGCAAGAGATGCTGAATGACCTCAAAGAACAATTCTGGTCAAAAATAACTCTAAGGTTAATAAAATCCACAGAAATTGCTTCAGGTAATGAAACACTTGAGTTTCTACTCATTCAGTGCATATCAATTAATGTGATTCATCCCTTGCTATCAAATTTTTAAAATCTCTGAAGAATCAGAGACAATAAAAATTGGGATGAGAAACAAGATAATTGCTCTAGAAAAAAAATTAAAAACAAGAGAAGAATATAACTCATTAGAAAGGAAAACATTTTCATAATTAATTTACCATTTAAAAAAACTGTTTATATGGTAAAACATTAAAATGATAGAAAAAATATACTATAAAATATAAATCTGTGCTTTGTCTCTGCTAACCACCCACCTCCCTTCTCTGAAGGCAAATATATCTACTGGATGTTTTTATATCTGCAAATATTTATATTTCCAAACTCAAATGTTAGCAATATTATGTTATTAACACATGCATTGCTTTTAATTAATCTATCTTTTAAATCCTTTGATAACCAGATGTAAATAGTATCCTTATTTACCATTGTTTGCAAAACTGGATATCTCTAAGCAAAATAATTAATTTGCATATTATATATAAGATATACAGAAAGAACTGAAAATGAATAAAGACCTAAAAATAAGATCCCAAACTATAAAAAACTTGGAAAGAAATATAGAGAGGATATATCCTATCATTGGCTGTGGCAATGATTTCTTGGATATGACACAAAAAATGCAGGAAATGAAAATAAAAATAGACACATGAGATTATATTAAACTTAAAAAACTTTTGTGCACTTCTGTTTCTGGCCCAATAAGTAAGTACTTGAATATCATCACTTCATCATAACAATGCTAAAAAGCTGAATAAACTGGAAACTCTCATTTAATCTGTCAGATGTGAAGTCACAAAGTAAACTACTGAATCCCAAGATGGAGGGACAGATAGAACATGGAATCACATAAAATGTTCACTCAAAAACACAAAAGGGAGTAAAACAGCAACAAATAACAAATAGAAAAGAATAGAAAAGAGTAACAAATATGGCTGAGAGTAATTCAACTTCATTGATAGTTTCTTTAAATGTCAATCATCTAAACATGGCAATAAAAAAGATAGATTTTCAGAGTAGATCTATTATAAGAATCAACTACATGTGATCTACAAGAAAATCTCTATAGATAAGAAGACATATCTTGGTTAAAAGTGAAGGAATGGAGAAATGTATGTATTGGTAACAACCAACCTAAAGAGAGCAGCAGTAGCTATGCTGATATCATGAGTGCACTTTGGAGTAAGGAATGTAATCAGGGATAAATGGGGATTACATAAAGATAAAGGAGTCAATTGCCCAATTAGGTATTGTAATTCTTCATCCACATGTAACAGAGTATCAAATTACCTGAGACAAGACTGGAGAAAACTACAGAGAAAGAGATGGATATACTATTATAGTTAAAGACTTCAATACTTTTCTATCAGATATAGACAGGTCTAGCAGAAAGCTGAGCACCGAAGAATTCATGCTTTTGAACTGTGGTGTTGGAGAAGACTCTTGAGAGTCCCTTGGACTGTAAGGAGATCCAACCAGTCCATTCTGAAAGAGATCAGCCCTGGGATTTCTTTGGAAGGAATGATGCTAAAGCTGAAACTCCAGTACTTTGGCCACCTCATGCAAAGAGCTGACTTATTGGAAAAGACTCTGATGCTGGGAGGGATTGGGGGCAGGAGGAAAAGGCGATGACAGAGGATGAGATGGCTGGATGGCATCACTGACTCAATGGACCTGAGTCTGAGTGAACTCCGGGAGTTGGTGATGGACAAGGAGGCCTGGCGTGCTGCGATTCATGGGGTCGCAAAGAGTCAGACATGACTGAGCTACTGAGCTGAGCTGGGCTGAGCAGACCTTGAAATCTTCTATCAGAAATAGATAGATCTAGCAATCAGAAAAATTAGGGAGGCCATACTTGAATTCAACAGCACCATCAACCAACCAGATATAACTGACATCTGTAGACTATCCAGAAACACCAGGATGGCTATTTTTCTCAGCTCATGTGAAACATGCACCAAATTACACTGCTTTTTGGGGCAATAAAATAATGAGCCTGACAGTTTACCAGAACAAGACCAGTGGGGCAATGTGGAAATTGTGGTTCCAACTTCAGTGAAATCCTCACTGTCAACCAATACAAGCACCCACCCTCTGTGGATCAGTGCCTCTTTGCTAACAGAAAGAAAGCTGTGAGAAAAGGAAGTACAGACATTCTACCGTCTATCACAAAGAGTCATGGTCAGCAGGTTTCTACTTCAAACTCTTGGTTCCATGACCCATTGCGGACAATGTTGTTGTTTAATCACTAAGTCATGTCCAACTCTTTGCGACTCCATTGATTGCAGCACACCAGGCTCCTCTGTCAAAAATATTGTAGTTGGTTACCATTTCCTTCTGCAGGGGATCTTCCTGACCCATGTGTAGAACCCATGTCTCCTTTATTGGCAGGCAGATTCTTTACCACTGAGCCACCAAAGAAGCCTACTGGGGATATAGCACCCTTTATTAGCAATTGAACAAGAATGCCCTAAACCTACACAATAGGATTGAAGCTAAACATTCAAATGGACATTTCTCCATTGAATCAATACAAATGTTTCCAAGTAATAGGGTTATTGAGACAACTAGGGAAGTCCTTGGTTAAGCCAACTGTTATCTTTTTTTGCTCTAAAATATATCCTTTAAATCAAGGAAATATTCTGGCTTCCTTGGTGTGTATGCATGTTGATGTATGGCAAAACCAATACAATATTGTAAAGTACTTAACCTTCAGTTAAAATAAATAAATTTATATTTAAAAAATAAAAATAAATCAAGGAAATATTGAATATGGTATAATGTCACAGAAGTGCTGCTGAACATTACCATGAGATAGCATTTATAAGACTCTACTTTCAAAGATGTGTTCACATATAACTTCCTCAAATTTCCTTGTCTCTGAGTTTTCAATCTTATTCATTTTGTGTCATTGACAAGTTGGCCAAATTAAGTGCTTTTGGGTCAGTATAGATTCATATCTCTAGCTGCCTCTCCTTCATCTGATAGAAATAATGTGAAAAATTATCGCAGGTTTTGCTCCCTTGGTATGAAAATAAATGATGTGTCTGCCTTTTAGAAAGACATACCTTCATTATCATCATTCCCTGACCCTGAGTGAACCTGAAATTCAGCAGTGGTTATTACTGAACAATGTCCTGCCCTGAACAATCTGTTTCCCAGTCTACCTCCTTTCTTTGGAAAGAAAGAGCTTCTTTTATCAGTCAGGTATCTGGGTGGCCTTTTGGATTTCAAGATTCCTTAGCTCATTTACCCAAATAAGTTTGTTCCTGATGATTGGATACATTACAGACAAAAGTAGAAGGAAGCAACAGAGAAGGAGATGGTTGGATAGCATCACCAACTCAATGGACATGAGTTTGAGCAAACTCCTGGAGATAGTGAAGGACAGAGAAGCCTGGCATGCTAAAGGCAGCAGCAAAGAGGCAGACATGACTTAGTGATTGAACAAATCCAACCCAGATCTTAATTCCACTTCTATCATATCAGGGTTCTAATTTTGACACAACTGCACATTTAGTGTCTTTTGCAAAAATGAAATTTTTATAATTCACATTCTTTACTTTACTTTCAACAGAATCATCTTCTTGAGGTTCTCCTTTGAAGACGTGGGAGGAATTTCTTTAGAGATCATCTGCAAGCCCTCTGCATTTCAGAGCATGATTTAAGTTTACATTTAGCTGCACTGTACCTATCATATTCCTTCTGCAAAGCTTGAAATGTCATCAGCAAAAGCCCCAGCACATCTTGAGATCACAGCTTTTAAGGGAAGCAGAACTTGATACCTCATATTGTCACCTTCTACTTCTATCTTGTCTATGTTAAATACAAAATTGAAGTGAAATCACTCAGTCATGTCCAACTCTTTGAGACTCCATGGACTGTAGCCTACCAGCTCCTCTGTCCATGGGATTTTCCAGGCAAGAATAATGGAGTGGGTTGCCATGTCCTTCTCCAGGGCATCTTCCCAGCCCAGGGATTGAACCCAGGTCTCCTGCATTTTGGGCAGATGCTTTACCATCTGTGCCAACAGGGAAGCCCTATGTTAAATACAAATGAAAGTTTTAATAATATGCCACCACTGCCCACCACTGGTTTTCAACACCCTCTTATCAATCCTAATGGGCCAACCATCATCCTCCTATTGTCATACAACCCATTCCAAAGTCCCATACTAAAGTTTGTTTGTAATCCCGGACTCACCCTCTTGATGTATAATCCCCAGAATACAGAGTTCAAATCAAGTGTGTGCGTGCTGAGTCACTTGGCCATGTTTGACTCTTCTGTGACCCCATGGACAGTAGCCCACCAGACTTCTCTGTCCATGGGATTTCCCAGGCAAGAATACTGGAGAGAGTTCCATTTCCTACTCCAGGGGATCTTCCCAACCCAGGGATCAAACCTGAGTCCCTTGCACCTCCTGTACTGGTAGGCAGATTCTTTAATACTGTGCCACCTGGGAAGTTCAAGGCAGATATTTTAGGGCTAAGGTTGTGCTGCGTGAATTCTAGAGAAGTTGCAGTGAAGGAAAAAAGGAAGCAAAGGAGGGAAGAAGGAAGAGCAGACGGAAAAAAAAAAAAAGTTTATGAAGCTCCTCCCAGATTCTCTCTCTCTCTTTCTCTATCACATACAGCACACAACTCTCTCTCTCTCTCTCACACACACACACACACACACACACACACACACACACACACACAGAGCTGATTTCTACCTGCGGAAAGTTGAAATTTTGGTCTCCGTTCTTCACTCTATTCCCTTTGCTTTACAGCTTTGCAGTTTGCATTGATGGCAGAGTATGTTTTCTACCATACTGACTGTATGTTTGAATGTGTGTTTTCCTTGCATGGGATATTAACAGGCATGAAACCAGCAGACACACACGTGCTATGGGATGTTTCTGTGTGCTCAGCCTCTTCTCTCACATGTCCAACTTCTCTGGCCCCAAAGGGATGAGACCAATGTGAATGAGGCTAGGGTCCAACCTGGAGCTTAGAGTCTGATGCAGCTGAGGTCAGCTAGAGCACTAAAGCCAGGCTGCCCTGCATATGTATGCATGGAAATTAAATGTGGTTGTAAAGTGCTGAGTTTGAGGTAATTGGACACACAGCATCACTGTGGCAGCAGCTGACCACTGACATCTGAGGCCCTGTGGGGCATTTCCATCAAAGCAGTAGAAAGTATCCAATTCCAGACTATTTACTGGGAGAATATGGAGTTTATCTGCTTCTTCATGCTATCCCCCAAGTCCCACTGGGAAAATCTGTCTCAGAACTTCTGCTGTACCTGTACACACAGTTGTGTTAGCCAGGTCCTCAAAGCCCAATCTGCCAAAGCCAGCTTCTCCCCATCCTGTCCAGCATGGGCAGGGGCTGGGATTTCCAACCATGAGAACTCTGTGAGCACTCACTCCAGCCCCTCAGCCTGGATGCATGGCAACTGGCCAAGATCAAAGGAAGGTAAGTTACTCTGATATAATCTGAGATAATATTGATATATAAACCATGCATGGTGTGGATAAGTTTCAGTCACTGAAGACTGAAACTAAGAATGTGCAAATTTGCTATCTTTTGTAACATAACTTCTTCCTTCAAGGTAAATTATACAAAAAACCCAAAGGCAACTGAAATCATTGGAAGTTAAATCTAACATTAGCCCAACTGATTTTATGATTATATTTAACTTAGAAAACAAGCTTATGGTCACTAAAGTGGAAAGGTAGGGGAAGGATAAATTAGGAGTTTAGGATTAACATATACACACTACTATAATAAGATAGATAACCAACAAGGACCTACTGTATGGCACAGGGAACTCTATTCAGTATTCTGCAATAATCCATTTGGGAAAAGAATCTGAAAGAGAATAGACATATGTATGAAATCAAAGTGTTAGTCGCTCAGTCATCTCTGACTCTATGAGACCCCATGGAATGTAACCCACCAGTCTCCTCTGTCCATGGGATTTTTTCAGGCAAGAATACTGTAGTGGGTTGCCACTTCATCCTCCAGAGGTTCTTGCTGACCCAGGGATCAAACACCAGTCTCTTGGATTGCTGGCAAATTCTTTACCATCTGAGCCACCACGGAAATCCATATACATGTACATGTATAACAAAATCACTTTGCTACACGCCTGAAACTAACACAACTTTGTAAATCAAGTATACTCCAAAAAATAGTTAATGAAGAAAACAAAAATAATTTATCAGACTTTAGGTGTGATTCTGATTGTTCATTTCCATGGGAACAGTTTAAGAAATTACAAAAAAGTGCTCCATATATACACAGGCACATGTAATTTTCAACCGCACCTAATACACACATGCACACACACAGAGGAATGAAAGAGCAATGACATATGTGATTTTAGACATGATTGGAATTTACATTCAGACATACATACATATAGGGCTTCCCTGTTGGCTCAGCGGTAAAGAATCTGCCTGTCAGTGAAGTCACTGGTTCAATCCCTAGGTCAGGAAGATACCCTGGAGAGGGAAAGTGCAACCCACTCTAGTATTCTTGCCTGGAGAATTTCATGGACAGAGTAGTCTGGTGGACTGCAGCCTGGGCTGGGGTCCAGAAGAGTGGGGCATGACTTAAGCACAAAATAACAGTACATACAAAGGAAACAAAAGAAAGCTTTGATATTCTAATAGACAAAGAGCTTAGCTTGTCAAAGTCTCAAGGTCATGATGATACAATGAGAATAATACGATGCTTGTCATAAGAATGCTAGGACAATGTCTTCTCATGAGTACATTCCATCATGTAATAGAGAAAAGAAGATGAGAAAGTCCTCAATGGTCTCATAATGGAAGGGCTAGCAAACAACTATCTATTTACAATAAATAACACCAAAATGCTTTGGTATCTGACAGGTAAGGATATTATGACATAAAAAAGAAGGATAAAAAGAAGGAAAACCTAAGGATCTTGTGAACAGAAAAAAAAAATTGCAATAAAATTAAAATATGAAAGTACAGTGCTGGATAATGAAAGTGCTGGCACAGTGATATTGAAACAGTTTTAACTCCACCGGACTTGAAATATGTTTCTTAAGATATTACATTGCATACATATATTCCTCAAAATTTTAAGTAAGATACAGACACATCCACGCCCTGACAAACACAATTCTGACCCCTCTCACAGATAGTGCCCTTGTGAGAAATAGCAACAAGGATTCTTTCTTGCAGACTGGCTTAACTAATGAATGGAATTGAAAAAAAAAAAAAAGACAGATTAGTATTCAGTGTGTGGAATTTCAACCTGGAAGAGTAACTTATGATCATATATCCGAGTTCCTATTCTTTCCTTTATCTGCTAAAAATTATATTCAGCTTGATCTTGTCATCATACAGGACTGGGAAAGAAAGAATTAAGCTAATTATTTAATTCTAGTTATAATGTTTATCAACTGATGTTAAATTGCACTTCATCTACCAAGTTGCTATTTATTAATCAGTTGTGTATAGTGCAATATGATAGTTTTCCTGGAAAACAAATCTTGCTAAATATTAATTTATAATCTCAGGTTTTTCTCATTGGTTTTTCACTCAAGAACTTTGGACTTAATGACTTCAAATAAGTTTTCAGTAATTAAAATAAGAAAGATCATCAGGGAAAGACACGAATGGGAAAAAGTAAACTATAATTGTAACATATTACTTATATATTTAAAAAACATATTCTAAAAGAGCATTCAAGAAGACAAATCCTGAGTGGTGCATTAATATGTGAAATCTAAAAAGACAAAATGTAACGAAAACAAGCTCATACATGGAGAAGAGACTGGTAGTTTCAAAAGTGGGAGGTTAGGAATGAGCAAAATGGGTGGAGGGTGTCAAAAGATACAAACTTCCATTCATAAAATAAAGAGGTCATAGGGATGTAATGTATAGCACGCTGACTACAGTTTATAATATTGTACTGTATATTTGAAAGTTGTTTCAAGAGTTAGATCTTAAAAGTTATCATCACAAGGAAAATATTCTAACTATTTATGGTGATGGACACTGACAATGTGGATCATTTCACAACATATGCACATATCAAATCATTATGTTGTATACCTGAAACTGTCATACTACATGTCAGTTATATCCCAATTTTAATAAAAGTGTTCTGTATGAGATGATTTTTCTTTGTATCTTAGGTTTGCATTAGTTTAAAACACTTAGAAGATGGAAAATTTAGGATTTTGAATTAAATTGCCAATTCCCTTGGTACTTTTCATTTTGATATTCAGTTAATTTCATTTCAGGGACAAATGTGTTATGTATTTGCATGTTTGTCTGTTGGGGAGTGTGTGTAGATACGCTTTACTTTGAAATCATGAATATTTATGTCTTTGATCTGATTTTTGGCAGATGGTGTACTTCAGTCTCTTTTCACATAGAAGTTGACATTCAAGATGTGCAAATTATTTGGTCTCCCTCAGACTCAGTCCCTTATAAATACAATTTAAATATATTATTTGTTGAAGAACAATTTAGAGGTTTGCGGAGATAACAAAACAAAAAAGTGGTCACAGTCTAAAAGTTAATTTGTTATATCTATTTTTTTTTCTAGGACAATACACTGCAACAGATTATTTTCCATCTCTTTCTTACTCTTTTAGGGCTTATTTGGCGGGGCTGGCTCTTAGCTGCAACACATGGGGTTTCAGCCGATGCATGTGAACTCTTAGTTGTGGCATGTGGGCTCTAGTTTCCTGAGTAGGGATCAAACCAAACCCCCTGCATTGGGAGCATGGAGTCAGCCACTGGAATGCCAAGGAAGTCCCCCTCTTTTCCATTTTGACTTTCGGTTCATGGTATTAGAAAACCCAGCCTCTTTACATAACAAGAATGCAACCAAGAAATAGAAACACTAACAATATTATATTGCTGCACTGTTTATATATTCATAAATGCACTGTACTATTTCTGTGACTACTATCGGTTATTCTATAAACATCCTTCAACATGAATAGAATTATACTGTGAACATGTCCTTCCACTCTGAGGTGGTAATAGTTAGGAAAGAAAATAATTTTTTCAACATTTTTTGCACGTTTCATGATGTAGGAAATCAGGGCTCAAGTGTCTTCTAGCTATCAATTTTTGGCTGGTATTCAGAATGAAAATGAACAGAGCAAAGAGCTTTCAGGCAGCCAGTTACAGACTACAAATTCCATGGTCAATGGCTGACAATGTGTCTTTGTTATGACACACTGCATCAGAAAGTAGGAGAGATGTTTCAAAGCTGAACGCAGAATTAACATTTATTTATTTCTGAAAAGTTTTCAAAGTCAAGTTATTAGACTTAATTGGGAAAAATGCTTTCTAATGATTTTATGTTTTTTTTTTCCCCTGAAAGTCCATTTTTGAGAGCTTAATAATGAGCTATATCATTATTTATAAATAACCGCATGCCTTGCTTAATAAAAGTTATAATGCATTTCTTATTTAGTCATTTGCTGAAAAATGTAAAATTACATTTATATTTTTATTCTCCTGATTAAAAAGCAGAGACATTACTTTGCCAACAGAAGTCTGTCCAGTCAAAGCTATGGTTTTTCCAGTAATCATGTATGGATGTGAGAGTTGGACTATAAAGAAAGCTGAGTGCTGAAGAATTGATGCTGTTGAACTTTGATGTTGGAGAAGACTCTTGAGAGTCCTGTGGACTCCAAGGAGATCCATCCAGTCCATTCTAAAGGGATTCAGTCCTAAGTGTTCACTGGAAGGACTGATGTTGAAGCTGAAACTCTTAATATTTTGGGCACCTGATGTGAACAGCTGAATCATTTGAAAAGACCCTGATGCTGGGAAAGATTGAGGGCAGGAGGAGAAGGGGGCAACAGAGGATAAGATTATTAGATGTCATCACAAACTCAACGGAGATGAGTTTGGGTAGACTCTGGGAGTTGGTGAAGGACAGGAAGGTCTGGCGTGCTGTGGTTCATGGGGTCACAAAGAGTCGGACACCACTGAGCGACTGAACTGAATGGAACTGATTAAAAATCATGAGCTTATAATTTAAGGTAAATAGAGCATTTCTGAGGTATATATTTTGGGAATATAAAAATTTTATTTCTTTTTCCTTTCACATATTTTTGGGTACTAGAATTTATGTACTTAACTAAAACTTTCATAATGTGTTATTAGCAAACAGAAATGTTACACTAAAGCTGCAGGCTTCCATATCAGTTCAGTTCAGTCTCTCAGTCATGTGACTGAGTGAAAGGCCTCCTCAGAGAGCCATTTTGCTTTTCTGCATTTCTTATACTTGAAGATGGTTTGATTACTGCCTCCTGTACACTGTCATGAACCTCCATACATAGTTCTTCAGGCACTCTGTTTATCAGATCTAATCCCTTGAATCTATTTCTCATTTCCACTGTTTAAGGGGTTTGATTTAGGTCATACCTGAATGGTCTAGTGGTTTTCCCTACTTTCTTCAATTTAAGTCTGAATATGGCAATAAGGAGTTCATGATCTGAGCCGTAGTCAGCTCCTGATCTTGTTTTTGCTGACCGTATAGACCTTCTCTATCTTTGGCTACAAAGAATATTATGGATCTTATTTCAGTATTGACTGGTGATGTACATGTGTAGTCTTCTCTTGTATTGTTGGAAGAGTGTGTTTGCTATGACCAGTGCATTCTCTTGGCAAAACTCTATTAGCCTTTGCTCTGCTTCATTCTGTAATCCAAGGCCATATTTGCCTGTTACTCCAGGTATTTCTTGACTTCCTACTTTTGCATTCCATTCCTCTGTAATGAAAAGGACATCTTTTGGGGGCATTAGTTCTAGAACGTCTTGTAGGTCTTCATAGAATCACTCAACTTCAGCTGCTTCAGCATTACTGGTCAGGGCATAGACTTGGATTACTCCGATATTGAATGGTTTGCTTTGCAAATGAACAGAGATCATTCTATTGCTTTTGAGATCGCATCCAAGTACTGCATTTCAAACTCTTTTGCTGTCCATGATGGCTACTCCATTTCTTCTAAGGAATTCTTGCCCACAGTAGTAGATATAATGGTCATCTGAGTTAAATTCACCCATTCCAGTCCATTTTAGTGTGCTGTTTCCTAAAATGTCAAAGTTCACTTTTGCCATCTACTGTTTGACCACTTCCAATTTACCCTGATTCATGGACCTAACATTCCAGGCTCCTCTGCAATATTTCTGTTACAGCACTGGACTTTACTTTCATCATCAGTCACATCCACAACTGGGTGTCATTTTTGCTTTGGCTCTGTCTCTTCATTCTTTCTGGAGTTATTTATCCACTGATCTCTAGTAGCATATTGGGCCCCTACTGACCTGGGGAGTTCATCTTTTATTGTTCTATCTTTTTGCCTTTTCACACTGTTGATGGGGTTCTCAAGGCAAGAATACTGAAGTGGTTAGGCATTCCCTTCTCCATTGAATAACGTTTTGTCAAAACTCTCCACCATGGCCCGTCCATCTTGCGTGGCCCAAAAAGGCATGGCTTTTGGTTTCATTGAGTTAGACAAAGCTGTAGTCCATGTGATCAGATTGGTTATTTTTCTGTGATTGTGGTTTTCAGTGTGTCTGCCCTCTGAAGAAGGATAAGAAGCTTATGGACTCTTCTTGATAGGAGAGACTGTTTGAGGGGGAAACTGTAAACTGGCTTCCATATAGAAAACTTCATTTTTTACAACCATTGAACTTGACTTGATTCTCACATATTTCATATAGTGAAGCAGACACATAACTTTGAATTATCAGACTGAAGCCCCTTTATATTTTTATATTGGAAGGAAGATTTCAATCAATAAAGCCAGTTTTATAGAAAATATAAGTTCAGTTCAGTCGCTCAGTCTTTCCTGACTGTTGAGACTCCCTGGACAGCAGCACCCCATGCCTCCCTGTCCATCACTAACTTCCAGAACTAGCTCAAACTCATGTCCATCCAGTTGGTGATGCCATCTAAACATCTCATCCTCTGTTGTCCCTTCCTCCTCCTGCCTTCAATCTTTCACATCATGGTCTTTTCTAATGAATCAGTTCTTCATATCAGGTGGCCAAAATATTGGAGCATATATTCCTGGTGGCTGCAGCTAGCTCACTAAGCGCAGGCAGCTGCGGCCAGTGCACTAAGCACGGCCGAGAGGAGCTACCCTGTGTCAGAGGCCATGGGCAGTGGCCGGGAGGATCTACCCTGCATCCGAGGTCAGGGGTGATGGCCGAGAGGAGCCACCCCACGTCCGAGGCCAGGGACGGCCATTGAGAGGAGCTACCCTGCGTCTGAGGTCGGGGACAGTGGCCGGGAAGAGCAACCCCACGTCCAAGGAGTGGTGGCTGCACGGGCAGAGGAGGGCCTAGAGGAACCATTCCACATTGAAGGTCAGGAAGGGCGGTGGTGAAGAGATACCCCTCATCCAATGTAAGGAACAGCAGCTGCACTTTACAGGAGCAGCGGTGAAGAGATACCCCATGCACAAGGTAAGAGAAACCCAAGTAAGATGGTAGGTGTTGCAAGAGGGTATCAGAGGGCAAACACACTGAAACCATACTCAAAGAAAACTAGTCAGTCTAATCACACTAAGACCACAGCCTTGTCGAACTTAATGAAACTAGGCCATGCCCTCAGGGCAACCCAGGACGGGCGGGACATAGTGGAGAGGTCTGACAGAATGTGGTCGACTGGAGAAGGGAATGGCAAACCACTTCAGTATTCTTGCCTTGAGAACCCCATGAACAGTATGAATGGGCAAAATGATAAGATACTGAAAGAGGAACACCCCAGGTTAGTAGGTGACCAATATGCTACTGGAGATCAGTAGAGAAATAACTCCAGAAAGAATGAAGGGATGGAGCCAAAGCAAAAACAATACCCAGCTGTGGATGTGACTGGTGATAGAAGCAAGGTCCGATGCTATAAAGAGCAATATTGCATAGCAACGTGGAATGTCAGGTCCATGAATCAAGGCAAATTGGAAGTGGTCAAACAAGGGATGGCAGGAGTGAACGTCAACATTTTAAGAATCAGGGAACTAAAACGGACTGGAATGGGTGAATTTAACTCAGATGACCATTATATCTACTACTGCGGGCAGGAATCCCTTAGGAGAAATGGAGTAGCCATCATGGTCAACAAAAGAGTCCGAAATGCAGTACTTGGATGCAGTCTCAAAAATGACAAAATGAACTCTGTTCATCTCCAAGGCAAACCATTCAATATCATGGTAATCCAAGTCTATACCCCAACCAGTAATGCTGAAGAACTGAAGTTGAATGGTTCTGTGAAGACCTACAAGACCTTTTAGAACTAACAAACACACAAAAAAGATGTCCTTTTCATTATAGGGGACTGGAATGCAAAAGTTGGAAGTCAAGAAACACCTGGAGTAACAGGAAAATTTGCCCTTGGATTGCAGAGTGAAGCAGGGCAAATACTAATAGCGTTTTGCCAAGAAAATGCACTGGTTATAGCAAACACCCTCTTCCAACAACACAAGAGAAGACTCTACACATGGACATCACCAGATGGTCAACACCGAAATCAGATTGATTATATTCTTTGCAGCCAGAGATGGAGAAGCTCTATACAGTCAACAAAGACAAGACCAGGAGCTGACTGTGGCTCAGATCAGGAACTCCTTATTGCCAAATTCAGACTTAAATTGAAGAAAGTAGGGAAAACCGATAGACCATTCAGGTATGACCTAAATCAAGTCCCTTATGATCACACAGTGGAAGTGAGAAATAGATTTAAGGGACTAGATCAGATAGATAGAGTGCCTGATGTACCATGGAATGAGGTTCATGACATTGGAACCTCATTCTGGAGGCAGGGATCAAGACCATCCCCATGGAAAAGAAATGCAAAAAAGCAAAATGGCTGTCTGGGGAGGCCTTACAAATAGCTGTGAAAGAAGAGAAGCAAAAAGCAAAGGAGAAAAGGAAAGATATAAGCATCTGAATGCAGAGTTCCAAAGAATAGCAAGAAGAGATAAGAAAGCCTTCTTCAGTGATCAATGCAAAGAAATAGAGGAAAACAAAGAATGGGAAAGACTAGAGATCTCTTCAAGAAGATTAGAGATACCAAGGGAACATTTCACGCAAACATGGGCTTGATAAAGGACAGAAATGGTATGGACCTAACAAAAGCAGAAGATATTAAGAAAAAGTGGCAAGAACACAGAAGAACTGTACAAAAAAGATCTTCATTACCCAGATAATCACAATTGTGTGATCACTCATCTAGACCCAGACATCCTGGAATGTGAAGTCAAGTGGGCCTTAGAAAGCATCACTACGAACAAAGCTAGTGGAGGTGATGGCATTCCAGTTAAGCTGTTTAAAATCCTGAAAGATGATGCTGTGAAAGTGCTGCACTCAATACGCCAGCAAATTTGGAAAACTCAGCAGTGCCCACAGGACTGGAAAAGGTCAGTTTTCATTCCAATCCCAAAGAAAGGCAATGCCAAAGAATGCTCAAACTACCGCACAATGCACTCATTTCACATGTTAGTAAAGTAACGCTCAATATTCTCCAAGCTAGACTTCAGCAATGCGTGAACCATGAACTTCCTGATGTTCAAGCTAGTTTTAGAAACGGCAGAGGAACCAGAGATCAAATTGCCAACATCCGCTGGATCATGGAAAAACAAGAGAGTTCCAGAAAAAACATCTATTTCTGCTTTTTTGACTATGCCAATGCCTTTCACTGTGTGGATCACAATAAAGTGTGGAAAATTCTGAGAGAGATGGGAATACCAGATCACCTGACCTGTCTCTTCAGAAACCTGTATGCAGGTCAGGAAGCAACAGTTAGAAATGGACATGTCCAGTTGGAACCAACAGATTGGTTCCAAATATGAAAAGGAGTATGTCAAGGCTATATATTTTCACCCTGCTTATTTAACTTATATGCAGAGTAAATCATGAGAAACACTGGACTGGAAGAAACACAAGCAGGAATCAAGATGGCTGGGAGAAATATCAATTATCTCAGATATGCAAATGACACCACTCTTATGGCAGAAAGTGAAGAGGAGCTAAAAAGCCTCTGGATGAAAGTGAAAGGGGAGAGTGAAAAAGTTGGCTTAAAGCTCAACATTCAGAAAATGAAGATCATGGCATCTGGTCCCATCACTTCATGGCAAATGAATGGGGAAACAGTGGAAACAGTGTCAGACTTTATTTTTGGGGGCTCCAAAATCACTGCAGATAGTGACTGCAGACATGAAATTAAAAGACGCTTACTCCTTGGAAGTAAAGTTATAATCAACCTAGATAGCATATTCAAAAGCAGAGACATTACTTTGCCAACTAAGGTCCATCTACTCAAGGATATGGTTTTTCCAGTAGTCATATGGATGTGAGAGTTGGACTGTGAAGAAGGCTGAGCACCGAAGAATTGTTGTGTTTGAACTGTGGTGTTGGAGAAGACTCTTGAGAGTCCCTTGCACTGCAAGGAGATCCAACCATTCCCTTCTGAAGGAGATCAACTCTGTGATTTCTTTTAAAGGAATGATGCTGAAGCTGAAACTCCAGTACTTTGGCCACCTCATGCGAAGAGTTGACTCATTGGAAAAGACTCTGATGCTGGGAGGGATTGGGGGCAGGAGGAGAAGGGGACGACAGAGGATGAGCTGGCTGAATGACTTCACTGACTTGATGGAAGTAAATCTGAGTGAACTCCGGGTGTTGGTGATGGACAGGGAGGCCTGGCGTGGTGCGATTCATGGGGTTGCAAAGATTCGGACACGAATGAGCGACTGAACTGAACTGATAATAAGAACTCCTATTCCTGTTATATTCCTATATAATTTTTCTATATATTTATATATAAATTTTATATCATATATCTATATATTTCTATATATATTTATATATAAATATTTTTAAACTTTCTATATGATATTCCTATATAGTAGGAATTCTTATTCCTATATAATAGGAAGTGTTATATATTTATATTCCCATATAATAGGAATTCCTATATAAAATATATATTCCTATACAATATATTGCTCATTTAATTAAACTGCATTCAAACTGAACTATAAATTACGCATAGCATTAAAATTATTATAGCCTATCCAATTTTTCAAATGGGTAAAATGTAGACGGTTGTAAAATATAAATTGCTATTTAAAATCTTAGAAAATAACTTGAAGTGGTTTAATATTATTAACAGTCGATGGTGGTGGTGGTGGTGGTGGTTTAGTCACTCAGTCATGTCTGACGTTTTGTGACCACATGGCCTGTAGCCTTCCAGGCTCCTTTGTAGGTAGATTAGAAAGTTAGAGAAATCCTACCTGTCATAATTAATAAATATCTGTCATAATTTGGTTACTTTCTAAAATTATATCTCTGAATCAGTCCATTAAATTGACAAGTATTGACACATATATTGAATGGTTAACATTTCATGTTGCAGAAATTTCTAAATTACAGCTGACTGCTTAAAAGAGTCCAAAATTTTCTAGTCTTTTTACACTACAGAAATCCTCTGACAAACAGGCTTTCAGAAGCATAGGAAAAATATATGCATTTCCTCAAGCCAGTCTAGGTCATGAACTGTTAAAAAAAAATTATAACTGGAAGGCACAATCAGCACATCTTTGGCAAAGCATTCCTTAAATATGTGAATAGCGTGTATTTAGAGGCATTGTTAGCAAAACAAAAGCATCTGTACAAGTACTTATCCAAACAAGAATCTGAACATTTTAAAGAAATGCAGTGGATAAGCTGTAGATACTTTAAGATATTAGTAAATCATATGAAATGTGACCTATTAACTCAATAATAACCTGTAATTTTCTAGAATAAGAAAGTCATCTATTATATAATATAGTAAGTTTTTCTGCTAAATTCAAATCAACACTTGCTGGCAAACTGCTGCATTGTTGTGAAATGGTATTCTACTGTCCATTTGAAAAGCAAGAGAACTTGAAAAGGAAATTCTGATCTGGTCTGGGGTGCCAGAGAATGACCACTTAACTGAGTTCTCTGGATGCTCTATCCTGCAATATTTATAATATTTTTAAATATCCTGTCAGGATGGTCATCATCAAAAAATTTAGAAACAATAAATGCTGGAGAAGGTATGGAGAAAAGGGAACCCTCTTGCACTTGGTAGGAATGTGGACTGGTGCACCCACGATGGAAAGCAGAATGGAGATTGCTTGAAGAACTAGGAATAAAACTACCATATGACCCAGCAATCCCACTACTGGGCATATATTCTGAGAAAACCATAATTGAAAAGGACACAGGTACCTCAGTGTTCACTGCAGCACTATTTACAATAGCCAAGACATGGAAATAACCTAGATGTCTATAAAGAGATGGATAGATAAAGAAGTGTGGTACATATATAAAATGGAATATTACTCTGCCATGAAAAGATTGCATTTGAATCACTTCTAATGAGGTGGAAGAACCTAAAGCCTACTATACAGAGTGAAGTAAGTCAAAGAAAAACAAATATTGTATATTAATGCTTATGTATGGCATCTAAAAAGATGGTAGTAATGAACTTATTTGCCAGGCAGGAATAGAGACACAGATACAGAGAACAGATTTGTGAACACAGTGGGGAAGGAGTGGGTGGGATGATTTGAGAAAGTATCATTAACACACATAAATTACCATATGTGAAATAGACAGCCAGAGGGAATTTGCTGTATGATGCAGTGAGCTCAAAACCCAGTGTTGTGTGACAACCTAGAGGGGTGAGATGGGGTAGAAAGTGAGAAGGAGGTTCAAGGGGAAGGGATATATGTATATCTATGGCTGATTTGTGGTGACATATGACAGAAACCAAAACAATATTGTAAGCAATTCTCCTCCAATTAAAAATAAATTAATAAAAAGAAAGGGGCTTTTTTTTTGGGGGGGGGTGGATTCTGGGCTCTTCTACTATAACAATTTCACATAGCCTGTAAGTAACTCAGACCCAACAACTCCTAAGAAGGCCAAGTGAGTTCAAATAGAAAATGAGAAAGTTGAAAAGAGCAATAGCCAAGAAATGAGTAACCAGGCAAACAAACTTTGTGAGGGTCTGGCTTTAAGTGTACTGTGAAAAATATTAAATAACTAGTTATAAAACTAGTTGCTGGAAGGGAGCTCTAGATGGTCACAACCCTCAGTTAACATTAGATAATCCTCAGTTCAGTTCAGTTCAGTCGCTCAGTCGTGTCCGACTCTGCGACCCCATGAATCGCAGCACGCCAGGCCTCCCTGTCCATCATCAACTCCCAGAGTTCACTCAGACTCACGTCCATCGAGTCCATGATGCCATCCAGCCATCTTATCCTCTGTCATCCCCTTCTCCTCCTGCCCCCAATCCCTCCCAGCATCAGAGTCTTTTCTCCAATGAGTCAACTCTTCTAATGAGGTGGCCAAAGTACTGGAGTTTCAGCTTTAGCATCATTCCTTCCAAAGAAATCCCAGGGCTGATCTCCTTTAGGATGGGCTGGTTGGATCTCCTTGCAGTCCAAGGGACTCTCAAGAGTCTTCTCCAACACCACAGTTCAAACGCATCAATTCTTTGGCGCTCAGCCTTCTTCACAGTCCAACTCTCACATCCATGCATGACTAGTGGAAAAACCATAGCCTTGAGGATTAGAATTCAGGAAAACCCAGTTCTCAGGATCTTTTGACACTGTCACCCAAAGAGAACACACAGTTGTTAGGCAAATCTCTCAGGTGACAGCAACAAGAATCAACCTGCCAGCATATGACACATGCTAACTCTGCAAGCACTGTGTGTGCGTGGATCTACACATTCTTACTAGTGCTCTCAAACAAAATAAGACGAGGGGAAAACAGGGGCAAGTGTCAGGAAGTCCTGTTATTTTAGGCTATTGCTGCCTCAAATCATTGGATTTCCAAACATGTTGGATGTTATTCCTTCCACTATGAAAATTGGTAATAATTATGCTGACCTTCAAATTCTCTTAGTTTGTAAACAGCAAGTTTAGAAAACCTCAGATTGATGACACTGAATCTAAATAAAACAATCACCACACTCTGCAAATGTAACTGTAAAAAAAAGTATCCAAACCTGATTCTCATTTTATACCAAACTGGAGATAAAGCTCCCAAACCCACTTTGTATGGAATCCTGGAGACAACACCTCAAGAAGGGTTGAAGGGGATCAATACAATATTCACAACAGGCAGAACATGGAAGCTTCCTAAATGCCCTTCAAATGAGGAATGGATAAAGAAGATGTGATACACATATACAGTGGAATATTACTCAGCCACTTGTAACAACATAGATGGACCTAGAGATTATCATACTAAGTGAAGTCAGACAGAGAAGACAAATATCATGATGCTTTTATGTGGAATCTAAAAAAAAAAAAAGTTACAGATAAACTTATCTACAATATAGACAGAGTTGCAGATGTAGAAAGAAAACTTGCAGTTGCAGGGCAAAGGATTAAAAGGGAGGAAGGATAGACTAGGAGACTGGGATTGACATATACACACCAACCCTGGGATTTCTTTGGAAGGAATGATGCTAAAGTGGAAGCTCCAGTACTTTGGACACCTCATGTGAAGATTTGACTCATTGGAAAAGACTGATGCTGGGAGGGATTGGGGGCAGGAAGAGAAGGGGACGACCCAGGATGAGATGGCTGGATGGCATCACGGGCTCAATGGACGTGAGTCTGAGTGAACTCCGGGAGTTGGTGATGGACAGGGAGGCCTGGCGTGCTCCGATTCATGGGGTCGCAAAGAGTCGGACATGACTGAGCGAGTGAACTGAACTGAACTGAACTGATACATAATTAGTTTGCCAACAAAATTCCATATAGTCAAAGCTATGGTTTTACCAGTAGTCAAGTATGGATGTGAGAGTTGGGCCATAAAGACGGCTGAGCACTGAAGAATTGATACTTTTGAACTGTGGTGTTGGAAAAGACTCTTGAGAGTCTCTTGGACAGCAAAGAGATCAAACCAGTCAATCCTAAAAGTAATCAGTCCTGAATATACATTTGAAGGACTGATGCTGAAGCTGAAGCTCCAATACTTTGGCCACTTGATGTGAAGAACTGACCATTGGAAAAGACTGTGATGCTGGGAAAGACTGAAGGCGGGAGAGGAAGGGGATGACAGAGGATGAGATGGTTGGATGGCATCACTGAATCAATGGACATGAGTTTGAGAAAATTCTGGGAGTTGGTGATGGTCAGAGAAGCATGGCATGCTTCAGTCCATGGAGTTACAACGAGTTGGACATGACTGAGTGACTAAATTGAATTGATACATAAAATAGATAAGCAAGGACTATTGTACAGAACAGAAAACTTTACTCAATGCTCTGCAATTGCCTATATGGGAAAAGAATTTGAAAGAAGATTCTTGTGTGTGTGTGTGTGTGTATGAAAAGAATTTTAAAAAAGATACTTGTGTGTGTATATGTGTGTGTGTGTGGGTGTGGGTGTGGGTGTGTGTGTGTGATTCACTTTGCTATTTACCTGATGGCTCACGGCTCAGTGCATAAAGAATCTGCCTGGAATGCAGGAGACAAAGGAGATGCTGATTCAATCTCTAGGTTAGAATGATCCCCTGAAAGAGGAAATGGCAACCCACTCCAGTATTCCTTCCTGAAACCTCCCATGGACAGAGGAGCCTGGCGGGATACAGTCCATGGGGTCACAAAAGAGTTGGACACAACTGAAACTAACACAACATTATAAATCAACTATACTTCAATAAAAATAAAAGAAAATAATATCAGAGGTTGTAAAAGCTCTTTTCATCCATAGATTGTACACTCTGACACTTTATGGTGCTTATTGTATATTTGTATGCAAATTAACTTTGACTCATTCATAATTTCATGATATTTAAGGGCAGACTTAAGTCCAGTATAATTTACCTCATACTGTAGCTTTCATCGTGGTCGACAAAACTGAGACAGCATTTGATTGTATATGTATAAATGTTGCTTTAAAAAGGTATTATTTAGTGATCTGAGCAAACTTGACAATGGCTGTTGAATGGTTCATTACAAACAAAAGCGGGGATATTTTTGATTCTCCAAACATTAGTATCAACTTTCTATTTAGTTGAGTCAGTGTTATGATGAATATAAGTAATTTTCAGAATATCATATTGCCAAGATGGTTTAACAGACTTCCCAGGTGCTCATGGTACAGAATCCATTTGCCAAAGCAGGAGACACAAAGAGATGTGGGTCTGATCTCTGAGTCAGAAAGATCTCCTGGAGGAGAAAATGCCAACCCACTCCAGCGGATTTTTGACTGAAAAATCCCATGGACAGAGGAGCCTGGCAGGCTAGTGTCTGTGGGGTTGCAAAATTTGGACAAAACTGAGCACAGCACAGCACAAGATAGTTAAGAATGAACGAATCAGAATCCCTGCCAATGAATATAAACCTCTCTATAATACTTGTCAGAAAACTGCTAATCCCAGCTCGTCTCCTAATTCTCTCAGTGACTTTATTAAAGTCTCTGTACTGTCTCAATTTTAATTTCCTCACATGTAATTGGTGGTGGTGTGATCTAATATTTCAAGATTCTATGATTCAGTAACCTTTGCTTTGCTCACCTCTGCCACTCAGCACAAAAAAACTAAATTTAGTAATTATAGAGAATATGAACAGATAGCAAAGTAGAGATTGAATTTCTTGATGTTATTTCAAGGTTAATTTGTAACCTCCAAGGAGTAGGCATACAAGCAGTACAAAATTGTCTTTTTCTTTTTCCACTTTTCTTTACTGCTTATTTTACTGATTCAATATATCCTGATTAAAAAAAAATGGGCATTTCTCAAAATTTCTTTATTCTACTTTAACTTCCGTTACTAAATAAAATGTTTGCATCTTGCAAAAGGAAAGAATATGTAAATACTCATCCATTGTTTTATTTTTAGTTGATATGCAAAGCAATATTGTAGTTTAGAGTATAAGTCAAAGTAATTTGTTGATCAATTTAAACATATTATATGGTGTATGTTTTTCTTCAACAAGGGCAATTTGGGGAAACACTGGGGATTCAGTTTGATTCAGCATTTCTTTTAGGTTCTATAAAATTTAACCTATCATACAGAATTTTAAAATTCAAATTAATATTTAATATAAACTGTAATATATTCATATAGAACTAAACATAAACTTCACAAGATTCTAAAAACTAAAATAAATATTAAAAATAATAACACTGATATCTGAATTTGGTTATTCAGTTAAGTGGTGCCTCAGTCTTTGTGACCCCACGGACTGCAGCACGCAAGGTCTCTCCATCCTCCCTATCTCCTGGAGTTTGTTTGAATTCCTGTCCTTTGAGTCACTGATGTCAACCAACCATCTCATCCTCTGTTGCCCCTTTCTTCTTTTGCCTTCAATCTTTCCGCCCAACAGAATCTTTTCCAATGAGTCAACTTTTCACATCAGAAGGCCAAAGTATTTGAGGTTCAGCATCAGTTTTTCCAGTGGGTATTCAGGGTTAATTTCCTTGAAGTTCAGTTCAGTAGCTCAGTCATGTCCAACTCTTTGTGACACCATGGACTGCAGCATACCAGGCTTCCCTGTCTATCACCAACCCCCAGAGCTTGCTCAAACTCATGTCCATTAAATGGTGATGCCATCCAACCATTTCATCCACTGTCATTGCCTTCTCCTCTTGCCTGCAATCTTTGGGTCTTTCTTTCCAATGAGTATTCAGGACAGATTTCCTTTATGATTGGCTAGTTTGATCTCCTTGCAGTCCAAGGTACCCTCAAGAGTTTTCTCAAACACCACAACTCAAAAGCATCAATACTTCAGGGCTCAGCTTTCTTTATAGTCCAACTCTCACATTCATACATGACTACTGGAAAAACCATAGCTTTAACTACATGGACCTTTGTTGGCAAAGTGATGTCTCTGCTTTTTAATATGTTGTCTAGGTTTCTCATAACTTTTCTTCCAAGGTGCAAACATCTATTAATTTCATGGCTGGAGTCACCATTTGCAGTGATTTTGGAGCCCCCCAAAATTAAGTCTCTCACTTTTTCCATTGTTTCCTCATCTATTTGCCATGAAGTTATGGGACCAGACACCATGACCCTCATTTTTTGAACGTTGAGTTTTAAGCCAGCTTTTTCATTCTGTTCTTTCACTTTCATCAAGAGGCTCTTTAGTTCCTCTTTTCTTTCTGCCATATGGGTAGTGCCATCGGTATATGTGAGGCTACTGATATTTCTCCTGGCAATCTTGATTCCAGCTTTTGCTTCATCCAGCCTGGAATTTCAGACAATGCACCCTGCACATTATTTAAATAAGCAGGGTGAGAATATGCATCATTGACATGCTCCTTTCCCAATTTTGAACTACTCCATTTTTCTGTGTGTGGTTTGAACTATTTCTTCTTGACTTGCATACAGATTTCTGAGGAGGCAGGTAAGATGCTCTGGTATTCCTATCTCTTGAAGAAGTTTCCACCGTTTTTTTGTGATTCACATAGTCAAAGGATTTAGCATAGTCAATGAAGCATAAGTAGATGTTTTTCTGGAAATCTACTGCTTTTCCTATGATCCAACAGATGTTGCCAATTTGACCTCTCATTCCTCTGTCTTTTCTAAATAAAGCTTGAACATCTGAAAGTTCTCGGTTCACATATGGCTGAAGCCTAGCTTGGAGATTTTTGAGCATTACTTTGCTAGCATGAAGCTGAGACTCCAGTACTTTGGCCACCTCATGTGAAGAGTTGACTCATTGAACAGACTCTGGTACTGGGAGTGATTGGAGGCAGGAGGAGAAGGGGATGACAGAGGATGAGATGGCTGGATGGCATCACTGACTTGATGGACATAAGTCTGAGTGAACTACGGGAGTTGATGATGGACAAGGAGGCATGCCGTGCTGCGATTCACGGGGTCGCAAAGAGTCAGACACCACTGAGTGACTGAACTAAACTGAACTTGCTAGCATGTGAGATGAGTGCAATGGTTTGGTAGTTGGAACATTCTTTAGCATTGCTTTTTCTGGGATTGGAATGAAAACTGAGCTTCTCCAGTCCTGTGGCCAGTGCCGAGTTTTCCAAATGTGCTGGCATATTGAGTGCAGCACTTTCACAGCATCATCTTTTAGGTTTTGAAATAGCTCAACTGGAATTCCATCACCTCCACTAGCTTTGTTCATAGTGATGCTTCCCAAGGCCCATTTGACTTCACATTCCAGAATGTCTGGCTCTAGGTGATCATTGTGATTATCTGGGTCTTGAAGATCTTTTTTGTATAGTTCTTCTGTATATTTTTGCCATGTTTTTTAAATATCGTCTGTTTCTATTAGGCCCATATCATTCTGTCCTTTCCTATGTCCATCTTTGCATGAAATATTCCCTTGGTATCACTGATTTTCTTGAAGAGATCTCTAGTCTTTCCCATTCTATTGTTTTCCTGTATTTCTTTGTGTTAATCACTGAGGAAGGCTGTCTTATCTCTCCTTGCTATTCTTTGCAACACTGCATTCGACAGATGTATCTTTCCTTTTCTCCTTTCCTTTAGCGTTTCTTCTTTTCCCAGCTATTTGTAAAGCCTCCTCAGGCAGCCATTTTCCATTTTTGATTTCTTTTTTTGAGGGGAATGATTTTGATCACAGCTTCCTGTACAATGTTTCTAACCTCCACTGATAAACTCAGGCACTCTGTCTATCAAATCTAATCCCTTGAATTTATCTGTCACTTCCCCTATATAATCGTTAAGTGATTTGATTTAGGTCATACCTGAATCAGTTCAGTTCAGTTCAGTCGCTCAGTCATGTCTGACTCTTTGTGACCCCATGAATGCAGCACGCCAGGCCTCCCTGTTGATCACCGACTCCCGGAGTTCACTCAGACTCACATCCATTGAGTTGGTGATGCCATCCAGCCATCTCATCCTCTGTTGTCCCCTTCTCCTCCTGCCCTCAATCCCTCCCAGCATCAGAGCCTTTTCCAATGAATCAACTCTTCTCATGAGGTGGCCAAAGTGCTGGAGTTTCAGCTTTAGCCTCATTCCTTCTAAAGAACACGCAGGAATGATCTCCTTTAAATGGACTGGTTGGAGCTCCTTGCAGTCCAAGGGACTCTCAAGAGTCTTCTCCAACACCAAAGTTCAAAAGCACCAATTTTTCAGTGCTCAGCTTTCTTCACAGTCCAACTCTCACATCCATACATGATTACTGGAAAAACCATAGCCTTGATTAGATGGACCTTTGTTGGCAAAGTAATGTATCTGCTTTTTAATATGCTATCATACCTGAATAGTCCAGTGGTTTTCCCTACTTTCTTCAAGTCTGAATTTTACAATAAGGGTTTTTATTTCCTTTAGTATTGACTGGTTTAATCTCTGCAGTCCTAGGGACTCTCAAGAGTCTTCTCCAGCACCACAATTTGAAAGCCTCGATTCTTTATTGTCCAGCCTTCCTTATGGTCCAGCTTCAGCATCCATATATACATGTTCATGCATGTTCAGTTGTGTCTAACTATTCACTGCTCCATGAACTTGCAGACTTCCAGGCTTCTCTGTCCATGGGATTCTCGAAGCAAGAATACTGGAGTGAGTTGCCATTTCTGCCTTCAGGGGATCTTCCTGACCCAAGAATTGAATCAGCTTCTTTTGTGTCTCCTACATTAACAAGGTCAATTCTTTACCACTGCAGTACCTGGGAAGCCCATATCTATCATGACTACTGGAAAAACCGTAGCTTTGACTATATGGACTTATGTCAGTGAAGTGATGTCTTTACTTTTTGATATGGTGTCTAGGTCTGTCATACCTTTCCTTCCAAGGAACAAGTGTCTTTTAATTTCATGGTTACAGCCACCATCTGCAGTGATTTTGGAGCCCAAGAAAATAAAATCTATCACCAGTTCCACTTTTTCTCCTTCTATTTGCCATAAAGTGATGGAAACAGATGTCATGATCTTAGTTTTTTTCAGTGTTGAGTCCTCTCTAACAAGATGCTCAACATTGCTCAATATTAAAGAAATTCAAATCAAAACTACAATGAGGTGTCATCTCACAGTAGTTAGAATGTCCATCAGCAAGTTTACAAACAATAAATGCTGGAGAGGTTGTGGAGAAAAGGGAACCCTCTTACATTGTTGATGGGAATGCAAATTGATCCAGTCAATATGGAGAACAGTATGGAGATTCATTAAAACACCAGGAATAAAACTACCATATGACCCAGCAACCCGACTACTGGGCACACAACCTGAGGAAACCATAATTGAAAAAGACACATGTACCTCAATTTTCATTGCATATTTCACATGTACCTCAATTTTCCTTGTTGCAGTGCAATTTACAATAGCTAGGATATGGAGGCTACCTAGGTGTTCACAGACAGATGAATGGATAAGGAAGCTGTGCCTCATATTCACAATGCAATATTACTCATCTGTCCAAAGGAATGCATTTGAGTCAGTTCTAATGAGATGGATGAACCTAAAGTCTATTATAAGTGAAGTAAGTCAGAGAGAGAAAAACAATATTGTGTATTAACACACATATATGGAATCTAGAAAGATGGTACTGCGGAGCCTACTTGCAGAGCACCAAAGGAGACACAGACACAAAGATCAGACTTTTGGACTCAATAGGGCAAAAGACAGGGTGGGATGATTTGAGAGGACAGCATTCAAACATTTATTACCATATGTGAAATAGATAACCAGTGAGAGTTTGCTGTATGTTGCAGGGAGCCCAAAACCAGTGCTCTGTGACAACCTAGAGGGGTGGGACACGGAGGGAGGTGGGAGGGAGGTCCAAGGGAGACGGGACATAGATATAGGTGTTACTGATCTGTGTGGACGTATGGCTGAAATGATCTCAATATTGTAAAGTAATTATCATCTAATTAACAAAATGAATGCAATAAAACATGTTTGAAGTTAGATAAAACTGTAGAAAGGAGGGATAATAAGTTTTTCCTTCAAACTTAAAAAAAAAAAAGTTGAATGTTTCATTGCAAAAAACTCTCCAAATTTTAGTATTACTTTTCAATTTATTTCATAGTAAGAAAGGAATAAAATGTAGATATCATTTTCCAATTATAGTCACAGAATTGATGTATGCTCTGATCTTGGAGGAAAGATTAGTTTTAAATTATATGAAGTCTTGTCTTTCACTTAAACTCTGATTCTTTCCATTTAGGGAGAATACTATGCTTCAAATCTTTTAAGCCACTTTTATCTATTTTTAAACTGTTCCTTTTTTTAGAAGCTGCTCTCAATCTTTCAGACCAATTGGAGAACCACTTAAGGAAGTGAATCAATCCTGTTTTCACCTGGCTAAAGTTTCAAGTGCCAAAACTATGCTGGCATTCCACAAGGAACCATCAAAACTGCCACCTGAATGTGGGTCAGTTTTTACTGTGCTGGGCTTAAGAGAGGCAGACGTGCTATCATCTTTTTCCTGGCCTAGTAGCTATGAGTTTCTACTCGATATTGAGAGAGAAAAGTACAGCCTTTCCTTGTAAACCACTGTGACAGGGTCTGAAATAGAGCAAAAAACTTTGAGCCTGATTTAACCAGGCAAGGTCCCAAAACTCCACTGCTTCAGATCGGTCTTCTATATGATAGACACTAAGCATGATTTCATTTGAAGACATTCATGAACAGCAATACCCAGAGTTTCTGACAGCCTCCCATCCTAGTTCTGAGTTTCGTCCCTAAGCAAGGTAGCCTATGTATGAGTCAATGTTAAATTTAGTGTTCACAAAGCATAACTATAACTATTTATTTGAGCTTGGCTCCTAAACACACACACTATCTAAGTGCCATTCTTAGAATTCATTTTCATTTTTACAATATGGTAAATTAAAGATAATAATACAGAAATAGTAAAATAAGCAATCATCTGCTTTAGAACTGCTGTGCTTGGTTGTGTCTGACTCTTTTGCGACCCCATGGACTAGAGCGTGCCAGGCTCCTCTATGCATGGGATTTCCTAGGCAAGAATACTGGAGTGGGTAACCAATCCCTTCTCTGGGGGAATCTTCCTGACCCAGAGATTAAACTTGAATCTCTTGCATCTTCTGCATTGGCAGGCAGATTGTTTACTGCTGAGCCACCGGAGAAGCCCTTATTTTAGGCCTAAGGAGAAGAACAATAAATTCAGAATATTAATAAAAATGTAAGTATTTCCTAACAGTTTGAAGGATTTTCATGGACTATTGTAAATAATAGTCACTGGAAGCACTGGTGCTGAAACTGAAGCATCAATACTTTTACCACCTGATATGAAGAGCTGGCTCATTGGAAAAGACCCAGATGCTGGGAAAGATTGAGGGCAGGAAGAGAAGGGAATGACAGAAGATGAGATGGTTGGATGACATCACCAACTCAGTGGACATGAGTTTGAACAACTCTGGGAGATAGTGGAGGACAGAGAAGCCTGGCATGCTGCAGTCCATAGGGTCGCAAAGAGGTGGACATTGCAACTGGACAACAAGCTGTAAATAATAGATTTCCTCATATTCATATTTTTCCTCCAAAATATGCCTCATTCATATTTTATATCAATATGAATTTCCAATATTTAAATTACTTGTGATGCTTTTCTTTTATTTCATATATTAATTGTTTTCTCTTTTTATTTATGAAGTCCAGATAATATCAAGGTATACACATAAACCCTCTTTCCTGAGGGTCAGAAGAACCAGATTCCATGGAATTAGTAGGTAACACCTAAGGGAGTGATTCCTTATAAATTTAGAGGTTTTTTTTTTTTTTAATGGAAAATTCAGGTATAATATGACCTTTATAAGCTTCATAGGACTATTAAAAACACTGAATGAAGTAATACACCAAAAATTAACTTGTGAGTCATACAGGGTGGAAGTCAATATAGTAAAATTATCAGTTTCCTGATTTTTAAACGGGCAACTCAAAGCAATAGGCTGATATCAACCTTGTTCACAAATCCTATTGCTCCTTTTCTCCTTTCTGTTAAACAAGTAACTCCTGATTTTAATGTAGACTACTATATTTACGTAGTTTATCATTTTTTTCTCAGATATGATGTCCTGCTCAGGGTCTCATTCATTTAAAATGTTCTGCTTTTGAATAGAACATTAAGGTCCTTTGAAACTGAAATAAATACTGGCTGTTACTCAGTCTTAATTCAATGTCATTAGCAAACTTCCTGAGTACATTCCAAGAATATTGATAGACATTTGAAATAAAAATGATTAAATAAATTTTTTGTCTCCTCTGTATGACACTAAAATACTGATAAGAACTTTTGAGTTCCTTACATAACAGCTATAAAGATTGACATAAATTTTCCTGTAAGTATTCTTATATTTATTCATAAGTAAGGATTACTGTTTTAAGAAATGGCAACTTTATTTTCGAAAGTTTGGAAACTGGGAATTTCACTAGTGAGACTAGCATTATGTTGTGATGTGATGTGATGCCATGAGAAAGTAAATGAGAAAATTTAACCATAGAAATAAATCTAAATATTTAAAGATTTAGGCTACATATTTTTTTCCTATATTTCATTCAAATTTTCTCACATCTTTTTAATGGTCCAAATTATTGACATTTCTAAATTTTATTTCATTTATAGTTTTACCAATATGTATTATATTTGACACAAATTGCTTGATGAGTACTAAATTATGCTCATCAAAAAAATTAAAATATGACCTAACAGACTTGAGAATATAGACCAAAACAGCAAGTGTATTTCATTGTCCTATTTAGTCATCAAACAAACTCATCAGATAGATTATCTTCCTGTATATGGGTTTTACTCTGAGGATATACTTGAAGAAAAATGTACAAGATATTTAAAATTTAAAACAAATATTTGTAAGATGCCTAATATAGTTTTAAAAATCATGACACTAAAGTTGACACTAGCTGCACAAAGTATGTGACTCTGAAGAAAGTAACTCACTTAAAGAGGTCAAAGTAATTAGTGTGAAGTATGACACTGTGTGTGTCTTTTGTTTTTATTGTTTACTTTCGTGGGACGCAAAATTCACTATGATTCTTCTCCAGGTTTCCATAAATTCTTTTCGACACTATTATTTATCAACTTGTCTTCTTTCTACCCTTGACCATTTGTGATCCCAGAACATTTGAATCCAAGAGTGGATTATTATTTTTTTAAATACCATCTGCTTCTATACAACACAATTATTTTCAGAAACAATCACATTAAATAAGTCATATTTCATTTCACAATATTAATATAATAAATTTCAGCTTTAAAAACATTATTAGCTTTCAGTGAAATAGTTCAGGCATGAATAAAAATTTTCACCTCCTAAATAAATACTATACCCTGCTGCCTGCTTAGTTGCTCAGTCATGTCCAACTCTTTGCAACCCCATGGACTGTAGTCCACCAGGCTCCTCTGTCCATAGGATTCTCCAGGCAAGAATACTGGAGTGGGTTGCCATTTCCTTCTCCAGGGGATCTTCCCAACCCAGGGACTGAACCCAGGTCTGTCTCCTGCATTGCAGGCCGATTCTTTACCACTGAGCCACCAGGGGAGCCCTGCTGATCATACTCTATTTCCTGGCTTTAAATGTTAAGCAGAAAGTTTTCTTTCTGGCTAATCAGATAAAAGTGATAGAAATCAAATGATAAATCAATATTCTTTCTTCCCCTTTGCAGTCTCTGCCTTTTTTTAAAAATATATCTACTCTTTCAATCCAAGGCGATGCATATCACAAAAGGTAGAAATAGGAATTCCAGTTCTTTCAAAAGGAATGCTAGCATCTGGTACACATGTCATGTGTGCATGTGCGTGTGTGTATATGTGTGTGTACACTCAGACACTCAGTCGTGTCCGACTCTTTGCGACCCCATGGACTGTAGCCCACCAAGCTCCTCTGGCCATGGGATTTCCAGAGGATCTTCCCAGCCCAAAGATTAAACGTACATCTCTTATGTCTCCTGAATTGGCAAAAGGATTATCCCTATAACCACCTGGGAAACCCCATGTTGTGGGTGAGTATATCCCTGGCACAACTGGGGCTATGAATTAACCTCTAGGTAAAATACTGGGTTTATTAAAATAAAATGGGGGTGACCCAGAGAGATGTTGTGGGGAGGGAGGTGGGAGGGGGGTTCATGTTTGGGAACGCATGTAAGAATGAAAGATTTTAAAATTTAAAAAAAATAAAAAATTAAAAAAAAAAAAAGTTTGTGATTGCATAGCACAGGAAACTCGGCTTGGTGCTCTGTGGTGACCTAGAGGAATGGGGTGGGGGTGGACACGGGTTAGAGGGAGGCTCAAGAGGGAGGGGATATATGTATACATACAGCTCATTTTCACTATGTTGTACAGGAGAAGCTAGCACAACATAGTAAAGCAATTGTATTCCAATAAAAAAAATTTCCAAAAGAAAAGTCTTTGAAAAGTGCTCATTCAAAGCTTGCACATGTGTAATTACAGGTGTATAATTAAAAGTTAGTGGTAATGTCAGCAAATGTTTAAAACTTAGAATAACAAAAAAGTTTACAGAGGGGAGTATTTTATCTCTGTCAGTATTCAGAACTGCATCAGCTTGTGATAGCTGACAGTAGACCGAATCAGAGTCATTGTCTCCTGTTTTTCAGTCCTCTGAGACAGCAGGGACCCTGATTCACACTGCAGTTCCCTGCCTCACTCATCTGTGCCACTGCTCACTCAGAGATGAACAAACACCCAAGGAAGTGCAAATAAACGTGACACTGCTCACGGTAAATCATAAAGATGTTTTCTAAATACAACGATGTGTTCTCCCTCACTGGTAACACAAGGTTTTTGTGAACATTAAATTGTCTTTTATTTGAAAGTCACTTGACAATAACTTTCAAAGGAATTTTCCTGATGCTTTTCACTTTTCTAATCTCTTAATGAACTGAGTAAAAGGAGTAAAAAGAACAGTTTTGCACTGCGGTCCGCTTGACAGTTGTTCACTCAACAACCATTTTAAATGCAAAGTTTAAGTGATTTTTCTTAGTGACACTGAGTTAGAGAACAACATAGAAACGTTAAGCATTGATCTACTGCCATATTTAAATTGCTACACAATATTTTAATACAATTGTGATTGAAATGACTTGGATCTATTACAATCACCCAGGACTGCAGTCTAACACATAAAACGGGCAACATAGCATGCTTACATCAGAAGACATCAGGATTAAAGACCTAAATGTTAGTCAGGAAACCATAAAACCCCTAAAAGAAAACATACACAGAACACTCTGACATGAATTGTAGCAATAATTTTTTTGGATCTGTCTTCTAAGGCAAGGGAAATAGATAAAAGATAAACAAATTGGACTTAAAACTTTTTGCACAACAAAGGAAACCATGAACAAAACAAGAAGACAACCTACAGAATTGCAGAAAATATTTGTAAATGGTGTGACTGATAAGGGGTTAATCTCCAAAATATATAAACAGCTCACAAAACTCAATACCAAAATACAATTCAATCAAAAACTAGACAGAAGATCTGAATAACCATCTCTCCAAAGAAGATATACAAAACACACACACACATACAAAAAATACAAAAAAAAAAAAAAACCACCAAAAACAAAGAAGATATACAGATGGCCAACAGGCACAGGAAAAGATGCTCTGCATCACTAATCATAAGAAAAGCAAATCAAAACTACAGTGAGATGTTACCTCACACTTGCCAAAATGTTTATCTTCAATAAGCACCCAAGTAACAAATGTCAGTGAAGATGTGGAAAAAAGGGAACCCTCCTACACTGTTAGTAGGAACGTAAATTGGTGCAGCTACTATGTAAAACAGTATAGAGTTTCTCCAAAAAATTAAAAATAAAACTACCATTGGTTCAGTTCAGTCGCTCAGTCGTGTCCGACTCTTTGCGACCCCATGAATTGCAGCAAGCCAGGCCTTCCTGTCCATCACCAACTCCCAGAGTTCACTCAAACTCATGTCCATCAAGCTGGTGAAGCCATCCAGCCATCTCATACTCTGTCGCCCCCTTCTCCTCCTGCATTTTGGTATACATCTTTGAAAATAAATTAAAAAAACACACTAATTCAAAAATATATAATATATGTGTCCCAATGTTCCCTGCAGCACTATTTACAATAGGCAAGATATGGAAACACCCTAAGTGTCCATCAACAGATGAATGGTTAAAAAGGATGTGGTGCCTATATACAATGAAATACTACTCAGCCATAGAAATGAATAAAATGTTGCCATTTGCCACAGCATGAATGCACTTGGAGCACATTATTCTAAGTGAAATAAGTCAGAGAAAAAAGACAAATATTAAATGATATAACTCATACGTGGAATTTTAAAAATACAGCAAACTAGTGAATATAACAAAAAAATAAACTGACTTACAGACATAGAGAGCAAACCAAAGGTTACTAGTGGTGAAAAGAAAAGGGGGAGGGGCAATGCAGCAGTAGGAGAGTAAGCAGTAGAAGCTATTAGCTATAAAATAAGCTACAAGGATATACTTTAGAACACAGGAAACATGGCCAATACTTTATAATCACTATAAATGAAATACAAACTTTAAAAATTCTGAATTATTATGTTGCATATGTGTGGCATATATTGTACATCAAATTGTATTTCAACAAAACATTAGAAGATATTAATTAAAGCAATACTTCTATACATATAAAATATAATTACCTTATAAATAATACAAAATGAAAATTTAAATGTACCTTAAAATCTATTATTTAAGAATTAAAAATTTTAAAATTAAAAAAAAATAAAAAATAAAAAATAAACCACAAAAAATAAATAAATAAAATGTAAATAAAAAAAGAGAAAAAAAATCATTGAATTATATTAACAGATAAAACAAATTTAAAAATTTTAAGTTTTATGTTTAATAAAAAGTGCTTTATAAAATATATTTGAGGTGCTTTGACTTTAAATAAAATGCATTTACTTCTATACTCAAATATCTTAGAAAAATAGAAGCCCCCAAAATAATGCTCAGTATTTCATATAAATCCAAAGCATCTTTTACATATATATATATACATACACACTTATATATATAATACTTATAATATTAGATACTTACAATTTGTTTTCTCAATGATTACTTTTTCATATGAAAAAGTTATAAAAAGAGAAGTTCTGTGTTAATATTGAAATATCAACTCCTACCTGAATTTCCATCCAGCCCTACAAATTTTAGACTTGCCAGCCCTCATAATCCTGTGTACTGATTCTTTAAAATAACTCTCTTTAATATGAAAAAAAAGAGAATGAGTTAATGACTTCATACTGATCTGGCAATTATTTTAAGGATTATTTGTTTAAATTGTTTTCCAGTTATACAGAACAAACACTTTCTAGAAATAATATTTATTGAAAACAATGATACACAATTTATTACATATAAATGAAATTATATTTGAGGACTGTTAATTTCTCATCAGGTGCAACTCAGTGTAACATAACTTCTCAGTCCCCTGATAACTTTCTGATTTCATAAAGACATATTGTGAACATGACTTTTCAAAAACAATCAAGGATAATGTGCTTATAGGAGAGAAATAAAAGTATATAAATTAAGTGGTAGATCAGACGGCCATAAATCATTTACACAATTTAGTGCTTATTCAAAACAGTTATAATTATTTTAAAGAAATAGCATTTATATTTCACTTTCAATAATGTTCAAAGTTATTCCTCAAAAGAGAAGAAAAATGAAACAGTGCAAAAAACTTTAAAGGATTTAATTAGAAATTCTTTACAATATGTATACATACTTGGCAAAATAATATTGATTTCCTCGTGCCTTCTAAGTAGTCCACATATTTTTTTCTGAATACTTTGACATTGTACTTTATAACATGCCAGTTTAAAAGTTTTGAACTAGGTCTTAACATCTGTGCAAATTTCAGAAACATATAATTAAATATAGCTCTAGCTATTTCTGATATCTTATCAGTTCAGTTCCATGGCTCAGTGGAGTCCGACTCTTTGCGACCCCATGGACCGCAGCACACCAGGCTTCCCTGTCCATCACTAACTCCCGGAGTTTGCTCAAACTCATGTCCATCAAGTCAGTGATGCCATCCAACCATCTCATCCTCTGTCGTTGCCAAAGTAATATCTCTGCTCTTTAATATCTTTTTAATACCTTTAAAAATACATTTTCTAATACCTTATAGTTCATCTAAATATAATTGGCCTCTGACTGACCAGAAAATTGAACAAGCCCAGTATGTACTATGAAATTATTGTGCAGAAATGAAATGACATTCTTTTAGTCTGAACATTTTTTGTATTCTAAATCTGCTTGATTCGTGACTGTAAATGAGTGAAAATCACTCACTCATGTCTGACTCTCTGCAACCCAACGTTTCTAGTCCGTGGACTTCTCTAGTCCAGAATACTCGAGTGGGTAGCCTTTCCTTTCTCCAGGATATCTTTCCAACCCAGGGATAGAACTCAGGTCTCCCACATTGCAGGACGATTCTTTACCAGCTGAGCCACAAGGAAACCTCAAAAAAAAAAAAAAAAAAAAAAAAGAATATTCCTTCTCCAAAAGATCTTCCTGACACAGGGATCAAACCAGGGTCTCTTGCATTGCAGGTCTCACCAACTGAGCTATCAGGGAAGCCCATGGCTGTAAACTTATTAGCAAATAATTTTCAACTCAGCCAACCTAGTATATTTCTTCAATCTTGCCTATTGTGAAGAGAAACAAATTTTATAAATATATACCACACATTTCTCTGCAATTCAGGATTACTTCAACCAGTTTTTAAGATCTTTTTCAATCACTGCTATCTGAAAATATAAAGAGTCTTCTAGATTTCTTTTTTGACTGTGTTCCAAACCAGAAGAAGAAAAGAATCTGTTATATTTATAACCAAAAGTTACCGTTATCCATTGAAATACAAATATGTGTCTTTTGATAAGTTCCAGAGAAACAAAATATCCTAATAAATATCTGTAAATATGGACATAAAAGGTAACATAGTATTTTAGTTTTTATATTGATTAATCTAATTAAGTTTCTATTCATTAGTTGACATTTGCTATTTTCTTTTTGCTATTATGAATATTTCCAACCTTCAAACATCTCTAACAGTCAAGAAAGATACATAAATGAATTTTCTTTATCACCTCAGAGGCAAAAACTATTGGTATCTCTTTTATATTCTTCCAGAATGTTGTATATGCATTTTTGTGTAAATGCATAAAAACACATTTTCAAGTATAGCATGGTTTTCATATGTTATTTTTCTTAATGATGTATATTAGAATATTTTCCAAACCATTAAAAAACTCAGAAGTTATCATTCTTTATGACAGCTATGTTGAATTCCATGAATGGATATTTTTCAGACAGATAGTAATCACTTCAGTTCAGTCTCTCAGTTGTGTCCAACTCTTTTAATTATGCAGTAAATATTCTGCTATATATGCATTTGCTTACAAACTTAACTATGTCTCCAAGATAAAAAAAGAAGTAATGACTGAATAAGAGACTACCTTTTATTTAATATTTTTGAGGTGCTGCCAAATGTTCCCTCCAACATTTATCGAGTAATACCCCTAAATCTAGTCACAGGATTTGAGCATGCCCCTTATCTGTAAATCCATAATCACTATCCTCTCCTTTATATCTTGGACCTACTCTCTCCAATACTACCCCCCCCCCAACTCAGTTCATGTGTCACCCACTGTTCTTTGACACATGAGACACCTTTCCAACTCAAGGTCTTTGCATTTGCTATTTATTCTGTTGTTTCTGAAGTTAAGTCACATTTCCTTTAGCTATTCTTATAAGTACTAAATTTCTCATTTCTGTAACTGGTATTAAGGTCCCAGCTGATATTTAAAACTTCAGTTTTACTTTGTTTTCAACCAGAACCTCAACTGGAAGGATCCCTTATTAAAAAGTGACCCAAATCTAGTTTTTGGAGAGAAAGAGTTCTCTCTGGACCTGAATTCTTGGTGGTGTTGCTACAAAGCTCTATTAATTCTACCGTTGGACATGGAAGTACAAAGAAGAGCTCAGGTAACACTTGACCTCAGTATCTGCTAATAACTTGATTTCTCCTTGGTGATGAGGAACATTAACTCCACCCAGGAGAATAACATCCCACTCTCCTAATTTGTTTCGTCATGTGATGTTTGTGGTCTTCCTAATGGCTAGGAGTGTAACTGAGCAGGATCCTTTGGGGTCTTTTCAGAATAGATACCCCCCTCCCCAGATCCTCTATCTCCCATTTGTCTATAGAAAAACTTCAGTCAAATAATAAGTTTAATCATATAAGTGTGAAAATGCAGAGAGAAAGAAAAAGTCAAGACAAAAAATAATACTTTAGCCATTAAACAAAGTAAGAACTTTTAGTTCCCCCTCAAGGACTATAGATAATATTCTGAGCAATGTCCTTTGAGCTGTCACAAGTCTTGACCCACCCCCTGTTGCCCTCTTTGCCTGTCAAAGCAATAAAGCTATTCCTTTCTACTTCATGCAAAACTCTGTCTCTGCATTTCTATTCAGCACAGGTGAACAGAGGCCAAATTTCAGCAGCAGGTGGTTGTTGTTCAGTCACTTAATCATGTCCAACTCTTTGCAACCTCATGGACTACAGAATGCCAAGATTTCCTGTATTTCACTATCTCCTGGAGTTTGTTCAAATTCATGTCCATTAAGTCAGTGATGCTTTGTAACCATTTCATCCTACATTGCCCCCTTCTCTTTCTGATCTCAATATTTCCCACAGGACATAGTTCCAACTTACTTAATGAAGCTGATTTTCCTTGGCTGGAGTACTCTTTCTAGGGACCTAAGACTTCCAAACAAGCAGAACTCAAACTTCTGCAGTTGGATTGTTAACCTAATAGTGAGAAAAGTCATTTCCACTGATATTCCTTTTTTACTAATACTTATGCATCCTAGCTTTAGAAAAGATATTAACTGCTATTTCAAGCAGTTTACAGAACCCTGTAAAATTGAGCTCCATGGACTTAAGGTCTTTTCAGCAACCAATGTCATAACAGAGTCCTTAGCAGGCCAGTCCACTGGTTTGTTAGTTTAGCAGCTTCTCAACATGTGTGTGTGCTCAGTTGCTCAGTTGTGCCTGACTCTTTGCGACTGCTCTAGCCTACCAGGCTCCTCAGTCCATGGAATTTCCTAGGCAAGAATACTGGAATGGGTTGCCATTTCCTATTCCAGGGAATCTTTCCAACCCAGGGATCAAATCTGTTGCATCTCAGCAAATCTTTTCTCCTAAGAAATGAGTAAAGCATCAGTAGGCAGAATCATATAACTAAGTGGCCAATATATTGCATACATCCAGAAGGATTCCACACAAAACTGGCAGTCTTATGAATTATTTGGCAAATAGATGCAAATATATGTTTAATATGTTATGTGTTGACTCCAAAGAGGCTCACCAGGCACTGGTTCTTCAATATGGGTAGACGGTGTAAGGTAGAGTGACCAAGAGTGGATAGTTCCACAATAGATGAACCACTGCACTGTCAGAAACACTCCTGGGGCTGTGAGCCCCTGAAAATCACTGGGTTTACCTCCCTGTCCATGGCAGGAATGAGGTACCTTGATACCAAAAGCACTCGCCACTCTCTAATCAGCATATAGCCTCAATAAAATGATCCAGTATAATCTAATGGATAATTGAAAATGATCAGTTTCTCCAGATTGTAGCATGGCAGGGAATGGGAGAAATGCTGTACATCTCAGAAAAAGTGAAGACAAAAGAAAACTGCTATGACGTTTGCTTTTTTCTCTAAATGTTTATGAAGAAAAAAAGCACTTGCCAGGTAAATAGATAAATATCAAGTGCCAGCAGGCTACAACTGGAAGGGCAGTTGAAGATGGACTCTCTGACTAAGTTCAGAACTCAGTTTAGTTCAGTTGCTCAGCCATGTCTGACTCTTTGTGACCCCATGGACTGTGGCGTGCAGTTCACAATAGCCTACAGTCATTCTGAAAATTCTGAATGACTTCCTCACAGGCAAACAGAGACGCTGAATAGCAGGTGGCACGCATGACCAACACTGCTTTCAAGTCTCCGAAGGTGGCTCAAGGAAGTACAGTCCTCCCAGAGGCAGAGACCTGCTTTTACATAGCTATGTTAATAAGGAAGAGATAGTCTAGACATCCAATATATACCTTCCACTTAAGTGCCCTTATCTGGATCAGAGAACCAACATAGCCATTCCACCTGTTTCCAGATATGTCTGTTCTTTTTGTTTGTTCAGGTACATTCAGCCCTGAAGATGAAACTAGAGGAGAAACCCATTTCAGCTGATCCACAGCGATGCGCACTGTGACCGAATTTTACAATTTAAACACTGTATGCCCTGCTGTGATTCCTGGACCACAATTTTACTTTGGGTATTCAAGAATCTTTATCATTTTAAAGGCAGTGTTCATTAATACACACTAAATCTGGGCATCTCCTTTACCCCAGAACACAACTACCCTATGGTCCTTGCCACACACCCCTGCCAAAGTCCTCTAACTGCCTTTTGTCTATAAAAGCTTGAGTCAAGGAGTAAGTTTAATCAGAGAAACAAGAGCATGCAGAAACAAAGGAAATCAGTGAAAGGAGACCAAATAACAATAATACCATCATTAAGCATAGTGAAGGACCTGTGGTTTCTTCTCAAGGGCTATAGATAAGATTCTGAGCCATATGCTGCGTGTTGTCGTACAGATACTGAAACACCAGGTGGAGAAGTTAACGACATGATGACCAGAATGTACCCATGACATTAGCTTCCACAATTCCGAGAACTGTCCTTAAAGTGGAAACAAACAAATCCTGGAACTACCTAAAACAACCAAGATGATGCTGATCAGACAGTGATGACCAATTTGAAGATAACTGTCAGAGACAGCTGTGCTGTATATGCATGGACCTGCCTCCTTCTGTCTAAAAGCTCTTGCCCATGATTGTTGGGACGGGGGGCAATCAGCTTTTGGACAAATGTCAGCCCTCACTTCCCCAGGCTGCTAGCACCTGAAATAAAGCAAACTTTTCTTTCCACCAACCTGGCCTGTTTATCAGCTTTTGAGCAGTGAGCAGATAGACCCCACCCTTCCATAACAAGATCATCATAATATACTCTAGTGAGTAGAAAAGAAACTCAGTTTCCCCTTCAATCAAGACAGTCTTGGTCTGTGAACTGATGTAAAATCTGGAAACATGGTAAGCAACTGAGATCCATTTGGGAAACTCAAATTGGGTCTCTATTCACTAGTCTTAGAGTTGTTTTATATATCTGGTGACATTTTAGCTGGCAGCTAACCTATTTTGTTCCTACTGACATAGACATTAATTAGCTATGACTGTGATCACCGTGGTAAATAAACCATCTGCCAGTGGAGGAGACTCAGGTTGGATCCCTAGTTCAGGAAGATTCCCTGGACTGGGAAACGCCAACCCACTCCAGTATTCTTGCCCGAAAAAGTCCCATAGGCAGAGGAGCCTGTCAGACTACAGTCCATGGGGTTACAAAGAGTCAGACACAACTGAGTGAATAAACAAGTTCTATCCGTGCATCAAGGCATCCAAATGACCAGCTTCTCTCTGCTGCCCACAGCAGCAATCATCACTTTGCCTTAGGAAGTTAAGTGATGCTGTTGGTCTGTGCCATCCTGGGATCCTCTGGTCTCTATTCAGGACAGAGAGCTTTTATTCTTGACGGCATCTCCCTCTGTCATAACCCTGGTGAGCAGAACAGAGCATATCAGGGAGGCTGGAACCTCCTCACTAATGATTCTCAAAGGCTTCTGAGGGGAATGTCCTCTGGGCCCTCTTGTGAGATGCAGTGTGTGAAGCAAGAGTGTGGGTTAAACATAATAATCCCACTCTGACATTTATCCCCTTACACCTCCCTTCTCTACATTTACACCAGAAAAATTGTGGCATAGCAATTTTTTTTAACCATAACCCACTATCGAGTACAAATTTCAGTTAATCAAACAAATCATCCCTTTGGGGCCATTGGTAGCTGAATGTACAAACATATGAAATCCAGCTTATGCTTAGTCACTCAATTGTGTCTCTTTGTGGCCCCATGAACTGTAGCCTGCCAGGCTCCTCTGCCCATGAGATTTTTTTTTTTCTCCAGGCAAGAAAATTGGAGTAGGGTGCCATTTCCTCCTCCCTGGGATCTTCCTAACTCAGGGATTGTCTCCTGTGTCTCCTGCATTGCAGATGGCTTCTTTACCTGCTGAGCCACTGGGGAAGTCTTATGATCCAGAATGCCTCGTAAACATTTCCATATCAATTAATTCAGCTGAATCTGGGGTTCAGTTCTACCCAGTGTCTACTCCTACACATATTCTTCAGGTTTCTGCCAATATAAATTAGCAAAATATTTTAATTATTTTGTTATATAAACTGTTTCTTCTTGTATCAGGCTTTTACTTACTCTGCAAAAAATACTAGGATATAATCCTAGTTATAAGTCTAATGGGGACAATGAATATTCCAGTCTATTTTGAGGAGAATGGGAATTTCCTTGAAAGAAAATATTCAAAATGTGTTTATGACTATGCTTGGCACAAAGAATATATGAACACACACAAACATAAAAAGGAAATCTGCTTCCAACAAAACATCTTAATTCAAAGGATTAGAGTCAAACTTCTTCCTAACAAATGTACCAAATTTAATATGAAACGACAGGACACTGGATTGAAACAACGTTTTAGAGGGACTTCCCTGGTGGACAAGTGGTTAAGACTTCACTTTCCAAGGCAGGAGACTCCGGTTAAATCCCTGGTCAGGCAGCTAAGATCCCATAAGCCTCATGGCCAAAAAGACCAAAACATAAAACAAAGGCAATGTTACAACAATTTCAACTAAAGACTTTAAAATAAAGTAATAAAATATTCAATTTTTAAAACCTATGTTTTAAGTCTGCAACGTGTAAAATTACATTAAAAGAAAAAGAAAATGTTCAGCAGGATTAGATCCAGTGGCCACAAGAAATAAAGAAAGATTTCATAAACACCACAGATGCACTCTGAGTCTCTGACTGCAGCTTGAGGTGAGATTTTAAAGAACTCGTGCTTGACATGTTCCTCCAGGAACGTCTTCAGTGCCCTGGATGTAATGCATCACACACGGTCATCTTTGTAGTCCCTGCCACTCAGCTGTCACTCAGGCTGCCTCGTTCGCTCAGGCACTTGTTTCAGTAGAGATTTTATCTCAGTGTTGGCAAGTGATGAAATCTGATTCATCAGATTGCATTGTGCGTCATGGGCCACTAGCATCCTCTTTCAAATTTGCAAAGGGATCAGCATTGTGTTCCAACACAAAGTGAAAGTCGCCAAGTCGTGTCCCACTCTTTGCGACTCCATGGTCTATACAGTCCGTGCAATTCTCCAGGCCAGAATATTGGAGTGGGTAGCCTTTTCCTTCTCCAGGGGATCTTCCCAATCCAGGGATCAAACCCAGATCTCCCATATTGCAGGTGGATTCTTTACTAGCTGAGCCACAGGGGAAGCCCAGGAATACTAGGGTGGGCAGCCTACTCCTTCTCCAGAGGATCTTCCTGACCAGGTCTCCTGCATTGCAGGCAGATTCTTTACCAACTGAGCTATCAGGGAAGCACAAGGGCAAATCCAAATAAACTCAAGATGCTGTATCTTAGAGTCTGATTCCTAGGATGGCACCTGGCACCAATTTATGTTGCTGTCAAGGTCCAGTCCCAAAGCAAAACCATACCAGATGCTTGAACAGAAAATAAATAAATAAAGAGAATATAAGAAAATTCCAACCAGGTTGTTGTTGTTTCATTGCTAAGTCATGTCAGACTCTTTGTGACCCCATGGACTGTAGAACACCAGGCTCCTCTGTCCATGGAATTCTTGAGGGTCCTCTGTCCATAGAATTCTTCAGGAAACAATACTTGAGTGGGTTGCCATTTCTTATTCCAGGGGACCTTCCCCACCCAGGGATCAAACCTGGGTCTCCTGCATTGCAGGCAGATTTTTTACCATCTGAGCCAACATAGAAGCCCCACAAATAATGGTAATGTGTCCTAAAGTTTTGAATGTATCAGTTTTGAATGTAATCAGTTTTGAATGTATACTGTAAAGGTTCTCAAACTTTAGGATACAAGCGATGCCAATGTGTCCTAAAGTTGGAGAACCTTTAATATATACATTCAAAACTGATTTTCATGAACATTTCTCTCTTTCCCTTCTCTAAAATGTCTTATAAACTTGCACAGATGTGATTCAAAGGCAGTAAGGGGATTCAATAAAATTATAATTTTATTTGCATTTACAATTGAAAAGCTATTTACTGCATAGAGTATCACATTTCTTTTCTTCCAAATGTATCAGTCCAGGAGAGAAAGAGACAGATAGACAGACAGCAAGAAAAAAATAACGAGAGATTTAGCCTTACAATGGTTACTTAAGCAAGAGAAGATAAACATCCCTTTTTTGGAAAAATATCATAAATAAGTTTTAAAGTTAATGACATTCTCAGATCAGAAATTAACTACATTTAAAAATATATAGCTGTTTTATTATCTGATGCAAAAGATAAGCTTTTTTGCAACAATCATCAACTGCAAGATAAATTAATACACAAAAGCTCAATCAAATAAATACCCCATTGTCTAATTAATGTCAAAACCCTAGGGTATTTCCATAATACTCTCCTATATCAATATGTTTCTTTTTGCAGTACTTTTTGGTGGTGATCAAGACAATATAAAAGGTTGAGCTTTGACTTGGGTTTCCATTAATTTTTATGTGTTACAAACTAAAAGCAAAACATATCTTTGGGGAAAATTTTACTTTATTGAATGCACATTTAATGTTTTAAAATGACTCTAATGATGTGCTATTATTTGCACACCTGTGATAATATTAAATTTGGCATTTCACATATATTATTCAATTACATATTTTATTTAGGACCTTTTTCCCTAAGACATTAAATGGTCATTCTTTTTCATAGACTTTCATTAAAGCATAAGAAACTAAATTTAAGTCTGATTCCTGAATGGCATATAATTACTGTAACTTTTAATGGTTTTGACTTAGAATGTAAGGGTCATGTTAAGTATGTTATAACCCCCAGGCACTTAAAAATTAACAGCCTCATAAATACTTCACATTGACAAAGCACCTATAAAACTGATGTAAATCTAATATGGATGTCACCATTCTCAAATTTTCTTTTGTATGGATAGAATTATTCTTTTATTATGACCATAATTTTAGATAACCTTTATACAAAGTTAGTTTATATTATATTATTATGATATATTATGAACAAATATATATAAACAGAAGCACAATAGAAGCAATTAAAAAAAAAATTCTTTAAAAAATAATCAAACATTTAATATATATGGTCACACACTACTTCAAATACACCTGAATATTTTTTTGGAAAAAAATTATTAGTAATATCCTGTTACCTTTAAAGATAATCAAATCTTTGGGAAGAAATATCTGAAGAGTTTATTATTTAGTCTTAAAAGATGGCTACAGAATTTTACACAGTAGAGTCCGATTTTTGTTTACGTATGTAGGTCAGTTCAGTTCAGTCACTCAGTCATGTCCGACTCCTTGCGACCCCATGAATTGCAGCACACCAGGCCTCTATGTCTATCACCAATTCCCGGAGTTCACTCCGACTCACGTCCATTGAGTCAGTGATGCCATCCAGCCATCTCATCCTCTGTCGTCCCCTTTTCCTGCTGCCCTCAATCCCTCCCACCCCCAATCCCTCCCAGCATCAGAATCTTTTCCAGTGAGTCAGCTCTTCACATGAGGTGGCCAAAGTACTGGAGTTTCAGCTTTAGCATCATTCCTTCCAAAGAAATCCCAGGGCTGCTCTCTTTTAGAAGGGACTGGTTGGATCTCCTTGCAGTCCAAGGCACTCTCAAGAGTCTTCTCCAACACAACAGTTCAAATGCATCAATTCTTTGGCGCTCAGCCTTCTTCACAGTCCAACTCTCACATCCATACATGACCACAGGAAAAACCATAGCCTTGACTAGACGGACCTTAGTCGGGAAAGTAATGTCTCTGCTTTTGAATATGCTATCTAGGTTGGTCATAACTTTTCTTCCAAGGAGGAAGTGTCTTTTAATTTCATGGCTACAATCACCATCTGCAGTGATTTTGGAGCCCCCCAAAATAAAGTCTGACACTGTTTCCACTGTTTCCCCATCTATTTCCCATGGAGTGATGGGACCGGATGCCATGATCTTCGTTTTCTGAATGTTGAGCTTTAAGCCAACTTTTTCACTCTCCTCTTTTACTTTCATCAAGAGGTTGTTTAGCTCCTCTTCACTTTCTGCCATAAGGGTGGTGTCATCTGCATGTCTGAGGTTATTGATATTTCTCCCAACAATCTTGATTCCAGCTTGTGATTCTTCCAGCCCAGTGTTTCTCTTGATGTACTCTGCAGATAAGTTAAATAAGCAGCATGACAGTATACAGCCTTGATGTACTCCTTTCCCTATTTGGAACCAGTCTGCTGTTCCCTGTCCAGTTCTAACTGTTGCTTCCTGACCTGCATACAGATTTCTTAAGAGTAGAGTTCTGTTTAAAGTCACAATTAACGTTAAGTGGTTACTATTAGCTGAAAATTATAGGGCTTTGATTATTTTTTTCTATCTTTTAAAACAAAACAGAATTGGTAGGAAGGACAGCTTGCTAGCAGTTTCAAATATTTGATTTAGTTGAGATTCTCAATTAATGATCAACTTTATGAAACTATGAGGGTCAATTAATACATTTAAACTAAAAATATAGAAATTTGGAAAGATAGATTACATTTAATCTGCTTTTAATCTATATTGGGGACATTTAAAAGAAAAATTATTTTGCTAATATCCAAGTGAAATACAGTCTAACATATTTTGAAAGGATTTACTATTATGTAATTAACATTAATGTCCCCAAACTTAGTTCTATCTTTGATGAATAGAAACAATTCCTTTTCACTCATATTCTCATCAATTGAAGACCAAGAGTTGTGCCATGGAATGATACTTAAAATTAAACTTCTATTTATTTCAAAACATATATTTTTAAAGTTCTAGTTAATATCATCACAGACCCAGGTATAAGAAATTTATCAAAGTATACTGGCGACCCAAAGGAGAAGGGGGCAACAGAGGATGAGATGGTTGGAGAGCATCAAGAACTCAATAAACATGAATTTGAGCAAACTCTAGGAGACAGTGAAGGACAAGGGAGGCTGGTATGCTGCAATCCACGTGGTCACAAATATTTGGATACCACTTAGCGACTGAACAACAATGAATCGATAACCAGTCTACCACTCATTATGAAGGCCAATATTGTAACATGAAAGTGGAAAAAGTTAAGGAAGCTGGAGGGAAGGTAAGTGCTGAAAACCTTAGGGAAAGCAAAAATATATCCTCAGCCAAACACCAATTCATCAACACTGGGGAACTTTTAAACAAAACTTCCCTACTTCAAAGTGGTTAATAACTCCCTTAAAGGACTATTCCACCATGCCCAATGAGGCCACATACTTCCTTTACTTTCAAATGCAAATGTTCACTGTTTGGTTTGGACTCTATGTGGAGGAGGATCAGAGAAAGGAGAAATTCCCTGCATCTCACATGTTCCTTGAGGGCCTTCTCCACATCTAAAGCAGGTCATCTAGCAGAACTCAGTTTATGAAAAGGAACTCAATTCCACTGTGGGATGACTCAGAGAAACACAATCTTACTTTGAGATGAAAGAAAGCTTTCTGAATTCTAATTCTGACTAGTCTGTTAAATATAAGTAATTCTATTTCGCTTTCTTCATGTAACTGTATTTCCATGTAATTGCATTTGCCTCCCCTCTGCCAGTCATTATATTAATAAACAACTGGGAAACAATATATAATGATAAAAATTAATTATCATTTAGACTAAGGCTCTTTTAATTTGGTCCAGATATTACCCACAATATAGTCTTTTTAAAGCTTTTTGTAAAATATTTTTGAAACAACCAAGGTAAAAGATCAAATGAACAAATTAAAAAATCCGTTAAAAAATATTCAGGCAAGAAAGAAGAGGAAATAAAAAAGAAGAGGAAAAGAAAAATAATATAAGCAGGATAACTGTCAAAAACAAAATAAGACTATATATTTAAACCTAGCCTATGGGCTTCTCTGGTGGATGAGACAGTAAAGAATTTGCCTGCAATAGAGGAGACTTGGTTTTGATCCCTGGGTTGGGAAGATTCCCTGGAGAAGGGAATGTCAATCTACTCCAGTATTCTTGCCTAGGAAATCCCGTAGACAGAGGAGCCTGGTGGGCTACAGTCCATGGGCTTGCAAAAAGGAGGACATGACTGAGCAACTTTCACTTTCTACCAAAATTCTTACAAAATATAAATGGAATAAGTGCTCCAGATGAAAAAAGGAATACTGGATAGACAAAATAGCAAAAACAAAAATAAACTGCTTAAAAGAAGCAGAGCTAAACACACCACAAAATTAATAACTTTGCAATGAAATAATGAAGCAAAATAAATCATAGAAACATACCAAAGAGGAAGCTGTGTAGCTTTATTAATAATAATCAAATAGAATTTCTGGGTCACTTCATGATGATATATTGTTCAATTTACTAATATAGCTTCATTATATAAACAGCAAATGTTGCTAGATTAAATTGTGAAAAGGCAAATTCACAATGATGTAAAGCCTTTCAATACATTATTTCCCACAACTGATAGATCAGATATTAAAATCAAATCATTAAGGCCATTGAAAAGTTGGTAACAGATTACAAACTTTACCTAACCTAAGTGAAAGTGAAACTCACTCAGTTGTGTCCAACTCTTTGCAACCCCATGGACTGTCACGGAATTCTCCAGGCCAGAATACTGGAGTGGTTAGCCTTTCCCTTCTCCAAGGATCTTCCTAACCCAGGGATCGAACCCAGATCTCCCATACTATAGGCGGATTCTTTACCAGCAGAGCCATGAGGGAAGCCCACGAATACTAGAGTGGGTAAAATACCTAACCCAAGGGACATATGCAAATGACATCTGCAAGAAGTACAAAAATGCATTGTTTTTGCATGTATAGAATCATTACCAAAACTGAACAGACCTTGGGCCATAATGCTCATCTCAATATGTTAAAAAATAAAATTATACAGTGAATACTATCTGCACTGGAGTTAAAAGTCAATTAAAAAACAAAAGAAGAAGATATTGGACTTCCCTGGTAGTCCAGTAATTGCGAATCCGCCTGCCAGTGAAGGTGACGTGGGTTTGATTTCTGGTCTGGGAGGATCCCACATGCCTTGGAGCAACTAAGCCTGTGAGCCACAGCTACTGAAGCCCACAGGCCCTACAACACATCCTCTGCAACAAGAGAGACCACTGAAATGAGAAGCCTGCACACCACAACTAGAAATTAGCCTTCACTCACTACATCTAGAGAAAGTCTCATACAGCAAGGAAGAACCAGCACAGCCAAAATAAAATAAGGAATTATTTAACAGGAAGAAAATAAAATATTTAACTAAAACAGTCAGCATCAAGGCACCTACTAAACATATATGCTCATATTTTTAAATATGAAGTACAACTTAACATGAATGAAACTTGTAATGGAAGTTGAAAAGTATTCTGATTAAAACAGATATATAAACATGGACTCTACATAAACATCACACCATAGTTCTTTCACTCCAAATAGTGAATATTCTTAGCTAAGCGGTGGGAGAGGTGGTCCCCCTACTTTCATATCTATTAACAAGAGACCATGGAGAATGTCTCTCAACAACACCCATTTCTATTCTCTATACCATCTTAGTTTTTGGCAAAATTTCCCTCAAAAATCTTAGTCTACTAACCACTCCATTTAACATACCCACAGGGCTTGGGATCAACTCCGTTCCATGTGCTTCCTACAATATTTTATTCAGGCCACTGTCAACAGGACTTCAAGCTGCAGGATGAGAATACATGGCATCCTGGCCTTACCCATGTTCTTCAGTCCCAGGAGACGATGCAGACACACCCAGGTGGATGCTGTGCACCCAGTGGGTCTGCATCACATCTGAGAAAGCCCAGACTCAGAGATCCTCCACCTTCAACAGGCTGGGAGCACACTTGCACAAGCTCTGCTTTGGAAGGGCTCATTAGTTTCATCATCCTGGACAGCAAATACTACTCGATGCCCAAGCAGAAGACACTGGCTCCATCTTGCAGGTCTCTTCACCACCCAGAAGTCCTTAAGAAGATATTTCAGAACAAAATCATCAGGCTCGCTGCCAAGAAGATGTACAGACATGTGAGAGACAGATCTATTGCTTTTTTTATTAGAAGATAATTTGTTAGTTTTTGCTATACATCAACATGAATCAGCCATAGGTATATACATGCCCCCAGTGACTGCTAAGCCTCCCTCCCACCTCCCACTCCACCCCACTCCTCTAGTTATAACAGAGTACCATATTTGAGCTCCCTAAGTTATACAGCAAATTCCCACTGGCTATCTATTTTACATATGTTAATGTATATGTTTCAGTGCTATTCTATCAATTCAACCTCTATCTCAACCCCCACTGTATCTGCAAGTCTGTTCTCTATGTCTGTCTCCTCATTGCTGCCCTGAAGATAGCTTCATTGATACCATCTATCAAGAAGCTGTAAGGCAGGTGAGAGCTATGGAGATGTGACTCAAGGTGGCTAGATCTAGATTCATACACAAAAAGCAACTGCATGTTTCATACGAAAAAAAAAAAAAACCACACACACAACTGCTCAAACATATTTCCATAAAAAATAATGATTGGCATGCACCTAAAACAAATATATAATAATTAAGATTGTTTAAATTTCACAGGTATGTACAAATATATCAGTGGTATAGAATTATCAATCCTGCAAATCAGTACACACAATTAAACAGGAATACAAGACAAAAGTCACTCAGTCCACCAGGCTCCTCTGTCCATGGGGTTCTCCAGGCAAGAATACTGGCGTGGGTTGCCATTCCCTTTTTCAGGGGATCTTCCTGACCTCGGGACTGAACCCAGGTCTCCTGCATTGCAGGCAGATTCTTTACCATCTTAGCCACCAGAAAAGCCCAAAGATAGAAGTGGCATGCCCAGGTGGTGTTAGTGGTAAAGAACTCACCTGCCAATACAGGAGACATAAGAGACATGGGTTTGATCCCTGGGTTGGGAAGATTCCCTGAAGGAGAGAATGGCTGCTGCTGCTGCTGCTGCTAAGTCACTTCAGTCGTGTCTGACTCTACGCGACCCCTAGACGGCAGCCCACCAGACTCCCCTGCCCCTGAGATTCTCCAGGCAGGAACACTGGTGTGGGTTACCATTTCCTTCTCCAATGCAGGACAGTGCAAAGTGAAAGTGAAGTCGCTCAGTTGTGTCCGACTCTTAGCGATCCCATGGACTGTGGCCCACCAGGCTCCTCCGTCCACGGGATTTTCCAGGCAAGAGTGCTGGAGTGGGGCACCATTGCCTTCTCTGAGATAATGGCTGCCACTCCAGTATTCTTGCCTGGAGAATCTCATGGACAGAGAAGTCTGGAGGGCTACAGTCCATAGAGTCACAAAGAATCAGACATGACTGAAGGAACTTAGCATGCACATAAAATAGAAGTATCTTTACAAATAAAAATAATAATCAAAAACTATGCTAGGTGGGTTAGACATACCAAATTAACCTTCACACTGCATATGATGAACATTAAGCCCACACACAAAAAGGCCTGAACAGCGTAAACATAAAATTTCATTATTAGGTAACACTCCTGCACAGAACAAACCGTTTCCCAGAGACCTATAGTTAGATGAGGACTCTCCAACTGGGGTCCATGGAAAGAGATCGTTTCATCACAAATTCTTATAGCACGCCCAATGAAGCTAAGCCACATAACACTGAACAGCTCTGTGGGCAAGGGAAGAAGAGCTGGTCTGTGTGCTTCTGTGGTTGCAGAAAATTTCTTTTGACAAAGGCTGTGCTAGAAATCCAGAAGGCTGCAGAATGCTGTCTGTAGAAGGGATTCATAGAACTAATCTCAAGTTGTTATTGGTAAATATTGTGTGTAGCATATCACCCCAGCCCCGAGCAGCCTAAAATTAAGACATTTATCTCCGACAGTTTTGGTAGGTCAGGAACCAGGCTATGCATTAGTTAGCTTCTCTGCTTCAAGGAAATCACCTCAAGCAAGGCTCAGCTGGGGAAAGTCTGACTGCTGAGTGGCTCACTGGTTCACCTGGCTGCAGAAGGACACAGGTGCTCATGGGTTGCAGCTATCTGAAGATGTCCACAGTATGACTCCCAACAAAGCATCTTCCTCTTTAGAGTGAGGACAGATGGGCTGGACCACATGGACTGTGAAAAAGTCAAGGGGAAAGGGAGAGGGGAGCAAAGATTGTGCTCAGATCCTCTTTCTCACTGGGAGGAAGGTTTATCCCCAAAGGACTAACTTGCTCCTAATTCCAAGAGACTCAGTTAGTCCATCAGTAACTTCTCAGAGATCAAGTTGAGTTTTTCAATCAAATCTGAAAGTTGGGGGCATGCCACAAAGTCCCTCAGTCACGTCCGGCTCTTTGCAACCCCATGGACTATATAGTCCATAGAATTCTCCAGTCCAGAATACTGCAGTGGATAGCCGTTCCCTTCTCCTGGGGATATTCCCAACTCAGGGATCAAACCCAGGTCTCCCACACTGCCGGTGGATTCTTTACCAGCAGAGCCACTAGGAAAGCCCACATACAATGGAATGTTACTCAGCCATTAAAAAGAATGAAACAATGCCATTTGCACCAACATGGGTAGACCTGGAGATTGTCATAATTTAGTAAGTAAGTCAGAGAAAGAGAGATATTGTATCATATTGGTTATATGCAAAATCTCAAAAATGATACAAATAAGCTTATTTAAGAACAGAAATAAAGTCACTGATGTAGAAAACAAGTTTATGGTTACCAGTGGGGAAAAGAGGGGAGGGATAAATTAGAACGTTGAGATTGATATGTACACACTTCTGTACATAAAATAGATAATTAAAGAGGACCTACTGTATACCACAAGAAACTCTACTCAATACTCTGTAACAGCCTATATGGGAAAATAATCTAAAAAAGAGTGGATATATGTATATGTACAACTGACTCACTTTGCTGGACAGCAGAAATACACAACATTGTAGATAGTTTTTTCAAGTAAAAATTAATTTTAAAAAAGTCATGCCAAACAAGGAGAAGGAAAGAGCAAACAAACAGAGACAAACAAAAGAGGGAAAAGTAACAAAATAAGAGGGAAAGAGCAGAGGGAGTTCTGAGGAAGCACACAAACTGTCTAAGTGCTTACTTGTAGTATCGTACGGAACATTGTATAATTCCCCACACAGGTTTTAGGAAGTCCAAACTAAGTGGAGAACAAGTTATAAGCTTCTATATACACAACTCATAAAATGCAAAATCAGAAAAGGGTATCATGGTTTCATTTGGTATACTTTGTCACTTCTGGCTCTGACAAAGATAGAAGTTGAGTGCCCATAAAATCTATAATGGAATATAGATTGGCCTTAAAAATGGGATGGGATGGGGAGAGAGGTGGGAGGGGGGTTCAGGATGGGGGATACATGTACATCCACGGCTAATTCATGTCAATGTATGACAAAGCCTACTGCAATACTGTAAAGTAATTGGCCTCCTAAAAATGGATCATAATGGCTTCTAAAGCTGCATGATGGTAATGTAAATAAACATTATGCACAACAGCTGCCAACCCTGCACAACAGCTGCTTTATGAAATCAAATAAGTCTTCAGCTCTGATGAGTAGAATAAGAGCCCAGAAATAACAGCAAAGTTGGCCCTGAGGACAGGAGGCTGCAGCCACACATTCCGTGTTTAAAATGTAAACATTATTACTGATATAGAAAAACATTTTAATATTCTCATCCTGTGTAATTGTGACCCAAGCTCACACCACTTCAAGTGAAGTGTGCACTATGAAAAGAAAAGTAAGAAATGGACACTGAAAAAAAAAAAAAAGATCAAACATGAAGACCTTTGATTCTACTGGGGTGACAACCCTCTCTTTCTGCTGCACAAGAGAAGCATTAAGGCTTCATCTCTCAAGTGTCTGTGGGCATCAGTGGGACCAGAGATGTTAGTCCATGGCTGTTGAAAGAAAGTGGGGAAATAATGAAAGCCAGGAAGATGCTGAACTCTCTCTTGTTTCCCATTTGAATGCTTCCATTCTCCTCGATACAATGGTCATCTCATCTTCACCCTGCAAAGCTTCTCAATGAACAACAGAAATTTGCTGCTGTAGTAAATTAAAGCTAAGACTGGATGTGGATTTTGCAAAAGATGAATACATATATTCACATTCCAAATAACTGTGTTTCTTTGGTTCTCATGCACATTAAATTTTGTATAGTTAATATTTGTTGTGGCAAAATTTCCAACAGGTATACAGACAGAGTCATTTACACTTCATCCAGAAGTCATGCAAAGATTAAGAAAATTATCAGTAAATATACCAGAGGGAACAAGAATTACAAAACATATTTAATATCAGGAGATTTTTCTTGTACCATAAGTGCAGTTCTAAAAAGTACCATCTGCTTTGCCTGATACGCTGAGATGAATGAGAAGATTCATATGGTTAGTCTTTCTAATGTTCAGGGTTATGATTAAAACAAACTTTCTATCATCTCTTATTGAAAAGAAGGTTTGAGCTTGGATAATTATAGGCTCTTGAAAGCTGAGCACTGAAGATTTGGTTCTATTGAACTGTGGTGTTGGAGAAGACTCTTGAGAATCCCTTGGACTGCAAGGTGATCCAACCAGTCCATCCTAAAGGAGATCAGTCCTGAGTGTTCATTGGAAGGACTGTTGCCAAAGCTTAAACTACAATACTTCGGCCACCTCATGCAAAGAGTTGACTCATTAGAAAAGACCCTAATGCTGGGAGGGATTGGGGGCAGGAGGAGAAGGAGACAACAGTGGGTGAGATGGCTGGATGGCATCACCGACTGGATGAACATGAGTTTGGGTAAACTCCAGGAGTTGGTGATGGACAGGGAGGCCTGGAGTGCTGCTATTCATGAGGTCGCAAAGAGTTGGACACGACTGAGTGACTGAACTGACTGACTGACTGATGTCATGAATGTTATTTCTCTTTTAATTTCTTTGTTTCTCTTCCATTTTCCATTTTTCTTTGCTCAAGTTAATTAGTGGAATTACTTTTTCAAGAGAAAACACGCTGTTATTGAGATATACCTGCATGCTTGCTAAGTTTCAGTCATGTCCAACTCTTTGTGAATCCATGGGCTATATCCCATCAGAATCCTCTGTCCATGGGATTCTCCAGGCATGAATACTGGAGTGGGTTGGATGACGTCCTCTAGGGAATCTTCCCAACCCGGGGGATCGACCTTGTGTCTCCTGCAGTTTCTGCATTACAAGTGAATTCTTTTTTTTTTTTTTTTACTTTATTTTACTTTACAATATTGTATTGGTTTTGCCATACATTGACATGAATCCACCATGTTTATATACAAGCTCCCAATCCTGAATCCCCCTCCCACCTCCCACCCCATATCATCTCTCTGGATCATCCCCATGCACCAGCCCCAAGCATCCTGTATCCTGTATCGAACATAGACTGGCATTTCGTTTCTTACATGATAGTATACATGTTTCAATGCCATTCTCCCAAATCATCCCACCCTCTCCCTCTTCCTCAGAGTCCAATAGTCCGTTCTATACATCTGTGTCTCTTTTGCTGTCTCGCATACAGGGTCATCATTACCATCTTTCTAAATTCTGTATATATGTGTCAGTATACTGTATTGGTGTTTTTCTTTCTGGCTTACTTCACTCTGTATAATCAGCTCCAGTTTCATCCATCTCATTAGAACTGATTCAAATGTATTCTTTTTAATGGCTGACTAATAAATACTTCATTGTGTATATGTACCACAGCTTTCTTATCCATTCATCTGCTGATGGATATCTAGGTTGTTTCCATGTCCTGGCTATTATAAACAGTGCTGCAATGAACATTGGGGTACATGTGTCTCTTTCAATTCTGGTTTCCTTGGTGTGTATGCCCAGCAGTGGGATTGCTGGGTCATAAGGCAGCTCTATTTGCATTTAGTGCTGAGCCACCAGGGAAGCCCCATATTATATTTGACATACACATGATGTCGGTTTAAGGTGTACAATGTGTTGAGTTGATAAATTTGTGTATTACAATGTGATTATCACCTTAGCATTTGGTAGCATCAATATTTCACATAATTATCCCTGCACTATTTTGTAGTGGGAAACTACAAACTAGCTTCTTAGTAACTTTGCTGCCTTTAATAGAGTATCATTGACTATAATCACTCTGCTGTACAACAGATCACCAGAACTTGTTCATCTTTTAGTTGAGAGTTAGAGCTCTTTAACAATATCTTCCCAGTTCTCCCAATCCCAGTCCCTGGTAACAACCACTGTACTGAGTTTGGCTTTTCTAGATTTCACATATAAGTGGTATCATAAAGTACTTTTTTTTCTCATTTGGACTTATCCCACTTAGCATAATATTCTCAAGTTCCATCCATGTTGTTGTAGATGACAGGGCGTCCTTTTTTATGGTTGAATAATAGTCCTCTGTGTGTGTGTGTGTGTGTGTGTGTGTGTGTGTGTGACATTTTCTTTCCCCATTCATCCACTAATAGACACTTAGGCTTTTTCCAAATCTTGGTTATTATGAATAGTGCTGCAATGACATGGAAGTGCAGACAGCTTTCCTATATCCTGTTGTTTTTTATTTTTTCCTTTGGAAATATTCCAGTAGGGAGATTACTACATCATATGGTAATCCTATTTTTAATTTTTTGAAGAAATTCCATACTGTTTTCTGTAGTTGCTGAATCTATTAACATTTCCACCAATGGTGCACAAGGGAGCCCTTTTCTCCAAACCCCTGCCAATCACTGTTATCTCCTAGCAGAAAATGTAGGGAAAAAGCTCATTTGCATAAGTTTTGGGAATGGCTTTCTGCTATAACTCCAAAAGCACAAGCAACGAAAGCAAAAATGAGAAAATGGGATTTCATCAAAGTAAACAAAAAAACTCCCCATGCCAAAAGAGACGATCAACAAAAAGTCAACCTACATAATGTGAGAAGATATTTGTAAACCACATACAAGATAAGGCTTTAATATCCAAATATATAAAGAGCTCATACAACTCAAAACCACAGCCCCAACAATCCAACTGAAAATAAACACAAGATAAGGAAGTTAATAGATGCTTTTCTAGATAAGACATCCAAATGGCCCAATGGTACATAAAAGGATGTTCAACATCACTAATCATCATGGAAATGCAGATCAAATCCACAATGAGATAACAATTCACATTTGTCTGAATAGCTTCATCAGGGAAATACGTTTTAATGTGAATGTATCTTTAAAGGGATTGTTTAACCAAATATAGGAATTTTAAAATCAATTATACAGAGTGAAGTAAGCCAGAAAGAAAAACACCAATACAGTATACTAACACATATATATGGAATTTACAAAGATGGCAATGACGACCCTGTATGCAAGACAGCAAAAAAGACACAGCTGTGTATAACGGACTTTTGGACTCAGAGGGAGAGGGAGAGGGTGGGATGATTTGGGAGAATGGCATTCTATCATGTATACTATCATGTAAGAATTGACTCATCAGTCTATGTCTGACGCAGGATACAGCATGCGTGGGGCTGGTGCATGGGGATGACCCACAGAGATGTTATGGGGAGGGAGGTGGGAGGGGGGTTCATGTTTGGGAACACATGTAAGAATTAAAGATTTTAAAATTAAAAAACTAAAAAACTAAAAACAAACAAACAAGCAAAAAATCTATTTTAGAAACTTTTCAGATCATTATTCATATTTACAGGTTTCCTATTTAAAATATCCCTTTTGATTTAATATTTGGAGAAAGTAATTTGTAGGAGAGTGTCTGCCTCTGAATTATCACCTATATACGTGAAAATGCAGGTTTCATCTGAGAGGAATTTGTCTCAGCAGTAATAGAACCATTTTTTAAGTTTGCCTTAAATATGTTAACATATGGGGCTTCCCTGGTGGTTGCAGAGGGCATGAGCTTGATCCCTGGTCAGGGAACTAAGATCCCAAATGCCACAGAGCCTGACCAAAAGAAAAAAAAAAAAGAAAAAAAAAATTAAGACAGAATCAAACTTACATATATATATATATATATATATGTGTGTGTGTTAACATGCAAAATTGCCATTTTCTTTAATTGCATAAATCTTTGTGACTACAAAATCAGCATTTATAGTCTAAATTTCACAATAGACTTAGAAAATATACAAATTCCCAAAGTATCAAATGGCTTCTAACCAAAACCAAAGTGATTCTGTTACGAGCTAGTGGGATTTTCAAATAAAATCTGTGTAAGATGTTGAGTGTTCTAAGAAATCTGAATACATTATAGGGCTCAAGTTTAACAATCCACATTAGAAGAATCTAATTCTCTCAGCCCAAATGAACTAATTCAATCAAATGGAAGCAAAGGTAACAAAACACATCCCGTTGATTTACTTCAATTCGCTTTATGATTTTATTGTTACCAATACTATTAGGAAAAATGATTAATGGCAGATCATCATATTTTCTCCATTTTATAAATAAGAAATTGGAGGTTTACTTCAATCTTATAGAGCCGGCAAGTGGTGAAGCTTGGATTTAAATCAAAGCAACCAGGTGCTAGAGTCCCTCAGTTAATCCCTATCCTCCAGTGACCCCAGGCAGTGCACGCTGTGTGTACTTGTGTGTAAAACACAGAGGCACTGCTCTTTTCATTCTTTTTCAGTGATCCTAATGAAGCAGTTAAGATCTTGGTAATGCATATTTACTATAAAATCACAAACCTCACTTCTAGGCCCAATCTGGTTCTCTGTGTGTATCTGCTCAGCCGTGTTTGACTCTTTGTGACCCCGTGGACTGTAGCCTGCCAGGCTCCTCGATCCAGGGGTTTCCAAGGCAAGAATACTGGAGTGGGTTACCATTTCCTCCTTTGGGGGATTTTCTTGAACCAAGGATAGAACCCACATTTCCTTCATCTCCTGTATTGCAGAAGTATTCTTTACTACTGAGTCATTTAGGAAGCCCCATCTGCTTCTGCAGTCCTTGGGGTCCATGGCATGCTGCAGCTGGACATGACTGAGTGGCTGAACTGAAGTGATCTGTTTCTGGGTAAAGACAAATATTCTCAGCATCTTTCTCCTCTTAATTGTAAATAAAATGTGTCATCAATGTTCTGAGAAGAAAAAAAATGTGTCATTCAAACTGAGACAATTTAAGGAGAATTTAACAAAAAGATGATTATTTACAAGCATGGGATAGGGCAGTATGCTCTAGTCATACAAGTGGGGACCAGTCACTGGCCTCAGGCCTGAAGAGGGCAGTGCGGGAAACACAAATCTGAGCTTGGATGAGGGAACAGCTGAGTGCAGAGACGTGCCTGCCTTGGTCTGTGGTTTCACATCCAGCTCTAAAATCACCCAGGGACACCCTGGAGAGTGTACAGGGGAATCAGTACAACAACCTCACTCTCACCCTTTCCTCTGATCTTCCAGGTAGCTCTTGCCTTTAGATAAAGGATCAAGTTTATGGGTCCACCCTGGCCCAAATTTGGCAACACACAGGAGCGGGTTGCTGGGGGTGAGTGGGTAGGGATAGGAAATAAGCCAGTTGGAGCCAAAGGAATCTATATAATGCAGAGGGCTTGCGATAGCTAACACAAAGGATACTCTCTTCCAAATGGAGGTACCACCTCATGCTGATCAGACTTGTCATGCTTAAAAAGTCTACAAATAATAAATGCTGAAGAGGGTATGGAGAAAAGGGAAGCCTTCTACACTGTTGAGGGGAATGTGAATTGGTGCAGCCACTATGGAAAATGATATGGATGTTTCTCAGAAAACTAAATATAGAGTGAACATCAGTTCAGTTCAGTTCAGTCGCTCAGTTGTGTCCAACTCTCTGCGACCCCATGAATTGCAGCACGCCAGGCCTCCCTGTCCACTACCAACTCCCGGAGTTCACTCAGATTCATATGATCCAGCAATCCCATTCCTGGGCATATACCCAGACAAACCATAATTCAAATAGATACAGGTACCAGTATGTTCATAGCAACATTATTTACAATAGCCAACATATGGAAACAATATAATGTTCATCAAGAGACGAATGGATAAAGATGTGGTATGTATGCACAACGGAATACTATTCAGTCATAAAAATGAATGAAATAATGACAGTTTCAGCGACATGGATGGATCTAGACATTATCATAATCAGTGAAGTAAGTCAGAGAAAGATAAATACCATATGGTATCAGTTACTTGTGGAATCGAAAATATGGTACAAGTGAACTTATGTACAAAACAGAAATAGGCTGTAAAACATAGAGAACAAACTTGTGGTTGCCAAGGGGGAATCAGGGTAAGGGAGCAAAGGACTGGGAGTTTGGGCTTAGCAGATGCAAGCTATAATATAGAGGAAGATAAGCCACAGCTTCTACTGTGTAGCACAGAGAACTATATTCAATAACCAGTGATAAACTATAAGGGAAAAGGATATAAAAATATAATATACATATATATATATGTGACTATAACTCAGTCACTTTGCTGAACAGCAGATATTGTCAGTACATTGTAAATCAACTATAGTTTCAATAAAAAATAAAATAAAAAATTTAAAGCTATTTCAGTACTATAACAAACATACACGATTATACTGATAAATCTAGAATTAACTTATAATCACACATAAGTAGACTTGAATTTCCCATTAAGAGAGTATGAACCCACATTTATAGGTTTTATCATTCATTTTAAGTATTATGGTGAACAGGAGAATAGTAATTAAAATTTATTTAAGTGGAACTTTAAAGCTGTTACAGTACCAGAGTAAGAGATCTGAAGAGGAAAAAGCCAACATTTTTTTTGCTAAAGAAGGATAAATCCAGGTTCCTTTTATAATTTTAATCAAGTAGAATTAAATTTACTATTAACACAGTAAGAGCCTGTGTTATTTTTTATTTTAAATATTATCATGTATATAAATTACAGTAACTAAAACCACCATGAGAGATAGTCCACATTAATTTAATTAGTGTTTGTTAAAAATATAATTAGAGCTTGTTAGTAATAACAGGTAACTTCTAATGAATGGGTAGAATACACTGCTCTAATTGCTATGAAGGTATCATGTCATTCAGCCCTCACAACAACCCCATGAAAGGACCCAGGCTTTAGGGTTAGAGATATAAACTATTATACACAGGATGGATAAACAACAAGGTCCTCCTTTATAGTGACCAGCAGGGCATATGAACAAAGACACAGACACATACAGAAGAGAGCTCCATTTGAGGAGAGGTGAACTCATGGAGTGACCCTGAACCCGTCATCTGAGATCAAAGCACCCACAGCAGTGACGTAGCAGTCATGCACCAGTAAGCAAGAACCACTGGCTGCCCTCATGGAGTGACTTCCCAGGAAAGGTACAAAACACCGCAGACGAAAACAAAAGGTAAAGATCAGGTACACTCAAAACCTTGACACCTGTCATAAACAGGAAGTGCCTCACCTTCAGAAAATAGCAGGGGCAAATATCCTGCTATTTGTATAATTTTAAATCTGATTTCAAGTGAAGCTTACCTTTTAAAATTCAGCTGGCAGACCCTCATCACTATGGCTTCATTATGTTCCTCTCTAGGGTCTCTGTGAACGTGTCTGCATATTATTGTTCAGTAGCTAAGTCATGTCAAACTGTTTGTGCCCCTATGGACTGCAACATTCCAGGCTCCCCATCCTTCACTATGTCCCAGAGTTTGCTCAAACTCATGTCCGATGAGTTGGTGATGCCATTCAGCCATCTTATCCTCTGTCACTCCCTTCTCCTCCTGCTTTCAGTCTTTTCCAGCATCAGGGTCTTTTCCAGTGAGTCTACTCTTACCATCAGGTGGCCAAAGTATTGGACCTTCAGTTTCAGCATCAGTCTTTCCAATGAATATTCAGGGTTGATTTCCTTTAGGATTGACTAGTTTGATCTGCTTGCTGTCCAAGGGACTCTCAAGAGTCTTCTCCAACACCACTTTTTGAAAGCATCTATTCTTTGGCATTCAGCCTTCTTTATGGTCCACCTCTTACATCTGTACATAACTACTGGAAAAACCATAGCTTTTACTATATGGACCTTTATGTCACATACCCCCTCCATCAAATCTGCTATTCTTGGTGAAGGATGTGTTGATATCCTTGACTTCAATTGAAGTCATTGATTCTTTCTCTGTGCAGTGGGGCAGTGCCTGACCTTCTCCTTCTAGAACAGTAAGAATGCTACAAATAGTGGAACTTCTTTACAGGTCCAGTGATTAAGACTTCATCTTCCAATACAGGAGGTAAGGGTTAAATTCCTGCTTGGGGAGATAAGATCCCACATGTCTCATGAACAAAAAAAAAAAAATTAAATAAAACATTTTTTAATGGTCTACATTAAAAAAAAAAAAAAAAAAAAAACCTTCTTAGATATCTGTGCCAGGGACCCAGTGACAAACTTGACCATCTTCCTAGAGCTGGCATTGGGAAACCATAAGTTCCTGGATCACAACTTCCTGCTGGCTATTTTTGTAAATAAAGCTGTGTTGAGACACAGCCTCACACATTTATTGACATTTTCTTTGATCTTTTTTTTTCATTCCGGAACAGTTTGGTAGTTGCAACATCGACCATAGGGCCCACAAAGCCAAATACATTTTCCTATTTACCTTCTACAGAAAAGTTTGCTGACCACTGTTTTAGAGTAAAACACAGAGGAAAAGAGTCCTATATTTCACTTCATTCTTACATTGGTGAATCTGTTATAGACTTTTGTGACTGCAAAGTAAATTACATAAAACTGCATCTAGTTTGCCTGGACAATCATGGATCCAAACCCTTAGGCTTTGTGATGGACAGGGAGGCCTGGCGTGCTTCCGTTCATGGGGTCACAAAGAGTCAGACATGGCTGAGCGACTGAACTGAACTGAACAACTCATCTGTAATCATTTAGATGATAATAATCTTCAAACATAAAAAATTATAATTCAATATCATTATACATAGTTCACACTCAAAGAGATTAAATCACTCACAAGTTATTCACTCTTTCAGACAATATCACTGGCAAATTGTATACCAGTATTTTATTTTTATTCTAAACTATCTGGTCCATGGAAATAATGAAAAGAAAATCATTATTTTTTAAGAGATCTTTTAAAATCAATGCATATTTTACACCTGACTAAATTTAACAATGGCAACAATAAACATCTCACCATACTATGTTTTAAATATCAAAAACAGTCAAGTATTTGTTGTTGCTGCTGTTAAATTTAGTCAGGTGCAAAATATGCATTGATTTTAAAAGATCTCTCAAAAAATAACATATGGTGAGATCAGGGCTTCCCTGGTGGCTCAGAGGTTAAAGCTTCTGCCTCCAATGCAGGAGACCCGGGCTCAGTCCCTGGGTTGGGAAGATCCCTTGGATAAGGAAATAGAAACCCACTCCAGTATTCTTACCTGGATAATCCCATGGACAGAGAAGCCTAGCAGGCTACAGTCCGTGGGGTTGCAAAGAGTCGGACATGACTGAGAGACTTCACTTTCACTTTCTATGGTGAGATCAATGAGCAAATTACAGTCTTAACTAGTGGGAATATTGACTTAGTGTTGAGATAATTCTTATAAACTGCTCATTTTCATTACAGGTTCAGATATATGTTTACAATTTGTACAGACTCCATCTATATGCCTGTGTGTAATAAACATAAAACAAAACACATAAACACCCCTTCACATATTTTCAGATAAGTTTGCAGTGACAAAATTAAATAAATAGAATTATTTAGAAGCTAACCAACTCTAGACATTTTATAATTGTGTGTGGTATGTATTAGGTGCTCAGTTGTGTCTGACTCTTTGCCACCCTATGGACTGTAACCTGCCAGGCTCCTCTGTCCACAGGATTCTCCAGGCAAGAACACTGGAGTGGTTTGCCAAGCCCTCCTCCAGGGGATCTTCCTGACCCAGGGGTCAAACCGGTGTCTCTTGTGTCTCCTGCATTACAAGCAGATTCTTTACCTAATGAGCGATCTGGAAAGCCCATATATTATATGAGTATGCATTATAAACTTGACTGATATATATATATATATATATTTACTGATTAAGTGATATATATCAGTTAGCAGAAATACAAGTCTGCCTTAGAAAATGCCAACAATTCACTATGTCAAGACATACTTCAAAGAAAAGAATTTAGTGAAGAACAGAGAAGCAATAAGTGAATTGATCATTTTATTTCATGAATCGTAAGCATCAGACTAAAACTGCATTCATGTAATAGAGATTGTTGTATCTGTATTTTTGATACTATAGCAAATCTCTTGACAAATGGTACTTTCAAAAAATGTTAGCTGCAATGTGGAATCTCAAACTGAATCAACAAAAGTTCTGTACTCTCTTCCATTAAAATCCATTGGTAGTTTTTACTTGTGAAAGACTCTTATGGTATGTATGGTTTTCTGACATAATGTGTTGGTCATTTGGAAAATATTGGTTTGGTGTGTTCTTCATATCTTACAAACATTGACAACTTTCATTATCCAATATCAAAACATCACATCTTTAAATATCACTACTCTTCCCATCAGAAAAGTGTTCCTTACGGATAAGCTGTCCAACTCACAGTGGCAGATACAATTTTTACAAAATCTGATTTCCTTTTAAAGCTCAAATTCTATCCCTGGCAACAAATACTGTCAAGTGTTTATCTTGACATGATAAGCTAACTTAACTCATTTCCAAGAAAAAGTATGCCATACACCATAATCAGAAACATTACAGTTTGCAACTCTCTGAGCCCATCGTGTTCTGTGAAAACAGCAGCTGGGTTCGTTCACAACTGACAGTCACACAAATGCTTTTCTTGAGAGAAGCATTGTTTCATCAGGAAAAACCCTATAGGCTTACCTCCTCTTTCAGCATACAAAACATTAACAGTACATACACCTGAGGTCAAGACTTAATACAATATAATCTGAATAGACACACTGTGTACATTCTTCAGCAAAACTGGTATTTTTTTACTCTGAGTATAGGGTGTTAAAAAAAAAAAGACTCATTGCTTTGATTCATGCTAAGGAGTTTTTGCTTTTGCACCACTGTACAAATGTCAAGGCAGTGAACGAAGCAAATAACATCTTAATTTTACCATGAAAATAGTTTTGACATCATGAATCTGTTTTGTGGGAGGATCATGAGGGTCCCCCAGATGCACTTTGAAGACAACTTCCTAACAGGAGTTATAGTTCTAAGTAAATTCCATTCAGATTAATAAATTTTATGTGGTATGCATATATTGGCTATTTGGCTGCTTGGAAAAATAAAAGGCACATGCATTTGAAAATGTAACCTGATTATATCAAGGCTGTATATTGTCACCCTGCTTATTTAACTTCTATGCAGAATACATCATGAGAAACACTGGACTAGAAGAAACACAAGCTGGAATCAAGATTGCTGGGAGAAATATCAATAACCTCAGATATGCAGATGACACCACCCTTATGGCAGAAAGTAAAGAGGAACTAAAAAGCCTCTTGATGAAAGTGAAAGAGGGGAGTGAAAAAGTTGGCTTAAAGCTCAACATTCAGAAAACGAAGATCATGGCATCTGGTCCCATCACTTCATGGGAAATAGATGGGGAAACAGTGGAAACAGTGTCAGACTTTATTTTTTTGGGCTCCAAAATCACTGCAGATGGTGACTGCAGCCATGAAATTAAAAGATGCCTACTCCTTGGAAGAAAATTATGAGCAACCTAGATAGCATATTCAAAAGCAGGGACATTACTTTGCCGACTAAGGTCCGTCTAGTCAAGGCTATGGTTTTTCCAGTGGTCATGTATGGATGTTAGAGCTGGACTGTGAAGAAGGCTGAGCGCTGAAGAATTGCTGCTTTTGAACTGTGGTGTTGGAGAAGACTTTTGAGAGTCCTTTGGACTGCAAGGAGATCCAATCAGTCCATTGTGAAGGAGATCAACCCTGGGATTTCTTTGAAGGGAATGATGCGGAAGCTGAAACTCCAGTACTTTGGCTACCTCATGCGAAGAGTTGACTCATTGGAAAAGACTCTGATGCTGGGAGGGATTGGGGACAGTAGGAGAAGAGGACGACCAAGGATGAGATGGCTGGATGGCATCACGGACTCGATGGACATGAGTCTGAGTGAACTCCAGGAGATGGTGATGAACAGGGAGGCCTGGCATGCTGTGATTCATGGGGTTGCAAAGAGTCAGACACGACTGAGCGACTGAACTGATGGTGGCTTAGTAATAAAGGATCTGCCTGCCAATGCAGGAGACACAGGTTTGATCTCTGAGTCCAGGAAGATCCCCTGGAGAAGGAAATGGCAACCCACACCAGTATTCTTGCCTGGAAAATCCCATAGATAGAGGAGCCTGGCAGGCTACAGTCCATGAGGTCAAAAAGAGTCAGATGTAATTTAAGGACTGAACAACAGCAACACAAAATCTATACTATGTTTTTTAATTAACAGATATAAAATTTTAAAATACTGTCATGCAGTACATCATAGCATTCATGTTAACTGGTCCAAGTTGTTCACTTTATCAGAACTAGGGAATATTCCCTAGTTTAACAGACTCCTAAGTTCTGGGGAGAAAAAAAAAAAATCTTCAAAATATCCAGAACTAGGGAATCTGTTGCTTGCAACAATGCTTTCAACCTTGCTTCTCAAGGTGGGTTTCACACACCAAAAAGCATTGGCATCATTTAGATTTGAAATTGGGAGTTTCAGGCTCTACTTCAGGGCTACAGATCAGATGATGTGTTTTATCCACATACCCAGGTGAATCATGCGGGCCTTTTACTTTGAGAAGCCTATGGTAAGCTACTTTGTGACAGAGAAAGAAAAAAAAATGCTTAAATGTCCTCCAATTCAACCATTACACCATCCATTCACTGAACTATCTACTCTGTGAATGAGTCTCCTATGGCCCTATTTTGCGCAGGGCACTGTGATTGGCATTAAACATATAACGAAGAACCCCTAAAAAATGTAGCCTTTGTCCTTAAGGAGATATGAAAATAAAACAAAGGAAAAGTTCTTTCCTCTTCTCTATGTACTTAGCTACTCAGTCATGTCTGACTCTTTGTGATCCATGGACTGTAGCCTACCAGGCTCCTCTGTCCACGGAATTTCCCAGGTACAAATACTGGAATGGGTTGCTATTTGCTACTCCAAAGGATCTTCCCAACCCAGGAATTGAACTCTGCATCTACTGTGTCTCCTGCATTACAGGCAGATTCTTTACTCACTGAGCCATGTGGATTTCCTAGGCAAGAATTCTGGAGTGGGTTACCATTTCCTACTCCAGGGGATCTTCATGACCTAGGGATCTCCTGTTTGGCAGGCGGGTTTTACAATCTGGGAAGCAGAGAAAATAGCAGATAAAGTAAGCCCAAAGAGTGAAACTGAAACAGAATTCTTAAATCTCTAGGGTAGGAAATGGGGGTCCCCTCTGCCTGTCAGCTTTTCCCTAACAGAGTGGAAATCTATAGAAAATTGAACCCTGCAGCTGCTATTGGGTTACTAGAGCTACTGATAGCAATGAAATGTTTGACCTGGGAAGACAAGGAGCATAGTTTTAAGTCCAAGAGGTCTGACTCCATGGCTGATGAGTTTTCCTATATTTCCTTTCACTGCATTTTAAGAATTTTTAGTAAACTCTTATTATCTGCATCTCTGTGTTACTTGCATCTTAAGAGCCCCAAGCTAAAATAAAATAGTCAGAAAGAGTCAGTTAAGTCTCTACTGTGCAAAACTGGAGAAAAGCCAGGATTCTAAACAAGCCCCAGTCCTGCTTGTTCCTTTCATACCACAGTAAAAACAGTCTTACAAGGAAAGGAGGGGGAAGGCTTGCCTGCTATTCCCTTTGAGAACAAAAGCACAATCACTGTAATAGCAGGACAGGTTTATTTTTAATTAATTTGAGCCTGTTCACATGGAATTCTACTGGACAGCAATTTAACCCAACTCTGCCAAGCCTTTTCTGCAGGTGACCATTTGTCCTGTGCCCTGTAAACAATGGCACTCAAATTTACTGGGCGGGCGGGGGGGGGCTTCCCAAGTGGCTTCAGTGGGTAAAGATAGTGTCTGCAATGCAGAGTGGCTAAGACCTGTCTGACTCTTTTGTGACCCCATGGACTGTAGCCCGCCAGGCTCCTCTGTCTCTGGGATTTCTCAGGCAAAAATACTGGAATGGGTTTACCATTTCCTTCTCCAGGGGATCTTTCCAGCCCAGGGATTGAACCTGCATCTCCTCTACTGACAGGTAGATACTCTACCACTGAGCCACCAGGAAAGCCCACTGATTCTTACAGCCTCCTTGTAGTAAAGGTAAAGAGATACAGATTTACATCTTTTGAGTTTATCTTTTCATTTTGTGTTATATTATTTAGAGGGGTGTGAGTAAAAGAGGTCTTTGTTTAAACTCCAGTAAGTACTAGCTGGCTTATTTGCAGTCCAGTTTATTTATTTCATATTTTTATTTTTACAGTGTTGTCTTGGTTTCCACCATACAGCAACTTGAATCAGCCATAACTATACATATATCCCTTCCCTCTTGAGCCTCTCTCCCTTCAACCCATCCAAACCCTCAGGTCAGGAGTTCAGTTGATTTACAATGTTGTGATAATTTCACAGGTGTTGAGCAAAGTGATTCAGTTACACATACATGGATCTATTCTTAGATACTCAAGAGATTTTGGTTTTCTGAGTCTGAAATTGGTCCAGGAATCTTCACTTTAAGAAACGTCCAAAAGTCTGATGGCATAACTGATCAAAGAAGCACTATATTAGAGCATCATAGTGAGTTATGTCAGGTTCGTCTTCATCAAAATAAGAAGAGAAGCTAAGGTTTGAAGTATGGTGTGTGGAGAACATATATCCTCGAGAAAATGATTTGCTATGTTCTGGCTAGTAACAGGAAAGATAATTATAGCTTAGCACTCTGTTAAATAATTTCCTACTTTTTAACAAACATATGGACCCAATATGCCATTAAACAACTTGCTAGCTAGGAGCATTTCAACTCCGTTTGGAAGAAACATGCTCGGCTTCACTGCACTACTTAACAGAACTGGTGTCTTCAGGTTACACCAAGCTGCTAGTGCTAGCTGCCAGCAAATGTGCTACTTTCTGGCAATACGTGTTTTCCTCTTTTATCTCGAGGTAGTCCAGATCTTTGAAAATATGCATAAAAATGTCAAGATCTTGTCTCTGTTAGGGAATGTTATGCATGTGTGTGTAACTACATGGAGCATAAGTAATTCAGACCTGGCGCTGTTTGTATGAAATGCTCTTATTTTTTGCACATTCTTCCTCCTTAATGTTAATGTTAACTGAAACATTTCTCCTCGAATAGTTTTCCTCTTCATTTTATAAAAAAGAGACACTTTACACTGTCACAAGAAGTTTGATTTGCTAAGCTCTTCCTTGCATTAAAAAAAAAAAACAACAGTTATTGGAGAATAGTTGCTTCACAGTGCTGTGTTAGTATCTACTGTGTGACAATGGAATCAGCTATATGTATACACATATCTCTTTTTCTTTGAATTTCCTTCACTTAGGTCATTTAGGTCACCACAGAGCACTGAAAAGAGCTCCCTGCGCTATACAGTAGGTTTTCATTTGTTATCTATTTTATGCGTAGCATCAATAAGTACATGCATGTCAATCCCAGTCTCCCAATTCATCCCACCTTCACCTTACCCCTTGACATCTACACATTTATTCTCTACATCTGCCTCCCTTGCCTTTTTTTTGTTGTTTTTTTGGATTTTTTTTCCTTTTTTTTTTTTTCTTACTTTACAATACTGTATTGGTTTTGCCATACATCAGCATGAATCCGTCACGGGTGTACATAAGTTTCCACTCCTGAAACCCCCTCCCACATCCCTCCCTATACCATCGCTCTGGGTTATCCCAGTGCACCAGCCCCAAGCATCCTGTATCATGCATCGAACCTAGACTGGTGATTCGTTTCTTATATGATATTATACATGTTTCAATGCCATTCTCCCAAATCATCCCACCCTCTCCCTCTCCCACAGAGTCAAAAGTCTGTTCTATACATCTGTGTCTCTTTTGCTGTCTTGCATACAGGGTTATCAACACCATCATTCTAAATTCCATATATATGTGTTAGTATACTGTATTGGTGTTTTTCTTTCTGGCTTACTTCACTCTCTATAATCGGCTCCAGTTTCATCCACCTCATTAGAACTGATTCAAATGTGTTTTTTTTTGATGGCTGAGTAATACTCCATTGTGTATATGTACCACAGCTTTCTTATCCATTCATCTGCTGATGACTATCTAGGTTGCTTCCATGTCCTGGCTATTATAAACAGTGCTGCGGTGAACACTGGGATACATGTGTCTCTTTCAATTCTGATTTCCTTGGTGTGTACGCCCAGCAGTGGGATTGCTGGGTCATAAGGCAGTTCTATTTCCAGTTTTTTAAGGACTCTCCACACTGTTCTCCATAGTGGCTGTACTAGTTTGCATTTGCACCAACAGTGTAAGAGGATTTCCTTTTCTCCACACCCTCCCTAGCATTTATTGCTTGCAGACTTTTGGATCACAGCCATTCTGACTGGTGTGAAATGGTACCTCATTGTGGACTTGATTTGCATTTCTCTGATAATCAGTTATGTTGAGCATCTTTTCATGTGTTTGTTAGCCATCTGTATGTCTTCTTTGTCTATTTAGTTCTTTGGCCCATAATTTGATTGGGTCATTTATTTTTCTGAAATTGAGCTGCAGGAGTTGCTTGTATATTTTTGAAATTAGTTGTTTGTCAGTTGCTTCATTTGCTATGATTTTCTCCCATTCAGAAGGCTGTCTTTTCACCTTGCTTATAGTTTTCTTTGTTGTGCAGAAGCTTTTAAGTTTAATTAGGTCCCATTTGTTTATTTTTGCTTTTATTTCCAATATTCTGGGAGGTGGATCATAGAGGATCCTGCTGTGTTGGCACAAAGATAGAAATATAGATCAATGGAACAAAATAGAAAGCCCAGAGTTAAATCCACACACCTATGGACACCTTATCTTCGACAAAGGAGGCAAGAATATACAATGGATTAAAGACAGTCTCTTTAACCAGTGATGCTGGGAAAACTGGTCAACCACTTGTAAAAGAATGAAATTAGAACACTTTCTAACACCATACACAAAAATAAACTCAAAATGGATTAAAGGTCTAAACGTAAGGCCAGAAACTATAAAACTCCTAGAGGAGTACATAGGCAAAACACTCTCTGACATAAATCACAGCAGGATCCTCCCTTGCCTTTTTAACATGAGCTTTACTGTTTCTAATATCTAAAGCATAATAAAGAAAAAAAAATAGGCTTGGTGACCATTCCACAGAAAAATCCATAAAATAACTGAGGAGCCTAAGGATGATTCTAGCAACAAAATGTCCTTAAACACCGATGGAGATGAATGGTAGTAAAGAATCATTTACTAATCATAACTTTTCATTGCCAAATTTCTGGATAGCAAATGAGAGTGATTATTAAGGAAGTTTACAAACCCTGCATCACACCCAGCCTATTTTGGTACTGGAGAAATGCTGAAATGATCATGATGAAGATTTTCAGGTTGTGGTGCTGTACTCAGGTACACTGAGAGTTACAACAGTCAGTGAGGAAGATGTCCTGACCTGACATTGAGAAACTCACAGATAGAGAGGAGGATAAGCCACCTGCGGGATCTAGTAACAAAAGGTGTCACAGGTAGAACATCCCAGGGATTCAAGTTAGCAAGGATTCTCACGCTCAAACTGAGACCAGTATCAGTTCAGTCAACCAGAGAAGTTAATTGACCCAATGTCAGGTATCACTGCAAAGAAGGAGGAACATTGTTCTGGGCTGCTCAGGTTAAGTGTATTTTTTGAGGGGTTATTGAAATAGTGAAAAGATTATGATGCATGATGACTGTCCCATTTCTGTTCTGGATGTTCTATTTCTAACAGGACATCAAGAGCCTGCATAAGACAGATGTGGACCATGGGCCATATTAGGGAGGAGTCTCTTCTCCCTTCCTTGACTACCCAGTTATTAGGACTGATCTACCCTCTCTGTTTCACCTTTCTGTGAATGTAATTGTTGCAATTTGTCTTCACGTGGTTTATACATAAGATGTCATTTAGGCTGTCTGGAAGGACAGGACAATACAAACAGAGCTGCCAGAAGCATTGAATTTACTTTATTATAATTGATTAGACAATGGAATTCTCTCCAGAGTCAATTCTAAGTTGCTTGTGTTATGCACCAGTGTATGGATCTAGATTATCATAAACTTAATTTCCCTATTTCCCTTCTTCTTTTATAACTACAAAGGCCTCATCGACTTTAAAGGGATGAGTTACCAAGAAACAGGATTCATTTACCTTCCCCTCTCCAACATATACCCATTCAAAAACAACGTATTGGATTACTTAGAGAAATGGCCTAAATATAATTTCCTGCAAAAATTTTATCCCTATATTCCAAGATATAAGCAGTAGAAGAACACAGTTTTGGTTATCCAATGGTGCAGTAACTTGTGGCTATCTGTTAAGACATACTAGAATGCTTTACTCAATGCAGTGTAACAAGATAATAGCAAAAACAATATAATAACAGCAAGACAGCAACATGCCCTGACATCAAGGATTTTGATCAAGAAGAGAAGAAAAGGGACTTTTCTTATAAAAGGACTTTCCTTATATAAAAGGAATAATAGATGGTGTTTGTCTCTGTGTGAGTGTGTATGTGAATGTTCATGTGGATATTTCAACCGAGGTGCTTCATTCCTTTTTATTCCTCATGCGCAGCTTTTAAGGGTAAAGCTACTTTTTTCAAATACCAGGTATGCTTTCTAAAATTAGGTCAGAGGAGAAGCAGGTCAGAAGAAAGCTAGTGTATCAGATGGGACTTGTGTATTTACTGTCTAGGGTATATCAACAAAACAAAAGAAAGTGAAAGTGAAGTCACTCAGTAGACTGAGCATCAACAAAATGAGGCTTACTCTATCTCAGAATTCTAGGTAAAATTTCAAAGAAGGGCTAGACACATCAAGATTCAGACCAGATATTGATTTATTCTGATGTCTTAAGTTAGGTCTACTGCTTCCTTCAAGAAGTTAGAGTCTGCAGAGACAATCTATGAATATTTATTATTAGTTTAGTAGATATGCTATTATATGGTTGAAAAGTATTTTAATACTGTATGGTTGATTTACTTTTCCCCATAGAATTATTTCCATACATTTTAAGATGTAATTTAATAGCTTTTTTTTTCTTCTTCACAGGAATATTTCAATTTCTAATAGTGATACCGTATTTGTTTTTTCCATCCCATAGGAAACACGTTCACAAATTGGCTTAATACCCAATACTTAAATTACACATTCTACTGTTGGAAAAACTTTCTGTGTCAGAGAAGAATAAAATGTGTCATTAATATGTGTGTTAACTATAATCTATCAACTTTCCTCTCCATTATTTTAGTGAATAAAAACATCTTACTGGAAGTAGGGTAACTCTATAATTAAGATTAAGTTTTAGGTGATTACATGCAAAACCATAAGATATGCAGCTTCTAAACACTGAAGTATATCTCTCTGTGACTTTCTTCTTTATACAGGGAATAACTGATATTCAGTAGAGATTAAGATGACTTTAATTTATTTAACACTTGCAGATTAGTTTTGGAGACAATGCAAAATAGAATCAAATGAATGTTTAGGCCATAGAACACTTAGAGGGATTTTAGCACTTGTAGGTTCTAGAATGGTTTACCTTGAAGTGCAGGTTAAGCATCACTTACTAAATGTATGAGAAATTATCAACAACCTATAAATTATGAATCCACATGAGATAGGTTACATTTGTTTCACAGACCAGGGGCCTGTGGTTTCAATAACAGGAAACATAATTTATGCCCCCATATTATATCCACTTCCATGTGGTGATCAGGAATGCATAAAAGATGGAACCGCTATAACATTAGTACTATCCGATTCATAAATTACTATGGTAGTTAAATTCAAGGCAGCCATTTATGGACTTTGGTTTCACGAGAACTGCTGCTGCTGACAGTATAAAGGGACACCCTGGACTTCACTTTAGTACTTTTAATTTGGATGCCATCTCTACTGGAGGAAAAGTATCCACTCATATTTTCTTATTATCCTTAAGACATCTTTTTATTACTCCTATTCCTTAGACTATATGAGTTTTAATAAAGTGAAGTGATAACAGGCACCCAGTGTAATATAATACACCTCAGTTAGGACTGGTTCTTTGTGGTACTTTACCAACAGCAGTACCAAGTCATTTCATATCTTTAGCTTTCTAATAATATGACTTTTTAGTTGAGTAGTAGGTCAGAGGAAATCCAATAAAAGAGCAGGAGAAAGAAAAGATAAAAATATGAAAAGATGTGTGAATATACTAAAAACCACTGAATTACACACTTTAAGTAGGTGAATTGTATGGTATGTGAACTGCATCTCAATAAAGCTCTTAAATAAGACATAAAAGGGCCAGGAGAGGGTGCAGCAGGCAGGAGGAACTTGGGGAGGTATCATAATTTAAGTAAATGGTTCTTGCGAACATCTCAGGCTCAGTTTATGTTGCTTTCAACCAAGTTTGTTTTGTTTTATTTTTATGGTTTACAATAAGCATAACCATCAGTATTTTATTTATCACTGCTCTAATTTTCACTTCTTTAGTGTTTGTTTATTGTTCTGAACTAGATGATAGAATAAAATGTGCAAACATTAATTGTGACAAATATATTTTCTATTGTTTATGTGAACAAATGATAAAAATAAGAAAAACCAGACAGACTTTTCTCCATTGTTTTCATTTAGAGAGCTCCTTCATTTATGATTCTGAATTTTTCCTAAACATTTCTGATGTATTTTCAAAATTCTATGACTTTATTAATTTATCCATTAGTTTTAGGTAAGCAGTAATGAAATAAAGATATATAATGCCATAAAAATAAATATAAGGGGAGGGGTCCTAAGATGGGAGAGGAATAGGGTAGAGAAACCACTTTCTCCCCCACAAATTCATCAAAAGATCATTTGAACGCTGAGCAAATACCACAAAACAACTTCTGAATGTGGGCAGAAGACACCAGGCACCCAGAAAGGCAGCCCGTTGTCTTCAAAAGGAAGTAGGACAAAATATAAAAGATAAAAAGAGAGACAAAAGAGTTAGGGATGGAGACCTGTCCCAGGGAGGGAGTCTTAAAAGAGAAGTTTCCAAAAACCAGGAAACCCTCTCATCGGCAGATTTGTGGGGAGTTTTGGAATCTCAGAAGGCAGCATAGTCAGGAGGAAAAAATGAATAAATAAACCCCACAGATTATGTGCCTAACTGCAATTACCAATGGAGAAGTAGCTCAGGCGCTCAGGACCACCAACAGCAAGCAGGGGCTGAACAGGGAGGCGTGGGCTGCATTGCTTAGGGTAAGGACCAGGCCTGAATGCCTGGGCAACCTGAGGGAATTAACATGAGATAGCAACCCAAAGCATAGGATAGCCACAAAGAGAGAAAAAAAAAAAAAAAAGAAAAGAAAAGAAAGAAAGAGAAAGAGAGAACTTTCCTGTGAAAAGCAGCTCTAACCTAAGGCATTGCTTGGCCCACTCACAGAACTAAGAACTGGAGGATCACTAGAGGAGAGCCAGCTGGCTGCAGACTGGCCCCTCCCCCCATCCCCCCACCCCCCACCCCCGTGGAGCCAGAAAGACAGGCAGGAGACAGCCAGAGCAGGAAAGCAAGGGGCAAACTAGGCCCCAGAGATGGCATTCTCTACCAAACTATGAGTAGGCTCCCAATTGCTAACCAAATCTTCCTGGGATTGTGGATGGTTGACAGCCACCAGGAGGGTCACAGCCAGAGATCAGCTCCCCAGAGGAGACACACAGCACACCTGAGACAGCACTTCCACTGAGCACCCAGGAAACTGAGCATCTGGGACCGGGGAGGTGATAAGACACACCGCCCCACCTGGGGAGAGTGTACTCACCAAGCACCTGGTTGCCTGAGCTACTCAGACCTGGGAAGGGCACAAAACACAGGCCCACCCAATTCTGTGCCTTTGTGGAGTACCCAAGAACCTGAACCTGAGCAGCTTAGTCCTAGGAAGTTCAAGCAACCAGAGCCCACCTTAGACAGTTCCCCTGCAGAGCAAGTGTTGACCAGGAAAGTACACATGCCATGAGCAGGTACAAACCCAATGTAGCCCAGACAAGGTGAGCACTCCCCACACATGCCAGTGATATTTGTTTGCAGTGTTCCTCCCTCCCCGCAGCACAATTGAACATGTGAGCCTAAATAAATGACCACTTTTGCCCCCTTGTGTCAGGGCGGAAGTTAGACACTGAAGAGACTTGCAAACAGAGGAAGCCAAAACAAACAAAGAAGAGGGAACTGCTTTAGAAGTGACAGGTGCAACAGATTAAAACCCTGTAGTTAGCACTGACTACATTGGAAGGGGCCTATAGACCTTGAGAAGAAGTATAAGCTGGAACAAGGAACTATCTGAAACTGAACTGACCCCACACTGCCCTCAACAGCTCCAGAGAAATTCCTAAATACATTTTAATATTATCATTTTTCACTTAAAAAAGAAAAACACCAATACAGTATACTAACACATACATATGGAATTTACAAAGATGGCAATGACGACCCTGTATGTAAGACAGCAAAAAAGACACAGATGTGTATAACGGACTTTTGGACTCAGAGGGAGAGGGAGAGGGTGGGATGATTTGGGAGAATGGCATTCTAACATGTATACTATCATGTAAGAATCGAATCGCCAGTCTATGTCTGACGCAGGATACAGCATGCGTGGGGCTGGTGCATGGGGATGACCGAGAGAGATGTTATAGGGAGGGAGGTGGGAGGGGGGTTCATGTTTGAGAACACATGTACACCCGTGGTGGATTCATGTCAATGTATGGCAAAATCAATACAATATTGTAAAGTAAAATAAAGTAAAAATTAAAATTAAAAAAATTTAAGTTATTACTCCTTTAATTTTAATTTTTAAAGCCTACTATTACCTTGTAAAATAAGACCCTATTTTTAAAGCAAATCATATATTTTTAATAACTTTCATGATTTTGTCTTGCTTTTTTAATATTGTAATTTTGAGAGTCTAACCTCTACTCTAGATTTTTAATCTTTGCTTTTTTGTATTTGTTATCAGTTCTGTACCTTTAAGAATCCAATCTTCAGTACCCACTTTTACTTAGGAATGTGCTTATTGGTTTAATTGCTCTCTCCCCTTTTGACTCTCCTTTTTCTCCTCCAGGTCACCTCTATCTGCTCCCTCCCCCTTCTCTACTCTCCTTAACTCTGTGAATATCTTTGGGTATTTTGGGGTGTGGATAACACTTAGGGGACTGATTCCTGGCTAGATTTCTCTCTCCCCTTTTGATTCCCCCTCTTCTCCTGCTGGCCACCTCTGTTTCCATCCTCCCTTTTCTCTTCTCCATGTAACTCTGTGAACCCCTCTGGGTGTCCCTCACTGTGGAGAATCTTTTCACAATTAATCTAGATGTTTTATCATCTATGCTGTATGGATGGAGAAGTCTTGAGGCTGCTGTAAGAACAAGACTGAAAGCCAGAGGCAGAAGGCTTAAATCCAAAACTTGAGAACACTGGAAAACTCTTCCCTCCAGGGAACAGTAATCAACAAGAGCTCATCAAAAAGCCTCCATTCCTACACTGACACCAAGATCCACCCAAGAGCCAACAAGTTTCAGAGCAAGACATACCAAGCTAATCATTTAGCAATACAGGAACATAACACTGAGCACAAAAATACAGGTGGCCAAAAGTCACACCAAACTCATAGACACCTAAAAACTCACTGCTGGACACTCCACTGCACTCCAGAGAAAAAAAGATCCACCTTAAACCCACCAGAACACCAAAGCTAGCTTCAGTAACCAGGAAACCTTGACAAGCCACTCGTCCAACCCCACCCACAGGGACGAACCTCCACAATAAAGAGGAATCACAAACTTTCAGCATACAGAAGGCCACCCCAAACACAGCAACCTAAACAAGATGAAAAGGCAGAGAAATATTCAACAGGTAAAGGAACATGATAAAAGCCCATCAAACCAAACAAAAGAGGAGGAGATAGGGAGTTTACCTGAAAATAAATTCAGAATAATGATGGTAAAATCATCCAAAATCTTGAAAACAAAATGGAGTTACATATAAATAGTCTGGAAACAAGAATTGAGAAGATGCAAGAAAAGGTTAACAAGGATCTAGAAGAAATAAAAAAGAGTCAATCAATAAAGAATAATGCAATATCTGAGATCAAAAACACTCTGGAGGGAAGCAATGGTAGAATAACTGAGGCAGAAGATAGAATAAGTGAGGTGGAAGATAGAATGGTGGAAATAAATGAAACAGAGAGGAAAAAAGAAAAATAAAATAAAATAAATGAGGACAACCTCAGAGACCTCTGGGACAATGTTAAGCGCCCCAATATTCCAATCATAGGAGTCGCAGAAGAAGAAGACTAAAAGGAAGGTCATGAGAAAATACTTGAGGAGATGATAGTTGAAAAATTCCCTAAAGTGGGGAAGGAAATAGCCACCCAATTCCAAGAAACCCAGAGAGTCTCAAACAGGATAAGCCCAAGGCAAAACACCCCAAGACACATATTAACCAAATTAATGAAGATCAAACACAAACAAGAAATATTAAAAGTAGCAATGGAAAAAAACAACAAATAACTCACAACAGGATATTCATAAGAATAACAGTTTTTCTTTCAATAGAAACTCTTCAATCCAGAAGGGAATGGCATGACATACTTAAAGTGATGAAACAGAAAAACCTACAACCCAGATTACTGCACCCAGCAAGGATCTCATTCAAATATGAAGGAGAAATCAAAAGTTTTACAGACAAGCAAAACCTGATAGAATTCAGCACTACCAAACCAGCTCTTCAACAAATGCTAAAGGATCTTCCCTAGACAGGAAACACAGAAAAGGTGTATAAACTCAAACCCAAAACAACAAAGTAAATGGCAAAAGGATCATACTTACCAATAATTACCTTAAATGTAAATGGGTTGAATGCCCCAACCGACATACAGAGACTGGCTGAATAGATAAAAAACAAAACTCCTATATATGCTGTCTGCAAGAGACCCACTTCAAAATAAGGGACACATACTGACTGAAAGCGAAGGGCTGGAAAAAGATATTTCACACAAATGGAGACCAAAAAAAGCACGAGTAACAATACTCATATCAGATAAAATAGACTTCGAAATAAAGGCTGTGAAGAGACAAAGAAGGACACTACATAATAATCAAAGGATCAATCCAAAAAGAAGATAGAACAATTATATATGCACTCAACATAGGAGCACCACAATATGTACGTAAATGCTAACAAGTATGAAAGGGGAAATTAACAGTAACACAACAATAGTGGGAGACTTTAATATCCCACTCACACCTATGGATAGATCAACTAAAGAGAAAATTAGCAAGGAAACACAAATTTTAAATGATACAACAGCCCAGTTAGACCTATTTGATATCTATATGACAATTCACCCTAACACAATCAATTTCACCTTTTTCTCAAGTGCATATGGAACCTTCTCAAGGATAGATCACATTCTGGGCCATAAATCTACACTTGGTGAATTCAAAAAATTGAAATAATCTCAAGCATATTTTCTGGTCATAATGCATTAAGATTAGATGTCACCTAAAGGAAAAAAAAAAGTATTAAAAATACAAACATATGGAGGCTAAACAACACACTTCTCAATAGCTAACAAATCTCAGAAGAAATAAAAAAAGAAATCAAAATGTGCATAGAAATGAATGAAAATGAAAACACAAAAACCTAAAATATATGGAACTCAGTAAAAGCAGTGCTAAGGGGAAGATTCTTAGCAATACAAGCCTACCTCAAGAAACAGGAGAGAAATCAAATAAATAACCTAACTCTACACCTACAGTGACTAGAAAAAGAAGAAATGAAGTACTGCAGAATTAGTAGAACAAAAGAAATCATAAAAAATAGGACAGAAATAAATGAAAAACCATCAAAGGAGACCATAGCCAAAATCAACAAAGGTAAAAGATATTTCTTTGAGAAGATAAATGAAACAGACAAACCACTGAAGAATCAAATCAACAAAATTAGAAATGAAAATGGAGAAATCACAACAGACAACACAGAAATACAAAAGATCATAAGAGACTACTATCAGCAACTATATGATAACAAAATGGACAACTTGGAAAAATGGATGAATTCTTAGAAAAGTATAACATTCCAAAACTGAACCAGGAAGAAATAGGAAATCTTAACAGACCCATCAAAAGCATGTATATTGAAACTGTAATCAGAAATCTTTCAGCAAACAAAAGCCCAGGACCTCTGGCTTCACAGCTGAATTCTACCAAAAATTTAGAGAAGAGCTAACACCTAACCTAGGCAAACTCTTCCAGAAAATTGCAGAGGAAGGTAAACTTCCAAACTCATTCTATGAGGCTACCATCACCTTAATACCAAAACCAGACAGTGCAGTTCAGTCACTCAGTCGTGTTCGATTCTTTGCGACCCCATGAATGGCAGCACGCCAGGCCTCCCTGTCCATCACCAACTCCTGGAGTTCACTCAGAATCATGTCCATTGAGTACGTGATGCCATCCAGCCATCTCATTCTCTGTCGTCCCCTTCTCCTGTCCCCAATCCCTCCCAGCATCAAAGTCTTTTCCAATGAGTCAACCCTTTGCATGAGGTGGCCAAAGTACTGGAGCTTCAGCTTTAGTATCATTCCTTCCAAAGAAATCCCAGGGTTGATTTCCTTCAGAATGGACTAGTTGGATCTCCGTGCAGGCCAAGGAACTCTCAAGAGTCTTCTCCAACACCAAAGTTCAAAAGCATCAATTCTTTGGCACTCAGCCTTCTTCACAGTCCAACTCACATCCATACATGACTACTAGAAAAACCGTAGCCTTGACTAGACGGACCTTTGTTGGCAAAGTAATGTCTCTGCTTTTCAATATGCCATCTAGGTTGGTCATAACTTCCAAGGAGTAAATGTCTTTTAATTTCATGGCTGCAGTCACCATCTGCAGTGATTTTGGAGCCCCACAAAATAAAGTCTGACACTGTTTCTACTGTTTCCCCATCTATATCCCATGAAGTGATGGAACCAGATGCCATGATCTTTGTATTCTGAATGTTGAGCTTTAAGCCAACTTTCTCATTCTCCTCTTTCACTTTCATCAAGAAGCGTTTTAGTTCCTCTTCACTTTCGGCCATAAGACTGGTGTCATCTGCATATTTGAGGTGATTGATATTTCGACCAGCAAACTTGATTCCAGCTTGTGCTTCTTCCAGCAAAGGTTTCTCATGATGTACTCTGCATATAAGTTAAATAAGCAGGGTGACAATATACAGCCTTGACGTACTCCTTTTCCTATTTGGAGCCAGTCTGTTGTTCCATGTCCAGTTCTAACTGTTGCTTCCTGACCTGCATACGGATTTCTCAAGAGGCAGGTCAGGTGGTCTGGTATTCCCATCTCTGTCAGAATCTTCCACACTTTATTGTGAGACACACAATCAAAGGCTTTGGCATAGACAATAAAGCAGAAATAGATGTTTTTCTGGAACTCTCTTGCTTTTACCATGACCGAGCAGATATTGGCACTTTGATCTTTGGTTCCTCTGCCTTTTCTAAAACCAGCTTGAACATCAGGAAGTTCATAATTCACATATTGCTGAAGCCTGGATTGGAGAATTTTGAGCATTACTTTACTAGCATGTGAGATGAGTGCAATTGTGCAGTAGTTTGAGTATTGTTTGGCATTGCCTTTCTTTGGGACTGGAATGAAAACTGACCTTTTCCAGTCCTGTGGCCACTGCTGAGTTTTCCAAATTTGCTGGTATATTGAGTGCAGCACCTTCACAGCATCATCTTTCAGAATTTGAAACAGCTCAACTGGAATGCCATTACCTCCACTCGCTTTGTTCACAGTGATGCTTTCTAAGGCCCACTTGACTTCACATTCCAGGATGTCTGGCTCTAGATGAGTGATCACACAATCGTGATTATCTGGGTAATGAAGATCTTTCTGTACAGTTCTTCTGTGTATTCTTGCCACCTCTTCTTAATATCTTCTGCTTCTCTTGGGTCCATACAATTGTTGTCCTTTATCGAACCCATCTTTGCATGAAATGTTCCCTTGGTATCTCTAATTTTCTTGAAGAGATCTCTATTCTTTCCCATTCTGCTGTTTTCCTCTATTTCTTTGCATTGATCACTGAGGAAGGCTTTCTTATCTCTTCTTGCTATTCTTTGGAACTCTGCATTCAGATGCTTATATCTTTCCTTTTCTCCTTGTCTTTTCGCTTCTCTTCTTTTCACAGCTATTTGTAAGGCCTCCCCAGACAGACATTTTGCTTTTTTGCATTTCTTTTCCATGAGGATGGTCTTGATCCCTGTCTCCTGTACAATGTCACGAACCTCAGTCCATAGTTCATCAGGCACTCTATCTATCAGATCTAGGCCCTTAAATCTATTTCTCACTTCCGCTGTATAATCATAAGGGATTTGATTTAGGTCATACCTGAGTGGTCTAGCAGTTTTCCCTACTTTCTTCAATTTGAGTCTGAATTTGGCAATAAGGAGTTCATGATCTGAGCCACAGTCAGCTCCTGGTCTTGTTTTTGTTGACTGTAGAGAGCTTTTCCATCTTTGGCTGCAAAGAATATAATCAATCTGATTTTGGTGTTGACCATCTGGTGATGCCCATGTGTAGAGTCTTCTCTTGTGTTGTTGGAAGAGGGTGTTTGCTATGACCAGTGCATTCTCTTGGCAAAACTCTATTATTCTTTGCCCTGTTTCATTCCACATACCAAGGCCAAATTTGCCTGTTACTCCAGGTGTTTCTTGACTTCCTACTTTTGCATTCCAGTCCCCTATAATGAAAAGGACATCTTTTTTGGATGTTAGTTCTAAAAGGTCTTGTAGGTCTTCATATAACCGTTCAACTTCAGCTTCTTCAGCATTACTGGGGCATAGACTTGGACTACTGTGATATTGAATGGTTTGCCTTGGAGATGAACAGACATCATTCTCTCATTTTTGAGACTGCATCCAAGTACTGCATTTCAGACTTTTTGTTGACCATGATGGTACTCCATTTCTTCTGAGGGATTCCTGCCCACAGTAGTAGATATAATGGTCGTCAGAGTTAAATTCACCCATTTCAGTCCATTTTAGTTCCCTGATTCTTAAAATGTTAACGTTCACTCTTGCCATCTCTTGTTTGACCACTTCCAATTTGCTTTGATTCATGGACCTGATATTCCAGGTTCCTATGCAATATTGCTCTTTACAGCACTGGACCTTGCTTCTATCACCAGTCACATCCACAGCTGGGTATTGTTTTTGCTTTGGCTCCATCCCTTCATACTTTCTGGAGTTATTTCTCCACTATCTCCAGTAGCATATTGGGCACCTACTGACCTGGGGAGTTCTCTTTCAGTATCCTATCATTTGGCTTTTCCTACTGTTCATGGGGTTCTCAAGGCAAGAATACTGAAGTGGTTTGCCATTCCCTTCTCCAGTGGACCACATTCTGTCAGACCTCTCCACCATGGCCTGTCCATCTTGGGTTGCCCCACGGTCATGGCTTGGTTTCATTGAGTTAGACAAAGCTGTGGTAGTGCTAGTGTGATTAGATTGACTAGTTTTCTGTGAGTATGGTTTCAGTGTGTCTGCCATTTGATGCCCTCTTGCAACACCTACCACCTTACTTGGGTTTCTCTTACCTTGAGCATTGGGTATCTCTTCAGGGCTGCTCCAACAAGGCACAGCCGCTGCTCTTTACCTTGGAGGAAGGGTATCTCCTCACCTCCGCCATTCCTGACCTTTAACATGGGATGGCTCCTCTAGGCCCTCCTGTGCCTGGGCAGCCACCACTCCTTGAACCTGGGGTCGCTCCTCCTGGCTGCCGCCCCTGGCCTCAGGCGCAAGGTTGCTCCTCCCGGATGCCACTCCTGGCCTTGGTCATGGGGTGGCTCCTCTTGGCTGTTCCTGTATCATCGCCGCCTGGCACTCTCAGCCTCTGCCCCTGACCAGACAAAGAAGCCACAAAAAAAGAAAACTTCAGGCCAATATCAATGATGAACATTTTGCAAAAATCCTCGACAAAATTCTAGCAAACAGAATCCAACAACATATTGAAAAGATCTTACATCATGACTAAGTGGGATTTATCCCAGGGATGCAAGGTTTCTTCAATATTCAGAAATCAATCAATGTGATACAGCACATTAACAAATTGAAAGATAAAAACTATATTATTATCTGCTTAGATGCAGAGAAAGCCTTTGACAAAATTCAACACACATTTATGATAAAAACCCTCCGGAAAGCAGTCATAGAAGGAACATACCTCAACATAATAAAAGCCATATATGATAAACTCACAGCAAACATTATCCTCAATGGTGAAAAATTATAATAATTTCCCCTAAAGTCAGGAACAAGACAAGAGTGCCCACTCTTACCACTACTATTGACCATAGTTTTGGAAGTTTTAACCACTGCAATCAAAGATGAAAAAGAAATGAAAGGAATCCAGATTGGAAAACAAGAAGTAAAAGTCTCACTGTTTGCAGATGATATCATTCTCTACATAGAAAACACTAAAGACTCCACCAGAAAGTTACTAGAGCTAATCAATGAATATAGTGAAGTTACAGGATATGAAAATAACTCACAGAAATCCCTTCTTACCCATTTCAATGAGAAAACAGAAAGAAATTAAGGAAACAATTCCATTCACCATTGCAATGAAAAGAATAAATACTTAGGAATAAATCTACCTAAAGAAACAAAAGACCTATATATAGAAAACTATAAAACATTGATGAAAGAAATCAAAGATGACACAAATAGATGAAGAAATATACCACGTCATGGATCAGAAGAATCAATATACTGAAAATAAGAATACGACCCAAAGCAATCTATAGATTCAATGCAATCACTATCACATTACCAATGGTATTTTTCAGGAAACTAGAACAAATAATTTCACAATTTGTATGTAAATACAAATAACCTCGAATAGCCAAAGCAAGCTTGAGAAAAAAGAATGTAAATGGAGGATTCAACCTGTCTGATTTCACGCTATACTACACAGTAAAAGTCATCATGACAGAGTGGTACTGGCAGAAAGACAGAAACGTAGACCAATGGAACAAAATAGAAAGCCCAGAGATAAATCCATGAACCTATGGACACCTTATCTTTGACAAAGGAAGCAAAAATATGCAATGGAGAAAAGACAATCTGTTTAACAAGTGGTGCTGGGGAAACTGGTCAACCACTTTTAAAATAATGAAACTCGAACACTTACTAATATCATACACAAAAATAAACTCAAAATAGATTAAATATCTAAAGGCAAGAGCAGAAACTATAAAATTCCTAGAGGAAAACAGAGGCAAAACACTCTCTGTCTTAAATCAAAGCAGGATCCTCTATCACCCACCTCCCAGAGTAATGGAAATAAAAGCAAAAATAAACAAATGAGACCTAATAAAACTTAAAAGTTTTTGCACAGCTATGAAACTATAAGCAAGGTGAGAAGACAGGCTTCAGAATGGGAGAAAATAATAGCAAATGAAGGAACTGACAAAGAATTAATCTCAAAAATATACAAGCAGCTCATGATGCTTAATTCCAGAAAAATAAGCAACCCAATCAAAAAATGGGCCACAAAACTAAACAGACTTTTCTCCAAAGAAGACATACAGATGGCTAACAAACAGTGAAAAGATGATCAATATCACTCGTTATCAGAGAAATGCAAATCAAAACCACAATGAGGTACCATTTCACACAAGTCAGGATGGCGGCTATCCAGAAGTCCACAAGCAATAAATTCTGGAGAGGGTGTGGAGAATAGGGAACCCTCTTACACTGTTGGTGGAAATGCAAACTATTACATCCACTATGGAGAACAGTGTGGAGATTCTTTAAAAAACTAGAAACAGAACTGCCATAAGACCCAGCAATCCCAGTGCTGTGCATACACACCAAGGAAAGCAGAATTGAAAGAGGCACATGTACCCCAATGTTCATTGCAGCACTGTTTACAATAGGCAGGACATGGAAACAACCTAGATATCCTTTGGTAGACAAATGGATAAGAAAGCTGTGTTATGTATACACACTGGACTGTTAGCTGTTAAAAAGAATGCATTTGAATCAGTTCTAATGAGGTGGATGAAACTGGAACCTATTATACAGAGTGAAGTAAGTCAGAAAGAAAAATACCAATACAGTATATTAACATATATATATATTATATATATAATATATATATATATATATATGAAGTCACCCAGTCGTGTCCGACTCTTTGCAACCCCGTGGACTGTAGCTTACCAGGCTCCTCCGTCCGTGGGATTCTCCAGGAAAGAGTACTGGAGTGGGTTGCCATATCCTTCTCCAGGAGATCTTCCCAACCCAGGGATCAAACCTGGGTCTCCCGCATTGCAGGCAGACGCTTTAACCATCTGAGCCACCAGGGAAGACTCTAACATATATATATGGAATTTAGAAAGATGTTAATGATGACCCCTATATATGAGACAGCAAAAGAGACACAGATGTAAAGTACAGACTTTTGGAGTGTGTTTTGGAAGGCAAGGGTGGAATAATTTGAGAGAATAGCATTGAAACATGTATATTATCATATGTGAAATAGATAGCCAGTATGAGACAGGGTGCTCAGGGCTGGTGCACTAGGATGACCCTGAGCGATGGGATGGGGAGTGAGTGTTAGGATAGGGAACAAGTGTACACCCATGGCTGATTCATGTGAATGTACGGCAACAATCACCACAATATTGTAAATAATTAGCCTCCAATTAAAATAAATAAAATAAACATAAACTAAAGCTGTTAATTAAAACTATTCAAAATGTTTTAAAGAATAAAATGTGATGCCAATGATTTCTTATTTTAGTTAAGTTCTGTGTTTCCCCTTGTCCAATATTTTTTACCTTTTTATCCTTTTTGTATCATTTTTAACCCTTTCCGGGTAGTACAGCTGTTAAGAATACTATGGCAGTACAGCAGACACAGGAGACACGGGTTCCCTCCCTGGATTGGAAAAATCCTCTGCAGGAGGAAATGGCAACCCACTCCAATATTCTTGCCTGAAAAATCCCATGGACAGAAGAGCCTGATGGTCGACAGTGCATGGGGCCACAAACTGCCGGACATGACTGAGCACATCAACTTAACTGACAAATTTGTTAAATTAAACCGGAGTTACTGTATTTGTTTAGTGGCAAACTTTGAACTCTGGGTTAAGAAGATTGCCTGAAAGAGAACATGACAGCCCACTCCAGTATTCTTGCCTGGAGAATCCCATGGATGGAGGAGCCTGACAGGCTACAGTCCATGGGGTTACAAAGAGTCGGACACGACTGAAGTGACTTAGCACAGTACAGCAAAGTGACAAACTTCAGAAATTAATCTTTAGATTTATGGTCATTGATAATAGCAAATAGAAGTCTGAATATGAATTGCTTCTAATTACTAATGACCTTACAAACTGCTAATATATCGGCAATTTAAAAAATCACTATAGAAAATTGCACTGGTCTTGTGTATTTTCCTCAGTGGTTTGGTGCAGAGAAGATCCTTGGAAATCTGGAGTAACCCTGAAGAGCAATACAACGACCTCAAAAATTTTCAGTAATACTAACCTTGCTTTAGTGTGTATGAAACTTTATATGCTGGATTAAATTGAGATTCCAGGCTTAAAACTTTTATTTGAATTTTTCAGTTGTTGGAGGAATGCTGAAACATTACTTATAAACCCTGTCCAGAGTTCAATAAATACTTTAACATCAATGTTTTTTCTTTCTTTCTTTCTGTGAAAAACTTCTCTGATGGAATTTTTTAAATTCCTTAAATAGGTTCAGTAGAAATCTAGGCAATTGCAAAATTAGTGGTAGATTATTTCATCTTTCAAAGAATGAAAAAAACATTTGTCTCATTAAACACTGAAACATATGGCATGGACACTGCAAATTAGACTCTTTCTGTCCTGTAATGTCATATAAGCCATCTCAGATTTTAACTCAAGATCAAGAAGTTAGGCTGAGCTATATTAAAAGGCTGTTCTGGGTACTGTCACGTAGGGTTGATGTTAATGGAAGTGAGAGTCATAACATGTGACTATACTGAGTGGTTCCTCCTAATAATCTACATATTTACTGTGTAACTGGTCTTGTGTGTTTCCCTCAGTGGATGGACTGGTGCAGAGAAGATCCTTGGAAATCTGGAGTAACCCTGCAGAGCAATACTAAAGACCTCAAAATTTTTAAATTTTGAGTGTTTTTGCCCTATTCCATTCTCTATCTCTATATTAGTAGAGGATTTGCAAATGTATCTGTTTACAATAAGGTTTAGAGGAAGTGAACAGACATGTTTTAGTGTATATGCATTAAGAGTAGATAAAAGTGATATAGTATGAGCATTCCACAACATTTGAGTTAGATGTAATTTGATATATATAGAAGATAATTTTAAAGTAAGCTTATTTATAAGAACTCTATTTTGGAAGTGGTTCATAATCTTAAACATTCCTATCAGTTCAATTAAGTTGCTGTGTCATGTTCGACTCTTTGCAATCCCATGGAATGCAGCTTGCTAGTCTTCCCTGTCCTTCACCATCTCCAAGAACTTCTTCAAACTCATGTCCACTGAGTCAATGATGCTATCCAATCATGTCGCCCTCTGTCATCCCTTCTCCTCCTGCCTTCAATCTGTCCTAGCATCAGGGCTTTTTTCCAATGAGTCTGTGCTTCTCAGCAGGTGGTCAAAGTATTGGAGCTTCAGCTTCAGCATCAGTCCTTCCAATGAATGTTCAGGGTTGAGTTCCTTTAGTTTGACTGGTTTGCTTGCTATCCAAGGGACTCAAAAAAGTCTTCTCCAACACCACTGTTCAAAGCATCAATTCTTCGGTGCTCAGTCTTCTTTATGGTCCAACTCTCACATTCATACATGACTGCTGGAAAAACCATAGCTTTAACTATACAGAGCTTTGTCAGTAAAGTAATGTCTCTGCTTTTTAATATATGTCTAGGTTTGTCATTTTTCTTTCAAGGAGCAAGTATCTTTTTGTTTTTAATTTATTTTTTTATTGACAGATAATGCTTTACAGAATTTTGTTGTTTTCCGTCAAACCTCAACATGGATCAGCCATAGGTATTTACAGGGCAGCAATGGAGAAACAGACTTAGAGAATAGACTTATGGAAAAGGGGAGAAGGGAGGAGAGGGTGAGATGTATGGAAGAGTAACTTGGAAACTTACATTACCATATGTTAAACAGAATTTGCTGTATGGGAATGCCAAATTTGCCAATGAGAACTTGCTGTATGTCTCAGGAAACTCAAACAGGGGCTCTGTATCAACCTAGTGGGGTGGGATGGGGAGGGAGATGGGAGAGAGGTTCAAAAGGGAGGACCTATGTGTAAACCTAAGGAGCAAGCATCTTAATTTCATGGTTGCAGTTTACCATCCACAGTGATTTTGGAGCCCAAGAAAATAAAGTTTCTCACTGTTTCCCCTTCTATTTGCCATGAAGGGATGGGATGCAATGCCATGATCTTCATTTTTTGAATGTTGTGTTTTAGGCGGGTTTTCACTCTCCTCTTTCAGCTTCATCAAGAGGCTCTTTAGTTCCTCTTCACTTTCTGCCATAAGGGTGGTGTCATCTTCATAGCTGAGGTTATTGATATTTCTCCCTACAACCTTAATTCTAGCATGTGCTTCATCCAGCCCAGTATGTCACCCGATATACTCTGCATATATGTTAAATAAGTAGGGTGACAATTACAGCCTTGATATATTTCTTTCACAATTTGGAACCAGTCTTTGGTTCCATGTTCAATTATAACTCTTACTTCTTGAGCTACATACAGGTTTCACAGGAGGCAGGTAAGGTGGTCTGGTATCCCCATCTCTTTAAGAATTTTCCACAGTTTGTTGTGATCCACACAATCAAAGGTTTTAGCATAGCAATGAAGCAAAAGTACATATTTTTCTGGAAATCTCATTAACTTTGTTCATAGTGATGCTTCCTAAAGCCCACTTGACTTCAAATACCTGGATGTCAGGCTCTTGGTGAGTGATCACATCATCATGGTTATCTGGATGACTAAGATCTTCTTTGTATAGTTCTTCTGTGTATTCTTAATATCTTCTGCTTCTGTTAGGTCCATACCATTTCTATCCTTTACTGGTCCATCTTTGCATGAAATGTCCCATTGGTATGTCTAATTTTCTTGAAGAGCTCTTTAGCCTTTCCCTTTCTATAGTTGACCTATATTTCTTTGCATTGTTCACTTAAGAGGGTTTCCTATCTCTCTTTGCTATTCTTTGGAATTCTGAAGTCAGATGCGTATAACGTTCCTATAATGATTTATGTTTGATGTAAACTTGGTAACATGATTAACATTGCAGTGGGCAAAGAATGTCTATAGTCAATTACATTACCATTCCACTTTGAAAACAATCAAGGTGACTGGTTGTCAGTAAATATCAGTACAGACTGCTCTGAATACCATGAAGTATAAAAATTACAAGGTTTTCAACTTATTTTCATTATGGGAGTAAAAGCAAAATATGTAATCTGTTCTAAGGAAGAAAAGTGAGTTATGATTAGTCAGTCACAAAAACAAATAAAATAATGTCATTTCAGCAATATGGATGGATCCAGAGATTGTTTTACTAAGTGAAGTTAGAGAAAGGCAAATATCAGATGATATCACTTACATGTGGAATTTTAAAAAATGATACAGATGAACTTATATACAAAATAGAAATAGACCCACAGACATGGAAAACAAACATGGTTACCAAAGGGGAAAGGCTGGGGAGGGATAAATTAGGGGTTTGGGATTCACATATACATACTATATATGTGTAAAACACATAACCAACAGGCCCTACTGTGTAGCACAGGGAACTGTACTTGATATTTTGTAATAACCTATACATGAAAAGAATCTGAGGAAAAAAAATGTATATGTATAACTAAATCATTTCCCTGTATACCTGAAACTAACCCAACATTGTAAATAAAGTATACTTCAATTTAAAACTGTTAAAAAGTTTTCACCATTTAAAGTAAATCAGTGATAATCAGCAAAGAGAAAGCACACACACTGGCATTCTTAAGTACAATTTGTGTTGAATATACCAGCTGTATCACAGAGACGAGTAGAACTATTCTGGATATATGTGTATATACATGATTATCATATATTTACTGGTTAATAATTAATATAAGCTGTATTAACGTGTCAGAAAAGGAAATGGCAACCCACGTCAATATTCTTGCCTGGAGAATCCCATGAACAGAGGAACCTGGAGGGTTACAGTCCATTGGGTCACAAGGGTCAGACACAACTTAGCAACTAAAGAGCCAAAAAATATTAATATATCAACTTCCCAGGTGGCATAGTGGTAAAGACTCCACCTGACAATGTAGGAGACACAAGAGATACAGCTTCAATTCCTGGGTCAGGAAGATACCCTAGAGAAGGAAATGGCAATCCACTCCAGTATTTACTGCCTGGAAATCCCACAGGCAGACGAGACTGGTGGGCTACAATCCATGGGGTCACAAAGAGTCAGATATGAGTGACTGATTGAGCACAAATGCATATTAACTAATATATCATTATATATTATTGGTATTGGGCATTGATATTATTGATGATTATTATTAATCATTATTATTTGAACTGTAGTGATAACTGACACACTGTGACTTCATGGAGTCATTTCCTTCATAGTGGTCATGCCGGGAACCCACGTGTCACTCAGCAGTGTCAACACTCGTCACACATCAGACGGCATTTAATAAGTCACGCTTAATCATCCTCTGTCTCATGTGTTACAAGGCTTAGGAGTGAGTGCGAATGAGACTGTTTCCTGGGACCTTTCTCCCACTATAACTTTTAGAGGAACACTGATGAAAATGAAAATAGAAATAACAGCAGAAGCTAAGATATATTTTGGTTTTATAATCTCCCAGATAATTTGTTAACTAAACTATATACCTGATGACTTTTAATCCTTGCAAATTTCTCCTTAGACTGTTAGATTATCAGCTTGCCTTTGCTGCAGCATCAGAAAAGATGGATGTTTCAGGTAGTCCATTAAATATGAACCCATTAGAAGTTGGTGCAGACTACAGAGGCACCCATTTTCTGTTTTCACTTTTGATAGATTCAGCATCACACACTCTTGGTCAATATGGAAAGTAAAATCGATGTAAAACCACTGATGCTATTCTTAGATATACATTAGTCTGTCAACAAATATATTTTTTTCCAAAATTATTCTGGAGAGATTCTAAAATGCACATATTTGCATATGAATTGATGTTTCCATTTTTAAGATCATCAATATAAATATGTACTGCCACTGGATACAGAGAAATTCTCCACAAAGAAAAAATCAAGCTCAACTATCAGATTTCCATAAGGAGAGAGGACATTTTAAATTTATATGTTTTCTAATCAGAATGTTTTCTGTTTTGTAAGATAAAACTGTCTATACCATTAATCATTTAGTACCGTGTCTGCTTTCCTTGACTGCAGCAGTTCAGGGAAACATGATCTACTTGGCAACACAAAAGAAATTATTGGCAGGAACACCTTATTCCTCATCATTTGCCAAGGTTTACAAAAATGTCTTTTTAAATAAATCCTTTTTATAGTTTTGCATTTGCCAATTTCATTATGCCACTTCTAGTAATTATTTTATCAATTTTTACAGAGCAGAAGTTGTCAGTTTGATGTTTAATTTCAGGTTTACCTATTGTTTTAGCTGAAAGCATCCTTACTTATCTGGAAGAAAGTGAAGAACAGAGAAGCCTGGCATGCTGCAGTCCATGGGGCTTCAAAGAGTCAGATATGACCTAGCAAGTGAACAATGATAACATTCATTTTTAAAATTCAGGAAATAAATACTTCAATCCGTGCTTGAGAATTTTTTAAAGAAATGTTGTTTATATATTGCATCTCCTGCATTGGCAGTCAGATTCTTTATTACTAGCACCACCTTGGAAATGCTCCTTTAGATCAGATCAGTTCAGGCACTCAGTTGTATCCGAATCTTTGCTACCCCATGGAATGCAGCACATGAAGCTTCCCTGTTCATCACCAACTCCCAGAGCTTGCTCAAAATCATGTCCATCAAGTCGGTGATGCCATCCAATCATCCTCTGTCATCATCCTCTTCTCATCCTCTGTCATCCCCTTCTCCTCCTGCCTTAATCTTTTCCAGAATCAGGGTCTTTTCCAATGAGTCGGTTCATTGCATCAGGTGGCCAAAGTACTCAGCGTCAGCATCAGCCCTTCCAGTGAATATTCAGGACTTATTTAATTTAGAATTGACTGGTTTGATCTTTCAGTCCAAGGGACTCTTAAGAGTCTTCTCCAACACCACTGTTCAAAAGCATCAGTGCTTTGGTGCTCAGCTTTCTTTCTAGTCCAATTCTCATGCCCATATGTGACTACTGGAAAATCGTAGCTTTGACTAGATGGATCTTTGTAGACAAAGTAATGTCTCTGCTTTTTAATATGTTGAAGAAAGTGGGGAAAACCACTAGACCATTCAGGTATGACCTAAATCAAATCCTTTATGGACTATACATGGAAGTGATAAATAGATTTAAAGGACTAGATATGATAGAAAGATTGCTTGATGATCTATGGACAGAGGTTCGTGACATTGTACAGAAAACAGGGATAAAGAACATCCCCAAGAAAAAGAAATGCAAAAAAGCAAAACGGCTGTCTGAGGAGACCTTACAAATAGCTGTGAAAAGAAGAAAAGTTAAAAAAAAGGCGGGGGGGGGGGGGGAGAAAAGAAAAGATATACCCATTTGAATGCAGAGATCCAAAGAAGAGCAAGGAGAGATAAGAAAGCCTTCCTCAGTGATCAATGCAAAAAATTAGAGGAAATAATAGAATGGGAAAGACTAGAGATCTCTTCAAGAAAATTAGAGATATCAAGGGAACATTTCACGCAAAGATGGGCTCAATAAAGGATGGAAATTGTGTGGACCTAACAGAGGCAGGATATTAAGAAGTGATGGCAAGAATACACAGAAGAATTGTACAAAAAAGATTTTCACTACCCAGATAACCATGATGGTGTGATCACTCACACTCACCTAAAGCCAGACATCCTGGAATGTGAAGTCAAGTGGGCTTAGAAGCATCACTACTAATAAAGCTAGTGGAGGTGATGGAATTCCAGTTGAGCTATTTCAAGTCCTGAAATATGATGCTGTGAAAGTGTTGCATTCAATATGACAGCAAATTTGGAAAACTCAGCAGTGGCCACAGCACTGGAAAAGGTCAGTTTTCATTCCAATCCCAAAGAAAGACAATGCCAAAAAATGCTCAAACTACTGAAAAATTGCACTCATCTCACAGGCTAGTAAAGTAATGCTCAAAGTTCTCCAAGCCAGCCTTCAGTAATACGTGAACCATTAATTTCCTGATGTTCAAGCTGGTTTTAGAAAAGGCAGAGGAACCAGAGATCAAATTGCCAACATCTGCTGGATCATCAATAAAGCAAGAGAGTTCCAGAAAAAAAAACAAAAAAAATCCCATCAATTTCCGTTTTATTGACTATGCCAAAGCTTTTGACTGTGTGGATCACAATAAACTGCGGAAAATTCTGAAAGAGACGGGAATACCAGACCACCTGACCTGCCTCTTGAAAAACCTATATGCAGGTAAAGAAGCAGCAGTTAGACCTGGACATGGAACAATACACTGGTTCCAAAGAGGAAATGGAGTACTTCAAGGCTGCATATTGTCACCCTGCTTATTTAACTTATATGCAGAGTACATCATGAGAAACTTTGAGCTGGAGGAAGTACAAGCTGGAATCAAAATTGCCAGAGAAATATCAATAATCTCAGATATGCCAATGACACCATCCTTATGACAGAAAGTGAAGAAGAACTAAAGAGCCTCTTGATAAAAGTGAAAGAGGAGAGTGAAAATGTTGGCTTAAAGCTCAACATTCAGAAAACTAAGATTATGGCATACAGTCCCATCACTTCATGGCATACAGATGGGGAAACAGTGGAAACAGCAGCTGACTTTATTTTTCTGGGATCCAAAATAACTGCAGATGGTGACTGCAGCCATGAAATTAAAAGACACTTACTCCTTCAAAGGAAAGTTATGCCCAACCTAGACAGCATATTAAAAAGCAGAGACATTACTTTGCCAACAAAGGTCCATCTAGTCAAGGCTATGGTTTTTTCAGTAGTCATGCATGGATGTGAAAGTTGGAGTATAAAGAAAGCTGTGTGCTGAAGAATTGATGCTTTTGAACTGTGGTGTTGGAGAAGACTCTTGAGAGTCCCTTGGACTGCAAGGACATCCAACCTGTCCATCCTGAAGGAGATCAGTTCTGGCTGTTCATTGGAAGATCTTATGTTGAAACTGAATCTCCAATACTTTGGCCACCAGATGTGAAGTGCTGACTCATTTGAAAAGACCCTGATGCTGGGAAAAATTGAAGGCAGGAGGAGAAGGGGACAACAGAAGATGAGATGGTTGGATGGCATCAGTGGATATGGGTTTGGATAAACCCCAGCAGTTGATAATGGACAGGGAAGCCTGGCATGCTGTGGTTCATGGGGTTGCAAAGAGTCGGGCAAGACTGTTCAACTGAACTGAACTGAACTAGGTTGGTCATAGCTTTTCTTCAAAGGAGCAAGAGTTATTTAATTTCATGACTCCAGTCACCATCTGCAGTGATTTTGGAGCCAAGAAAAGAAAGTCTCTCACTGTTTTCATTGTTTCCCCATCTATTTGCCATGAAGTGGTGTAACCAAATCCTATGACCTTTGTTTTTTGAATGTTGAGTTTTACTCCAACTTTTTCACTCTCCTCCTTCACTTTCTTTTTTTTTTTTTTAAGAAAAATTATTTTTATTTAAATTAAAAAAGGATAAAGAAAAAGTACAGTGAACACCTGTTATCCACCACCCAAAGGTTCTCTTTAAAGGACCATTCCTTTGTTCTTTCATCAAACAATGGTAGTGATAGACGGAAGCATTCCCTGTTCAGGTACTGTTACTTGGCAATTACAAAAGTGGTATTTCACCTTGTGTCTGTCTCCTCTATTTAACTGGAGGGTGAAACCATTAATACCAGGCAGACAGGAGGGCCTATAGCAGCGTAGACCTGAGGACGTGTGTGTGATAAAACCCAGGCCTCACAGACTAGCCCCAGATCTCACTCTTTCAACCTAGGACCCACCCTGACCAAGGAACTGACTTTTTCTTCAAATATTGGACAACATGATCTGAACACAAAGAGTAAACAGATTCAGCAGTGGATCGAAAAAAAGTACAAAGTCCAGATTACAGTAAAGAAAGGGAAGAGTGCAGATGAGCCCGAGGACAAAATGGTAAGTGAAAACAGGCCTGAGCAGCTGCTTGTTTTCTGAACTTATAAATACAGCTGTGGAAAACCTGGAAAACGTAAAGGCAGAGAAAAGTAATAATTCTGCCCAGTCTTAGTGGCAGCTAATTGGGCTTTCAAAATGCAAAATGTACACGCTCTTTCGACCGCAGCGTTAAGCACTTCGCCATGTGAGAACACTACTTCCTCACTTAAGGGCTATGTACTATTCTACTTCACAGACTGTAGAGGGCCTCACATTTAAATAGGAAAACTAGAGACTGTATGGGTTCATCTTTTTAAGTCCAATTCCCCTTTATAAATGCCTCTGAGAAGCAGTCAAGTCAAACTCTTCTAGGAAGTGTTAGTTTACAGTCCCAGGATAAGTCTGTGGAGGATCTGTGGATTTCGCTTTTGGAGTTACACAGCAGTAGATAAAGGCAGCGTTTACTCCAGTGGTTTTCAGCCCTAGCTCCAGACTAGAATGACCCAGGCTCTGGGCCCAGTCCAGCCCACCCCGAATCTCTAGAACCATGTGTCTTTTTCTAACCACCTCAGTGACTGTGAAGGACGGTTGGGAACAGCACTGAGCTGACAACCTAGGGGGATAAGGGGGCCCTGCCAGTGCCCAAACCCACCACTTGGCACTTTTTGTGTGTGGGTGGTTTGGGCCAAACAGCCTCTCGGTGTCATGACGGGGGATTCAAAACTATCAAGCCTTTAGCGTGTTGGACTAGTTCCATGGAGTTTGTATAACCACCTGGTTATTGTACAGTTTTCGATCAGCTTAACCAGGTCTATACAATTTGACTTAGCAAATCCCTTATATAGTAATTCAAGAATGTAGGCTTTTATGGGTATCAGATAAGCATGAACACTGGAAACAATCAGAGGTGCTGGTTTTATACTAGCCTTTTGTTTCCTCTTCTAGGAGGAGATGTGTAATCGAATAGTCCAGGCCGTGTCTGGAATTGCAACCTTCTCATCCCGGCCGCAGCCCATCAGAGGAGGCAAGGCTGTGATGTGTGTTCTTCGTCCCTTGAGCAAAAAGGAGGAGGCTGCATGGAGAGCAGCTCCGGGCACCCCAAGAGGAGACGCTCTGAACAGGGGAGACGGGAAGGACGGAGCATCTGGTGTCCTGCCCCAGTGACTTTAATAAACACATGCTTCCAGGGGAGAGAAACTGCATTGGCTGGTCTGTGGTCCTCCATACAGCGCAGGCGGATGTGCAGCTGCAGTCAGCATGGCGACGTGGAGAGCGCGTGGCCTTCCATGCAGCTCAGCGGCTCCCCATTCCTGGGCAAAGGCACAGCCTGGCCCTGTGTCCTCTTAGGAGGAAGGTACCCACTGAGCCGGGAGGCCAGGCTCCGCTTCCCACGAGACTGCCTCACTTTGATTTTCTTCATGTTGGGGTCATGCACAATGGCATGCCTGCTGAGGCTCTGCTTCATGGCAAAGGTCTTGCCGCAGCCAGCATGCTCGCACACGAAGGGGCGCTGCTGCTCGTGGAAGGAGAGGATGTGGCTCTGGAGGTTGAAGGAGGTGGTGTAGGTGCGGCCGCAGCCTGCCCGTGGACACCGGCACACGTCCCGCTCGGGGGTGTGCATCCTCATGTGCTGCCGCAGGAAGTCCTTGCGCTTAAACGTTTTCTGGCACACGCCACACCTTATGTCCTCTTTATGGGTTTCTCTCATGTGTTTTAGAAGCTCTGTCCATGTTTTTGCCACAAAAGAACATTCTTTTTGACATATATAGCCCTCATGGACCTTCCCATGCCGCTTCAGACTGCTGGGGGAGGCGAAGTGTTTTCCACATCCCTCTTGGGCACACTTGAACAGTGGCTCGTTGGTGTGCTGGCACTGGTGGGTTTTCAGCTGCTGATGTTTCTTAAAGGTCTTCTTACAACCTTCAAAACTGCATGCATATTGTTTCTGCTGGTTTTCATGTTTGCGTTCAAAATGTTTCTTCAAGTTTGATTTTGTGTTGAATTTCTGTTCACAGCCGCTAGCTGTACAAACAAAGGGCTTTTCTCCGGTGTGAATCACCGCGTGGCGGCTGAGATGGTAGTCCCTGACAAAGGCCTTGCCACACCCTTCATGGTCACAAACAAATGGTCTCTCCCCCGTGTGCCGGCACAGGTGCGCGTCCAGCTTCCAGGCCTTGTTGTAAGCGGCGCTGCAGCTGGGGAAGGAGCAGATGAACCTCCGAGGGAGCGCCTGGGGCGGCGGGGCGGCGCCCTCGCCTGCTGCAACGAATGCATCGGCGATAGTCAAGGACGACACCGCCTCGGCCACCGAGGCCGGCGGCTCCAGGTTGCCCCGGGCCAAGCGCTCGGGCACGTGCCGACCCACGTGCCGCGGAACCGCTGACCACCTACCGCTCCCCCGGACCGACACGTGGGCCCCTCCTCCTTCACTTTCATCAGGAGGTTCTTTTCTTCTTCACTTTCTGCCATAAGGGTGGTGTCATCTGTGAAACTGAGTTTATGGATATTTTTCCCAATGATCTTGATTCCAGATTGTGCTTCATCTAGCCCAGCATTTCTCATGAAATATATGTTAAATAAGCAGGGTGACAATATACAACCTTGATTTACTCCTTTCCCAATTTGGAACCAGTCCCTTGTTCCATGTCTGATTCTAACTGTTGCTTCTTGACCCATGTACAGATTTCTCAGGAATCAGGTAAGGTGATCTGGTTTCCCGTCTCTTGAAGAATTTTTCACAGTTTGTTGTGATCCACACACTCAAAGGCTTTGACATAGTTGATAAAGCAAAAGTAGAGATTTTTCTACAACTCTCTTGCTTTTTCTTTGATTCAATGGATGTTAGCAATTTAATCTCTGGTTCCTCTGCCTTTTCTAAATCCAGCTTGTACATCTGGAATTTCTCAATTCATGTAATGTTGAAGCCTGGCTTGGAGAATTGTGAGCATCACTTTGCTAGTGTGTGAGATGAGTGCAATTGTGCACTAGTTTCAACATTCTTTGGCATTGCCTTTCTTTGGAATTGGAATTAAAACTATTTTTTCCAGTTCTGTGGCCACTGCTGAGTTTTCTATACTCGCTATATGATTTTATGTTAAAAGTCAATGTATAATTAACAAATGAATCAAAACTAAAATAGACAGGCATTTATATACCACACAAAAATAAGCATTTTGTTTTATAGAGGCCCACTATTAATTTCTGCATGAAAAGATTTTAATATCAAGATACCACTATATCATAGAGGATACTGGCTTCCAAAGTATCTCAGTCATAAAGAATCTGCCTGCAGTGCAGAAGACACTGAGGCACTGGGTCAGTCCTCGGGCCAGGAAGATCCCATGGAGAAGGAAAGAGCAGCCCACTCCAATATTCTTGCCTGGGAAATCCCATGGACAGGGGAGCCTTGTGGACTACAGACCACGGGGTCACAAAAGAGTTGGACATGAATTGAGGCAACTGAATACAATTTTAATTACACTAATATTTTCCCACATGGCTCAACAATAAAGAATTTGTCTGCCAATGTGGGAGAGACAATAGACTTGGGTTCAATCCCTGGGCCAAGAAGATCCCCTGGAGAAGCAAATGGCAATTCATTTCAGTATTCTTATCTGGAAAATCCCATGGACAAAGAAGCTTGGTGGGCTTAGCACATGGAATCACAAAAGATTCGGATATGACTGAGCATAGCTCAGCATATTTTATATCTACCAACCATCGGACATATATTTGATATATACTTAAGCAATACAGCCTAAAGATTAACTTCTGATTTATTTGTAACTTGAATTCTTCTTATAATAAATTATGTTAAAACTGAAAGATGAGTAGTGAAAGATTCTGGGCTTAAATTCAAAAGGGCTTAATATTTAGTGAAGGAATCAGTAACATGTGTGCACACTGATGAACACATAAGCAAAGTCTTTGGGGTGACATTAAAAAGAGATAAATTCCTTTTTCTGATCATGAGGTTTTTGACTAAGACAACATCTGAACTAATGGATAGGCAAGACAAAAGAGGGAGAGTATTTTAAGTCATGAGTTAGCAGACAAGGTGATATTACTGAAAGAATATTCAATATTCTTGTGTTCAGCTAATTGGGGAACACATGGATGCAAAGGAGAAAATTGGCATTAAATATGGGTGGAAATACACAAATATTTCCAACATGCATCTATTAATAGTTGTCTCTCCCTCCCCCTTTTATTTTTGAACAAGTGAAGGGCATTATTGTAACTGTCTTAAAGATGATTTGGGGACTTTTCTTGTAGTCCAGTGGGAAGAATCCATCTGCCAATGCGGGAGACATAGGTCTAATCCCTTATCCTGGAAGATTCTGCATGTTACAGGGCAGCTAAGCCTATGCACCACAACGACTGAGCCTGTGCTCTAGCTCCAGCCAGCCCTACATACCAAAACCCGAGAGCTAGAGCCTGTGCTCTGCAGCAAGAGAAGCCATTGCAATGGGATCTGCACACTGCAACTAGAGAGTAGCCCCTGGTCACCACAATTAGAGAAAACCCTCATAGCTAGGAAGAGCCGGCACAGGCCAAAATTAATGAATAAATAACAGTTTAAGAGATGATTTTGATATAAGTACTTTTTCGAGGTAGAGGTTGTACATGGCAGTCATGTAGAATAATTGTTTACCTCCTTAGATAGAACGTACATAACAGTTTAAGAAAATAATAGATATTTTTGTTTCAGTAAGCCAATGGCAGAGAGGCATGAAAATCAAGCATAAGGGCAAATAATCACTTCTGCTGCTGCTGCTCCCTAGTCACTTCAGTCCTGTCTGACTCTGTGCGACCCCATAGACGGCAGCCCACTAGGCTCTGCTGTCCCTGGGATTCTCCAGGCAAGAACACTGGAGTGGGTTGCCATTTCCTTCTCCAATGCATGAAAGTGAAAAGTGAAAGTGAAGTTGCTCAGTCCTGTCTGACTCTTCACGACCCCATGGATCGCAGCCTACCAGGCTCCTCCGTCCATGGAATACTCCAGGCAAGAATACTGGAGTGGTTACCATTGCCTTCTCCGAATCACTTACGCTACTAAGTCTACAAAAAGGCTGAGGCAGCATCAGTTCAATTCAGTCTCTCGGTTGTGTCTGACTCTTTGCGACCCCATGGACTGCCACACGCCAGGCTTCCCTGTCCATCACCGACTCCAGGAGCTTGCTCAAACTCATGTCCATCAAATCCATGATGCCCTTCAACCATCTCATCCTCTGTCATCTCCTTCTCCTGCCTTCAATCTTTCCCAAAATCAAGATCTTTTCCAAAGAGTCAGTTCTTCTCATCAGGTGTGAAGGGTAATGAGTCTGATAGACTAAGTGCACAGATTGTTAGTGGGAGTAAGAGAGGAGACAATGTACCGTGTGCTTACCAGCAACAATGGAAGAATAAAGGAAATTCTGTTAGCAGGTTATAGTTCAAGGAAAAGACTTAAGAACACAGCCTATTTGTAGGGGCGTGTGTGTGTTTGTGTGTGTTAGTTGCTCAGTCATGTCTGCCTCTTTGTGACCCCATGGACTATAACTCTCCAGGCTCCTCTGTCCATGTAATTCTCCAGGTAAGAATACTGGAGTGGGTTGTCATTCCCTTTTCCAGGGGATCTTTCTGATTCAGGGATCAAACCTGTGTCTCCTGCATGATACTTTACCACTGAACCACCAGGGAATATTTATAAGGATAAACACGGCTAAATGATGTATACAAATAAAGTCTCAGTTGAGTGATAGAGACAATCTAAGAAGAATTGAGGTTTTAGGCTCATCACGTCATCTTACTATATTTAACCTCTCTGAAAGATTGACCTTATTTTTACTTATATTTTATTTTTAATTTTACTTCCATATCTGTCTCCATATAATCAGACTTTTGTTGTTATTTTATTCAAAAAGACAAAGTGAATGCATGTCTAAAAAGAAATTACTTCTAAGGATTGAAAGGCTATGATCTTGCTAATCACTAGAAAGTTTACAGCCAGTGATTTCTTTTATGTTCTTAGGTAAAACATGAGTTTGGCCTGTTTAAACTCCAAAGGAGTTAGCATTAAAGATTTTGAAAACTTGTAGAGGTGCTAATTAAATTAATTATAACTTGATTAACATGTCTTCGTGCAGGAGAACTTCAAAGAATGGAGTGAGTGACAGTTTGAATCTCCAGACAATCACCTATATATTTTCTAAGTCTATTTTATAAATCATCATCCATTATGTAGAACAGTGACTTTCCATGACAGATATGTATTATAATACATAGGGGCTTTAAAAAATAAAATTGTCAGACCTTTAAAAAATTTAGTTCCTATTAATAGTATATTGTAAGGGCTCATTAAATGAGCAATTATGGTTACTATAAACAAGGAGTACAAGAACAGAGATGTGGCAGAAGCAAAATTGAGAAGCATTTCTTCAGATTAACTATTTTGCCCCTCAAACCAAACTTCTGTATAAATAAGACATCACTCAATGCAATAACAAGAAAAGAAAGAGATTGATAACATGATAAATTACAAGCAGGTTGTACTATGTATATACATATTTCATATATTTTTATATATTATAGTCTAACATCTTATAAATTCATTTATTTTAACAGTAATTTAAATAGACATATGATTATGACTATTAAATCAATGTATATTAAATATTTTAGCTGAAATAATACAGTAAATATTTATATATATATTTCTGTGTCTATCTAGAGATACATAAAATATGTTAAAGGAATGTATATTTATAGCCAAGATAGAATAAAGAGAACTGAATTTACCATCCTACCTAAAATAACAAAGAAATCATTAAAAAACAAAAAAGAAAAAAAATGACTCAAGACATTTGACATGAGGAAACAAAGGACTGTAATCTTTTGCTTAGAAAAGTTTTCAGGGTAAAATATAAGGAGAGAATCCCGAAACTGGTAGGATATATTGGTTGGGATTCTGGGGGAGCCTAGATGGTTGGAAATTTCTGGGAAGAATAGCAGAGAGGAGAACTGCACAGAGAAACTACAATTATGTTCAGATTCTTTATGGTCACATATATGTCAAGCACTTGACATAAATGTATGAGGAAATGCTTCTATGATGGAAAAGGAACAAAACATAAAGAATTAGAAACAGAAATAGAGCAACATGGGACTCTAAAATGTGAAATGCCAGTTAACCAAGCGAAATTCAAGTAAATGTAAGTCAGTCATTGTTGTTCTCTCGTTTGTTCGTGTCCGACTCTATGACCCCAAGGACTGCAGCACACCAGGCTTCCCTTTCCTTCACTATCTCCTAGAGTTTGCTCAAACTCATGTCCATTGAGTCAGTGATACCATCCAACCATCTCATCCTATGTCATCCCCTTCTCCTCCTGCCTTCAATATTTCCCAGCATCAGCATCTTTTCCAATGAGTCTACTATTCACATCAGGTGGCCAAAGTATTGGAGCTTCAACTTCAGCATCAGTCTTTCCAATGACTAATTAGGACTCATTTCATTTAGGATTGACTGGTTTGAACTCCTTACTGTTTAAGGGACTCCAAGAGTCTTTTCCACCACCACAGTTCCAAAGCATCAGTTATTCAGTGCTCAGCTATCTTTATGGTCCAACTCTCACATCCATACATGACTACTGGAAAAATCATAGCTTTCAATATATGAACCTTTGTAGGCAAAGTAATGTCTCTGCTTTTTGATACACTGTCTTGGTTTGTCATTGTTTTTCTTCCAAGGAGCTTTAATTTCACCATCCACAGTGATTCTGGAGCCCAAGATAAAGTATGTGACTGCTGCCATTGTTTCCCCCATCCATTTGCCATGAAGTGAAGGGATCTGACGCCATGACCTTTCATTTATTGATTGTTGAGTTTTAAGCCAGATTTTTCACTCTCCACTTTCAGCTTCATCAAGAGGCTCTTTCAGTTCAGTTCAGTCTCTCAGTCGTGTCCGGCTCTTTGCGACCCCATGAACTGCAGCACGCCAGGCCTCCCTGTCCATCACCAACTCCCGGAGTTCATCAAAGCTCGTGTTCATCAAGTCGGTGATTCCATCCAGCCATCTCATCCTCTGTCGTCCCCTTCTCCTCCTGCCTCCAATCTCTCCCAGCATCAGAGTCTTTTCCAATGAGTCAACTCTTTACATGAGGTGTCCAAAGACTTGGAGTTTCAGCTTTAGCATCATTCCTTCCAAAGAAATCCCAGGGCTGATCTCCTTCAGAATGGACTGGTTGGATCTCCTTGCAGTCCAAGGGACTCTCAAGAGTCTTCTCCAACACCACAGTTCAAAAGCATCAATTCTTCGCCACTCAGCCTTCTTCACAGTCCAACTCTCACATCCATACATGACCACTGGAAAAACCATAGCCTTGACTAGACAGACCTTAGTCGGCAAAGTAATGTCCCTGCTTTTGAATATGCTATCTAGGTTGGTCATAACTTTTCTTCCAAGGAGTAAGCATCTTTTAATTTCATGGCTGCAGTCACCATCTGCAGTGATTTTGGAGCCCAAAAAATAAAGTCTGACACTGTTTCCACTATTTCCCCATCTATTTCCCATGAAATGATGGGACCAGAGGCCATGATCTTCGTTTTCTGAATGTTGAGCTTTAAGCCAACTTTTTCACTCTCCTCTTTCACTTTCATCAAGAGGCTTTTTAGCTCCTCTTCACTTTCTGCCATAAGGGTGGTGTCATCTGCATATCTGAGGTTATTGATATTTCTCCCAGCAATCTTGATTCCAGCTTGTGTTTCTTCCAGTCCAGAGTTTCTCATGATGTACTCTGCATAGAAGTTAAATAAGCAGGATGACAATATACAGCCTTGACCCACTCCTTTTCCTATTTGGAACCAGTCTGTTGTTCCATGTCCAGTTCTAACTGTTGCGTCCTGACCTGCATACAGATTTCTCAAGAGGCAGGTCAGGTGGTCTGGTATTCCCATCTCTTTCAGAATTTTCCACAGTTTATTGTAAGACACACAGTCAAAGGCTTTGGCATAATCAATAAAGCAGAAGAGGCTCTTTAGTTCCTCTTAACTTTCTGCTATAAAGGTAGTGTCATCTGCATATCTGTGGTTATTGATATTTCTCCCCACAACCTTAATTCCAACATGTTCTTCATCCAGCCTGGCATTTCCCATGATGCACACTGGATATAAGTTACATAAGTATGGTGACAATTACAGCCTTGATATATTCCTTTCCCAGTTTTGAACCAGTCTGTTTTTCCAAGTCCAGTTCTAACTATTGCTTCCTGACCTGCATATAAGTTTCACAGGAGGCAGGCAAGGTGGTCTGATACTCCCATCTCTTTAAGAGTTGCCTGTAGTTTATTGTGATTTGCATGGTCAAAGGCTTTAGTGTAGTCAATGAAGCAGAAGTAGACGGTTCTCTGAAATTCTCTTGCTTTTTCTATAATCCAGTGGGTGTGGCAATTTGATTTCTGGTTCCTCTGTCTTTTCTAAATACAGCCTGTATATCTGGAAGTTCTCAGTTCACATACTGTTGAAGCCTACCTTGAAGGATTTTGAACATTACATTGTGTGGTAGTTTGAACATTCTTTGGCATGGCCCTTTTTTGGGATTGGAGTGAATATTGACTTTTCCAATCCTATGGCCACTGCTGACTTTTCCAAGTTTTCCAGCATATAGAGTTCAGCACTTTCACAGCAAATCTTTTAGGATTTGAAATAACTCAGCTGGAATTCCGTCACCTCTACTAGCTTTGTAGTGATGCTTCATAAGGACCCCTTGGCTTCACACTCCAGGATGTCTGGCTCTAGGTATGTCAGTTAAATCTGACTAATATTTAGCTCAGAATAATTAGATAGAATTAATAAAGCAGCAGAGTTTCCCCAGTGCCTCAGTAGTAAGAATCCACCTTCCAATGCAGGAGACACAGGTTTGATAATATGGTCAGAAAGATCCCTTGGTGAAGGAAATGGCAACCCACTCCAGATTCTTGCCTGGGAGATGCCAGGGATAGGGGAGTCTGGTGGGTTACAACCTATGGGGCCACAAAGAGTTAAACATGACTGAGTGCATGCACACACACACAGTAACTCTATACATATTTTTTTCCCCAGAAAATTAAAGAAGAGGGAATACTTCCCAAGTCATTTGATGATGTCAGCTTTTCTGATAATAAAACTAAGGTATTTACAAGAAAAGTTAACTGCAGTGTTACATTCTTATGAACACTGATGTAAACATTCTGTAGTAACAAGTAATGCACAAAAAGGATAATGCATCATGCTCAAGTTGGGTTTATCCCAGAAATACAAGGAATGATTACTTGAAAATCAGTATAATTCAGGATACAATACCAAAAAAGAGTGAAGTCATATGATCAAGTCAATAATCCAGTAAATGAACTTGAGAAAATCCTAAATCCATTCTTGACTAAATATATTCTGTAATATTGGATAGTGAGACATTTCTGAATCTGATAAAGTGATAAAGAAAAAATATGAAGCCCCACAGTTAAGAGCAGAGTATTGAAATAATAGACACTTTTGCCTTACAATCAGAAATGAGACAAGGACGTCTACTCTAACCACTTATATCTGACATTCTACACTAGGTTCTAGTTGCTGCAATAAGGCCCTGGAAGAAACGAAGTCACCAGACTGGACAAGAAGAAATAAAACTGTCTTTACTTGCATATAACATGATTATCAACATAGAAAATCCTCTTGAATCTACAGAAAAGCTAGTGGAACTAATAGATGAATTTAAGAAGGCTGCAGAACATAACATCAACATGGAAAATTACACTGCATTCCTACTCACTAACAACCATTTTCAAAACTACCTGTCAGTTCTTTTAAAATGTAACCAAATCAGGTAAAACTAAGCCATTTCACTTCTAGCTATCTACATAAGAGGTGTAACAGCAGATTTCTATGCAAAAATTTATACATAAATGCCTAAGTAGTTTACATGTCCAAACATCTAGGTTAATAATAATCTTCATGCAACTGGCTTCATGCAACTTTAAGATATAAGGTTTCCCTAACATCTACATTTAGCTTTGTCCAGAACATCAGAAAATGCCACCTTTCAGAAGGCTTCTACTTAAAAGGCAAACACACACAAGACTTTCAGAAATAAGTCTGAAATACAATATATCTCATGTTTAATAATATACATTTCTCAACTTAATCTAAGCAAAGATAAGACTTAAGATATCCAGGTGACTATTGTGACCAAAATTCTTTTTATTAATATTCACAACTTAACACAGCATTTATCATCTGACAAAATTGAACACTCCTGAGGTTGCAACATTCTTTTTTTTTTTTTTTTTGGCAACGTTCTTAATTTTTTTTAAATTTTTATTGGGATTAGTTAATCCACAATGCTGTGTTAGTTTCCGTTGTACAGAAAAATGAATCAGTTACACGTATACTTATAGGCACTCTCTTTTTAGATTCTTTTCCCATATAGGCAAGATACTTTAAATTGACTTGTCATTATGAGTTTTCTTTCCAGATGTTAGTTTAATTTGACTCTTAAATGCATGTCACTCTAATAAGAATGTTAACACTTTAAGCTTTCTAATTGTAGTAGCATTGATGAAAATAACTTCTTAAATTCTATTTCACATTTTTATATTGAATAAGTTTCTTAATAAAAAATATAGGCTTGGAAACTCACAATCCTGTGTCCTAATTATTCACATAAAGTTGAACACATGATTTCATCATGGTTCTTACACATATGGGGAACATGCAGTAACACCTGACAGGTATAAACACTGATGTTTCTATGATTCTGTGACTCTCTTAACAAGTGGTAAGGGAACACTGGTTACTGGGGAAAAAGCTATGATCAAATATACACACACATATCTGTGTTTGGGACTATCTGTATTTCTAGAGTATACATACCAATAAATGAATATTTAATTAAATTTGTATATATGAAAATATTTCAGATCCTACTTTAAATGCATGAGTTGCTCTTCTATTTTAGTGTTCATTCTTCTCCTGTATGTTCCACTTAAGGAGCCAATATATCATATTTAATAATTAAATTTAATTGATATTTATTTCCCAACTATCCTTGTAAACTTTTGTGCCTATAAAATTCTGAGGTTTTTCAGAGACATTTACAATTTATTTACTGTAACTATTTATATAATATTTAGATTATATAGAGTTATATTTTAGTAACATAAATATATTATTAAAATATGATGATGTACATAAAATCCTAACAACAAGTACTTCCTCAATATTTTTCCAAGTGTTTTAACATAGGTTTTATTATTTTGTATGAAGCTTTATATTTTATGCAAATTAAATCTCATATACTGTAACTGATTTTCTTTACATGAGAAAAAGACAGTAAGTCTAGTAATACTGAGAGAAATTTAGAAAAATTGATGAGTTACATATAGCTGAACAGGAGAATGAGCACCAATTATTAGGTATTATCTTTTTTCTCTCTCCTTGAAAAGATGAAAGGGCTTAAGAATTCTGTTTTATTTGACTGATTGCGTAGTTGTTTATTTATTTGTCAAGTCTATAGCTTTTTTTTTTCAAAATTTTTTCTGAGCTAGAAAGACTCAGGAATCACAGGAAGAAGTTAATTCTTTATTGAATCAATCCTAAACTCTTGTTTTGAACCCACCGATAGCTATTCAATAAAAGAACAAGTATTGCTTTTAGAAATAACATTTTGCCTTACATGTTATTAAGGAGAGAAGTTTCACTCAATGAAAATATTTTGTCCCTCTTCATAGTTGTCTTTTTCTAATTCTCATGTTTATTCTAGCTTTAAATTATTACTATGTATTACACATTATGGGAAAAAAGAAAATGAAAACCAATCCACTATGCAGTCATTGGACATTTAAATAGGAAGAACCATAAGTCTAAAGACCACATCTGAGCTCCACTTAGCCACTCTGCAACTTTGGGCATAATTGTCTAAGTTTTAATCATTTGTAAAAACAAGGATAGCAATTGCAGATCTGGCCTACCTCCTAAGATAGTACTGAAAAACGAATGAGAAACAGAGTATTAGAGCTTGATACAAAAAGCATTAGCAATTAGCATGTATTCTAGGAATTTCTATTCTCTATAGGGTTCAAGATGATTTTGCCTGTGATACTCCTTTCAGTAGAAAATGGTCCACTGCCATGTTGTGATGCTCCACTTGGTTAACAAGTCACTGTGTGTTATATGCTTCATCTAGGCATCTTTTTGTCTTCATTCTATCCATGCATGCATTGGTTTCACTTTCATTTTTCACATGAAAAACCTGAAACTCAGTGAGGTTAAGAAAATTGCTGAAAGTTGACAAGTTAAAAATCTGAAATTGGAACTCTCTTTTATGTAACTACTGTGCCTTATCATATCTTTGTGAGACCATTTAGTTTTTTTTTAATTAGTTAATTTATTTTAATTGGAGGCTAATTACTTTACAATATTATAGTGGTTGTTGCCATACATTGACATGAATCAGCCATGGGTATACATGTGTCCCCCATCCTGAACCCTCCTCCCACCTCCCTCCCCATCCCATCCCTCAGGGTCATCCCAGTGCATCAGCCCTGAGCACCCTGTCTCATGCATCAAACCTGGACTGCAGATATGTTTCACATATGATAATATACATGTTTAAGTGCTGTTCTCTCAGATCATCCCACCCTCACCTTCTCCCACAGAGTCCAAAAGACTGTTCTATACATCTGCATCTCTTTTTCTGTTTCGCATATAGTGTCATCATTACCATCTTTCTAAATTCCATATATATGTGTTAATATACTGTATTGGTGTTTTTCTTTCTGACTTACTTCACTCAGCTCCAGTTTCATCCACCTCATTAGAACTGATTCAAGTCTGTTTTTTAATGGCTGAGTAATACTCCATTGTGTATACGTACTGTGGTTTTCTTATCCATTCATCTGGTGATGGATATCTAGGTTGCTTCCATGTCCTGGCTATTGTAAACTGTGCTGCGATGAACATTGGGGTACTCATGTCTCTTTCAGTTCTGGTTTCCTCAGTGTTTATGCCCAACAGTGGGATTGCTGGGTCATATGGCAGTTCTATTCCCAGCTTTTTAAGGAATCTCCACACTGTTCTCCATAGTGGCTGTACTAGTTTGCATTCCCACCAACAGTGTAAGAGGGTTCGCTTTTCTCTGCACCCTCTCCAGCATTTATTGTATGTAGGCTTTTGGATAACAGCCATTCTGACCTGCATGAGATGATACCTCATTGTGGTTTTGATTTGCATTCCTCTGATAATGAGTGATGTTGAGCATCTTTTCATGAGTTTGTTAGCCATCTATATGTCTTCTTTGGAGAAATGTCTGTTTAGTTCTTTGCCTCCCCCCCTCATTTTTTTTTAATTGGGTTGTCTGTTATTCTGGTATTGAGCAGCATGAGCTACTTGTATATTTTTGAGATTAATTCTTTGTCAGTTGCTTCATTTGCTATTATTTTCTCCTGTCCTGAAGGCTGTCTTCTCACCTTGCTTATAGTTTCATGGTTGTGCAAAAGCTTTTAAGTTTAATTAGGTTCCATTTGCTTATTTTTGCTTTTTTTTCCATCACTCTGGGAGGTAGGTGATAGAGGATCCTGCTATGATTTACATCAGAGGGTGTTTTGACTCTGTTTTCCTCTAAGAGTTTTATAGTTTCTGGTCTTACACTTAGATCTTTAATCCATTTTGAGTTTATTTTTGTGTATGGTGTTAGAAAGTGTTAAAATTTCATTCTTTTACAAGTGGGTGAACAGTTTTTCCAGCACCACTTGTTAAACAGATTGTCTTTTCTCCATTGTATATTCTTGCTGCCTCTGCCAAAGGGAAGTTGTCTATAGGTGTGTGGATTTATCTCTGGGATTTCTATTTTGTTCCATTGATCTATATTTCTGTCTTTGTGCCAGAACCGTACTGTCATGATGACTATGGCTTTGTAGTATATTCTGAAGTCAGGCAGGTTGATTCCTCCAGTTCCATTCTTCTTTCTCAAGAGTGCTTTAGCTATTCAAGTTTTTTTTTTTTTTTTTTGTATTTCCATACAAATTGTGAAATTATTTGTTCTAGTTCTCTGAAAAATGCCACTGGTAGCTTGATAGGGGTTGCATTGAATCTATAGATTGCTTTGGGTAATATACTCATTTTCACTATATTGATTCTTCCAATCCAAGAACATGGTATATTTCTCCATCTATTTGTGTCATCTTTGATTTCTTTCTTCAGTGTTTTATCGTTTTCTATATATAAGTTTTTGTTTCTTTAGGTAGATTTATTCCTAAGTTTTTATTCTTTTCATTGCAATGGTGAATGGAATTGTTCCCTTAATTTCTCTTTCTGTTTTCTCATTGTTAGTGTATAAGAATGCAAGGGATTTCTGCGTGTTGTTTTTATATCCTGCAACTTCACTATATTCATTATTTACCCCTAGTAATTTTCTGGTGGTGTATTTAGGGTTTTCTATGTAGAGGATCATGTCATCTGCAAACAGTGAGAGTTTTACTTCGTTTCTCCATTTTGGATTCCTTTTATTTCTTTTTATTTTTCTGATTGCTGTGGCTAAAACTTTCAAAACTATGGTGAATAGTAGTGGTGAGAGTGGGCACCCTTGTCTTATTCCTGACTTTAGGAGAAATGCTTTCAATTTTTCACCATTGAGGATAAGGTTTGCTATGGGTTTATTATATGTGGCTTTTATTATGTTGAGATCTTCTGTGCCTGCTTTCTGGAGGGCAGGGTTTTTATCATAAATGGATGTTGAATTTTGTCAAAGGCCTTCTCTGCATCTATTGAGATAATCGTATGGTTTTATCTTTCAATTTGTTAATGAGATGTATCACATTGATTGATCTGTGAATATTGAAGAAAGGTTGCATCCCTGGAATAAAACCCACTTGGTTAATATGTATGATCTTTTTAATATATACTTGGATTCTATTTGCTATAATTTTGTTGAGGATTTTTGCATTTATGTTCATCAGTGATATTAACCTGTAGTTTTCTTTTCTTTTCTTTCTTTTTTTTTGTGGCATCTTTGTTTGGTTTTGGTATTAGGGTGATGGTGGCCTCAGAGAATGAGTTTGGCAGTTTACCTTCTGCAATTTTCTGGAAGAGTTTGAATAGGAAAGCTGTTCGCTCTTGTCTAAATTTTTGGTAGAACTCACCTGTGAACCTATCTGGTCCTTGGCTTTTTTTTGTTGGAAGTGTTTTGATTAAAGTTTCAATTTCCATGCTTGGGATGAGTCTGCTAAGATTTTCTATTTCTTGCTGGATCAGTTTTTGAAGGTTGTACTTTTCTAAGAGTTCATCTATTTCTTACAAGTTGTCCATTTTATTGGCATATAGTTGCTGATGGTAGTCCTTTATGATCCTTTGTATTTCTGTGTTGCCTGTTGTGATTTCTTCATTTTTATTGATAATTTTGTTGATTTGATTCTTCTTCCTTTTTTTCTTGATGAGTCTGGTTAATGGTTTGTCTATTTTAATTATCTTCTCAAAGAACCAGCTTTTAGTTTTGTTGATTTTTGCTATAGTCTCCTTGGTTTCATTTTCATTTATTTCTGTCATAATTTTTATGATTTCTTTCCTTCTACTAACCCTGGGGTTCTTCATTTCTTCTTTTTCTAGTTGCTTTAGGTGTAAACTTAGGTTATTTATTTGATTTTTCTCTTGTTTCTTCTGGTAAGTTGTATTGCTATGAACCTTCCCGTTAGCACTGCTTTTGCTGAATCCCATATGTTTTGGATTGCTGTGTTTTCATTTTTATTTGTTTCTATGCATATTTTGATTTCTTCTTTTTATTTCTTCTGTGATTTGTTGGTTATTCAGAAGTGTGTTGTTTAGCCTCCATATGTTTGCATTTTTAATGTTTTTTTTTCTTTTATTCCCTGTAGTTGATATCTAATCTTGTTGCATCATGATCAGAAAAGAAGTTTGAGATGATTTCAGTTTTTTTTAAATTTACTAAGGCTAGATTTATGGCCTAGGATGTGATCTATCCTGGAGAATGTTCCATGTGCACTTGAGAAAAAGGTGAAATTCATTGTTTTGGGGTGAAATGTCCTATAGATATCAATTAGGTCTAACTGGTCTATTGTATCATTTAAAGTTTGTTTTTCCATGCTAATATTCTGTTTAGTTGATCTATCCATAGGTCTGAGTGGGGTGTTAAGTCTCCCACTATTATTGTGTTACTGTTACTTTCCCCTTTCATATTTGTTAGCATTTGCCTTACATATTGTGGTGCTCCTATGTTGGGTGCATATATATTCATAATTGCTATATCTTCTTCTTGGGTTGATCCCTTGATCATTACGTAGTGTCCTTCTTTGTCTCTTTACAGCCTTTATTTCAAAGTCTATTTTATCTGATATGAGTATTGCTATGCCTGCTTTCTTTTGGTCTCCATTTCCGTGAAATATCTTTTTCCAGCCCTTCACTTTCAGTCTGTATGTGTCCCTTGTTTTGAGGTGGGTCTCTTGTAAACAGCATACTTTTGTATTTATTCAGCCAGTCTTTGTCTTTTGGTTGAGGCATTCAAACTAGTTGTGTTTAAGGTAATTATTGATAATTATGATCCTCTTGCCTTTTACTTTGTTTTTGGGGGTTCATGTTTATAAATCTTTTTTGTGTGTCCTCGCTACAGAAGATCCTTTAGCATTTGTTGGAGAGCTGCTTTGGTGGTACTGAATTCTCTGAGCTTTTGCTTGTCTGTAAATCTTTTGATTTATCCTTCATATTTGAATGATATCCTTTCTGGGCCTAGTAATCTGTTTTTTTTTTTTTTTTTTTTTCTCTCTCTCTCTATCTTTCATCACTTTAAGTATGTCCTGCTATTCCCTTCTGGCCTGAAGAGTTGCTATTGAAAGATCATCTGTTATCTTTGTGGGAATCCCCTTGTGAGTTATTTGTTGCTTTTCCCTTGCTGCTTTTAATATTTGCTGTCTGTGTTTTATCTTCATTAATTTGATTAATATGTGTCTTGGGGTATTTTTTCTTGGGTTTGTCCTGTTTGGGACTCTCTGTGTTTTTTGGCCTTGGGTGGCTATTTCCTCACCCATTTTAGGCAAGTTTTCAACCATTATCTCCATTTAGATTTTATGAAACATCCTGTATGCTATTTTCACTTCTCTTCTCTTTTGTCTGATGCAGATTATAAACTGCTACTGCTGCTAATTCACTTCAGTCGTGTCCAACTCTGTGCGACCCCATAGGTGGCAGCCCACCAGGTTTTCCTGTCCCTGGTATTCTCCAGCCAAGAATACTGGAGTGAGTTGCCATTTCCTTCTCCAAAGTGAAGAGTGAAAGTGAAGTCTCTCAGTAGTGTCTAACTCGTAGCAACCCCTCCTACTGCAGCCTACCAGGCTCCTCCATCCATGGGATATTCCAGGCAAGAGTATTGCAGTGAGGTGCCATTGCCTTCTCCAAGATTATAAACTAAATAACCAATATTCTTTGAGTCAAAGAGAAAGAAATTACTTTTTTTGGTTTTATTGCAGAATTTGGTTTATCTCAACGCAATACTTTTTTATTTGCCTGATACACTGACTGCATTCTCAAGCCCAGTTTCAATTCTTATGCTATTTACAGCCTTAATCTCAACCATCTTTGCTCAAAGTGTACTTAATAAGACATGTTCCTTTGAAAGATTCTAAATTACCTCTCTCGAGTTTATTAGTACTCTAGATTTGGTGAACAAATACAGATGAAATATGTCTTTACACTTTATGACTTTTTGGATAGAGAGGCATGTCTGTTAGAGTCTATGAAAATCAATTTTATTCTATCTAGACCTAAGAGTTTAATTCTTTTTGGCAGTCTTTAAATGACAGCTCTTTCTCTCTACAAAGCATTGAATAGTTCACAGAACTTCTTGTGAACTTTCTTCCAATCAGTCTTCCCCTTCATCCTTCCTCCCCGCCTCCTTTCCTTCCTTCTTTCTTTCTCTGGGCTAAAATGCAATGATGAAATAACACAATATTATCAATAAATGTGAGCTACAGTTAATTTATAAGAGATAAGTTTGAACATTTATGCATGTTTGTTTCAAAGACTGTTAATGATAAATTTCATCAAATATTTTTTTCTGAAACAAAAATATTTTAGCAAATTATATTTCCACCTTTGTCCCTTGCTGATACAAGCCACTCTCAAGCCCTTTTTGTGGGGCCCTATTAAATATTTACCTCCCTTTGTTTTCTGTTACACCAGTTATTTCCCAGAGTCACTATGAACATTCCCTGATACAGATCAGAACCAGTCACTTCTCCAAGGAACCTTTGTCACTTATGGTGGAATATGTTACTTAGAGATAAAAACTGTGGCCCTAAAATGATATTGGAGCTAGAATATAATCATTGCTATGTTCCCTCAGTAGGTAAAGTTAGAATTTTGAAAATAACATATGTTTATTGATATTTTCAATTTAGCTTAAGATTTAATGGTTTTAAATTGCATAGTGTGCAGGACTACCCTGTTAATCCAGGGATTAAGACTTCATCTTTGAATGTCAGAGGTGTGGGTTCAGTCCCTGATCCAGGAGCTAAGATCCTACAGGTTTTGTGACCAAAAAATCAAAACAGAAAACAGAAAAATATTGTAAGAAATTTGACAAAGTCTTTATAAATTGTCCCATCAAAAGTGAAAAAAAAATCTTTTAAAACTTTTTTGAAAATTACATACAGAGTCTAATGGAAAAAATTCTATAAATCACTTAAAATATAAGTTTCAAATTCAAACACTGAAATTGTTTCTTAAAATGTTAAAAATAAATAGTCAAAGTAAATCACACTAATACTAGTAACTGTAGTTAACAGCTACTCTGCTTCTGCCAGGTGCTTGAGCAAAACCCCTGCTCTATGTTGTGGCAATTATGACCACTGTTGTCATGTTCTGTCATAAAAAGCTTTAGACTCATGCAACTTTATCTACATTTTTTCCCTTTATTCCAGATTTTGAACAGAGAAAGACTTTCTTCATTCTTTATCCCAAAGGAATTTTGTGGCTCTTTTTTCCCCCCCTTCAGATACATAAATGGTTTCAATGCTACATTCAGATTTCTAGTTCACTGGGGATTGATCTTGTGTAAGGTAAAGAACCAGTTGCATTATTAAGCGTCAGTTACATATTTGCTCCAACATCAGTCAGTTTAAAAACCATTTTTTTCCCAGTGACTTGAGACATGGTATTTATGATCAACTAAATTCTCACATGTATTTGTTTAGATGCAGCCCTATGAATGTCTGCATGTCTTAGGAGTGAGATGCTAACAGCCTTTTGTTCTGGATTGTCTTCTGAACTTTTGCACAGCAAACAGCTTTGGATGACAGAAATGTCACCTCCTCTGGAGCAATGATTTGGCACTCTCACTGCTTATAATGAAAGATTTGGGTTCTAACTCAGGGTCCCTCTCTCCTAGGGCAGCACATCTATTTTACATACCCCTGTGATTACCTGGACTTGGGTAACAGACACAGGTAATGATACTGATCTCTGATGAATCTTCTATCAGCATATTTGAAAATGTAGCAGGAATCCACGTTTAATTCTGTGAAAATAATTAAAAATCTCAGACATAATTGTAAACTTGAACTATTTTTACTAGTTTTATGTAAATGGACCAATACCACACTGCTTGAATTTAAGAGATATTTTTATAGACTATGTTTCAATATCTGGTAGGACTATAACCTTTTATGCACCCTTTTTAGGATTTCCTTATTACTCTGTATTTGCTTTCTCATATTTTAAAAAGCAACTTATCTAGTTGGGGAGAGGGAAAATATTTGTTGGTATTTTTACTGGATTCTTGAATAAGACAATGAAGCTTTAATTACTTGGAATAAACATCTTATGATGTTGAGCTCTTCTAACCAAGAACATGCTATAATTTCCTTCCCCCCCCCCCCACCCCAGTATACAGATACAACTCACATCACAGTTTAAGAACTTTCTTATACAGATTTGCCCATTCCTTGTTAAGGTATTTTTCTATTATTTTATATTTTAATTTGTATTTTATACAAGGCTCATCTTCTGCTAAATATCTTACTGGATATGACATATATATGAATACTACTGATTATAGGATTTTAAATATAAAGCTAACTTACTAGATTTTCTAATTGTTTATGGTATTTTTAACTGTTTTTCCTGGATTCTTAAGGTATACTCTCTTATCCTCTTTGATAAAAATAGTTTTAAATATTATTTTACCAGGAAGTTATCTTTAATTTTGTTCTCTTCTATAACTATCTTGGGAAATTTTCTCAAAATAACATTAAAATATTAACGGTGATACTTGACATTCTTGCTATTTCCTATTTAGGGAGAATGACCCATTTTGCCCATTAAGAAAGATGCTACTGTTTAGAGCTAACATATGGAATAACACAAACACTCTCACATCATATACATCAGATTAAGAAAGCGTCTATTCAATCTTATGGAGTGTTTTTAGTTTTAATACAAAATGAATTTTCAAGATGACATTTTAGTGTTTATGGAGGTGAACAAATGTCTTTAATGTATCAGTACAACAAATTTGTAATGCATTTATATATTTATTTAAATAGACTGAGATGATCAGAACTTTAATGTTTTACTGAGCTCTCCTTTAAACTGTGTATGACTGATCCTATTTTGAGGAGACTTTTGACAACTTTATGCCTTTTATGGAAGAACTCAGTGGTAGAATATTACTGAGTTCTAACCTAGTTAACTTATTTAGAAGTCTTGATAAACAGAAGGCTGCTGCACACTTTCTCTCCTCAAGAATTCCTGAGATAATGATTCCCTGTTTCATTTTAGTGAACCTTGCTGAAAAGCGTGGTATCAGTGTGATTTTGCCTTTGTAGTGCTTTCTTAAAAGTTTGATTTTTTTTTCCCCGTTTGTTTGCCTGGCAGCCCAGAAAAGTTTTCAAAATTGTCTTCATGCTGTTAAAGTGGCATCATTTTCCCAGGGCATATTTGCTTGGCAACTGAGACTTGTGGGCAAATGTCTCCATCAAAGATGGTATTCCTAAAGGATCTCCTTAATTTCAGGAGGGTTTTGCACTCTGAGGGCTACTATTACCTGGCTTTATGCTCTGAACAGATTTCTTATTAGAAGGCCTGCATATTCAGCAAGCCAGGTATCAGTGGAATGTGCTGCTCGGATGTCTACTTGACCTGCATATGTAAGTGGACTTCAGGGATGTCTAATGTTCAGTGTTCCAGGGCACACCAGACCTAATCAGGTCAGAGGAAGGTGTCAACTGCAGAAAGCAGCAGTCCCATCAGAGCAGGCTCTGTGATGGGACCCTGACATGAGGCACACCTGAGAGCATGCATCCAAAACAGGACTAGTTTAAGGATACACAGCATCTGGAATTCTAAGGAAAAGCTTTTATCCACACGTTACCTGATAGACTGGCATCCACTGTGGCTTAGACTTGTAGACAAATTCTGATTTGTTATGGCTTCATAGGCAGCCAATATGTCCCTCCTCATGGAGAGGGCAATGGAAAACTGTGTGGTGACAAGATAATCTACAATAAAGGGACGATAGATCTATTGGAGGATGGATGAGCCACATAAGATACACTCTTAACAAATGGATCATATTCCATGTTTTATAAGGTACATTTGCTTGTGTGCTTGCCAGTTCACACAAGTTCTCCAATAGTGGGCAGTGGGGGCATTTCTGAGTTTTTCCAAATATTTGGAGGTGGTTAAGGCCATATATTGGCTACTTATATGACAGTGAGTGCTGTATGCTTAGTCATTTTAGTCATGTCCAACTCCTTGTTACTGCATGGACTTAGCCCGCCGGGCTCCTCTGTCCATAGGATTACCCAGACAAAAATACTCAAGTGGGTTGCCATTCCATTCTTCAGAGGATCTTCCTGACCCAAGGATTAAACTCAGGTCTTCTCTATTGCTGGTGGATTCATTAAAATCTGAGCCACCAGGGGCTTCATATGATAGTAAATATGGCTATAACTTCTCTCTTTTGATTATAAAAGTATTGAGCTAATAAGTTAAATTTAAACAACATTTAAAGAAAAAATTATCATGTAATTATAAGGTTTTAGTTTTCTAAAATGCATTTTTTGTGCTTTTAGAAAGTAGTCCATATCTACATGTTTCCAGTAGAGCCATCTTAGCCCCCTTGGTCTGTAGTTCATCTTCAGTCCTTCTCCAGCAAGGTACATCTCCTGTGAAATACTCCTTATGTATGTGTATTGACCACTGTTAAATATTTGCCAAATTAATTGTTATGTTGGTCAAAAGGGAGGAGACAGAGCAATTATCTAAGTGGCATTCACTAACTGTACACTTAGTCTTCTTTTTTCCATTGCGAAGTATGTCACTACTTGAATATCCACATATCAGCACTATATGTTGGATTGGCTAAAAGGTTCGTTTGGGTGTTTCCATAACATATTATGAAACACTGGAATGAACCTCTTGGCCAACCCAATCCAAATAAAATAGAGAGAAAAATAAAGACACCAGGACCAAATAGTGATAATTGTCATGACGCTTGAATAAGAAAATGTAGAATCAGCAATCTTTACATCAAAATGAAGGATGAGTTTTGATGGTAAGCACACTTGTGGTTCCAAAAGTTGCCCAAGTCCTAATCTTTGGAATCTGTAATATCTTATGTTATTGGCAAAGGAGCATTAAGATAGAAAATGGAATTAAACTTTCTAATCAGGTGGTCTTAAAAGACAGAGATTAGATGAGATGAGACAAGATGGTTGGATGGCATCACTGACTCAGTGGACATGGATTTGAGCAGAATCTGGGAGACAGTGAAGGAAAGAGGGTCCTATGTGCTGCAGTCCATGGGGTTGCAAAGGGTTGGACATGACTTAGAATTAAACAACAACAATCCTTGATTTAGCTAAGACTTCCAGCCCATAAAACTATAAAATGATACATTTGTTTTATTTAAATGATACATTTGTGATAATTTGTTAAAGCAGCAATAGAGAGCCAATATAGTTACGAAAACTGAATCACTATTGAATAAAACCATGGAATTCAGTAAGTGATGTTTTCCTGTAGATTGAAATTATTTTAAATGTATCCAGAGATAGTTTCTTAATGGAAAGCCATGCTTTGAATGTTTTACGCTAAGGTATCTTTAATCCCAAATACAATCCTTTTAAGGTATAAAAGCAATTAAATTATTTCAACTGTCTCTTTAGTTTTTTGTTTGTTCTAGTTAAAAACCCTATTTTCAGCAAATTAAATGTTAGCTTTTAACACTGAACTTTGGTTTCAAGTTATCTATCACTTTATACTATATAACAAGCAACGTTTTTTTTTTCTTTTTTTACCAAACTTGCAAAACAAAATACAGTATCAAATTATACGTGTGAGAAAACGCAAAATGCACTTTAAAACCCAGAGCTGAGATTTCATTTAGATCAGTCATTAACCATTAGGTAAGAGAGCTTATTTGAGGAGTTGAAATCATAGCGCTTACACTGTATTTTAAATGTTGCTGAGAGCACTGAGGTGAAATAACTTGTCAGCGTAAGTGCTTTTTCTCACTTATTAGAACAAGACCAACCCGGAAAAACCTATATTTTCCATTACCTAATCTTCTCACAGAAACAAAATCTTTAATTAGTGCAGCGATAGTGTTAAATTCAATGACTATTTCATTACAAACTAGATAAAATTCAAGTAACTTGAGCATTTCGCTTTTCATAAAGCTCCACTTTAAAATATATATCAAAAGGAAAAGGAAAACAAGACTACATAAAATGATGTGATGTTCCTTCTTAACTTCAACTACTGAAAACTTTTTGGTGTTCACAATGTAGAATCAGAACATGTTTATTTCCTACTTTGAAATAACAGAGCACAGTGATTAGAATTACAAACTCATGTCACATGGCTTTGTTTTAATGTGTCTTTCTACTTTGTCAGAGACTGACGTTTGTTATAATCACTCCAATCCCTGGGGTTTCCGTGGTGGCTTCGTTGTAAAGAGTCTAGCTGCCAATGGAGGAGATGCAGGAGCTAAGAGACCAATCTCTGGGTCAGGAAGAGCCCCTGCAGAAGGAAATGGCAACCCACTCCAGTATTCTTGTCTTGAGAATTCCACGGCCAGAGGAGCCTGATGGGCTACTGACCATGGGTTTCCAAAGAGTCGGACATGACTGAGTGACTAACACACTTTTCATAAATGAAATAAAACTAAAGCATATAGGTAAGTGGGCTTTACATATTAATAATGCAGCTAGCCCTGCTGTGGGATCACAAAGATTTGGATATGACTGAGCTTGTGCGTGCACATGAACACACACATACCTGGGAGACCATGTTGCTACAATATCAGACCTCTTATTTCATTTATCTAATTATCCACGTCTGTAATATCAACTCAAAAGCTTCAGGTATGAAACTACATGCCTTTTTATTTTGTGTGTTTGTCAATTTCTATCCATGTATGACTTTTAGTGTGAATGTTTTGTTAGTTTAGATCATTCTTACTTTCCACTTGAAGTATTTAATTTTGATTCCATTTCAGGACTCTCATCTCCACTGTAATTTCATTCCATGGAAACCAAGAAGCTACCTTATTCCACCCCAATGTTAATAACTAGGATTTCCTAATAAATATATGGGAATAAGAATTAAGTACATGGGATCTTTCAACTATAGAAAGAATGATATCTCAAAATAATTTATAAAAATGTGAAAACTGGGAACAGCTGAATAATCAAAATAATCTGTGTTCAGATATTTGCTTTGACCCAAGAAAACATCTTATACTAGCCTTTTCCTTTACCCAAACAATTAAGTGATAATATCAAGCATTTAAAAGTGCCTAAACTCAAAAACTGTTAGCTGACATCTGGATTACCTCTGGAGACTAACAAAATCAAATGTCCAGATCTACAAAGATCTAATGACTTTATCTTGTAATGTGGGATACACCTGAGTGTATGTGTGCTCTTTCGTGTACAACTCTGTTGCAACCCCATGGACTGTAGCCTGCTATGCTGCTCTGTGCATGGGATTTCCCAGATAAAAATACTGAAGTGGGTTGCCATTTCTATCTCCAGGGGATATTCCCATTCCATGGATCAAACTTGAGTCTCCTGAATTGGTAGGCAAATCTTTATACTACCACCTTTGTAAGGCCCTGGGGCAGGTGACATCCACCAGAATACAATTTGTTAACACGATATATCTGTATGCAGAGCAGGAAGCAAGAGTTAGAACTGAACATGGAACAAAAGACTGGTTCCAAATAGCAAAAGTAGTACATCACGGTTGAATATTGTCACCGTGCTTATTTAACTTATATGCAGAGCACATTATGAGAAACACTGGGCTGGATGAAGCACAAGCTGGAATCAAGATAGCTGGGAGAAATATCAATAATTTCAGATATGCAGATGACACCACCCTTATAGCAGACAGTGAAGAAGAACTAAAGAGCCTCTTGATGAAAGTGAAACAGGAGAGTGAAAAGGTTGGCTTAAATCTAAACATTCAGAAAACTAAGATCATGGCATCTGGTCCCATCATTTCATGGCAAATAGATGGGGAAACAGTGGAAACAGTGGTAGACTTTGTTTCTTGGGCTCCAAAATCACTGCAGATGTTGACTGCACCTGTGAAATTAAAAGATACTTATTCCTTGGGAGAAAAGTTATGCCCAACCTAGACAGCATATTAAAAAGCAGAGACATTACTTTGCCCAACAAAGGTCCAACTATGGTCCAAAGGTCCAACTATGGTCCAAAGGTCCAACTATAGCCTTTGTCCAACAAAGGTCCAAAGGCTATGTTTTTTACAGTAGTCATGTATGGATGACTATAGTTGTACTATAAAGAAAGCTGAACACCCAATAATTGATGCTTTTGAACTATGGTGTTGGAGAAGACTCTTGAGAGTCCCTTGGACTGCAAGGAGATCAAACCACTCAATCCTAGAGGAAATCAGTCCTGAATATTCATTGCAAGGACTGATGTTGAAGCTGAAACTCCAATAGTTTCGCCACCTGATGTGAACAGCTGACTCGTTTGAAAAGACCCTGATGCTGGGGAAGTTTGAAGACGGGAGGAGAAGGGGACGACAGAGGATGAGATGGCTGGATAGCATCACTGACTCAGTGGACATGAATTTGGGTAAACTCTGGGAGTTGGTGATGGACAGGGAGGCCTGGTGTGCTGCAGTCCATGGGGTCGCAAAGAGTCAGACATGACTGAGCAGCCGAACTGAGCTGACAGCACACTAAGAATTTAAATTGCTATCCCCAATAGGCATTCCTGACTGTGTAACCAGTAAGAATACTTTGAAATATACTATATTTTAAATATTTTTGTACTTACAAAACATAAGGTAAACATGAAATTCAGTTTTTCCTCTTTTTAATTGTCAAATATTGGAAAAATAATTGATTTTTCAAAATCTAAAATCAAATATAAGTAAAAATTGTTTTTCAATTACTTGTATGAAATTTATAACAACCAAAGAACTTGCATATTTTCAACAGCAAAGTCAAAATATTAGAGAAAGCATTAAGAATATGAAATTTAAAGTTTCTAAAATAAAAGATAGGTTTTATTCTGGGAAGTCAAAACAGAAAACCAAAGGAGATGTATACCTTCAAATTAATGTCCTGATTGAAAGCAATAAAAATATAAAAGATTAATATTATGTGCATTGAAGATTCATGAAGGCCAAGTCTTCTAAAAAAATAACCTGACTTAACTGGCAGTCAGGAAGTCCTAATACCATTTTCCAATCACTATTGAATTGATTCACTTTCTATCTTTTGTAACATATATCATGATACTATTCCACATGAAAATATATGTTTGTTAATATTGTATGTTAATATATGTTTGTTAATATTAACAAACACATGTTTGTTAATATTATTTTCACACTTATGTGCAGATATTTCACTTTCCAGTATTGTGGAATTTAGTCTTATAAGGGCATAGCCAAAGGGCTTAGAAACATATGGCTATGACCTTACATTTATTGTACAAATACTTGAATGATTTATGATTATGTAAGTGATAGTAGTGAGGGTTGCTTAAGATGTAAAATGTTTGGGGTCATACCTAATCTGTTTACCCTCAGCTCCAATTTAATAAAAATGTTTAAATTTGAACCCTTCTATTGGTAGATGAATCCCATTAAAGTATAGTTTTGTTTATTTACTTAATGTTTTTATATGCATTACCTCCTCAGTTACCTTACTTTGTAACATTGAAACCATTAAACTTTTATATCTCATTCAGTGCTTAGCTTCAGATTATTCTCTTCACTGAAAATAATGAGAAAATCTCAGAGAAACTAATGTAGATTTCAGTTCAGTTCAGTTCAGTCACTCAGTTGTGTCTGACTCTTTGCTACCCCATGGACTGCAGGGAATCCAGTGTTCCCTGCCCATCACCAACTCCAAGAGCTTGCTCAAACTCATGTCCATCGAGTCGGTGATGCCATCCAACCATCTCATCCTCTGTCGTCCTCTTCTCCTGCCCTCGATCTTGCCCAGCATCAGGGTCTTTTCCAATGAGTGATCTCCTCGCATCAGGTTGCCAAAGTACTGAAACTTCAGCTTCAGTATTAGTACTTCCAATGAATTTTCAGGACTGATTTTGTTTAGGATTGACTGGTTGGATCTCCTTGCAGTCCAAGGGACTCTCAAGAGTCTTCTCCACCACCACAGTTCAAAAGCATCAATTCTTCAGTGCTCAGCTTTCTTTGTGGTCCAACTCTCACACCCATACATGACTAATGGAAAAAAAAAAATGTTTTGACTAGATGGACCTTTGTCGGAAAAGTAACGTTACCCCATAACAGCTACCCCATAACAAAGTAAGAGTCCCTTGGCTTTGTCTTCTTGCCCCTGCACCCCCCCCCCAACTTTATCTTCAGGATCTAATTTTCCTGAAATTTGCCATGGAATTTGGGTTACTTGTTTAGGAAGTTCTAGATTAGATAGTAATGGTAACTGAAGGAAGCTTCTGTGTGTGTGTGTTTTCTGTACACGTTAGGGTTCCTATGCACATAACAGTGAATATTTATTTGAATTATAAGAAACTGAAATGTGTATGGTCTGTATAAAGAGAAAGGCCTGGGGTTTAGGCAACCCATTCTATTTTCCTTTGGATGTGGTTTCTCTCTCCCACCTGAGGATGTTACACTGCGCTGTCTCTCATGGCCTGACTCGTCCAGCTGTGCAAGTCTCCCAAAACACAATGGCCATTTCAAATATCTGCATTCCTGCCTTTATTCTTAAAGATAAAGTTTGGTGGCCCTCTGCAGCTGCCCCTGAAGGCCCTAGAGTGTCAGACAGCGTTCAGCTATAGTCAGGATATTTTATCTTAAAAATAATGAAAGACATTAAGTCCTTAAAACTACCCCTTCAAAAAATAGAAGGACAGGAGAATATCTTTCATTTGGTAGTTTATTAGATAATGAATTTAATATGTATCCTGATAACTCTGATGTAGAGTTTGTATCTGGTATTTAAACAAGCACAAAGACATTATGGAAACATGACATTATAATTAATGGCACTCAAATGTCCAATAGGTGATACATAATTGGTATAATTTCTTATAAATTCCATAGTCTAAGGATACATTGAGCAATCAAATTAGGAATAAATAATAAAAGACTCATTCTTTGCAACTGTAAATATTTCAAACTACAGGAAATTATACTTCTTATTTAAAAGATAATTCATATTTCTGTCTTATTTTAAGCTCCCAAATGGGTATAGAGTTGGGGAGCAGTCAGTCCAATTTAAACACCGCTAAGTTTGATCTGATATTGCTGTTTAAATTGATTACAGATTTGAAGTACAATAAAGATATGCATTAATTCTCCCTTAATATTGGCAAAATTATGCTAAAATATCACTTGGTTAAATTATTTTAAATGATTATTACTAATATTTCTAATGTGTTCAACACAAGTGTACTATACTGAAATTAAGTGGGGACTAATTCAGCTAATTATTGTCTTTATCTAATAAAAAATATTTTCTGTATAGATAATTCACATTCTGTAGCCAAGAGATTTATATCAATAACCAAGGGAGCAAGAATCCTTAGTGTGTTCTTATTAGAACAATTTGACTAAGACTTAACCAGAACATTTTATTTCTGTTAGGAGACGCACACTGACTGCAACCGCTCTTCCTGGCCAGGCACCAGAGTAACCATTTACGTGAATTGTTTTATGACAGGATTTTCTGGTAAGGAACGCAGAACTAATAAGCAACCACGAACCGGAAGATTTGGGGAAAGGTCAAAAGGAGACATCACATGTCTGACCACCTCCCAGAATCCTTCTTGCTTGCATAGATCTTGAATAAGCAATTCACATGCCACCAGGGAATATTCTGAGTCAGAATGATTGGCCAAAGACAACCCGGAAACTAATTCCATCACCAGACTGCAAGCCATATGTCAGAGCAGACCTCTGGGATTCCCTTACCCCACTGCTCTCATCTGGGCACCCCTTCCCAGTAAAATCTCTTGCTTTGTCAGCACGTGTCTCCTAGGACAATTCGTTTCTGAGTGTTAGACAAGTCCAGCCTTGGTAAAGCCCCCACTTCCTGCAACATTTCTGTAGCTTATTGTTTCCTGACATGGCTGCTTAGGAGTCCAGAAAAATAAAAATTCTCTTGCAGATCTAAGATAAATTGGTGTTATTAAAACCTCATACAATTTTGCAAATTTTCTGAAAATTCAAAGAAATGCAGCCTGAAACAGCACCCACTTCCAGATGAGGCCTGGATCTACTCAATCTTGGCAGGGTTCACCTGGTAAGTATCGGAGGAGGCAGGTTGTACGATGACAATTTAAATACTGGAAACTCTATAGAGTGGAAGTCAAGTCTGTTAAGCATCCACTCCATATGGTCATAAGTGAAAATGGGTGAGAATGTAGATAATGTTACCTTGAAATCACAATATTCTACATTTGCAGAGCGCAGCTCTATCTAAACCCTACAGCATTTCTGTGATACAATTAAGTACGATTGTCTCTTTACAGTGGAAAAAGATGGTCATGGGTGTCAAGTGACCTACCAGCAGCCAAGTGCACCATAGCTGGAAGTTGGGATGGACCCAAGGAAGCCTCTGGATCTCAGACTTTGCTCAGAATTGTCAACCACAAACTGGTACTTGCCGTGGGCACTTGCCATTTACCCTTACAAGGATTAAATTGTGTGCTGCTACTGCTGCTGATCTTCAGCACCCCCTGAAGGAGTTCAGGGTGGAGAGCAGACATGAGGCACTCTGTGCTCCAGGAACATTGACAGGACATGTCTTCAGTCAGTTAAGATAGTCTCAGGCGCTGATTTTATGAACCCAATTCTTGTATATCCTCATATCTAGAAAAGCACTAAAATCCTTTGTGGTGATGACTGTTCCTTGTGACTAGCAGAAGCTTCATGAGACCAGCAGAAACTTTCTGGAAAATAAACATGCTTGACTGCATGCACTCCCCCTTTACAAGAATCACATATATATAAATACAAATATATATATGTATTTATATACATATATATATACGTACATATATATATATATATATATATATACACACAAAAGATCCTGGCTTTTCTCTAAGATGCTGCAGTGGATTTTATTTTACACATATGGTTGCATGTATACATATATGTATTTATATACATATATACATATATATATATATGCATATATACACACACACATATATATATATATGGAGAAGGCGATGGCACCCCACTCCAGTACTCTTTCCTGGAAAATCTCATAGACAGAGGAGCCTGGTAGGCTGTAGTCCATGGTATATATATATATATATATATATGTATATATATATATACTGTCCTTTCCCCCTACATCTTTGAAACAGTTTCTCAGAGCTATCTGAGGTTCTGTCTCCTAGTGTGCAGTCCTCATACTACCCTCCCCACAGTAAAACTCAACTCACAACTCTCAGGCTGTGCAGTTTTTAAGCCGACAGGATGTGCCTGCAGTTCAGGCAGGAGAACTGTTGTATAGCTATATCTTCCTTTATGTGTTCACATTTAACGATGAGTTTCTCAGAAGATTTCTATTAGGCAGTAACACGGAGAAGTAAAGGAAGACAGAAGAGCGGAATGTGCCTCAAGGAAACACTTCCCCTGAAATACACAATGTATCCCAGGCACATGAGGAGGACACAGTTCGACAGTCAATATTATACAATAACTCCTTTCTAATTATCTAATGCCATACAACCAATCATGACAGCACTTACTGGCTGAAGATAACTGATGTGTTAAAATCTCTTGCATTTTCTGTGTGCTAGCAATTCAAGACGAACTAGGATGAACGGGTTGGTTAGGTTCATGCCTGCACTCAGATTTATATGGTGGCTGGGGAAGCCAAGAGCTGGCAGGCACCTGTCACTTTGTGTGGTGGGTCTCAGGGCTTCTCCATGAGGTCTTCCACGTGCACTCCCATATGTTGGCCCCAGTGTATTCAGTTTTCTGACACTGAAGCCCAGGGCTACATGGAAAGTGCTTTAGCAAGTGGAAGCTGCAATGCCTTTTCTAACTGACCCTCAGAGGTCATGAAGCATCGTTTCTGCTGCTTCCTATCGGTTATGATGAGTCACCACTCACTCTGCATCCTCACCTCCATTCACACAGAGGCACGTACAGGAAGGTTGATGAGAGCAATGTCAGGTCCTACTGCAGAAGAATCTGCAGAACGAGAGAGGTTGCAACCATGTGTGAAATAAAATCCACTGCAACGTCTTACAGAAAAGCCAGGATATTTTATAAATGATGAGAGAAAGGACTGAGGATGAGTCACTCATGCCCCACTGACTAGGGCAGACATAACTGCAGGGTCTTGCTCTCACTCTGAAGAAAGGTTACAAGGACAGGAACTCCATGCAAAAGCCCTGAGATGAAAGGGATATAGACGTCTTTGTGGTGGATGATGGTCCAAAGGAAAACGTAACGGGAAAGAGGAACAGGAGTGGACAGTTATAGAAAATGGCATGTTATTACAGGCTGGTGTGGAGGACACTTACTCGGCACTGTGGAAACTAGAAAAATGATACAGATGAAGCTATTTACAAGGCAGAAATAGACACAGACTTAGAGAACAAACATATGGATACCAAGGGGAGAAAGTGGAGTGGAATGAATCGGAAGATTGGGATTGACACATATACACTATTGATGTATGTCCACGTGTGCTAAGTAACTCTGGTGTATCTGATTCTATGCAATCCTATGGATGGTAGCCCACAAGGCTTCTCTGTTCATGGGATACTCCAGGCAAGAATATAAGAATATAGGAATAAGTTGGCATGCCCTGCTCCAGAGGATCTTCACGACCCAGGTTTTTCACTAGTGCCACCTGGGAAGCCCATACACTATCGATACTATGTATAAAATAGATAGGGGCTTCCCCAGTGGCTCAGCAGTAAAGAATCTGACTGCAAGGCAGGAGCCGAGGAAGACACAGGTTCAATCCAGGATAGGGAAGATCCTCTGGAAGAGGGCATGGCAACCCACTCCAGCATTCTTGCCTGGAGTATCCAATGGCCAGAGGAGCCTGGCGGGCTACAGTCCATAAGGATGGTCTCGACTGAAGTGACTTAGCATGCAGCATGCATAAAAGAGATAACTAATGAAAAGCTACCATATAGCAAAGGAAACCCTACTCAAAGCTCTGTGATGACCTAAATGGGAAGGAAATTCAAAAAAAAGAGGGGATATATGTATATGTATGACTGATTAGCTTTTCTGTACAGTAAGAAATAGTACAACATTGTAAAGCAACTATACCCCAATAAAATGTTTTTTTGTAAAGGTATGTTTGAAATGCAGAGAGGGGCAAGGAAGGAAAAATCAGACCCCCCACTCCTTTAACTAGGTGGTAGAATGTGTATTTATGGAATATTCTACTGGATATCAATTTCTGAGTGTAATCTGCTATTTGCTATATTTTTCTTGAACTCTGAAAATTTCTCATAAATGGGAAAATTCTACTGACTAGTCCTTCTATTCCTAAAAATCACTACTGATTTATGAGTTATGAAAAATTATTAAAATAGGACCTAGCAATTAGTAAGTACAAAGTTAATGTTGGCTGTTATTTTCTTGCCCTCATCACAGTCTTCCTCACTCCTTGCAAACTTCAGTTGTGACATAGGTCTTTCCAGTGCCAGCACTTCATGTCCTCCACATGTCAGCATGGAGAATTGTAAGGCCTACATCTGCCTTGTCCATCATTTTGTTTCTAATGGATATATGGTGGCACTAGTGGTAAAGACTCCGCCTGCCCATGCAGAAGATACAAGAAATGTGGGTTCCATCCCTGGGTCAGGAAGATCTGCTGGAGTAGGAAACAGCAACTTGCTCCATTCTTGCCTGGAGAACTCCATGGACAGAGGAGCCTGGGCAAGCTACAGTCTGTGGGGCCACAAGGTGTCGGACACAACTGAGCAACTGATCACTCCTCTCCCAAACATCTTAGTGCAAAATATGCATCTTTTTCTATTCCTCCAGGCATGAATAATTATGTTCTAAATTAACGCTAGGAATTATACTAAATTTATATCACTATCATTATTAATAAAACAAAAATCAGTATATAAGTATAGTTAATGTGACACTTTATATGTATTTTAAATATATATGTTTGAGTTCAGTTGGTACATAAATTACAAATTTTGACTCTGGAGAAATGATCTGTGATAAACAAGATTTATGAAGTATCTCATCCAATGTTATCAAAATATGAATGTCCAACCTTTTACTTACCTATGCTTCACTGACAGTTTTACAAGGCTACTGAAATGGCTTGAATAACCTTTTGGTTCTTCAAGTCATAAAAACACATTCTGTCTCTGCAAATATAAATTATACAAATTTACTGTGATTCTGTGGGACAACAGTCTTTTCAGGTCACTCTACTCATAATTACTACTAATTAAAATGTGCCAAAAAAAAAAGATAGAAATTTATCACTTCTCATTAAACCTCTAAAGACTGTGTTAATTGGATGTCAGTCTCAGTAACTCACAGAAATGTTTGCTGCCAGTCTAATTTTAGAGCAAAAGGACAGTGAACCGTACAATATTCCAGCTGAGAATCTAATCTGAAAAAAATGCACAGCTTTAGTGAGACAACATATATGTAGTTTTTTAATGGGTGTCATCATTATCAGCCATTGGCCTAAACAAATGGAATAAATTAGTGTGATGTTTGTTGACTTTTAACTGACATAAGGTTCCAAAAACCTACAGCCAAGGCAATGAACAACAACTGCAGCTGATTTACAAAGCTGAGCAATTTTAAAAGTCTATGTATATGAAACATCTTTTCCTCCCTTAAATTAAGCAAAATATTTTTAGAGTCATTGTATTTAGAAGAGTAAGTGTTTTAACTGAAGTAAAACTTTTTATGCAAAACATCGGATACAATTTGTATATGATTCAATTCCAAATCCTTCTATAAAGAGAATGCTTTGTGTGAATATGAAATAATTACATGAGAAAAGTAGAACAAAATTGCTGGGAAACCAGGACTTGGCTATGGACAACAAGGCTAAATTAGATAATGTGCAAAGTGTAAAAATGGCTCCTTTATGTTACCTAAAATATGAGGAGTAACAAGTGTACAATTAAGAGCAAATCACACAAGAGCTCTAAAGCTGGAAGCTTCAGCCTTGAGACAGAAAGACGGGATATTTGGATTATTATTGTTCCTGTTCACTTGCTGCTTTATCCGACTCTCTGCAATCCCGTGAACTGCAGCTCATTGGGCTCCTCTGTCCTTCAGCACCTCCCAGAGTTTGCTGAGTGTCCACTGAGTCACTGATACCACCCAAACATCTCATCCTCTTTTTCCCCCTTCTCCTGCTACCCTCAAATTTTCCCATCATCAAAGTCTTTTCCAATGAGTCAACTCTTCCCATTAGGAGGCCAAAGTATTGGAGCTGCCATTTCAGCATTAGTCCTTCCAATGAATATTCAGGGTTGATGTCCTTTAGGATTGACTGGTTTGATCTCCCTGCTGTCAAAGGGACTCTCAAGCATCCCTTTGAAAGCATCAATCCTTCAGTGTTCAGCCTTCTTTATAGTCCAACCTTCGCATCTGTGCATGACCACTGTAAAAACATAGCTTTGTCTATATGGATCTTTTTCAGCAAAGTGATGTCTCAGCTCTTTAATATGCTGTCTAGGTGGTCATAGCTTTTCTTCTAAGGAACAAGTATGTTTTAATTTCATGGTTTCAGTCAACATGCACAGTAGTTTTGGAGCCCATGAAAATGAAATCTGTCACTGTGTCCACTTTTTCCCTATTTGCAATGAAGTGGTGGAGCTGGATGCTATGATATTCATTTTTTGAATGTTGACTTTTCAATTAGCTTTTTCACTTTCTTATTTTACCTTTATCAAGAGGCTCTTTAGTTCCTCTTCGGTTTCCGCCATTAGATTGGTGGCATCTGCATATCTAAGGTTGTTGGTATTTCCCCTGGAAGTCTTCATTCCAGCTTGTGGTAATGGTGGTTTAGTTGCTAAGTCATGTCTGATTCTTGGGACCCCATGTACTGGAGTCTGCCAGGCTCCTCTGTCCATAGAATTCTCCAGGCAAGAATAATGGAGTAGGTTGCCTTTTCCTTCTCCAACTTGTGAGTCATTGGATTATTAGTTAAATATTACTACAATGTCTATGCCTTCTTGGTAAATAGATGGGGAAACAATGGAAACAGAAACATACATTTTTTCTTAGGCTCCAAATTCACTGCAGATGGTGACTGCAGCCTTGAAATTAAAAGATGCTTGCTCTTTGGAATAAAAGCTATGACCAACCTAGACAGCATATTAAAAAGTAGAGACAATACTTTGCCAACAAAGGTCCATATAGTCAAAGCTATGGTTTTTCTAGTACTCATGTGTGGATGTGAGAGTTGGACCATCAAGAAAGCTGCATGCTGAAAAATTGATGCTTTGTAACTGTGGTGTTGAAGAAGACTCTTGAGAGTCCCATGGACTGCGAGGAGATCAAACCCGTCAATCCTAAAGGAAATCAGTCCTAAATGTTCATTGGCAGTACTGATGCAGAAGCTGAAGTTCCAATAATTTGGCCACCTAATGCAAAAAAGTGACTCATTTGAAAAGATCCTGATGCTGGGAAAGATTGAAGGCAGGAGGAAAGGGTATAACAGAGGATGAAATAGTTGGATGGATCACTAACTAAATGCACATGAATTTGAGCCAGTTCCAGGAGCTGGTGATTGACAGGGAAGCCTGGTGTGCTGCAGTCCATGGGGTCGCAAAGAATTGGACACAATTGACTGACTGAACTGAACTGAACTGATGACTTCTTAGAGAGACCTCACATGTGCTATCATAACTCCCTGACCTTTACGCTTGCATCCTGTCACCTTATGTCTTAATTTTAAAACTCCTCTGCTGTTACTTCAGTACAAATCTTAATGACAAGCTAATTGTTTGATGCCATTCTTGGGGTTGCAAAGAGTCGGACGTGACTGAGCGACTGAACTGAACTGAACTGAATTATTTGATAATTTAATTGAATTTTTGTGTTTCAAAAAGAGCCTCTGTGTACGGTATTGCTAGCATGAGTCAATAGCATTATATCATTTCTACCAGCAATTAGTCCAAATTCCATCTAAAATTATCTATCACTAGGTAGACTGAATTAAGGAATTCAGGATCATTATACCCTTGAACTTCATAAAAGTAAATACCAGACTTTCCACATTAAAGGCAAGTGTAAGACCTATGTACACAAAGGTTAACAGAATATGCTCTAAAATATGCTGGTTTGGCATATTGATTATTTTGAGCTAAAGGAACTTGAAAACAGTAGGTACAAAAGGAACACTCACTGTTTACAATAGCCAGGACACGGAAGCAACCTAGATGTCCATTGGCAGATGAATGGATAAGAAAGCTGTGGTACATATACACAAGGGAAATATTAATCAGCTATTAAAAAGAATGCATTTGAATCAGTTCTAATGATGTGGATTAAACTGGACCCTATTATACAGAGTGAAGAAAGTCAGAAAGAAAAACACCAATACAGTATATTAACACGTATGTATGGAATTAGAAAGATGGTAACAGTAACCTTGTATGCGAGACAGCAAAAGAGAAACAGATATAAAGAACAGACTTTTGGACTCTGTTGGAGAAGGCGAGGGTGGGATGATTTGAGACATAGCATTAAAATATGTTTATTATCGTATGTGAAATAGATCACCAGTCCAGGTTTGATGCATGAGACAAGGTGCTCAGGGCTGGTGCACTGGGATGACCTTGAGGGATGGGATGGGGAGGGAGATGGGAGGGGGGTTCAGGATGGGGGACACATGTACACCCATGGCTGATTCACGTGACTGTATGGCAAAACCACCACAATATTCTAAAGTAATTAGACTCAAATTAAAATAAATTAATTCACACACACACACAAAAAAAGGAACACTCAGATATCCCCTTTTCAGGAGATGAAACTCCCACATGGAAGATGTTCTCCTTAAACCAAGAGGAAACAACCTTATAATCAGAGGCAAGTAATCAAGCAGAGACGAACCTGCAGAGACAGACCTTGTTAACACATCCTGCCTTGGTCACCCTGTGCCTTTTAGTTACTTTTCCACAATCCCTGCCCTTTTGGTTAACCCAATATGTAAGCAATCAGATATATCCAGGCTTTGGGTTTTCAGTTCAGGCACTAAGTCATGCTGATCCTTTGGGACCCCATGGACTGAAGCACCCCAGGCTCCCATGCCCTTCCCTCTCTCCTGAATTTTGCTCAAATCCATGTCCATTGAGTCAGTGATGTCATCCTTTTTACCCCTTCTCCTCATGCCTTCAATCTTTCCCAGCATCAGTGTCTTTTCCAATAAGCCAGCTCTTTGCATCAGGTGGTTAATGTATTGGAGCATCAGTCCTTCCAACGCAGATTCAGAGTTGATTTTCTTTAGTATTAACTGGTTTGATTATCCTTGCTGTCCAAGGGACTCTCAACAGTCTTCTCAACATCACAGTTTGAAAGCATCAATTCTTTGGCCCTCAGCTTTCTTTATAAAGACTTTTGTCCTGTTAATCTCTTTTGTGTCAGCTTAAAGACTCTGAACCCAGCCCAAGACCCTGAGGAGGTCCCTGTAAAGCTTTGCCTCCCTAATGTGTCTGGCTTGGAGGACAGCTGTCCTGGGCTGGGAGACCCCACTCATCCTAGAGATGCTAGCTGAGATCTGAGGTCACTGACAGAAAGCCAGCAAGAGGCAACAGTCCTCTCACCCTCAGCCTCTGGATGTCTATCTGTGTCTGGGGCACAGAGGAAGGTAAGGATTCTCCGCCATTCCTTTCCAAATTCAGTCAGCAGGAGAAAAGCATTTGTAAGCATTAGTTCTTTGGATTGAGACTGTGAATTTTCTTCTGGGTTTCCATTGGAAATTGCTCCAGGGAATAGTCACTATTATCCTTTGCTATGTCAGTATCCCTTTTGTATCTGCTGTTCTTCAAGTGCTTTTAGCTCAAAATAGTTCATACACCAAATGGGTGTACTTTGTGGAGGTGCATTCTGCTACCATTCATTACCACCCGGTCACTCCCCCACCAGGGTAGGCAGCATCGCAAGGCTCAAGGTCACCTGAGTGCTTGAATATGAACTGCCCAACCTGTGGAACTTCACTTAACTCACTGTGAACACAGCCTGCAGGGTCTTTCTCTATTTCTATACAGTTCTCACAGTTGTGCTTCATCACTTAACTTAGGTTGGGGACATTTTCTCAATTTGGATGATGCAGTTATAGCTAGAGATTGTCATAGGGAAAGAGAGCTGCCACCCACTCATTTGTTGACATTTGACCTCAATTTATTTTTTCCTTATGGGTATCCTAATTTAAAATTGCCCATATTCATTTATAAGATAATTTTAATATTTTAATAACCTTTAAATTATTCCAGGTTTGATACCTGGGTTAGGAAGATCCACTGGAGGAGGGCACAGTGGCCCACTCTGGTATTCTTGCCTGGAGAATCCCATGGACAGAGGAGTCAAGCCTGCAGGCTGCAGTACACAGCGAAAGTAAAAGTTGCTCAGTCATGTCTGACTCTGCGACCCCATGGACTGTAGCCTGACATGCTGCTCTGTCCATGGATTTCTCCAGGGAAAATTGGAATGGGGAGACATTCGTTTCTCCAGGGAATCTTCTCAACCCAGAGATTGGACCCATGTCTCCACATTGCAGGAGGATTCTTTACTGTCTGAGCCACCAGGGAAGTACAGTCCGTAGGGTTGCACAGAATCAGACACAACTGAAGCAACTTAGCACACACACCATACACATTTAAATTATTCAAAGTAAAAATAATCACAAGCTCGCTTATTTAGTAACTAACAAAATGTCAGTTTCATATTCTGGACATATTTTGGACACTTAGACAAAAATGTCTGAAATAAGTTTAAGATAAAGCTTAAAAAAATCCTTTTACAAAGTACATTTTATTTAGGTACCTGTCATACTTTTCTAAAGGAGTGCCAGATCTTACTCACAGGAATACCCAAAGGGAGTACAGTCTTATGCTAAATTATATAAATTAATATAATATTTTGTTCTATTTACTTGCCTTAAAACTAAATGAATAACATATCATTTAAAACTGTCTAATTTTCAACATAATGACTTTAGCTCAATTTTTTCTCCCATAATAATTAACTTCTCAAAAACTGTGTCAAGGGCACATTATGATCTAAGAACCGTTAATTTTCCTCTGTTTTAAAACTTGCTATCGTTTGAAATATTATCTTAAAAACAAACAAAGGAAAGAATTGTCAAATGGAGAGAAAATGGGACTTTTGTTTGAAATTAGTAACTTACAGCAGTTGCAAACAATGAATCATCTACATGTTCCTTTACTCTAGAAGCATAACGATAGGTTTAGTTTTCTGAACTGATTTTGGTTTTCAGCCCTCATCTATTAACTGACCTTGTAGAGGTCATACTGACATTCTGATGGCATATCCTCAGTTCAGTCGCTCAGTCATGTCCGACTCTTTGCCACCCCATGTACTGCAGCACGCCAGGCTTCTCTGTCCATCACCAATACTCGGAGCTTGCACAAACTCATGTCCATTGAGTCAGTGATTCCATCCAACCATCTCATCCTCTGTCATCCCCTTCTCCTCCTACCTTCAATCTTTCCCAGCATCAGGGTCTTTTCCAGTGAATCAGTTCTTTGCATCAAGTGGCCAAAGTATTGGAGCTTCAGCTTCATCATCAGTCCTTCCAGTGAATATTCAGGACTGATTTCCTTTAGGATAGACTGGTTGGATCTCCTTGCAGTCCAAGGGACTCTCAAGAGTCTTCTCCAACACCAAAGTTCTCAGCTTTCTTTATAGTCCAACTCTCACATCTATATATGACTACTGGAAAAACCATAGCTTTGATTAGACAACCTTTGTTGGGAAAGTAATGTCTCTTTTTAATATGTTGTCTAGGTTGGTCATATCCTGTGGGCCTTTAAATAATCAGGATATTTATGTTTCTCTACCTGTCACCAAGACAGATTTTTGGCAATACCCTTTCATTGTAAGTAAAATTCTCTCTCATCTTAGGTGCACAATGCCACCATTTCTCTGCTGAGATTTTATTTTATTTTTTTTTTCACTCTCTGAAACTTTTCACAAAAGCTTCTTTAGTATCCATAAATGCTAGTTCCAAATTCTTCACTATATGTGGGTTAGTTTATATTGATTTGCTCTTTAATATGGGGCCCATCTTAATGTTTTTATGGACATTTAGCAATTATATACACTGAATATTTTGGATATACATTTTGGGTGATACATTTTTTCAGATATTGAGTTCTGTTATTTTCCTCTGAAATTGTGTACCCCCCATGGTGGGGAGCAATATATATATTAATTAATCATTTTATAATTGGAGGATAGTTTCTTTACTAACCACTGTGTTAGTTTCTGCCATATATCAACATGAATCAGCCATAGATATACACATGTCCCCTCCCTCTTGAACCTCCCTCCCACCCACCTCCCACCCCATCCCACTCCTCTCACATGTCACAGAGCACCAGGTTTGTGCTCCCCTCTGTCATACAGCAAATTCCCTCTGGCTATCTATTTTACATGTGGTAGTATATATGTTTCCATGCTACTCTATTGATTCTCAAAAGAAAAGCATCATAATCCTCAAATTCAATTCCTCTCATCAAGGACCAGCTCCTCAACAGTCTTTTGATAATTTTTCATTCTTGTTCAAAAATAAATTTTTAATATTTTCCAGAATTTTAAATGCTATCTGAAAGTCTGAAAATAATCTGTTCTGCAATTTTACAATTACTTTTTAAGTTTGTTATATTAATCAGTGTAATACGATAAAAAATGTGAAGCTCTAGGGAAGACTCCATGCTTCCACTGCTAGGGACAGGGGTTCAATCCCTGATCAGGGAACTAAGATCCCACAGATCACACAGTGTGGCCAAATAAATGAAGCTTCAAAAAAAGTAAGCTTCATAAGGATACAAGCTCTATTTCCTTTCTCTACATTGAATCCCCAGCTCTAATTGCTGCATATGTATAATTTTTAGCTCTTATGTATTTTTATAATTTATCCTTTTAAAAATCTCAGGAGGTGAGTATTATATTTATGACCACTTTAACATGATAAAAATGAAGCATGATTAATTATCACATATCTCAGTCCTGGTAGTAACAGATGGAGAATAATCACAGGTACATCACTCTTGTTTTGAATACTATGTGTGATATGGCGCATGGTTTTGCTCATTGTGGAATATATTTAATTTAATAAAGTTTTCTTTATTGATCTCATTCACTCCCTAACCTGAATTTCTTAATTGAAAAATGTATTAATAATACAATAATAAACAAATGAAGTAACTTACTATGTAAAATATATTGGAGAAAATTCCTATTATTCTATGAGCCCCTGGATTCATTTTCTAAACAATGTTAGACAAACACTTGAAATTCATCTCACCATGCACTTGAAAAAAAATGTAGCTAATATATTGCTTTTTCTTATTTTTTCCTGTTTGAAAGATTCTTCACAAGAGAGAATTTAGACAATGGTAAAATATTATGTGGATGTAAATTACATACTTAGTTCCTTGTTAAGCTGCCTGTAGAGCACATAATTTATTTACTCAGTCCATATTTATTATCTACTGTAGCCCATTAACTGTGAACATGGTACACAGGTCACATAAAAGTATGCTGCAAGCTGAGAGAAACAAAACAGACATAAGCAAAACAGAATAAATACAAGCTGATGTACTAGTGAAAAAAAAAAAAAGGAAGAAAAGTGAAATGGATACTTCCAGACCAAGTCTAATTTTTTGCCATGAGAATTTTAGACTCTTTTGGACATATACTCTTTAGTATGTGTGTGCTATGTGTGGCCTGTGTGTTAGGGGACAGTGTTTCCATGGAGGGGAGGGGGATGTTTTTCTTTTCAAACACTAACTGTATCAGTTAATTACTGCTATCCAAAGCTAAGTGGCTTTAAAGCATCTACAGTTTATGATTTCCCAAAAAGTATGAGGTGTGTGGCTGTTCCTTTGCTGATTTCGGCTAGACTCACTTATGTCTCGTTGATTAGCTGGAGGTTCACTTTCACTTTCAGCTAGACTGGGAGGCCAAGGTGGTATAACTTCCAAGTCAAGCTGCAGATGTTGGCTACTGGCTAAAGTGACAAAACTATTCTCCATATGGTTTCTCATCTGCAAGAAGGGGTGTCTGCTCTTTTACACAGTTCTTGTCAGGGCAGCAAAAGTGGATGTTACAAGGCCCTTTGAAGCTGAGACCCTAGAAGCTGTAAAACGTCATTTCTGCCACATACTGTTAATGAATGGAGAATGCTACCTCAAATTCAACAGAAGGTGGGATGAAAGATGGGAGGAGACAAAATTAGTGTATGGCTATGCTTAAATTGAGCTTCCCTGCAGTACAGCTTCCCTGGGGCAGAATCTGTTTGCAATGCCGGAGACTCAGGTTCAATCCATGGGTTGGGTAAATGCCCTGAAGAAGAACATGGCAACCTACTTCATTCTTCTTGTCTGGAGAATCACATGGACAGAAGAGCATGGTGGGCTACAATTCATGGGGTCTCAAAGGAGTTAAGAGTTTGTAGTTAAGCTACAACAGTGCATCCTTCAGCCACAATTGCTTCCATTGCTCCCAGGAGAAAATATGTTCACCAAACCCACTCAACCTCATTTATGGGATCAAAGCCAGACTCTAGCATCTTAGGAGCGTCTCTCCATATAGGCAAGGAGCCCTACATTGATCCAAATAATCGATTATTTTGGTTAAATAAAGAGCTGTGAGCATCAAAGAACCTCCTCTCAATATCAAGGGAGACAGAGACACAGAGCACGTTTGTGAGACTGGGATAGAATGACAGCAAAAATTAGAGGATCACATTAATCAAAAATAGGGAGAAGGAAAAGCACGCAGCTGTCATTAGTCCATAATCACTCTTCAGGTTGAAGCAGGCAGTGGCAAACCACTCCGGATCTTGCCTGGAGAATCCTGTGGATTCCTCCATGGCCAGGAACATTTCTGGAACAAGACTCATATCTGATCATTACTTACTGGTGGCTCAGACAGTAAAGAATCCTCCTGCAATGAGGGACACCTGGGTTAGATCCCTGGGTTGGGAAGATCCCCTGGAGGAGGCATGGCAACCCACTCCAGTATTCTCGCCTGGAGAATCCCATGCACAGAGAAGCCTGGCGGCCTACAGTTCATGGAGTCCTGAGCGACTGAGCACAGGGTTTATTAATGCACATTTCTCCTTAGCACTTGGCTCCCCCTTGGAGATTTTGGCACTGCTTGCTAAAGTCAGTTTCCTTTTCAGGAGGTATAACTGATCCACTGTAAATGACCAACGTTCAGATCTGCAAACAATTTTCTTTACTTCTTGTATAAAGCTGGGAGTTCCTTTAATTTTGAGCTGTCATTTCTTTTTTAATACAACCTGATAGTATTTTTACTGGCACAGTTTCCTTAAAAAAATGTTTATCTGTAAGATGTGGCAGCTGTCAGTTTCCTAACAATTCTTTGAGCCCCCTTTTCTCTTGTGAGAAAATTTCCCTAGATACAATCTGAAATCTTTCAAAAATCATAATAAACTGTACTAATATCATACCCTGATCTAATCTTTAGCCCCAGGTCTGGTTTCACATTGAGAATATTTTCCCCATCAAAGACTAGAGATGAATAATTTTTTTTTACTTTTTGATCCTTGAAATCTTCCAAGTTTTCCTCTAAATTTTGCTTGCCACTCTACACATTTATCTCCCTTCCTGTGTTTTAGCACATGGAGATTTAAAATTGTAATGTGACATTTTATTATTCAGCATAAAAATCTCTTAAACCAAATCTACAAGTGAGTTAAGTGCACTTTTTTTTTTTTCCTAGGTTTTCTTGCTGAAGGTTTTGCCAGTTGCTCTCCAGTTATGTAACGTGAGGCACCTTTGCTCCAACTTCCAAGAACAGTTACTCCTCCACTCTTCTTGGCTTCCCCTGTAGTGTCCTAGGAACCCTTCCAGCTCTGCCTGTCACACTGCCTCAAAGCCAAGGATACAAGCTCAGATTTCTGCTGTGAAGCACACTAATTCTTCCACCAGTCACTTATTGCTAAACTACTCCAAAATTCAGTGCTAATGGAAGTGATTCTCCCTCAAGGTTAAAATTATTATTAGTTATCAAAGTGAGCAAGCCATTTCCTGGGCTCACCTGTGAAGCCACACTTGGCTGGAGATGTAGCTTCACTGAATTGTCCAAGTTGGCCAAGAATCAGCTCAGATTCTAGAATTTTAAGACTTTTATTTCTGAGAAAAATTCAGAAGTAAAGTCACAACCATAAAATTTCATGGATAAAAGGTTCCATAAATTTAAAATTTAAATATGTATTCCCAAATGAGGGAGGGGGAAGCATAGAGGGCAAATTTTTACGTATCTTTTGTTAAATGAGATACACTCGAAAGAATAAAGTCTCTGCAGTAAGAAAAAAAAATGACTGAAAAGAAAAGATTAGTGAAGTGAGCATTTAAGAAAAAAACAGCAAAATAAACTGAATAAAACCATATATAATTAAAATATTCAGAGGCAACTTATTTATAACCTGTAGGTACCCAAATTTTCCTAACAATTAAGAAGAAAGAGTCTTTGAGAATAGATGTAGAAAAAGAAGCAACAACACTCAAAAATATTCTGAGTCTAGTCTAGTAAATCTTCTAGATCATTGTTGCTGTTGTTTAGACACTAAGTTGTGTCCAACTGTATGCTACCTCATAGACTGCAGCATGTCAGTCTCCCCTGTCCTTTAACACCTCCCAGAGATTGCTCAAACTCATCTTCATTGAGCTGGTGATGCCATCCAACCATCTCATCCTCTGTCATCCCCTTCTCCTCCTGCCTTCAATCTTTTCCAGCATCAGGGTCTTTTCAATGAGTCAGTTCTTCACATTTGGTGGCCAAAGTATTAAAGTTTCAGCTTCAGCATTAGTCCTTCCAATGAATTTTCAGGATTGATTTCCTTTAGGAATGACTGAAGGGTTGATAATGTGTGGTCCTGAGACACATGTAATATCATACCATTTAAATTCCACATTTGGTTTCATAGCTTTCCAGCTACAGGAAGAACTGATTCTTGATGACATTTATACTAGCTCTTGTAGGATTACAGACCTGATGGTTTCTTCGCCCAAAATGGTGATGCTACTTCGAGTAACATTTGCCTTTTTAATGCATTTTCACTAAGGAATTAGAGTTTATGTGTTCAGCCACTAAATGGGATATTTTAAACACATTTTCTCAATACTGCTTATTTTTAGCATATTCTGAAAGAGCAAATGGCCAAATAGAGATCTGCTTGCAAATATCATACACTTTCAAGTGAAACTCCTTTACATTATATGTTCCTTACTGTTTTCTCATCCTCCAAATATATTAAAGGATAAAAGCAACGTAATGCACAATTTTCTGAGTGACCATATCAGGCACTGCAAGGGGCTGAGGGGTTTGAGGATGACTCCTCTCAATCAAAAGCAGTGCATTATTTATTTGTTCCATGTGCCTTGAAAGGAAAATTTCCAAGGGAAGAAACCTGATGCAGACTTAGAGAAAAGACAAGCCAAAGATGGCAGCCTACAGACACACATATCACAGGGTGTTTCCTGTTGGCATCACAATGGGTTGCCAATTACAAAGGCAAACAGACTCTGATTTCTCACCCTGCTAAGTTTATCCTGCTGTTTGACTGCCATTGGCTGTGAAAACTCAGGCAGTTTCTGAGCCTAAAACTTCATTTAAATATATGCAACAGAGGTCAAGGCTATTGTGATAGGGGAGAGAGGCTGAATTCAAATGCATGGAAACAAAATCAGTGAGTGAAGTGAAAGTCATTCAGTTGTGTCCGACTCTTTGTTGCTCCATAGACTATACAGTCCATGGAATTCTCTAGGCCAGAATACTGCTGTGGGTAGCCTTTCCCTTCTCCAGGGGATCTTCCCAAACCAGGGCTCGAACCAGGGTCTCCTGCATTGTAGGTGGTTTCTCTACCAACTGAGCTATCAAAGCTCCTTGGATTGAACTGGTGGAAAAGTACTGGTGCACACAGAGGTTCAGGGTCATTGGTCAATGTGGTAAGGCCACCTAAATGTACTAACTGATATCTTCTGATTGTGCTCCTATTTTTCATGGAGACTACAAGATGGGGTCCCTAACTTTCCTGATGATTATATTTCAAAGGAGGGGTTCTATTCTCTGAGAAAGGCTTTTGGGAGAAGAATTATATCACAAGGGGAAAGACCTGGAAGAATTTATAAATTTTCTAAAGTCAACACATTTAGAAAAGAGACGTCAAGGCTGGAAAGAAGCCCATTAAAGTTTAGTCGAGATGGTGGAACGATAAAGGCCATTTTTTTTGTCAGTAAGAGTATTAGGTATGTTCTTTGCATCTGCTTTTCTACAGAAAAAAATATATTTAGATATTTCACCAGACTGCTGAGAACTTCAAATTATGTGCATATCTTATCTTTAACCTAAATTCCTTTTATGAACAAAAAATCTACTCAGGTATGTTTTACCAATACTACCAATTTGTGATTTCTGCCCTAGATTTTTTTTTTTTTTTTTTTAGCTAGGGAATTCTAGATGGGAAATAGCTAGGTATTTTTCAGTCAACACTATTTCCTCAATTTTTTTGAAGTCAAAGGCTCAAAGCTAGTTTGGCTTCTTTTCTCAGAGACACTTGAATCTCAATTTCTTTCCATTGAATTATTTTTCCAGTTCCTTCAATCGTAAGGATCAGAGTAGCTCCAACATAAATCTCTATCTTTACATTTTGATGTTACTATCTTAATTCAGATTCAACTTCTCCCTACAGGCTCTAGAAGATAGGTCTCCTCCTCTCTCAGGCTCTAAATCTACTTTTCCAATGTTATCAATTAAACTTGCTAAAGGTCACATCTGATATTACCACTTTCTTACTCAAAGTCTTCAATGGCTCCTTTTGCCTAATTATTGGCTTATTAAACACACCCTGTTCCTTTTCAAAATGAGAGTTTTGAAAAATACATTTTCTACTCTCTTCTTCTTTCTTCCTCCTTTCCCTCCAGAATTGTTCATTACTTCCTTTCCTGTTTCACACAGTACATTCTTGGAGAGAAATCAGATAAAAAAGACATAGTCTGCTCCTCTCTTATGGTAGAGAAGAGAAGGTAGACAATTAAACTAAAGCTTAAACACATGTGTGGTAGGATCGTGCTGAGACTGTGAAATCACAGATGTCAAAGTAGTAGTTTGCTAATTAAACATGGAGTTCAAGGCAAACCTCCCTGAGAAACTGATTTAGAATTAGAGCTGAAGAATGACTAATGTTGATCACATTAATGAGGAAAAAGGAATGAGGAATGGGGAGGATTCGGGAGGAAAGTCTATGGATCATAAGGGACAGGTCATAAGGAAAAGAGACAAAACAATGTCTTAGTAATCCAGAAATAACTGTGTGACTAGATCTTGACTGGGTGAGGGAATTTTAAGGCATGAGGGTTAGATGGTATACAGGGGCCAGATAACAAAAGACTTATGAAAACATATAGTTTTGGGGGTTTAACTTTTTAATTAAAAAGGGAATAGCACTTGTATCTTCAATGGAGTGGCATGGTGAATGGAATTTTTAGGGATTATTCACAAGAAAGAATGGAGAAGGAAATGCAACCCACTCCAGTATTCTTGCCTAGAGAATTCTGTAGACAGAGGAGTCTGATGGGCTGCCATGTATGGGGTCACACAGAGTCAGACAAGACTGAAGTGACTTAGCATGCATGCATGCATTGGAGAAGGAAAAGGCAACCCACTGCATTATTCTTGCCTGGAGAATCCCAGGGACAGAGGAGCCTGGTGGGCTACAGTCCATGGGCTCACAAAGATTTGGACATGACTGAAGAAACTTAGCAGCAGCAGCAACAGCACAAGAAAGAAAATCCAGCAGGTAGTTCATTAGACCCCCCTCGCCCACCCTCCGCCACACACACAGGCAAAAAGCTAGTGACCTAGATTTGAGTGGAAGCTATAAATAACCATTGAAGTAGACATATGTGAAAAAAATGTTTTCATGGTAGAATAAAGAGGAATTGTTCATAGTTTGGTTTCCTGGAAAGAGAGAGAGGAAAGAGTAGTCAATTTGATGTTAAGGGTAGTTGTGAGTCTTTGTTGTGATCCTTTTGCACAGAAACACAAAAGACCCCAAATAGCCAAACAATCTTAAGAAAGAAGAGTAAAGCTGCAGGCATCACTCCCTGATTTCAAACTACACTGCAAAACTATAGTAACAAAAACAGTATGGTGCTGGCACAAAAGAAATCACATGGTTTGATGAAACAAAATAAACAGAATAAACAGCCCAGAAATAAACCCACACACATACCGTCAATTAACCTGTAACAAAAGAGGCAAGGATTTACAGAGTGGAAAGGACAGTCTCTTCAAAAACTGGTGTTTGGAAAACTGGAAAGCTACATACAAAAGAAGGAAACCATGTCACCATCTTACACCACCCAAAAATGTAACTCAATATGGAATAAAGACTATTTTGTAAGACCTGAAACTATAAAATAATTAGAAGAAAACATAGACAGCATGCTCCTTAATATCATTCCTGGCAAGGAAGTTTTGGGTTTGATACCAAAATCAAAGGTAAATTAGCAAAATTAGGCAGATGGAACAACATCAAACTAAAAAGCTTTAGCATGGCAAAGGAAACCCATCAACAGAATAAAAAGGCAACCTACTGATTGGGAGTGGTTGTTGCTTGTTGTTTAGTCTCTCAGTCATGTCCAACTCTTTTGCAAACCTATGGGCTGTAATCTGTCCCTACAGGCTGTAGCCTGCCAGGCTCCTCTGTCCTTGGGATTTTCTGGGAAAGATTTCTGGAATGGGTTGCCATTTCCTCCTCCAGGGGATCTTCCTGACCCAAAGACTGAACCTGTATTTCTCTTTCTCCTTCATTGCAGGCAGACTCTTTATCACTGAGCCACTGGGGAGAAACTATCATAAATCAAATGTTTGATAAGAGGGTACTATTCAAAATTGATAAAGAACTCAGAAAACTCTGTAGGAAAAAGAATCTAATTAATAAATGGGCAGAGGCTCTGAATAGACATTTACCCCCCACTCCCCCCCCCCCCCACACACAAAGATCAATAGATGGCCAACAGGTACATGAAATGATGTTCAACATCGTTCTTCATCAGAAGAATACAAATCAAAACCAGAATGAAATGAAATCAAAAGCCAATCATAATGATTATTATCAAAAAGACAAGAAGCAACAAATGTTGGGGAGGATGTGGAGAAATGGAATCCTTTGTGCACTGTTGGTGAGAATGAAAGTGTTACAGCCACAATGGAAAACAGTGCAGAGTTCCTCAAAAATTAAAAATACAACTCCCATATGTCCAATAATTCTACTTCTGGATATTTATACAAAGAAAACTAAGACAATAATTTGAAAATATGCATGCACTCCCATGTTCACTGCAGTATTATACTCAATAGCCATGATATGGAAACAAATTGTCTCCATCAACTGGTAAGTGGCTTAAAAAAAGAGTACATGCGCACACACACACACACACACACACACACACACACACACACAGAGTGGAATATTATTTAACCATATAAAAGAAGACATTATTGTCATTTGTTACATCATGGATAGATTTTGAAGGCATTATGATAAGTAAAAGGAGTTAGAGAAAAATAAATACTATATGATATCATTTATATGTCAAATCTTTGAAAGAAAAACATAAATACAAAGTCCATTGTTTCCAGAGGTAGGAGGCAATGAGTGGGCCAAATGAATGGAGGGGATCAAAAATTAAAAACTTCCAGTTTTAAAATAATTCATCTAGATAGAACGCACAGCACGATGACTATAGTTAATAACACTGTATTGCATATTTGCAAGTTGCTAAGAATAAGTGTTAAGAATTCTTATTACAATAAAAATTCTGTAACTATGTGAGGAGATGAACTTTCAGTAGACTTATTGTGATGATCATTTCACAATATATACAAATATAAAGTGCTTCCCAGGTGGTGCTAGTTGTAAAGAATCCACCTGACAATGCAGGAGATATGGGTTTGATCTCTGAGTCAGGAGGATCCTCTGGAGGAGGACATGGAACCTACTCCAGTATTCATGCCTGGAGAATCCCAAGGACAGATGAGTCTGGCAGGCTATAGTCCAAAGGGTCACAAAGAGTGGGATACATCTATAGCAACAAAGTACACACAAATATAAAATTATGAATTAAAAAAAAAACAATTTTTGACGTGGACTATTTTTAAAGTCTTTACTAGGTTTATTAGAATATTACTTTTGTTTTATGTTTAGTTTTTTGGCCATGAGGCATGTGGGATCTTAATTCCCCAACCAGGGATCAATCTGCACTGGGAGGTGAAATCTTAATCACTGGACCACCAGGGAAGTTCCTAAAATACTTAACTGTTTTACCTGAAACTGATATAGTATTGGATGTCAATTATATCTCAATGAAAATTTTAAATTAAAAAAAAATGAAGACCCTATTAAGCAGCGTGTGTGTGTACACTCAGTTGCTCAGTTGTGTCCAACACTTTGTGACTTGATGGGCTATAGCCTGTCAGTCTCCTCTGTCCATGGAATTTTCCAGAAAAGAACACTGGAGCAGGTTGCCATTTCCTACTTCAGGAGATCTTTCAGGCCCAGGGATCAAACCTTCATTTCTTGCATCTCCTGCACTGGCATGGTAATTGTTTACCATTAGTGCCACCTGGTAAGCCCCCCATTAAGCATCTGGAATTATAAAAGCTGGTTATTTTTTACAGTAATAAAATGCCTCCCCCAATTTATTAAATAGGCTTTAATTATGGCTTTTATCCCATGCTCTTTGTGGAAAGGAAGTCAGCTGATTTCTTTCTAGCCAACTCAAACTTAACATTTACCTGGATTTACACTTGAGTTTATATGACTAAATAGATATCAGAAAGGGATTTTCCAATATAAAGAAAATGGAAGACATGTGAGATGTGAAAAGTGAGTATTTCAAAGAGTATCTTTTAAAATTGGGTCCCAGAAGACACTGAATAAGGCAGATGTGAATTTAAGTCCACACTCATGTGCATAAATAACTGCATCTTTATTGTTTGTTTTGGGTTTTCCCAATGGCTCAGCAATAAAGAATCCACCTGCAAAGCAGGAGACTTAAGAGACGTGTTTGATTCATGGGTCAAGAAGATCCCCTGTAGGAGGAAATGGCAACCCACTCCAGTATTCTTACTTGGAGAATCTCATGGACAGATTAGACTTGCAGGCTATATAGTCCATGGGGTCGCAAAAGAGTCAGACGTGACTGAGTGACTGAGCACAGACAGACAAACTGTTCATTTAGATCAACTGAAGTTTGGTTGATACCTGTTCACGCTGAACTCAGTCATTCCTGAGATTCTCTCTCTGCTGGTTGTGTAGACTGCCATCAGACCTACCTGGATGATTCCATCCATCACATTGGATGACTGAATCAGCAGTTAACCTCATTGATCAGTCAGTGAAGATGACTGTAACAGTGTCTTCAGTTGCAGGAGTTTTCTGAAACCCTTGGTTCATGCAAGCCACAGACCTTATTCTTTGGATTCGGCCACTCTGCGTGTCTTTCCCATCTGAAGTCTTGCCATTTCTAGGATCATTCCTGAATATTAGAACTTGTGTTCCTTCAAAGTGTCAAAATTCCAAGATCTTGTTCCTTATAAGTTCTCTGTTTTCACCCTTTCCCCTTTATTTAAGACAATGATGAAAATCACATCAATGGGCATATGATTGGTGGTCCAGTGGAAAGACGAATACATGGAAGATGCATATATATGGAATCTAGAAAGATGGTACTGACGATCCTACCTGAAAGGCAGCAAAGGAGACACAGACGTAAAGAATGGACTTTTGGACTCATTGGGAGAAGGAAAGGGTGGGATGATTTGAGAGAATAGCCCTGAAGCATTCGCATTATTACATGTAAAACAGATAGCCAGTGGGAGTTTGATGTATGAGTCATCACCCAAAACTGGTGCTCTGTGACATCCTGGATGGGTGGAGTGGGGATGGGATTCAAGTGGAAGGGATCACATGTATACCTGTGGCTGATTCATGCTGATGTATGGCCCAAGCCATCACAATATTATAAATCAATTATCCTCCAATTGAAACAAATAAATACATTTAAAAAATAGTAAGGCCTTATTAAAAACAATACTTAGTGCTTCCACTGCATTGGGGGCAAGTTCAATCCCTGGTCAAGGAACTAAAATCCCACATGCCCCACAGTCAAAAAATACATAACATTTTTTAAAAATAAATAAAGAAAAACACTCAGGAAAAGATACTACCCATAATTTAATCAGACACACTGCACAATGCCCAAATTATCTAGCCTTGAAATATTAGATTCTATCATAAAGCGTATGCTATTAAAGGTGAAGTTTTCTAAAACGAGGATTCAAAATTTTACATATCTTCTTTGCATTTTGTAAGTTGAAACCATAGCTTGTACACCTTCTTTCTTTCATAGATAAAATGGCTATGGAAATGACCCTCTAGGAATTGACAGCAACCCTTGACTGAGAGCCAGCAAGAACATGAACAGGTTAGTACTTTATTTGCAGAAACTTCTGTCAATAACCTTAATGAACTGGGAAGAAGACCCCGTGACACATTAGATAACTGATAAGCCAACTGGCATGTAGGCTTTAGCATGGACAGACACTGACCCTGGTTCTAGTGAGCCCACAATGAAATTCTGACCCATTGAAAATCAGAGAGAACAATTTTTTGCTGTGTTAAGACCCTGTTGGTGGGAATGCAAACTGGTACAGCCACCATGGAGAACAGTGTCCTTAAAACACTGGAAATAGAACTGCCATATGACCCAGAAATCCCACTACTGGACATACACACCAAGGAAACCAGAATTGAAAGAGACACATGTACCCCAATGTTCATTGCAACACTGTTTACAATGGCTAGAAACCTAGATTGCTTTCCATTAGCAGATGAATGGATAAGGAGGTTGTGGTACATATACACAATGGAATATTACTCAGCTATACAAAGAATGCATTTGAGTCAGTTCTAAGGAGATGGATAAAACTGGAGTCTATTATACAGAGTGAAGTAAGTCAGAAAGAGAAATAGCAATGCAGCATATTAACACATATATGTGGAATTTTAAAAGATGGTAATGATGAACCTATATACAAGGCAGCAAAAGAGACACAGATGTAAGGAACAGACTTTTGGACTCTGTGAGAGAAGGTGAGGGTGGGGTGATATGACAGAATAACATTGAAATATGTATATTACCATATGTATAGTAGGTGACCAGTCTAAGTTTGATGTATGAAGTAGGGCACTCAAAGCTGGTGCTCTGGACCAACCCAGAGGGATGGGGTGAGGAGGGAAGAGGGGGGCGTGTTCTGGACGGGGGGGCCACATGTGCACCCATGGCTGATTCATGTCGATATATGGCTAAAGTCACTACAATATTGGAAAGTAATTATTTTCCAATTAAATAAATCAATTTAAAACCAACCAACCAACAACAAAAAGACTCTAAGTCTGGAATGATTTGTTACATAGCAACAGAAAACTAACACAGATGCTAAGAAGAGTAAGCAGCTCCCAATCAAGTGACAGCGGTGAGTGTCAAAGTCTAACGTACTGTGTAATGTCTTTGGGGAATCTGAATTGTTTAACAAAAAACAACATAATGGCGTTGTCAAATAAATGAAAAATATATCAGCACATATTAGGTTTCATCTTGTTTAAAAAACGTGTCTTTTTCTGGAACAAGTTCTGCTGACTGCTTCTTTATGATGTTTGGTAGTTAGCAGGGTCCGTTTTGTAGACAGATCACTAACTACAATGAATTTGCAGCATCAGTGTCTTCTAAGGGGGGGAATGGTTATAGTACAGGTTGGGAAGATACCCATTCTAATTTGTGTTTGCAGTAAGAAGGAGTTTTTTCATTACTTTTAGCACTATTCTGAAGATTGAGAACTCATAATGAAAAAAAGAACATAAAAAACTAAGCAGCCTCATTTATCATTTATCTTAATTAAAGCTTATCTTCAACAAGGTATTGTCTGTCAAACTGAATATTTCTTAAGAGACAGCTCTTGTTCAGTCACTAAGTCTGGTCTGACACTTTGCAACCCCATGGACTGCAGCATGACAGGCTTCCCTGTCTTTCACTGTCTCCCGGAGCTTGCTCAAACTCATGTCTAATGAGTCAATGATGCCATCTGACTCTCTTATCCTCTGTCACATCGTTCTCATACCTTCAATCTTTCCCAGCATGTGGGTCTTTTCTAATAAGCTGGCTCTTCACATCAGGTGGCCAAAGTACTGGAGCTTCAGCTTCAGCATTAGTCCTTCCAATGAATATCCACAGTCGTTTCCATTAGAATTGACTGGCTTGATCTCCTTGCTGTCCAAGGGATTCTCAAGAGTCTTCTCCAGAACCACAGTTTGAAAGCATCAGTTCTATGGGGAAAGCCTTCTTTATGGCCCAACTCTGCACAAACCATAGATTTGATTATGCAGACCTTTGTCAGCAAAGGGATATCTCTGCTTTTTAATATGCTATCTAGGTTTGTCATAGCTTTTATTCCAAGCAGCAATTGTCTTTTAATTATTTTTAATTTAACCATCCTCAGTGATTTGAAGCCCAAGAAAATAAAATTTGCCACGATTTCCATTTTGCCCCCATCTATTTGCTTTGAAGTAATGGGACCAGATGCCATGATCTTTGTTTTCTGAATGTTGAGTTTTAAGCCAGCTTTTTTCACTCTCCACTTTTACCTTCATCAGGTGGCTCTTTTGTTCCTGTTTAATTTGTTCCATTAATGTGGAGTCTTCTGGATATCTGAGGTTATTGATATTTATCCCCTCAGTCTTGATACCAGCATGTGCCACATGCAGCCCAGCATTTCACATGCGCTCTGCGTGTACGTTAAATAAGCAGGGTGACAATATATAGCCTTAACATTCTCCTTTCAAAATTTTGAGCCAGTCCATTGTTCCATATCTGGTTCTAATTGTTGTTCTTGACCTGGTTATAGGTTTCACAGGAGGCAGGTAAGATAGTCTGGTATTCACATTACTTTTAGAATTTTCCACAGCTTGTTGTGATCCACACAGTCAAAGACTTTAGCATAGTAAATGAAGTAGATAATTTTCTGGAATTGTCTTGCTTTTTCCATGATCCAATGGATGTTGGCAATTTGATCTCTGGATTCTGCCTTTTATAAATACATCTTGAATATCTGGAAGTTCTCAGTTCATGTACTGCTAAACCTTAACTTAAAGGATTTTGAACACTACTTTACTAGCATGTGAAATGAATGCAATTGTGTAGTAGTTTGAACATTCTTTAGCATTGCCCTTCTTTGGGTAGAATGAAAGCTGATCTTTTTCAGTTCTGTGACCACTGCTGAGCTTTGCAAATTTGCTGGCATAATGAGTGCAACATTTTAACAGCACTATCCTTTAGGATTTGAAATAGCTCAAGTGGCATTCCATCACCTCCACTAGCTTTGTTCATATTAATGCTTCCTAAGGCCCACTTGACTTTGCATTCCAGGATGTCTGGCTCTAGGTGAGTGATCACACCATCGTGATTATCTGGGTCATGAAGATCTTTTCTGTACAGTTCTTCTGTGATTTCTTGCCACCTCTTTTTAATATCTTCAGCTTCTGTTAGGTCCATACCATTTCTGTCCTTTATTGAGCCCATCTTTTCATGAAAATTTCCCTTGGTATCTCTAATTTTCTTGAAGAGATCTAGTCTTTCCCATTCTATTGTTTTCCTCCATTTCTTTGCTTTGTTTATTTAAAAAATCTTTCTTGTCTCTCCTTGATGTTCTCTAGAACTCGGCATTCAGATGGGCATATCTTTCCTTTTCTCCTTTGCCTGTCACTTTTCTTCTTTTTTCAGCTATTTGTACAGTCTCCTCAGACAGCCATTTTGACTTTTTGCATTTATTTTTCTTGGGGATGGTTTTAGTTACCATCTACTGTACAATGTTACAAACCTGCATTCATACTTCTTCAGGCACTCTGTCTATCAGATCTAATCACTTGAATCTATTTGTCACTTCCACTGTATAATCATAAGGGATTTGATTTAGGTTATACCTGAATGATATAGTGGTTTTTCCTAGTTTCTCCAATTTAAGTCTGAATTTTGCAATAAGGAGTTCATGATGTGAGCCACAGTCAACTCCCAGTCTTATTTTTGCTGACTGTATAGAGCTTCTTCATCTTTGGCTACAAAGAACATAATCATTCTGATTTTGGTACTGACCATTTAGTGAGATCCATGTGTAGAGTTGTCGTTCACATTGTTGGAAGAAGATGTTTGCTATGACAAATGCATTCACTTGGCAAAGCTTTGTTACCCTTTGCTCTGTTTCATTTTGTACTCTGAGGCCAAACCTGCCTGTTATGACCATCATCAAAAAATCTACAAACAATAAATTCTGAAGATGGTTGGAGAAAAGGGAACGCTCCTGCCCTGCAGGTTGGAATGTATAACAAATTTGTGCAGTTGCAGTAGAAAGCTGTACTAAGGTTCCTTAAAAAATTAACAACAGAACCGCCATATGATCCACCAATCTCTTTGCTGAGCACGTATTTGGAAAAGATGAAAACTCTTTCCGAAAGATATGTGCACAACAATGTCCATAGCCGCACTATATGCAATAGCCAGGACATATAAGCAATCTCAGTGTCCACTGACAGATCAATGGATAAAGAATATGTGATACATATATATATATATATATATATATATATATATACACATATACATGTAACAGGGGCTTCCCTGGTGGCTCAACTGGTAAAGAATCCACCCACACTGTGGGAGACCTGGATTTGATCCCTGGGTTGGGAAGATCCCTTGGAGAAGGGAATGGCTGCCCACTTTAGTATTATGGCCTGGAGAATTCCATGGACTTGTACTGTCCACAGTGTTGCAAAGAGTTGGACATGACTAAGTGACTTTTACTTTCATACACATAATAGAATATTACTCAGCCATAAAAAGAATGAAATAATGCCATTTTCAGCAACATGGATGGATCTAGAGATTATCACAAAAGTGAAGTATGTCTTATAGAAAAAGACAAATGTGTATAATATTGTTTATATATGGAATCTAAAATAATGTTATAAATGAACTTTTTTACGAAACAGGAGACTCACAGATATAGAGAGTAAACTTATGGCTATCAAATGGGAGAGGTGTGGAGGGAGAGATAAATTAAGAGCTTGGAATTAACAGATACACAATATTATATACAAAATAAATATACAACAAGGACCTACTGTATAACACAGGGAACTATACTCAATATCTTGCATTGATAATATAATTGAAATATGCATATATATAACTGAATGTATATATATGTACAAATTAACTACAGATTAATAAATGTTTTAATCTTTTATATATGTGTATATATATATATATATATATATCCTTTTGAGATTATTTTACATTATAGATTATTACAAGATACCTGAAAAAATAATCTATATTATTTGAACAAAATATGTAATCTTTGAAAAGAGAGATTATATCAATTTTATTTTGGGGCTCCAAAATCACTGCAGATGGTGATTGCAGCCATGAAATTAAAAGAAGCTTACTCCTTGAAAGGAAAGTTATGACCAACCTAGATAGCATATTTAAAAGCAGAGACATTACTTTGCCAACAAAGGTCCATCTAGTTAAGGCTATGGTTTTTCCAGTAGTCATGTATGGATGCAAGAGTTCGTCAGTGAAGAAAGCTGAGCGCTGAAGAATTGATGCTTTTGAACTGTGGTGTTGGAGAAGACTATTGAGAGTCCCTTGTACTGCAAGGAGATCCAACCAGTCCATCCTTAAGGAGATCAGTCTGGGTGTTCATTGGAAGGACTGATGTTGAAGCTGAAACTCCAATACTTTGGCCACCTCATGCCAAGTGTTGACTCATTGGAAAAGACCCTGATGCTGGGAAGTACTGGGGGCAGGAGGAGAAGGGGACAACAGAGGATGCGATGGCTGGATGGCATCACTTACTCGATGGACATGGGTTTGGGTGGACTTCAGGAGTTGGTGATGGACAGGGAGGCCTGCTGAGCTGGGATTCATAGGGTCGCAAAGAGTCAAACACAACTGAGTGACTGAACTGAACTGAACTGAACTGATCCTGATCATTGAGCACAAACAATCACTTTGAGTTTTTACTGAAAGTAAGTAATCTCATAGAAATGAGTGGAATCTGGCTTTTCAAAAATTGAAAATTACTCTATGTAACAAGAGTTTCAGCCATTTTTTGTCCTCATAAAGGATTTAAATATATTTTTCTGCAACAATGATGAATTGACTAAGAAGCTCTATAGACTTCTCACACAATTTAAGTCTCCAAATGTCAGTATGGTGTTTTCCTAACCAAACTCTATTGAAAGAAAATAAAAAAAGATAATAGATATTATCAAGAAACATTGTAAAGAATTTCATGTAAATTGTCATCTCAATATTCTGAAAATGAATGTTCACATTATTATATTTGCATACAGTAAGTGCCACTCCAGTACTCTTGCCTGGGAAATCCCATGGACAGAGGAGCCTGGTAGGCTGCAGTCCATGGGTTCGCTAGAAGTCGGACATGACTAAGCGACTTCACTTTCACTTTTCACTTTCATGCACTGGAGAAGGAAATGGCAATCCACTCCAGTATTCTTGCCTGAAGGATCCCAGGGACTGGGGAGCCTGGTGGGCTGCCATCTATGGGGTCACACAGAGTTGGACACGACTGAAGCAACTTAGCAGCAGCAGCAGCAGCAGCAAGTGACATGTAAGTGACACCATTCTAAACTGCAATTCAAATTTAATATCTAGTGATGACTCCACAGACATTTTAATAGACTAACTAGGACCTGAGTTACCTCTTCACATTTCCACTAGGTCCTTTAAATTCATAAAGAAAAGGGAACATATTATCTTTCTTATGATTATAGCTTATGATTTTGGAACAGTACAGATATTCAAATATTTATAGAATCAAAGTTTAAATGTGCTAAGCTAAACTAGCCTCTTCATTTGTTGTTGCTTAATTGCTAAGTTGTGGATTCTTTTGCAACCCGTGGATGGTAGACTGCCAGGCTCCTCTGTCCATGGGATTTCCTAGGCAAGATTACTGGAGTGGGTCGCCATTTCCTTCTCCAGGGGATCTTCCTGATCTAGGGATTGAAGCTGCATCTTTTGCTTTGGCAGGCAGATTCGTTACCATCTAACCATCAGGAAAGCCTCTAACTACAGTTAAATTCAATATTCACTAAAAAGTGAAGATAGAAAGATCCTGACTTAACTTATCTGGGATTTTGGACCCTACTAAAATGTTGACATGAACAAATGAGCCATCATTACGGAGACAATTTTTGAAATGATGAGACTTTTTACAACTCTTTGATACTTCATTACTAAGCATTATTGTTAATGAGGCAGCTTAGAGCAGTTTCAACTGTGGTTTGGAGAAAGGTCAGCCATTGCACATTTGTAGCTGTAATAAAATGAGGATTACAAAATAATTAATTTATGGTCCATAAATATGCAGCTAAAGATGTGAAGTCATCAAATTATCTGAAACTTCAAAGCCAGCATCCCTGGTGACTATTTAAATTAGCTACATTAGTGTGTATTACTTCTGTATGGCTAAGTGAGTTCGGGGCTGCAATTTATGGACATTTTCACACCCTCATAGTTTCCTATCCTGATTGTGTACAGCAAGGGTTTTTTTCTTTTTCTTTTTTTAATGGTGGAAACTGAGTAGATTCAGAAAACAGATTATTCATTATCAGTAATGGGAACTCAGGTAATAGCAATACAGAATCTATTAACTTGTATCTCATTGGCCAAATTATTTGATCAACAAAACAGGAAAACAAATATTCTTACTACTTCTTCAATAAGCTAAACTGTCTGAAAATCACCTATCCAGTCATATAACATTCTACAAGCTACCGAATAATTTGATATCATTTTGTCATCAGTTGTACAGTTCAGTTCAGTTCAGTTCAGTCACTCACTCGTGTCTGACTCTGTGACCCCATGGACTGCAGCATGACAGGCCTCCCTGTCCATCACCAACTCCCAGGGCTTACTCAAACTCATGTCCTTTGAGTCAGCGATGCCATGCAAACATGTCATCCTCTGTTGTCTCCTTCTCCTCCTGCCTTCAATCTTTCCCAGCATTAGGGTTTTCTTTTTTTTTTTTCAATAATAACAATGGCAACATTTATTAAACGCTACTGAGTGCTTCCTCTGCAGAACGTTTTTTTTTTTTTTTTAATTTTAAAATCTTTAATTCTTACATGCGTTCCCAAACATGAACCCCCCTCCCACCTCCCTTCCCTTAACATCTCTCTGGGTCATCCCCATGCACCAGCCCCAAGCATGCTGTATCCTGCGTCAGACATAGACTGGCGATTCGATTCTTACATGATAGTATACATGTTTCAATGCCATTCTCCCAAATCATCCCACCCTCTCCCTCTCCCTCTGAGTCCAAAAGTCCATTATACACATCTGTGTCTTTTTTGCTGTCTTGCATACAGGGTCGTCATTGCCATCTTTCTAAATTCCATATATATGTGTTAGTATACTGTATTGGTGTTTTTCTTTCTGGCTTACTTCACTCTGTATAATCGGCTCCAGTTTCATCCATCTCATCAGAACTGATTCAAATGAATTATTTTTAAAGGCTGAATAATACTCCATTGTGTGTATGTACCACAGCTTTCTTATCCATTCATCTGCTGATGGACATCTAGGTTGTTTCCATGTCCTGGCTATTATAAACAGTGCTGCGATGAACATTGGGGTACATGTGTCTCTTTCAATTCTGGTTTCCTTGGTGTGTACACCCAGCAGTGGGATTGCTGGGTCATAAGGTAGTTCTATTTGCAATTTTTTAAGTAATCTCCACACTGTTCTCCATAGTGGCTGTACTAGTTTGCATTCCCACCAACAGTGTAGGAGGGTTCCCTTTTCTCCACACCCTCTCCAGCATTTATTGCTTGCAGATTTTTAGATCGCAGCCATTCTGACTGGTGTGAAGTGGTACCTCATTGTGGTTTTGATTTGCATTTCTCTGATAATGAGTGATGTTTGAGCATCTTTTCATGTGTTTGTTAGCCATCCATATGTCTTCCTTGGAGAAATGTCTATTTAGTTCTTTGGCCCAATTTTGATTGGGTCATTTATTTTTCTGGAATTGAGCTGCGTAAACTGCTTGTATATTTTTGAGATTAGTTGTTTGTCCATTGTTTAATTTGCTATTATTTTCTCCCATTCAGAAGGCTGTCTTTTCACCTTGCTTATAGTTTCCTTTGTTGTGCAGAAGCTTTTAATTTTAATTAGATCCCATTTGTTTATTTTTGCTTTTATTTCCAGAATTCTGGGAGGTGGATCATAGAGGATCCTGCTGTGATTTATGTCTGAGAGTGTTTTGCCTATGTTCTCCTCTAGGAGTTTTATAGTTTCTGGTCTTACATTTAGATCTTTAGTCCATTTTGAGTTTATTTTTGTGTATGGTGTTAGAAAGTGATCTAGTTTCCTTCTTTTACAAGTGGTTGACCAGTTTTCCCAGCACCACTTGTTAAAGAGATTGTCTTTACTCCATTGTATATTCTTGCCTCCTTTGTCAAAGATAAGGTGTCCATATGTGTGTGGATTTATCTCTGGGCTTTCTATTTTGTTCCATTGATCTATATGTCTGTCTTTGTGTCAGTACCATACTGTTTTGATGACTGTGGCTTTGTAGTAGAGCCTGAAGTCAGGCAAGTTGATTCCTTCAGTTCCTTTCTTCTTTCTCAAGATTGCTTTGGCAATTTGAGGTTTTTTGTATTTCCATACAAATCTGGAAATTATTTGTTCTAGTTCTGTGAAAAATATGGCTGGTAGCTTGATAGGGATTGCATTGAATTTGTAAATTGCTTTGGGTAGTATACTCATTTTCACTATATTGATTCTTCAGATCCATGAACATGGTATATTTCTCCATCTATTAGTGTCCTCTTTGATTTCTTTCACCAGTGTTTGATAGTTTTCTATATATAGGTCTTTAGTTTCTTTAGGTAGATATATTCCTAAGTATTTTATTCTTTTTGTTGCAATGGTGAATGGAATTGTTTCCTTAATTTCTTTTTCTACTTTCTCATTATTAGTGTATAGGAATGCAAGGGATTTCTGAGTGTTGATTTTATATCCTGCAACTTTACTATATTCATTGATGAGCTCTAGTAATTTTCTGGTGGAGTCTTTAGGGTTTTCTATGTAGAGGATCATGTCATCTGCAAACAGTGAAAGTTTTACTTCTTCGTTTCCAATTTGGATTCCTTTTATTTCTTTTTCTGTTCTGATTGCTGTGGCCAAAACTTCCAGAACTATGTTGAATAGTAGCGGTGAAAGTGGGCACCCTTGTCTTGTTCCTGACTTTAGGGGAAATGCTTTCAGTTTTTCACCATTAAGGATAATGTTTGCTGTGGGTTTGTCATATATAGCTTTTATTATGTTGAGGTATGTTCCTTCTATTCCTGCTTTCTGGAGAGTTTTTATCATAAGTGGATGTTGAATTTTGTCAAAGGCCTTCTCTGCATCTATTGAGATAATCATATGGTTTTTATTTTTCAATTTGTTAATGTGGTGAATTACATTGATTGATTTGTGGATATTGAAGAATCCTTGCATCCCTGGGATAAAGCCCACTTGGTCATGGTATATGATTTTTTTAATGTGTTGTTGGATTCTGATTGCTAGAATTTTGTTGAGGATTTTTGCATCTATGTCCATCAGTGATATTGGCCTGTAGTTTTCTTTTTTGTGACATCTTTGTCAGGTTTTGGTATTAGGGTGATGGTGGCCTCATAGAATGAGTTTGGAAGTTTACCTTCCTCTGCAATTTTCTGGAAGAGTTTGAGGAGGATTGGTGTTAGCTCTTCTCAAAATTTTTGGTAGAATTCAGCTGTGAAGCCATCTGGACCTGGGTTTTTGTTTGCTGGAAGATTTCTGATTACAGTTTCAATTTCCGTGCTTGTGATGGGTCTGTTAAGATTTTCTATTTCTTCCTGGTTCAGTTTTGGAAAATTGTACTTTTCTAAGAATTTGTCCATTTCTTCCATGTTGTCCATTTTATTGGCATTCAACTGTTGATAGTAGTCTCTTATGATCCTTTGTATTTCTGTGTTGTCTGTTGTGATCTCTCCATTTTCATTTCTAATTTTATTGATTTGATTTTTCTCTCTTTGTTTCTTGATGAGTCTGGCTAATGGTTTGTCAATTTTATTTATCCTTTCAAAGAACCACATTTTGGCTTTTTTAATTTTTGTTATGGTCTCTTTTGTTTCTTTTGCATTTATTTCTGCCCTAATTTTTTAGATTTTTTCCCTTCTACTAACTCTGGCGTTCTCCAATTCTTCCTTTTCTAGTTGCTTTAGTGGTAGAGTTAGGTTATTTATTTGACTTTTTTCTTGTTTCTTGAGGTATGCCTGTATTGCTATGAACTTTCCTCTTAGCACTGCTTTTATAGTGTCCCACTTGTTTTGGGTTGTTCTGTTTTCATTTTCATTAGTTTCTACGTATATTTTTATTTCTTTTTTGATTTCTTCTATGATTTGTTGGTTATTCAGAAGTGTGTTGTTCAACCTCCATATGTTGGAATTTTTAATAGTTTTTCTCCTGTAATGGAGATCTAATCTTAATACATTATGGTCAGAAAAGATGCTTGGAATGATTTCGATTTTTTTGAATTTATCAAGTTTAGATTTATGGCCCAGGATGTGATCTATCCTGGAGAAGGTTCCATGAGCACTTGAAAAAAAGGTGAAATTCATTGTTTTGGGGTGAAATGTCCTATAGATATCAATTAGGTCTAACTGATCTAATGTATCATTTAAAGTTTGCGTTTCTTTGTTGATTTTCTGTTTAGTTGATCTGTCCATAGGTGTGAGTGGGGTATTAAAGTCTCCCACTATTATTGTGTTATTGTTGATTTCCCCTTTCATACTTGTTAGCGTTTGTCTTACATATTGCGGTGCTCCTATATTGGGTGCATATATATTTATAATTGTTATATCTTCTTCTTGGATTGATCCTTTGATCATTATGTAGTGGCCTTCTTTGTCTCTTTTCACAGCCTTTGTTTTAAAGTCTATTTTATCGGATATGAGTATTGCCACTCCTGCTTTCTTTTGGTCTCTATTTGCGTGGTATATCTGTTTCCAGCCCTTCACTTTCAGTCTTTATGTGTCCCTTGTTTTGAGGTGGGTCTCTTGTAAGCAGCATATAGAGGGATCTTGTTTTTGTATCCATTCGGCCAGGCTTTGCCTTTTGGTTGGGGCGTTCAACCCATTTACGTTTAAGGTAATTATTGATAAGTATGATCCCTTTACCATTTACTTTATTGTTTTGGGTTCAGGTTTATACACCCTCTTCATGTTTCCTGTCTAGAAAATATCCTTTAGAATTTGTTGGAGAGCTGGTTTGGTGGTGCTGAATTCTCTCAGCTTTTGCTTGTCTGTAAAGCTTTTGATTTCTCCTTCGTATTTGAATGAGATCCTTGCTGGGTACAGTAATCTGGGCTGTAGGTTACTGTCTTTCATCACTTTAAGTATGTCTTGCCGTTCCCTCCTAGCCTGAAGAGTTTCTATTGAAAGATCAGCTGTTATCCTTATGAGAATCCCCTTGCGTGTTATTTGTTGTTTTTCCCTTGCTGCTTTTAATATTTGTTCTTTGTGTTTGATCTTTGTTAATTTGATTAATATGTGTCTTGGGGTGTTTCACCTTGGGTTTATCCTGTTTGGGACTCTCTGGGTTTCTTGGACTTGGGTGATTATTTCCTTCCCCATTTTAGGGAAGTTTTCAACTATTATCTCCTCAAGGATTTTCTCATGATCTTTCTTTCTGTCTTCTTCTGGAACTCCTATAATTCGAATGTTGGAGCGTTTCATATTGCCCTGGAGGTCTCTGAGATTGTCCTCATTTCTTTTAATTTGTTTTTCTTGTTTCCTCCCTGATTCATTTATTTCTACCATTCTATCTTCTATTTCACTAATCCTATCTTCTGCCTCCGTTATTCTACTATTTGTTGCCTCCAGAGTGTTTCTGATCTCATTTATTGCATTATTCATTATATTTTGACTCTTTTTTATTTCTTCTAGGTCCTTGTTAAACCTTTCTTGCATCTTCTCAATCCTTGTCTCTAGGCTATTTATCTGTGATTCCATTTGGATTTCAAGATTTTAGATCATTTTCACTATCAATTTTCGGAATTCATTCTCAGGTAGATTTCCTACTTCTTCCTCTTTTGTTTGGTTTGGCAGGCAACTCTCCTGTTCCTTTACCTGCTGAGTATTCCTCTGTCTCTTCATCTTGGTTATATTGCTGCGTTTGGGGTGGCCTTTTTATATTCTGGTAATTTGTGGAGTTCTCTTCATTATGGAGCTTCCTCACTGTGGGTGGGGTTCTATCAGTGGCTTGTCAAGGTTTCCTGGTTAGGGAGGCTCGTGTTGGAGTTCTGGTGGGTGGAGCTGGGTTTCTTCTCTCTGGAGTGCAGTGGAGTGACCAGTAATAGGTTATGAGACATCAAAGGTTTTGGAATAATTTTGAGTTGCCTGTATATTGAAGTTCAGGGGAGTGTTCCTGTGTTGCTGGAGAATTTGAGTGGGTCTTGTTTTGGAACTTGTTGGCCCTTGGGTGGAGCTTGGTTTTGGTGTAGGTATGAAGGCATTTGATGAGCTCCTATTGCTTAATGTTCCCTGAATTCAAGAGTTCTCTAATGTTTTCAGGCTTTGGATTTAAGCCTCCTGCTTCTGGTTTTCAGTTTTCTTTTTACAGTAGCCTCTAGACTTCTCCATCTATACAGCACTGATGATAAAACTTCTAGGTTAAAGATGAAAAGTTTCTCCACATTGAGGGAAACTCAGAAGGGTTCACTGAGTTACAAGGAGAAGAGAAGATGGAGGGGGTAGTTAGAGGTAACTGGAATGACATGAGGTGAGATCAAAAGAGGAGAGAGCAAGCTAGCCAGTAGTCATTTCCTTATGTGTGCTCTATAGTCTGGACCGCTCAGAGGTATTTATGGAGTTATATGGGGAAGAGGAGAGGGAGGAAGTAGACAGAGGTGGCCAAGAGGATAAGAGAGAGGAATGAGAAGGAGAGAGACAAATCCTGCCAGCAACCAGTTCCTTAGGTGTTCTCCACCGTCTGAAACACACAGAGATTCACAGAGTTGGATAGAGAAGAGATGGGGGAGAAAAGAGATAGAGGCCACCTGGTGGAGAAAAAGGAGAGTTCAAAGGAGGAGAGAGTGGTCAAGCCAGTAATCTCGCTCTCAGGTAAGCTTGGGTAGTGAAGTTTGGGTTTTTAAATGTACAAAATTGATAACAAAAACCTAAGAGCAAAGATTAAAAATCTAGAGTTGAGTTTGGCTTTTCAAAAATACAATATTAAAGAAAAGAAGCAGAAGGAAAACAGGAAGAAAGAGAAAAAAAAAAAAAAAACAAGAATTAGTTAAAAAAAAAAAAACAAAAAAACACCAACAACCATCCAAAGACTATATATGGTGTTTGCCTTAAAAACAAAACAAAAAAAAGTCTTTTTTTTTAAAAATAGTAATAGTAGGTTATAGAAATAAAAATTAGAGGAGAAATAGAAGACAACAATTAAAATAAAGTTAGAAAAAAATAAGAAAAAAAAGGAATGATTTTAAAAATAGTAAAAATAACTGGCCCTTCTCTGATGTTGTGGGCTGTGTGGGATCACTTCCAAGGTGGTTCCCTCTGTTTAACTTCTTCTGTTTGCTGTTTTTTTAGGCTCACTAGTTCAGTCGCTCTGTGGGGAGGGGGGATGCTGCAAACAAATAGCACTGTCATGTGCACACAGTGTCTCAGCCCCGCTGGACCTGTCCCTTCTCGTGGTGCACAAACCACTACGGCTCTACAATGCACAGCCGGGAACCGTCTGGGGCCGGCCCTAGCCTGCGTGCACTTCCCCAGTCCAAGCCACTCAAGTTTGGCACTCAGGCAGCCCTCAGAGGCACAGATTCGGCTGGGACTGCGCTTTGTGCCCTTCCCAGGTCCGAGTAGCTCAGGAGTTTGGCGAGCGCGATCACTGCGACTTGTCACCTTTTCTGCCGCTGCTGCTCAGCTTTCTGGGTGGACCGCTGGCGCCCCCCGTGAGGCAGATTGTGACTGTCCAGCACCCCCAGAAGTCTTAGCAAAGAAGCCTGCTTGCAGTTAGGTAAGTAAAGTCTCTCCGGGTCTGCAGTTGCCCCTTTCCAGTCCTTACGGCTCTGGCTGCCTGTCCCCGGCGGGGGATGGTCTGCAGCCGGCTTATTCCATTCTGTCCTTTGTTCTGTGCTCGGTCCTGGCGGTGTCTTATGTTCGAGCTTTTCGTGTCGTAGCTATCCCACAGTCTGGTTTGCTAGCCCAAGTTAGATCATTCTGGTTGCACGTGGGGCGTTCCTGCCGGATTCTTACAAAGCACTGCAGCCCGCGCCTCCGAGCTTCCCTGCCCTGCCCCCACTAGCTTGTGGCGGATGCAGGCGTCTGTGCTGCTTTTCCGCTGGGGGAGTTACTGTTGGGCTTGTAATCTGTTGGTTTTAATTAATTATTTATTTTCCCCCTTCCTGTTATGTTGCCCTCTGTGTTTCCAAGGCTCGCCAGAGACTCGGCAGGGCGAGTGTTTCCTGGTGTTTGGAAACCTCTCTTCTTAAAATTCCCTTCCCGGGATGGGCTTCCCTTCCCGAGATGGAGCTCCCTCCCCACCTCCTTTGTCTCCTTTTTCATCTTTTATATTTTTTCCTACCTGTTTTTGAAGACAATCGTCTGCTTTTCTGGTTGCGTGATATCCTCTGCCAGCCTACAGAAGTTGTTTTGTGGAGTTTGCTCGGCGTTGAAATGTTCTTTTGAGGAATTTGTGAGGGAGAAAGTGGTCTTCCCATCCTATTCCTCTGCCATCTTTACCTTCTCCAGCATTAGGGTTTTCAAATGAGTCAGTTCCTTGCATCAGGTGGCCATAGTGCTCAGCTTTCTTTATAGTCCAACTCTCACATCCATATGTGACTGCCAGAAAAACCATAGCTTTGACTAGATGGATCTTTGTTGGAAAGTAATGTCTCTGCTTTTAAATAAACTGTGTAGGTTGGTCATAACTTTTCTTCCACGTAACAAGCGTCTTTTAATTTCATGGCTGCAGTCTCCATCCACAGTGATTTTGGAGCCCAAAAGTGGTCTGTCACTGTTTCCACTGTTTCCCCATCTATTTGTGATGAAGTGATGGGACCAGATGCCATGATCTTAGTTTTCTGAATGTTGAGTTTTAAACCAACTTTTTCACTCTCCTCTTTCTCTTGCATCAAGAGGCTCTTTAGTTCTTTGCTTTCTGCCATAGAGTGATGTTATCTGCATATCTGAGATTATTGATATTTCTCCTGGCAATCTTGATTCCAGCTTGTGCTTCATTCAGCTTGGCATTTCCCATAATGTACTCTGCATATAAGTTAAATAAGCAGAGTGATAATGTATAGCCTTGACACACTTCTTCCCTGATTTGGAACCAGTCTGTTGTTTCATGTCCAATTTTAACTATACATGTACATGAGACTACAAAATACAGTCCTTTGTTTTCAGGATCCAGCAGGCTATGTTATTACTCTCATCTGTGAATAAAGGGAATCTAATTCCATCTTATTTGATGTTGTGCATGCATGCTCAGTCACTTTGGTCGCATCTGATTCTTTGTCACACTATGAACTGGAGCCCACCAGTTTCCTCTGTCCATGGGATTGCCCAGGCAAGAATTGTAGAGTGGGTTGCCATTTCCTCCTCCAGGGGATCTTCCTGGCACAGGAATTGAATCCGTGTATCCTGAATTGCAGGCAGATTCTTTACCCACTGAATCAATAGGTTTCAGTGTTAGTGAAGATGTTATGGAGTCAACTACCAACTGTAATAATTTGTATTTTTGAAGAAAGAAATTATACCAGAATAACAAAATCAGTGAGAATTCTCTAGTAAATCATCTGCAAAATTACTGAAAGGTAAGAGAAAACAGCAGTCTCTGCAAAAAATTCTTTGAGAGCTGATGATAATGGCCAAGGACCATGAATCATTTCAGAAAAGTGAAAGTATAGCAGATTTTAATTCACTAATGGTTATTTTATCCCAGATATCTATACATTTAGTGATAGTTACTGGATTCTTAGGACAATCAGTTACTTATTGCATTACTTTCAAACTTCTTGGAAAAGGAAAAGGGGTAGTGACCTTCTGTTGCTACTGAAATACCAGTTGCTGCTTTGACCAAAGCTAATTCATGTCTCTGCCTGTTTCTTAAAATACCTGACTCTGAGCTACTACAGATTGTTCCTGGAAAAGGAATTTTTAAGACTTCTTGATATATCCACTGAATGACTTATTTGGGGATTTCTAAAAATAAGTAATTCCAGATGTTCTGCCTTTAACAAATTAATGCCTTTGAAGACTTATGACACATTGAAATGTAATACATCAACTTGGAGGTCTACTTGTCAAGAAGTATGTGTTTGTTTGTTTGTTTGTTTTTTCTTTCTTTTCTTTCTTTCTTTTTTTTTTCAGTTTAAACTCATGGAGAGACCAAGAAAATTGTAAGCTTTAGGTTTAATTTATTCACTCTTCATCCATTGCAAAAGTTTTATATAACCTATCCACTGAAACCTTGTTGCTAAAAGTCTAGTTTCTGATGTAACGCCATCTTAAACACTTTTGTTACATTTTACTTCTCTGAATTCCAGAAACACTTCACATTCTTGAGTCTCTGTCTACTTAACCTTTTTAAGTACTCATTCCTACTCAACATTATTTCTATTACCTTTCCTTTTCATTTGTCTTACCCCTCTTCCTTTACCAACACCATTATTCTTTCAACCAAGTCCTCTCCCCTCTTCAGCTATATAAATTTTCTTTTTGTATTGCAACCTACACCAGGCCTTTAGCTACAGGCTCATAATTCATAAAAGTTTATGTATAACACCAGCCTCTGGCTTGAATTCCAAACTCAGGGCACTGTTTAAACACCTAACAAAAATTTAACAGCTCTTTAACAAGTACAATAATAAAAATACAAACAGCATTGAATAAGGAAAAATTACAAAGGGCTTATATCCATTAGAAATATGAACTCAACATGAATCACAAGACAAATTGTAAAACAGACAAACAAAAGAAATCAAACAAACAAAAAACACTTAAAAGATAACATAGGAGAAAAACTAAATGGCCTTGGGTTTGAAAAGTGAATGTGAAAGTGTCAATAGCTCAATTGTGTCCATCTTTGTAACCTCATGAACTGTAGCCCACCAGGCTCCTCTGTCCATGGCATTCTCCAGGCAAGACTACTGGAGTGGGCAGCCATTACCTTCTCCAGGGGAGCTTCCCAAGTCAGACATAAAACCTGGGTCTCATACATTTCATACAGATTCTTTATCCTCTGAGCCATGAGGGAAGTCCTAGATTTTGGCTATCACATTTTGAATAAACACCAACAGCAAGATTCATGAAAGAAAGAATTGATAAGCTGGAATTCATTAAAATAATATTTTCTTATCTGAGAAAGACATTATCAAGAGAATGAAAAGATGAGATACAGATGGGAGGAAATATTTGCAAAGATATATGTTCAGTTCAGTTCAGGTCGGTTGCTCAGTCATGTCGGACTCTTTGGGACCCCATGAATCACAGCACACCAGGCCTCCCTGTCCATCACCAACTCCCGGAGTTCACTCAAACTCATGTCCATTGAGTTGGTGATGCCATCCAGCCATTTCATTCTCTGTCATCCCCTTCTCCTGCCCCCAATCCCTCCCAGCATCAGAGTCTTTTCCAGTGAGTCAACTCTTCGCATGAGGTGGCCAAAGTACTGGAGTTTCAGCTATAGCATCATTCCTTCCAAAGAAATCCCAAGGCTGACCTCCTTTACGATGGACTGGTTGGATCTTGTAGTCCAAGGGACGCTCAAGAGTCTTCTCCAAGACCACAGATCAAAAGCATCAATTATTCGGCACTCAGCTTTCTTCAACATCCAACTCTCACATCCATACCTGACCACTGGAAAAAATAAAGCCTTGACTAGGCGCCTTTGTTGGCAAAGTAATGTCTCTGCTTCTCAAAATGCTATCTGGGTTGGTCATAACTTTCCTCCCAAGGAGTAAGTGTCTTTTAATTTCATGGCTGCAGCCACTATCTGCAGTGATTTTGGAGCCCCAAAAAATAAAGTCTGACACTGTTTCCACTGTTTCCCCATCTATTTCACATGAAGTGATGGGACCAGATGTCATGATCTTCGTTTTCTGAATATTGAGTTTTAAGTCAACTTTTTCACTCTCCTCTTTCACTTTCATCAAGAGGCTTTTTAGTTCCTCTTCACTTTCTGCCATAAGGTTGGTGTCATCTGCACATCTGAGGTTATTGATATTTCTCCTGGCTATCTTGATTCCAGCTTGTGCTTCTTCCAGCCCAGTATTTCTCATGACGTACTCTGCATAGAAGTTAAATAAGCAGGGTGACCGTAAACAGCCTTGACGTACTCCTTTTCCTATTTGGAACCAGTCTGTTGTTCCATGTCTAGTTCTAACTGTTGCCTTCTGACCTGCATATAGGTTTCTCAAGAGGCAGGTTAGGTCGTCTGGTATTCCCATCTCTTTCAGAATTTTCCACAGTTTATTGTGATCCACACAGTCAAAGGTTTTGGCATAGTCTATAAAGCAGAAATAGATGTTTTTCTGGATCTCTCTTGTGTTTTTAGTGATCCAGCAGATATTGGCAATTGGATCTCTGGCTCCTCTGCCTTTTCAAAAACCAGCTTGATCATCGGGAAGTTCACGTATTGTTGAAGGCTGGCTTGGAGAATTTTGACAATAATTTTACTAGCGTGTGAAATGAGTGTGATTGTGCGGTAGTTTGAGCATTATTTGCCATTGCCTTTCTTTGGGATTGGAATGAAAACTGACCTTTTCCAGTCCTGTGGCAACTGCTGAGTTTTCCAAATTTGCTGGCGTATTGTGTGCAGCACTTTCACAGCGTCATCTTTCAGGATTTGAAATACCTCAACCTGAATTCGATCACTTCCACTAGCTTTTTGTGTAGTGATGCTTTTTAAGGCCCACTTGACTTCACATTCCAGGATGTCTGGCTCTGGGTGAGTGATCACACCATCGTGATTATCTGGGTCATGGAGATCTTTTTTGTACAGTTCTTCTGTGTATTCTTGCCACCTCTTCTTAATATCTTCTGCTTCTGTTAGGTCCATACCATTTCTGTCCTTTATTGAGCCCGTCTTTGCAGGAAATTTTCCCTTGGTATCTTTAATTTTCTTGAAGAGATCTCTAGTCTTTCCCGTCCTGTTGTTTTCCTCTATTTCTTTCCATTGATCACTGAGGAAGGCTTTCTTATCTCTTGTTGCTGTTCTTTGGGACTCTGCATTCATATGCTTAATGTCTTTCCTTTTCTCCTTCTTGGGCAGCTGCGAGGGCGCACAAGCATGGCTGAGAGGACCTATCCCACTTCCGAGGTCAGGGGCGGTGGCTGAGAGTGCCAGGAAGCAACGGTGCAGGAACAGCTGAGAGGAGCTACCCCATGTTCAAGGTCCGGCGAGGTGGCAGTGAAGAGATATGCCTCGTCCAAGGTAAGGAGCAGTGGCTGCACTTTGCTGGAGCAGCCATGAAGTGATACCCCATGTCCAAGGTAAGAGAAACCCAAGTAAGACTTTAGGTTTGCAAGAGGGCATCAGAGGGCAGACACACTGAAACCATAATCACAGAAAATTAGTCAATCTAATCACACTAGGACCACAACCTTGTCTAACTCAATGAAACTAAGCCATGCCCTGTGGGGCAATCGAAGATGGGAGGGTCAGGGTGGAGAGGTCTGACAGAATGTGGTCCACTGGAGAAGGGAATGGCAAACCACTTCAGTATTCTTGCCTTGAGAACCCCATGAACAGTATGAAAAGGCAAAATGATAGGATACTGAAAGAGGAACTCCCCAGGTCAGTAGGTGCCCAATATGCTACTGGAGATCAGTGGAGAAATAACTCCAGAAAGAATGAAGGGATGGAGCAAAAGCAAAAACAACACCCAGCTGTGGATTTGACTAGTGATAGAAGCAAGGTCCGATGCTATAAAGAGCATAGGAACCTGGAATGTCAGGTCCATGAATCAAGGCAAATTGGAAGGGATCAAACAGGAGATGGCAAGAGTGAACATCGACATTCTAGGAATCAGCGACCTAAAATGGACTGGAATGGGTGAATTTAAGGCAGATGACCATTATATCTACTACTGCAGGCAGGAATCCCTCAGAAGAAATGGAGTACCCATCATGGTCAACAAAAGAGTCCAAAATGCAGTACTTTGATGCAATCTCAAAAACGACAGAATGATCTCTGTTCATTTCCAAGGCAAACCATTCAATATCACAGTAATCCAAGTCTGTGCTCCAACCAGTAATGCTGAAGAAGCTGAAGTTGAATGGTTCTATGAAGACCTGCAAGACCTTTTAGAACTAACACCCAAAAAAGATGTCCTTTTCATTATTGGGGACTGGAATGCAAAAGTAGGAAGTCAAGAAACACCTGGAGTAACAGGCAAATTTGGCCTTGGAATGTGAAATGAAGCAGGGCAAAGACTAATAGAGTTTTGCCAAGAGAATGCACTTGTCATAGCAAACACCCTCTTCCAACAACACAAGAGAAGACTCTACACATGGACATCACCAGATGATCAACACTGAAATCAGATTGATTATATTCTTTGCAGCCAAAGATGGAGAGGCACTTTACAGTCAACAAAAACAAGACCAGGAGCTGACTATGGCTGAAGTCATGAGCTCCTTAGTGACAAGTTCAGACTTAAATTGAAGAAAGTATGGAAAACCACTAGACCATTCAGGTATGACCTAAATCAAATCCCTTATGCTTATACAGTGGAAGTGAGAAATAGATTTAAGGGCGTAGATCTGATAGATAGATTGCCTGATGAACTACGGACTGAGCTTCATGACATTGTACAGGAGACAGGGATCAAGACCATCCCCATGGAAAAGAAATTCAAAAAAGCAAAATGGCTGTCTGGGGAGGCCTTACAAATAGCTGTGAAAAGATACATCTTATAAAGAACCATATCCACAAGTTGCAAAGAACTCTAAAATCCAACAACTAGGAGAGAACCTACCAAAGTAGGTTTTTTTTTTTTTTTAATACTGTTCAATTCCAGAATATATTTTAAAACTTATAAAGCCTTACTGTCAGATAATTATGTTGATATCCTAGATATAAGTGCCTAGTTCCACGGTAAATATATCAAAATATATTTTGGCTACTGATGGAGCCTCCCAAAAAGGACACAGATTTCTATTTGTTAATACTGCCTTTCAAAATGACACTGAAGTTTTTAGTTTTTAATATTCACTTACATTAACAAAACCCATAAAGCTTTATATAGCAATTTTATTTCCCTAGTTACACTTTAAAAAACGGTGAACTCCCTGATATTCTAGTTGGCTTTTAGAAAAGGCAGAAGAACCAGAGATCAAATTGTCAACACCCACTGGATCATGGAAAAAGCCAGAGAGTTTCAGAAAACCATCTACTTCTGCTTTATTGACTATGCCAAAGCCTTTGACTGTGTGGATCACAATAAAGTAGGGAAAATTCTGAAAGAGATGGAAATAACAGACCACCGAACCTGCCTCTTGAGAGATCTGTATGCAGGTCAGGAAGCAACAGTTAGAACTGGACATGGAACAACAGACTGGTTCCAAATAGGAAAAGGAGTACATCAAGGCTGTATATTGTCACCCTGCTTATTTAACCTCAGTGCAGAGTACATCATGAGAAACGCTGGGCTGGGAGAAACGCTGGGCTGGATGAAACACAAGCTGGAATCAAGATTGCCAGGAGAAATATCAATAACCTCAGATATGCAGATGACACCACCTTTATGGCAGAAAGTGAAGAGGAGCTAAAAAGCCTCTTGATGAAAGTGAAAGAGGAGAGTGAAAAAGTTTGCTTAATGCTCAACATTCAGAAAACGAAGATCATGGCATCTGGTCCCATCACTTCATGGAAAATAGATGGGGAAACAGGGAAACAGTGTCAGACTTTATATTTTTGGGGCTCCAAAATCGCTGTAGATGGTGACTGCAGCCATGAAATTAAAAGATGCCTATTCCTTGAAAGAAAAGATATGACCAACCTAGGTAGCATATTCAAAAGCAGAGACATTACTTTGCTGACTAAGGTCCGTCTAGTCAAGGCTATGGTTTTTCCTGTGGTCATGTATGGATGTTAGAGCTGGACTGTGAAGAAGGCTGAGCGCCAAAGAATTGACGCTTTTGAACTGTGGTGTTGGAGAAGACTCTTGAGAGTCCCTTGGACTGCAAGGACATCCAACCAGTCCATTCTGAAGGAGATCAGCTGTGGCATTTCTTTGGAAGGAATGATGCTATAGCTGAAACTCCAGTACTTTGGCCACCTCATGCGAAGAGTTGACTCATTGGAAAAGACTCTGATGCTGGGTGGGATTGGGGGCAGGAGCAGAAGGGGTGACTGAGGATGAGATGGCTAGATGGCATCACTGACTCAACGGACGTGAGTCTGAGTGAACTCCGGGAGATGGTGATGGACAGGGAGGCCTGGCATGCTGCGATTCATGGGGTCGCAAAGATTTGGACACGACTGAGTGACTGAACTGAACTGTTATGACACTTAAAAAAAATAATATATTTGTTAATTCATTGCTTCTCTGTTACCAGGAAAAAAAAAAAAAAAAAACTATGTTGTTAATGCATAGAAGTCCAGAGCCAATACCTCCCCAAAGAAGATATGCAGATGTCAGATAAGCAAATGATAAAACACACATCATGTCACCAAGGAAATGAAACAACAATGAGATACTGCTGCACACCCATCAGAAAAGCCAAAATTTGCAACACTTACAATACCTCATGAGGGTGTAGAGAAACAGGAACCCTCATTTACCTGTGGTAGGAATGCAAAATGGTATAGCAAAAAGGATTTTTAGAGCAGTGTGTGTGATACTGTGTGTGATACTTTATGGTGGATACATGTCATGATAAATCTGTCAGATCCCATACTGTACACCACCAAGAGTGAACAATATGGCAAACTGGATTTTGTATGAATATGATGTTGTCAATGTAGGTTCATCAATTGTCAACAGAAGAATCATTTTTTTGGGAGACTTTGTGGAGGTGGGAAGTAATATATGGGACATTTCTGTAACTTTCCTTCTATTTTCCTATGAACCTAAAACTGTTTTAAAAATTAAATCTATTTTTTTAATAAAATAATCTCTCTCTGTGTCCCCTGTTTTGGCTATTTATTCCATAAATAAAATTATCAAATTTGATATTCACAGTCAATTTCCCCTCCCAACTCTCAAAATAGAATAAGCACATGTTTTAGACTATTCCACCTCTGATTTCTCTCTAATAACTCACTTTTAAATTCTCACTATTACAGACTGAAGTAAAGCACAAAATTAAATTACGGTTTTTTTTTTTTTTTTTTTACCTTTCAAGTAAAGTGTTACTCTATTGGAATCATTCATTACAGTGATGCTAGAAACGTGTTTTAAAATATGAAGTAGTTTGTGCTATTCTTATGTTTAAAATTAAGGTTTACAAGCTTAAAGATAAAGACCAAATTCCTTAAAATGGGATACAAGGTCTGTCATACTCTGGCAGGTAGCACTCGGTCTCTCTCTCCTCTTTTCAGTCTTTTACGCAGCTTCTGCCTACAATACAGATCTACCTTGTTTAGTTTAAATCATCTGTACACTTTGTAACATAAATTTAGTTTTCTGTGGCCTCCCTGGGGTCCTTAAAGTTGCTTGGACAACTTCAGCCTGTGTGCACACAGAACATTAAAAAATACTACAATTTAAACATCATTTTATTAAGATTTTAAAACATGTTTGCCCAACTAAATTGTGAATTCTTTGAAGACAGGAAATATATTACTTGATCTTTACCCTGGTCTGGTACACAGCACAAGATCCATAAATGATAGGTGAAGAAATAAAATGAGATATTTCTCTAAAGAAAACTAAAATGTATAATATGAGTGAGTTTGAGAAAGTGAAGCAATAGAAAAATTGTTCAAAATGTCATTTGATAGTCCTCATTTTCCAAGCAAAACCAATTCATTCTGATGGAAACATGTGACATGATGAGGAATCTCCAAATGGTCAAAACAGAAGGAAAAAGATGTTGAAATAAGTGGATACAAGTCTGTCGTATTGATGAGCAAAATATATTTACTTGAGAAGATGTTCTGGTCTCTTAAGTGTTTATATTAATGAAAAATAGCAATAGCTTATCAAAAACTAGCAGTGATATAGAGAAGACAAATGACATGGTTTGTAATGGAAGTTGTCTGTGAAATGGCCTTCAGATTAGGGGGGAAAAAAAGGCAACTTGTCTTTCCAGTTCGCCCACTCACACGAGAGTGTGTTTAACTCAGACATGGGGACCATCATGGTCTTAGTGACCTGAAGCATGTGTTCTCTAAGATATACTTCAGGGCTTACCTTTCCTGCCACACCAGAAATGGATTCCTCATCTCACCTTCTTTTCTAGATTACTGTAGCACCTTGTTACAGGTTTACCTTCAAGGGTATCACTGTGCAAGGTCATTACTTTGTTACCCACCTTCATGGGTTCATATGAAGGCCACAACTTCATGGGGTGCTATTTGCGTTTTGTCTTATATCACATCACATGACTTTCAACAGTTGTTCAATATTTGCTGAATATTTATGAATGGTGAATATGTGAGGCATCGTTGGTAAAGACTGCCATAAACTCAAGTTGCCTTCTGTAACAGAGTAAATTATGCTGCCTGAGAAACGCTTCAGTAGTCAGGCTGATAAAGGAGAAGGAGGAAGTTTTGAAGATTGGAGGAAACTGAATCCAAATTTGGGATGCTGGTGAGGAGAGTCTGAGCAACAGGGGAGTATATATATTGAAATACTCTAACTGGACTTTTGAGTCAGGTTTATTGAAGCATAATTTACATAGAGCAAAATTAACTCTTTAATCTGTAGCTCTTTACACACACACACACAATAGTGTAATCACAACAATAGTGAAGATATAAAACTTTCTAACCCAACTCAAAATTTCTGCATGACCCTCTGCAGACAACTATTCCCACATAATTAGAGATTTTAAGGAATTGATAATGATTTTTTAAAAAGACATTCCTTAGAAATTGAAAAACTCTGAAGCCCATTGTAGAAAACACAAGTTTTTACAATGGAGTATTACTCAGCTGTTAAAAAGAATACATTTGAATCAGTTCTGATGAGATCATGAAACTGGAGCCGATTATACAGAGTGAAGTAAGCCAGAAAGAAAAACACCGATACAGTATACTAACACATATATATGGAATTTAGAAAGATGGCAATGATGACCCTGTATGCAAGATAGCAAAAAAGACACAGATGTGTATAGTGGACTTTTGGACTCAGAGGGAGAGGGAGAGGGTGGGATGATTTGGGAGAATGGCATTGAAACATGTATACTATCATGTAAGAATCGAATCACCAGTCTATGTCTGATGCAGGATACAGCATGCTTGGGGCTGGTGCATGGAGATGACCCAGAGGGTTGTTGTGGTGAGGGAGGTGGGAGGGGGGTTCATGTTTGGGATCGCATGTACAACTGTGGTGGATTCATGTCAATGTATGGCAAAACCAATACAGTATTATAAAGTAAAATAAAGTAAAAAGAAAAAGTTAAAAAGAAAAAATAATTCTAATTTTCAGTTATAATCTTGAATTTCATAATTGCCAGTAAACATTGCCAGTTTCTCTTGACTTAATAAGCTTCCTTCATTTACTCTGAGAAAATGTCTGGCAAATCACCCAGACAGCAAAGCAAACAGATAACCATCTTTGTTCATTGGTAATTCTTAAAGCAATAATATTATTCCAAAAAATAATGACTAGTTTAGCCCTTAAGTCAAGTGGTCTCAAAAACTTTCTCACTGAGACAACCATTATGCCAGCTGTGTGTTGTAGAGGTTCTTGATATACACTTCCACTGTTTCCATACACAATGTTAAATCAATGTGTACTCAGTGGTCAGGATTTGATAAAATGAGTAGGTATTACTGTTTCATCAATGGTTGTTTGAGATCCACAGAGACAAGGGCATCAAGATGAAATAGGACTTGCAAGAAATTAACTGGGGGAAATGGGTGTGAAAGAAACTATGACATGGGTCACATAGGTCAGAGCACAAGGCAGGTCTGGCCCGGAGGTAGGAGAGAGGAAGGAAAAGACAGTTTGTGGAAACTCCTGAGCCTGCAGTTCTTTTCTAACAAAGTCCAAACCACTGGATTGGTGCACCTGTAAGCCCTCCAGCCATGGTTTCCTGCCAGAAGAGACTTGTTGACCCAGGAACTTTAACAGCTCTGCTGCCTTCAGCTTTGGTCATTAGGTTGTTAAAATTTCAGAGGGATCTCAGAGTATCCTCTGGGTCCTATAGCTGGAGCACTGAGAGGCTCAGGGATGCTAGAATCAAAGACATTTACAAGGAAAACAGGCTTATTTTTTATTTTCTTTAATGTGTGTGCTCAGTTGTCAGAAATACATCTCCTGGTATAGTTCATTTCTATCACCTTGATGTGTGCCAAGACACTGCCATTTTTGCAACATCAGTATAAGTATCAGCGCAATGAAAATGGCAAATAATGTCTTTATATTATGACAGAAAAACAATTTTACTTTGTAGAGAGATCCCCTGGAGAATGAAATGGCTACCTACTCCAATATTCTTGCCTGGAAAATCTCATAGACAGAGAAGCATGGTGGGCTACAGTCCATGGTGTTGCAAAAGATTAGTTGAAAAGTCTTGGAATATCCCAAAACACATTGAGAACCATTGTCCTGATCAAGTTAGGAAACACAACATTTTTAAAGCCCACTTGAACACTTTCTGTTTCTGAGTTGTGTTCCATTTTATGGACATACCAGAGTATGTATTTGCTTTCCTATTGCAAAATGCATGCTTTATTTTAAATTTTTTCCAATTTGGGACAATAATCATTTTGTGTGAACATTAGTTCTCATCTTTCCAGAGTAAATACTTAGGAGTAGGACTGTTGGAGATTTAAGTTCACGTTCATCTTGATTTAAAAAAAAAAAAAAAAAAACACCCAGACTGCTTTACATTTTGAATTACCACTAGGAGGGAGTGAAGACAATGGTGAAAGAATAGACCAGCTGGTGTCAGAGATTGGGTAAGGGTAATCAGAAGGCTAGAGAGTGAGAGTTTTGGGGGAGATGACTTGTTCTACGTTCTATGGTGCGAGTTACAACAAATCCATGGATGTGTTAAAACTCATTGGACTATACACCAGTATGAGTATTGCTCTTTGTATTACATATATATATATATGTGTGTTTGTATACATATATATGTATTTTATATAATGTATATATTCTATTTATATGTGTATAAAATATATTTATATTGTATAATTTATAGAAATATACATGAATATAGTTATATGTGCAGGACAAATTAATTTTTTAAAAAAAGCTAAAAATCAGTACTGAATCTCTCTATCAGTCTCTCTGAAAGAATATTGCCTGCCATACTAGTAAAGAAAGGATACTGCAGTGGTCGAGTCATCATACTGCAGCGGTCCCAGTGGTGAGCCAAGAGGGGATTCAGGGTGGAAGCCCGATGCCTGCCTTTAGTCACCTGCCGCAGCCTCTCTGATGATACACCCTGAAGAGACTCAGGATGAGAAAACACAGATTTTGGCCCCAGACGGCTGAAAAGAAAGTGTTAGCCACTTAGTCGTGTCCGACTCTTTGCGACACCATGGACTGCAGCCTGCCAGGTTCCTCTCTCTGTCCATGGGATTCTCCCACTAAGAAAACTGAAGTGGGTTGCCATTCCCTTCTCCGGATGATCTTCCCAGCTCAGGGATCAAACCTGGGTCTCCTGCATTGCAGGCAAATTCTTTACCATCTGAGCCACCAGGGACGACCAATGGCTGAGGTATGTATCAAAGGAATGATTTCAGTGAGCTAAAAGTATTAAATTCCTTAACTTGAGACATCTGGATTTCTTTAGTAAGCCTTTGACAGTTCAATGACCTGCAAAAACTCCTATAGATCCTGGCTCCTCCCTCACCTCTTGGGTTCTGTCCCTTGGAGCCATCTGAGGGTCCGCTTCCTGGGCTTAAATCTTCAGTTTCACCCATCAAATAAAATATTCTCGACTATTAGCTTGTGTTTTTTTTTTTCAGTCAACATCTCTGACAATTTTTAGTATGCAAGAATGTTGTATGGATCAAAAATATGTGTGGGTTTTTCTGTAAGATGTCATGGAAAAACCTGAATAAACTCTTTGGTTGATCCATAGAAATATAAATAGTTTTATGACTATATCTATTGTGGATACCATTGTTTCATAGTACTATCTACATAGCATATGAAACCAATCAATGAAAATGTTACATTCCTCTCATGTGTGTCTTTGAACTTAAGCATAAACAGCTGCAAACAGTCACAATGCCATCTAAACAGATGGATCTGTGTCTCTCCACCAGGCACTTAGATATATGTGTCTGTATATCAAACAGACAAGCATGCTGCTCTTGAAATCAGAATTTATGTCACTTCAAACTTGTCCACATATTCTCAGGGCATGGAGTTGCTAATGCAGTTATGGAAAACAAAGACGGTAATAGTGCGAAGCCAGTTAACAGCTAGTATGTCTGGCAAAAAAAAGAAAAAAAAAAAAAGACAAATGGCAATCTTTCTGTTTTTCTGCTTTCCTGGATTCAGTTGCTGTATTCGCTGTTTTAAAGCAAATCTGCATATTTTGGAACTTATGCATATCTTTTATCAATACATTCTTAATAGAGTTTTCTGGAAATTACAAAAAAAAACAAAACAAAACAAAACATAGTTCTGTGATAAAACATGCTATACTATAAAAAACCCTGTGAATCACAGCAGTGAAATCAATTCACATAATACTCCAAGTATAAACAGAAAAAACACTTTATATAATAAAAAGAAATACATGAAGTAGGAGCAGTAAGATGGGTTATTTCTAGTAAATGATGCCTTTATTGACTATATTAAGCTTTCTCATTATTTCTCATTTGTGCCTAATGACAACAATGAAAACAAGCAGGGAAGGTTTTTTTTCCCGATTCTAGAAGCTTGTCTGGTAGATGGGAAATGCCCTCCTGACCCCTCAACAAAGAAATTCAAGCCCCAATTCCTAGAAATTGTGACTGTTTCTTTGCAAAACAAAGGGGGCTTTCACATTTGTGATTAAGTGATGGATACTGCTCAGTCCCAATATAATCTCAACGTCCTTAAAAGAGGGAGGCAGGACAGTGACAGCCACGGAGGAGAAGTCACGATGGACACAGAGGCTGGGGTGATGGGAGAAGGGATGCAAGCTGGGGACACTGGCAGTTTTGGAAGCTGAAAAACAAGGAAACAGATTTTCCCTTGAATGCAGTCCTCTTGACACCTCGATTTTAGGACTTTTGATCTCCTGAACTATAAAATTATAAAAGCCACTATATTTACAATAAATCATTAAAATAGCAATATAAAGCCAATACATATGAGAAAACCAACATTCTGACTTTATACATAATTTTATTCCGAATCTCAAAGCCAAAAATTATCAGGCCTACATCCCATGCAGGATACTTGACATTTTTTAGGGGCTATAAAAGCAATAAACAGAAACCTCAATTAAACAAGTTGTGAGACCAGCAGGGGGAGGTCTCATGCCCTGTGACATAGTCCAGCCCAACAGGAAGGAGAGAGACTCAAAGCCATTGACTCTGTTTACTATGGCCCTTTCAAGTGTCCATTTTTCAACCTATGAGTCTTCCTTCCCTTGCTGTGGGGAGACTTTCATATGTATCACTATGGGTTCAGACCCCTAATTGCAATTCTCTGCTGATCCGAAATAAGCCTATCTTTGCTGAAGAAATATCTGGTCATCTATTGGTCAACAGAGTAATTTAATTCCATCAGACACAAAGGTTCAACTCAGATCATGTCAGTTGCTCAGTTGTGTCTGACGCTTTGCGACCGCATGCACTGCAGCATGCCAGTCCTCCCTGTCCATCACCAACGCCCAGAGCTCACTCAAGCTCATGTCCATTGAGTCAGTGATGCCATCCAACGTTCTCATCCTCTGTTGTCCCCTTCTCCTCTTGCCTTCAATCTTTCCCAGAATCAGGGTGTTATCAAATGAGTCAGTTCTTCACATCAGGTGGCCAAAGTATTGGAGTTTCAGCTTCAGAATCAGTCCTTCCAATGAATATTCATGACTGATTTCCTTTAGGATGGACAGATTAGATCTCCTTGCAATACAGAGACTCTCTAGAGTCTTCTCCAACACCACAGTTTAAAAGCATCAGTTCTTCAGCACTCAGCTTTCTTTATACTCCAACTCTCACATCTATACATGACTACTGGAAAAACCATAGCTTTGACTAGATAGACCTTTGTCAGCAAAGTAATATCTCTGCTTTTAAATAAACTAGCTAGGTTGGTCATAACTTCTCTTCCAAGGCAGTCACCATCTGCAGTGATTTTGGAGCCTCCAGAAATAAAGTCTGTCACTGTTTCCACTGTTTCCCCATCCATTTGCCATGAAGTGATTGGACAAGATGCCATGATCTTTGATTTTTTAACGCTGAGTTTTAAGACAGCTTTTTCACTCTCCTCTTTCACTTTCATCAAGACACTCTTCAGTTCCTCTTTGCTTTCTGCCATAAGGATGGTGTCATTTGAATATCTTAGGTTATTGATATTTATCCAGGCAACCTTAATTCCAGCTTGTACTTCATCTAGTCCAGTGTTTCTCATGATGTACTTTGCATATAAGTTAAACAAGCAGGGTGTCAATATGCAGCCTTGACATACTCCTTTCCGTATTTGGAACCAGTCTGCTGTTCCATGTCCAGTTCTCACTGTTGCTTCTTGACCTGTATACAGATTTCTCAGGAGGCAGGTTGGGTGGTCTGGTATTTCCATCTCTTCTCTTGAAGAATTCGCCACAGCCTGCTGTGATCCACACAGTCAAAGGCTTTGGCATAGTCACTAAAATAGAAGTAGATACTTTTCAGGAACTCTCTTGCTTTTTCAATGATCCAACAGATGTTGACAATTTGCTCTCTGGTTCCTCTGCCTCTTATAAATCCAAATTGAATTTTCAGATGTTCATGGTTCATGAATAGTTGAAGGCTGGCTTGGAAAATGTTGAGTGTTACTTAGCTAGCATGTGAGATGAGTGCAATTGTGTGGTAGTCTGAGCATTCTTTGGCATTGCCTTTCTTTGGGATTGGAACGAAAACTGACCTTTTCCAGTCCTGTGGCCACTCCTATGTTTTCCAAATTTTCTGGCATATTGAGTACAACACTTTCACTGCATCATCTTTTAGGATTTGAAATAGATCAACTGGAATTCCATCACCTTCACGAGCTTTGTTCATGGTGATGCTTTCTAAAGCCCACTTGACTTTGCATTCCAGGATGTCTGGCTCTAGGTGAGTGATCACACCATCATGATTATTTGGGTCTTGAAGATCATTTTTGTATAGTTCTTCTGTGTATTCTTGCAACCTCTTCTTAATATATTTTCCTTCTGTCAGGTCCATACCATTTCTGTCCTTTATTGTCCCCATCTTTGCATGAAAATTTCCCTTGTTATCTCTGATTTTCTTGAAGAGATCACTGGTCTTTCCCATTCTATTGTTTGTCTTTATTTCTTTGCATTGATCACTGAGGAAGGCTTTCTTATCTCTCCTTGCTCTTCTTTAGAACTCTGCATTCAAACAGGTATATCTTTCCTCTTCTCCTTTGCCTTTCACTTCTCTTCTTTTCACAGCTATTTGTAAAGCCTCCTCACAACTATTTTGCCTTTTTTTGTTTCTTTTTCTTGGGGATGATCTTGATCACTGCCTCTTGTACAATGTCACGAACCTCCATCCAGAGTTTTTCAGGCACTGTGTCTATCTGATCTAATTCCTTGAATCTATTTGTCACTTCCACTGTATAGTCATAATGGATTTGATTTTGGTCATACCTGAATGGTCTAGTGGTTTTCCCTACTTTCTTCAATTTAAGTCTGAATTTGGCAATAAGCAGTTCGTGATCTGAACCAGTTAATTCAACCCAATTTGAGGATAGCCCCACACAACATAAACAGACCTATAGTAAAATCTTGAGTAGAAGTCAAAACCACAAAAAATAAGCTGTAAACTAGGGGCCCTCCTGATTGAACCAAGATGTGATTATTGACATGAACAGTGACAGAGTTAGAGACATAGAGAAGAGTTTAAGAAACTGAGTCAAAATAATCACCAATAAGGTAAAGCTAAAGTAACTATGCTATTTTATATATTTTTATGTGATGGTCAGTAAGGCCTTTATAAGAGACAGGGGACAGACTCAGGAAGTCAAAAGTTTATTATACTCTCAGGTCGTAGAAATGATAGGCAAATCACACCACATACGGTCTCATTGGAAGCCCCAGATTGTGATCAGAAGGCAGAAGACAGGTGCAAGCCATAAGCATTACACCAAAGCCTGTACTGAGGCTTCTATGTGGAAAGCAAGGCAATGAACTTAGAAGAGTTTAGGATTGGCACTCTGGATGATTTTGTAAAGAATGGGAGGAAAGCTCAAAAGAGAGGGGAACATGCATGTAACTGTTTCATGTTGATGTGTGGCAGAATCTACCACAATATTGTAAAGCAATTATCCTCCAATAAATTTTTTAATGCAACAAATGAGAGGTTAATTTCCAAAATATAAAAACAAATTATGAAGCTCAATTATTTAAAAAAATCCAATCAAATAATGGATGGAAAATGAAATGGACATTTCTCCAAGGAAGACATGGAGATGGCCAATAAACACATGAAAGATGCTGTACATTACCAAGTATTAGAGAAACGCAAACCAAAACTATGATAGGGGCATCACCACACAGTGGTCAGAACGCCCATCATCAAAAAGCCTGACAATAAACCTTGTTGGAGAGATGGAGAAAAGGGAACACTCCAACACTGTTTGTGGGAAGGTAAATTCGTACAGCCACTATGGAGTTCAATATAGAGGTTCCTTAAAAAACTAAAAAATAGAGCTACCATATGATCCAGCAATCCCACTCTTGAGTATATATCCAGAAACTATGAAAAGTTTACTTTGAAAAGATACCTTCACCCCAAGGTTCATAACAGTACTACTTACAGCAGCCAGGACATGACAACAATCCAAGTGCTCATCAACAGACGCTTGTCTTAAAAAGGTTTTATTTCTATGACTAACAATCATTTTTATATTATAAAAGGTAGTTGCGAAACAGGAGCTGAGAACTAGGAATAGATTGACACTCCATCCGGAACAAGTGCTGGATGTAGGGGTTGCCAGTGAGCCTGACTGGGCTGCAAGTTCACAGTCAGCTTCGTGCTCTCACTGTAAAATTGCTCTCACATATAGAATTGAATTGAGTTAGATTGACTGTATCCTTGAAGGGACTCTTCTCCACTGATAACTGGAGCTGAGTTTATCAGTTCATGCTTATTTTGTTCACATCTAAATGCAAGCCTGCATCCTTCCAGGCAGTGTGGAATGGAGATCAGCTTAATCAGTGTTCTAGGACTCGGATCAGAACTGAAATACAGACATAAATGTTTCTGTGAACACATCTAAAAATGTCATTTTTCATAATCACATCACTAGAAGGTAGTTTCCACTGAAAGGTCATAACATGACATCCTGGTACACACTACATATCTTTTCATGAGCCATACTTTAATTATGCAGTTTCTTACATTTGGCATAAATACTGAAGTTCCAGATTTTTTAAAGTGAGAGGCTGACATTAGAATTCTTTGGGATCACTCAGTGTTGAACAATCTAATCTCACATCCATTTCCTATAACTGGTTATACCAAGCCAGGAGTCCCCATCTTTGGGACCTAATGCCCAATGATATCAGGTGGAGATGATGTAATAAGAATAGAAATAAAATGCACAATAGATGTCATGTGCTTGAATCATCCCCAAGACATCCTACCCCTCTTGGTGGAAAAATTGCCTTCTATGAAACCAGTCCCTGATGCCAAAGTGGTTGGGGGCCACTGGGCTATGTGACACTGATGAAGGCTTCTTCCTGTTTCACTGCCCTGACCTGCACTCTGGACCCTCTAGGCTCAATGTCCCTGGGAGGTGGGAGGGGGGTTCATGTTTGGGAATGCATGTAAGAATTAAAGATTTTAAAATTTAAAAAATAAAAAACTAAAAAAAAAAATAAAAATAAAAAACAAAGCAAAAAAAAAAAAAAGTTAGTTGCAGACATCAGTATATGCCACCTCTAAACATTTCAGCATGTAGATCATTAACCAGAGTTTACTATCTGATTATTTTATTTTAGGTAAAATTTATGTATCATGAATTACATAAATCTTAACTGTGCCATTCTTTGAGTTTTGAAATTTTTTATACTTGGATAACCAAAATCCCTATCAAAATAAAGAAAATGTAACTCTAGAAAATTTCTCTCATGTCCCTTCTCAGTCAATCTCCACCACAAACAGCTCCAGAGGCAATTACTACCATGATTATTTTCATCATGTATTTGTTTTGCCTGTTCTTAAAATTCATATAAGCAAACTATATGATATGACTCTGTATAAAGCTTCCTTTTACACAGCATAATGTTAAGAAGAATTTATCCATGTTGGTGCTTGAATCAGTTGTTCATTCTTTTTATTGCTGAAATCTTTCCATTGTATGAATATACAAAAGTTCAGCAAAGAAAAAAAAAAAATGGTGAGGGGATTCCTGTACTCTTCAGCATAAAACCTTTAAACGTTTACCTAAGGTGTTAAAACTATTCATTCCAGACCTTTAGGTCTTATAAGATCTACCCCCTTCCCACCTCCACTTCATATGCTATGTATTTGCACAGTTTATATTGCAGACATTAGACTTTGGTATTAAAACTGGCTGATTTTTCCATGTCTGCACCTGCCTGGTGAACCCCATCTACCTTTCAAACTTCAACTCAAGATACGTTAACCATCTTTATGAACTCTGAGATCAGACTTAGAGTTTTTGCTTTACGCCATCAGTGTAGTTTGCAAACACTCCTGTTATGGTAATGACCACCAATAACTGTGTACTATCCCTCTCTATGAGATTTTAATCTTTTTATGAACAGGGACAAGTTATTGATTAAATTGCCAAATCCTGTCCCTGACCCAGCATAGAAACTGATTGTAACATAATAAGCACCTGAGAAATGGAACATTTCCTGCAATATTTGTAAAAAAGGATGTCACAGTCAACAGCAATTATAGCTGCTTCCAATGGTGAGCTGGAGAGCCTGAGGGAACTCAGGAAAAAAAGAAAAAATGTCCACCATCTAGCAGTCATTTGACTGTAGCCACTCCCTATGGTGAGCCCTGAGGAAACTCAGGATGTGAAAACTGGATACTGGCCCCAGATAGCTGAGATGCATATCAAAGAAATTATTTTAGTGAGCCCAAACTCTTGCATCTTCCAATACATAGAAAAGCAATAAATTCCTTAAATAGGAATATCTGGTTTCCTTTAATTAGCAATAATCTTTTGATATTCAGACCACCTGCCCTTCATTGCAAAACTTCTATATAACCTGGCTCCTATCCTCACCTCCTTGGAGCAATTTTCTCAGGGTTACTTAAGATGCTGTCTCTCAGACTTGAAATCCTAAAAATTTCCACTGAATAAAACATAACCCTTAGCTTTTAGGTTGTGATTTATTTTTAAGTCCTTACACTTAAGGATATTTGTTTGATGGATTAATTAACTGAGGAATTTTTCTTTAAACAAACCTAGTTTTCCTGATACTCAGGGAAGTTATATCAATTATAAATTGGTAAAAAGTAACTCAACCTGTTAATCAATTAGTAAGAATATTTCAAAGCTCAGTCCAATTTTAGTATTACCCTACATCCTTTCCAGGGTGCATGCATTTTGGAGGCAAACCACCTTGCTCATTAACTCATTTGTTCTTTCCAGAAGAAACTGGTTTGTTTGCCCAGCAACATCTACTTTCACTTTAGCTGAAACTGGCAAAACTGCCAGAGGAAAGAATTGACATTTTCCATCAATTTCTAGAAAGTGCACTAGTACCAAATGTCATCAGGCTCGAGTTATATTGGGAATTAGTTTGAACTGCTCATGTACATGCTTGCAAAGTTTAATGTCAATCTTCATGGCATAACAAGTAGGGCAATCTAGTGTCTTGTGAAAGAGACTGGCCCTCCGGTCACTGAATACTGCATTTGGCTCAATCAATCAAATACTTTTGGACAAGTTTTGTGGAGCTAAAGTTGAGTAAAACTCTATGTAGCTAAAACAGACATGGAAGATACAGTCTTTACTCACAAAATCTTTCTGTATAAATGAAGGGGCAAAACACACACAAACACAAAATACTGAGTAACAAAGTAGAAGGGTAATTTATTGCACTGAAAAGGAGATATGCTTTTGAATTCAAAACCACATATCATAAATAGCAAAGTCCTTAAATGAGTGATGCATGTTTAAGGAGAGATGAATTTTACACAAACTGCTTGTTGGGTGGCTCAGACAGGAAGAGCAGTGGATCTGGGCACATGTTAGGTCCAGTAGTTGGGCTGATGTGGGAAGATTTGACACAGAGAAGAGAGTTTTCATATGAAGAGGCTGAGATAAGGGGTGGAGGAGGGTGACAGCCTAAAGCAAGGAACAAAGCCAAATTCAGCAGGAGGGAGAAGACGACAGGAAGTCAGATGTTGAGGAAGGCCAAGCTGTCTTGTCCTGTCAGCATCACCAGGTGGCAGGTGAGTTAGGAGATGTCCCCGTGCCACTATTTCTGCAGGTGCAGGCGAGGGGGACATTGCCAGCAGACAGAAAGCCAAGGCGATGAACCATGCTGCTAGGATTATGGCTTGGTTACTTCCCTCTATCTGACACCTGTTACCTGATTTTCTCTCCCTGATTTTTAAATCTGGAAAATGAAGACACATAATATGTGGCAGAACTTATTATGTTCCAGGGACTCACAAGGGAATAAAATGAAAGAGTAGGTACAAGTCCCCAGCACAGGTCCATGCACATATTACATAACCATTAGCTTCTGTTCCTCCATGCAAGGAAAACAAACAAAAACAGCCAAAAGGGAAGGTCATCACTGACTGATAATTTCTGCAGGAGCAGAAACACATTTCCTAATTTCTATCATGAGCACAGAAACAAGAGTACCTGTACAAAAAGGACAACATGAAAACATTGAAGGACTCACGTGTAAAATATAGGCTTCAATTCACACTCAAATTAATCCAAAATATTGCACAAACTTCTTGCCTAGAGCTGGTAATCTCTCAAATGCACAGACACATAACAAATTAGGCACTTACAGAAAATCTCTGTTTTTCAGTTTTGAAAGGAAATCCAATGCAAGCCACTGGTCACAGGTGTCTTTCCTGGGAACAACTATTTTCCCATGGAAATTGACTTGCACACATCAAGGTGAACACTGCATGATCAGCACCCTCCTTCCCGGTAACTGGGGCAATACACAGGAACCCAGGCGCCTAATTTGCTCTGAAAGCAGCTTGACAGCAGGGAACCACTTAGTATCCTCTGGACAAAAGAAAGGAGGATGAAGCACAGCTGTCTTCAAAGGCGGCCTGAAGGGAGACTAAATAGGTGGAAGCTACAGCCACTCAAAGCCCAACTTCACAAACACTTTGAAAGTATGTCATGCACGACAGGTTAGCAGAAACTCTCAAAAGCAAAAGAAACTCAAGGAAACCATCTTTGGAGAGTTTCGATTTAAAAGATTGCATAAGAAAAGTTTCCATGTGGCTCCTTTAGGAAGGAACACATGGGGTATGAGTTTTGTAAACTCTCCAACACACTGCACAGGCAAATTTTATGTCAGGCTACTCAAATACAATATAACATATATATTATATCGCATTATATATATAATGTATATACAAAGTTAAACAGCACCAAACACTGATTTTTTAAGTGTTTTTATCATGTTACATAATCATGAGATCATATCAGCTCTACCAATGATTACAAATGCTTTACATTTTAATTTCTAACAGCAGTTGATAGGTACAAACTGCCGAGAGAACTGTGTTCAAGACACAGAACCTATATCAAGTTCAGTGAGAGAAGTATGATTAACTGCTCATATTGAGAACAGGTGAGAAAGTAGTTGTACACATACTGTACATCTGGCAGTGCTCAATTTAACTACAAATTATGATAACCACCCCATTCTAAGAAGAAAAGGAAAAGTAGGTAGACTTTATTTAATAAAATTTCAATGCACCTTGTGCTATAAATTATTCCAAAAATAACTATACAGCATGTGCAAAACTGTATCTTAGAACAAAGCCATCACAATATTAAAACAATTCATCAAAAATGAGTTATATCTCAGGAGTATCACCATATTGGTTCATGTGTTTCTGTTAGAACTGACCATACAGGATTTTCTTCTCACAGGAGACTGAGTTCCTTGAAGCTAGGATGGCATTGTATTCATTTTATACCTAAGCTAACATACTGTGTATAACACAATTGGTCTTCATTTAAACTGTATTGAAGGAACCATCAAAGGAAGGAAGGATGGAAAATCTAGTGGACAACAGAATAAGAGGTCTTAGAGACTGGAGAAGAGTTGAGGATTTTTCTCGTATCTTGAAACTGGGGTCAGCATCTCTTTGAAATCTTAGAAATATATTTAAGATAGGTAAAGAGACACCTAAATTATAGTGCCTATTTTATGTGTATGTCTATTTTGCTGTTAGACTTTTCTCTTGGTAAGTACAATCCATCAACTTCTCCTTTCAGGACAACTAGTTTATTCTGAATTAAATTTGAAACTAGTACAGGTCTTGGAAGTACGAAGCCCAAAATCTTACTAAGATATAAACATTATATGTATCCTTTCCTGTGATTTACATGAAAATACTTCACAATAAACCATGTTATGTATATTTGCACATGTTTGCTTTAATCTAGATCCCAGGAATGGTTAACTAGTGGCACGTGAGAGCACAGAATTAGGAATTAGTGCTGCCAACAGGGTCATCTTGTTTCTTTCAAGAATCAAGGCAATCAGAGGTAACAATGTGCCATTTAAACTTTGTCAATAATATTGTTTGGTCATGAGCATAAAAAGATATCAGAAATAATTTTTTTATGGTAAAATGAATGTTCAAGATTTATCTGGCAGGAAATAATCATAGAGGTATTTCAAGTTGTATGCAAAAAAAAAAAAAAAAGAAAAAAAAAAAAGATGCAGCATCTGAACCAACCAGTGACCCAATAGCAATAGTCTGTCAGGAATCCTGTTGGCCCCTTAGCCCTCCTTTACACAAAGCACCAGTCACGTGAATCAATCACAAACCAAACTGGTTCTTCTGTCTGCATATCCATTCATAAATCTCTATATCAAATCTGATGCAAAGTGCTTATTATAGTGCCTTCACCAGCAAATATAAATTACCAGAGCTACAGAATAAGTATATGATAATTCTATAAGAATAAGAAATGGTAAGCATTTTCTTCAATTTGTAGAAACATTTGTACATTTGAAAAAACTTGACTTTAGACTTACCTTTTTAGGAAGTTAGAATAGGAAAAAGGAGTCCATACTGGTGGTGGCTAAAAGACAAAGAGGAGAAGGCAATGGCATCCCACTCCAGTACTCTTGCCTGGAAGATCCCATGGACAGAGGAGCCTGGTAGGCTGGGGTTGTGAAGAGTCAGATGCGGCTAAGTGACTTCACTTTCACTTTTCACTTTCATTCATTGGAGAAGGAAATGGCAACCCACTCCAATGTTCTTGCCTGGAGAATCCCAGGGATGGCAGAGCCTGGTGGGCTGCCGTCTATGAGGTCACACAGAGTCAGACACGAATGACACGATTTAGTAGCAGCAGCAGCAAAAGAGAGAGAAGGGAAAAGCCTGCTGCAATAAAACAAAAGATGGTCAAGGACTGGGGGCAGGGCCTCAGGTGAAGCAAACAGCCTCCTAATTTACACAGGGCAGGCTTGGGGAGGAGAAACAACAAATAAAAGGAGGAGCCAAAATTGAGTCTCTCCTCTCTTCTCTTCTGTCTTTTGGGTCAGCCTGCCCTCATGCCTTGAGGATGTATTTTCCTTTGCTTGCCAAGTAAACCTGAGTTGTAACATTGATCCATCCATCACTTTAAATTTTTGCTGTGGCAAGGCAGAACCAAGGAAATTACAAACTCTCCCAATATCTTCCATTGGCCTTCCACCTAACATGGATTAGTTGGCCCTGAGAAACATCTATTCATTGTCAGCCAACAGTATTGACCGAAGGCACTTGATACTTTCTGAACCACCAAATTGTCCTTGGTCAGTTTGCAACAATAATGATCTCATTATCAATATATTACAATTATTGCCATCAATGTTTTCCTCTTTACCTAAACACATTTAAGTGGCCTAAACACACTTCAAAGGGCAGGCTGTATATCATATACAGATCTCGATATATACTAGCATTCTAATAAAAAACTTTAGACGTAGTAAATGATTAACCATCCTGAATACTCAGAAAGGAGTGTAAATATTGAAAAGTAGAAGTCATCTCTATCGGTAAGCAGACTGTTGCATTTTTAACAAAATGAAACATTTATATTGAGATATTGACAACACTGTAAAAACAATGCTTCTCCAAGAATCACATCATGGTTGTAGAATAAATGTCTTCTTTGGAGTTATTGAAACATATTTTTACTTATGACACCTCAACCCAATTTCTTTCCTTTCACCACTGGAAAAATTACTATGAGAAAGGGCAGTGGCCAAGAGGAGTTACCCCACCTCCAAGGACAGGGACAGTGGCTGAGAGTGCCAGGCTGTGACTGCGCAGGAACAGCCAAGAGGAGCTACCCCATGTCCGAGGTCTGGAGCGGCCGGGATGAGCCACCCTGCTTTTGAGGTCAGGGGCAGTAGCCAGGAGGAGCAACCCCAAGTCCAAGGAGCGGTGGCTGTGCTGGTGCAGGAGGGCCTAGAGGAGCTATCCCACGTTGAAGGTCAGGAAAGGTGGCAGTGAGGAGACACCCTTCCTCCAAGGTAAGGAGCAGTGGATATGCTTTGCTGGAGCAGCGGTGAAGAGATACCCACGTCGAAGGTAAGAGAAACCCAAGTAAGACGGTAGGTGTTGCAAGAGAGCATCAGAAGGCAGACACACTGAAACCATACTCACAGAAAACTAGTCAATCTAATCACACTAGGACAACAGCCTTATCTAACTCAATGAAACTAAGCCATGCCTTCGGGACGACACAAGACAGGCAGGTCATGGTGGAGAGGTCTGACAGAATGTGGTCCACTGGAGAAGGGAATGGCAAACCACTTCAGTATTCTTGCCTTGAGAACCCCATGAACAGTATGAAAAGGCAAAATGATAGGATATCAAAAGAGGAAATCCCCAGGTCTGTAGGTGCCCAATATGCTACTGGAGATCAGTGGAGAAATAACTCCAGAAAGAATGAAGGGATGGAGTCAAAGTGAAAACAATACCCAGCTGAGGATGTGAATGGTGATAGAAGCAAGGTCCGATGCTGTAAAGAGCACTATTGCATAAGAACCTGGAATGTCAGGTCCATGAGTCAAGGCAAATTGGAGTGGTCAAACAGGAGATGGCAAGAGTGAACGTCGACCTTCTAGGAATCAGTGAACTAAAATGGACTGGAATGGGTGAATTTAACTCAGACGACCAGTATATCTACTACTGCGGGCAGGAATCCCTCAGAAGAAATGGAGTAGCCACCATGGTTAACAAAAGAGTCCGAAATGCAGTACTTGGATGCAATCTCAAAAATGACAGAATGATATCAGTTCATTTCCAAGGCAAACCATTCAATATCACAGTAATCCAAGTCTATGCCCCAACCAGTAATGCTGAAGAAGCTGAAGTTGAACAGTTCTATGAAGACCTATAAGACCTTTTAGAACTAACACCAAAAAAAAAGATGTCCTTTTCATTATAGGGGACTGGAATGCAAAAGTAGGAAGTCAAGAAACACCTGGAGTAACAGGCATATTTGGCCTTGGAGTACAGAATGAAGCAGGGCAAGGACTAATAGAGTTTTGCCAAGAAAATGCACTGGTCATAGCAAACACCCTCTTCCAAAAACACAAGAGAAGACTCTACACATGGACATCACCAGATGGTCAACACCGAAATCAGACTGATTATATTCTTTGCAGCCAGAGATGGATAAGCTCTCTACAGTCAACAAAAACAAGACCAGGAGCTGACTATGGCTCAGATCATGAACTCCTTATTACCAAATTCAGACTGAAATAGAAGAAAGTAGGGAAAACCGCTGGACCATTCAGATATGACCTAAATCAAATCCCATATGATTATACAGCAGAAGTGAGAAATAGATTTAAGGGCCTAGATCTGATAGATAGAGTGCCTGATGAACTATGGACTGTGGTTCATGACATAGTACAGGAGACAGGGATCAAGACCATCCCCAAGGAAAAGAAATGGAAAAAAGCAAAATGACTGTCTGGGGAGGCCTTACAAATAGCTGTGAAAAGAAGAGAAGCGAAAAGCCAAGGAGAAAAGGAAAGATATAAGCATCTGAATACAGAGTTTCAAAGAATAGCAAGGAGAGGTAAGAAAGCCTTCTTCAGCAATCAATGCAAAGAAATAGAGGAAAAGAACAGAGTGGGAAAGACTAGAGATCTTTTCAAGAAAATGAGAGATACCATGCAAAATTGGGCTTGATAAAGGACAGAAATTGTATGGACCTAAGAGAAGCAGAAGATATTAAGAAGAGGTGGCAAGAATACACAGAACTGTACAAAAATATCTTCATGACCAAGATAATCACAATGGTGTGATCACTCATCTAGAGCCAGACATCCTGGAATGTGAAGTCAAGTAGGCCATAGAAAGCATCACTATGAACAAAGCTAGTGGAGGTGATGGAATTCCAGTTGAGCTATTTCAAATCCTGAAAGATGATGCTGTAAAAGTGCTACACTCAATATGCCAATAAATTTGGAAAACTCAGCAGTGGCCACAGCACTGGAAAAGGTCAGTCTTCATTCCAATCCCAAAGAAAGGCAATGCCAAAGAATGCTCAAAGTAACGCACAATTGCACTCATCTCACATGCTATTAAAGTAATGCTCAAAATTCTCTAAGTGAAGCTTCAGCAATACAGGAACTGTGAACTTCCAGATGTTCAAGCTGATATTAGAAAAAGCAGAGGAACCAGAGATCAAATTGCCAACATCTGCTGGATCATGGAAAAAGCAAAAGAGTTCCAGAAAAATATCTATTTCTGCTTTATTGACTATGCCAAAGCCTTTGACTATGTGGATCACAATAAACTTTGGAAAAGTATTCAACAGATGGGTATACCAGACCACTTGACCTGCCTCTTGAGAAACCTATACACAGGTCAGGAAACAACAGTTAGAACTGGACATGGAACAACAGACTGGTTTAAAATAGGAAAAGAAGTATGTCAAGGCTGTATATTGTCAGGCTGCTTATTTAACTTATATACAGAGTACATCATGAGAAACGCTGGGCTGGAAGAAACACAAGCAGGAATCAAGATTGGCAGGAGAAATATCAATAACCTCAGATATGCAGATGACACCACCTTTATTGCAGAAAGTGAAGAGGAACTAAAAAGCCTCTTGATGAAAGTGAAAGTGGAAAGTGAAAAAGTTGGCTTAAAGCTCAACATTCAGAAAACAAAGATTGTGGCAGCTGGTCCCATCACGTCATGGGAAATAGATGGGGAAACAGTGGAAACAGTGTCAGACTTTTTTGGGGGGCTCCAAAATCACTGTAGATGGTGATTGTAGCCATGAAATTAAAAGACATTTACTCCTTGGAAGAAAAGTTATGACCAACCTAGATAGCATATTGAAAAGCAGAGACATTAGTTTGCCGACTAAGGTCCTTCTAGTCAAGTCTATTGTTTTTCCTGTGGTCATGTATGGATGTGAGAGTTGGTCTGTGAAGAAGGCTGAGCGCTGAAGAATTGATGCTTTTGAACTTTGGTGTTGGAGAAGACTCTTGAGAGTCGCTTGGACTGCAAGGAGATCCAACCATTCTGTTCTGAAGGAGATCAGCCTTGGGATTTCTTTGGAAGGAACGATACTAAAGCTGAAACTCCAGTACTTTGGCCACCTCATGGGAAGAGTTGACTCATTGGAAAAGACTCTGCTGCTGTGAGAGATTGGGGGCAGGAGGAGAAGGGGACGACAGAGGATGAGATGGCTGGATGGCATCACTGACTCGATGGATGTGAGTCTGAGTGAACTCCGGGAGATGGTGATGGACAGGGAGGCCTGGTGTGCTGCGATTCACGGGGTTGCAAGGAGTTGGACACGACTGAGTAACTGAACTGAAGTGAGCCAATTGCTAAATGCCTTGGCCATTTGACAGCCCCCGTCCAGAACTGGTTCTTACTTTCCTCCACTTCCTTAGAATTACAAACCCAAATTATATATATATAAATTTAAAAATTTTCTTTCCACTCTTGTTACTGAAACATTTTCAAGGTCCCCTCTGGAATGTATTTTCTTTCATTTAGAATTCAAATAAATAATATATTTGACTATGGCTAGATTTTCAACGGCCTTTGGCTGGTTGGCTTGGAATGATACTTACTTATATAAAAGAATAAATGATTTGAATCTCTCAGAATTGTATTCATTGCATCAGTTCAGTTCAGTTCAGTCGCTCAGTAGAGCATATAAAATTATATTGACTATTAAATTATTCTTGCTATAGTTGTAATTTTCAACTTCCAACATTTATCTATCTGATTAATTTACTGCTGTTTTAGTTCACAACCTTTAGATTCCTTAACATCTTGTGACTTTTCAGCCTGAATCATCCTTTGTTTGGCAGTATTATCAAGCCCCACTGTGATAATTATATAATTCAAAAAGGTCTTTAATAGTTTATGCACATAAATGTATATCCTTTATTATATAATAACTAAATTAAATAGAGGTTAACAAAGAATACTGACCTTCCTTCTCAAATTGGAAATTGGCATTATAAAGGAAATGTCCAGTTTTCTAAGAGTTCTCTTTCATTTCATAAAGACCAGGCTAGTGAGGGAATTCTAAGAGAAACAGTCCAGACCCACAGCACAAAAATCATAACTTCAAAGCTTTGCTAATACCTGTGATTTGTTAACATGTGTTGTATTCTAATCAAGAGTATACACTCCAGGGATGGTCACTTAGCATGTAAAATACTCAAAGAAAAATTAACATCAATGCAATACTAAAGGAGACTTTCATACCCTACACTGAATAATGGAGACAAGAATCCAGACAAGCCATAAGGAAACAGCTGAGCTGAACAGCACTGTCAACCAAACAGACCTAACAGACATATATAGAACTCTCCAACAACAACAGAAAAATGCATTCATCTAAAGCACGCTCATAACAATCTCCAGGAAAGATCACATTAAGTCACAAAACAAATTTTAATAAATGTAGGAAGATCAGCATCATTATACGTATCTTTTCTGATCACAGTGAAGAAAACTAGAAACCAATATTTCACATATTTCACATATATTTCACGTATTATAAAATATGTGAAAACTTAACAACATTCTCTTGAGCAACCACTGAGTCAGAGGAAATCAAAAGTGAATTTTAAAAATATCTTCAGATTAAAATATAAACAGAAAATACCAAAGTTTATGGAATGCAGTCAAAGCATTGTTAAAACAAAAGTTAACAGTGATAAATGCATACATCTGAAAAAGAAGAAAGGTCATTTCATAATATACACATATATCAAACCACTATGTTCTATACCCAGTACAAGGTTATATTGATTATATCTCAATAAAAATAAGACCTCAAATAAACAAAATAATTTTAAACCTTAAGGAACAACAAAATTAGCAGAAAGCTAGCAGAAAGAAGAAAACAATAAAGATTAGAGTAGAAAGGAATACAGAAAAATAAAGCAAAAAAAAAATCAGCAAAATAAAAAGTTGTTTATCCAAAAGATAAAACTGATAAAAAGCTAGATTAAATTAGGAAAAAAAGAATGAAATAATTAAAATCAAAAATGAAAGAGAAGTAATTATAATACATAACACAGAAATAAAAAGGATCAAATATATTATCATGCTCAATTATATACCAAAAAATGAAGCAAACTAGAAAAAAGGATAACTTTCTATAAGCATGCAACCTACTATCACTGAATTAATTAAGAAAAAGCATGAATTGACCAGCAACAAATAAGGAGACTGAATCAGTAATTAGAAACAGCCCAATGCTAAAGCCCAAGACCACAGCTTCACTGATGAGTTCTACTTAACATTGAAAGAAACATTAATATAAATCTTTCTCAAAATGTTCCAGAATACAGAAGATAGAATTTGTCCAAACTCCTTTTATGAATCCAGCATTCAGTTCAGTTCAGTCACTCAGTCGTATCCGACTCTTTGTGACCCCGTGAATCGCAGCACCACAGGCCTCCCTGTCCATCACCAACTCCTGGAGTTCACTCAGACTCATGTCCATCGAGTCAGTGATGCCATCCAGCCATCTCATCCTCTGTCATCCCCTTCTCCTCCTGCCCCCAATCCCTCCCAGCATCAAGATATTTTGCAGTGAGTCAACTCTTTGCATGAGCTGGCCAATGCACTGGAGCTTCAGCTTTAGCATCACTCCTTCCAAGGAAATCCCAGGGCTGATCTCCTTCAGAATGGACTGGTTGGATCTCCTTGCAGTCCAAGGGACTCTCAAGAGTCTTCTCCAACACCACAGTACAAATGCATCAATTCTTCGGTGCTCAGCCTTCTTCACAGTCCAACTCTCACATCCATACATGACCACTGGATAAACCATAGCCTTGACTAGAAGGACCGTAGTTGGCAAAGTAATGTCTCTGCTTTTCAATATGCTGTCTAGGTTGGTCATAACTTTTCTTCCAAAGAGTAAGCCTCTTTTAATTTCATGGCTGCAGTCACCATCTGCAGTGATTTTGCAGCCCCAAAAATAAAGTCTGACGCTGTTTCCACTGTTTTCCCATCTATTTCCCATGAAGTGATGGGACCAGATGCCACGATCTTCGTTTTCTGAATGTTGAGCTTTAAGCCAACTTTTTCACTTTCCACTTTCACTTTCATCAAGAGGATTTTTAGTTCTTCTTCACTTTCTGCCATAAGGGTGGTGTCATCTGCATATCTGAGGTTACAGATATTTCTCCCAGCAATCTTGATTCCAGCTTGTGCTTTTTCCAGCCCAGCGTTTCTCATGATGTACTCTGCATAGAAGTTAAATAAGCAGGGTGACAATATACAGCCTTGATGTATGTCATCCTTCTCCTATTTGGAACCAGTCTGTTGTTCCATGTCCAGTTCTAACTGTTGCTTCCTGACCTGCATACAAATTTCTCAAGACAGCATTACCATGATACCAACGCCAGATGAATACATTGCAAGAAACTCAAACAGCAAGAGAAAAACTACAAACCAATAAACTTGGTATGGATGTGAGAGTTGACTATAAATAAAGCTGAGCACTGAGGAATTGATGCTTTTGAACTGTGGTGTTGGGGAAGACTCTTGAGAGTCCCTTGGACTGCAAGGAGAACCAACCTGTCCATCCTAAAGGAGATCAGTCCTGGGTGTTCATTGGAAGGACTGATGCTGAAACTGAAACTCCAAAATGTTGGCCACCTGATGTGAAGAACTGACTCATTTGAAAACACCCCGATGCTGGGAAATAGTGAAGGCGGGAGAAGGGGATGACAGGGTTGGATGGCATCACTGACTCAATGGACATGAGTTTGAGTAAACTCTGGGAGTTAGTGATGGACAGGGAGGCCTGGCATGCTACAGTCCATGGGGTCACAAAGAGTCGGACACAACTGAGCAACTGAACTTAACTGAACTGAATAAACTTGATGAACTTCAGTGAAAAAAATTATCAGTAAAATACTAGCTAAACCAAATTGAAAGCACATCATGACTAAGTAGGACTTATACCCAAAATGCATGGAATATTTAACTTATGAATAAAAAAAATACAACCTGATCATCTCAAAAAATGCAGAAATAAAAAAATTGACAATTCAACATCCATTCATGACGAAAACTCTCAACAAATTGTTAGATAATAAAACTGACTTTAAAACTGCCTCAGCACAATAAAGGTTATATGTAAAAAGCCCACAGAAAACATCATGATACACTGAGAGAAACTAAAACTTTTCCTTCCACAATATGGTACAAGGCAAGAATGCTACTCTTGCCATTTCTGTTAACACAACATGCTCTAGCCAGAACAAGAAGATAAGAAAAGTAAATAAACTTCATCCAAGTAAAAGTAGTACCTTTGTTTGTAGATGACATCATCATATATGCAGAAAACCCTTAGGACAAAGAAAAAAAAAACTGTTAGAACTAATAAAGTAACTCAGTAATTTTGTAATATATTAATACAAGGTCAATATACAAAAAAACGGTGACTTTTGTATATACTAACATCCACCCAATAAGAAAATTAAGAATATAATCCCTCTGACAATGACAACAAAAATAATTAAATGCTTAAAGATAAATATAACCAAAGAAGTAAAAACTTGTACATTAAACATGATAAAATAACAATGCAAGAAGTTAAAGAAGACAAATAAATAGAAAGATATTCTTTGCACATATATTAGAAGACAATATTGTTAAAAAGTACATACTTCATGAAGTGATCTACAAATTCATTGCATTTGCTATCAAAATTCTAGTTACTTTTTTTACAGAAATAGAAGAAAACAAAGCTGAAACTCATATGGAACCACAAAAGATATTGAATAACCAAGCAGTTTTGAGGAAGAAGAACAAAGCTAGAGGCAGACATCACACCCTTTAATTTCAAAACATATTGCAAAGTTACAGTAACCAAGAGTATGATACCAGAAATAACATTTTGTTGTTTGGAAGTGACACCCAAATTATGGGTGAAAAAGCAAAACTAGATGACTTGGACTGCACCAACTACACTAAGCAGTCAACATCATGAAAAGCTAACAAATGCAAAAGGAGAAAATATTTTGCAAATGGTATATCTCATGAGGGGGTTACTATCTAAACTATATAAAGATTTCATGCAACTCAATGGAAGGAAAACAAATAACCCAACTACAAAATGGGTACAGAATCCAAGCACACATATTTTGAAAGAAGACATTATTGATGACCAATAGGTATATTTAAAAATATTTTAAGAACCTCAGCATCATTAGTGATTTGGCAAATGCAAATCAAAACCAAAATAAGATATCACCTCACACCTGTTAGAATGTTTATGATAAAAAGACAAGAGATAGCAAATCCTGGAGAGTGTATCAAGAAAAGGTAAGCATTGTGCACTGTGGCTGGGAAGGTAAGTTGGTACAGCCACTATGGAAAACAGTTTAAAGGTGTCTCAAAAATATTAAAAATAAAACTATCATATGATCCAGCAATCTCACTTCTGATCATCGTTGAGTCACTAAGTTGTGTCCGACTCTGTGACACCATGAACTGCAGCACACCAGGCTTTTCTGTCCCTCACCATCTCCCAGAATATGCTCAAGCTCCTGTCCATTTTGTTGGTAATGCATCCAACCATCTCATCCTCTGTCTCCCTTTTCTCCTTCTGCCCTCAATTTTTCCCAGCAACAAGGTCTTTTCCAATGAGTTGGCTCTTTGTGTCAGGTAGCCAAAGTATTGGAGCTTCAGCAGCAGTCCTTCCAATGAATATTCAGGGTTGATTTCCTTTAGGATTGACTGGTTTGATCTCTTTGCTGCCCAAGGAACTCTCAAGAGTCTTCTCCAGCACCACAGTTCAAAAGCATCATTTCTTTTATGCTCAGCTTTCCTTATGGTCCAACTTTCACATCCATACATGACTACTGGAAAAGCCACGGTTTTAACTATATAGATGTTTGTCAGCAAAACGATGTCTCTGCTTTTTAATATGCTGTCATACCTTTCCTTCCAAGGAGCAAGCATCTTTTAATTTCACAGCTGCAGAGTAGGTGCTTACTTCACAAAGAACACATCTTTACAAATCTATAATCAGATAATTTCTTGTAACTGTGAGTGACTGACTTGCTGATGGTTGCCAAGTATACAGACAATGGCACAGAGATTCCATGCAGATAGCAGCTGACAGCATAACTGCATTTCTCAAGGGTGGGGTACCCCTTCACATTGCCTGCTCCCCTGTCCACATCCCCTAACCTCTGTAGGCCAGCCTTGCACAGACTCACTGATTCAACCCCCATATTGACGCAAATGTGACTCGTTGAGTCAAAGTAGCTCCCGTAGATGTACCAAACCACTCACTTCTGGGGATATGCCCAAAAGAAATAGTAACAGTATCTCTAAGAGATATCACTATTGGTGATATTATTATCACCAATATTCCCATGTCACTGTAGGGTTCCTAACAGTAACTAAAATATGGAAACAATGTAATGTCCATCAGCAGATATACAATGGAATACTACTCAATTTGTAACATAAAAAAAAGAAAAAGAAAAAAAAAATCCTGCCACTTGTAACAACATGGATAAGTCTAGTGATCATTATGTTCAGTAACATCAGACAGGGACAGAAAGACAAATAAACTGTGTGAACTCACTTATTTGTGGAATCTAAAATTTTAATTGACAGAAACTGAGAGTAGAATTGTAGTTGCCAGGGTTGGGGGTTAGAACATGAGGAGACAGTCAAAGGCTACAAAATTGTATGGGATGAATAAATCATGGAGATCTAATATGCAGCATGGTTGTTACACCTCATAATATTGTACTGCACACTTGACATTTTCTAAGAAGCTAGATCTTCAATGTTCCTATTATAAAACAAAACTATATAAGGGAATGGGTATGGTAAGTAGTTTGATTGTGTTAATAATTACCCAATATGTAAAGTGTTAGTTGATCAGTCGTGTTTGACTCTTTGAAACTCCATGGACTGTAGGCCATGGTCACCAGACCCCTCTACCCTTAATTCTCCAGGCAAGAATACTGGATGGATAACTATAGCCTTCTCCAGGGGATTTTTCTGAGCCAGGGATTAAACCTGGGTCTCCTGCATTACAGGAAGATTCTTTAACATCTGAGCCACCAGGGAAGCCACACAATATGTATGCACATATCAAAACAACATGTTGTACATTTTAAATATATACAATTTTTATTTGAAAAAAATAAATAAAGACCCTAAAAAGGAGTCTTCATTCCAACCACACTACTAATGCTACATTACCAACGTTTTTTATGCACAAAAGAGCATCGATTACCAAAATATGTTAGAAATATTGTTGTTGTTGTTGGGGAAATAAGGTTCACAAATGTGTAAACTGCTTGAAAATATGTGCAGTTACTGTCTCACAGTAAAATATATGAACAGAAGGTATTTTAGAGATCATCTGGTCTCATGTCAATGTCATAAAAAGTAAAGATAAAAGCAGAACTATACAGGGTACTAGTTGACAAGATACATTGCGGATTTAGTTAGACTTCTATTAATTATCACATTTTGGCTGTTAAAGATTTGTGAACTTGGGCCATGTTACTTAGATTTACTGTGCTTCAGTTTTCTCACATGTAAAAGATAAATAATGATGTTATCCTATGTGAGATGCTGCAAGAATAAAACTGGTGGTTTAGATGGTAAAGAATCTCCCTGCCACGAGGGAGACCCAGGTTCAATTCCTGGATCAGGAAGATTCCCTGGAAAGGGAATGACAACCCACTCCGGTATTCTTGCCTGGAGAATTCCATGGACAGAGAAGCCTAGCAGGTTACAGTCTATGGTGTTGCAAAGAGTAGGACACGACTGAAGTGACTAACACAACAAAAACAAAGTATAATTAAAACACATTTCATGTTATGCTATTGAATTTTGAAACATTTTAACAAGCTGAGATTAAATTAATAAATGAAATTAAGTTTTACATTTTATTTTAATCAGACATCAGATGTAATGAATCAATTTAGGTTCAGCAAATTTTGAGTAAGAGAAATGTGAAATAAAAAGGGCTTTATAATTTTTGTGTATAGATTTTATTTTATATAAGATATTGAATTTCAATGCTAATAAATTATTCGTTCCAGTCTTAAATCTAATAACTGAAGGAATAGACACTGATACTGAATCCTATTAGTCTTTCAAGTATTACATACTATTGAGTTGGCTAAATTCCATATGTGGAATTTGAATGAACTTTTTGGCCAACCCAATATATTAAATATATTCAAATATATTGGAACAAAGACAGGCAAAAGGCATCATGGTGATCACAGATACATGGGTGTTACTAAACAAAGAACACCGAAAAACCATGATTTTAGAGTTAGCACATTTTCACCTACTGCTTTCGATATACTATGGACATCTATACCCTCTCTTCAAAACAATAGTGACCAAAGAGAAAAAGAAAATTTAGTGGCTCAGACAGTAAAGCGTCTGCATGCAATGCAGGAGACCCGGGTTCGATCCCTGGGCTGTGAAGATCCCTGGAGAAAGAAATGGCAACCCACTCCAATATTCTTGCATGGAAAATTCCGTGGATTGAGGAGCCATGTGGGCTACAGTCCACGGAGTCGCAAAGAGTCAGACACGACTGAGCAACTTTGTTTTGCTTTGCTTCACCCTACATCAGTTCAGTTCAGTTCAGTCGCTCAGTCGTGTCCAGCTCTTTGCGACGCCATGAACTGCAGCACGCCAGGCCTCCCTGTCCAACACCAACTCCCAGAGTTCACCCAGACTCACGTCCATCGAGTCAGTGATGCCATCCAGCCATCTCTTCCTCTGTCGTCCCCTTCTCCTCCTGCCCCCAATCCCTCCCAGTGTCAGAGTCTTTTCCAATGAATCAATGCTTTGCATGAGCTGGCCAAAGTACTGGAGTTTCAGCATCATTCCTTCCAAAGAAATCCCAGGGCTGAACTCCTTCAGAATGGACTGGTTGGATCTCCTTGCAGTCCAAGGGACTCTCAAGAGTCTTATCCAACACCACAGTTCAAATGCATCAATTCTTTGGTGCTCAGCCTTCTTCACAGTCCAACTCTCACATCCATACATGACCACTGGAAAAACCATAGCCTTGACTAGATGGACCTTAGTCGGCAAAGTAATGTCTCTGCTTTTGAATATGCTATCTAGTTTGGTCACAACTTTTCTTCCAAAGAGTAAGCGTCTTTTAATTTCATGGCTACAGTCATCATCTGCAGTGATTTTGGAGCCCCCCAAAATAAAATCTGACATTGTTTCCACTTTTTCCCCATCTATTTCCCATGAAGTGATGGGACTGGATACCATGATCTTTGTTTTCTGAATGTTGAGCTTTAAACCAACTTTTTCACTCTCTACTTTGACTTTCATCAAGAGGCTTTTTAGCTCCTCTTCACTTTCTGCCATAAGGGTGGTGTCATCTGCATATCTGAGGTTGTTGATATTTCTCCCGGTAATCACCCTACATACTACTTATTTATACATTGTCAAGAGAGAGTCACATTTTTCCTGTGTAAATAAGCTGTCAGACAATCTTAAAAAGTCTTAAAGGCCCTTTGTTTTGAAGTATAAATGCTGACTTTTATACTGAATTATTAATTTGAAAAAACTTCAAAAGAACATTTAATCTATTTCCCTCCTCTAGAAAGGACTTCACTAAAACTGTATCTGTGAGATGTTAAATGCCTTCAGAGAAATACTAACTTCCCAAATATTTTAAAATGTTATTGAACCTATAGAAGACTACACAACACATATTGTATATGAATCCTAATGTGCCAAAGCAAGTGTATAGGAATGCAAACTTTTTTTCTGTAATTTAATCTTTTGTTTTTCAGTCACCCAGTCACTTTCAACTGTTTGCAATCCCGTGGACTGTAGCACACCAGGCTTCCCTGTCCCTCGCTATCTCCCGAAGTTTGCCCAAGTTCATGTCCACTGTGTCAGTGATGTCATCCAGCCATCTCATCCTCTTATGCCTTCTTCTCCTTCTTCCCTTAGTCTTTCCCAGAATCACTATGAGTCAGTTGTTCACATCAGATGACCAAAATACTGGAATTTCAGCTTCAGTATCAGTCCTTCCAATGAGTATTCAGGGTTAATTTCCATTTAGATTGACTAGTTTGATCTCCTTGCTGTTCAAAGGACTCTCAAAAGTCTTTTCCAGCACAACAGTTCCAAGGCATCAATTCTCTGGTGCTCTGCTTTTTTTACAGTCCAGCTTTCACAACCATACGTGACCACCAGGAAGAACATAGCCTTGACTATACGGACCTTTGTCTGCCGAGTAATATCTCTGCTTTTCAACACACTGTCTAGGTTTGTCATAGCATTCCTGCCAAGAAGTAAACGTCTTCTGGTTTCATGGCTGCAGTCAATATCCACAATGGTTTTCGAGCCCAAGGACTGGAAATCTGTCACTACTTTCAATGTTTCCCCTTCTATTTGCTATGAAAGAATGGGGGCAGATGCCATGATCTTAGTTTTTTTTTTTTTTTAATATTTAATTTTAAGCTAGCTCTTTCACCATCCTCCTTCACCTTCATCAAGAGGGTCTTTAATTCCTCTTTGTTTTCTGCCATTAGAGTGGTATCATCCTCATATCTGAGATTGTTTATGTTTCTCCCACCTATCTTGATTCCTGCTTGTAATTCTTCCAGCGCAGCATTTCTCATGATGTGCTCAGCATATAGATTAAACAAATGAGGTGCCAGCAGACAGCCCTGTCATACTCTTTTCTCAACTTTGAACCAATCAGTTGTTCCATACTGGGTTCTAACTACTGCTTCTTCACCTGCATACAGGTTTCTCAGGAAACAGGTAAGATGATCTGGTTTTTTAAGAGCTTTCCATCTCTTTAAGAGCTTTCCACAGTTTATTATGATCCACACAGTCACAGTCTTTGGGATAGTTGATGCAACAGAGGTAGATAATTTTCTGAAATTCCCTAGCTTTCTCTATGATCCAGCAAATGTTGGCAATTTGATCTCTGGCTCCTCTTCCTTTTTTAAACCCAGCTTGGACATCTGGAAAATTCTTTGTTCACATAATGTTGAAGTCTAACATGCATGATTTTAAGCATGACCTTACTTGAATGGGAGATGAGTGCCATTGTCTGATGATTAGCACATTCTTTAATACTATCCTTCCTGGGATTTGGGATGAGTATTGAACTTTTCCAGTCCTGTGGCCAAAGCTGGGTCTTCCAGATTTCCTGATATATTGAATGCAACATCCTTATGGTATCATCCTTTAGGGCTTTGAATAGTTCTACTGGAATCCCATCTCATTCACTAGCTTTAACAGCAGTGCTTCCTAAGGCCCACTTGACTTTTCTCTCTAGAATGTCTGATTATGGGTGGCTGATCACACCATCCTAGTAATCTGGCTCATTTGGACATTTTTCATACAATTCCATGTATTCTTTTTATCTCTTCTTGATCTCTTCAGTGTCTACTAGGTCTCTACCAATTAATTGGACCCATCTTTGGGCAAAATGTTCCCTTGCTGTCTCCAACTTTCCTGAAAAGATGTCTAGTCTTTCCCTTTCTGAGGAAATCTTTATGTCCAGCCTAAACCAACTGCTATCCATAACTTTCCCACAATTGTGACCCTATTAGAATAAAGGCATTTGTGGTTGGGGGTAGGATCTGATCCTCGGTGACTAGTCTGAACAGGAACTGGCTAAGATGCTAATTTTAATCGGTGGTGGGAAATTTTGTTCCCATGGTTCTGTTTTTTCACTCAGCTACTTCACTCTCTGATCCTGCAAGAACAGAGACAACACAGTCATTTTCTATCTAAGTTGTTGCCTATTCTCAGCCACCAGTGCAGAAGTGGAGTCTCTCTCAATAGGCATGACTATATCAGACAATGTTACCAAGATTGAATCTGTTTCCTTACACATTTCAGATAAGATTTTCTCTAATTTGGGTTCACCCACAGAGAGATTCTTTCCTGGTTTTAAGCTTTCTTTCTGTGTCTGTTTCTGCCTTTCTTTTTCCCTTTCAATCAATCTCTATCTTTCTGTATGTCTCCTTCTCTCTCAGTCTCTCTCCTCAACATTCACATCCACATCAATTGCCAAAGACAACTATGCAATTATTTACGACAAAGTAATTGTCTTCAAATTGTGAGTTATTTTTCAGTCTGTATAATGTCAAATTGTTCAACATTGCTCAGTCTGTTTATTAGTTTAACTATGACCAGAAAGAAAAGTGAGATAAAATTAAAATTCACATTTGCCTGCGAACTTATAGAACACTGTTACATTTCAGAAATAACTCCTTTAAAATTAATGTCAGATGCAAGAATGTATCCACAAATATTTGAAAGGAGTAAACTAATAAAAAACTATAAAGATATTTTTAGCATCATGGTATAATACAATATGCTTATACAAACAATATGATATGTCTTGTTCTAGGGACTTGGTAAGATAAACAAGATCTCACCCGAATAACAGACTATGTTAATTCAATGGAAAATATGGTTCATAAATATTTGTTGGTCTAAAAGAAGTTTGTGTCACCTTGCTATATGCATATTTAAATGTGCTAGTTATGAAATTGAAGCCCATTTTCTCATAAGTAATATTTGAGTGCATGTATGTTTGTATATGTTGGAGAAGAAAATGGCAACCCACTCCAGTATTCTTGGTTGGAAAATCCGATGGATGGAGGAACCTGGCAGGCTACAGTCCATGGGGTTGCAAGGAGTCAGACACGACTGAGCCACTTCATTTTTTTTTTTTTTTTGTATGTGTAGGAAAATGCTATACACCAAATTAACAATAATTTTCCCTGGATGGATGTACTAAAATCTATTTTATGAATATTTTATTAAATAATCTTCATTTTCCCCCATGTTTGAGGTAAATAAAGGTTAATAAAATAAATTTGGCCACCTGATGTGAAGAACTGACTCATTGGAAAAGACCCTGATGCTGGGAAAAATTGAAGGCAGGAGGGGAAGGAGACAACAGAGGATGAGGTGGTTGGATGGCATCACCGACTCATGGACATGAGATTGGTAAACTCCGGCAGCTGGTGTTGGACAGGGAGTCCTGGCATGCTGCAGTTCGTGGGTTGCAAAGTCGGACACAGCTAAGCAACTGAATTGAAAATAAGTTTGACCTCACAATAAGACACCATTAGCACTCCATCAGAGTCTTATTTTGAAGGCACAAAAATCCTACTTAAATATAAAATGTTCTTTACATAAACTGCCTGTTGGTGCTTAAAATCATATCATTTTCTTTACATTCTTTTCAGCATATAAAATCCCCACTAACCCTCAGGAGTATAATGCTATTAATGAAGAAGGATATAAACTAAGGATATAGAATCAGGATCTGAGTAAACAGACAAGATGTATGGAAATGAGATTCTTTTCCCATTTTTTCTTATGCCTTGCAATGACAAAAATCTTCACTAAAATTTACCTGGGGTCTATTTGTCAGAGAGCATCATAAAATAGGCATGATATCCATACAGATAACATTTCAACTCAATTTAAGTATGAATAATTTATATTTCTAAGCAACTTTAGAAGTGCTTTTCAATTGGAGGCTTCAATTCAAAGCTATGATTCTCAAAAATTGTAAAGGCAAATAAAATACTTCACTGTGCAAATATCAAAACAATTTATTTATTTTATATTTGATGAAGACAGTGAGATTGAAAAAGGGGATGTTCTCTCCTTTTTCTTTTCAAGTTATTTAAGGGAGAAATAAAAAAAAAAATTCACCCATTTGTCCAAATCTCGACTCCCTGCCTCTGGTGACCACCAATATGTTTATGTTCTTGGTATCTATGAGTTGATATGTATACTACTTACATATTACCAAATTGGTTCCAAATTGGGAAAGGAGTATATCAAGGATGTATATTGTCACCCCGATCATTTAATGTATATGCAGAGTCAGTTAGTCAATCAGTTCAGTCGCTCAGTTGTGTCCTACTCTTTGCGACCCCATGAATCGCAGCACGCCAGGCCTTCCTGTCCATCACCATTTCCCAGAGTTCACTCAGACTCACATCTATCAAGTCCGTGATGCCATCCAGCCATCTCATCCTCCGTCGTCCCCTTCTCCTCCTGCCCCCAATCCCTCCCTGCATCAGAGTCTTTTCTCCAGTGAGTCAACTCTTCTCATGAGGTGGCCAAAGTACTGGAGTTTCAGCTTTAGTATCATTCCTTCCAAAGAAATCCCAGGTTGATCTCCTTCAGAATGGACTGGTTGGATCTCCTTGCAGTCCAAGGGACTCTCAAGAGTCTTCTCCAACACCACAGTTCAAAAGCATCAATTCTTTGGCGCTCAGCCTTCTTCACAGTCCAACTCTCACAACCATACATGACCACAGGAAAAACCATAGCCTTGGCTAGACGGACCTTAGTCGGCAAAGTAATGTCTCTGCTTTTGAATATACTATCTAGGTTGGTCATAACATCATGTGAAATGCTGGGCTGGATGAAGCACAAGCTGGAATCGAGATTGCTGGGAGAAATATCAATAATGTCAGATTTTCAGATGACACAACCCTTATGGCAGAAAATGATGAAGAAGTAAAGAGCCTCTTGATGAAAGTGAAAGAGGAGAGTGAAAAAGTTGGCTTAAAACTCACCATTCAGAAAACTAAGATCATGGCATCTGGTCCCATCACTTCATGGGAAATAGATGGGGAAACAGTGGAAACAGTGGCATACTTTATTTTGGGGGCTCCAAAATCACTGCAGATGGTGACTGCAGCCATGAAATTAAAAGATGCTTGATTTGTGGAAGAAAAGCTATGACCAACCTAGACTGAATATTAAAAAGCAGAGACATTACTTTGCTGACAAAAGTCTGTCTTAGTCAAAGCTATGGTTTTCTCCAGTAATTATGTATGGATGTGAGAGTTGGACTATAAAGAAAGCTGAGTGCGCAAGAATTGATGCGTTTGAACAGTGGTGTTGGAGAAGACTCTTGAGAGAGTCCCTTGGACTGCAAGGAGATCAACAAGTCCATCCTAAAGGAAATCAGTCCTGAATGTTCATTGGAAGGTCTGAGACTGAAACTGAAGCTCCAATACTGAGGCCACCTGATACGAAGAATTGACTTAGTGGGAAAGACCCTGAACTTAGAAAGACTGAAGGCAAGAGGAAAAGGGGATGAAAGAGGATGAGATGGTTGGATGGCATCACTGACTCGATGGATGTGAGTTTGAGCAAGCTCCAAGAGTTGGTGATGGACATGGAAACGTGGTGTGCTGCTGTCCATAGGATTGCAAAGAGTCAGACACAACTGAGCAACTGAACTGAATTTATTTACATATTAAAATACATATATGTATATTTATATTCCATTTGTTAGACAGATCATATGGTTTTGTTTTTCTGGTTGACTTACTTCTTTCAGTATAATGCCCTCCAATTCAATCCCTGTTTTCATGAATGGCAAGATTTCATTCTAAAAAGGAATGAAATGAGTTAATAACATTTCAATGGGTTTGTATATTACATATGTGTGTGTGTATGTGTGTGTGAAATCTAATGTCTTTGTCTATCCATCCATTGATTAACACTGTTTCCACATCTTGACTATTGAAAAGAATGCTGCCCTATATGCAAGACAGCAAAAGAGACACAGATATAAAGAACAGACTTTTGGACTCTTTGGGAGAAGGCAAGGGTGGGATGATTTGAGAGAATAGCATTGAAACATGTATATTATCATATGTGAAATAGATCACCAGTCCAAGTTCGATGTGTGAAACAGGGCACTCAGAGCCAGTGCACTGGGAAAATCCAGAGGGATGGGATGGGGAGGGAGATGTGAATGGGGTTCGGGATGGGGGACACATGTACACCATGGCTGATTCATATGGCAAAACCACCACAATATTGTAAAGTAATTAGCCTCCAATTAAAATCAATAAATTAAAAAAATAATAATTCTGCAAAGAACTCAGGGAAGCATATAATTTTTCAAATTAGTGGTTTTGCTTTCTTTGAATAAATACCCAGAAGTGGAACTTCTGAATTACATTGCAGTTCTATTTAAAATTGTTTGAGAATCCTATATACTGGCTTCCATAGAGGCCGCACCAATTTACATCCCCACCAAGAGTACACAAAGGTTTCTTTTTCTCTACATCCTCACCAACACTTGTTATTTTTAGTGATTTTTCCCCTAATTTTTTGGTCATAGCAAGTGTAATATGTGTGTGGTGACATCTCACTGCGGTTTTGAATTTATTTTCCTGATGTTTAATGATTGAGAAAATCTTTTCATATACCTATTGGCCATCTTCCTCCTTGCAAGGAAAGCTACGACAAACCTCGACAGCATATTAAGAAGCAGAAACATCAGGTTCCCGACAAAAGCTGGTATAGTCAAAGCTATGGTTGAGCCAGTAGTCATGTACAGATGTGAAAGTTGGACTATAAAGAAGGCTGATCACCAAAGAATCGATACTTTTGAAATGTAGTTCTGGACTACATTTGAGAGTCCCCTGGACTGCAAGAAGATCAAACCAGTCAATCTTAAAGGAAAACAACCTTGAATATTCATTGGAAGAACTGATACTGAAGCTAAAGCTCCAATACTTTGGCCACCTGATGTGAAGAGCCAACTCACTGGAAAAGACTCTGATGCTGAGAAAGATTTAGGGGGAAAAGGGAAGGGGGCAACAGAGGATGAGATAGGTGGATAGTATCACTGATTCAATGGACATGAGTAAACTCTGGGAGATAGTGAAGGACAGGGGAGGCTCACATACTGCAAAGCATTTTTAATTCAATTATTGATTCTTTAGTATATAGAAGCACATTTGCTATTATCAATTTTTTAATTTAACTTTATTTATTTTTAATTGAAGGATAATTGCTTTATAAAACTTTGTGTTTTCTCTCAGACCTCAACATGATATAGCCATTTTAAGGTTGTTCTTGTACTGAGGAGCCACATTTGAAGACTATAGTGAGAAAAATATCATTAAGTATTTATTTTTATATATTTTACTTTTCTAAACGTTTCTGTGAAGTTAACTAGATTTTACCACTCAGTTCCAAAAAGTGTTCAAGTTGACTGTCTATACACTGCATATCTATATTTGGTATAACAGTATATCATTATTCATAATATATATGGACAGAAATAGTCTCTTTTTCAGAAAATAACAAAATTAGAAATAAAATCAATGCTAAAATATATTTAAAAATAGGTTTTCAAAATGCCTCATTTACAGGAAAGAAATTTAATTTGTAGACTGGAATGTCTGGGCCAAATTTTAACTCTTTGGAATAAAATTTCATATTTCCAGTAATGTTCTTACAATATAAATGAATAAACATAGTGTTAGAATTGCCTATTTACTATTCTTAGTAGCTCCAGAAAAAAAAAATCAAAGGAAGGAAATAAGGACCCCCAAATATCCTGCTATTTAAGAAAATGTTTAATTCAAATGATTAACTTGTAATGGATTAAGATAGACATTGGAAAATTAATGCATACAGATTTCTCAAAAGACAGGTCAGGTGGTCAGGTAATCCCATCTTTTTAAGAATTTTCCAAAGTTTGCTTTGGAAAATGTTTTGGCATAGTCAATAAAGCAGAAGTAGATGTTTTTCTGGAACTCTCTTGCTTCTTTGATGCTCCAACAGATGTCGCCAATTTGATCTCTGGTTCCTCTGCCTTTTCTAAATATAACTTGAACATCTGAAAGGTCACAGTTCATGCAAGGTTGAAGACTGGCTTAGAGAATTTTGAGCATTACTTTGCTAGAGAGATGAATGCAATTGTGCGGTAGATTGAGCATTCTTTGGCATTGCATTTCTTTAGGATTGGAATGAAAACTGACCTTTCCAATGCTATGGCCACTGCTGAGTTTTCCAAATCTTCTGGCATATTGTGTGCAGCACTTTCACAGCATCATCTTTTAGGATTTGAAATAGCTCCACTGAGATTCCATCAGCTCCACTAGCTTTGTTCATAGTGATGCTTCATAAGGCCCACTTGATTTTGCATTCCAGGATGTCTGGCTCTAGGTGAGTGATCATACCATTGTGATCTTGGTTGTGAGATCTTTTTTGTTTAGTTCTGTGCATTCTTGCCACCTCTTCTTTAAAAAAAAACAAAACAAAACAAAAAAAAAACTTTTCATTTTTACTTTATTTTACTTTATAATACTGTATTGGTTTTGCCATACATTGACATGAATCCACCACGGGTGTACATGCGATCCTCAACATGAACCCCCCTCCCACCTCCCTCCCCACAACATCCCTCTGGGTCATCCCCATGCACCAGCCCCAGGCATGCTGTGTCCTGCATCTGACATAGACTGGTGATTCGATTCTTACATGATAGTATACATGTTTCAATGCCATTCTCCCAAATCATCCCACCCTCTCCCTCTCCCTCTGAGTCCAAAAGTCCGCTATACACATCTGTGTCTTTTTTGCTGTCTTGCATACAGGGTCGTCATTGCCATCTTTCTAAATTCCATATATATGTGTTAGTATACTGTATTGGTGTTTTTCTTTCTGGCTTACTTCACTCTGTATAATCGGCTCCAGTTTCATCCATCTCATCAGAGCTGATTCAAATGTATTCTTTTTAATGGCTGAGTAATACTCCATTGTGTATATGTACCTCAGCTTTCTTATCCATTCATCTGCTGATGGACATCTATGTTGTTTCCATGTCCTGACTATTATAAACAGTGCTGCGATGAACATTGGGGTACATGTGTCTCTTTCAATTCTGGTTTCCTCGGTGTGTATGCCCAGCAGTGGGATTGCTGGGTCATATGGCAGTTCTATTTGCAATTTTTAAAGGAATCTCCACACTGTTCTCCATAGTGGTTGTACTAGTTTGCATTCCCACCAACAGTGTAGGAGGGTTCCCTTTTCTCCACACCCTCTCCAGCATTTATTGCTTGCAGATTTTTGGATCGCAGCCATTCTGACTGGTGTGAAGTGGTACCTCATTGTGGTTTTGATTTTCATTTCTCTAATAATGAGTGATGTTGAGCATCTTTTCATGTGTTTGTTAGCCATCCGTATGTCTTCTTTGGAGAAATGTCTATTTAGTTCTTTGGCCCATTTTTTGACTGGGTCATTTATTTTTCTAGAGTTGAGTTGCATAGGTTGCTTGTATATTTTTGAGATTAGTTGTTTGTCAGTTGTTTAATTTGCTATTATTTTCTCCCATTCAGAAGGCTGTCTTTTCACCTTGCTTATGTTTTCCTTTGTTATGCAGAAGCTTTTAATTTTAATTAGATCCCATTTGTTTATTTTTGCTTTTATTTCCAGAATTCTGGGAGGTGGATCATAGAGGATCCTGCTGTGATTTATGTCAGAATGTGTTTTGCCTATGTTATCCTCTAGGAGTTTTATAGTTTCTGGTCTTACTATATATAGAAAACTATAAAACACTGATGAAAGAAATCAAAGAGGACACTAATAGATGGAGAAATATACCATGTTCATGGATTGGAAGAATCAATATAGTGAAAATGAGTATACTACCCAAAGCAATTTACAAATTCAATGCAATTCCTATCAAGCTACCAGCCATATTTTTCACAGAACTAGAACAAATAATTTCAAGATTTGTATGGAAATACAAAAAAAAAAACCCTCAAATAGCCAAAGCAATCTTGAGAAAGAAGAATGGAACTGGAGGAATCAACTTGCCTGACTTCAGGCTCTTCTACAAAGCCACAGTCATCAAGACAGTATGGTACTGGCACAAAGACAGAAATATAGATTAATGGAACAAAATAGAAAGCCCAGAGATAAATCCATGCACTTATGGACACCTTATCTTCGACAAAGGAGGCAAGAATATACAATGGAGTAAAGACAATCTCTTTAACAAGTGGTGCTGGGAAAACTGGTCAACCACTTAAAACCGCACATGAAAATAAACTCAAAATGGATTAAAGATCTAAATGTAAGACCACCTCTTCTTAATATTTTCTGTTTCTGTTAAGTCCATGCTATTTCTGTTCTTTATTATTCCTATCTTTAGATGACATGTTCCCTTTGTATCTCTAATTTTTTGAAGTGATCTCTAGTCTTTCCCATTCTACTGTTTTCCTCTATTTCTTTGCATTGATTGCTGAGGAAGGCTTTCTTATCTCTTCTTTCTATTCTTTGGAACTCTGCATTCAAATAGGCATATCTTTTCTTTTCTCCTTTGCCTTTCACTACTCTTCTAGTCACAGCTATTTTTAAGGCCTCCTCAGACTACTATTTTGACTTTTTGTATTTCTTTTCCTTGGGGATGGTCTTGATCCCTGCCTCCTTTCTAATATCACAAACCTCTGTCCATATTTCTTCAGAGACTCTGTCTAACAGATCTAATTCCTTGAATGTATTTGTCACTCACACTGTATAATCATAAGGGGTTTGATTTATGTCATATCTTAATGGTCTAGTGGTTCCCTACTTTTTTCAATTTAAGTCTGGATTTAACAATAAGGAGTTCATGATCTGAGCCACAGTCAGCTCCCAGTCTTGTTTTTGCTGACTGTGTAGAGCTTCTCCATCTTTGGCTGCAAAGAATATAATCAATCTGATTTTGGTATTGACCCTCTAGTGATGTCCATGTGTAGAGTCTTCTCTTGTGTTTTAGGAAGAGGATGTTTGCTATAATCAGTGCATTCTCTTGACAAAACTCTATTAACCTTTGCCCTGCTTTATTCTGTACTCTGAGGCCAAATTTGCCTGTTACTCCAGGTATTCCTTGATTTCAGTCCCCTATAATGAAAAGGACATCTTTTTGTATGTTAGTTCTAGAAGGTCTTGTAGGTCTTCATAAAATCGTTCAGCTTCAGCTTCTTCAGCATTACTGGTTGGGGCATAGACTTGGATTACTGTAATACTCAATGGTTTGCCTTGGAAATGAACAGAGATCATTCTGTCATTTTTGAGATTGCATCCAGGTACTTCATTATGGACTCTTTTGTTGACTATGATGGCTGCTCCATTTCTCTAAGAGATTTTTGCCCACAGTAGTAGATATAATGGTCATCTGAGTTAAATTCACCCATTCCAGTCCACTTTAGTTTGCTGATTCCTAAAATGTCGATGTTCACTTTTGCCATCTCCTGTTTGACCACTTCCAATTTGCCTTGATTCATGGACCTAACATTCCAGGTTCCTATGCAATATTGCTCTTTACAGCATCAGACATTACTTCCATCACCAATTGCATCTAAAATTGGGTGTTGTTTTTACTTTGGCTCCGTTTCTTCATTCTTTCTGGAGTTATTTCTCCAGTGATCTCCAGTAGCGTATTAGGCACCTACCAATCTGGGGAGTTGATCTTTCAGTGTCCTCACTTTTTGCCTTTTCATAGTGTTCATGGGGTTCTCAAGGCAAGAATACTGAAGTGGTTTGCCATTCCCTACCCCAGTGGACCACGTTTTGTCAGAACTCTCCACCATGACCCATCCATCTTGGGTGGCCCTATGTGGCATGGCTCACAGTCTCACTGACTTAGACAAGGCTGTGGTCCATGTGATCAGATTGGTTAGTTTTCTGTGACTGTGGTTTTCATTCTGCCTGCCCTCTGATGGAGAAGGATAAGAGGCGTATGGAATCTTCCTGATGGGGGAGACTGACTGAGGGGAAACTGGGTCTTGTTCTGATGAGTAGGGCCATGCTCAGTTCAGTTCAGTTTAGTTGCTCAGTCATGCCTGACTCTTTGCGACCCCAGAATCACAGCACGACAGGCCTCCCTGTCCATTACCAACTCCTGGAGTTCACTCAAACTAATATCCATCAAGTCGGTGATGCCATCCAGCCATCTCATTCTCTGTCGCCCCCTTTTCCTCCTGCCCCCAATCCCTCCCAGCATCACACTCTATGCATGAGGTGGCGAAAGTACTGGAGTTTCAGCTTTAGCATCATTCCTTCCAAAGAACACCCGGGGCTGATCTCCTTCAGAATGGACTGGTTGGATCTCCTTGCCTTCCAAGGGACTCTCAAGAGTCTTCTCCAACATCACAGTTCAAAAGCATCAATTCTTCAGCTCTCAGCTTTCTTCACAGTCCAACTCTCACATCCACACATGACCACTGGAAAAACGATAGCCTTGACTTGACAGACCTTTGTTGGCAAAGTAATGTCTCTGCTTTTGAATATGCTATCTAGGTTGGTCATAATTTTTCCTCCAAGGAGTAAGCATCTTTTAATTTCATGGCTGCAGTCACCATCTTCAGTGATTTTGGAGCCCCTAAAAATAAAGTCTGAAGCTGTTTCCATTGTTTCCCTATCTATTTCCCATGAAGTGACAGGGCCAGATTCCATAAGCTTAGTTTTCTGAACAATGAGTTTTTAGCCAACTTTTTCACTCTCCTCTTTCACTTTCATCAAGAGGCACTTTAGTTCTTCTTCACATTTTTGCCATAAGGGTGGTGTCATCGGCATATCTGAGGTTATTGATATTACTCCCAGCAATCTTGATTCCAGCTTGTGCTTCTTCGAGCCCAGTATTTCTCATGATGTATTCTGCATAGAAGTTAAATCAGCAGGGTGACAATATACAGCTTTTATGTACTCCTTTTCCTATTTGGAACGAGTCTGTTGTCCCATGTCCAGTTCTAACTGTTGCTTCCTGACCTGCATATAGGTTTCTCAAGAGGCAGATCAGGTGGTCTGGTATTCGCATCTCTCTCAGAATTTTCCAGTTTATTGTGATCCACACAGTCAAAGGCTTTGGCATAGTCAATAAAGCAGAAATAGATGTTTTTCTGGAACTCTCTTGCTTTTTCCATGATCCAGCAGATATTGACAATCTGATCTCTGGTTCCTCTGCCTTTTCTAAAAACCAGCTTGAATATCAGGAAGTTCACCATTCATGTATTGCTGAAGCCTGGCTTGGAGAATTTTGAGCATTATTTACTAGCGTGTGAGATGAGTGCAATTGTGTGGTAGTTTGAGCATTCTTTGGCATTGCCTTTCTTTAGGATTGGAATGAAAACCGGCCGTTTCCAGTCCTGCAGCCACAGCTGAGTTTTCCAAATTTGCTGGCATATTGAGTGCAGCACTTTCACAGCATCATCTTTCAGGATTTGAAACAGCTCAACTGGAATTCCATCACCTCCATTAGCTTTGTTCGTAGTGATGCTTTCTAATGCCCACTTGAATTCACATTCCAGGATGTCTGGCTCTAGGTAAGTGATCACATCATCATGATTATCTGGGTCGTGAAGATCTTTTTTGTACAGTTCTTCTGTGTATTCTTGCCAGCTCTTCTTAATATCTTCTGCTTCTGTTAAGTCCATACCATTTCTGTCCTTTATTGAGCCCATCTTTGCATGATATGTTCCCTTGGTATCTCTAATTTTCTTGAAGAGATCTCTAGTCTTTCCCATTCTGTTCTTTTCCTCTATTTCTTTGCATTGATCGCTGAGGAAGGCTTTATCTCTTCTTGCTATTCTTTGGAACAATTGAAGAAAATAGAGAAAACCACCAGACCATTTGGGTATGACCTAAATCAAATCCCTTATGATTATACAGTGAAAGTGAGAAATAGATTTATGATACTAGATCTGATAGATAGAGTGCCTGATGCACTATGGACTGAGGTTCATGACATTGTACAGGAGACAGGGATTAAGACCATCCCCATGGAAAAGAAATGCAAAAAAGCAAAATGGCTGACTGGGGAGGCCTTACAAATAGCTGTGAAATGAAGAGAAGTGAAAAGCAAAGAAGAAAAGGAAAGGGCCATGCTCAGTAAATCTCTAATCTGATATTCTGTAATGGGTGTGGCTGTGTTGCCTCCCTGTTATTTACCTGAAGCCAAATGATGGTGGAGGTAATGAAGATATTGGCAATCTTCTTCAAAAGTCCCATGCATGTACTGTTACACTCAGGGCCCCTAGCCCTGCAGCTGGCCAACACTGACTCATAACTCTGCCAGAGACTCCTGGACTCTTACAGGCAAGTCTGGGTCAGTCTCCTGTGGGGTCACTGCTCCTTTTTCTTGGGTCCTAGTGCACATAAGGTTCTGTTTGTGCCTGCCAAGAGTCTGTTTCCCCAGTCCTGTGTAAGTTCTGGCGTCTCTACGGTGCCAGACCTCCAGTTAATGTTGACCTCTACCAAGAGGGCTTATGCCATACCCAGGTCTGCTGCACCCAGAGCCCCTTCCCCTGCAGCAGTCCACTGCTGACCCGTATTTTCAAAGCAGACACTCAGATACAGTTCTGGCTCAGTCTCTGTGGGGTCTCTGGGTCCTGGTATGCACAAGGCTTGTTTGAGCCCTCTGAGTGTTTCTGGCGTGATGGGGTTTGATTCTAAGCGTGATTTCACCTCTCCTGCCATCTTGCCGGGGCTTCTCCTTTGCTCTTGAACGTGGGATATCTTCTATGTTCACAGTCACTCCAACACTGCACAGCCTCTGCTCCAGTACCTACCATCTTGCTGGGGCTTCTCTGCCCTTGGATGTGTAGTATCTCCTCGGAGCCTCTCCAGCAGCTCTGCTCAGCTTCCATGCAGCCACTGCTCCAGCGACTACCCCAATCCTAGGCAGCAAAAATACTCCCAGCATTTAATGACCCTCTCTGTTCTATCTCTGATTCTACTTCTGCAAGTGGAACTTCTCAGTAAATTGGAATTCCTTTCTCAAACCCCTGCTGACTACATGCTACACCAGATCTATCCACCTGCTTCTTGTTGGCATGATTTTACTAAGGATAATTTAAATTTTCAATAACCTCTTTGACAAATAAGATATAAACACACTGACCCTCTAAGACCTCTCTCTTCCATACCCCCTCCTCATTCCTGCTAAGCCCTGCCCTTCCCATTCCAACAATTCAGTTCCTTATAATCATTGAAATCTTAGACCCTTTACACCCATAGGGGCTCTCCAAGGACTCAGACCAACTACTTGAGGCTGAAAAGGTGAAAAAAGTCTGATTGGAAGCAGCCTTAATCTATCCACTCAGATGGCTTTGGAGACATTCCGATACCAGTCTGCCTCCTCAGTCATGTTCTTAAAATGTAGTCCACAACTCCTTAAGATTTCATAACAGGACAAAACAAAATCTTAAAAGCTTTTCCCACATATAAGTTTAAAGATTTTAGTCATAATTGAGTAAGTTTTTCTCAACTTGTTCTTCTGTTGTCAGCAACGTATAACAATTCAGAAAGAAATTTAAAGTGGAGACAGACTAGTGAGTTGTGGGTTACTGTGTTGACTGATTAATGGCTAAAATTTTTAAATAGAAAATTATAAGATGGGCTTTCCTGGTAGTCCAGTTGTTAAGAGTCCACCTTGCAATGCAAGGGACGGCAGTTTCCTCTCTGGTCCAGGAAGATCCCACATGCTGTTAGGCAGCTAAGCCCATGTGCCACAACTACTGGGCCAGCACTCAAGAACCAGTGAGCCGCAACTGCTGAAGGCGATGCACCCTCAAGCCCATGCTTCACGATAAAAGAAGCCACTGCAGTGAGAAATCTGCACACTACAACTAGAGAGAAACCCCTGCTCTCCACAGCTAGAGAAAGCCCACACGCAGCAAGGAAGAGCCAGTGAAGCCAAAAATGACTCACTAAATAAATACACACATAAAAAAATTTTTTATAACACTGAGGTCTATTCACATCTGTCTCTATGTTTATGCAAGTAAGTTGTAAAATGTGATTTTTTCTACCTCTGCATTATATTAACAAATCAATTTATAAAAATTTTAAAGAAGTTTTATTCAGATTGGCATAGAGATAAATGAGCAATTATACAAATTAAATATTTCTAAACCACTCAGAAAAAAATAGGAAACATAACATTTTTTTGAAGTTCATGAGATGAACAAATTTTTGTAAACATTAAGTAAAATATGAGAAGAGTTTTTTTTTTTTAATATATACTTGAGCTTACTAATTAAATAAAGTTAAAATAATTAACAAGGAGATAACAAGATAATGGCTTTGTACGGTGTTGTAGTGTGTGTGCTCAGTTATGTCCAACTCTATGCAACCCTGTGGACTGTAGCCCACCAGGCTCCTCTGTCCATGGAATTTTTCAGGCTAGAATACTGGAGTGTATGGTCATCTCCCACTCTGTTGTTATTGTAGTATGCTTGCTTAAAAGCAGTTTGCAAAATCTCTTTGGTATCTTTAAACCTAGAGTTTTAAATAACAGAAATTGTACTGAGGAAATTGTGAATATCTCTACGAAGTGTGAGGTGATATAGCTATAAAATTTGCTAGCTTACTCATCCAAAATCTTGGTATATGACAAACAATTCACACTCATTTTTCTGATTCCCACATTTATTTGTAAAAGAAAAATCATTAGTGGTTGAAAATCAACATCAATATATATAAAATAAATCATTAGAAATCATAAAAATTAAGAGAAACCACTTTGCATGAAAACCATACAAGGTACATAGCATAAAGTTTGAGAAGCAAAAAGAAAGAGTAATTTTATTCTAAGGTAGAATGGCTAATTGTTCTTAAATTAGAGAGAGGAAACAGGGAGAAAAAGCTAATTTGATATTAAAAAATTGTAAAATTTTACATAGAAGACATCTAATGTAGTCAAGTTGGCTAAAATTTAAATTAATTTATAAGTTTTCAGAAGTGAGACAATGTCAAAGTTGTACTTCTTGAAATCTAGAAAAACAAAGTTTTCCTGGATTATTGGTCAGCTCTTAATCAGAGATGCTAAAAGTATTTTCTTTATCTTTTGAGTAATGTACCTGCTGCTGCTGCTGCTGCTGCTGCTGCTAAGTCGCTTCAGTTGTGTCTGACTGTGTGCAGCCCCATAGACGGCAGCCCATCGGACTCCCCTGCCCCTGGGATTCTCCAGGCAAGAACACTGGAGTGGGTTGCTATTTCCTTCTCCAATGCATGAAAGTGAAAAGTGAAAGTGAAGTTGCTCAGTCGTGTCTGACTTTTCACGACCCATGGACTGCAGCCTACATGGTTCCTCCACCCATGGGATTTTCCAGGCAAGAGTACTGGAGTGGGTTGCCATTGCCTTCTCCAGGGTAATCTACTTAGGAAACGATAATTCTGTGTTTTATCAAAATAGTTGCCTTTGCTTTCTGTTGACCTCTATCATGTTCTTGATTATTTCAGAAAACCTAAGTATTGTTGCCCTGTAATCTGTAACTGTGGTGTTGGAGAAGCTTCTCGAGGGTCCCTTGGACTGCGAGGAAATCCAACCAGTCCATCCTAGCGGAAATCAGCACTGAATATTCATTGGAAGGACTGGTGCTGAAGCTGAAACTCCAATACTTTGGCTACCTGATGTAAAGAACTGACTTATTGGAAAAGACCCTGATGCTGGGAAAGATTGAAGGCGGGAGGAGAAGGGGACAACAGAAGGGGATGACAGAGTTTGGATGGCATCACTGACTTGATGGACATGAGTTTGAGCAAGATCTTGGAGTTGGTGATGGACATGGAGGCCTGGTGTGCTGTGGTCCATTGGGTCACAAAGAGTTGGACATGACTGAGTGACTGAACTGAACTGAATCTGCAGACCTCCCTAATCAAGTGTTCAAATATTTTTATATTTTTGACAATTCTGCCTTTCTCTTCCCCAAGTCAAATCCCAAATAGAATCTTCTTGTCCTCAAACGGAAATTTACCAGAGAGCTCCTTGAAAACTTTAAAGGATTTGTTCTCTCACCTTGTAAATCTCTCTTTACCATGTTAACATTAATTAGGTTTATTTGATATTTTAAATTGCATGAAAAGAGTTGTCAAATAAGAGATACTTAACTTTCCCTACGTTTATGTTGATAAAGATTATTAATGTAAGTTTTTGCTTGGTTTTCCAGACTTGAGAGGCTTTCAAATGTCTAATCTGAGATTTCATTTTAAATGTTCCAGCAATCAAACTTAAAAAAAAAAAAAAAAGAAAAAGAAAAAAACCTGCATGGTCAATTACCACTAGTGCTACACTTAAGTAAATAGAGGCCAAAACTAATGAGATCAGATTTATTTTCAAACAAGAGTTACCTTAATTGGCTATTTTTAATCAAAAGGAGGGTGAACATAGAATTTTATGTTTCAGTGGAAACCTGTAGCACTCCCTTATATTTTCCTCAACTATTGTTCTACAAACTGATATTCTCAATTATTTCTCTCACCCTTCTGGCTCAGTGTCACTGGGAGCTAAGATGGTCAATAACCACATGGAAAGATGCTCTATATCACTAATTATTAGAGATAATAAAACTACAAGTAGGTACTACTTCACACCAGACATTACAACCACCATTAAAAAGTCCATAAATAGCAAATGCTGAAAAGGATGTGGGGAAAAAAAGGAACTCTCTGACACTGTTGATGGGAATGTTAATTGGTACAGCTACTATAGACAACAGTATGGATATTCCTTCAAAAACTTAAAATAGAGTTACCATATGATCCAGGAATCCCACTATTGGTCATATACCCAGAGAAAACTGTAATTTAAAAAGATACATGAAACCCTATGTTGATTGAAGCACTGTTTACAAAAGACAAAACCTGGAAGAGACATAAATGTCCCAGGACAGATGAATGAATTAAAAAGATGTGGTGTATATATACATACATATTATACAATGAAATACTTGGAGAAGGAAATGGTAACCCACTCCAGTGTTCTTGCCTGGAGAATCCCAGGGACTAGGGAGCCTGGTGGGCTGCCATCTATGGGGTTGCACAGAGTCGGACACAACTGAAGTGGCTTAGTAGTAGTAGTAGTATACAATGAAATACTACCCAACCATAAAAGAGAATAAAACAATGCCATAGCAGCCACATGGATAGACCTAGAGATTATCATATTAAGTGCAGTAAGTCAGGTAAAGGCAAATATCATATAAGATAATTTATATGTGATATCTAAAATATGACACAAGCGAATTTATGAAACAGAAACATACTCACATAGCAAACATACTTATGGTTACCAAACTGGATAGCTGGCAGAGGCAGGGGAAAGAGAAATTACAAGTTTGGGACTAAAAAGTATACACTGCTATATATAAAATAGGTAAACAAGTACCTAGTGTGTAGCATAGGAAAATATAGTCAATATCTTATAAAAACCCACAAGGGAAAAGAATTTGAAAAACAGTATATCGATACACACACATATATATATATATATATATATATCACTTTGTTGTATGCCAGCAACTAACACACATTGTAGATTAACTAAACTTAATAAGAAAAAAAAAATGTAATCTGGAAATAATTAACTGTTCTTATATTGTCACTTGCTCAAACACTGGTAAATAATAAATATTTTAGCCTGATCTACCCTTTTTTTTCCCCCTTATGGAATTTTATTTTTACTTTTTTTACATTGGTTAGGATGGATTTCATGTAAACCATCTAAATTAATATAAATTTGATAAATTTGAATGCCAGTAACTATGATTTTGTGATTTTTAAAATTATATTCTGATCATTGCTTTTGGCTCATGAAAATCTTCAAGGAGAAAATAAGATTATTGATGGACAGTCTATTTCAGTGGCTGGTGAAAAGACAGCTTGAATATAGTAAGTTATTTCTTATAATAGCCAAACATTATAACAGAACATAGTTTACCTTAAAATGCTCAATGATATACTCATGAAGTGAAAGTGTTATTTGCTAAGTGGTGTGTGACTATTTGAGATCCCATGGACTGTAGCCTCTGTCCATGAAATTCTCCAGGCCAAAATATTGGAGTGGGTAGCCATTCCCTCCTCCCAGGGATCTTTCCAATCTAGGGATGAAACCTAGGTCTCCTGCTTTGAGGGCAGATTTACCATCTGAGCCACTATAATACATTGTAAAAAATAGTTGTGTGTGTGTGTGTGTATGTGTGTTTTTTAAGAAGTAGTTACTTAATTTAAGCTCAAATAAAAGTATAAGGTAAGAGTTGTAGACAATAAAAACTTCTATCTTATAAACTGTTTGATGTATTTTACTTTGCAATTACTTACCCATGGGAAAAATTCCCTGTAATACTCTCTCTCTCTCTAAACTAAGAGAGAAGCAGTTGGATAGCAAATTAGTTGTCTGTCACAATATGGTCTGAGCAATCATGTAAACAAAGGAATCTTCTAATCAAAGGCAATTTCTCATGAAACAAAGACAGCAGCTAATTGAGAGCATCTGAGGCTAAAATAAGATTAACTTCAAAATGAAGGCCCTACAGCTTCTTGTAGCAAAGCTGTTGGAGTAATAACAAAGCTTATGGCAGTTTAGAAGCAAAGATGTTAGTAGAAATACAATTCCCCACACTGGCAAAATATTTGTACAAACTCCATAATCAACATTCTCTAGTAAAGGACTTGATAGCACATAATAAAATGATGAACCTGGATCCCTCAGGGTCCCGAAGAGAAGAACGTATTATGAGCAAATCCACCAAGGAGTGAGCCTTCCATGGTGGGCATGGGGTGCCCTGCTCAACAGCTGTTTGTGCCTCGAGAGCAAAAGCAGGACATGCTGTGCTCTCTGCACCTCCTCTTCTTCAGTGGAGGCAAGAAACAGCAGCAGCAGGAGATTGTGAGGCGGGAGGAGCTCCAGGGAAGAAGACAACCTTAATGTGCAGAAAATTAAAAAAGGATTCTTCTGACTCAAAGGGCAAGATGCAGAGAGCAATGGCTACACAGTTTGCTGAGCAAAGACTACACATTAAAGTGTTTCCCAGAGATACTTAACTGGGTAAAAATAGAAAAATGGCTCTAACATCTAATTCTATCAGAAGGAGGGACAAAAGTAAGTGCCACTTTCACCACACAGCACAGAGAGACAGAGAAAAGATTCTAAAGTAGCGAAAATAGATGCCTACCAAAATAGGACAAAGCTCCTCAGGACAGAGTTTCAGAACCTTTTGTTTCACTTGGTGTAAAACATGATATGCTATATCAACTCTGCTTTTAAGGAGATACACATTTAACACATATAAACATATAGAATAAAAAATACAGAGATTGCTATTGCCCATGGAATTCTGTTCAGTACTATGTGGCAGCCTTGATAGGAGGGGAGTGTGGGGAAAAATGAATGCATATGGCTGAGTTCCTTAGTCGTTCATCTGAAACTATCGCAGCACTGTTGATCAGCTATACCTCCATACAATATGCAAAGTTTAAAATTAAACAAAATATACACAAGGATTACATTAGCATTCAAGAAACTTGGTGACATTAAAACACAAATGTCCTTTAATGACTGATACTTTAAACTCTACTACTCATCTCATTGATACCTAATTTATTAGTTTAGTCCATTATTCATAAAGACTCGAAGAAAGTGAAAGTGAAATGTTAGTTGTTCAGTTGTGTCCGACTCTTTGCAACCCCATGGACTCTAGCTTGCCAGCCTTCTCCATGGGATTTTCCAGGCAAGAATACTGGTGTGGGTTGCCATTTCTTCTGCAGGGGTTCTTCCCCACCCAGATGTCAAACCCATATCTCCTGCATTGGCAAGTGGGTTCTTTACCACTGTGTTACCTGGGAAACCCCAAGATAAGTTTTATTTATTTCATACATCAATGTTGCTATCAGATTATGGACACTACTTAAGCCTATCTGAGTTTTTCCTGTGTCTCCAAATAGGAAAGGAAAGGGGGATGGTGAAGGCATGGGAGGCTGGAAGGTGCAGGCAGCTACTTCCAAGGTGGCCTCTCAGAGAACTAAGTATAACTAAGGGACATGGGGGCTGAAAGCAAGAAATTGCGGTTGTAAGTTTACACTCCAGCTCTGCTCATAAGCTTTCCTTCAAGTCCCAGACAGAAATTAGAGGCGCTCTCATGCCCAATCCAAGGTTTTCGTTAAAATGTAATACCGCATATAGCAATTCAATAGATCATCTGAGCTAAAGAAAGGCCCAGTGCTCTGGGGTATAAAAAATAATCTTGGAACTTTGTTGGCAGGCCGTCTTCTAAGCAGACCACAGATGTACTCTACGAATGAGAAGGGCAAACCAATATACTCAGATCACTTTTTAAATTAGAGAAAATGAATCCTGAGTGCTTAAAACCAAAGTGCTTAAAACTCACTTGGTTCAGCCAGATCCAAGTGAGAAAAAAAGTGGGAGCAGCTAGTATTAATCCATCCTGTTACCAGAAATTGATTAACCATATTACTGGAAGAAGGGCTTTTTCGGTATTTCATATGATTATAATAATACAGCCTGAAATTCTGCAATGAGAAATTGTTTTCCTCCATGACTTTTCCTCAGTATTATACTTCATTATATGTTGAATTTCTTAGAGTACAAAGAAAATGTCCTCAACTCAATCCATTACTGTAATCAATAAGAAATTCATCACTTTTAAAATGATTATAAGTATTTCAATATTTCATGCTATAGATAGTTCTGTGGTTTCTGTGAACCACTGAAGTAATATTATTCAAGTTCAGTAGTTATTAATTAAATTACTTTATTTCTTAAAGTTTACATCTGGGTAAGATAGGCTATTAATATAAAACATAAGAATTTTAAAACACCATAATGAATTTCCTTTTAGCTTAAAAGTAGCCCATGAGACACACAGAGGGGATAAACTAGGAGAAAAGGCAAAACATGTAAAGGAGATTTTTGAGAAAATCTATGCTTGAATTTTAGAATGATGATTATTTGAAATATTTGAACTACATCAGGCTGAAATTTATTCATTTTTTCTTTCTTTTTTTTATTTTTATTTTTTATTTTTTAAATTTTAAAATCTTTAATTCTTACATGCGTTCCCAAACATGAACCCCCCTCCCGCCTCCCTCCCCACAACATCTCTCTGGGTCATCCCCATGCACCAGCCCCAAGCAAGCTGCACCCTACGTCAGACATGGACTGGCGATTCAATTCTTACATGACAGTATACATGTTAGAATTCCCATTCTCCCAAATCATCCCACCCTCTCCCTCTCCCTCTGAGTCCAAAAGTCCGTTATACACATCTGTGTCTTTTTTCCTGTCTTGCATACAGGGTCGTCATTGCCATCTTCCTAAATTCCATATATATGTGTTAGTATACTGTATTGGTGTTTTTCTTTCTGGCTTACTTCACTCTGTATAATTGGCTCCAGTTTCATCCATCTCATCAGAACTGATTCAAATGAATTCTTTTTAACGGCTGAGTAATACTCCATTGTGTATATGTACCTCAGCTTTCTTATCCATTCATCTGCTGATGGACATCTAGGTTGTTTCCATGTCCTGGCTATTATAAACAGTGCTGCGATGAACATTGGGGTACACGTGTCTCTTTCAATTCTGGTTTCCTCAGTGTGTATGCCCAGCAGTGGGATTGCTGGGTCATATGGCAGTTCTATTTGCAATTTTTAAAGGAATCTCCACACTGTTCTCCATAGTGGTTGTACTAGTTTGCATTCCCACCAACAGTGTAGGAGGGTTCCCCTTTCTCCACACCTTCTCCAGCATTTATTGCTTGCAGATTTTTGGATCGCAGCCATTCTGACTGGTGTGAAGTGGTACCTCATTGTGGTTTTGATTTGCATTTCTTTGATAATGAGTGATGTTGAGCATCTTTTCATGTGTTTGTTAGCCATCTGTATGTCTTCTTTGGAGAAATGTCTATTTAGTTCTTTGGCCCATTTTTTGATTGGGTCATTTATTTTTCTGGAATTGAGCTGCAGAAGTTGCTTGTATATTTTTGAGATTAGTTGTTTGTTAGTTGCTTCAGTTGCTATTATTTTCTCCCATTCAGAAGGCTGTCTTTTCACCTTGCTTATATTTTCCTTTGTTGTGCAGAAGCTTTTAATTTTAATTAGATCCCATTTGTTTATTTTTGCTTTTATTTCCAGAATTCTGGGAGGTGGATCATAGAGGATCCTGCTGTGATTTATGTCTGAGAGTGTTTTGCCTATGTTCTCCTTCCAAACTCATTCTATGAGGCCACCATCACCCTAATACCAAAACCTGACAAAGATGTCACAAAAAAGGAAAACTGCAGGCCAATATCACTGATGAACATAGATGCAAAAATCCTCAACAAAATTCTAGCAATCAGAATCCAACAACACATTAAAAAGATCATTCACCATGACCAAGTGGGCTTTATCCCAGGGATGCAAGGATTCTTCAGTATCCGCAAATCAATCAATGTAATTCACCACATTAACAAATTGAAAAATAAAAACCATATGATTATCTCAATAGATGCAGAGAAGGCCTTTGACAAAATTCAACATCCATTTATGATAAAAACTCTCCAGAAAGCAGGAATAGAAGGAACATACCTCAACATAATAAAAGCTATATATGACAAACCCACAGCAAACATTATCCTCAATGGTGAAAAATTGAAAGCATTTCCCCTAAAGTCAGGAACAAGGCAAGGGTGTCCACTTTCACCGCTACTATTCAACATAGTTCTGGAAGTTTTGGCCACAGCAATCAGAACAGAAAAAGAAATAAAAGGAATCCAAATTGGAAAAGAAGAAGTAAAACTCTCACTGTTTGCAGATGACATGATCCTCTACATGGAAAACCCTAAAGACTCCACCAGAAAATTACTAGAGCTAATCAATGAATATAGTAAAGTTGCAGGATATAAAATCAACACTCAGAAATCCCTTGCATTCCTATACATGAATAATGAGAAAGTAGAAAAAGAAATTAAGGAAACAATTCCATTCACCATTGCAACGAAAAGAATAAAATACTTAGGAATATATCTACCTAAAGAAACTAAAGACCTATATATAGAAAACTATAAAACATTGATGAAAGAAATCAAAGAGGACACTAATAGATGGAGAAATATACCATGTTCATGGATTGGAAGAATCAATATAGTGAAAATGAGTATACTACCCAAAGTAATTTACAAATTCAATGCAATCCCTATCAAGCTACCAGCCACATTTTTCACAGAACTAGAACAAATAATTTCAAGATTTGTATGGAAATACAAAAAACCTCGAATAGCCAAAGCAATCTTGAGAAAGAAGAATGGAACTGGAGGAATCAACTTGCCTGACTTCAGGCTCTACTACAAAGCCACAGTCATCAAGACAGTATGGTACTGGCACAAAGACAGACATATAGATCAATGGAACAAAATAGAAAGCCCAGAGATAAATCCACACACATATGGACACCTTATCTTTGACAAAGGAGGCAAGAATATTCAATGGAGTAAAGACAATCTCTTTAACAAGTGGTGCTGGGAAAACTGGTCAACCACTTGTAAAAGAATGAAACTAGATCACTTTCTAACACCGTACACAAAAATAAACTCAAAATGGATTAAAGATCTAAATGTAAGATCAGGCTGAAATTTAAAAAAAATTCCAAAAACAAAAAATTTTCCAATCATTCATTCTTACAGATAATATATAAGCAAGACATGTTGTTTTCCTATAATAACTAATAATGTTGTTGTTTAGTTACCAAATCATGTCTGCCATTTTTGTGATCCCATAGACTGTAGCCCACCAGGCTCCTCTGTCCATGGAATTCTCTAGGCAAGAATACTGGAGTGAGTCGCCACCTCCGTGTCCAGGGATCTTCCCCACCTAGGGACTAAATCTGTATCTCCTGTATTGACAGGCAAATTCTTTACCACTGAGCCTCGTGGGACACCCATAATAATTAATATACCAAATAATTAATATTTATGTATTATATTATGCTTCCAAGGTGACACTAGTGGCATATGGCAGGTCTAGTCAAGGCTATGGTTTTTCCTGTGGTCATGTATGGATGTGAGAGTTGGATTGTGAAGAAGGCTGAGTGACAATTGATGCTTTTGAACTGTGGTGTTGGAGAAGACTCTTGAGAGTCCCTTGGACTGCAAGGACATCCAACCAGTCCATTCTGAAGGAGATCAGCCTTGGGATTTCTTTGGAAGGAATGATGCTAAAGCTGAAACTCCAGTACTTTGGCCACCTCATGCAAAAAGTTGACTCATTGGAAAAGACTTTGATGCTGGGAGGGATTGGGGGCAGGAGAAGAAGGGGATGACAGAGGATGAGATGGCTAGATGGCATCACTAACTCAATGGACATGAATCTGAGTGAACGCCGGGAGTTGGTGATGGACAGGGAGGCCTGGCATGCTGCGATTCATGGGGTAACAAAGATTTGGACACGACTGAGCAACTGAACTGAACTTAACTGAATTACCTCTCCTGTAGCCTTATTCCCTTGTTCTCTTGACAATAATGTATCCAAAAGCTTCAAAGCAGGAAAAATTCCAGATTAACTTTTCTAAATGGTATTCTTGGTTCTCTCAAACTATGATTTCATGAACTTAGACCTTACTCTATAGCATGGCTTTTTAAAAAAATATCCACAGATGAGCTCCTTTTATTTTTATTTTCTTTATTAAAAAAAAAGTTGTATTAAGTATATTTTCTTAACAATGCTGTGTTATTTTCTGCTGTGCATGCATGCTCATTTGCTTCAGTCATGTCTGATTCTTTGTAGAGCCATAAATAATAGCCTGCAAAGCTCCTCTGTCCATGGAATTTTCCCAGCAAGCATACTGGTGTGGGTTGACATTTCCTACTCCAGGATATCTTGACCTAGGGACTGACTCCATCATCTCCTGCATAGCAAGTAGATTCTTTTACTACTGAGCCACTGGGGAAGTTTCTACTGTACAACAAAGTGAATCAGCTATACATATACAAATATCCCCTCTTTCCTGGATTCCCTTTTCATTTAAGTCACCACAGAGCACTGTGTTTCCTGAGATATACAGTGGTGGTTTAGTCACTAAGTCGTGTCTGACTCTTGAAACCTAATGGACTATAGCCTGCCAGGCTCCTCTGTCCATAGGATTTTCCAGGCAAGAGTACTGGAGTGGGTTGCCATTTCCTTCTCCAGAGCTATACAATAGGTTCTCATTAGTTGCCTTTTTTACATATAGTATCAATAGTATATACAGGTCAATCCCAATCTCCCAATTAATCCCACACCCCCTCTCCTCTTGGTATCCATACATTTGTTCTCTAGGTCTCTGTCTTTATTTCTGCTTTGTAAAATACCATTATTTGTACTAGCTTTTTGCAGGTTCCACATACATGTGATTATATGATATTTGTTTTGTATGATGGCCTCTATGTCCATCCACACCTCTACGCATGACCCAATTTTGATCCCTTTTATGGTTGAGTAGAAGGCACCCCACTCGAGTACTCTTGCCTGGAAAATCCCATGGATGGAGGAGCCTGGTAGGCTGCAGTCCATGGCGTCGCGAAGAGTCAGACATGACTGAGCGACTTCACTTTGACTTCTCACTTTCATGCATTGGAGAAGGAAATGGCAACCCACTCCAGTATTCTTGCCTAGAGAATCCCAGGGATGGGGGAGCCTGGTGGGCTGCCGTCTATGGGGTCGCACAGAGTAAGACACGACTGAAGCAACTTAGCAGCAGCATGGCTGAATATATATTCCATTGTATATATGTACCATATCTTCTTTATCCAGTGCTCTGTTGATGGATATTTAGGTTGTTTCCATTCTTGGTTATTGTAAACAGTGCTGTTGTGAAGATGGGGTGAATGTATCTTTTTGATTAATGGTTTTCTCTGGGTGTATGCCCAGGAGTGGGAATGCTCATTGCACAATTTTTTGTAGTGTTTGGATCTCTGCTTCTCTCTCTCTATCAATCTGTTTCTCTCTGTCTCTCTCCCTGCCTCTCTCCTTCTCTGTTTCCCTCTCTCTGTCTCTCTCTCACACACACAGACACTTCCCTTTGATGGATAAATCATCTGTGCTCAGCTCTTTCTGTTAATCACTGATCCAAAGCATCCCTTGATGCCATTATTTTCTGCTGTGTCTTCTTGTGCTGTAACTCGATGGCTTTCCCTTCAAATTATAGCAGTTCACTAGGATAGCGTCCAATATAGCACGCACTCTTTTGTGAGTCTCCTTGTTTAGAGTTTCTCTTGTTCTTGGAAATAGAACAGTTTCTTTTTAATGAAAAGAAAATTTAATAGCCATGTTGTAGTCTCTCTGAATCAAATTAATTGTCCCCTTTGACCCCAGAGTGGGGTGGGGGTGGGGCTGGGATGACCACATGCAGGACTGAAATATGATGGTCCCCATGGCTTAAACATAACAAAGCAAAGCTTCAGCCACTGGGCTGAGGATCAAGAAGCAGAATTTGAACGGTGAGCTGAAGCAGGTCTAGCATAAGTATTATGTGCAAGGAAATAAAAAAGCCATCCCAAAACACAATTTCCAATCGTGTGGTCCTGTGGGGAAATCAGAACATGAGCTGCACATTTCTGGTCACTACAACCAATGATAAACTGGGTATTTCTTGTCTACGGCTATAGTCTGATCGTAAGGAAGAAAAAATAGAATTTCAGACTGTCAGGTTCTAACAACAACAGCTGTAGTTTCAAATCTAAGAAAAACCTTTAAAAATGATACAATGATCATACCAGCAATTTCCATGCATAAAGAATATTATAACAAGTTCAAAAGCAGAATCTTAAACAAAAAATCAACATGCACCCCACAGTTATATTCATGTTCTGATTGTTTCAAATGAAGAAAAATAAACCTACTATTTCTAAATAATCATTCATAAATCAGCTACAATTCTATGAACAGGGTTACACACACTTTGTGAGCTTCCCTGGTGGCTCAGATGGTAAAGAATCTGCCTGCAATGCAGAAGACCTAGGTTCAATCCCTGGGTCAGGATGATCCCCTGGAGAAGGAAATGGCAATCCACTCCACTATTCTCGCCTAGAGAATTCCATGGACAGAGGAGCCTGACAGGATACAGTCAATGTGGTTGCAAAGAGTTGGGCATGACTGAATGACTAACACTACACACATGCTTTGTACAGAAAAGATGTACATATATGTAAAGCTGGATGGTATTTTTAAAAACGTTTAATAGGAATGAGACAACATCATCTGCTAAGTTGTGTCCGACTCTTGTAACCCAATGGACCCCACTCTTGTGGCCTGCCAGGCTCCTCTTCTGTCCTTGGGATTCTCCAGGCAAGAATACTGGAGTGGGTTGCCATTTCCTTCTCCAAGGGATCTTCCCCACTCAGGAATCAAACCCAAGAAATCCTTTTTAGGATGACATCTCATAATTGCTAGACAGAGTTTCAGAACTTGACAACTGACTCTACAATACTGCATATCATAGGAGGGGTGCTTGATATTCCATGTATCTATAAACAACTGACAAAGTTTAAAATGTTCAGCATCTCTTTGTTTAATTTTATCTCATTTTATTGATTTGTCTGTTAAAGTTTTCTTTCTCAACTGCCATTTCTGAAAAATAAACCCACAATATACCCAAAAACCACAGGTTCAAAGCGTATGATACACCATGGGGTGCTTATATAGAAAAATCATCATTCATAAAAAATCTCTACGGCAATTACCTCACATTTAACACACTATTGACTGAGCGATTTTTGCAGTAACTAATGCATATGGTGTTAATACACCTCCAGTCAATAATGTGCTAAAACTGACATGCATGCAATAGAGTCCAAGAAGTAACTCTCTGCAAACAAACTGATGATTTTCACTGCAATTTCAAGAAGCATACATAAGTGTATTTGTAATATCAGAAAGAGTAAAAGAGAAATTAATAGAAGAAATATTTAAATCACTAATGGTCAAGAAGTTCCCACATTAAGGAGACCACCAACCACAATCCCAGAAAGTTCAGAGGACAACAGAATAAATGACACCACCGAAGCTACCCTGAGGCATGCATATTAAAACTGTAGAAAACCTAACACAAATAAATACATAAAGGAGGCCAAAGGAAAAACTTACTTTAATTTTAAAAGAGCAAAGATAAGAATCACTGGCAGACTTCTTACTGGAAAGCATGAAAGGAAGAAGACAACTGAATTAAATATTTAAAATACTGAAATTTAAAACACTGATGCATAATTCTATAGCAGATGGAATTATTTTTCAAAAATAGCAATCATTTTAATCAGAAAATCTAAATATGAGGGAATTCATCATAAGACCTGCTGTATACAAATTGTTTAAAGAAGTTATTCACTAAGGAATATATACATATATGACAGAAGCAGGCATCTACATAAGGAAATGGAGAACAATGGGTATAGTAAAGTATTTCCTTCTATTCTTAATCAGTTTAACAAATGGCAATATGTTTAACTCTGTTATAAGGGAACTGCACCACAGAAGGGGTGGAACAGAGTTATTTGAGATAGATATATATTACTTCAATATGCATTATTATAAACCCTAAGGTAACCGCTAAAACACAACAAAATAAAACAAGAAATGCACACCTGACATACTACGGAGAATATAAAACGGAAGCGTATAAAATGCTCAGTTAAACTAGAGAATGCAGGAGAAAAGGAGAGCAGCCTAAATGTCCATCAGCGGAGGGATGGATAAAGAAGATGCGGTACATACATACAATGGAATATTACTCAGCTATAAAAAGGAATGGAATTGGGTCATTTGCAGAGATGTGGATGGACCCAGAGTCTGTTACATAGTGTCAAGTAAGTCACAAAGGGAAAAACAGATAGCATATATTAATACATATATATGGAATCTGTTTTGTGGTGAAGTGAAAGTCTCTTAGTTGTTTCTGACTCCTTGAGACCCCCATGGACTGCACAGTCTATGGAATTCTCCAGGCCAGAACACTGGAATGGGTATCCTTTCCCTCTCCAGGGGATCCTCCCAACCCAGGGATTGAACCCAGGTCTACATTGCAGGTGGACTATTTATGAGCCGAGCCACAAGGGGAACTCAAGAATAATAGAGTGGGTAGCCTATCCCTTCTCCAGCAGGTCTTCCTGATCCAGGAATCGAACTGGGGTCTCTTGCATTGCAGGAAGATTCTTTACCAACTGAGCTATCAAGTAAGCCCCTGTTTTGTGTTTCAGTTCAGTTCAGTTCAGTTCAATTCAGTCGCTCAGTCATGTCCGACTCTATGTGACTTCATGAATTGCAGAATGCCAGGCCTCCCTGTCCATCACCAGCTCCCGGAGTTCACCCAAACTCATGTTCATCGAGGCAGTGATGCCATCCAGCCATGTCATTCTCTGTCTTCCCCTTCTCCTCCTGCCCCCAATCCCTTCCAGCAGAGTCTTTTCCAATGAGTCAACTCTTTGCATGACATGGCCAAAATACTGGAGTTTCAGCTTTAGCATCATTCCTTCCAAAGAACACCCAGAACTGATCTCCTTTAGAATAGACTGGTTGGATCTCCTTGCAGTGCAAGGGACCCTCAAGAGTCTTCCCTAATACCGCAGTTCAAAAGCATCAGTTCTTTGGTGCTCAGCTTTCTTCACAGTCCAACTCTCACATCCATTCATGACCACTGGAAAACCATAAGCTAACAATTCTAATACTGACATACATATACAGTGAATTTTTAAAAATTAAGTAAATATATATAATGGATGGCAGGAACCATGTTTTTTCAATGGTGGAGTGTGAATTTATAAATAAGCAAGATAAGACAGTTAAAATGATCCATATAATAGAATAGAGGTCAAAGTTATAGCCGTCAGAATAAACTCACATGTAGCACTGCTGCTGCTGCTGCTAAGTCGCTTCAGTCGTGTCCAACTCCTTGTGACCCCATAGACGGGAGCCCACCAGGCTCCACCATCGTTGGGATTCTCCAGGCAAGAACACTGGAGTGGGTTGCCATTTCCTTCTCCAATGCATGAAAGTGAAAAGTGAAAGTGAAGTGGCTCAGTCATGTCCGACTCTTAGCGACCCCATGGACTGCAGCCTGTCAGGCTCCCCTACTCATGGGATTTTCCAGGCAAGAATGCTGGAGTGGGTTGCCATTGCCTTCTGCAACAGGTAGCACTATATATATACAAATGGTTACATCCAGACATACCTAGAGACATGTGTACATGCATAGGTATAGATGTGCACACATACTTCCTTATTGTAACATGATGCAGACAAATGACAGTGCAGCAGGAACTAACACATCCGGTACCCAGATCTCCAAGTCTAACACTTTTTTCCAATGAAAGCAAAACAAAGTAAACAACAAAAACCTAGGGTTTATTGGAGAAATGACTGACTTCAGGACTGAGACAGGCAATATACAAAATGAGCCAGTAGTGCCTGCAATGCAAATAAAAAGTAAGGAAGTGCTTTTAAAATTTATGAGGAAATGTCAAAGGGCACAGGAGCCAACTAGAAGATGTTACATATGGCCATGGATGAAACACTTAAGAAAGAGAATAAATTAAAAAAAAAAGAGAGAGAGAGAGAAGTGAAAGGCAAAGGAGAAAAGGAAAGATATACCCATTTGAACGCAGAGTTCCAAAGAATAGCAAGGAGAGATAAGAAAGCCTTCCTCAGTGATCAATGCAAAGAAATAGAGGAAAACAACAGAATGGGAAAGACTAGAGATCTTTTCACGAAAATTAGAGATACCAAGGGAACATTTCATGCAAAGATGGACTTGATACAGGACAGAAATGGTATGGATCTAACAGAAGCAGAAGATACTAAGAAGAGGTGGCAAGAATACATAGAAGAACTATACAAAAAAGATCTTCAAGACCAAATAATTATGATGGTGTGATCACTCACCTAGAGCCAGACATCCTGGAGTGCAAAGTCAAGTGGTCCTTAGGAAGCATCACTATGAACAAAGCTAGTGGAGGTGACGGAATTTCAGTTGAGCTATTACAAATCCTAAAAGATGATGCTGTGAAAGTGGTGCACTCAATATGTCAGCAAATTTGGAAAACTCAGCAGTGGCCACAGGATTGGAAAAGGTCAGTTTTCATTCCAATCCTGAAAAAGGCAATGCCAAACAATGCTCAGACTACCACACAATTCCACTCATCTCACATGCTAGTTAAGTAATGCTCAAAATTCTCCAAGCCAGGCTTCATCAGTTCGTGAACCATGAACATCCAGTTGTTCAAGCTGGATTTAGAAAAGGCAGAGGAATCAGAGATCAAATTGCCAATATCCACTGGATCAGTGAAAAAGCAAGAGAATTCCAGAAAAAAAACAATCTACTTCTGCTTTATTGACCATGCCAAAGCCTTTGACTTTGTGGATCACAACAAACTGTGGAAAATTAATAAAGAGATGGGAATACCAGGCACCTAACCTGAGAAATCTGTATGCAGGTCAAGAAACAACAATGAGAACTGGACGTGGAACAACACACTGCTTCCAAGTAGGAAAAGGAGTATGTTAAAGCTGTATATTGTCACCCTGTTTATTTAACTTATATACAGAGTACATTATGAAATATGTTGGGCTGGATGAAGCACAAGCTGAAATCAAGATTGCTGGGAGAAATATCAATAACCTCAGATACGCAGATGACACCAACCTTATGACAGAAAATGAAGAAGAAGTAAAGAGCCTCTTGATGAAAGTGAAAGAGGTTAGTGGAAAAGTTGGCTTAAAACTCAAAATTCAGGAAACTGAGTTAATGGCATCTGGTCCCATCACCACATGACAACTAGATGGGGAAAGAGTGGAAACAGTGGAAACAGTGAGAGACTTTATTTCCGAGGGCTCCAAAATCGCTGCAGATGGTGACTGCAGCCAGGAAATTGAAAGGTGCTTACTCCTTGGAAGGAAAATTATGACCAACCTAGACAGCATATTAAAAAGCAGAGACATTGCTTTGCCAAAAAAGGTCCATCTAGTCAAAGTTATGGTTTTTCCAGTAGTCATGTATGGATGTGAGATTTGGACTATAAAGAAAGCTGACCACTGAAGAATTTATGCTTTTGACCTGTGGTGCTGGAGAAGACTCTTGAGAGTCCCTTGGACTGCAAGGAGATCCAACCAGTCCATCCTAAAGGAAATCAGTTGTGAATATTCATTGGAAGAACTGATGTTGAAGCTGAAACTCCAATACTTTGGCCACCTGGTATGAAGAGCTGACTCATTTGAAAAGACCCTGATGCTGGGAGGGATTGAAGGCATGAGGAGAAGGAGATGACAGAGGATGAGATGGCATCACCCACTCAATGGCCATGAGTCTGAGTAAACTCCAGGAGTTAGTGATGGACAGGGAGGCCTGGCGTGCTGCAGTCTGTGGAGTCACAGATTCAGACACGACTGAGTGACTGAACACACACACACACATGGGATTCAGAGTGTCCAGGTTGGTGAAGAGCTATTTTGCAATTAAATGGGACAAATGAGATCATATAAAAAATTCCTGAAAAATACAATTTATCAAAGCTAACTCCAAAGGATATATTAATAGAAGAGACATAGCTTTAGAATAGCCTTATATTTCCCAAGAGATTGAAACAATAGTTAAAAAGTCTTCATATGGAAAACTCTACCATTTTCACAGGTGGGTTCTCTGTAATATTGTGGAAGAAGTAATATTAACAGTGTACAATGTCCGTTCAGAAACAAGAAGGAAATACCTTCCCATTCATTTTCTGAAGCCAAGCAACATGTCAGTACAGGTAGGAGGAGAACCTGTATTTAGATACACAATATTATATGTAGATATTTAAAAAAAGTGACATACAAATATACTTATGACTGCAAATGCAAACATTCTGAACAAAACATTAGTAAATCGAATACAGCCCCATAAAAAAAGGACAGCTTGTGATAGGTTTATTGAAAGAATGATTATTTCAAAATTGGAAATAAATCAAAGAATACCAGATCCTCAACCTTTCCTCACGTTTTACGATCTTAATAGTTTTAAAAAGAGTATTTGACTAGCTATTTCTGTTTCATGTATCTTGCAACTTTTCAAAAATTCATCAGCCTTTTACTTAGCTACTTTTTAATGCTCCTTTCCTGGACTTCCTTGAACTTTGTAATCCAATCACAGAGGGATTTTTCCGATGCCAAAGGGTGGTGGGGTGGGACAAAGAAATAAAAAGGATATTTAATTTAAATGGAATTTAATTTTAAACTAATAAAACATTTCATCACGTTTCAAACAATGCTGTTTCTTTATGTTATTTACTATTTCATGTATCCTGTTGTTTAAATGAGTTCTCTGAACTGTTAATATTTTAAAATATTTTATAACTCCACTACATATATTGAATTATCCTTCATAGCTTTTACTGTGTAAAGATACATTTAAACTGTCAATGATACCTGACAAGTGAAAAGAAAAAAAAACTGTAAAATAAATTTACTTTGTCCCTTCTGTCCTCAAATTATTCTATAAGAGTGCGTTCCTTTCTGAAAAAATTCCTCAAATTGCACTGGGCACCTGGCATCACTGTCTTGCTAACATCTTTTCAGTGTGACAGAATTTTTATCCTATGACTCTAATACTTTCTTTGACTGTAGATATCCATAATATAGGGCTACACAGGTGGAACTAATGGTAAAGGACCCACCTGTCAATGCAGGAGAATTAACAGACTCAAGTTGGATCCCCAGGTTTGGAAGACCCCTTAGAGGAGGGCATGATGGCCCACTCCAGTATTCTCCCCTGGAAATGGATGGAGGAGCTTCATGGGCTGTAGTCCAAACAGTCACAAAGAGGCAGACCTGACTAAATGACTTAGCACAGCACAGCATTCCTAATATGAACAGATTTTCTTATTTGTAAAATTTCACTCTTCAAACTATTCTTTTACAATTTAAATTCAAGAATGTTCACCTAACCCTGAGAACTTCTCTGTGTTCAAAAGAGAATCTAATTGGTGGAAATTAATATAGCACCCCCAACTGACAGTCCTCAAAATATAGGATATGCTTAGTAAATATGGGAGCATAAATGTACTTTCATATTACCCAAGTACAGAAAAAGGCACTCTCTGAAGTGAAACCTAAGAAAATGAAGGCATAACTGAGGGATGTTGGTTAATAATTTGCAAAGATGCTACTTGATTCTTGATTGTTGTTTAGTCACTAACTTGTATCCAACTCTTTTATGACCCCTATGGACTGTAGCCTGCCAGGCCACTCTCATTGGGATATTCCAGATAAGAATGTTACCATAATATTACCTATTAAAAACTTATGAACATGAAAGTATCCAAAATTTAGTGGAAAAGCTGATGTTTACTCTCAGAACTCTTGTTGAATATAACTATTAAAAATAATCTGTATTTACCTGAGTCACACTGCATTGTGACTGTAGCTGTAAAAACAATCAATGTGATTTCAGAGGGGCAGGGATGCTGAAAGATTCAAAGGTAGAACGAAGTGTAATTCTTCACTTTATGTCATTCTTTAGGAAAAATAAAACATTCAACTCCTTTAAAATAACCTTTTTTTCTTTCAGTCAAAATCAGGTAGAATAAACATTTCAATTTAAACAGCTCCTTATATATAAATTTTCTTTCCTGCATCACATCTACAAAATGTCATATTTCAAATGAGCTGGAAGCTTGAGGAAAAAATGTGCCTAAAATCATGACAGTAACTGGAAGCTAAAATTCAGTATTAGTGAAATTATCTTACTTAGTCTTTATCACAGTATTGGAGAAGGAAATGGCAACCCACTCCAGTGTTATTGAGAATCCCATGAACAGAGGAGTCTGGCAGGCTAGAGTCCATGAGGTTGCAAGAATCAGACATAACTTAGCGATCAAACCACCACCACCACAGTATTATGCTTCCCTGCCTAGTGGTAAATAATCCACCTGTCAATTCAGACATGGGTTCAATCCCTGGGTCAGAAAGATCCTCTGAAGGAAACGGCAATCACTCCAGTATTCTTGCCTGGGAAACTCCATGGACAGAGGAGACCGGCTGGCTATAGTCCATGATGTCTTAAGAGTCAGACACAACTTAGCAACTATACAATAGCAACAGTTTTACATGGCAATTTTTTTTTTTAATTTTCAGCATCACTATTAAGTATCAATAATTTTATTTAAGCTCTCTTTCCAAGATTATGAGGAATTAGTGAGGAATTCAATTCCAATTTTGTCTTAGTCTAAAATATGTGCTCTGCATCACTAAATTAATGTCATTTCTCTACATGAAGTCTAGTTCTCCTCACCACATACCTAGAATCCTCCTTTTTTCCTAAGTGCTTTAAAAATGTGTCATGCTGCACAGTTATTGTTGATTCTTTGTGACCCTTTGGACTATAGCCCATCAGGCTCCTCTGTTGATGGGATTTTTCAAGCAAGAATACTAGAGTGGGTTTGCCGTTTTCCTCCTCCATTGGCTCACCTGACCCAAGGTTTGAATACACATCTCCTGCGTCTCTTGCATTGCAGGCAGATTCTTTACCCACTGAGCCATTCGGGGAAGCCCCAAAATATATGCAACATATGATAAAATGGAGGGCAGCAAAGCCTAGGTTGAACCACTACAGTTTTTAGAATTACTTCAAAAAAAATAAATAAATAAACAATAGATTGGAACTGCAAAATGCCCTAAGACTCAACATTTTCTCTTTGCCAGTAAGACAAGGTGGAAAAGTTTCTCAGTGATTAGAAGAAGGTTTCCTATATTTCTTGAGGCATTTATTCTAGTCAGAGCATGGCTGGCTGGAAGAATAAGATGTTTCTATCTACAGAGATGTTTAAAAGTACTTCAATTTAAGTGAGAGAACTGAATGAAAAAAAACATTTATATATTTTTTTATTTTATTTTGTTTTTTGTTGAAAAAAAAATTTTTTTTTAAATTTCTTCCTTAATTCCTTTCTCTCCTTTCCTCATGGCAAATTCCTTCATTCACTGATGAGCTGAATCTCATCTCTTAGGCTAACATGAAGGAAAGGGAAACCAAATTTAAGTCAAAAAGAACTTGAATGTCATATTTACATAATAAAAATTATCATAATAAGCTCTGCATTCTGCACTTTCCTGTTCTCCTTGTGTCCTGCTGTTTTCCATCCTGTTTCCATGCTATTGCCCAAAGACTTTCCAAACTCTCAGCTTCCCCTTGCCCCTATTAAATCTTAGTCTCAAAAAAATAGAAAGATTTTAGGAGTAGAAGAGAATCTCTTTTATGACAAAAGGCTATGGGACTTAAGAATATCAAACCAGAAATAATGTATTAAGAAAGGAAATAGATTGGGGAAGCATCCACTTGCATTTTCTTTTAATGTTTCTGAATTATTAGGAATTAATCCATAAATGACCTAAATAATCCAGAAAAATCCAAAAACAATTATTAGAGCACAATTTCAATTTGAAAATGTCCTGGAATTATTACATGGAAATATCAAGATGAAAGTCTGGTATCTTCCCCTGGACAAAAGTCTGCTTATGGCATTTACCTGGTTAACAAGCAATTGAATTTTAAAAAGTGAGAAAGCAGACTGGTTTCAAGGAGGTTTCAGACTATTGAATCAGACTGGCCTTAACAAGAGACCCATGGAGCAGTTCACCTACTGGTAATGAAAATGAAATCTATACTTAGCAGGGTTGGCAGCTGTCATCTCTCTCTGAGCTTTAACAAGTCTGCTGATACACATGTAACCCACACTTTGAAGAGGGGTCTGACTTCACTGAGATAGTACGACTAGAAAATTGCTGGGAGATACTGCAGTGAAGCAGCCAACATACTCCCAAGCCTGCTGGAGCCACGGATGTATTTATTGGAGCTCATCATTCACATTTCAGACTACCTAAGACAGACAGTGTCTTCATCACTCTGACAAAAACCTGCATCTAGAAGTGAAGTATGAAATACTTTAAAAAGGAAAACAATTAATAGTCTAGATGTAAGGAAAATCATTTATATGAAGTCACTTCTATATAACTATATTCTGGAAATAGTTAAGAAAGGACTGCAGTTTTGAACATGAACCTAATTTGATTGCAGCACAGAAAAAGTGCTTTCTTAATTTCCTTTCCAACCTGAAACACCCTTTATTCTGACAGAAATCAAGGCAGAATTTTCTTCCTCTAGTTCTTACTATCACCCTAGTAACCACGAAAAATATTTCTGTCTTTGAGGAAATGGAAAGGTCATTTTAAGCAAACTGCCATAATTCAAAAGGCTTTGAAAGAAAGAAAATTTCACACACACACACACACACACACAAGGAAACACAGCTTATTTCTAACTTTTTCCACTTATAAAATAAGTTGATAGAAGTAGTTTAAATTCCTCAGCCCAAAGCTATAGTGTTTGTCTATATGTGTGCACTCTAAGCTGTATCTGACTTTTTACAACTCTATGGACTGTAGCCCATCAGGTTCCTCTGTCCATGGGATTCTCCAGGCAAGAATACTGGATTGGGTTGCCATTTTCTCCTTCAATGAATCTTACCCATGCAGCGGTCCAACCTGCATCTCTGAGGTGGAATCTTTAATACTGCACCACCTGGGACCAGCAAAGCGGTGCTACCATAGAGCTAAATCCCAGAAGGTAATAAACAACAAACAAAATCAGTTGTCTGAAAATATCACTGTTACACTTCAGAAGAAATTAAAATCTAAAAGAATGCATTTTCCCCTCTATCTACTGGAGGAGATAATTTCTATTCTAGATTAGTGATGTTTAGGCCAACTTTGAAGATGGGATACAATTAAAATTTGTATTATATATGCACATAGATGATATATCACTTCACTTCTGTTTAGTGGCTCAGTCGCTCAGTGGTGTCCAACTCTGTCACCCAATGAATTGCAGCATGCCAGGCATCGCTGACCATCACCAGCTCCCAGAGATCACACAAGCTCACGTCCACTGAGGCAGTGATGCCATCCAACCATCTTATCCACTGTCGCCCCCTTCTGCTCCTGCCTCCAATCCCGCCCAGCATCAGAGTCTTTTCCAATGAGTCAGCTCTTCGCATGAGGTGGCTAAAGTATTAGAGTTTCAGCTTTAGCATCAGTCTTTCCAAAGAACACCCAGGACTGCTCTCCTTTACAACGGACTGATTGGATCTCCTTGCAGACCAAGGGACTCTCAAGAGTCTTCTACAACACCACAGTTCAAAAGCATCAATTCTTCAGCACTCAGCTTTCTTCACAGTCCAACTCTCACATCCATACATGATCAGTGAAAAAACAATAGCCTTGACTAGACGGACCTTTGTAGACAAAATAATGTTTCTGTTTTTGAATATGTTATCTAGGTTGGTCATAACTGTCCTAACAAGGAGTAAGCGTCTTTTAATTTCATGGCTGCAACCACCATCTGCGGTGATTTTGGAGCCAAAAAAAAAAATAAAGTCTGACACTGTTTCCACTGTTTCCCCATCTATTTCCCATGAAGTGATGGGACCAGATGCCATGATCTTAGTTTTCTGAATATTGAGCTTTAAGCCAACTTTTTCACTCTCCTCTTTCACTTTCATCAAGAGGCTGTTTAGTTCCTCTTCACTTTCTGCCATAAGGGTGGTATCATCTGCATATCTGAAGTTATTGATATTTCTCCCAGCAATCTTGATTCCAGCTGTGCTTCTTACAGCCCAGTATTTCTCATGATGTACACTGCGTATAAGTTAAATAAGCGGGGTGACTATATACAGCCTTGACGTACTCCTTTTCCTATTTGGAACCAGTCTGTTTTTCCATGTCCAGTTCTAACTGTTGCTTTCTGACCTGCATATAGGTTTCTCAAGAGGCAGGTCAGGTGGTCTGGTATTCTCATCTCTTGAAGAATTTTCAAGTTTATTGCGATGTACACAGTCAAAGGCTTTGGAATAGTCAATAAAGCAGAAATAGATGTTTTTCTGGAACTTCTAGTTTTTTCAATGATCCAGTGAATGTTGGCAATTTGATCTCTGGTTCCTCTGCCTTTTCTAAAACTAGCTTGAACATCTGGAAGTTCATGGTTCATGTATTGCTGAAGCCTGGCTTGGAGAATTTTGAGCATTACTTTACTAGCATGTGAGATGAGTGCAATTGTGTGGTAGTTTGAGCATTCTTTGGCATTGCCTTTCTTTGGGATTGGAGTGAAAACTGACCTTTTCCAGTGCTGTGGCCACTGCAGAGTTTTCCAAATTTGCTTGCATATTGAGTGCAGCACTTTCACAGTATCGTCTTTCAGGATTTGAAAGAGCTCAACTGGAATTCCATCACCTCCACTAGCTCTGTTTGTAGTGATGCTTTCTAAAACCCACTTGACTTCACATTCCAGGATGTCTGGCTCTAGGCGAGTGATCACCATCGTGATTTTCTTGGTCGTGAAGATCATTTTTGTACAGTTCATCTGTGTATTCTTGCCACCTCTTCTTAATATTTTCTGCTTCTGTTAGGTCCATACTATTTCTTTCCTTTATCAAGCCCATCTTTGCATGAAATGTTCCCTTGGTATTGCTAATTTTCTTGAAGAGATCTCTAGTCTTTCCCATTCTGTTGTTTTTCTCTATTTTTTTTGCATTGATCACTGAAGAGGGCTTTCATCTCTTGCTATTCTTTGGAACTCTGCATTCAGATGCTTATATCTTTCCTTTTCTCCTTTGCTTTTTGCTTCTCTTATTTTCACAGCTATTTGTAAGGCCTCCCCAGACAGCCATTTTGCTTTTTTGCATTTCTTTTCCATGGGGATGGTCCTGATCCCTATCTCATGTATAATATCATAAACCTCATTCCATAGTTCATCAGGCACTCTATCTGTCAGATCTAGTCCCTTAAATCTATTTTCACTTCCACTGTATAATCATAAGGTATTTGATTTAGGTCATATCTGAATGATCTAATGACTTTCCTTACTTTCTTCAATTTAAGTCTGAATTTGGCAATAAGATATTCATGATCTGAGCCACAGTCAGCTCCTGGTCTTGTTTTTCTGACTGTATAGAGCTTCTCCATCTTTGGCTACAAAAAATATAATCAATCTGATTTTGGTGTTGACCATCTGGTGATGTCCATGTGTAGAGTCTTCTCTTGTGTTGTTGGAAGAGGGTGTTTGCTATGACCAGTGGATTCTCTTGGCAAAACTCTATTAGTCTTTGCCCTGCTTCATTCCGTATACCAAGGCCAGATTTTCCTGTTACTCCAGGTGTTTCCTGACTTCCTACTTTTGCATTTCAGTCTGCTCTAATGAAATGGACATCTTTTGGGGGTGTTAGTTCTAAACGGACATGTAGGTCTTCATAGAACCGTTCAACTTCAGCTTCTTCAGCATTACTGGTTGGGGCATAGGCTTAGATTACCATGATATTGAATGATTTGCCTTGGAAATGAACAGAGATCATTCTGTTATTTTTGAGACTGCATCCAAGTACTGCGTTTCGGAGTCTTGTTGATCATGATGGCTACTCTATATCTTCTAAGGGATTCCTGCCCACAGTAGTAGATATAATGATCATCTGAGTTAAATTCACCCATTCCAGTTCATTTTAATTTGCTGATTCCTAGAATGTCGACGTTCACTCTTGCCATCTCGTTTGACCCCTTCCAATTTGCCTTGATTCATGGACCTAACATTCTAGGTTCCTATGCACTATTGCTCTTTACAGCATCAGACCTTGCTTCTATCACCAGTCACATCCACAGCTGGCTATTGTGGTTGCTTTGGCTGCATCCTTTCATTCTTTCTGGAGTTATTTCTCCACCGATCTCCAGTAGCATATTGGGCACCTACAGACCTGGGCCGTTCCTCTTTCAGTATCCTATCATTTTGCCTTTTCATACTGTTCTCAAGGCAAGAATACTGAAGTGGTTTGCCATTCCCTTCTCCAGTGGACCACATTCTGTCAGACCTCTCCACCATGACCTGCCCATCTTGGGTGGCCCCACACGGCATGGCTTAGTTTCATTGAGTTAGAGAAGGCTGTGGTCCTAGTGTGATTAGATTGACTAGTTTTCTGTGATAATGTTTTTAGTGTGACTGACCTCTGATGCCCTCTCACAACACCTACCATCTCACTTGGGTTTCTCTTACTTTGGACATGGGGTATCTCTTCACGGCTGCTCCAGCAAAGCACAGCCGCTGCTCCTTACCTTTGATGAAGTGTATCTCCTCATGGCCTCCCCTCCTGACCTTGAACGTGGAGTAGCTCCTCTTGGCCCTCCTGTGCCCGTGCAGCCACTGCTCCTTGGACATGGGGTTGCTCTTATTGGCCGCCACCCCTGACCTTGGGTGTGGGGTTGCTCCTCCTGGCTGCTGCCCCTGGCCTCGGGCATGGGGTAGCATTTATGTATGTATCTAAACATAGACACACACGCACACACACACACACACAGAGTTATATAGCTACAGATCTAAATTCATATGCTGAAGCCCTAACCCCCAAGGCAAGGCCTTTGAGAGTTAATTAGGCTTAGATGAGGAGTGGGGCCGTCACGATGCAATTAATGTTCCTAATTAGAGACCAGGAAGCTTGCTCTCTCTCTGTCCATGTGAGGACACAGAGAGCAGACAGAGTGCCATACACCAGAGAGAGAGAGCTCTCCCCACAACTAGACCATATAAGAACCCAGACCATAAACTTCACATGCTCCAGAATTGTAAGAGATTAATTTCATTTATTTAAGGCACTCAGCCATAACATTCTGTTATGGCAGCCCTGACTAAACTAATAGATACATATGTGCTAGAGTATCCAGTAAACACACAGGTGTGTGTAATACCATTATTTTCAATGGACTGAATGTGTCCCCAAAAAATCATGTGTAAAACTTAGTCTTCAAGGTGATGCTATTTGAACCTGGGGTTCTTGGGAGGTTACTAGGTCATGAAGGTGAATGGAATTAGTACCTAATTAAAGATGGTGCAGTGGTAAAAAGAAACCCACCTGCCAACACAGGAGGTACAAGAGACAGGATTTTGATCCCTAGGTCAGGAAGATTCCGTGGAGAAAGAACTCACAACCCACTCCAGTATTCTTGCTTGGGGAATCCCATGGACAGAGAAGCCTTGAGGACTCCAATCCATGAGGTCGCAGAGTCAGACACATGTCACATGTCACTTAACTAAAGAGGCCCCAGGCAGCTCCTTCCCCTCTTGAACCATGTAAAAACACAGCACAAAGACCGCTCTTCTGGAACAAGAAACAGGCTCTCAACTGATACTGAATCTGCTGACACCTTGATCTTGGACGTCTCTGAATTAGAGGGAAATCCTCAAAGGTCTCCATGCTACATCTTCCTAAACATCAGCAATGTTTCTAATCAGGTTCTAGTCCAGTTGCCAATTCATCTTCCTGTCTGACTCATTTTTTAATCCTGGCAGTTTTCTGTCAAAATCAATCTACTTTACCGGTCATCTGGTCACTAACATCAATCTACTTCATATGATAAATAATTCTTGGAGTGGAGAGGAAGATTTCACGTTAATGTAAGATTTTTCACTACTGACAGGAAATCAATGTTAAAGATTTTCAGTATGTCACCTCCCTTGTAATACAGCTAATAAAACAGCACTTGACCAAATATATTTAATCATAGTTTAGTGCCTGACAGCTTTTGGTATCAACTTTAGATTCTTATTTCCTAGGTTTTCTCTCTCAATATTCCTTAATATTAGCTTTCATTTTTAAAAGGAATGATGAAAGGTCAGGTCTTGCAAGGTAAGATCTCGATTAACTATCACTTCAAATCTTTTATTTAATTTTACACACTGTTTGATGAATATACCATAACATATGGAAAATCATGAATTGCATATGCAATACTCTTTACTGACCATCAATAAATTCTAATATACTCTTATTTTCTGCTTCAGTAATTTTTCATATTTAGTGGCCTTATTTTGATTTTGTCAGTTAGGTATGGAAGGTGGGAAAAAACAATAAATTACTTTTAAATATAATCAATCTGCTAAAAATATCTAGAAACTACTTTCACAGAATGTACATTTTCAGTGTTAGAGAACTGGACAATATTGGAAAATGCCATAAAGGATAATATTTAATTAAGTATATTTTTCAGTAAATCCATAATTAAAAGGACTTCCCAGGTGGTTCAGTAGTAAAGAATCCACCTGCAATGCAGGAGATGCAAGAGAGATGGGTTTGATTGCTTGGTTGGAAAGATTCTGGCGGGGGGGAAATGGGAGCTTGTTCTATTGTTCTTGCCTGGAAAATTCCATGGGCAGAGGAAACTGGTGGGCTTCAGTCTGTGCAGTCACAAAGAGTGGACACAACTGAGCACACACATGCACAAAGTTAAGGGTTTGAGAATATATTGAGTGGCTGATAGAGTTTGGGGATGGCTTTAAGCATTTAAAGTATTAGAATCAGGAGATATTAGAAGCAGCAAGACATGTAGTCAATTTAAGGCAAGAGATTTAGAAAGAGATGGGAGATTTGGCTAATGATGAGGTAATCAAGGAATGAACTGGACACTGGACAGGGCAGGGTGGAGCAGAGTGAGCTCTGAGATCCCAGGACAGGGCATGCTCCCAGACAGAAATCCTGTACAGATTAAATACAGCCCACCTATTCATAACGCCAAAGAGATGCCCTCTATCTTACTAGAGAATGGATGAAAATTGGCTTTTCATGTCCCCCTAACTCATAGATTCTGTGTCTGGAATACAGGCAAATTGAGTTCAAAAGTTTGGCAGATCAGGAAGACATGAGCAGGTCTACATAAGCAGCAGGGTTGTTAGTAAATTAAGAAAAGATTATCAGATTTTGAAGCACTGCTTTTTTTTTTTTTTTTCTTTTTAGCAATTTGAGAATTTTTGGCTCTTACAGTGAGAAATTACATTGTTCCAGGATAAGACAGGGGCTAAAAGGTTAGGGTTTAGCACAAAAACTGAAGATATAGGCAAATAAAGGTGTCTGTTGAATTTTCATTACAAATAAATCTCGTTCAGCTTGCCCAACTGTGTAGGTAACGTAGATAAGTGAACACTTGCTTATATATTTTGTTCTCTATGGCAGTCTACATAGTCTGTTTCACACAAACATGTTTACTAAATGTTTCAACTTGTATTGTTACATTATACTGTTTGTTTTCAATATCTATAGGCTTGAATAATTAAGATATACAATGGTCACTTAGAAAATAGCCCTTTATGTTCTTTGAACAGATGAAAAGCAATGTAACAGACTTCAAATAAGAAACACATAGACTATATTGGAAAACCTAAAGGAATAGGGTGGGAAGTAGGGGAGAGGTTCAAGAAGGAGGGGATATATGTATATTTATGGCTGATTCATGTTAATGTATAGCAAAAACCAATACAATATTGAAAGCAATTATCCTCCAATTTTTTAAAAAAATTTATATTCCTATATTGAGATCAATATACAAAAATTGATTTTATTTCTATACACTAACAATGAAAAATTAAAATAATTAAGAAAACAACTCCATTTATAATATAATAAAATCAATAAAATACGTAGGAATAAATTTATAATAAATTTAACAGTGTAAGATTTATACATTATAATATGTAAACATTGCTAAAAGAAATTAAAGATATAAGATATAAATAAATGAAGACATACCATGTCTATTGACTAGAAGACTTCATACTGTTATGATGGCAATTCTTTTTAAACTAACCTACCAGCTGAATAAAATGCTTATAAAAAAATCCTAGCCTTTTTTTTTCATAAAATTACAGATTTATCTGGAAATTCATTCATAATTGCAAGAAACACAAGGCACAAAATCATCTTAAGAAATAATGAAATCACAGAATTCATTCTCCCCAATTTCAAAACTTGCTACAAACAAGAGTTATCAAGTCAGTGTGGAGTTGGCATACAGATTAACATACAGATCGATAGAGGTACACTGTGAGTCCAGATATAAACCCATACATCTTTGGTCAATTGATTTTGACAAAGAGACCAGGAAATTTTAATAGAGAAAGGATAATCTTTTAAACAGATCTTGCTGGAACAATTGAATACCAAACAGGTCAAAGAATACAAGTGGCCCTCTTCTTTACATAATACACAAAAGCTAACTCAAAAATCAACAACAGAGTATATGATCTGCTGCTGCTGCTGCTAAGTTGCTTCAGTCATGTCCGACTCTGTGGGACCCCAGAGACGGCAGCCCACCAGGCTCCCCCATCCCTGGGATTTTCCAGGCAAGAACACTGGGGTGGGTTGCCGTTTCCTTCTCCAATGCATGAAAGTGGAAAGTGAAAGTGAAAGTGAAGTCGCTCAGTCCGACTCTTAGCGACCCCATGGACTGCAGCCTACCAGGCTCCTCCGTCCATGGGATTTTCCAGGCAAGACTACTGGTGTGGGGTACCATTGCCTTTTCTGTTGTATGTACTAGTTAGCACTATAAACCCTTTACAAAAAAAAAAAAACACAGAAGTAAATATTTGTAAGCTTGGGTTAGGCAAAGCCTTCCTAAATACCTCAAGAAAACCACAAAACAACATATGTAAAACAAGAAAAATGGATTATATAAAAATCAAAAAACTATGCTTAAAATAATACTGCCACAAAAGTGAAAAATGCAAGCCACAAAATAGGAGAAAGCATTTGCAAAAGACATATATTTTAAAAGACTTTTACTCAGAATACAAAAAAAACAGTATTCCTAAACTAAAAAGAAAAGTAACATAATTAAAAATGGGAAAAATAACGGACAGCTATTCAAAGAAGAGATAGAAAGAGACAATAGCCATGTTAAAATGTGTTCAACATTTGTCATGTGAAAATCCACATGAAATCCAGAAGAATATACCTATTTTCCACCCAGTGAATGGCTACAATCAAAAAGACAATGACAAGCACTGGTGAGGACATGGACATTGGAACACTCAGACATAGTCAGTGGAGAGATGTAACTGTGCAGACACTTTAGAAAACATTTTAGAAAACTTTGACAGTTTCTCAAGATGTTAAGCAAATAACCATACGAACCCACAGATTCACTTCTTTTTCAATTAATTAATTTTAATCACAGACTAATTATTTTACAATATTGTGGTGGGTCTTGCCATACATTGACACGAATCATCCATGGGTGTACATGTGTCCCCCCATCCTGAACCCTGTTCGCACTTCCCTCCATATCCCATCCCTCTGAGCTGTCCAAGTACACCATCTTTGAGTGCCCTGCTCCATGCATTGAATTTGGACTGGTCATCTATTTCACATATGGTAATATACATGTTTCAATGCTATTCTCTCAAATCTTCCCCCCCCCTCGCCTTCTCCCACAGAGTCCAAAAGTCTGTTCTTTACATCTGTGCCTCTTTTGCTATCTTGCATATAGAGTCATTATTACCATCTATCTAAAGTTCATATATATGTGTTAATATATTGTATTGATGTTTTTCTTTCTGACTCACTTCATTCTGTTTAATAGGCTCTAGTTTTATCCACCTAAATAGAACCAAATCAAATGTGTTCTTTTTAATATCTGAGTAATATTCCATTGTGTAAATATACCAGAGCTTTTTCATCCATTCATCTGCTGGTGAACATCTAGGTTGCTTCCATGTCCTAGTTATTGTAAACAGTGCTGCTATGAATATTGGGGTACATATGTCTCTTTCAATTCTGATTTCCTCAGTATGTATGCCCAGCAGTGGGATTGCTGGGTCATATGGCAGTTCTATTTCCACTCTTTTAAGGAATCTCCACACTGTTCTCCATAATGGCTCAACTAGTTTTCATTCCCACCAGCAGTGTAAGAGGATTCCCTTTTCTACACATCCTCTCCAGCCTTAATTGTTTGTACACTTTTTGATGGCAGCCATACTGACCAATGTGAGATGGTACCTCACTGTGGTTTTGATTTGCATTTCTCTGATGAGTGATGTTGAATATCTTTTCATGTGTTTGTTAGTCATTGTTATGTCTTCTTGGAGAAATGTCTGTTTAGATCTTTGGCTTATTTTTTGATTGGGTCATTTATTTTTCTAGTATTGAGCTGCATGAGCTGCTTGTATATTGTTGAGATTAATTCTTCATTGGGTGTTTCATTTGCTATTATTATTTCTCATTCTGAAGGTTGCCTTATCACTGAGCTTATAGTTTTTTTGTTGTGTAAAAGTTTTTAAGCTTAATTAGGTCCCATTTGCTTATTTTTGCTTTTATTTCCACTAACTCTGGAGGTGGGTCATAGAGGATCTTGCTGTGATTTATATCAGATAGTGTTCTGCCTGTGTTTTCCTCTAGGAGATTTATAGTTTCTGGTCTTAAATATAGATCTTTAACCCATTTTGATTTTATTTTTGTGTATGGTGTTAAACAATGTTCTAGTTTCATTCTTTTACAGGTGGTTGACCAATTTTCCCTGAACCACTAGTTAAAGAGATTATCTTCTCCACTGTATATTTTTGCCTCATTTATCAAAGATAAGGTGTCCATAGGTGCATGCATTCATCTCTGGGCTTTCTATTTTGTTCCATTTATCTATACTTTGTCTTTACGGTAGCTTGTGGTATAGTCTGAAGTCAGGATGTTTGATTCCTCCTGTTTCATTCTCCTTTCTCAAGATCGCTTTGGCTTTTCAAGGTTTTCTGTGTTTCCATAGAAAATGTGAAATTATTTATTTTAGTTCTGTGAAAAATACCATGGGTAGCTTGATAGGGATTGTGTTGAATCTGTAGACTGCTTTCGTTAGTATACTCATTTTCACTATATTGATTCTTCAATCCATCAACATGGTATATTTCTCCATCTATTTGTGTCATCTTTGATTTCTTTCATCAGTGTTTTATAGTTTTCTATATATAGGTCTTTGGTTTCTTTAGATAAATTTATTGCTAAGTACATTATTTTTTTCATTGCATGGTGAATGGGATTGTTTTCTTAATTTCTGTTTCTGTTTTCTCATTGCTAGGGTATAGTAATGCAAGGGACTTATGTGTATTATTTTTATATCCTGAAACTTTACTGTATTCATTGAATAACTCTAGTAATTTTCTGGTGGTCTCTTTAGGGTTTTCTATGTAGAGGATCATGCCATCTGCAAACAGTGAGAGTTTTACTTCTTCTTTTGAGTCTGGATTTCTTTTTATTCTCTGATTGTGGTGGGTAGGAATTCGAAAACTATGTTGAATAGTACTGGTGAGAGTGGGCACCCTTGTCTTTTTTCTGATTTTAGAGGAAATGCTTTCAGTTTTTCACCATTGAAGATAATGTTTGTTGAGGGTTTATTGTAGAAGGCTTTTATTATGTTGAGGTATGTTCCTTCTATGCCTGCTTTCTGGAGAGTTTTTAATCATAAATATGTGTCAAATTTTGTCAAATGCTTTCTCTGCATCTATTGTGATAATCATATGGTTTTCATCTGTCAATTTGTTAATGTGGTGGATCACATTGACTAATTTGTGAATATTGAAGAAACATTGCATCCCTGGGATAAAGCCCACTTGATCATGATGTATGATCATTTTAGTATGTTGTTGGATTGTTTATTAGAATTTGGTTGAGTATTTTTGCGTCTATGTTTATCAGTGATATTGGCCTGTAGTTTTCTTTTTTGTGTGGCATCTTTTTCTGGTTTTGGTATTAGGATGAAGGTGAGCTAATACAATGAGTCTGGGAGTTTACCTTCCTCTGACTTTTTCTGGAAGAGTTTGAGAAAGGTAGGTGTTAGCTCTTCTCTATATTTTTGGTAGAATTAACCTGTGAAGACATATAGTCCTGGGCTTTTGTTTGTTGGAAGATGTTTTATTATGCTTTCAATTTCTATGCTTGTGCTGAGTCTGTTAAGATTTTCTATTTCTTCCTGGTTCAGTTTTGGAAGGTTTTACTTTTCTAAGAATTTGTCCATTTCTTCCAAGTTGTCCATTTTACTGGTATATAGTTGCTGACAGTAGTCTCTTATGGCCCTTTATATTTCTGTGTTGTCTTTTGTAATTTCTTAATTTTCACTTCTAATTTTATTGATTTGATTCTGCTCCTTTTTTCTTGATGAGTCTGGCTAATGTTTTGTCTATTTTATCTTCTCAAAGAACCAGCTTTTAGTTTTGTTGATTTTTGCTATAGTCTCCATTTTTTTTTTTATTTCTACTCTGATTTTTATGATTTTTTTCCCTTCTGCTAACTTTGGGGTTTTTCAAACATAGTTGCTTTAGCTATAAAGTTAGGTTATTTATTTGATGTTTCTCTTGTTTCTTACGGTAATCTTGTATTACTATAAACCTTACTCTTAGCATTGCTTTACTGAATCCCATAGGTTTTGTGTTGTTGTGTTTTCATTTTCATTTGTTTCTATTTTGATTTCCATTTTTATTTCTTCTGTGATCTGTTGGTTTTTCAGAAGCAGTTTGTTTAGCCTCCATCTGTTTGTATTTTTAATAGTTTTTTTCCTCCTGTAGTTGACATTTAATCTTACTGCATTGTGATCAGAAAAGATGCTTGAAATTATTTCAATTTTTTTTTTTTTAATTTGCCAAGGCTAGATTTATGGCCCAGGATGTTATCTATTCTAGAGAATGTTCTGTGTGCACTTGAGAAAACGTTGAAATTCATTGTTTTTGGTGAAATGCCCTATAGATATCAATTTATGTTGGGTCCACATATATTTATAATTGTTATGTCTTCTTCTTGGATTGATACTTTCATCAGTATGTAGTGTCCTTCTTTGCTCTTTTCACAGTCTTTATTTCAAGGTCCATTTTATCCGATATGAGTGTTGCTTCCCCTGCTTTCTTTTGGTCTGCACAGATTCATTTATTAAAACATTAAAAAAAAATGTGCGTCCACACAAAAACTAATATACAAGTGTTCATACCAGCTGAAAGGTTGTTGCTGAACCATGCAAAGATGCTGGATTCTTGGCCTCCGGAGGAGACGAATTCAACCTGGGGCCAGAGACGAGGCTTGATCACTCACAGCTTTTGTGTAATAAAGTTTTATTAAAGTATAAAGGGAATAGAGAAAGCTTCTGACATAGGCATCAGAAGGGGGCAGAAAGAGTACCCCCTTGCTAGTGTTAGCAATGGAATTATATACACTCTAGTTAGTTATTACAGTGAATCAAAAGAATGTCTGGAGATTGTAAAGACCTCACTAGACCTATTCCCATAATTTACATTTTAAGATAATTGGATTAACCAGAAGTTTTTTTTTTTTTTTTTTTCCAGAGACTGTCCTCCAGCGGGATACATTATTGTTATGTAATCCTAAGAAATGTAGAGGGACAACAAAGTTTTTCCTTTCTTCCTCCTTGAGAATTCCAGACCCCTCTCTCCTTGGGAATCCCTAGCCTTCTATCAATCTACCTAGGATTTGACTCTCTCATAGCACTGCTCACAGTAGCTAAGAAATAAAAACAACCCAAAGGCTCATGAACTGATGAGTGGATAAATAAAATTCAGCATATTTTATGTGAAATGCTTACCACTAAATACTTCTTTAGTGATATAGAACCCATCTGCAAATGTACAAGACATAAGAGATTAGGGTTTGATCCCTGGGTCGTGAAGATCCCCTGGAGGAGGGCGCGACAACCCATTCCAGTATTCTTGCCTGGAAGATCCCACAGACAGAGGAGCCTAGCTGTCTAGAATCTACAGGGTCACAAGGAGTTGGGCATGACTGAAGCTATTTAGTATGCATGCATGCATCCTTATTACATCTGTAAGCTGTAGTCACATGAACTAATGATGTACATATCCCCATAGGACAGTCTCACACCTAACCATTATTCTTCCTGTTTCAGGATAAAAATCCCCCAAGAAACTGAGATATTCTGCTATCATGAATTGGGCATTTCTATATTTTCAAATGGTAAACTTCATGAGTTCAAGCACTGTGACATTTAAAACACTGCTCACATACATGTATGAGTTCAGGAAATCATTGCAAATAGCCTCCCATACATTCAGACAGTTGTAGGAAACCTGAGCAAGGCAAAGGCTTAGACTGCCTTCATTGAAAATAAAACTGCTATGAGTTACATGGCAGACTAGTGCAAGAGGACACAAAATATATAGGCAAATGGAAATGCCAAAAAAAAAAATCCAAATTCTTATTCTTTTATCAAAGATCCGAAGAAAAGTAAAATTTACTGAGCATTTCTTGTATCCTTTCTTGTGCCTGTTAAATACTGAGGAAGGCTGCAAAGCTATATGCTAACTGAATTTAAGTAATTCACCTAGAAATAAATTTCATTTTCTAAACCATTTTCTCTCATTTGCCAAAACAATTTTTCTATGTTTTGCAAAAATGAGTATTTCTATGTTCTTCCCTCAAAGAGCAAATAATAAGCCAACATGATATTAAGATGCTGTGATCTTATACTTAGGGCTTGCCAAGTGGTGCTAGAGTTAAAGAACCCACCTGCCAATTCAGGAGATATAAGACCCAGTTTGATCCCTGGGTCTGGAATATCCCCTGGAGGAAGGCATCCCATGGACAGAGAAGCATGGTGGGCTACAGTCCATGGGGTTGCAAAGAGTCGGACACGACTGAGATGATAAACAGGCATACAGGCGTCTCATACTTAAACGGGAAAAAGAAAGCATAATTGTCTTTAATAGTTTTCGACTTAAAGAATAGTTGATGACATTTTGACATATAAATGAAAAGAAATATAAATTTTACTCTAGAAATTTCTGTTCATTTAACTTTAGTTACAAAACATAAATATGATAACGTTTTATGCTAAACACATTTGTCTCCTGCTTCTATGTCTCATACTGATTAAAATCAGAATGATGGCTGTTTAGAAAATAGTTGTAATCAGGGTGAATTTTTTTTTATTCCTCCTGATCTAGGCAAGTAAATTAATGAAAATATTAATATATTTCAATTCAGTTCAGCTCAGTCACTCAGTCATATCCGACACTTTGTGACCCCATGGATTGCTGCATGCCAGGCTTTCCTGCCCATCACCAACTCCTGGAGCTTGCTCAAACTCATGTTCATCGAGTCAGTGATGCCATCCAAACCATCTCCACTTCTGTCATCCTCTTCTCCTGCTGCCTTCAATCTTTCCCAGCATCAGGGTTTTTTCCAATGAGTCAGTTCTTCTCATCAGGTGGCCCAAGTGTTAGAGTTTCAGCTTCAGCATCAGTCTTTCCAATGAATAGTGAGGACTGATCTCCTATAGGATGGACAGGCTGGATCTCCTTGCAGTCCAAGGAACTCTCAAGAATCTTCTCCAGTACTATAGTTCAAAAGCATCAATTCTTTGACACTTAGCTTTCTTTATAGTCCAACTCTCACATCCATACATGACTACTGGAAAAACCATAGCTTTGAGTAGACAGACTTTTGGCAAAGTAATGGCTCTGCTTTTTAATATGCTATCTAGGTTGGTCATAGCTTTTCTTCCAAGGACCAAGTGTCTTTTAATATATTTACATCATTTAAAACTCTTACTTAAACATTATGATTAAACACATATCTTTACTGAATGATTGCTAAACATGGGATACAGTACACAATAGGTAGGTGAAATGCTTAAAATTTAGATTTTAAAAGACATATCTAATCATGTTATTAGAGAAATACACAAGCATCTAAAAGAACATGGCATAAAATTAGAAGATCTGTTTAAGGAAGAATTTTTAAAAAGCATAATAGGTAGCATTTCAATGGATCTGTTAGCTTAATTGCTTATTTAAAACAAGCAGAAACTGAAACAGCTAGTTTTTATAGTTATGATGGCATACTCATTATCATGTAATTTATAATGCTAATGCTATATGCTATAATAATATATAATGCCCTATAAAAGTGAAAATAAAGCCATATAAAGAATCTCTCTGATGTTTTAGGATTGAAGACTTCCACTGGAAGTTAAGAGATCCTGAGTTATTTAAGGGAAAGAAAATATGCTAAGTAAAAAAAGACATTAACAGTTCCCATTTCACAGCCTCTCATGCTCAGGTCTCACCCCTATTTCCCCAGAGAGTGATTCCTGAATGGAATTTCATGCCTTCATTGCTTTGTCCTCTTTCAGCCTGTCTTCATATCCACATTTCCCTTTTTGGTGCTTTAAACACTTTACTTCAAAAGCATTTGTCACTGTGCAATTAATAAAAGGCATGTGACATTCACAACAAACAGCTGATTTGGAGATAAAATAATTTTAACATTTTATGGAATTCAAACTGAACTTCAAATCATAGTGGGATTTATGTTGAACTAACACTCCATCCCCCATGAATAGGAAAGATGCCGGTGGTTAGACTGGCAATTTATATAAAGGAATAAAACACATTGGGCTTCACTGGTGGCTTAGTACTAAAGAATTCACCAGCGAATGCAGGAGAGGCAGGAGTCAGAAAGACTCATGGGAGGAGGAAATGGCAACCCACTCCAGGATTCTAGAAAATTCCATGGACAGAAGAGTCTGGCTGGCTACAGTCCCTGGGTTTGCAAAAAAATCAGACATTACTTAGCAGATAAACAACAAATAAACATTAAAACTGCAGCATGGTTGAAAATATGCAAGATATATGACTGGAAAATCCCATTGCTAGAAGAGCCTGGAGGGCTACAGTCCCTGGGGTTGCAAGACTTGGACACGACTTAGAGACTAAACCACTAAACCACCACCATGACATATGCTAATATCAGTACCTTATATGAGTATCTTACAGACTCTTCTTACAGTACCCATGGCAGATTGTTTCTAAGCCATCACCTCTCCTCCCATCAGGAAAATAAAATCTGCTGAAGCTCACGTCCCTTATATAAATCCAGACCTCATGGATATGGAGCGAAGGCTATATATGTGGCTTTCACATTAAAGTATGATATATATAATAACATATACACAACTACAGGGGCTTCCCTGTTAGCTAAGCAGGTAAAGAGTCTGTCTGCAATGCAGGAGATGCAGGAGAAGGAGGTTCAATTATGAAGTCAATTATGAAACAAATATTAATTCCCTTTATCCTCAAGCTGTTCTTCCTAACAATGAGTCATTTTGTGGATCTTTGGATTCATAGTCAGCTATAACCTAAACCACTGATTGTCTGATTCTGTCATGCAACCAGGAATAACTGCCATCTTCCTAATGAAGACAGGCACTCAAGACAATTGAAGTCTCATATTGTCTATAATCATTGCTTAATTTCAAACCAGATTTCTGTCCGAATTATGAAAAACCATCAGGTAAATGTTATTCTAAAGGCATATCACTTTACAAATTTGAATCAACAAATTTCTTGAAAATTTTAACTAAAATGAACTAAAAAATTGAATTTTACAGATATAGATAGATGTATTTTAATTAGCACCAGTTTAATTGACTTATGAGTATTTTAAGAGAATCGCACCATGTGCATCTCAAAAAACCTAGTTTCATTTCTCAAGGGTCTAAACAAATTAAAGTGATAATACCCTAGTAGTGTTTAGATCATCTATATTAAACTAGAGCAATGGGTGTTAAATTTAATTAACTTAGAAAACAAACATTAAAATTGTCCATCAATATGCTGAGCATTATTTGGGGTACTAGATATGCAAAGAAATGTGATACTTCTTGATGAAGAGCTTTCCACATTGTGAGAAATAATAGAGGTGCTTTCTTTTCCATGAAGAAAGGATTTGAATTAAGATAAGTAGGAAGTCAAGAAACACCTGGAGTAACAGGAAAATTTGGCCTTGGAATATGGAATGAAGGAGGGCAAAGGCTAGTAGAGTTTTGCCAAGAGAATGCACTGCTCATAGTAAACACCCACTTCCAACAACACAAGAGAAGACTCTACACATGGACATCACCAGATGGTCAACACCGAAATCATATTGATTACATTCCTTGCAGACAAAGATGGAGAAGCTCTATATAGTCAGCAAAACCAAGACCGGGAGCTGACTATGGCTCAGATCATGAACCCCTTATTGTCAAATTCAGATTTAAATTGAAGAAAGTAGGGGAAACCACTAGACTATTTAGGTATGACCTAAATCAAATCCCTTATAATTATACAGTGGAAGTGAGAAATAGATTTAAGGGACTAGATCTGATAGACAGAGTGCCTGATGAACTATGGACTGAGGTTCATGACATTGTACAGGAGGCAGGGATCAAGACCATCCCCATGGAAAAGACATGCAAAAAAGCAAAATGGCTGTCTAGGGAGGCCTTACAAATAGCTGTGAAAAGAAGAGAAGTGAAAAGCCAAGGAGAAAAGGAAAGATATTAGCCTCTGAATGCAGAGTTCCAACGAATAGCAAGAAGAGATAAGAAAGCCTTCCTAAGTGATCAGTGCAAAGAAATAGAGGAAAATAACAGAATGGCAAAGACTAGAGATCTCTTCAAGAAAATTAGAGATACCAAGGGAATATTTTATGCAAAGATGAGCTCAATAAAGGACAGAAATGGTATGAACCTAACAGAAGCAGAAGATATTAAGAAGAGTGGGCAAGAATACACAGAGGAACTGCACAAAATAGATCTTCACAACCAAGATAATTACAATGGTGTGATCACTCACCTAGAGCCAAACATCCTGGAATGTGAAGTCAGGTGGGCCTTAGAAAGCATCACTATGAACAAAGCTAGTGGGGGTGATGGAATTCCAGTGGAGCTATTTCAAATCCTGAAAGATGATGCTGTGAAAGTGCTGCACTCAATATGCCAGCGAATTTGGAAAACTCAGCAGTGGCCATAGGACTGGAAAAGGTCAGTTTTCATTCCAATCCTAAAGAAAGCCAGTGCCAAAGAATGCTAAAACTGCTGCACAATTGCACTCATTTCACACGCTAGTAAAGTACTGCTCAAAATTCTCCAAGCCAGGTTTCAGCAATACGTGAACTGTGAACTTCCAGATGTTCAAGCTGATTTTAGAAAAGGCAGAGGAACCAGAGATCAAATTGCCAACATCCACCGGATCATTGAAAAAGCAAGAAGTTCCAGATAAACATCTATTTCTGCTTTATTGACTATGCCAAAGCCTTTGACTGTGTGGATCACAATAAACTGTGGAAAATTCTGAAAGAGATGGGAATACCAGACCACCTGACCTGCCTCTTGAGAAACCTATATGCAGGTCAGAAAGCAACAGTTAGAACTGAAAATGGAACAACAGACTGGTTCCAAATAGGAAAAGAAGTACGTCAAGGCTGTATATTGTCACTCTGCTTATTTAACTTATATGCAGAGTACATCACGAGAAAAACTGGGCTGGAAGAAGCACAAGCTGGAATCAAGATTGCCGGGAGAAATATCAATAACCTCAAATATGCAGATGATACCACCCTTATGGCAGAGTGAAGAGGAACTAAAAACCCTCTTGATGAAAGTGAAAGAGGAAAGTGAAAAAGTTGGCCTAAAGCTCAACATTTAGAAAACATAGATTGTGGCATCTGGTCCCATCACTTCATGGGAATTAGTTGGGGAAACAGTGGAAACAGTGTCAGACTTTATTTATTGGGGCCCCAAAATCACTGCAGATGGTGATTGCAGCCATGGAATTAAAAGATGCTTACTCTTTGGAAGGAAAGTTATGACAAAGCCAGACAGCATATTAAAAAGCAGAGACATTACTTTGCCAACAAAGGTCCATCTAGTAAAGGCTATGGTTTTTCCAGTAGTCATGTATAGTTGCGGGAGTTGGACTGTGAAGAAAGGAATTGATGCTTTTGAACTGTGGTGTTGGAGAAGACTCTTGAGAGTCCCTTGGACAGCAAGGAGATCCAACCAGTCCATTCTAAAGGAGGTCAGCCCTGGGCGTTCTTTGGAAGGAATGATGGTAAAGCTGAATCTCCAGTACTTTGGCCACCTCAGGCGAAGAGTTGACTCATTGGAAAAGACTCTGATGCTGGGAGGGATTAGGGGCAGGAGGAAAAGGTGACGACAGAGGATGAGATGGCTGGATGGCATCACCAACTCTATGGACATGAATTTGAGTGAACTCCGGGAGTTGGTGATGGACAGGGAGGTCTGGCGTGCTGTGATTCATGGGGTCACAAAGAGACACGACTTAGTGACTGAATTGAACTGAAGATCTAGATAGAAATACATTCATAAACTGAATCTACCAATGTCTGTATGTGTCTACTATATACTGGGAGTGCACTGATGTACAATACAGACAAATTTCACTTCTCTTCATGATCAATGGATGCAATAAATATAGCAGTCAGTGAAAAATTGGGGGGCACATGCTTAGTAAAAATGAATGAGTCATAAAGTATCTTACTAGCTTTATTTATATATAGTTTACATATAAGATTATACATTTTTAAGGTGTACAATATATAGATGATATATTTGTATATTGCAAAGTGATTATCATGATAGCAGTAGCTAACACTTTCATCACACCATATAATTATCATGTCTTTTGTGGGGAGAACATTTAAGATCTCCTCTCTTAACAGCTTTAAAGTATATATTATTGTTGTTGTTCAGTCACTAAGTTGTGACCAATTCTTTGTGACACCATAAACTGCAACACACCAGGCTCAAAGGTACGTCCATTTGTTGGTGATGCCATACAACTATTTCATCCTCTGTTGCTTCCTTCTCTCCTGCCTTCAATCTTTCCCAGCATCAGGGTCTTTTCCAATGAGTCAGTCCTTCACATTAGGTGGCCAAAGTATTGGAGCTTCAGCTTCAGCATCAGTCCTTCCAATGAATATTCAGGACTTTTTTCCTTTAGGATGGACTGGTTGGAACTCCTTGCAGTCCAAGGGAGTCTCAAGAGTCTTCTCCAATACCACAGTTTAAAAGAATCAAGTATTTGGTGCTCAGCCTTCTTTATGGTCCAACTCTCACATCCACACAAGACTACTGGAAAAAACATATCTTTGACTATACCAACGTTTGACTTCAAAGTGATGTCTCTGCTTTTTAATGCACTGTTTAGGTTTCTCATAGCTTTTCTCCCAAGAGGCAAGCATTTTATATATATATATATATATATAATTGACATGTAAAATGTGTATATGTTTAAGATATACAATGTATTGACTTGATATATTTGTATATTGAAAAATGATTCAGTTCAGTTCAGTTTAGCCACTCAGTCCTGTCTGACTCTTTGCGACCCCATGAATCACAGCACGCAAGGCTTCCCTGTCCATCACCAACTCCCAGAGTTCACTCAAACTGACATCCATCGAGTCGGTGATGCCATCCAACCATCTCATCCTCTGTCGTCACCTTTTCCTCCTGCCCCCAATCCCTCCCAGCATCAGAGTCTTTTCCAATGAGTCAGCTTTTCGCATGAGGTGGCCAAAGTGCTGGAGTTTCAGCTTTAGCATCATTCCTTCCAAAGAACACCCAGAACTGATCTCCTTTAGAATGTACTGGTTGGATCTCCTTGCAGTCCAAAGGACTCTCAAGAGCCTTCTCCAACACCACAGTTCAAAAGCATCAATTCTTCGGTGCTCAGCTTTCTTCACAGTCCAAATCTCACATTCATACATGACCACTGGAAAAACCATAGCCTTTACTAGATGGACCTTTGTTGGCAAAGTAATGTCTCTGCTTTTCAATATCCTGTATAGGTTGGTCATAACTTTCCTTCCAAGGAGTAAGCGTCTTTTAATTTCATGGTGCAATCACCATCTGCAGTGATTTTGGAGCCCAGAAAAATAAAGTCTGACATTGTTGCCACTGTTTCCCCATCTAGTTCCCATGAAGTGATGGGACCAGATGCCATGATCTTCATTTTCTGAAGCCAACGTTTTCACTCTCTTCTTTCACTTTCATCAAGAGGGTTTTTAGTTCCTCTTCACTTTCTGCCATAAGGGTGGTGTCATCTGCATATCTCAGGTTATTGAGATTTCTCCTGGCAATCTTCATTCCAGCTTGTGCTTCTTCCAGTCCAGCGTTTCTCATGATGTACTCTGCATATAAGGTAAAAAAGCAGGGTGACAATATACAGCCTTGATGTACTCCTTTTCCTATTTGGAACAAGTCTGTTGTCCCATGTCCAGTTCTAACTGTTGCTTCCTGACCTGCATATAGGCTTCTGGAGAGGCAGGTCAAGTGGTCTGGTATTTTCATCTCTTTCAAAATTTTCCACAGTTTATTGTGATCCACACAGTCAAAGGCTTTGGCATAGTCAATAAAGCAGAAATAGATGTTTTTATGGAACTGTCCCACTTTTTCTATGATCCAGCAGATGTTGGCAATTTGATCTCTGGTTCTTCTGCCTTTTCTAAAACCAGCTTGAACATCTGAAAGTTCATGGTTCACATATTGCTGAAGCCTGGCTTGGAGAACTTTGAGCATTACTTTACTAGCGTATGAGATGAGTGCATTTGTGTGGTAGTTTGAGCATTCTTTGGCATTGCCTTTCTTTGCAATTGGAATGAAAACTGACATTTTCCAGTCCTATGGCCACTGCTGAGTTTTCCATATTTCCTGGCACACTGAATGCAGCATTTTCACAGCATCATCTTTCAGGATTTGATTACCACCATAGTATTAGCTAAGAGCTCGATCCCGCCATATAAATATCGTGTCTTTTTGTGCTAGAATGTTTAAGATCTCCCTCTTAACAGTTTCCAAGTATATAATACAGTATTATTAAGTATAATCACATGCTATAAGTTAGATCTACATAACCTGTTCATCTTCTAACTGAAAGTTTGTACTCTTTGACCAACATCTCTCCACCTTTCCCATTCCCTAGATTTTTAACTATCATTCTACTCTTTCTATAAGCTCAGCTCTTCTATGATGCCACATATAAGGGATATCATACAGCATTTTTCTTTCTCTCTCTGACATGTTTCCCTTAGCATAATGTCCTCTAGGTCCATCTATGTTGATGCAAATAGAAAGATTTCCTTCTTTTCCCATGGCCGAATAGCATTCCATTGTACGTATATGTACTACATCTTCCTTACTCATTCATCTGCTGATGGACTCTTAGGGTGTTTTTATATCATGGCTAGTGCCAGAAGTGGGATTACTGAATCCTATGGTATTCTATTTTTATTTTTTTGAGTGCCCTTCATACTGTTTTCCACAGTGCTTGCACAAACATTCAAGGGTTTTCTTTTCTCTTTTCTCCCTTTTGATAACAGCCATTCTAACAGATATATGATAATATTTCATGGCTTTGGTTTGCATTGCCTTGATTATTAGTGACATTTAGTATTTTTGTGTATCTGTTTGCCATCTGTAGGTCTTCTTTTGAAAAAAAAAATTATTCAGCTCCTCGACCCAATATTTAATCAGATTATTTTGCTATTTGGTGCTCTTGCTTTCCTTGTGTTGTTGTTCAGTTGCTCAGTCATGCCCAATTCTTTGTGACCCCATGGACTATAGCACACCAGGATTCCCTGTCCTATACCATCTCGTGGGCTTTGCTTAAACACATGCCCGTTGCTTCAGAGATGCCATCCAACCGTCTCATCCTCTGTCGCCCCTTTTTCCTCCTGCCCTCAATCTTTCCCAACATGAGGCTTTCCCCCCAAGGTCTTTGCAGCAGATGGTCAAAGTATTGCAACTTCAGCTTCAGCATCAGTCCTTCCTAGGAATATTCAGGGTTGATTTCCTATAGGATCAACTGGTTTGATCTCTTTGCTGTTCAGGTGACTCATAAAAGTCTTCTCCACCACAGTTCAAAAGCATCAGTTCTTTGGTGCTCAGTTCCTTATACATTTTGGATATTACTTTATCAGATATGTGGATTACAAATATCATCTCCCATTCTGTAGGTTTCCTTTTCATCGTGTTCTTGGCTTGCAGAGCATTTTAGCTTGATTTAGTTGCATTTGTGCATTTTTGCATGTTGCCTTTGCTTTTGGTTTCAAATCAAATAAAATGATTCAATTCAATGAATGACACCAAAGAGTTTGTCCACTACATTTTCCTCCAGGAAATTTATGGTTTCAGGATTTTAATCAAGTTTTGAATCCATTTTAAGTTGACTTTTGTGTGTCATGTAAGATAAGGATACAGGTTCTTTCTTTTGCTCCTAGCTGTCCAGTTTTCCCAACACCATTTATTTCTCTCTGAAAGATATTAGCTAATGTATAGAAATGAAAGAGATTTTTTATAAACTAATTTTGTACTTATGCAAACTTTTTAAATTTGTTTATTTGTCCCCAACGTTTTGGGTTGAAATCTTTAATGTTTCCTATATACCTTATCAGGCCATCTGCAAATAAAGACATATGTAATTTTACCTTTCCAATTTGAAGGTCTTTTATTTATTTTTCTTGTGTAATTACTCTGGAAAGACTTCAAGTGGTGAGAGGAAGCAATCTTGCCTTGTTCCTCCTAGAGAAGAAGCTCTCAGCATTTTACTGTTGAGTACTCCCATGCTATGATTTTTCCAGTAGTCATGTATGGATGTTAGAGTTAGACTTTAAAGAAAGCTGAGTGCCAAAGAATTGATGCTTTTGAACTGTGGTGTTGGAGAAGACTCTTGAGAGTCCCTTGGACAGCAAAGAGATCAAACTAGTCAATCCTAAAGTAAATCAACCCTGAATATTCATTGGAAGGACTGATGCTGAAGCTCCAATACTTTAGCCATCCAATGCAAAGAAGTTATTCATTGGAAAAGACCCTGATGCTGGGGAAGATTGAAGGCAGGAGAAGAAGGGGGCAACAGAGGATGAGATGCTTTGATGGCATCACTGACTCAATAGACATGAGTTTGAGCAAGCCCCAGGAGTTGGTGATGGACAGCAAAGCCTGGTGTGTTGCAGTCTTTGGGGTCACAAATATTTGGATATAACTGAATGACTGAACTGAACTGAACCCCCTTGTAGCTTGGTAAAGAATCTGCCTGCCATTCAAGAGACTCGGGTTCCTTTCTTGGGTCTGAAAGATTCCAAATGGCAACCTACTCCAGTATTCTTGCATGGGAAATCCCATGGACAGAGGAACCTGACAAGTTACAGTCCATGAGGTAGCAAGAGTCGGACATGACTTGTAAACCACCACTGCACCACAATATTAGCTGTGAGCTTGTCATATTTGGCCATATTATGTGGAGGAATATTTATTTTATACTCTTTTTTTGAAGATTTTTATCCTTAAATTTTGTAGACTGACTAAACACTGGATAATAAAAAATTAATCAGACCTAAGTCACATGTTTTATTTAAGAGACTGGTTAGTGGTACTATTCACTAAAATGTAGCTGACTTTGAGACTGGTAAGTTAGGGTATATTAAATTTAGTTTTGGCCATGTTAATCTCAAGATATCTGTTATATATCAAAGAAGAAATGGCAAACATGCAATTAGACAAATTCAGCTGGAGTTCTTGATAAAGATGAGGACAGGAAATACATATCCAAAATAATCTCTTCTCTAATTTTGTATGAAATTCTCTAAAGTAGTACTTGAGGTTCTGAATATATTTCAAGTGCAATCTGAAATATCACACTATATTTTGAGGGAAAGACTTAGTTGGTAAGTTAATAATTTCTTTTTTAAATTTTAAACTATTTTGTCATTTTAAAGGCTGTTGTATGATACAACTCAACACTGAAAAATATTCTAAATTTCCCCTCATATACTTCATACATTTTAAAGCAAATGATTCCTAAAACTGCATTATACAGGAATATGTGGAAACAATAGCCAGGTAAACCTTAATATTTTCATGCCAATCAAATTCATATATATTTTTAATGTTCTGTTAGATTGTGATTCTAATTTCATTGATATTTTCAGTTCAAAACAGGTGCATATATTTACCATAAATTCTACCAGAAGTAATAATTTATGTTATAGAATATAGTCATGATCCTTTAAATAGTAAAAGAAATCTAATGACTAAATCATACGAAGATTTTTGTACCACTTCCAAATATTATATCTCACTTCTGCTCTGCATTTCAAATGTGGATTCCAAATCATGATGGAATATGCACAGTATGAAAATAATGTGGATATGTTGATTGCCTTGCTAGCTGAATATGGTCCATTTACAGTCTGCCTTACAATTCAATGCCTTTTCCGTGGAATTTACTGTGTTATAACTCAGCATTAAGCTCTTGGATTTTATAAAGTATCATCATAAAAATCATCCATATGAAAATCATTCTTCATAGTCTATAATACCACCATTTCTTCTACAACAGAAATGTGAAAATGCCAATTTTGCTTTTTTCATTTAATCTCTAAAAACTCTTAAAGAGAAACCACCAACAAACAAATCTAACCCAATAATTTAAAATCTGCTGGGTAGATTTAATCTCTCGCTAAACTGTTTTGGGTTTCCCTGGAGGCTCAGTGGTAAGCCTTAAAGAATCTGCTTGTCAATGCAGGAAACCTGAGTTTGATACCTGGGTCAGGAAGATCCCCTGGAGAAGGAAACAGCAATCCACTCCAGTATTCTTGCCAGGAGAATCCCATGGACAGAGGAGCCTGGCAGTCTAGAGTCCATGGGGTTGCAAAGAGTTGGGCACAACTTATCAACTGAAAAGCAACAATATTCTGCCGTGCTTCTTTATTTACTTTTAATGGTAAATGCTCATCACAGAGGCCAAATATTTGGAAATATATACCTGGATACATTTTTGATATTTAGTCTTCTTGGAAAGTGGAAAAGGAATTTCCACACCTGGGAAAATTCTCTACAAGTCCATTGTGATGTAATTCCGAGTGAGACGAAACTCACTGTCAGTAGCACTTTTTGATAACAAATTCCTTTTTCTAGTTCAACTGGTTATATAAATGTCAAGATTTTTTATCTGTTATAAGAAAATGGCTTGAAATGAGAGTTAATTAAACAGTTTGTGTAGAATCTTTATTTTTAGCAGGGAAAACTGCTGATGATATAAAATTAAGAATGCAGAGACGCTAAGAATATAAACACACCAAGTTAGAAGGTTCTAAAAATATGTCCATCTGAGCAGACTGCCCTGAGCACCTGCAACTGTAGTCACTCTGAACTTCCTGCTCATAAAATCCCTTCTTTTCAATACTATCTGTAGCCTTGTGGCATGTTGGATTTAACATAATATGATCTTATAAAAACTCTTTATTTTGTGTTGCCAAAGTACGTGCTCACTCATTCAGTTGTGCCTGACTTTTTGCCACCCTGTGGGTTGTAGCCCACCAGGCTCCTCTGTCCACGGGCTTCTCCAGGCAAGAATACTGGACTGGGTTGCCATTTTTTCCTCCAGGAAATGTTCCTAACCCATGAATCAAATCCAAGTCTCCTGTGTCTACTGCATTGCAGGTGGATTCTTTACCGCTGAGCCATGGGGGAAGCCCTATTTTGTATTGGGGTATAGCCAATTAACAATGCTGTGGTAGTTTCAGGTGAACAGCAAAGGGGCTCAGTCATACATATGCATGTACCCATTCTCCCCCAAATTCCCCTCCCTTCCAGGCTGCCACATAAAATTGAGCAGTAAGTGCTCTACAGTAAGTCATTGCTGCTTATCATCTGTTTTAAGTATACTATTGTATACACGACCATCTCAAACTCTCTAACATAAATACTGTTTTTTATATCTGGTGTTTCTTAGAGGTCCACATCAAAGCAGAGTCTGAGAATAAACTAAGGAAAGGTACTACAAGAGTGACTGCTGACACTGACAGTGAATCAACAGATGCTCATTCTCGTGCGGGGCTTCATAGAGCATCAGACGCTTCTCAGAATCATCAGCCTGGGGACAGACCTTGAGCAGTGGTTACTATGAGACTGTCTTCCCTCTGGCTGAGACCTGCCCTCAGGGTGACAGCTCAGGCACAGATGACCAGAAGTTCAGGATCAGAGGAGGCAGTTTCTACAGAAGGCTTATTAACAAAATGGAGGGTTCATGTGGGCTTCCTTGGTGGCTCAGCATGAAAGAGTCTGCCTACAGTATAGGAGACCCGAGTTTGATCCCTGGTCCAGAAGATCCCCTGGAGGAAGGAATGGCAACCCACTCCAGTACTCTTGCTGGAAAACCCCATGAACAAAGGAGCCTGGAAGGCTACAGTCCATGGGGTCACAAAGAGTCAAACACAACAGCACACACAGAGGCTTCATGGAATAACCCGGCTGTGACTGGTACTAGAGCTGTTCTTGAAACTTACTTTCTCCATGTTCCGCCCCTCAGGCTAGACTCTTCTCACTCCTAACCATGAGTTTCTCATAGGCAGCATTCCTCAAGTGTCTGTACCATATGAGAAATGCCAAAAGAGGTGAAACTCCACACGGCATACACTTAAGTGAGAGGCTTAAAAACCATTCCCCACACAGCCACAGTTGAAATCAGAGGTGAGCATTCAGGGCATTCAGTTCACTGGGAATGGCCTTTCCTGGATGCAAAAACAAGTCATCCAGGTTAGTAGGCTGGCTTGGTTACTAGAGTGGTACTGTGTCTTTTTAGCATTTAAGATGTCTGTTTGTTCTGGGCACCCAGTAGACAGTTAAGAGTTTACAGAAGAACAGACAGATGACGTCCCTGATTTTCCCAGATACACAAACTGGTCCATCACACCTCGCATCCTTCTCTTCTTAGCCATTCTAAGGAAGAAGTGCCTGCCCAGTCATCCTCTTCTTTACCTTGTAGCACCGTCCCTGCCATGCTGTTTGGATTTGCCACCATATTTAAATACCAGGTTTCAGAAAAAAATAGGAGTCAAAATTATGTACACAGAATTAGAACCATGTTATTATTGTTCAGTTGCTAAGTTGTGTCTGATTCTTTGCAACCCCATAGACTACAGTATGCCAGTCCTTCCCTGTCCTTGCCTGTCTCCCAGAGTTTGCTCAAACTCATGTCTATTGAGTCAATGATGCCATGCAATCATCTCATCCTCTGTTGCCCCCTTCCCCTCCTGCCTTCAATCTTTCCCAGCATCAGGGTCTTTTCCAATGAGTCAGTTCTTTGCATCAGATGGCCAAAGTATTGGAGCTTCAGAATCAGTCCTTTCAATGAATATTCAGGGTTGATTTCCTTTAGGATTGACTGGTTTTGTCTCCTTGCAGTCCAAGGGACTCTCAAGAGTCTTCTCCAGCACCACAGTTCCAAAGCATCAATTCTTTGGCAATCAGCCAAATAAATCAATAAAATAGGCTGCAAGCTCTCATCATTTTCAGCGTGGAACATTAATTTCAGCTACTTTGCCTGGCAAAGGAGGTCATCCACAATCAATGAATAACCTACATTGTCTTCTCTAATCACATTGCTACACCCAGCAACTCCCTGGTAGTGTTTCGGACTCTGAGCTTCCAGTGCAGGTGGGTGGGCTCGGTCCTGGGTGGAGGAACTAGGGTCCCGCAGGCAGTGTGGCCCAAACCAAAAACCTATTACTACCTCCTATGTTTCAACACCACAAAACTAGCAAATCCTTTTCAAAAGCATCATGTTTTCATGCTTCTCTCCCTTGCTGTTCACCACTCAGAGTGTTTCTCTCTCCTTTCTAGGTGTGAAAAACACTACTAAAGCATCTAGGTTAAAAGTTGCTACTTTCTTTATGAAGTATTTTCTCACTTCATTAGGAAGAGTCACTCAGGCCACTTGTGATATTCATTTCTTATTTATAAGTCTCCTCTTTTTTTTTCATCCTCATATGCAATTTTTGCACAGGTCTGAGAACTTCCTACGGCTACAATACATTTATTGTGATATTAATACTATGCTAACTCACTGGAAAAATCCATCTGGACCAAAAAGAAGGAAAGGAGGAAGAGTGAGTGAGGCAGGGTGGGAGGATGGAAGGACAGAGAAGATGGAAAATTCCTTAAAACTTCCCCAGAAACACCCAGTGGTCACAGGTGGGATCTGTGTATGTACTATCTCATTCACATACATTTTTAAGTCTCTCATCTTTTCATTCAAGAAGGTCTCACAGAACATACTTCTGGCCTTACAGGTAAGGAAAGTCACCCTCTGCATTTTCCAAATTCCCCGTACATTGGAAAATATGGTCATCACGGGAAATTCCAACCTCCATTCCAGGACAGGGGTGAACAAGACTGCAGAATGCTGGGAACTAAAGGTCACTGCACATATAGCAGGATGTCCTGGACACAATGTTTTTTAATTAGTTAATTAATTTTAATTGGAAGATAATTACTTTACATTATTCTGATAGTTTTGCCATACATTAATATGAATCGGCCATAGGCATACATGTCTCCCTTCTATCCTGTACATTACTTTTTAATCCCCTGAGCAATGCAGCTGTGTGAAAGTCTGCAGCAAGAGTATACCAGATGGCCTAGCCCTTTGTCTGTGGGTAATTATCATGCATGCACGCTCACACAAACATATGGACACACATACACACAAAGCCCCTGCACACACCAGCTCTTGCTGTCTCAAGAAAGGACACTCACAGATATGGCTGTGATCTGCCACATGGCTATTCTGAGGCACCTGATCCTGCCCTGTTTTTCTTAGTCTCCTCTCTACTCTGACCTCTACAAGGTCACTTATCTCAGACTGTGTTCAAGTGTTTCTCTTCTGTGTAGCAGAACTTCTGTTATGCACAGTATGCTCAGCTCAGCAGGTCTTTTCTGGCTGAATTTCCCCGCTATATCCTGACCTATCCATTTTGCCTATTCCACTCAAATGGTACCAGTTTCCTCTCTGAATTAACCCAAGATTTCAGGTGGAGACTTGGAGAACCGATCACAACCACCCCTACCACACCTCTACCACACTAACACAGTCTTAAACCTCTGAAAATCTGAACTTCCTCCTGCACCCCTCGGATAAAAATAATGACACTGTCTTGCTATCTCTTCACTCAGTAATCCTGTGCTTCACTCTAACTTTTATTAAAGTTTGCTTTAGAAATTACCTCACCTGCTCCTTAGCTCATTGTAAGCAATCAATAACTGTTTGACCAAAGAATTAATTAATAATGATAGTTAATTAGTGCTGGTCACTCAGTCATGTCTGACCTTTTGCAACCCCACAGACTGTAGCCCTCGAGGCTCCTCTGTTCGTGGGATTCTTCCGGCAGGAATCCTGGAGTGGGTTGCCATTTCCTCCAGGAGATCTTCCTAACCCAGGGATTGAACCTGTCTCCCACACTGCAGGCAGACTCCTTGCCATCTGAGCCACCAAATATTCGAGCCTAGTAATTTACCTTCATGGCTGCATTTCAATTTCTGGTGAGTCCACACACCACCTTTTCTTTTCTTTTTTTTTTTTTTTTACCAGATTTCCCCATATCTATAGATTAAACTCCAAATTCCTTTGTAGGGCACATAGGGTCACTTCCCACTGAGCATGGTTTACAATTCTTGCTTTGTCTTTTGAAGCCCCAGTACAGTAGCAAGCACTCTTTTTTCTTTCAGTAACTGTCACTCAGTGAAAGCTCATTTTATTCTCCAGGACTATGAATTTCCTTAGACAGAACTTCTATAAAACCTTTCTGTAGAAATACTTTTTTAAAAAAATTGACTTCTTTGTAATTGGATGATTATTGCTTTGATTGTGTTGGTTTCTGCTATACATCAACATGAATCAGCCATAGGTATACACATATCTCTTCCCTCTTGAACCTCCTTTCCACCTCCCATCCTTTCCCACCCCTCTAGGCTGTCATAGAGCATTGGATTTGAGTTCCCCCTGCCATAGAGCAAACTCCCACTGGCTATCTATTTCACATGTGGTAATGTATGTGTTTCAGTGCTACCCTTTCAATTTATCCCACCCTCACCTTTTCCCACTGTGTCCACAAATCTGTCCTTTATGTCTACATCTCCATTGCTGCCTTGCAAAAAGGTTCATCAGTACCATCTTTCTAGATTCCATAATATATGATATTTGCTTTTCTCTTTATGACTTACTTTACTCTGTATAGTAAGTTATCGGTTCATCCACTTCTTTAGCACTGACACAAATGCATTTCTTTTTTATGGCTGAGTAATATTCCATTGTATATATGTACCACATTTTGTTTATCCATTGATCTTTGATGGACATTTAGGTTGCTTCCATGTCCTAGCTATTGGAAGCACTTTTTGTAATGCACTGTCCCAATCCTTCTTACCCCAAACTAGATGTAAGCTCATTGAAATGGGAATTCTCTATCTGGGATAATAACCAAGAGAGTGCCTATCACATAGTGAGTACTCAAGAATTTAAAAATAAACTGTATATTCATTTATCATCTTTATGTTATGGCCTTTCCTTGACTTCTCAGACAGCCCTATACTGACCTCACAAACATGTCAAATTCTCCTCATGATCCCTGGCCTCTGCATGTGTCTAGCCTAACCCATCACCCTGCACAGTAATAACAATCCAGCCTCCAAAGGTTATAAGATTATACAGTCTCCAGTTTACAAACAGAACCACACCATTTAAAAACAATATGGAGTGAGTAACATAGAATTTTACAATACCATGTGTAAAACAGATAGCCAATGGGAATTTGCTGTATGACTCAGGGAATTCAAACTGGACTCTGTGACAGGCTGAAGGCTGGGGTGGGGAGGGAGATGGGAGGGAGTTCTGGGAGGGAGGGAACATGGGTGTACCTATGGCTGATTCTTGTTGATTTATGACAGAAAACCACAAAATCCTATAAAGCAAATATCCTCAATTAAAATTTTTTTAAAAAGCAATATAAATCAGGAGTTTAAAAATCCTTTTATTTATTTATTTATTTTTACTCCTTAAGAGAAAGAATAGGGGATTTCCCTTATGGTCCAGTGGTTAAGACTAAACACTTCCATTGCAGGGGATCCAGGATCAATTCCTGATTCAGGAACTAAGATCCCACAAGCCACATGGGGCCACCAAAAAGTTTTAAAAAAGAGAGAGAATAGAATCTCAAAAATACCTTGGGGGAGGCCACAAAGGGATTGCCTACTTTTTCAAATAAATGGAATTAAGCAGCCAATAGGTGGCTCAGTGGTAAAGAATCTGCCTGCCAATGCAGCAGATGCAGGAGATGTGGGTTTGAGCCCTGTGTTGGAAAGATACCCTGGAGGAGGAAGTGGCAACTCACCCCAGTATTCTCACCTGGAGAATCCCATGGACAGAGGAGACTGGCGGGCTACAGTTCATGAAGCTGCAAAGAGTTGGACACAACAGAACAGCTAAACAGCAAAAAGCCTTTTCATAGAAGATAATTCCAGGGGAAAGGAAGGCACATTTATTAAGGAGCCCCCAACTCAGGCCACTTAGACATCACAGAGCATGATCAGCCAACTGAGGGTAGGGAGATAACTGGCTGACTTGCTCAGGAGGTATGAGGTTTAATGTCAGGTTCAGGAAAGAAAAGTAAATAAGACGGCACACTCGGCTTCAGGGAAAACAGACTTCATAAGTCGCCTTTGGGGCAGGTAATATCACCTCCTCTTGGAAAACAAATGACATCCTGAGGCCACATTTAATAAATGGAAAGGCCACAACAAGAACCAGGTCTGCCTGTGCCAACAAACCTGTGTTTAACAACTCATTTTCCTGCACCTGCAGAAACACACCAGCAGATGAATCTGCTCTGCTTCTGAAGGAAAACAAGACAGACTCTAACTTAATGCACAAGTAATAGGGAGTAAATTTTTTTTCCAAATATGCAAAGTATGGGATTTTGAAAAATAGCTAATAGATTAATTAGCAATGAATTTTATGCAAAAAGTGAGAATGACTTGGATTTGAAACATACAACCATTTTCTTGACTTTGTGTGTGTGTATTTGTTATTTGGAAGGAAGTCAGTTTCATTTGGGGGCTTCCCTGGTGGCTCAGATGGTAAAGAGTCTGCTGCAATACAGGAGATCCAAGTTTGATCCATGGGTCCAGAAGATTCCCTGGAGAAGGAAATGGCAACCCCTTCCAGTATTTTTGCCTAGAAAATCCCGTGGATGGAGGAGCCTGGCAGGCTACAGCCCCTAGGGTCACAAAGAGTCAGACATGACTGAGCAACTTCACTCTCTCACTCTGGTGGCTCAGGTGGTATAGAATCTGCCTGCAATGCAAGAGACCTGGGTTTGATCAATTCCTGGGTCAGGAAGATCCCCTGGACAAGGGAGTGGCTACCCACTCCAGTATCCTTTCCTGGAGAATTCCATGGACAGAGAAGACTGGCGGGCTACAGTCCATGGGGTCACATAGAGTTTGACACAACTTAGCGACTAACACTTTCAGTTTCACTTTGAAAGAAGGCAATTACCAAACAAGAAAGATAGATTCTTTTAGTACTTCAGGAGAAAAAGAAAAAAAAAAAAAAAAAAGAAGAAGGTAAAAGATGGTTTCTTCAAGGGAGGTTGATGAAGAAAAGGATATGCAAAATATGATCTTTCGGAGTTCACAAAATGAAGAACTTCTACAGGAAAGTGGACAGGAGGGTTCTCTTGGGAATTCCCTTTCTTGTAACCGGAACTTGAAGCTCTCCAGGAAACCTAAAGTTCCCAAAAGAAAAATATCGCATGAACTTTTCTCGGAAATGTTCCCTTTCCTCCCGCTATCTTCCATCTTCCTTTTTCTACATTGTGAGGGCTTATCTGCTGCCTTAGCTTCTTCAGGTGTCCCCTTCTCGGTGATTTCAGGGAGAGCCTTCTCAGGACTCAGAACCATCTCTTTGAGCTCCTTTTCACTTCCATACTCACCCTGCACACTGAATTTAGAACACACTTCACATGATGCTCCTGGCTCCACTTCAACTGCTAACTTTCCTGTGGCCGGATACAGTTCTGCATTCAAACCCCAGAGTGTGCTTAACGGTTATAAAGTCACAAACAGAAGTGGAACGGTGCGAGGGGGCAGGGCAAGAAAGGAAGAGGGTGGCAAAATTTTTCTTTACTGTTACTAACCAATAGATGAAGGTAGCAGAGAACTAGGATAAAATGAATGCATACGCATATTCTACTTTTTTTTTTTTTTTTGCTCTCCATTAACTTGTTCCTGAAATTTCTTTTCCACCTTAATATTTCCAGCACCATTGTTTCCTTATCTTCTGCCTCCAAATATACTCAGATATTCAAATCCAAAAAAATTTTAAATAACTTGTGATCATATCAAACTATTTTCTTCTATTTCTAATCCTTCTCTACTAAACTTTCCAAAATGTTAGTTATCTTTATGCCTATAAACCTTTTATTTTTAATTTTTTTATGTTTATCATTGTAATATAAAATTCAAAGAGCCAAATAGTTCTATAGGGCATAAAAAAATAAGTTCCTTTTTTCCCCTACTCCCAGCTTCACCTGCAAAGTTTGCCATCATCCAGAGTCAACCTATGCAGTCTCAAGATGTTTCTCATTGTTTTTTTCCCCAACTCTAACTGCCACATAATAACTTTTACTTAGTTTCCCAATATTGGATAGTGTAGAATACCTTCAAAGATACAAACGAGGGACATGTAGCTCTTCTATATCATTGTACCCTTTGAGGAAGACTTTTGAGAGTCCCTTGGACAGCAAGGAGATCAAACCAGTCAAACCTAAAGGAAATCAGTCCTGAATATTTATTGGAAGGACTGATGCTTAAGCTGAAACTCCAATATTTTGGCTAATTGATTGGAAAAGACTGTGATGCTGGGAAAGATTGAAGGCAGGAGAAGGGGACGACAGAGGATGAGATGGTTGTATGGCATCACCGAATCGATGGACATGAGTTTGAGCAAGCTCCAGGAGTTGGTGATGGACAGGGAAGCTTGGCATGCTGTAGTCCATGGGGTCACGAAGAGTCAGACATAACTGAGCAGCTGAACTGAACTGAAGCCTTTTCCCAAAAACATATGATCCCTGTGCTCTCCTCCCCTAACATTAGTTTAAAATTTATGGTTAAGACTTCCCTGGTGGTCCAGTGGTGGGGAGTCTCCTTGCCAATGCAGGTGACATGGGTTCAATCCCTGGTTCAGGAAGATTCCACTTGCCTCAGGGCAACTAAAACTATGCCCCTTCACCTCAGCTACTGAGCCCACTTGCCTGGAACCTGCGCACCATGGCAGGGTAGCCCACTGCAGTGAGAAGGCAGCATGCCACAACAAAGAGTGGCAGTAACTAAAGAAATTCGGCAAACAGCAACAAAGACCCAGCCCAAAAGTAAATAATAAATAGTTTTTTTAAATAATTTTAAAATGTTATGGTTTAATACTTGTTCAGCACTTGAAACATTTTATTAATAAAAGTTGTTCAGTGCTTATTAATAATGTATGGTTGCATTTCCCTTCTTGTCCATCATCATTTTTTTGAAGCTACTAACTCATTTTTTAACTTAGTTATTTAACTTGTCTATCAATCGGAGGCTGAGGCTGAAGCTTCAATACTTTGGCCACCTGATGCGAAGAACCAACTCATTAGAAAAAATTCTGACACAGGGAAAGATCTAAGGCAGGAGAACAAGGGGCAAGAGAGAAGAAGATGGTTGCATGGTATCACCGACTCAATGCACATGAGTTTGAGCAAGCTCCTGGAGATGGTGAAGGACAGGGAATCCTGGCATGCTGCAGTCCATGGGGTCACACTGAGTTGGACATGACTGAGAGACAGAACAGCGATGCCACCCAGCTATCATTACTATGAGAATATGAAAATCTTGGTACAGGACCCTCCTAACATGTCATGTCCAAGAGGTAACTGATTTTTTCCTTCTTAGAACAGTCTCCTGAGGAGTCCTTAGCCTTCTTTACTTTAACTGTATAAGCTGTTCTGTACTTTTTCTGTTTATGCCTGTTTCCCCGCCCCCCTCCCCCAGTAAGTTGACAGTTTATTTAAATAAGGATTGTGCCTCCTTTAGCATTTTCTTCCAAATCCTAGATAAATGTTTGAATGTGGTAAATATTTCCTTTTAACTAAAGGGATTGGTACAAATTGCATCTTTTCCCAGGCCCCCAGCTGAAACTTGTACCATTACCTTGAATTATGATTCTTTTTTTTTTAATCATTGAAATTCTCACAATTCTTTGAGGTACATTCATCACATCTTTGCATTGTACAAAATCTTATTTCTGGAAGCACATAATTCACTAGTTAGCAAACACATTTCTTGGTTTGTTTAGGGTAAAATCTTGTAACTAATGAGCACACAATGAGTTGATTTCAAAGAAGTAACAAGAAAGGATAAGTAAGGTATTTCTTTTTGCCGCTAAATTTCAACATTTATTTGGGGAATTTGGTGGGGATCAGTGTAAGAAGTTTTAGAGTAACTGGCAGTGACACTGTGCAGTTACCTACACTAATATCAGATATTAATAAGTACAGTGGGTAAACTCAAGGAAAGCCAGTATTAGCAAACATATCTGTCAAACATATTTCATTTAAAATATTCTTTCTCCAAATAAAACTTTTTCACATTACAGAGAAAATTACAAGAAACTTGTTACCCATCCTGGGAAAATAGGTGCTGTAAAAAGCAAGACCAGGGAAATTCATGTATTTTTGTGGAATAAGACATCTGGCAAAGAACATTCTATCTGTGATCTAACTGTCAGGAGATTATGAGATATAAACTTTCTAGAGCATTTTGTAAAGTATTAATCACTAAGGACAAAAACAAGGAACTAGCAAATTTTCTCACATGTACAAAAACACTACTTATTTCTAAACTGTTAATTAAGGAAAGAATGAAAAGCAGGTAAATTGAAACTTGACAAATTTTATTTTCTATGCCTGAAATCCTCCTGTTAAAATTGTTAGGACTTCTTTCTGAGCTTTATCTTCCTCCAGATGGCAGATAGCATGTCTCTGTGAATTCTCTAAGGCCTGTCACACTGAAAACCATCAGTGAAAACTCACAAAACTTCAATGCAAGTTCTCTGTCCTCTAAAACAGACCAGAAAGTGAGTGGAAAATAACAAACTTCATGGGACGAGGTATTTTCTTTCATTGACTGAGGGCTCACACTTGCGAAAGCCCTTATGAGGCTCCAAGTAACAGGGACAGGGGCAGAGCAGTGGAGATACTACAGCAGAAGAACTCGATTTCTGCCAAGGGGCACTCATCTCAGATTCACAGCCATCAGGTGAGTCATGAAGCTCTCTGGATGTATGATCCACATCTGATAAAACAAGAAGGATGCTCAGTGGGGTGAGATGGGACCACAAGCAGTGAGGACACTTTCAGTACTTGGCTGTGCCATAGGTGGAAGGATCAGGCAGACGCTGGACCTCAGCTGTCAGGACCAGGGTTTAGGCTGTTAATCCAGAGATAAACTGTTCAGGGGTGATCATGATCAAGTGGCATCCCACTGCACTCTTTCACCTGTTTTTTGCTTTAAAAAAAATAATGCAATTTTATATTAATACAACCCATGGAGAGGTCTCTGAGAAATGCATAAAGAATATACAGTGTACCACATCAGATTAAGAACCACGGAGACCAGATTCTCTCCTCATCCTAGGGCCAGCAAGACAATAGCAAAGGCATTTCTATTGTGAATAAAAAATGTCACCTTGCCGTATCAGTGAACAAAGGATGTTGCAACCATCAAGCCATCACACTGCAGCCTCCACAACAGAGAGTGCTGAAGAACACAGGAGAGAAACAGGATGCTCTCCATCAGGTCCTCGGCCACAGCAGCCCACCCCCCACCAATGGTGCACCCTGAGGGGACTCAGGATGGGAAAGCCAAGGACACTGGTCCCAGACAGCCGGGATGCGTGTCAAAGGAATGACTCTTGCAATTTCCTATATATAGAAGAGCCCTAAATTCATTAACTACAGATGTCCAGTTTTCTTTAACAAACAATATTCTTTTGATGCTGAAGCTCCGATATTTTGTCCACCTGATATGAACTTCCAACTCACTGGAAAAACCCTGCTGTTGGGAAAGATTGAAGTCAGAAGAAGAGGGTGACAGAAGATGAGATGGTTGGATGGCATCACAGATTCAATGGATGTGAATCTGAGCAAATTCTGGAAGATATTGAAGGACAGGGAAGCCTGGGGTGTTGCAGTCCATGGCTCACAAAGAGTCGGACATGATTTGGCGACTGAACAACCACCACCACAACAACAACATTCTTTTGACGTTCCAACTACCTGGTCTTTGTTGAACAATACCCTGGGTCCTCCCTTACCTCTTAGAAGATGCCTCTCAGAGCTGTCTGAGATGCTATCTCCTGGGCTTAAGTCCTCAGTTTTGTCTGCCAGTAAAAACATAATTCTCCATAATTGCAAAAGACACATGTACCCCAATGTTCATTAAAGCTTTTTACAATAGACTGGACATGGAAGCCATCTTGATGTCCATTGACAGATAAATGGATAAAGAAATTGTGGTACATAAACACAATGGAGTATTACTCAGCTATAAAAAGAATGCATTTGAGTCCATTCTAATCAACATGAACCTAGAACCTATTATACAGAATGAATTAATTTAGAAAGAGAAAGACAAATATGGAATTTAGAAAGATAGTACTTGCAGGGCAGCAAAGGAGATTAGGCATAAAATGATGACCCTGTATGCAAGACAGGGAAAGAGACACAGATGTGTATAATGGACTTTTGGACTCAGAGGGAGGGAGAGGGTGGGATGATTTGGGAGAATGACATTCTAACATGTATACTATCATGTAAGAATTGAATCGCCAGTCTATGTCTGATGCAGGATACAGCATGCTTGGAGCTGGTGCACGGGGATGACCCAGAGGGATGTTGTAGGGAGGGAGGTGGGAGGGGGTTCATGTTTGGGAACGCATGTAAGAATTAAAGATTTTAAAATTTAAAAAATAAAAAAAATAAATAAAAATTAAAAAAAAAAAAAAAAAGAAAAGACTTTTGGACACAGTGGGAGAGAAGAGGGTGGGACAAATTTAGATAGTAGCATTGAAACATATATATTACCATATGTGAAAGAGATGGCCAGTGAGATGTATGAGGCAGGGAACCTAAAGGTGGTGCTTTGTGACAAGTTAGAGCGGTGGAATGAAGAGGGAGGTGAGAGGAAGGTTCAAAAGGGAGTGGATATATGCATACCTATGGCCAATTCATGTTGATGCATGGTAGAAACCATCACAATATAGTATAGAAATTTCCTCTAATTAAAAGTAAATATTAAAAAATAAAATGGCAATTATATGAGGTGATGAAAGTTTTAACTAACCCTACTGTGGTAATCATTTCACAAAATATGCTTGTATTACATCATCCCAACAGTGATGTACACCTTAAGTGATGTTACATGTCGAATATGTCTCATTAAAGCTGGGAAAAAATAAAGAACAATAAATTGTGTGACTTTTAACAACAACAAAACAAAAAAAAATCATAATTCTCAACTTTTAGGTTGTGCTTTTTTCAGTAGACACTGTTTTCTTAACACTAGTGACTCTGTCCTGAGAAAAATGTGCCTCTTGTATGCTCTATTGGTAGGTTTAAAAAACAAACCAGACACTTTCTCTCTAAAAACAAATTACAGAGTTCAGGGTCCCAGATGAGTATTATAAAAACATGTTTAATCCATAAAAAACTGAGATATCATACATCAGCAATAAGATTATTTGCTTCTATTTTTATAGTTTATTTTTTCAAGTACCTTATATTTGACATAAAACATTAAATGATAACTGTAAACAATAAACTGTTATCTAGTAATTTTATATGAAAAAATAGGTGCATAAATTCAAATAAAATATAATTAATTGTTATTGCTTTCATTTAATGGATAAAATTTATATGCTATAATTACATTTTATTTCCATATTTATGCTTTTCTCATAAAAGTGACTTTAAGAGACACACACAGTTACATGAAATACAGCAAAAGATACTAATTAGAAGACAAACATTTTTACTTAAAAATGTCCTTTGACTTTGTGTAGGTATTTCCCTCATCCTGGTTTATTTCTTCCACCTCTTAACTTCTATTCACCCTTCAGGTTGTAGTCAAGATTTGGTAGCTCAGCTTGTACTGGACATCACACACATTTCTTTTTAAATCTCTTTTGTTTAAAATATAAATTTTATTTATTTTAATTGGAGGCTAATTACTTTACAATATTGTATTGGTTCTTTCAAACTGGACGATAGTTGATTTACAATGTTGTGTTAGTTTCCCGTGAACAGCAAAGTGATTCAGTTATACATATATCTATTCTTTTTCAAATTATTTTCCAAACTATTTTATTATAGTATATTTAGCAGTTCCCTCTGATATATACAGTAGGTCCTTGTTGAATATCTATTTTAAATACAGAGTATGTATAAGTAAACCCCAAACTCTCAATTCATCCCTGCCCCCATCTTTCTCTTTAACCGCATATATTTCTAAGCCAGAAATCAACACTATCTCTACCACCTTCTCAGTAAAAACATTCAAAAATTACTAAATGACAAAACACAAAACATAATGGAAAGCTAGAATTTTAATAAGATATCCTTTCAGAATTTGGAAGGAGTTTCCAGTAATTATGATCATAAACAGAATGGGAGCGAGCTAGAAACTGAGAAATATATTAGGAGCTCCCTCATGGTTGCATGGTTGATTTTGGGGGGTTTTGGCTTGCTTTAATAATAATTAGTTAATTAATTTGTTTGTTTGTTTTTTTTTTTTTGCCTCATCATGTAGCATATGCAGGACCTAATCTTAGTTCCCCAGTCAGGGGTTCAAACTCAGCCCCTTGCATTGAAAGAACAGAGTCTTAACCAGTGGACCACCAGGGGAGTTCTTGGCTGCACAGTTATTAAGGCATACAACAAAGGCTTGGTAGTTCAAACAGGAAAGTGTCACCCTCTTCTCGCTCAGGATAGGGGTCACTCCAAGGGAGACAGATACCTTGTTGCTTCAGCCCTCTCTTTATTCACCAGTGCAAAAAGAGATAATCATAGTAATAGCACATCTTTCTAATAAGCACCATATTTTTTGGCAGAAACAGGAAGGACTCCACTGGCAGAGCACGGCAGGAGTTTTAGTTCTGAAGATACTCCATGACTTCCAAGTAACAAAAAGCCAGGTGGTGGGAGATGGCTGACCATCCTGGCCTGGGATGAAGGAGCACTGCTCTGCATGAGGCAGAATCATGTGGGGGTGCGGAGTCTGCTGTAGCTGCTGTGAGGACCACCACTTTCTCTGTGAATCTCAGGTCAAAATTCAGCTGTCATTCAAATGTTATTCAGAAAAGCTACTAGAACTAGTAAGTGGTCATCTAACGGGTCCTCAAGTTAAAGCCAATATACTATAATCAGTTTGAGTCTTTAATATTAGCAGCAAACAATCTGGAAAAGAAATTTTAAAATACCACTTACAGTGACCTCCAAACCAGGAAAAAATTAGTAATAAATTAACACAATATTTTTAAGACCTGCACACCGAGAACAGTAAAACGTGAAGGGAAATTAAAGACCTAATAAAGAAAATATATATATATAGAGAGAGAGATGTCCTTCATGTACTGAAAGACAATATTTTAAAGATATTTACTGTTCAGATGCCTCTGTAGCTTCAGTGAAATTCAAATCATATTTCCACCTGAATGTTCTACAGATTCTACCACTTACATAGAAATCCAAAGGACTGAGACTGGCTGATGCAATTTAGAAAATAAAGAACAAATAGAGTAACCAATTGATAAAATTCAACATCCATTTATGACAAAAAACTCTCCAGAAAGTGGGCACAGAAGGAACATACCTCAACATAAAAAAGTCATATATGACAAGCCCACAGCTAATAATATCATATTCGGTGGTGAAAAGCCAGCAGTGATTGGAGCAGTAGGTTAAGCTAAGACATTTTATGCTAATAAGATATCTCCCCTTTGCCTTCTGAGTATATTGTAGTTTGAGCGGTCACATTCAATGGTTCAACAAGTTTACAAATGTATTCAGGCTTCAGGTTTTCTCTAGGTTACCTGGGGCACCCAGCATACACTGGTTAGTAGTCAGCAGCGATGTAAAGAGAGTTTATAAGCTCAGTCTATCTATGGTCCTCTCACCCCCAAAATAACTTTAGCTACTCTCTCAGCCATACTGAAGTGAGTCTGTCCTTTCCAGCCAGAAAGAAGGCAGGTGTTGTGGCCTGAGCTGAGAGCGACAGTTGAGGTAGCAAGATGAAGACAGCATCCAGGCAAGAGGGTCACAAACTTTCCACTAGTAGTTTTCCTATATATTCACGTCTCAAGTTCTTCTGATCTTTGGTTGATTCCTAGAGCACTGAACTTTTTAATGTAGTTTTTTCCAGTTTTATACTTGTTTTAAGGAATTTGCTTGCTTTCCCCATATTTTCATTACCAGGATCTCAAAACGTTTTTAAAATAAAATGTGGAAAAATATTCATGAACCCAAGATAGGTATAAAAAATTATTCAGCAGGAGAAAAAAAAAACTAATTATAAATGAAAAATGATAAACTGAATTATTTTAAATAGAAGAATTTTGTTTATTAATAGATATCACTAAGTGAATGAAAAGGAGAAAATATGTGCAACATATTCAACCAAGAACTTACTCAAATACAGTTCTGTCTAATATGATGGCAGCAGAAGGGCGGCCCCATCAACATGTCCCTGAAGGACAGCAAGGAGGGAAGGTTCTGTGTGCAGCACTCTGAGAATCACACCTGGGCGTTAAGTTTTGCCTTTAAAGGTGGAATACTAGAGATCCTGATCTACACTGATTCCCTGTCTTGACAGTAATTGTATTGGTCAGAGTTCCCCAGAGAAACAGAACACACACACACGCGCACACACACACACACACACACACACACGGGGCGAGTTGGGGCAGTGGAGAGAGGATAGATATTAATTGATTTTAAGGAATTGGCTCATGTTATTATTTCCAGGTTGAGAAGATCTCTTGGAGGAGGAAATGGCCATTATTCTTGCCAGGATAATCCCAGGGACAGAGGAGTCTGAAGAGCTACAGTCCAGGGGATCACAAAAAGTATGACAGGACTTAGTGACTTAGTACACATATGCTATTATGGAGGCAGATATGTCCAAACTTTGAAGGGCAGATGTATGGCAAGAACCACCTTTGCAATTCAATTTGAAAGGCTGTCTGCTGTCAGAATTCCTTCCTGTTTGGAAAGAGTCAGTCTTTGTTCTAGTAAAGCCTTCACTTGATTGAGTAAGTCTCACCCACACCATGGAGGATAAAATTCTTTACTCATCTCTGTTGAATGAGGAGAATGGTGGACAGGGGTGACAGATGTGCTCCTCACTGGAAGCCCAACAATTTACCTACAGTCCTCTAAAGACTTCTGGTCAAAACTTCAAATGCTTTCTAAATAGCACACTAATAATTTTCTTGAAAATATTACACATTTATCTCCATTACACTTCCTAAGTGGTGCACCTGGTATAGAATCCACCTGCCAAAGCAGGGGATGCAGGTTTGATCCCTGGGGTGGGAAGATCCTGTGGAGCAGGAAATGGCAACCCACTCCAGCATTCTTGCCTGTAAAGTCCCATGGGCAGAGAAGTGTGGCAGGCTATGGTGCTTGGGGTCCCAAAGAGTCAGACACAACTTAGCAACTCAACAACAACACAGTTATAACTACTAAGTAAAATAATCAGACTCTCGCTTCTTTTCAATACATGGATTATTTTTAAACCTGCTCTCAAGCAAGGTTGTTTTTATAAGTTGCTAAATGAGAAAATTTTAGAAATGCGAGAGTTTACATTGTATTTAAGTGCACAGGAGGCCTATTTTTCTGAACAAAATTACCTGGTATTCAATGTAGAAATACTCTGCATAAATAAGTATATTTTACAGCACAAGTTTATCTTCTGAAATAATTTTTAAACTATCCCCATATGTCCTGCAAATAAATAATAGTCCTTTTGTGATAATCACTCAAAAATAGCAGCATATACATATATATATGTTATATATTTATACATGTGCATAATACTAAATATATGTATATGTGTGTATATATATATACTTTAGATGCCTTCTATACCTCCCCGTTATGGGTTGAACTGTCTCCCCAAATTTCATATGTTGAAATCCTAATCCTTAGGACCTCAGAATGTGATTGTATTGAAGATATGGACTTTAAAGAGGTAATTCAGTTATGTTGAAGTAAGTAAGGTGAGGTCTTAATCCCCCAGTTATGACTGGAGTCACTGTAAGAAAAAGGAAATTTGGATACGGAGACACAGAAGGAAGATTAAATGCAGAAGGAAAGAGAACATGCATGCTGTGCTCAGCCATGCCAACTCTTTTGTGAACCCAGGCTCCTCTGTCCATGGGATTCTTCAGGCAAGAATACTGGAGTGGGTTGCCATTTCCTCCTCCAGGGGATGTTCTGACCCAGGGATTGAACCCATGTCTCCTGCATCTCCTACACTGGCAGGTGGATTTTTACCACTGTTTCACCTGGGAAGCCCCAAAGAGAACACAGCCATCCACAAAAGGAGAGCAACCTCAAGAGAAAGCAACCCTGCTCATACCTCCATCGCGGGCTTCTAGTCCCCAGCGAGAAAGAGATTTCTGCTGCCACTGGGTCTGTAATGTTTGTTACAGAAACTCCAGCAAGTGAATCCCCGTCCCCACACCGAACACAGTACAGATTCACATACACCTCAGAAGCTATATAAAACTAGCATCACACTTCTAGAACTCCTACATGATCTTCCTTAGGTTTAATATCATGAAACCACTGCCTCCCCTTCACAGTCTCCCAGTAAGCTGTCTCCTGAAATCTGGTGTCCTTAAAAGTGAGTGAACAATGCTAAAGTCACCACCATTACTCGTTTCATAGAGTAGATTTTCAGATATGTTTTAGGGGTACTGGACCCTTATAGACTCAGGACAAACAGACATTTAAGTGATGGATGAGAATAATTTTTCCTGATAATTAGTGACAAGCAGTATAAAAACTCAAAGAAAACCAACTCTGTGACTCAGGATAGGGTCTCAAATCAATAGTTTACTTTCTGGTAAAAAATGATTGCTCATATTTCTTGGAGTACATAGATAATAGATGGATATATAGATATAGTCAGTATCTTTGCCTTTTAAGACTTTATTAAAAGAGTGGAATACAGTTTTGGTTATGACAGACAAAGGGTATCTTCTGAGCTGTTAGAAAGTACATCTTCATTTACGGAGATGTTTTCTGAAAGTGTTAATTGGAATACAATTTTCTACAACTAAATGTATAAGACAGCATTCTGTGCCTAATATTTATCAAATCAAATGTTTTCAAATAAACAAATTAACAAGGAGTCTACACAAAGTAACATCTAGTCACATCAAGTATTTACTATGTTATTTTAACTCTGCACCAACTCACAATTTTAAAATGACTATTAAATATTGGACACATACCTCTTCCCAATAAAGTTTAGATTAGAATTCCCATGCTTTCTACACAAATAAAACAGCTTCCTGCCTTTGTATAACATACCAGCACATGATTATAAAATGAGATATGTGCTTGCTGAACCAAAGTTAAAAAGCTATCACATGTATTGATACTTTAGAATACTATGCAAACCATCACTTAAGCTGGGATCCGGTGAAGTATGGAGTAAGACGAAATTAATATTAGATATGGTTCATAACATATTTAAAGCTCGCTTAATTTTACTCAGGAGCTTGTGTCCAAAGAGTCTATGAACCACCCTCCCCTGCCACCCACAAATTAGGTTTCCATAACGTCTTATTAAACTCTCATTTAATGTGTATATTCAGCATCTGTCAACAATTTCTCCTCCCTGTCAGAAGGTAATCCAAAGGACTGTACATGACATCTAACATTTACCTCTCTGTTGAATTTTTTTTAATGTTTATTTCCTTCTCCTAAGATGTAATGTTCAGATTTCCCCAGTGCAAACACTTTAAGCTGTCCAAGCTGAATTTAAAATTGCCCCCTTCCAAATCCACCTCCATTGTAACAGTTTCAGTCACCATTTGCCTGTTATGTCTTCAATGTAACCTTCAGTTCAGTTCAGTTCAGTCGCTCAGTCGTGTTCAACTCTTTGCGACCGCATGAATTGCAGCACGCCAGGCCTCCCTGTCCATCACCAACTCCCAGAGTTCACTCAGATTCACGTCCATCGAGTCAGTGATGCCATCCAGCCATCTCATGCTCTGTCGTCCCCTTCTCCTCCAGTCCCTAATCCCTCCCAGCAGCAGAGTCTTTTCCAATGAGTAAATTCTTCACATGAGGTGGCCAAAGTACTGGAGTTCCAGCTTTAGCATCATTCCTTCCAAAGAAATCCCAGGGCTGATCTCCTTCAGAATGGAATGGTTGGATCTCCTTGCAGTCCAAGGGACTCTCAAGAGTCTTCTGCAACAACAAAGTTCAAAAGATTCAATTCTTCAGCGCTCAGCCTTCTTCACAGTCCAACTCTCACATCCATACATGACCACTGGAAAAACCATAGCCTTGACTAGACGGACTTTAGTCGGCAAAGTAATGTCTCTGCTTTTAAATATGCTATCAAGGTTAATCATAAATTTTCTTCCAAGGAGTAAGCGTCTTTTAATTTCATGGCTGCAGTCACCATCTGCAGTGATTTTGGAGCCCAGAAAAATAAGGTCTGACAGTGTTTCCACTGTTTCCCCATCTATTTCCCATGGAGTTGTGGGACTGGATGCCATGATCTTCATTTTCTGAACGTTGAGCTTTAAGCTAACTTTTTCACTCTCCTCTTTCACTTTCATCAAGAGGCTTTTTAGTTCCTCTTCACTTTCTGCCATAAGGGTTGTGTCAGCTGTATATCTGAGGTTATTGATATTTCTCCTGGCAATCTTGATTCCAGCTTGTGCTTCTTCCAGTCCAGTATTTCTCATGATGTACACTGCATATAAGTTAAATAAGCAGGGTGACAATATACAGCCTTGATGTACTCCTTTTCCTATTTGGAACCACTCTGTTTTACCATGTCCAGTTCTAACTGTTGCTTCCTGACCTGCATACAGATTTCTCAAGAGACAGGTCAGGTGCTCTGGTATTCCCATCTCTCTCAGCATTTTCCACAGTTTATTGTGATCCACACAGTCAAAGGCTTTGGCATAGTCAATAAAGCAGAAATAGATGTTCTTCTGGAACTCTCTTGCTTTTTCCATGATCCAGCAGATGTTGGTAATTTGATCTCTGGTTCCTCTGCCTTTTCTAAAACCAGTTTGAACATCAGGAAGTTCACAGTTCATGTATTGCTGAAGCCTGGCTTGGAAAATTTTGAGCATTGCTTTACTAGCATGTGAGATGAGTGCAATTGTGTGGTAGTTTGAGCATTGTTTGACATTGCCTTTCTTTGGGATTGGAATAAAAACTGACCTTTTCCAGCCCTTTGGCCACTGCTGATTTTCTAAATTTGCTGGCATATTGAGTGCAGCACCTTCACAGCATCATTTTTCAGGATTTGAAATAGCTCAACTGGAATGCCAACACCTCCACTAGCTTTGTTCCTAGTGATGCTTTCTAAGGCCCACTTGACTTCACATTCCAGGATGTCTGGCTCTAGATGAGTGATCACACCACCGTGATTATCCAGGTCGTGAAGATCTTTTTTGTACAGTTCCTCTGTGTGTTCTTGCCACCTCTTCTTAATATCTTCTGCTTCAAAGATACTAACTAACTAATGGTGTTAGTTCCATACCATTTCTGTCCTTTATTAAGCCCTTCTTTGCATGAAATTTTCCCTTGGTATCTCTAATTTTCTTGAAGAGATCTCTAGTCTTTAGCGTTCTGTTCTTTTCCTCTATTTCTTTGCATTGATCGCTGAAGAAGGCTTTCTTATATGTTCTTGCTATTCTTCGGAGTTCTGCATTCAGATGCTTATATTTTTCCTTTTCTCCTTTGCTTTTCGCTTCTCTTCTTTTCACAGCTATTTGTAAGGCCTCCCCAGACAGCCATTTTGCTTTTTTGCATTTCTTTTCCATGGGGATGGTCTTGATCCCTGTCTCCTGTGCAATGTCATGAACCTCAGTCCATAGTTCATCAGGCACTCTATCTATCAGATCTAGGCCCTTAAATCTATTTCTCACTTCCACTATATAATCATCAGGGATTTGATTTAGGTCATACCTGAATGGTTTAGCAGTTTTCCCTATTTTCTTCAATTTGAGTCTGAATTTGGTAATAAGGAGTTCATGATCTGAGCCACAGTCAGCTCCTGGTCTTGTTTTTGTTGACTGTATAGAGTTTCTCCATCTTTGGCTGCAAAGAATATAAATAATCAATCTGATTTCAGTGTTGACCATCTGGTGATGCCCACGTGTAGAGTCTTCTCTTGTGTTGGAAGAGGGTGTTTGCTATGACCAGTGCATTTTCTTGGCAAAACTCTATTATTCTTTGCCTTGCTTCATTCCATATTCCAAGGTCAAATTTGCTTGTTACTCCAGGTGTTTCTTGACTTCCTACTTTTGCATTCCATTCCCCTATAATGAAAATGATATCTTATTTAGGTGTTAGTTCTAAAAGGTCTTGTAGGTCTTCATAGAACCATTCAACTTCAGCTTCTTCAGCATTACTGGTTGGGGCATAGACTTGGATTACTGTGATATTGAATGCATTACCTTGGAGATGAACAGAGATCATTCTGTCATTTTTGAGATTGAATCCAAGTACTGCATTTCAGACTCTCCTGTTGACCATGATGGCTACTCCATTTCTCCTAAGGGATTCCTGCCCACAGTAGTAGATATAATGGTCATCTGAGTTAAATTCACCCATTCCAGTCCATTTTAGTTCGCTGATTCCTAGAATGTTGACGTTCACTCTTGCCATCTATTGTTTGACCACTTCCGATTTGCCTTGATTCATGGACCTGACATTCCAGGTTCCTATGCAATATTGCTCTTTATAGCATCAGACCTTGCTTCTATCACCAGTCATATCCACAGCTGGGTATTGTTTTTGCTTTGACTCCATCCCTTCATTCTTTCTGGAGTTATTTCTCCACTGATCTCCAGTAGCATATTGGGCACCTACTGACCTGGGAAGTTCCTCTTTCAGTATCGTATCATTTTGCCTTCTCATGCTGTTCATGGGGTTCTCAAGGCAAGAATACTGAAGTGGTTTGCCATTCCCTTCTCCAGTGGACCACAGTCTGTCAGACCTCTCCACCATGACCTGCCCGTCTTGGGTTTCCCCATGGGCATGGCTTAGTTTCATTGAGTTAGAGAAGGCTGTGGTCCTAGTGTGATTAGTTTGACTAGTTTTCTGTGAGTATGGTTTCAGTGTGTCTGGCCTCTGATGCCCTCTTGCAACATCTACCATCTTACTTGGGTTTCTCTTACCGTGGGCCTGGGGTATCTCTTCATGGCTGCTCCAGCAAAGCACAGCTGCTGTTCCTTACCTTGGATGAGGGGTATCTCCTCTCCGCCGTCCTTCCTGACCTTCAACTTGGGACAGCTCCCCTAGGCTCTCCTTTGCCCACACAGCCACCACTCCTTGGATGTGGGGTTGCTCCTCCCGGTCGCTGCCCTGGCCTCGGGTGTGGGGTTGCTCCTCCCGGTCGCTGCCCTGGTCTCGGGTGTGGGGTTGCTCCTCCCGGTCGCTGCCCTGGCCTCAGGCGCCGCCCCTATCTCCTGTCAAATTTCTGCTCATTATGTTCAACTGATACCATAAGTGCACTCAGTGCAAGCAGCTGCGACGGAAGAAGGGCTTTCTTATCTCTTCTTGCTATTCTTTGGAACTCTGCATTCAGAGGCTAATATCTTTCCTTTTCTCCTTGGCTTTTCACCTCTCTTCTTTTCACAGCTATTTGTAAGGCCTCCCCAGACAGCCATTTTGCTTTTTTGCATTTCTTTTCCATGGGGATGGTCTTGATCTCTGTCTCCTGTGCAATGTCATGAACCTCAGTCCATAGTTCATCAGGCACTCTATCTATCAGATCTAGGCCCTTAAATCTATTTCTCACTTCCACTGTATAATCATCAGGGATTTGATTTAGGTCATACCTAAATGGTCTCGCGGTTTTCCCTACTTTTTTCAATTTAAGTCTGAATTTGGCAATAAGGAGTTCATGATCTGAGCCACAGTCAGCTCCCAGTCTTGTTTTTGCTGACTTTATAAAGCTTCTCCATCTTTGGCTGCAAAGAATATAATCATTCTGATTTCAGTGTTGACTATCTGGTGATGTCCATGTGTAGACTCTTCTCTTGTGTTGTTGGAAGAGAATGTTTGCTATGACCACTGCATTTTCTTGGCAAAACTCTATTAGTCTTTGCCCTGCTTCATTCCGCATTCCAAGGCCTGCTTATTTAACTTATATGCAGAATACATCATGAGAAACGCTAGACTAGAAGAAACACAAGCTGAAATCAAGATTGCCAGGAGAAATATCAATAACCTCAGATGTGCAGATGACACCACCCTTATGGCAGAAAGTGAAGAGGAACTAAAAAGCCTCTTGATGAAAGTGAAAGAGGAGAGTGAAAAAGTTAGCTTAAAGCTCAACGTTCAGAAAATGAAGATCATGGCATCCGGTCCCATCACTTCATGTGAAATAGATGGGGAAACAGTGGAAACACTGTCAGACCTTATTTTTTTGGGCTCCAGAATCGCTGCAAATGGTGACTGCAGCCATGAAATTAAAAGACGCTTACTCCTTGGAAGAAAAGTATGACCAACCTAAGTAGCACATTCAAAAGCAGAAACATTACTTTGCCGACTAAAGTCCGCCTAGTCAAGGCTATGTTTTTTTCAGTGGTCATGTATGGATGTGAGAGTTGGACTGGGAAGAAGGCTGAATGCCGAAGAATTGAAGCGGTTTAATTGTGGTGTTGGAGAAGCCTCTTGAGAGTCCCTTCGATTGCAAGGAGATACAACCATTCCATTCTGAAGGAGATCAGCCCTGGGATTTCTTTGGAAGGAATGATGCTAAAGCTGGAACTCCAGTACTTTGGCCACCTCATGCGAAGAATTTACTCATTGGAAAAGACTCTGATGCTGGTAGGGATTGGGGGCTGGAGGAGTAGGAGACAACAGAGGATGAGATGGCTGGATGGCGTCACCGACTTGATGGACGTGAGTCTGAGTGAACTCCAGGAGTTGGTGATGGACAGGGAGGCCTGGCGTGCTGCGATTCATGGGGTCGCAAAGAGCTGGACATGACTGAGCTAGTGAACTGAACTGAACTGATTCCGTATGTCTTTTAAGACCAAGTTTTCTCTTACAGGTCAAATGCAGTCTAACACTAAACACTGGCAATATCAGAAATGATTTGCAGCTCAAATTACTGATGGCATTAAGAGACTAAAAATGGCATACTTCCCTGGTGGCTCAGATGGTAAAGCATCTGCCTACATTGTGGGAGACCTGGGTTTGATCCCTGGGTTGGGAAGATCTCTTGGAGAAGGAAATGGCAACCCACTCAGTACTCTGGCCTGGAAAATCCTATGGACAGAGGAGCCTGGTAGGCTACCATCCATGTGGTCACAAAGAGTCAGACACGACTAAGTGACTTCACTCAGTGACTGAAAAGTATACAAATACACTCATGATCCCCAGTCGGGAAGATCCCCTGGAGAAGGAAATGGCCACCCACTCCAGTATTCTTGTCTGGGAAATCCCATGGGCAGGCTACAGTCAGTGGGGTTGCAAACGGTCAGACCTGACTTAGCAACTAACACTGCACTATTATTACTAACCTGACAAATGCCAACTGCCATACCCATTTGTATAAATATTTGAGAATCTCACTATCCTGATTAGACAATTTCTGTCGCCTACCCTGGGGAGTCACGTGCCCCCCGTGGGGAGCCATGTGCCCACCCTGGGTAGTCACATGCCCTCCCTGAGGAGCTACAAGTGGCCCTAGGGAGCCCTATGCCCTATCTGAGGTGTTGTGTGTCCTCCTGAGGACAGCTGGTGAGACCCTTACTGCACTGAGTGAGGCCCATGAGGGCTGCGAGCAGAGGGAGAGAGGCTTCCAGGAGCCTGCAGCTATAAGTGAGTCCCGTGACCCCAGACTCCCCTTGACCTCGTCTGCCTCCATCCTTTCCACTTCAGGGGCTTCTGCTTGGGGAGTACTCTGGAGATATTAGGCTTCAGCCTCCCATTGCAGAGTCTAGCTGGCGCCAGGCAACCTGCCTCTAGAGTAAGCAGGGCATCTGTGCCCACTACCACAGCCCTGCCTAAGCCAGCCATGCCCATGGGACTGGGGCAGAGGGAGGGAAGAGTGTGATCCTTCCAGTTGTCCAGGAGGGCAGTGAGTGGTCTCAGTGGGGCAATGGCCCACCAGCTCCCCTGTGTGAGGTGGCAGGCTCCTTAAGAGTCAGGCAAGGGCACAATTGCATCCAAATAGGGAAGGCTGCCCCTGCCTCAGCACCACCCAACGTCCTGGCCACCAACCTCCGGGCTGCCCAGCCACCCCCAAGTTCTCAGCCGGGGATGACCCTCTGCCCAGCCAGCTCCTTCCCTGCACCCCAGCTCTGCACTCTCCAGACACCCCCTGGGTGTGAGTCCCCTTCAGAAACAATGGGGACACTCATACCAACAACAACATCAAGCCAGATTCTGGAAAAACTGAGTGAAATTCAGTCCCTAGCAAACTAATTTAACTATGTTACAAATACTGTAATATACCTTGGAGAGGAGCACAGGTAAGTAAGTTTGGAAAGCAATGCTTTGGTTTACTATTGTGACACTCAAAAAAAAGAAAAAGTAGTTGGTAAATTTGTTTCTAATTTATGTGGATACCAATTCTGAAAAGGCTTCAGACACATTCTACAGGAACTACATTGTCAATAATGGAAGCCAGGTTTCTCATGGACAGAGAAAGAAGTTGCAAGTAAGTAAGAGAGGGAATATTGATCAAAACTCTGAAAAGAGTGCTGAATAAGAGAGGTATCCCTATAAAACGCTGTTTAGTTTAAAAGATGTAGAAATATAAATATGTGTGTGTTGGAGGGGGAGGATTAGTTAGCACAAATATCTACGTTGTAATGAATGTAGATACATGTGTTTCCTCTCTCTGTCCTCTGAGAACTGTATACCCCAGTTGAAATGAGCTGAGGTACCACTCAAATGTAGTTTTTAAATGCCATTGTCCAGTAAAAGGAACCATGATTCTTTGAAGAAATGGTTGATTCTAGGCAGCAGAAATACAAAGTTAAGCCTGAGGTGCAAAAATAAGGAATTGCTAAAAAGTAAGGGGTACAGTTCAGTTTAGTCCCTCAGTTGTGTCTGACTCTTTGTGAATCCATGAACTGTAGCATGCCAGGCTTCCCTGTTCATCACCAACTCTCAGAGCATACTCAAACTCATGTCCCTCACGACAGTGAGGACATCCAACCATCTCATCCTCTGTCATCCCCTTCTCCTTCCACCTTCAATCTTTCCCAGCATCAGGTGGCCAAAGTATTGGAGTTTCAGCTTCAGCATCAGTCCTTCCTATTGATATTCAGGACTGATTTCCTTTAGGATGTACAGGTTGGAGCTCCTTGCACTCCAAGGGACTTTCAACAATCTTCTCCAACACCACAGTTCAAGAGCATCAGTTCTTCAGCACTCAACTTTCTTTATAGTCCAAGTCTGGCATCTATATATGACTCCCAGAAAAACCATAGCTTTGACTAGACAGATCTTTGTTGGCAAATAACGTCTCTGCTTTTTAATATGCTGTCTAGGTTGGTCATAGCTTTTCTTCCAAGGTGCAAGCGTGTTTTAAGTTCATGGCTGCAGTCACCATCTTCAGTGATTTTGGAGCCCCTAAAAATAAAGTCTCTCAAAAAAAAATAAAGGGAGTTCTCCCTAAAAGATCTAAATAACCAAATCAAGAACAATATGGGCAACAAAATAAATATGATTATATTGAATTATAACCAAAAGAATGATTTTCAAACAGGTAAGTCTCTCCTGATAGTAAAATGACAAAATGAATAAACAGATACAAAGAGATAATTCTATCTTACCATAAAATTCCAATTAATAAGTGTAAAAATAATGAGAAAAATAGCCACCAGTTGAGCACTAGAGTAATAATTGCAGTAAGCAAGATCTACAGATGGTTGCTAAAATTAGTCAGTAAACTTTAAGTAGAAATAGAATATTTGAATAGCCTCAAATGATCTTCTCCCAGATATGTATTAATTACTGTGGCATATTTAACATATGTCTGCAAATCCTTTGACATTTCTTCCACCAGGATGTGAAACTTAGCTCCCTATTTCTTGAATGTAGCCTGAACTTAATGACTCACATCTAGAAAGCAAAGCATGGCAAGGGAAAAATAATGATCTTAGGATATTCTCTCTTCAGTGTCATAACCCCACCTTATTTATGAGAAGATATCAGATAAGCCTAAATAGTGGGATATTCTGCAAAATACCTTCAAATATGTCAAGGCCATGAAAGCCAAGGAACCAGCAGGAAATGTAATAGATCAGAGGAGAATAAGGAGAGGATGGCTAATTGCAGTGTGATATCAGGAGTGGGATTCTGACTCAAAGACAGACATGAGTGAGAAAACAAGTAGTGTTAGAGGCAATCTGTTATTTAGTTAAGTGCATTGTACCAATGTTATCTGCTTGCTTTTCATAACTGTACCACGGTCACATCAAAACTAAGAAAGGAAATAATAATATTAGGGGACTGAGTTTTTTGCAGTATTTTTCCATTTCTCCCATAAATAATGCAAATAGTTTCAAAATGTGAAGTTTTTAAAAGTTCAATTATGACATACTCAGAGAATGGAATATTATTCAGAAATAAAAGAAGTAAGCTACTAAGCTACAAAGAGGAATGGAAGAAACTTGAATGCACATGACTGAGTAAAAGGTGCCAATCTGAAGGCTACATACCGTACGATTCCAATTATATGACATTCTGAAAAAACTCAAACTATAGCTATGCTGGAAGGATCAGAACTTACCAAGGCTTTGAGGGGTGGTGGATGAATAGGGAGAAGCACAGGATATTTTGAGTAATGAACTGTGCTCTGTGATACTATAATTATGGATCCAAGTCATTATACATTTGTCCAAACCAATATAATGTACCTCACCAAGAGTGAACCCTAAGGAAAATGGTGATTATGATATGTCTATGTAGGTTCACCAGCTATAATAATGTATCACTCTGGTGGCAGATATACATCAAATGTTGTACATTTGTGGGGCAGAGTGTATATGGGAAATTTCTGTACCTTCCTATGAATTTTGCTGTGAATTTAAAACTGCTCTAAAAACAAATTCTTTAAAAGCATTCTAAAAAATTTAAAGATTTTAAAATTTAAAAATAAATAAATAAATAAAAGCATTCTAAAAAATAACAAAAATAAAACTTTAGTGAACATAATGAACATTTTAAATACCATAAATATGGATTGTCCTCATTTAAGCAAATGTTGTAGAAGCTTTTCTTAAACATAAATATAAGGAGAGACCATAAAGTTCTACTTGCATCCCATTGTGGCTAGACCTTATTTATGACAGAATAGAAAAAGATGATTATCACAAAATTAATAGCTAACATTTTAAAATCTTGTTCTTAGGTAAACAGTACAAATAAGGTGCTTACATGATATCCAGTTATATAAAAAGTTCCATTTTCATTAATACATCATTGCCCTTTTGATGCAAACCAGCAGTGAACAACATTTATTCCTTCAGAAGGGAAAATACAAATTCAAAGACATTATAGATGAGAGGAAGAAGTAAAGATGGTATTCAAATAGAAAACCCAGCGACATATAGAAAGGGAAATGTCAAATATGTCTACTAACTTCTATTTATGGATAGCCATGGCTCAGATGGGAAAGCATCTGCCTACAACGTGGGACCCTGGTTTGATCCCTGGGATGGGAAGATCCCCTGGAGAAGGAAATGGCAACCCACTCCAGTACTCTTGCCTAGAAAATTCCATGGATGGAGGAGCCTAGTGGGCTACAGTCCATCGAGTCACGAAGAGTCAGACACGACTGAGCGAGTTCACTTCACTTCACTATGTATGCATAATAGAATTTACTGTGTATTAAATTACTATCAATAATATTTTTGTGTCTTCTAAAAATGTTTGCAAAATTGCATGGAAACATGTTTCTTACAGTTACTACAGTGCTTATTAAAACAATTATCTAGGTTGTTATAAAATTCCTTTCAGATACATGTGGAAAAAAAAAAAAGGAATTTCCTTTTTTTAACCACAAAGACATTAGAGTCACTAGAGAAAATAATTGAAATGGTCTGGCCATCCACATGGATACTTCATCACTTCAGTCCGTTGTTTTGGAATAATCTTTACTGAATGAAAGCTTGTTCACTCTTAGTCTATGTACAGCCTATGTGCGTGTACATGCTAGGTCACTTGGGTCAGGTCGACTGTGCCACCCTATAGACTGCAGCCTGCCAGGGTCCTCTGTTCATGGGATTTCCCAGGCAAGAAGACTGGAGTGGGTTGCCATGCCCTCCTCTAGGGGATCTTCCCAACCCAGGATTGAACCTGTGTCCCTTATATCTGAAAGAAAGATACATGGCTCAAAATAGCCTGGAATTAAAACTCCCCTCCGTGTCTTTCCCACCATTCTATACAGAATAAAGAACTTTCTCCCCCTAAGAAAGGAATGAACATTAAGATTGATTACGTTCAGCTCCCAGCTGGTCCCAGTCTCCAGCCTGTCTCAGGAACTCCTTGCCCCAGTTGTTAGAAGCTAACTAATCAAAATAATCTTGAGGAAAAAACAGACCCCCTCAAAACAATGTATGTCCACTTATATATTTTTTCTATGTATACCTGCTCTTTTCTTGGCTTATTGCAGCAGCTCACTGTCTGACTTCTGCCCCTTCTCACCTCATTAAAGGTGATCTGTTCCTGTTCCTGTACAGTGTCGGTCTCCTTCTTTCTCTGAACCTCACCTTCTCTAGTTCCCTTACCTTACAATATCTACCTGCATTGGCAGGTGGGTTCTTTTCCAGCACCACCTGGGAAGCCCATATACAGCCTACAACTTAGACTATATTCACAAGCAAAGAGCATGTTAATTGCTCTGGAGTGAGCATAGATTTAATATATTATTATATCAGTTTTGTGTGCATTAATCGCTCAACTGTATATTAGAATCAGTCATAAACAACAGACAATTTTGTATTCAACAGTGCACATAGGAAAAATGACTGATTCACAGGCTGGCTTTTCTACATTACTCACGCAAGGGCTTCCCTGGTGGCTCAGTTGGTAGAGAATCTGCCTGCAGTACAGGAGCTGCATGCGATGCAGCTTCCATCCCTGTGTTGAGAAGATCCCCTGGAGAAGGGCATGGCAACCCACTCCAGTCTTTCTTGCCTGGAGAATGCCATGGACAGAGAAGCCTGTCAGGCCACAGTACTTAGAATTGCAGAGTCAGACATGACTGAAGCGACTTAGTGTGAACAAAGGAGAACTCTGTGTGGAATATTTAGAATATCTGTGCCAATATACTCAGAAGAAAATGATACTTTCACTCATAGATAAACATAATCTGACTTATATAAGTTGGAGCAAACTTTTGTCTTACTACTCACAGGAATTCTTACAGGATGGCCATTCAATTGTGTAGGCTTAGAGATTGTCTCCTTCCAAAAGTTAAACCCACTCGTTTTTTTTTTTTTGTGTGTGTGTGTGTGTGTGTGTGTGTGTGCAATGAATAACCATATGATCATTCTAAAGTGTTTTAATGGGAATGCCTAGAAGAAATTAAAGTTAATGGGCATTTAAAACCGAAATGATAAGGATCACAGTGTACAGTTACAAAGGATATAAAGAGATAATTCACAAAAACTTAATGTTATAAATATATTAAAGCTATTCAGCTTTATTTGAACATTTTGTACTTGAATGTATAGGAAGTATAACTTACAAATCTGCAGGAGAACAATAGTCAATGTTGATTCTCAAAGTGAAATGGTGATTTCTGTTATAAGTCTTCAATCACTGAGAAATTATGGGGGTACAGTGTTCAACATGAACATTCAAAACAGTGGTGACATTATGAAAGGAATTGTACAATGTACCTGTTTGATTGATAATGTTTGAGATATATTATGTGTTAATAATAAAAAAAATGGTGAAATAGAATTTCTGATAAGAACTGGATGGGGTATCAGAACATAGCAAGTTAAGATTAAGAATTTCAAGTTAAGCAAATATAACAACTCAAATTTAATCCCATGCTCCATCACTTACAAGATCAGGGAGCTTAGAAAAATCCCTTAACCTCAACACTTTAGTTTTTCTGTTTGTTGAAAATTATAATAAAAATACCTACTTAATAGGGTTAACATGCAAATTAGGTTACCTTTGCTTGCATTCAGTAATACAGGCATATACCATTATAGTCATGATATTGAAAGTCAGTTTTTTTTTGAAAGTCAATTTTAAGCTCAAAGAGTTAGTGATTTAATGAAGGGTAAAGTAGGAAATCACTTTATTTCAAGTAACTTCTGGCTCAAAATTAGTCTCCAAATGATTAATGCCTGATTTTCTATAATGTAAACTCACAAAGAGAAATACAGTGGATGGGTGTTCATTTGATTAATGTTTTTCATAGTGATCAATTATCAGTGAAACAGCACATCCTAATCTCAGTGCATCAGTTATGGAATTTTCTTAGTTTGGCATGAGATTCTAAATCTTATATCTGGGGGAAATAGTTCTCTTTGTTTAAATGAGCAGTCTAAAAATTATATGAATAATAAGGGCTCAGTGTGTATTTTTGAACAGATAAATGGACTCCCAAGGAGCTGTGAAGACTTGATCAGTTTTTAGGAAGAGGAGAATGAATTTAAGTTTCTAAACCATAAATCTTCCTCTTCATCCAGCCTTTCTCTCCTTTGTACTCTTCTCTTCCCTTTCATGAGAAATGCAGGCATAAGGCTGTTAGGTGGGGCCAAGCCGGAAGGTGGGGGGCACAGCGGGTCAGAGTCTGAGGCAGAGCGCTGGTGAGCTGGGCCAGTTTCCTCAAGGACAGATGTGGAGCTGAAAGAAAAGCACACAGGGAAGAGTCTGCACACAGGGAGCAAGACTCTGAGCTGGGAAGGGAGTGCGCGCATGTTAAGGTGGGGGAATGGCACTTGGAGTCACATGTAGGATCAGAGCAGGAAAAAGGTCAGCAGAGCACCCATGCAGAAGGGTGACACAGTAAGGGAGAGAGCTGGGAGGAGGAGGTCCTCCTAGGAGGCAGACAGCCCAGTTACCATGGAGACAGCAGCTTTGGAAGTGGGGCCCCAGCATCAGGTCACTGTGGGACGGAGAGGCATGAACGGGGGCGTCTTTGCCCAGGGTGGCAGGGCCCAGCAGAGGGACGAGGACATCCTGATGCGGCGAGCCAAACCCAAGGGCAGTGAGGAGACCGTATTTCGGAGGAGAGACTCAGAAAGAGGAAAAACTGGAATACACCTTGTGATTTGGCTCTTAATGGGATATTTCATTGTGAACTCATGGCCTTTGATGTATAGAGATAGATGTAGAAATAATTATGAGTATTAAATGGATGTACTGGTGTTTATATGTGTGTATGGATACATACTTGTACACCTTCTGATACCCACTGAGATGGCTTGTGCTTGGAATAAAAATCAGCCTATCTAAGTGGGCATAAGTTGTATTCTACTTAACATCATCCCCCAAAGCAGAAGCAGGGCAGAGCTTTTTGGAGAAATTGGTGATTCATGGACTAGGGCAAAGAAAATACAGAATAACATGGAATATCTTCTGCTAGAAAGAAATGCATTGCTTAATAAAAAATGAAATATGACAAAGGATTCAAAATAATAGGATCCCCTGTCAAAATCTGAAACAATTTGAGGATCAAAATACACAATGATAGAGAGTATAAGTAGTCCACTAAATAAAAGAGGAAATCACAATCCTAGACATAGTTAAATAAATTGAGATTTTAATGCAGTGTTGGGAATTATGCAATTACAAAGCAGCTCTCAGAAAAATGCTTTTTAATTGTGATGGAAGACATAACTTTATAGTGGAGACAGACAGGTAGTATCTTATTTAATAAAGTGAGCATGTGGATTTCATCAGTAAGTTGAAATGTAGTGCCAAGCTGTACATGCAATGAGGTCACAGCGACACTTGGATTGAAATTCCTCTGATATTCCTGCCTAAAATACATAGCTTGAATCCAGTCATGGTGAAACACCAGACACACGAAAATTGAGGGACATTACAAGATAAATTCCCTGTAATATTTAAAAAGAAGCCCAAGAATACTGGAGTGGGTGGCCTATCCCTTCTCCAGTGGATCTTCCAGACCCAGGAATCGAACCGAGGTCTCCTTCATTTCAGGTGGATTCTTTACCAACTGAGCTATCAGGGAAGCCCACAAGATAGATTCCCTGTAATTTTTTTTTTTTTAAATCAAGATCATAAAAACAAAGGAAAACCTGAAGAACTCACCCAAACTGAATAAAACTGAAGAGACAAGACAACAGTGTGCTCCATGACCGACAGCTGGACCCTTTTGAACTAAAGGACATTCCTGAGACATAAAGTCATCCGAGGATCAGATAGTATTTATGTTAATTAACTGAATTTTAGTTATTTAGGAAAACACCCTGTATAGAAATAAAGAAGGACAATGAGACATCAGGTCAGCAAATTACTCTCATGTGGTTCAGAAGAGACTTCTTTTACTGTACATGCAATTTTTTTGTAATCTTGAAATTATTAAGAAGAAAAATTAAAGGTGGAGAGAAAAGCAGTTTACTTTTTTGTATAACTCTTACAATTGATTTGAGGTAATTCAAGTGGAAACATGAACACAAAAGACAATTTCATTTATAGAAATGTTTTCAGTCTCCTTCTCTTCTGATAAGATCAGGTGAACAACCATCATATAGTCCAGTAGCTGATAAATTGATGTTGACTTTTCTTTGCTTTGATTTTCTTAAACTGACTTCATATTCAAGTCATTTTTTAAAAATTTAAACTACATCATTTATAATTGAGATATTTTTGTAAAAATAACTTGCGTGCATATCTTTCCACATTTAGTTTCACAAGATATCACTATGTAAGGAGCACTACTTAAGAACAAGCATACAAAAACATATATATGAGTGCACATATGCATGTGTGTATCTCACATATCCACTTATATACAAAAAAGTATGTATAATATACCAATGTACACAAACAGTTTACATATGTGTATGTGTCCATGTATGTGTATGCGTGCACACATACATGTTTTCCAAAAAAGTTTGTATTGCATATATTTTTCTGAAATTTAATTTTACTGACCAGGTCACAATGTACATCAGTTCAGTGCAGTTCAGTGACTCAGTCGTGTCTGACTCTTTGAGACCCCATGAATCACAGCACGCCAGGCCTCCCTGTCCATCACCAACTCTTGGCGTTCACCCAAACTCACGTCCATCGAGTCGGTGATGCCATCCAGTCATCTCATCCTCTGTCATCCCCTTCTCCTCCTGCCCCCAATACCTGCCAGCATCAGAGTCTTTTCCAATGAGTCAACTCTTCGCATGAGGTGGCCAAAGTACTGGAGTTTCAGCTTTAGCATCATTCCTTCCAAAGAATACCCAGGGCTGATCTCCTTTAGAATGGATTGATCGGATCTCCCTGCAGTCCAAGGGACTCTCAAGACTCTTCTCCAACATCACAGTTCAAAAGCATCAAGTCTTCAATCCTCAGCTTTTTTCATAGACCAACTCTCGCATCCATACATGACCACTGGAAAAACCATATCCTCGACTAGATGGACCTTTGTTGGCAAAGTAATGTCTCTGCTTTTCAATATGCTATCTAAGTTGGTCATAACTTTCTTCCAAAGAGTAAGCGTCTTTTAATTTCATGGCTGCAGTCACCATTGGCAGCGATTTTGTAGCCTAAAAATATAAAGTCTGACGCTGTTTCCACTGTTTCCCCATCTATTTCCCATGAAGTGATGGGACTAGATGCCATGATCTTTGTTTTCTGAATGTTGAGCTTTAAGCCAACTTTTTCACTCTCCTCTTTCTCTTTCACCAAGAGGCTTTTTAGTTCCTCTTCACTTTCTGCCGTAAGGGTGGTGTCATCTGTATATATGAGGTTGTTGATATTTCTCCCAGCAATCTTGATTCCAGCTTGTGCTTCTTCCAGCCCAGCAGTGGCCACAGGACTGGAAAAGGTCAGTTTTTATTCCAATCCCAAAGAAAGGCAATGCCAAACAATGCTCAAACTACTACACAATTGCACTCATCTCACACGCTAGTAAAGTAATGCTCAAAATTCTCCAAGCCAGGCTTCAGCAATACGTGAACTGTGAACTTCCAGATGTTCAAGCTGATTTTAGAAAAGGCAGAGGAACCAGAGATCAAATTACCAACATCCTCTGGATCATCGAAAAAGCAAGAGAGTTCCAGAAAAACATCTATTTCTGCTTTATTGACTATGCCAAAGCCTTTGACTGAGTGGATCACAATAAACTGTGGAAAATTCTGAAAGAGATGGGAATACCAGACCACCTGGCCTGCCTCTTGAGAAACCTATATGCAGGTCAGGAAGCAACAGTTAGAACTGGACAAGGAACAACAGACTGGTTCCATATAAGAAAAGGAATACGTCAAGGCTGTATATTGTCACGTTGCTTATTTAACTTCTATGCAGAGTACATCATGAAAAACAATGTATATAATCCCATACTATTTGTTGTAACATATGTATCAAATACTATTGAAATCATATTGAGGTTTTATTGCAAATTTTAGTGCAACAGATACACATCAATCAACATCTTAGCATATTTATAAATGTGAATGTATGTGTGTGTGTGTGTGTATATATATATATATATATATAGAGAGAGAGAGAGAGAGAGAGAGAGATGGTTTAGTCACTAAGTCACATCACACTCTTATGACCCCATGGACTGTAGGCCCCTAGGCTCCTCTGTCCATGGGATTTCCCAGGGAAAAGTACTGGAGTGGGTTGCCATCTCCTTCTCCAGGAGATCTTCTTGACCCAGGGATCAAACCTGATTCTCTGGCATTGCAGACAGATTCTTTACCAACTGAGCCACAATGAAAGCCCATATATATATATATATATATATATATATGATTTTAAAATTATAAATATGCATGGATACATCTTGTAGAATAAATTCTAGGATATTAAATTTCTGGGAATTTATGTGTGTGATGTGTGTGTGTGTGTGTACATATACTTATTGCCAAACTGGCATTCAAGAAGTTGCATTCATGAATATTCAAACCAGAAACACAAGGAACACAGTTTTTTCTCATCTTCACCAGTACTGGCTATTCAGTTCAATTCGGTTCAATTCAGTCACTCAGTCGTGTCCGACTCTTTGTGACTCCATGAATCACAGCACACCAGGCCTCCCTGTCCATCACCAACTCCCGGAGTTTACCCAAACTCATGTCCATCGAGTCGGTGATGCCATCTAGCCATCTCATCCTCTCTCGTCCCCTTCTCCTCTTGCCCCCAGTCCCTCTCAGCATCAGGGTCTTTTCCAATGAGTCCACTCTTCACAACAGATGGCCAAACGATTTCAGCTTCAGCATCAGTGTTTCAAAAAAAAAAAAAATTCAGGGTTCATTTCCTTTGTGATTGACTATTTTAATCTCCTTGCGATCCAAGGGATTCTTAAAAATCTTCTCTAGCACCACAGTTAGAAAGCATCAGCTTTTCTACCCTCAGCCTACTTTATGGTCCAACTTTTACATCTGTACATGACTAATGGAAAAACCATAGCTTTGATTATACTGACCTTTGTTGGCAAAGTAATGTCTTTGCTTTTTAATACACTGTCTAGTTTGGTCATAGCACTTCCTCCAAGAAGAAAGTATCTTTTAATTTCATGGCTGTAGTCACTATCCATGCTGACTTTGCAGGCTAAGAAAATGAAATCTGTCACTGTTTCCTCTTTTCACCATTTACTTGCCGTGAAGTGATGGGACCAGATACCATGATCTTCCATTTTTGAATGTTGAGTTTTAAGCCAGCGTTTTCACCTTCAATAAGAGGCTCTTTAGTTCCTCCTTATTTCTGACATTAAATTGGTGTCATCTCCATATCTGAGGTTGTTGATATTTCTCCCAGCAGTCTTGATTCCACCTTGTGAATCATCACGTGATGTACTCTGCATTTAAGTTAAATAAGCAGGGTGACAATACACAGCCTTGACACAATCCTTTCCCAAATTGGAACCAGTCTGTTGTTCCATGTCTGGTTCTAACTGTTGCTTCTTGACCAGTGCACAGATTTCTCAAAAGGCAGGTCAGGTGGTGTGGTACTCCCATCTCTTTAAGAAGTTTCCACAGTTTGGTGTTATCTACAGTCAAAGGATTTGGCGTAATCTATAGAGCAGAAGTAAATGTTTTTCTGGGATTGTCCTGCTTTTTCTATGATTTAATGGATGTTGGCAATTTGCTCTCTGGTTCCTCTGCCTTTTCTAAAACCAGCTTGAACATCTGGAAGTTCACGCTTCATGTACTGTTTAAACCTGGCTTGGAGAATTTTGAGTAATACTTTGCTAGCAAGTGAGTGAGTACAGTTGTAAAGTAGTTTGAACAGTCTTTGGCATTGCTTTTTTTGGGGATTGGAATGAAAGCTCACCTTTTTTTCAGTCCTGTGGCCACTGCTGAGTTTTCCAAATTTGCTGACATATTGAGTGCAGCACTTTCACAGCATCATCTTTTACGGTTTGAAATAGCTTAACTGGAATTCCATCACTTCCTCTAGCTTTGTTTGTAGTGATGCTTCCTTAGGCTCGCTTGACTTTACACTCCAGGATATCTGGCTCTAGGTGAATGATCACACCATTGTGGTTATCTGGGTCATGAAGATCTTTTTTGTATAGTTCTCCTGGGTATTCTTGTCACCTCTTCTTAATATCTTTTGCTTCTGTTAGGCCCATACTATTTCTGTCCTTTATTGTGCCCATCTTTTCATAAAATGTAAAGTCACTTGTCTGAATACTTCATGACAAATAGATTGGGAAACAATGGAAATGGTGACAGACATTTTCTTGGGTTTTATTTTTTTTCAAAACCACTGCAAATGGTGACTGCAGCCATGAAATTAAAAGACACTTGTTCCTTGGAAGAAAAGCTATGACCAAACTTGACAGCATATTAAAAAGCAGAGACATTACTTCACTAACAAAGGTCTGTCTAGTCAAAGCTATGGTTTTTCCAGTGGTCATATATGGATGTGAGAGCTGGACTATAAAGAAACCTGAACACCCAAGAATTGATGCTTTTGAACTGTGGTTTTGGAGAAGACCCTTGAGTGTCCCTTGGATTGCAAGTTCATCAAACCAGTCAATCCAAAAGAAATCAGTCTTTAATATTCATTGGAAGGAGTGAAGTTGAAGCTCCAATACTTTGGCAACCTGATGCTAAGAACTGACTCATTGGAAAAGACCCTGATGCTGGGAAAGATTGAAGGCAGGAGGAGAAGGGAATGACAGAGGTTTAGATGATTGGATAGCATCATGGACTCAATGGAAATGAGTTTGAGTAAGCTCCAGGAGTTGGTGATGGACAGGGAAGTCTGGTGTGCTGCAGTCCATGGTATCTCAAAGGGTCAGACACAACTGAGTGACTCAACTGAACTGATCAGATTGGATGCCATGATCTTAGTTTTCTGAATGTTGAGTTTTAAGCCAGGTGTTTTACTTTGCTCTTTCACTTTCATCAAGAGGTTATTTAGCTCTTCTTTGCTTTCTGACATAAGTGGGGTATCATTTGTACATCTGAGGTTATTGATATTTCTCTTGGCAATCTTGATTCCAGTTTGTGCTTCATCCAGCCTAGCATTTCTCATGATGTTCTCTGCATGTGAGTTAAATAAGCAGGGTGACAATATACAGCCTTGACCTACTCCTCTACCAATTTGGAACCAGTCTGTTTTTCCATGTCCATTTCTAACTGTTGCTTCTTGATTTCATACACATTTCTCAGGAGGCAGATAAGGTGGTCTGGTATTCCCATCTCTTGAAGAATTTTCCATAATTTGTTGTGACCCACACTGTCAAAGGCTTTAGCATAGTCAATGAAGCAGAAGTAGTAGTTTTTCTGGAATTCCTTTGCTTTTACTGTGATCCAACAGATGTTAAAAATTTTGATTACTGTATGAACAGGCAAAAGGACAATACATAATCATAATTTAATCATGCAACTACTTAAAATATTAAATTACATTGTATCCTATGAATAATTTATTGTTTGAATCCAATCTTATTAATATTTTGGTCTAAATGGGAAATTGTACAGTAAGAATTTTTATCCATATTGTCTCTGCCCTGAATCCTCCAAGCACTCACTACTCAGTATTGACCAGTTGCTTATCTACTAGTTTTATAAATGAAAAAATTTAATACTAAAATGATGATAGCAATAAAATATAAGAAATACATTTAACTTGAATACATGAAACAGTTAAGAAGTAGCAAAAACTAGTTCTGTCAAAGGCAATTAAATTGCTTCCATGTCTTTGCTATTGTGAACAGTGCTGTTATGAACACAGGGGTGCATGTATCATTTTGGATTATTGTATGGATATATGTTCAGAAGTGGGATTGCTGAATCATATGGACGTTCAATTTTTAGGTTTCTGAGGAACCTCCATAGTATTCTCCATGACTGTGTCAACTTACATTCCCACTAAGAGTCTAGGAGAGTTCCTTTTTCACCACATCCTCTCCGGCATTTGTTATTTGTAGAGTTTCTAATGATGGCTATCCTGACTGGTGTAAGTTGGTACCTCATTGTAATTCTTCATTTCTCTAATAATTAGTCTTCTACTTTCTATGCAAATGCCTCTTCTAACTATACAATAGTGGAGAGTCTTACTTAAACAAGCTCCCTTACAGCTCTTACAAATCTGACCTCCAATCTGGGCTCGGCTGAGCCATTGAACATGGGTGAAAGGTCAATATATTACCAAGTCTTTGCTGTCTCCAGTACCTTGCACCTAACTGGAGTCTTGTCACTGATGACATTCCCTGTTTTCATCTTCATTCTCAGAGTTCACAACCTGATGTCTCGATAGTTGTCAAGTCCCACTAAATAGTCTTGAGCTTAAAATTACAAAATACAAGTTATGTTCCTTGTTCAAAATTATTCTACCTTTGTCAAAAGTAATACCAATTCAGCAAAAAGACATAAAGTTCACATCATTGGCGGTGGGGGGGGGGGAGAATGAGTCTAAACTGCTCTTGTGAGTAGTGGCATGTCATTGTCTAGGTTACACAGCCTTTGTGTTTGCTTTGTTAGCATTGGAAAGCTAACTAATTCACAATGCCTTATGAATGTGCCATCGGATTATGTTCTAGTTGAAAGACACTTGCAACAAAAGCTTTATTGAGTTTTTAAAAAATAACATGTAAGCAGAAGAAGATCCAAGCTGGATTATTTTATAGAGTTACATTGAATGTTAAATAATAACATAGTGCACTCCAGTTTGCTTTTTACTGGAGGTAAACACATACACATCTTAGCCAAATCTTCATTGGCATTTTAAAAAATCACTAATTTCCATGTGTCTTTTTGTTAACAGGTATCCTAGGCTACATAATTTTCTTTTTCAGTGTTAGACAGTCATTGATATGTTGGTAGCTAGGTTTGCTATCATTATGTATTTGCTCTAAAAGGAGTAATTAGATCTTTTATTACCTTTTTCAAGCTTTGTTAATATGCAATTGATAAGGAAGTGTGATTTTTAACAGATTTTATATTTTGAGTGCTGCATTGCATTGGATTTTATAAAATATGTTTGAATTTAGGTTGGGATGCTATTATGGAGTGTGAAGATCAGATTTTCCCCTGTGTTTATAATCTTCTTCTATGGCAGATCCTGAGTAGTTAGAAGGGGGCCACTTTGGTCTCTTTAGGAAGGTATATCCAGGATGAGAACTCTCCTCAGTCCCTGTGTGAAACAGGCATCCCATTTTGCTATTGAGGAGGTAACTTCCAGCCCCATGTTCATCCTGTAGCCCACTGCTTCTAAGTGGTGCCACCCTGTCATGTCACACATTACCCTTGGCATCTGAAGACCTCCAGTGCCCCATCAACCCTCGCCTGGGAATTCTGACAGGGCCAGCCTCTCCACTGTTTCTGTCTCTGCAACTCAGCAAGGCACCAGGCTGTTCTGAATTCCCAGGTCTAAGTGATAACTTTGTTGCTCTCTGGTCACTAAGTGGTGTCCAACTCTTTGTGACCCCATGGGCTGTAGCTGCCAGGCTCCTCGGTCCTTGGGATTTTCCAGGCAAGAATACTGGAGTGGGTAGTCATTCTCTTCTCCAGGGGGTCTTCCTGACCCAGGTCTCAAACTCCTGTCTCCCTCATTGGCAGACAGATGCTTTTCCACTGAGTCACCGAGGAAGCCCTAAGTGATAACTTGGGACCCAGGTAACACTAGGAAGTAATCTGTTGGAATAATAGGATCACTTCATCGTCTTTTTGTTAGGGTTTACTTCCTGTTTAATGTTTGAAATCCTTGCTTAAGTTTTTGTTTGTTTTCTCCATTTTGTGTGTGTGTGTGTGTGTGTGTGTGTGTGTGTGTGACCAAATGGCAGGTTTTACAGCAGTTAATCTTTGATAGGTCAAAGTAAAAGTCATTTCTTCCCCCCTCTCTTGCTCTCTCTCTTTCTTCACATTGTAATTAAAGGAACAAGTGGGCATTTATAAGGAGAAGGAAAGAACTGACTTTATTATAGCATTAGGATAGAAAGACATAATAAGATAGTTGGTATAATGATATCATAGAAGAAATAAGAGGGGAAGAGTTAGTAACAATAATAACTAATTTATTTAGGCCTCTGTGTCATGAGGTCAGGCTACAGAGGGGGTGCTAGTGGTAAAGAATCTGCCTGTCAGCAGGAGACATAAGAGACATTGCTTTGATCCCTGAGTCAGTAAATCACGTGGAGGAGGATGTGGAAACCCACTTCAGTGTTCTTGCCTGGAGAATCCCATGGAGAGAGGAGCCTGGAGGGCTAATGTCCATAGAGTCTCAAAGAGTTGCTGGTGCTGCTAAGTCACTTCAGTCGTGTCCAACTCTGTGCAACCCCATAGATGGCAACCCATCATGCTCCCCCTTCCCTGGGATTCTCCAGGCAAGAACACTGGAGTGGGTTGCCATTTCCTTCTCCAGTGTGGGAAAGTGAAAAGTGAAAGTGAAGTCGCACAGTCATGCCTGGCTGGTAGCGACCTCGTGGACCATAGCCCACCAGGCTCCTCCATCCATGGGACCTTCCAAGCAAGAGTACTGGAGTGGGTTGCCATTGCCTTCTCTTCAAAGAGTTGAGCAAAACTGAAATGACTTAATACACACACATACATGTGGGAGATAGCTAATATAATGTATATGAATTTTCAAAAAGGATATTGAGGAAAAAAGGAAGACATTTATTTACAAGACATTAGAAATTTCATGTGGCACATAAAAACATAATTTTAACTATGTTGTAAATACATGGGTTTGAATTGAGGAGAAAAGACAGTTTGGTTAAATCAGGGGTACCAGCAAGTGATTACAGTGAATCTGTTCCACTTCCTTCCAGTAATTAGCATCTAATCCTTCTAAGTTCAGTGAGTTTCTCAGGCCAATTGCCTGGCAGCAGCAGCCTCTGTCTCAATCTAAAATGTGAAAGGCTGTGTTGCAATAAATAGATTGTCACATTACTGCATAATGCCAACTTTATTAGCAGTTTAGCTTTTATGAAGTGCGCTAATTAGTCACAGTCCATGAGTGTATAAGCCTGCCAGTTGTTTCTGGTGCTGAGTGGTAAGCCCTTGGTGCCAAGGACATTGGCAGAGTATGCTGTGGAATGAACCCATGGTGGTTATTATTATTAAAGTTCAGTACAGAGAGGCAGAAGTGAGTGGTATATATTTAGAAATGTGGGGCTTTCCAGGTGACTCAATGGTAAAGAATCTGCCTGCCAAAGCAGTAGATGCTAAAGATGTAGGTTTGATCCCTGGGTCAGGAAAATTCCCTGGAAAAGGAAATGGCAACCCACTCCAAGACTCTTTCCTGGAGAATCCTGTGGACAGAGGAGCCTGGCAGGCTACAGTCCATGGGGTCACAAAGAGTGGGACATGACTGAACATGCACATATATAATATAATGTTACATAAAACATGAAAATGCATTTAGTCAGATATGGATACATGTTATTGTAGATTCATGAAGAGAATGATGGACTTTCCTTGGGAAAAATGGGGTTTCATAGCTCACAAAAACTTTTAAATTTAACTTTTAAGTCATGTCTATGAGCTCTGTATTATTATTCATATTTCATGTCAGAAAATTGGATCCAAAAAGTTATGAATAACTTTTAAAGCTAGATAAGTAATAAATGGGCTTCCCAGGTGGCACAGTGGTAAAGAATTTGCCTGTCAATGTAGGCAATGCACTACACACAGGTTTCATCCCTGGATCAGGAAGATCTCCTGGAGGAGGAAATGGCAACCCACTCCAGTATTCTTGCCTGGAAAATCCCATGGACAGAGAAGCCTGTAGGTTACAGTTCATGGGGTTGCAAAGAGTAGGACCTGTGAGTGACTGAGCATGCACACACACAATTAATAAATAAGCCACTATATAAATTAAACCTTTCTTATTCTAAATTTTCTGATCTCACCGCTTAAAATACAATGCCCTTGGGGAGAAAGGAATTAAAGCAGCTGGCTTGTAATCCATTTCTTTCCAGTTATGGGGAAGGGATGCTATTGGGAAAAGAAAGAAAGGTTCCCTTCTGATGTCCTTGTTTGTTGGTGTTGTTCAGTCACTCATTCATGTCCGACTCTCTGTGACCCCATGAACTGCATCATGCCAGGCTCCTTTATTATCTACTGGAGTTTGCTCAAATTCATGCCCACTGAGTCAGTGATACCATCCAACCATCTCATCCTCTGTTTCCCCCTTCTCCTTTTGCCTTCAGTCTTTCCCAACATCAGGATATTTTTCAGTGAATCAGCTCTTCGCACCAGGTGAGCAAAGTATTAAGGCTTCAGCTTTGGCATCAGTGCTTCCTATGAATAGTCAGGGTTGATTTCCTTTAAGATGTCCTTGTAAGTATACTGATAACTGCCCTTCTGATAAAAAGAGGAATGGTATTTGTCAGAAGAAGAACCTTTATCTGTGGAAACCTCCTAGTAGAATATTCCTAGTTTGTAATCAGTTAGGACAAGCAATCCTAAAACCTGTGGATTTATGAGTCATGGTTTTGTAGAAAATTTTAAGTAGGATGTTAGGATATATAGAACCCTGGGTATAAAAATGAGGTGTTTCATAGCCTGAATTCTCTATGTGACTCCTGACAAACCTCACTTAGAGATGGTGTCTACCACTGTGGGCTGCAGGGTGTTTGATGAAGGAAGAAAGGTCAGCAGAAGTCACATGGCATAACTCACCCCCACTCCCATCCTCCCACTTTTTCACAGCCTCTTGTTCCTTGTGTCATTGAAATTTTGGTTAAGTTTTACCCTAAGTAAGTTCTACCCTAAGTTCTACCTAAGTAAGATTTCTGATTTGCAGTTTCTATTTTGTGATTTAATTATTTGTTAATATCTTGCCTTATGTGGCAGGTGGGAGTTTGCACATGTGGTTAAGATGAGGACGTTAGGATGGGGAGCTTATCCTGGATTTTTGGAGTGAGAAGGAACAATATGATCATGAGGGTCTTCATAAAAGGGAGTCAAAGGAGATGTCATGGGGGAAGCAGAGTCCTTGTGATATGATTCAGTTCAGTTCAGTTCAGTCGCTCAGTTGGGTCCGACTCTTTGTGACCCCATGAATCGCTGCAAGCCAGGCTTCCCTGATTACAAACCGTGAATATGAATGGTGCCAGAAACCAAGGAATGAGGGAGCCTCTAGAACTTGGAAAAAAGGCAAAGAAACAAACTCTTCCTCATAGCGTCAGAAGAAACAGAGTCTTACTCTTAAGGATTTTGACCTTTAGGAGCATAAGATAGTAAGTTTGTATTGGTTTAAGCCATTACTTTTGTGACCTTTTTTATATATCAGAAATAGGAATCTAACTCAGAAAGAGTAAATGACAGCTTACTCCAATATTCTTGCCTGAGAAAATCTCATGGACAGAAGAGTCCATGTGGTCACAGAGAGTCGGACATGATTGAAGCCACTGAGCAATAGAAATATAATACAGGTGTGTGTTGCTTTTGATAATTCCATGGGTCTCAACTAAGCCCACTTTTCTTCTGGCTTAAATTGGCCAGGCTAAGTGAAACTTTGGAATTTCCTGAGCTTCCCTCTGTAGTAAACATTAAACACTATAGAATTCCGGGATGACAAACGAAAGAACACAAGTAGGAGTTGGATGTTCACTAACTTTCTTCATGATGTTCCTTATGGACAACTGGTAAAGATGTTGTCTATGGATTAACAGATTATTAAAGAGTAAGCAATATGGTTCTTCTTGTTGGCTCAGGTGTAGTTGATATGGTAAACCTGAATAGGAAGAGCAAAAAGTCAGGGAGAACTGAGATGCCATCAAGAACCTGGACAAATCTTATTCAGCTTATAATTTAGGTGTACAGCCAAGCACAGTATGCATTCTCATGGAATGGAAATAAACTCAAGAGGAGTTAGGGACCATAGGCACCATATGACATGTATCAGCTGGTTGATGAATCTAGGTAAAATAGAAGATCTAACCCAATCTGTCAAATTTCTGGGAATTACATATACTGAATTAAATGAACATATTCTTCAAATTGTGAGAAATACTTTGTTGTCTCTCGTAGACCTGGTCAATACACAAGGAGCCCAGAAACTACTCAGGTTTTTTCAGGTTTTGAAGAAAGTGTATTTTTCAATAGGAAAAAAGTTCTGACAAAGCAACAACAACAAAAATAACCCAAAAGAGCTCTTCAGGAATCTTGAAGAAAAATAACATTAAGAGATTTATGGAGCACGGGGCCCAAATCAATCCAGCAAAGCCTTTGTGATCCACTTGGGTGGTTGATACAGATGTAAGTACAGCTACAGTATCATGGGTCAGAGTTTTTGACATGAATTGAATTGGACTATTCAGGAAATGCCGCTTGGGATTTTCACTCCAAAGTTGCTTGAGGAAGCCAATGTTAATAGTCCCGGTGAAATAAGATTGCTAGAGATTTATTGAGTGTCAAGTCAAAACTAGACTATGGGGACTTGCCAGGTGGTCCAGTGGTTAAAACTTTACCTTCCAATGCAGAGGGTGCAGGTTCTACCCTTGATTGGAGAGCTAAGATTCCACATGCCACAGGGCCAAAACACCAGAACATAAAACAAAAACAATACTGTAACCCATTCTATAAAGACTTTTAAAGAATGCTGCACATCAAAAAATCTTTTTTAAAAGCTGGATTATATTAATGAATCACTGTAGATGTTACTGGTAGCTCCAGAGCATTATAAGTGATTGTTACCTGGGATCAAAAACCTGTTATCCTAACAAGTTCACACACCTTGTACAGAGCACCTCCACGCATGCTAGTAAGGAGTTGAAATAGTGGATTATCTCTTAGATTAGCCCACCTTAAATTTTTCTCTTGCCAGGATATGTATTTTACTTTATAACACAAAGACTTGAACAGGGAAACACATCTATCACAGTCCTTGTCAACTTCAAAGCAGTAGCCTGACTGAAAATTAGGATGGATGTATCAGGGGAATTTGTAATTTCCTCGATTCTGTCTTGTTGCAACAAAAATTTGAAGCGACAGCTAGACCAGTGTTACAGCCCTGTGTAATTTCCTCAGACAGACCAGTGTTACAGCCCAGTTTGATTTAGATGGCAAAGGAAAATACATCCTTGAGTTGTGAGGGTGGGCCAACCCAAAAGTCATGAGTAGAAGAGAAGCCCCTTGGCCCAATTTTGGCTCCTCTTTTAAATTTTTTTTTCTCCTCCCCCTGAGCCTGCCCTATATAAATTGGGCTAGCCAGGAGGGATGTTTGTTTTACCTGAGGTCCTCACTCCTATCCTCAGACCTTCCTTTGTTCTATTTTCATTTCCATTTGGACTCCTTGTTCCTATTCTAATTACCTAACAGATCATTGACACATCTGTGTACAATGAAAGCTTCTAGAATCTGAGGTGACAAAATTGTAATTGCACAACCATACATCTTTTCAACAGAACAAAATTTTTATTTTGCCTAGTCTGATCTGGTAGTTAAAGTATCAAGTATAAATTTTTATTTCTCAAGAAAGCTGAAATCAGTGCTCCGGACACAATAGTCATTGCACTGAAGTCACTAGTTTGTGTTCCTAAAGACACTTGGAGGTGACTGATATCTTTATTCCTTTGAAACTCCATGAAGGCAAGTCCATTACCAAGTGCCTATTTGTTGTTTGCTGTTGTATTTATCTTTTGAACATATCTATCTGTCTACTCTTTGTTCTTTACCAAATCTTTAGAAAAATAGCACTTATGCTGAAATAGACATACCAATTAGGGGGTAAATTGTCTCAGTCAAAAGGTTTGTTTTTGTTCAGTCACTAAGTCATGCCCAAGTCTCTGCAACCCCATAGACTGCAGCATGTCAGACTTCCCTATTCTTCACTGAATCCTGGAGTTTGATCAAACTAATGTCCATTGAGTTAGTGATGCCATCCAACCATCTCATCCTCTGTTATCCCCTTCTCCTCCTTACCCAGGTGGTTCAGTAGTGAAGAACCTGCCTGCCAATGCAAGAGACTCTATTTCGATCCGTGGATTGGGAGGGTCCCCTGGAGGAGGGTGCAGCAACCCATTCCAGTATTCTTGCCTGGAGAATCCCATGGACAGAGGAGCCTGGCAGACTACAGTCCCTGGAATTGCAATAGTTGAACATGACTGAATGACTAAATCACCACCACCACCCTCTCCCCAAAGGTTCATCTCCAAATACCATCACATTAGGAGTTAAGGCTCTAGCACATGCATTTTTCAAAGACACAGTTCCGTCTGTGTCATAGCTCCTCAGTTTTCCAGTCAAAACTCTAGGTCCTTACTAAGCTTTCAAATTCTTAAAGTTTCTAAAAGTTAATTTCTGTCCCCTAAGTCCTGCCTTTCATTCTCCCAACTGTGTCTTTTGCTTCATAAAATATTGACTTAGAAGGAAACTAAACAAATGTTAGGTTCATAAATCCTAGCTCCTTTTATTTCTCTTTTTCCTAAAAATTCTCTGAGCATTGAATTCCTTTGCTGTCAGAAGTGTGATGGGGAGAGCTGAAGCTTTATAATCAGGTTAGACATCTGCTAGATACTACTCCCCATGAATCATGTCATTATTTTGTTTCCAGTAATGTTAAATACAGCTCTATGAGGTGGGACAGTTATCATTCTCATACTGAAGGTGATGAAACTGTAACCTAGAAATTTAAAATAATTTCCCCAAAGTTGTATGTTATTAAAGGGCTTCGCTGGTGCCTCAGACAATAAAGAGTTCACCCACAATGCAGGAGACCTGGGTTGGGAAAATTGCCTGGAGAACTTCCCAAAGTTACATGTTATTAAACAACAGATTTAGTTCTGACTGTCAGACTTCCCTGCTACAAACAGACACGTTGAACTAAAACATAAAAATGCAATTTGTGCTCAATTGTGTCCAACCCTTTTGTGATCCCATGGACGGTAGCCCTCCAGGTTCCTCTCTCCATGGGATCTTCCAGGCACGATTAATGGAAAGGGTTGCCATTTCCTTATCCAGGTGATCTTCCCAATTCAATGTATTGAATGAGTCTTCTGTATCTGCTCATTGGCAGGTGGATTTTTCACCACTGAGCCACATGGGAAGCCAAAAGATGCAATGAATTACACATAAAATTAATACATTTTGCTGTCTTAATATAATATTTTGTAGAGATTTTCCTAATTTCAAGAATAATTTTGAAAGTCTCACGAACAAAGAACAAATATTTAATTTCATGCGTCTCATTGTAGGAGACCTTGGTTCAATTTCTCAGTCGGGAAGATCCTGTGGAGAAATGATAGGCTACCCACTCCAGTATTCTGGCCTGGAAAATTCCATGGACTAGTTCACGGGGTCGCAAAGAGTCAGACTTGACTGAGCTACTTTCACTTTCACTTTTCATAAGTATGCCTCTCAAAATTGTATTCTTTATATTAGCATTACCAATCATTAACATTCTGAGTTTACATGACATAACCTTCTGATTTTCTTTTCATGCACTATTTTCAGTACCAGTAATGAAAACTGAGAACTTAAAAAAATTAAGGCTACTGAAATCTTAGACTTATTAACACCTAATTTAGATTTTTCTCATATCCCATTTCCTTTGAGGTTTTCTTTTTTAATTTTTTAAAATTCTTGTTCCCACTTACATTACCTCTTTTTAAATTAAATTTAAAAAATTTTCTATCATCAATTAAAATCCTCTTTAATCTCATACTGACTATGACAAGAAAGTAAGTTTTTTCATAAACTAATTAAATGATTAATGAGACATGCCTGAAAAAATGCTTGTTGCTCAAAAGCATAGTAGAGCTAGAAGCAAAACTTTGGGCATGAATTAATCAACAATAATATATGATTAGGATAAAGAGACATTTATTTTCTTTGAAAAAAATTTGCTGTGCTGAATACTTTTGAAATAGTGTATTCCACTCTGAAAATGATGCAAACCTTATGTGCTAAAATATTGAAACTTCTAGCATTGTAAATAGACTTCTAAATTCAAACAAAAACAGAAACATTTAGTTGTAGTTTTGAATGGACATAGGAATTAAATTTTTCTCTAAGAAAATACAAATAATCTGTTTTCCACTTGTTACCCAACCAAATGAGATTTTGTAATAGGTGTGAAATGCATTCACCATGTCCATTTAAGTACAGATGGAAGAAATTTTCTCACTTGGCCCAAGAGTTATTGTTTATTGTATCTGTTGCTAAATGCTAACGGGCTGACATTGACCCTATGTATTTACCATGCAGAGGGCTTCCCTTGTTGCTCAGTGGTAAAGAATTCGCCTGCCACAGGAGGCACAAATTCAATCCCTGGGCTGGGAAGACAGCCTGGAGAAGAAAATGGCATTGCGCTCCAGTATCGCAGTTCTTGCCTGGGAAATACCATGAACAGAGGAGCCTGGTGGACTGCTATCCACAGGCTATGGGGTCACAAAAGAATCCGACATGACTGAGTGACTAAACAACACAATGTACCATGCAGAGCACAGGCAAAGCTTATTTCAGGAACAGCAGATGGCTATGATATGATAGTATCCTGAAGAAATTACCAAAAGGCAAGCATTAAAATGTAAATTGGCAATTTTTAATGCTTAGGAATGCTTAAATCATGTCCAGTTGCTGTTTGTATAATGTAAGTATTCAATTCTTGATACCATTAACTCCATCATTGCTTCCTATGGCAAAGATATACTCCCATCCCCCTTACTCAAAAACATCATTTCTTTTCATAACCAAACTTGTTACAGACCTCAGCAAATATATTCTTATATTTCCTCAAACAAAAATGTGTATTATTAATTTTGAATTTTCCCACAATGCTATATTTCCTTTTTTAAATAAAACAAACACTTCATATGTTTATGCTATAATTCCTTTTCATGTCTAAACTTGTTGAGAAAACAAAACAGAATAAATAAAAGATGGATGCTTTCTTCCTTCTAATGAATACTTTTTCATAGCAGTAAATAGGAATAAGATTTCTGAACACGACTTTCTAAGCATGATTAAAGTTAAAATGTTACTATATAACAGAGTTATTAAGTAAAAGAAATACATTTAATCAATAATAGAACTCTCACTTTCATTCATCAGTTAATGCTCTCTTGAACACATCTATTTATGGCTCCTTAGTATATTCTGTTTCTGATACTTAATACATTTATATTATATGGGTGCATGCTAAGTCACTTCAGTCATGTCCAACTCTTTGTGACGCTATGGACTGTAGCCTACCAAGCTTCTTTGTCCATGGGATTGTCCAGGCAAAAGTACTGGAGTGGGTTGCCATTTCCTGCTCCAGGGGATCTTACTGACCCAGAGATTAAACCCACGTCTTTTAATTCTCTTGCATTGGCAAGTGGGTTCCTTACCACTATTAGGTAGCAAAAAAGAAAGAATTACTTATCTCTACATGTATTTATTAATTATCCATTGGTAATTCTTAATTTTTATTCATGTTGCACAGATTTTATCAATAAAACTAAAATCAACATATGTAAACATAATTTTGACTTATTTTGCTTTATTCAAATACAAATTAAGAGGGATGTTATCTCAGAATTAACTAATTAAGACCCAAGAACACTAGGAAAAATGAGTCATTGCAAACATATTTCAAACATTGATAATCATTCCATTTTGGGCATTTTAGATAAATAGAAACAAATTAAGAGTGACACTAATGAAGCATTAAATTCTCCAGTTGCACAATACAATAGACATGTGATTTAATAAGAATGAGATGATTTTTGTCTGTTTTGTATTATGTCTCAGTCTGACCTGAAAGATCTATTTAAAGAATCAGGAGTCTTATATGGCACTTTTGTTTGTGGTAAGTTCATCTAACTCATAGATTCAACTGGATCTAATGCAGATCATGAAAGCTTTCATAAATTATAATCTGTGAAGTTTGTAATAGTATTTTAAAGATTTATAATAAATATGAATCATTAGGATATCTGAGCAGGAAACTTCAAAGTATGATCAAAGTGATAGTCAATTTATAATTAATGTATAGGGAGATATCTGAAAAACATGCAGTATAGCTATTTCTTTAAAGACAAGAGAAGATTGTTAATGAATGTAGATTAACATACTTTCTGTTTTAAAGTTTAGAAAGGCAAAATAAGCTACATGTAGTAACAGTGGAAAGAAATGTACCAGTCCATCTGTCCCCCAGATATTCATTAATAACACCCATATATTTATGTCTGCCTGGAACTTGTGGGTGTGACCTTATTAGGAAAGAGATTCTTTGCACATGTAATTAGTTATGATGAGTCATACTTGAGTAGTTGTTTAGTCCTTAGATCATGTCTGACTCTTTGTGACCCCATGGATTGTAGCCCACCAGGGTCCTCTGTCCATGGGGTTTCCCAGGCAAGAATACTGAAGCGAGTCACCATTTCTTACTCCAGGGATCTTCCCTACGCAGAGATGGAAGCTATGTCTCCTGCACTGACAGGGGTATACTTTACTACTAAGTGACCTGGGAAGCCCATACTTGAGTAGAGCTGGCCGCACATCAGTATGACTGGTGTCCTTCTAGGGAGCTGAGTAGAGAAGACACAGAGAGACACACGCAGAGAGAACACAGTGTACAGACGGAAGCGGAGATGGTGCCATGCAGCCACAAACCAGAATGCACCGAAAACGGTCAGAAGGCCCCCGAAGCCAGGAGAGAGGAGAGGGGCAGATTTCCCCTGGGTCCCTGCTGAACCAGCTCTGTGTGTTCGTTCACCCAGTTGTGTCCAACCCTTTGCAACCCCATGGACTGCAGCACACCAGGCCTCCCTGTCCCTCACCATCTCCCAAAGTTTGTCCAAGTTCATGTCCATTGCATCGGTGATGCCATTCAGCCATCTCATCTTTTCACACCCTCTTCTCCTTCTGCCCTCAATCTTTTCCAGCATCAGGGATTTTTCCAGTGAGTCAGCTGTTCACACCAAGTGACCAAAATACTGGAGTTTCAGCTTCAGCTTCAGTCCTTCCAATGAGAATTCAGGGTTGATTTCCCTTTAGATTAACTGGTTTGATCTCTTTGCTGTCCAAGTGACTCTCAGGAGTCTTCTCCAGCACCACAGTTCAAAGGCACCAATTCTTAGGCGCCCTGCCTTCTTTACAGTCCAGCTCTCACAACCATATGTGACCACTAAGAAGACCATAACCATGACTATACAGACCTTCGTCAGCAGAATAATGTTTCTACTTTTCAACAAACTGTCTAGGTTTGTCATAGCATTCCTGCCAAGAAGCAAATGTCTTCTGGTTTCATGGCTGCAGTCACCATCCACAGTGATTATTGAACGCAGGAAGAAGAAATCTGTCACTCCTTCCACCTTTTCCCCCTCTTTTTGCCATGAAGTAATAGGACTGGATACCATGATTTTATTTTTGTTGTTGTTGTTGTTGTTTTGCTATTTAGTTTTAGCAGGCACTTTCACTATCCTCCTTCACCCTCAACAAGAGGCTCTTTAGTTCATCTTTGCTTTCTGCCATTAGAGTGCTATCATCTAATCTGAAACTGTATCATATCTGAGACTGTTGATGTTTCTCTCTCCTGTCTTGATTCCAGTTTGTAACTCACCCAACCCAGCATTTCTCATGATGTGCTCAGCATATAGATTAAACAGACAGGGTGACAGAAGACAGACCTGTTGTTCTCCTTTCTCAATCTTGAACCAATCATATGTTCCATCAATACAGGGTTCTAATTGTTGCTTCTTGACCTGCATATAGATTTCTCAGGAGGCGAGTAAGATGGTCCGGTATGCTCATCACTTTAAGAGCTTTCCACAGAGTATTATGATCCACATAGTCAAAGTCTTTGGTGTAGTTGATTAAAGAGAGGTAGATTTCCCCCCCCCCCCCTGGAATTCCCTAGCTTTCTCTATGATCCAGCAAATGTTGTCAATTTGATCTCGGGTTAATCTTCCTTTTCTAAACCCAGCTTGGACATCTGGAAGTTCTTTTCACACAATGCTGAAGCCTAGCATGCAAGATTTTAAGCATGACCTTACTAGCGTGGGAGATGAGTGCAACTGTCTCATGGTTAGCACATTCTTTAATACTACCCTTTTTGGGAACTGGGATGAGGATTGATCTTTTCCAGTCCTATGGCCACAGCTGGGTCTTCCAGATTTGCTGACAAACTGAATGCAACATCTTTATGACATTATGCTTTAGGGTTTTGAATAGTTCTACTAGAATTTCATCACATCCATGAGCTTTATTAACAGCAGTGCTTCCTAAGGCCCACTTGACTTGCCCTCCAGAATGTCTGGCTTTGGGTGGCTGACCACACCATTGTAGTAATCCAATTCATTTGGATCTTTTTTGTACATTTCTCCCATGTGTTTTTTCCATCTCTTCTTGATCTCTTCAGTGTCGACTATGTCTCCACAGTTTATGGCCTTTATTGTGCCCATCTTTGGGCAAAATGTTCGCTTGATATCTCCAGTTTTCCCAAAGAGATCTCTAGTCTTTCCCCTTCTTTTGTTTTCTTCTAATTTTATACACTATTCATTGAAGAAGGCCTTCTTGTCTCTCTCTGTGCTGTTCTTTGCAAATCTGTGTTTAGTTGAATATACCTTTCCTTCTCTCCCTTGACTTTTGCTCCTCTACTTTCTTCAGCTGTTTGTAAGGCCTCCTCAGATAACCACTTGGCTTCTTGTTTTTCTTTTTCTTTGGTATGGGTTTGTTCAATGCTTCCTGTACAATATTGTGCACCTTTATCTGTAGTTCTTCAGGCACACTGTTTATAAGTTCTAATCCCTTGAATCTATTCGTTACCTCCACTTCATATTCATAGAGGATTTGATTTAAGTCATACCTGGCTGACCTGGTGGTTTTACCCACTTTCTTTAGTTTAAGTCTGAATTTTACTATGAGAAGCTGATTATCTGAGCCACAATCAGCTCCCAGTCTTGTTTCTGCTGACAGTATACAACTTCTCCATCTTCAGCTACAAAGAATATAAACTTGATTTGGTATTGGCCATTTGATGATGTCCATGTGCAAAGTCATCACTTGTGTTGTTGAAAAAGGGTATTTGTTATGACCAAGGCATTCTCTTGGCAGAATTCAGTTAGTCTTTGCCCTGCTTCATTTTGTTCTCCAAGGCCAAACTTGCCTGTTACTTCCTACTTTTGCAGTCCAGCCCCTCATGTTGAATAGAACATCTTTTTTTGTGTGTGCTAGTTCTAGGAGGTCTTCTAAGTCTTCATAGAACTGATTAACTTCAGCTTTCAGCATCAGTGGTTGGGGCATAGACTTGGATTACAGTGATGTTGAATGGCTTGCCTTGGAAATGAACAGAGATCGTTCTGCCATTTTTGAGATTGCATTTTGGACTATTTGTTGATTATGAGGCTTACTCTATTTCTTCTATGGGATTCTTTTCCACAGTAGTAGATATAATACTCATCTGAATTAAATTCTCCCATTCCTGTCCATTTTATTTCACTGATTCCTAAAATGTTTATTCTTACCATCTCCTGCTTGACCATCTCCAGTTTACCTTGATTTATGGACCTAACATTCTAGGTTCCTATATAATACTGTTCTTTGCAGCATCAGATTTTACTTTCGTCACCAGACACATCCACAATGATGCATTGTTTCTGCTTTGACCCAGCCACTTCATTCTTTCTGGGGCTATTAGTAGTTCTCTGCTCTTCCTCCGGAGCATATTGTACACCTTCAGACCTGGGGGACTCATCTTTCAGTGTCATACCTTTTTGTCCTTTTATACAGTTCCTGAGGTTCTCAGAGCAAGGACACTGGGGTAGTTTGACATTCCCTTTTCCAGTGGATCATATTTTGTCAGAACTCTCTGCTATGACCTGTCAGTCTTGGGTGGCCCTGCACTGCATGGCTCATAGCTTCATTGAGTTATGCAAGTCCCTTCCCTGGGTAGGGAAGATCATCTGAAGGAGGAAATGGCAACCCACTCCAGTATTCTTGCCTGGGAAATCCTATGGATAAAGGAACCTGGTGGGCTGCAGTCCATAGGGTCACAAAGAGTTGGATATGATTGAGTGACTGAATATGCACATTCTACAGAATACTTTTCCTGACTACTGCTTGCAAAAATATTTCCACCATGGTTTAGATTACGGATCACAAAGGTAAATGATCAGCAAAAATAGGACTAACAGGTATGTAATATATCTAAATTGGTCTTTGGCTAGTAGAGACAACAACACACATATATATGTGTACATATATAAAAATATTTTTGTGACTTTTGACTTTTAGAGGAAACAGATGCATGACGATTTTACTGTAAATTTTCCATTTAAAATGTTTACAGATAATGCAATAAAATATTCTCATAGATACCAATGCTCTCTGTTTCTCCATCATTTTACAAACTCCATTTTATATGCTGTTTTCATTTATATATCTTATTCATAATATATACCTAGTTGTACATTTAAACTATAATACTGTGAAACATATGTATATTTGTACATAGAAATAAAATGAGAAGCTTATATTAAGTTAGCACAAAATTAAACTGTGTATAAATTTATATGATTACTAGATCAAAAATAGCTTCATTGTTTTACCAGATAAAATAATCTAATCACCGTTGCTTGAGTGAATGAGTGAAAGTCTCTCAGTTGTGTCTGACTCTTTGAAACCCCAAGGACTGTAAAGAATTCTCTAGGCCAGAATACTGGAGTGCGTAGCCTTTCCTTTCTCCAGGAGATCTTCCCATCCCAGGAATTAAACCCAGTTCTTGCACATTGCAGGCAGATTCTTTACCAACTGAGCTACAAGGGGAGTCTGAAAACACTGGAATAGGTAGCTAATCCCTTCTTCAGCAGATCTTCTTGACCCAGGAATAGAATTGGGGCTCCTGCATTGCAGGGAGATTCTTTATCAACTGAATTATCAGGAAACCCCACTGTTGCTTAGTGGGGAAAAAAAAAAATTGTGAGCTAAATCTTAAAAGATAGATGGCTGATAAGTGTATCATGACATTCATGAGAATACTTTGGCATTAAGGTGGGCATGTGTGTGTGTGCTCAGCTTTTTCAGATTCTGTGGCCCCATGGACTGTAGCCCATCAGGCTTCTCTGTCCATGAGATTTCCCATGTAAATACCGGAGTGGTTTGACATTTTCTCCTCTGGAGGTCTTCCCAACCCAAGGATCAAACCTGCATCTCCTTCACTGGCAGGGGAATTCTTCACCACTGTGCTACCTGGTACAGAGTACATCATGGGAAATGCTAGGCTGGATGAAGCACAAGCTAGAATCAAGATTGCCCAAAGAAATATCAGTAACCTCAGATATACAGATGGCACCACCTTCATTGCAGGAAGCAAAGAAGAACTAAATTATCCCTTGATGAAAGTGAAAGAGGAGAGTGAAAAAGCTGGCTTAAAACTCAACATTCAGAAAACTAAGATCATGGTATCCATTCTCATCATTTCATGACAAATAGATAGGGAAATAATGGAAACAGTGACAGTCTTTATTTTCTTAGGCTTCAAAATCACTGCAGATGGTGACTGCAGCCATGAAATTAATAGAAGCTTGCTCCTTGGAAAAAAAGCTATGACCAACTTAGACAGCATATTAAAAAGCAGAGACATCACCTTGCCACCAAAGGTCTGTCTATTCAAAGCTATGGTTTTCCAGTGGTCATGTATGGATGTGAGATTTGGACTATAAAGAAAGCTAAGCAGTGAAGAATTGATGCATTTGAACTGTGGTGTTAGAGAAGACTCTTGAGAGTCCCTTGAACTGAAAGGAGATTAAACTAGCCAATTCTAAAGGAAATCAGTCTTGAATATTCATTGTAAGAATTGGTGCAAAAACTGAAGCTCCAATACTTAGGCCACCTGATGCGAAGAATTGACTCACTGGAAAAGACCCTAATGCTGGGAAAGATTGAAGGAGAAGGGGACAACAGAGGATGAGATGGTTGGATGGCATGACTGACTCAATGGACATGAGTGTGAGCAAGCTCCGGAAGTTGGTGATGGACAGGGAAACTTGGTGTGCTTCAGTCCATGGGGTTGCAAAGAGTTGGACATGCCTGAGTGACTGAACTGAACTGAATTGTACCACCTGGGAAGCCAACATGCGTATAGGGACAGAATAATAGTGCAAAGAATAAATTTGCCTGGAAAAAGGGACTAGTGGGTTTGAAAAACAAAACAAAATAAAACTGAGTACACTAGCCAGGTTTGTGCTTAGTCCCTCAGTCATGTCCAACTCTTTATGATCCCATGGACTGTGCTGTCCAGGCTTCTCTTCTGTCCATGGGGATTCTTCAGGAATCTTCCCAATCCAGGAATCAAACTGGGGTCTCCTGCATTGCAGACAGATTCTTAGAAAAGTTGTACTCAGTTTATTCCAAAGAACACTTGGAACTCTGTGGTGCATGTGTGTTAAGAAAGAGAAGCACGCATGTTATTCTAAAAGTACGTATGAAGAACTGAACATAAGGAACCAGTGGGATTCATAGAAACAATACTGTGTCAGAAAGATGGAGAATGTTTCCGTGGTCAACATTCTCCAGTTCTGCAGATGGAGAAGGTTCAGAGGCTCTGCCCGTACATTGCACTGAAATCTTTGTGTGTGCACTAGTTTTCTATCTTGGGTTTATAATTCACTTGACAGTTTAATTCATGTTCAGCAAACAGACCACTCCACTAGTTGTGGTATGTTGAAAGTGAAAGTGTTATTCATTCAGTTGTGTCTGACTCTTTGGGATGACTGCCAGGCTCCTCTCTCCATGGGATTATTCAGGCAAGAATACTGGACTGGGTTGCCATTTCCTTCTCCAGAGGAATCTTCCTGATCCAGGGATTGAACCCAGGTCTCCCACATTGCAGGAAGACTCTTAACATACCACCAGGGAAGCCCTAAGTGGTATGTTAATATCACTGTAATCTTGCTGGTCTTTTTTTTTTTTTTCAATTGGGGTATAGTTACCTTACTATGTTGTGTTAGTTTCTGCCATACAACAAAATGAATCAGCTATGTGTATATGCATATCTCCTCCTTCTTAGACCTCCCTCCTGCCCCACACCATCCCACTTGTCTAGGTCATCACAGAGCACTGAGCTGAGCTCCCTGCGCTATATACAGCAGATTCCCACTAGCTATCTGCTTTACACATAGTAGTACTCTTGCCTGGAAATCCCATGGATGGAGGAGCCTGGTAGGCTGCAGTGCATGAGGTCGCTAAGAGTCGGACACAACTGAGTTACTTCACTTTCACTTTTCACTTGCATGCATTGGAGAAGGAAAAGGCAACCCACTCCAGTGTTCTTGCCTGGAGGATTCCAGGGACGGGGAAGCCTGGTGGGCTGTTGTCTATGGAGTCGCACAGAGTCAGACACTACTGAAGCGACTTAGCAGCAGCAGCAGCAGCAGCAGCAGCAGTATATATACATAAATAGTACTCTCCCAATTCACCCCACCTCCCCTTCTTCTCAAACCATGGCCACATGTCTGTTCCCTGCATCTGCATCTCTGCTCCTGCCCTGTAAATAGATTCATCTGTACCATTCTTTTTCTAGATTACTCATGCATGTATTAATATAGGGCATTTGTTTTTCTCTTTCTGACTTAACTTCACCCTGTGTGACAAACCCTTGCTGGGCTTTTAAACAAAACCAATTCATCAAAAGCATAAAATCCTTGCAACTAACCATAGGGTTTATTTAGTAAAAATAAAATAAAAAACCTTTGGAAATAACTATTCAAATTGTCAGTATTATGCATTTTAAGCATTTTTCTCTAGTTACAGTATTTTATAAAAAGTTATATTGGCATAATAATTAAAACCTGTACTTGAAAGACCCTTAACCTGAAAGCAGAAGATAAATTCAATTCTTTCCCACCTCATTTCTCTTCCATAATTTTCCCACCTTCTTGCTTACTATATCTTCCAAATTTTGCCATTAGTTCAGTTCAGTTCAGTTGCTCAGTCGTGTCTGACTCTTTGAGACCCCATGAATTGCAGCATGCCAGGCCTCCCTGTCCATCACCAACACCCAGAGTTCACCCAAACTCTTGTCCATTGAGTCAGTAATGCCATCCAGTCATCTCATCCTCTGTCATCCCCTTCTCCTCCTGCCCCCAATCCCTCCCAGCATCAGAGTCTTTTCCAATGAGTCAACTCTTCACATGAGGTGGCTGAAGTACTGGAGTTTCCGCTTTAGCATCAGTCTTTCCAAAGAACACCCAGGACTGATCTCCTTTATTATTTTTTTTTCTTTTTATTTATTTATTTATTTTTTAAATTTTAAAATCTTTAATTCTTACATGCATTCCCAAACATGAAGCCCCCTCCCACCTCCCTCCCCATAACATAGAATGGACTGTTTGAATCTCCTTGCAGTTCAAGGGATTCTCAAGAATCTTCTCCAACACCACAGTTTAAAAGAATTAATTCTTCAGCGTTCAGCTTTCTTCATAGTCCAACTTTCACATCCATACATGACCACAGGAAAAACTATAGCCTTGACTAGGACCTTTGCTGGCAAAGTAATGTGTCTGCTTTTTAATATGCTGTTTAGGTTGGTCATAACTTTCCTTCTAAAGAGTAAGCGTCTTTTAATTTCATGGCTGCAATCACCATCTGCACTGATTTTGGAGCCCCCCAAAAATAAAGTCTGACACTGTTTCCACTGTTTCCCCATCTATTTTCCATGAAGTGATGGGACCAGATGCCATGATCTCTGTTTTCTGAATGTTGAGCTTTAAGCCAACTTTTTCACTCTCCTCTTTCACTTTCATCAAGAGACTTTTTGGTTCCTCTTCACCTTGTGCCGTAAGGGTGGTGTCATCTGCATATCTGAGGTTATTGATATTTCTCCTGGCCATCTTGATTCCAGCTTGTGCTTCTTCTAGCCCAGCGTTTCTCATTATGTACTCTGCATATAGGTTAGATAATCAAGGTGACAATATACAGCCTTGACATACTCCTTTTCCTATTTGGAACCAGTTGTTCCATGTCCAGTTCTGACTGTTGCTTCCTGACCTGCATATAGATTTCTCAAGAGGCAGGTCAGGTGGTCTGGTATTCCCATATCTTTGCAATTAAAACACATGCAGATAATTTACAGTATGAAGTTTTCCTCATTTGGATATCCTGCTAAAATAAAAAAAGCACATTCATGTGCCTCAATTACTAAAGAAAATGTGTTTCTGTATGAAAAGAGAAAGGCTTTGCCTGTGATCATTTATTAGTAATTTCTCACAGAAAACACACAGGGTTCGTTGATATTGCAGACAGATTTGGGGAGGAATTTACAGAAATAGCCAAGGAAACTTTTAGGGTCCAGGGCTCCATAATTTACTATTAGAATAACTTAAAGTTACTACATTTAGCACCTGTCCTGTACATTCCAAACCAGAAAATTGGTAGTGAAGCATTCGTGTTCTGTATTTATCACAATATTTCTATGGACATATTTCTTTATTTTTTTCCACTTTTTCATCAATTTCAATTGCTTCTTGATTTAAATATTTACAGAATGTTGAGGGAAAACAAAGAATATATGAAAAGCATATCTAGTGTTTTTATTTCTCTAAAGCTCTAAAGCCTCTTAGAGAGGACAGTTGACTAAAAACGTGGATATCAATAATATTTATATTTGCTTTGTAAGTGTATTTTTTCAATAAATTTCCCTTTTCTGGAATAATATAAGCTGCTCTTAATATGAAAATCACTTTCTATTTCTTGAACAGAATGAAGACTACAAATGACCATGATTTCATGGCTTAGAACAGTCTTGTCATTTAATAGGATAACAACAAATTACGCTTCATAATGAAGAATGTTAAAAGGGTATACAGAATGGAAAATAACCAAGATTTAAAGGGAAAACTGAAAGTTTCCCCTAACAAGGCTGTTACAATTCTCATATCAGGTTGAAAGTTTTTATTGCTTACTTGCCTTAGTTCGATGTCTATAATCCTAGCAGGCAGTGTAAACGAGGTAACAGTGATACACAGAGTACAGGAAAATTCCAGATGATTATCGTTTTTATTTTTTTGAACAATAAATTATAATGTTTTACAGCTTATTGTTCCAAACCTACAATTATATGCTTAAAGAATTATGAACTAAAATTGTGTATATAGTTGATCTTGTCTCTTCGTAATATAAATAGGTTAGATTAAGTATATTTAAATGTATGTAAATACATTCCAAGATTTTTAATGAATCCTAGGACAAAAGAAAATTATATGAGATACTGTAGCAGCAATATTTGTGACATTTAAACATTGACAAAATGCAAGGCACTAAGATATGTCTTCTGGGAATACAAGAGATCAAAAAGATGTTTCCTATTTTTTAGGGTCAATCCTTATTTTTCTTTTTGCGAGCTGAAACATTGTTATAAAAAATGAAGCTTCTCCTGCTTATTTTAAAATGTTCATAAATCATTTCAGTGCTAAATCTATAGCCAAAAAATATTCTTGTTGACTGGGATGCTTGTGGATTTATTTAACATATTTAGTATTTAGTATGAGACTGCTAGTTCCATTAATTATTTAACATACATAAATAAGAACACATTTAAACAGGTATTTAAAATTTGGTAATAAAGTGAGTCCCAATTATGAGGTAGTAATTATGTCTGCTTCTGCTTAAATAAGAAGAGTTGCCTAAATTGAAAAACTGACTTTATTAAGGGAAATTAATTTGATTTAACATTGTAGACTCATGAAGTTAATTCCCAGTCTTTATGGAGAAAATCTTGTCACTGTGTAATTTAAAGTTTGCCAATAATGTTACTCTATATTCATGTTTTGATATTCAACTTGAAGTGGAGAAAATACAAATATACTGAATCAAAGTCACTTTGATGTGAGTTCAGATAAGAGCAGCAAAATATTTTTGTTGTTATCCAGTCATTCAGTTGAGTCAGACTCTTTGCAACCCCATGGACTGTAGCATGTCAGCCTTCCTTGGCCTTCACTGTTTCCCAGAGATTGTCAAATGCGTGACCACAGAGTTGGTGATGGTGTGTAACTAGCTCATCCTCTGCTTCCACCATCTCTTTAAGCCTTTAATCTTTTTCAGCATAAGGGTCCTCTCCAGTGAGTCAATTCTTCACATCAGGTGGCCAAAGTATTGGAGCTTCAGCTTGAGCAACAGTTCTTCCAATGAATATTCAGAGTTGATTTCCTTTAGGGTTGACTGGTTTGATCTCGTTGCTGTGCAAGAGACTCCCAAGAGTCTTCTCCAGCACTACAACTCAAAAGCATCAACTCTTCTGTGTTCAGTCTTCTTTATGGTCCAGCTCTCACATCCATATGTGACTACTGGAAAAACCGTACCTTTAACTATGCAGACCTTTGTTGGCAAAGTGACGTCTCTGTTTTTTAATATTCTATCTAGGTTTGGTATAGCTATGTAGCTCAGTTGGTAAAGAATCTGCTTGCAGTGCAGGAAACCAGGGTTTGATCCTTGGGTCAGGAAGATCCCCTGGAGAAGGAAATGGCAACCCACTCCAGTATTCTTGCCTGGAAAATCCCATGGACAGAGGAGCCTGGTGTGCTACAGTCCATGAGGTTGCAAGAATCAGACACAACTTAGCAACTAAACCACCACCAAAATCCTTTCAAGGAGCAAGTGTCTTTTAGTTTCATGGCTGCATACACCATCCATAGTGATTTTGGAGCCCAAGAAAAGAACATCTGTCTCTGCTTTCACTATTTCCCCTTCTATTTGCCATGAATTGATTGGGCTAGATGCCATGAACTTACATTTCTGAGTGTCGAGTTTCAAGCCAGCTTTTTCACTCTCCTCTTTCACCTTTATCAAGAAGCTTTCTAGTCCTCTTTAGTTTCTGTCGTTAGAGTGGTATCATCTGCATATCTGAGGTTGTTGATATTTTCCCCAGCAATCTCAATTCCAGCTTGTGATTCATCCAGCCCGACATTTCTCATGAAATGCATATACTCTGCATATAAGTTATTAATAAATAAACAGGATGAAAACATACAGCCTTGTCATTCTCCTTTCCCAGTTTTGAACTTGTCATTTGTTCCATGTACAATTCTAACAGTTGGTTCTTGACCCACATAGAGGTTTCTCAGAATCCGGGTAAGGTGATCTGGTAAGAGTTTTCCATGGTTTGTTGTGATACAGAGTCGAAGGCTTTAGCATAGCCAATGAAGCTGAAGTAGATTTTTTTTTTCTTTTTTCTGGAACTCCCTTGCTATCTCCACAGTTAAGTGAATTTTTGCAATTTGATCTCTGGTTCCTCTGACTTTTCTAAACCCAGATTTTACTTCTGGAATTTCTCAGTTCATGTACTGTTAAAGCCTAATTGAATGGATTTGAACATTACCTTGCTAATATGTGAAATGAGAACAATTGTACACTAGTTTGAACATTCTTTGGCATTGCCCTTCTTTGAGATAGGAATGAAAACTTATATTTTTAGTCCTGTGATCACCACAGAGTTTTCCAAATTTGCTGACATATTGAATGCAGCACTTTAACAGCATCATCTTTTAGGATTTTAAACAGCTCAGCTGGAGTTTCATCACCTCCACTGTCTTTGTTCATAGTAATGCTTCCTAAGGCCTACTAGAATTCACACTCCAGGATGTTGGGCTCTAGGTGACTGACCACACCATCATGAATATCCAGGTCATTAAGACCTTTTTCGTATAGTTCTGTACATTCTTGCCACCTTTTCTTAATTTCTTATGCTTCTGTTAAGTCTTCACTGGTTCTGTCCCTTTTTTTGTTAATTTTTGCATGAAATGTTCTCTTGATATCTCCAATTTTCTTGAAGAAATTTCTAGTCTTTCCCATTCTATTATTTTCCTCTATGTCTTTACATTGTTCATTTAAGAACTTATCTCTCCTTGCTATTCTCTATAACTCTACATTCAGTTGGGCATAAGTTTTCCTTTCTCCCTTGCCTTTCACTTTTCTTCTTTCTTCGGCTGTTTATAAAGGTTTCTAAGATCAAGTACTACTAGTGAAAAAAATGTGAGAGTGATAGTTAGAAACCCACTGGAGGAATTAGGAAGGATAGGATGGAGTGCCATGCAATACAATGCATGCATATTTCCTATGCTTGTTATATATATATATAATTATATGCAGGTATATTTACAATATATGCTCATGAGTGCATATGTGTGCATACAGTTTTTGCCTGCTTGCTTAGTCCTTCCTGCGCCAGTCTATGCCCCTGGCCTTGGATGCTCTCTGGGCCTGTGTGCTAAGAACAGAAACATTGACCACAGCCACCACAGCAAGCTGCACATGCCCCCATCATTCCTCGGAGGTCAGTGCTGGCTTCTGCATGGCCCCCTCCTACTGGGTAAGCTTGGAAATTGTGCAACCCCAGTGTACATGTGAGATGCATCCAGGCTCATAGAAGCTCTGTCTTCTCCAGCTCTGCCCAGAGGAGGCTCTGTGACACCCTCTGTGGGTACAGCTGGAAGATAAGGCAATGGCACTTAGGGCAGACTTTCCACAGTGAGAGAGAGGATACCTGATATGTTTCTAGATAAATTACTGTCTCTTCCTCCTTCATGCACTTAAATCAGATGAAATGCTTCTTCTGTTATGTCCTTACTGAGGGGAACACAAGCAAGTAATAAAGGGTCTTCGTTTTTTGACAAACTGCATCCAGCTTAGTAATTCACCTCCTTTTGTTTGTTTTCCTTCACACAACTTCACCTTCAATTCCCTTCAGTCTTGCTTTCTTAAAATGCATCTGCTAAAACACTAGCATGTAATCTTTTCTTAAAATATTTTTACTTTTTAAATTATGTAAGTATGACAACACATTTATAGGAAACATGAAAAATACTGAAAAAATTACACATAGTTTCAGTATCTGTTCAGTTCAGTTGCTCAGTCATGTCTGACTCTTTGTGATCCCATGAATCGCAGCACGCCAGGCCTCCCTGTCCATCACCAACTCCTGGAGTTCACCCAGACTCACGTCCATCGAGTCAGTGATGTCATCCAGCCATCCCATCCTCTGTCGTCCCCATCTCTTCCTCCCCTAATCCCTCCCAGCATCAGAGTCTTTTCCAATAAGTCAACTCTTCACATGATGTGGCCAAAGTACTGGAGTTTTAGCTTCAGCATCATTCCCTCCAAAGAAATCCCAGGGCTGATCTCCTTCAGAATGGACTGGTTGGATCTCCTTGCAGTCCAAGGGACTCTCAAGAATCTTCTCCAACACCACAGTTCGAAAGCATCAATTCTTCGGCACTCAGCCTTCCTCACAGTCCAACTCTCACGTCCATACATGACCACTGGAAAAATCACAGCCTTTACTAGATGGACCTTTGTTGGCAAAGTAATGTGTCTGCTTTTGAATATGCTGTCTAGGTTGGTCATAACTTTTCTTCCAAGGAGTAAGTGTCTTTCAATTTCATGGCTGCAATCACCATCTGCAGTGATTTTGCAGCCCCCCCCAAAAAAAGTCTGACACTGTTTCCACTGTTTCCCCATCTTTTCCCATGAAGTAATGGGACCGGATGCCATGAACTTCGTTTTCTGAATGTTGAGCTTTAAGCCAACTTTTTCACTCTCCTCTTTCACTTTCATCAAGAGGCTTTTTAGTTCCTCTTCTCCTTCTGCCATAAGGGTGATGTCATCTGCATATTTGAGGTTATTGATATTTCTCCCGGCAATCTTGATTGATTCCAGCTTGTGCTTCTTCCAGCCCAGTGTTTCTCATGATGTACTCTGGATATAAGTTAAATAAGCAGGGTGACAATATATAGCCTTGACATACTCCCTTTCTTATTTGGAACCAGTCTGTTGTTCTATATCCAGTTCTAATTGTTGCTTCCTGACCTGCATACTGCAATTATTTCTTAAGTAGATAAATGAAGCTTTATGGTTGAAGTGTCAATATAAAAATCTAGAATGAACAGACAGAAAATAGAAGGATGTAGTAGACCTGAAAAGCACTATGAACCAATTCAACATAGTTAAGATTTATACAATTTTCATACAACAGCAGGATACAGATTATATTCAAGTTTCCATAGACAGTAAACTAAGAGACACAAGGGAACATATCCAGGGATAAAAGAAGGTGTGGGTGCAAAATTGTGTGGTTTAAAGTTATTGAAATCATACAGAGCCTGTTCTCTTATCATTGTGGAATTATGTTTAAAATCAGTATTGGGGTGGTCCCAAGGTGGTGTAGGAATAGGACGGTAGACCTCTCTCTCCCCCACAAATTCATCAAAAGATCATTTGAATTTTGAACAACTTCCACAAAACAACTTCTGAATGCTGTCAGAGGACATTAGGCATCCAGAAAGGCAGCCCAATCTCTTTGAAAGGAAGCAGGACAAAACAGATGAAAACAGAGACGAAAGACTTAGGGATGGAGATTCATCCTGGGGAGGAAGTTGTGAAGAAGGAGAAGTTTCCACACAGTAGGAAACCTTCTGACAGGCATGTCTGCAGAGAGTTATTGAATCTCAGATGGCAACATAACTCGGGGGTAAACACACACACACACACACACACACACACACACACACACACACACACACACACACACAGAATATGCACCTAACTGCAACTACCAGCAGAGAGGTAGCCCAGACTTTCACATCTGGCACCAGCGAGTGGGGGCTGGGCAGAGAGCCCTGGGCAGCATCATCTGTCCTTACGGTAAGGACCGGGCTTGAATGTCCTGAGGACAATCTGAAGGAGATAATGTGACATAGCAACCCAAACTATGAGATTGCCAGAGAGACCCCCAAAAAAGGACCTTTCCCTTGAAAGGCTCTAATGTCACAAGGTGACCCCCAGCACACTCACAGAACAAAGGATTGCACCCTAGCAAATACCAAAGGAGAGCAAACCAGCTGCTGTTCAGGGCTCTCCTTCCCCAAAGGCAGAGAGGCAGGTGTGTGACAGCCAGAGCCAGAAGGCAATGGGCTGGTGCAATCTTGGCCCCAGAGACTACATCTTCCACCAAGCTTGAGCAGGCTCTCAGTTGCTAATCATGTCTTCCTGTGATCCTGGATCTTCTAGGAGTGTCAGAGCTCGAGAGCAGCTCCCAGAGGAGACCCACGGCACACCTGGGACTGTGCCCTTGTGGCACACCCGGGAAACTGGGCGGCTGGGACTGGCGAGGTGTATAAGATGCATGACCCACCTGAGAGAGTATGCTTAGCAAGTACCTGGTCACCTGAAGGCTTGGACATGGGAGGGCACAAAACTCACAGTCCACTGGGTATTTGCCCTTGTGGAGCACCAGAGAACCTGAGTGAGTTAGACCTGGGAAGTTCAGGAAATGGAGGGGCCACTTGGGTCAATGCCCTTGCAGGATGTCCTGGAGCCTGAGCAGTGTGGACCAAGGAAGTACACACAGCTTTGGGCTGTGGCAAACCCAGTGTGGTCCATCCACCACAAGCACTCTCCACAAATTCCAGCAGTATTTGTTTGTAGTGTTCCTCCCTCCCCATAGCACAACTGAACAAGTGAGCCTAAATAAGTGGCCACTTCACCCCCTTGTGTCAGGGTGGAAATTAGACACTGAAGAGACGTGCAAACAGAGGAAGCCAAAATAAACAAAGAAAGGGGAACGGCTCTGGGAGTGTTAGGTGCAACAGATTAAAACCATGCAGTTAAGGCTAAGATTGTGCATTTAAGAGGCAACTATAGACCTTGAGAACAAGTACAAGCTGGAACAAGGGACCATTTGACACTGAACTGACTCCACACTGCCCACAACAGCCTGAGAGAAATTCCTAGATATATTTTTACTATTATCAATGTTTAATTTAAAAACATTACTGCTTTTTAACTCCTTTAACTTTCATTTTTATAACCTATTACCTTTAAAGAAACTATTTTCAAAACACAAATTCCATATATATCTTTTAATTTTTGTGATCAATTTTATTTTGTGTTTTTGAGAGTCTAACATCAATTCTACATTGTTAATCTTTGCTTTTCTATATTCATTATCAATTTTTTACCTTTAGGAATCTAATCTTGAGTATCCATTTGCACTTAGGGATTTAACTACTGGCTTGATTGCTCTCTCACCTTCTGACTCTCCCTTTTTTCCTCCTGGTAACCTCTATCTCTCACCTCCCTCTTCTCTTCTGTGAATAATATAATAATATAATAACTCTGTGAATCTCTCTGGTATTCCTGGCTTTGGACAGTTATTTCAAAATTAACCTAGGGGTTTTATCTTCTGTGCTGTATGGTTGGAGAAGTTTTGAGGCTACTGTAAGAGAAGGACCAAAACCCAGAGGCTGGAGGTTTAGCTTCAGAACTTAGAATATCAGAGATTGCCTGACTCAAGGGAACATTATTAGAGAAGAGCTCACCCAAAAGTCTCCACACCTACACTGAAACCACACTTCACCAAAGAGCCAAGAAGTTCCCAGTGAAAGACACACCATGCTAATTCTCCAGCAACCAGGAACAAAAACATGAACATTGAAAAATGGGCTGCCTAAGGCCATGCCAAACCCCCAGAAACCCAGAAATTGACAACTGGACACTTCATTGCACTCCAGAAAGAGGAGATCCATCTCCACTCACCAGAACACAGACACAAGTTCTTCCAACCAGGAAACCTTGACCAGCCACTGGTCCAACTCCACCCACAGGGAGCAGACTCCACAATTAAGAGGGACCACAAACTTCCAACCTGCAGAGAAGTTACCCCAAATACAAAAATCTAAACAAAATGAAGAAAGAGAAATATTCAGAAGGTGAAGGAACTTGATTAAAAAAACCCACCAAATCAAACAGAAATATTTCAGAATAATGATAGTAAAGGTGATCCAAAATGGCATTGGAAGGTAAAATCCCAAACTCATTCTATGAGGTCACCATTACCCTAATACCAAAATCAAACAAAGATGCCACAAAAAAAGAAAACTACAGGCCAATATCACTGATGAACATAGATGCAATAACCTTCAACAAAATTCCAGCAAACAGAATCCAACGATATATTTAAAAGATCAAACATCATGACCAAGTGGGTTTTAGTCCAGGGATGCAACGATTCTTCAATACACAGTATTAACAAATTGAAAGACAAAAACCTTATGATTAACTAAATAAATGCAGAAAAAACCTTTGACAAAATTCAACACCCATTTATAATAAAAACTCTCTAGAAAGCAGGCATAAAAGGAGTGTAACTCAACATAATAAAAGCCATATATGTCAAACCCAAAGCAAACACTATCCTCAATGGTGAAAACTTAAAAGCATTTCCTCTAAAATCAGGAGCAAGGCAATGGTGCCCACTCTCACCACTGCTACTCAACATGGTTTTGGAAGTCCTAGCCACACCAATCAGAGAAGAAAAACAAATAGAAAGGATTCCAAATAGGCAAAGAAGAAGTAAATCTCTCACTGTTTGTAGATGACATGATCTTCTATATAGGAAGCCCTGAAAATACCACCAGAAAATTGCTGGAGCTAATAAATGAATACAGTAAAGTTGCAGGATATACAATTAATACACAGAAATTCCTTGCATTTCTATACCCTAACAATGAAAAAAACAGAAAGAGAAATTAAGGAAACAATCCCATTTACTGGCACAATGAAAAGAATAAAGTACTTAGAAATAAATTTACCTAAAGAAACAAAAGATATTATATGTATATATAAATGTAACTATATATATATATAACTATATCTATAACAATATATATAACTATATATATAATGATATATATATAACTATATATATATAACTATAAAACACTGAAGAAAGAAATCAAAGATGACACAGATAGATGAAGAAATATACCATGTTCCTAGATTGGAAGAATCAATACAGTGAAAATGATTATACTACTCAAAGCAATCTATATATTCAATATAATCCCTATCAAGCTACCAATGGTATTTTTCACAGAAATAGAACAAATAATTTCACAGTTTGTAAGGAAAGACCAAAAAAACCTCGACAGCTAAAGCAATCTTGAGAAAGAAGAATGGAACTGAAAGGAATCAACCTTCCTGCCTTCAGACTATACTACAAAACTACAGTTATCGAGACAGTATGGTACTGCTAAAAGACAGAAATATAGACCAATGGAACAAAATAGAAAGCCCAGAGATAAATCCACACACCTATGGAAATCTTATGTTTGATAAAAAAGGCAAAAATATACAATAGAGAAGAAAATAACCTCTTTAACAAGTGGTGCTGGGAAAACTAGTCAACCACATGTAAAAGAATGAAGCTAGAACACTTCTAACAACATACACAAAAATAAATTCAAAATGATTTAAAGATCTACATTTAAGACCAGAAACTATAAAAATCTTAGAGGAAAACATAGGCATACATTCTCTGACATATATCACAGCAAGATCCTCCATGACCCACCTCCCAAAGTGATGGAAATAAAAACAAAAATAAACATATGGAACTGAATTAAACTTAAAAGCTTTTGAACAATGATGGAAACTACAGGCCAGGTGAAAAGGCAGTCTTCAGAATGGGAGAAAATAATAGCAAATGAAGCAAATGATGAAGAATTACTCTCTAAAATACACAAGCAGTTCATGCAGCTCAATACCAGAAAAATGAAAAACCCAATCAAAATGCCAAAGAACTAAACAGAAGTTTCTCCAAAGAAGACTTGCTGAGGGCTAATAAACACATTAAAACATTCTCAATGTCACTCATTATTAGAGAAATGCACATCAAAACTGCAATGTGGTATCATTGCTGGTCAGAATGGGCACCATCAAAAAGTCTACAAATAATAAATGCTGGAGAGAGTGTAGAGAAAAGGAAACACTCTTACACTGTAGGTTGGAATACAAACTGATGCAACCATTAGGGAGAACAGTGTGGAAAGTTCTTTAAAAATTGGAAATAGAACTTATATGACCCAGCAATCCCACTACTGGGCATAGACATCGAGGAAAAACAACCTAGATATCCAGCAGCAGACAAATGGATAAGAAAACTGTGGTACATATACACAATGGAATATTACTCAGCTAAAAAAAGAACACATTTGAGTAAGTTTTAATGAGGTGGATGAAACTGGAGCCTATCATACAGAGTTAAGTAAGTCTGAAAAAAAATACCAATACAGTATATTAATGAATATATATGGAATTTAGAAAATGGTAATGACGACCTTAAATGCAAGGCAGCAAAAGAGACACAGATGTAAAGAACAGACTTTTGGACTACGAAGGAGAGGGCAAGGGTGGAATATGACAACTATAGCATTGAAACATGTGTATTACCATATGTGAAATAAATGACCCGTACCAAGTTCGATGCATGAAGCAGGGCACTCAAAGCTGGTTCTCTGGGACAACTCAGAGGGATGGAGTGGTGAGGTAGATGGGAGGGATGTTCAGGATGGGGGACACAAGTGCACTCAGGACTGATTCATTTCAATGTATGGCAAAAACCACCACAATATTGTAAAGCAATTATCCTCCAATTAAAATAAATTAATTAATTTTAAAAAATACAAAAAAAAAAAAAAAGATCAATGTCAAAAGATATTTGAGGAGCCTGTTCTGGTTCAAGGTGGAGGAGTAAAAGGACGCACCCTCATCTCCTCCTGTGAGAGCAGCAAAATTGAAACTACTTCTTAAAACAACCATTGACAGGTAGAGGCTGGAACCGACCAAAAAGAGATATCTCATGTCCAAAGACAAAGAAGAAGCCAGAGTGAAATGACAGATGGTGTGCAACCAAGATAAAGTCAAATCCCAAATCCCTTGGGTGAGTAACCCATAGACTGGAGAAAAAGATGTCAAAGAATTTCTCATACTATTATGAAGGTTCTGAACCACATGTCATGCTTCCCAGCTGGGAATCCCTAGGAAATCTCACCTTGAAGTCCAGTGGCATTCGATGGTAGGCCTTCCAGAGGACTGAGGGGAACAGATTCCAGTCTTGGAGGGCACAAACAAAATTTTTCACTCACAAAGACCCAGAGGAGAAGAGCAGTGACCCCACAGGAGACTAAACCAGAACTACCTCCTAGTGTTGAAGGGCCTCGTATGGATATGTAGGTCAGCACGGGCTCACCAGAGTGACAATGGCACTGGGAGGTACCCCTTGGGGTAAAGATTCTTGGAGTTCACCATTAACACTACCATAACCCAACCCCACGGACTACATACAGCATGCCAGGCTTCCTTGTCCATCACCAGCTCCTGGAGCTGGCTCAAACTCATGACCATCAGTTGGTGATGCCATCCAAACATTTCAGCCTCTGTCATCCCCTTCTCCCCCTGCCTTCAATCTTTCCCAGAACCAGGATCTTTTCCAATGAGTCAGTTCTATGCAGCAGGTGGCTAAAGTATTGGAGCTTCAAATTTAGCATCAGTCCTTCCCATGAATATCCAGGATGGATTTCCTTAAGGATTGACTGATTTGATCATCTTGAAGTCCAAGGGACTCTCAAATGTCTTCTCCAATACTACAATTTAAAAGCATCAATTCTTTGGTGCTCAGCTTTCTTTATAGTACAAATCTCACATCCATACATGACTACTGGAAAAACCATAGCTTTGACTATAATATGGACCTTTGTCAGCAAAGTAATGTCTCTGCTTTTAACACTGTCTAGGTTTGTCATAGCTTTTCTTCCAAGAGCAAGTGTCTTTTAATTTCATGGCTACACTCACCATTTGCAGAAATTTCAGAGCCCAAGAAAATAAAGTCTGTCACTGTTTCCATTGTTTCCGCATCTATTTGCCATGAAGTTATGGGACTGGATGCCATGTTCTTAGTTTTTTGAATGTTGTGTTTTAAGCCAACTTTTTTGCTCCCCTATTTCACTTTCATCAAGAGGCTGTTTAGTTCTTCTTCTCTTTCTGCCATAAGGGTGGTGTCATCTGCATATCTGAGGTTATTGATATTTCTCCTGGCAATCTTGATTCCAGCTTGTGTTTCCTCCAGTCCACCATTTCACGTGATGTTCTCTGCATATAAGTTGAATAAACAGGGTAACAATATACAGCCTTAACATACTTCTCTCTCAATTTAGAAACAGTCTTTTTTTTCCATGTCCAGATCTAACTGTTGCTTCTTGACCTGCAAACAGGTTTCATAGGAGGCAGGCATATTACCATCTCTTAAAGAATTTTGCACAGTTCATTGCAATCTACACAGTCAGGCTTTAGTATAGTCAATTAAGTGTAAGTAGATGCTTTTCTGTAACTCTCTTGCTTTTTCTATGAACCAACAGATGTTGTTAGTTTGATCTCTGGTTCAAACTGGCCTTTTCTAAATTCAGTTTGAATGTCTGAAAGTACTTGGTTCATGTACGCTTGAAGCCTGGCTTGGAGATCTTTGATCATTACTTTGCTAGTGTGTGAGACGACTACAGGTGTTCAGTAGCTTGAACATTCTTTGGCATTGCCTTTCTTTGGGATTGGAATGAAAACTGACCTTTTCCAGTCCTATGTTCTCCAAATTTGCTGACATATTGAGTGCAGCACTTTTAACAGCATCATCTTTTAGGATTTGAAATAGTTCACTGGAATTCTATCACCTCCACTAGCTTTGTTCATAGTGATGCTTCTCATTCCAGGATGTCTGGCTCTATGTAAGTGATCACACCATCATGATTATCAGGTCATTAAAATCTTTTCTGTGATTTTTATGATTATAATACCTTAATGTTTTATGATCAAAATGTCATAATTGTTTTTTACCTATGCAAAAATTCATGTTTTCTAAAATATATATGATGCATTTACATTTTAGAAAACGTGAATTTTTGTGTAACTAAGAAAATTATGATATTTTGATTCCACTTGTTTGACTTAGTATGATAGAATGGTAGATTTCTAATTAAAAGATAGATATATAATAAGTTACAAGGGTTTACTGTTTATATAGAGAACTATAGTCAGTATCTTGTAATAATCTATGATGGAAAATAATTTCAAAAATAATGTATGTGTATTTGTATAACTGAATCACGTTTCTGTGCACCTGAACATTGTAAGTCAACTATACTTCAATAAAATATATATTTTTAAAATGATATTTGAAAATAGCCCACATATTTTCAAGCATAAGCAGATCATCTTTGCCCCTTGTTCTGTTTTCCATGTCTTGGGCTGAGACTTGGAACTTGATAAAGTCATAAGGAAAGGACAGGTGTGGGAGTTAGAGGCTAAAGAGGAGAGTGATTTGCAAAAGTGGTTGACAGAATCAAATATGGCTACTGAGAAGCTAGGTAATAAGATGAGATTTCACCATTAGATTTTTCAAAGTGAAAGGCATTCATGAGTTTATAAGGGCCATTTCAATTCAGGATCAGAATTTATGGCTGTAAAATAAAACCAACCATGACTGCAGACTGCTGTACAGAGTAAATGTTCTTGATTTTCATTCAGCTCCATTCACACATACAAGACTGGAGGGAGAGCTAAAATGCCCTCTTGCTAAATTATCCCTCTGGTGTTAAATGTCTTCTTATAAGTGAATAATGATGCCTCATTGAATTTTATTGTTTTGGCAAAAGCCCAGCAGTGGTATTAAGGCACTTATTTGTTAGTGTATACACAAGAGATATTACCTTAACTTGCTCTGAAGTTATTTTCTACAACATCAGGAACTTTTCCTGACATGGACCAAATATTTTCAGCTTGAATAGAACCTTCCTCTAAAAAAAGCAGTTGTTGAGTAGAACAGTTCCTAATCGAAATTTTAAGATTAGCCGTATTCCATTGTCAAAGCAAAATTGAAAAGACAGCTGTTAACTAGATTTTTTTCACACTTTTTCTTGGGGGGGGTGGTGGTGATACTTTTTTATTTTTAATTGCAGGGTAATTGCTTTACAGTATTGTGTTGGCTTCTTCCGTATAACATCATAAATCAGCCACAAGTATATGCGTGTTCCTTCTCTCCTGAACCTTCCTGCATCCCTATCCCTCCCACCCCTCTAGGCCCTCACAGAGCACTGAGCTGAGCTTCCTGCGCCATATAGCAGCTTCCCACTAGCTAGCTATTTTACATATGATTGTGTATATATGTCAGTGCTACTCTCTTGACTCACCACCCTCTCCTTCTCTCACTGTGTTCAGAGTCTGTTCTCTATGTCCGCCTCTCTATTCTTGCCCTGCAAACAGATTCATCAGTACCATTTTTCTAGATTAAGTATATATGTGTTAATATAATACACAATATTTATTTTTCCTCTTTCTGACTTAATTCACTCTGTATAACACACTCTGGGTTCATCTACCTCCATCTACCTCACTATAACTGGATTTTTTAAACAAAACTTTCTCAATTGGCTATAAAATACATTCTCATTCCAGCTATCACAAACTTCTGGCTATTTCTGTATAATCAGAAGGTAAGCGAGCAGGAGTGGCTGTTTTCCCTGGAGCAAACAATTCAGCTGTGCATTGTAATTGAGAAAACAATCACGGTGTAATTAAAGGTCTACATTATAAGACTCCTTCAAAAGCATGTGTATTTACCTATAGGACCCAGAAACACCAGTCAGATACCAGAGCTCTGTATAATAGGGTGAAGTACTGGCCACAGCGGTGTGGGAACACCCCCTTTCAAGCCACCGCTACTCCTTTCAGAGTCCACTCCTTCCCCTTCTGTGTGGAGGTGAGGAAGATTATGGATGTCTAAGCCACTGAAAGATCCTTATAGTTCACTTCTCCTTTCATTTATACTTATCCATGTATCTATTCTTCTCTAAATTATTTTCCCATTTAGGTTTTCCCAAAGTATTGAGCAGTGTTCCCTGTGCCGTACAGTGGGTCCTTGTTGATAATCTATTTTAAATATAATAGTGTGTATATCTTGGGGCTCCCCAGTGGCTCAGGTGGTAAAGGATCTCCCTGCAGTGTAGGAGACTCAGATTCAATCTCTGCCTCAGGAAGTTCCCCTGGAGAAGGAAATGGCTACCCACTCCAGTATTCTTGCCTGGAGAATTCCATTAACAGAGGAACGTTTCAGGCTACTGTCCATGGGCTAGCAAAGTAGGACACGACTGAGTGACTAACACACACGCACACACGGTGTATATCTTAATCCCACACTCCTAATCTATCTCCTTCTATCCCTCCCCTTGGTAAACCATAAATTCCTTTTGTAAGCCTGTGAGTCTGTTTCTATTTTGTAAATAAATACATTTGTATAATTCTTTTTAGATTCCACATGTAAGCAATGTTGTATTATATTCATCTTTCTTTTTTCTCTGACTTACTTCACTTAGTATGAAAATCTCCAGGTCCACCCATATTGCTGCAGGTGACATTATCTTATTTTTTTGTGACTGAATAACTTTCCATTGCATATACATACTATATCTTATTTACTCATTCATCTGTTAGTGGACATTTAAGCTGCTTCCATGTTTTGGCTCTGCCATGAACTTTGGTGCTTCCATGAACTTTGTAGTACATATATCATGAATTAGCATTTTCTCTAGATATATTTCCAGGAGTTGAATTGCTGGATCATATGGCAGCTTTATTTTAATTTTGCTAAGAACCTCCATATTGTTCTTCGTAGTGATTATACCAATTTACATTCCTACCAACAGTGTAAAATGGTTCCCTTTTCCTCCACACTCTCTCCAGCATTTACTGTTTGTTGATTTTTCGATGAAGGGCATTTTGATTGGAGTGAGGTGATATCTCATTGCAATTTTAATTTGCATTTCTCCAAACATGTGACATATATATATGTGTATATATATATATATATATATATATATATATATATATATATATATATATAAAACAACCAAACAACCCAATCAAAACATGGACAGAAGAGCTAAATAGTTCACTTTTGATAAGGATCAGAAAATTTCAGAGCACAGACGACAAGCATAGTAAATCCTGCCAAGTGACCTGGGAGCAGCATGTCAAGTTGGGGTTACTAAAGTGTATCCCTTCACCAGAGAGAAGAAATAAAAACCTGTGAGCATCTTAGGTGGTGCCAGGAATTCACTCGGCTGACCAAAACCACTGTCTATAGGCATTGGTTGGATTTTGTAGCTGTCTTTTCCCCTTCACATATTTTTAGTCATGTGGTCCACCTTGAAAAGGAATAAAGCCTTCTTTCTCCGTCTTCTCAAGCTGCACAAGAAACACTGTCTCACAGAGCTCTCTTCCTTTTTTTTCAGACCAGATGACTCTCCTCTGTTGTCCTCAGAAGAGGGCTAAATGGAATAATCCTTTATACTGTCTTATTATAACAGGGACTAAATGGCCTCCTTTGAGGGAGATTTCTTTTTAATACTTATTACTCTCCTTTATCTCAACAAAACTCTTTATGAAAATAAAATGCGTAAGTTGATGTGGAGTTTTGAACCTATTATTCAACTCTAGAAATGGGAAAGTTTGTTACAAAGTATAAACACATCTACACTGTGATCCACTCTACCACTCTGAAGCGTTTTTCCATAACAAATACAAACATATGCACAAAAAGTCTTGTACAAAAATTATCATCTCAACTAATTCATGTTATCCTGAAGCTGAAAACGGCTCAAATGCCCAGTACAATGAAATCAATAAACACCCTGTGACACAATGATACAATGAAGTACTGTTGAGTAGTAAAAGAAACAAACTACTGATACTCTCTGTAACTTAAATAAATGTCATTGACTAATGAAAATAGATAGGGAGAAAGAATGGAGAGATAGAGACAGACAGAAAGAAATAGAGACAGAGACAACAGATAGGGCAAGAACATTCACTATCTTGGAGGTAGGTGGAGAAGACTGTGTTTACTGGAAAGAAGGGTGAGGGAGCTCTCCATGGTGATGGAAATATTCTATATCTTACTTTGGATAATTGCCTTTTAAGTTCAGTTCGGTCACTTAGTCGTGTTCGACTCTTTTTGTCCATCACCAAGTCCTGGAGTTCATCCAATCTCATGTCCATCGAGTCGGTGATGCCATCCAGCCATTTCATCTTCTGTCATCCCCTTCTCATCCTGCCCCCAGTCCCTCCCAGCATCAGGGTCTTTTCCAATGAGTCAACTCAATGAGTCTTTTCCAATGAGTCAACTTTGGCATGAGGTGGCCAAAGTATTGGAGTTTCACCTTCAGCATCAGTCCTTCCAATGAACAGCCAGGGCTGATCTCCTTTAGGTTGGACTGGTTGGATCTCCTTGCAGTCCAAGGGACTCTCAAGTCTTCTCCAGCACCACAGTTCAAAAGCATCAATTCTTTAGTGCTCAGCTTTCTTCACAGTCCATCTCTCACATCCATACATGACCAATGGAAAAACCATAGCCTTGACTAGACAGACTTTTGTTGGCAAAGTAATGTCTCTGCTTTTTAACATGCTATATTGGTTGGTCATAACTTTTCGTCCAAGGAGTAAGTGTCTTAATTTCATGGCTGCAATCACCATCTGCAGTGATTTTGGAGCCCCCCAAAATAGTCTGACACTGTTTGCACTGTTTCCCCATCTATTTCCTATGAAGTGATGGGACCGGATGCCATGATCTTCGTTTTCTGAATGTTGACCTTTAAGCTAACTTTTTCACTCTCCTCTTTCACTTTCATCAAGAGGCTTTTTAGTTCCTCTTCGCTTTCTGCCATAAGGGTGGTGTCATATGCATAAATTTTTCATGGGCGTATACAACTGACAAAACTCCATGAACTGATCACTTGAAATCTGTACATTTTTGTAAGTTAACTAGACTTCAGAGAAGGCAATGGCAACCCACTCCAGTACTCTTGCCTGGAGAATCCCATGGATGGAGGAGCCTGGTAGGCTGCAGTCCATTGGGTCACTAAGAGTCAGACACAACTGAGCGGCTTCACTTTCACTTTTCACTTTCATGTATTGGAGAAGGAAATGGCAACCCACTCCAGTGTTCTTGCCTGGAGAATCCCAGGGACGGGGGAGACTGGTGGGCTGCCGTCTATGGGGTCACACAGAGTTGGACATGACTGAATTGACTTAACAGAAGCAGCAGACTTCAGTTAAAAAGAAACATTTATTTTGTGTATGCCTTTGAAAGGCTGATATATTAACATTGTTTCTCTTTTGGAAACATCAACTACCCTCATTGACTATTCCTCTTCCTTTAACAACATTTAAGTGGTTATGTTGTTACACTGTGTTATTGACTTCTAGCGCACTGTATTTCTCAGTAGGCTCTTTGCCATCCTGCCTGCTTCTTTCTGCTCTGCTGAAGATAAAGGAGCTTTCTTATTTGGACATATTTCTTCAGAGCAGTAGTTTTACATGCCTTGCCTCAGTGTATGCGTCATTGATGTTTCACAAGCTGCAAAAGTGTGGTAAAAGTGAAACTGCATACTGACTATTTCTTGACCCTTCAACTATGGTTAGGCTTATTGGTGAGTTCCAAATGTTTTAACCTCACCCCACTCCAGTACTCTTGCCTGGAAAATCCCAAGGATGGAGGAGCCTGGTAGGCTGCAGTCCATGGGGTCGCCAAGAGTCGGACACGACTGAGTGACTTCACTTTCACTTTTCACTTTCATGCATTGGAGAAGAAAATGGCAACCCACTCCAGTGTTCTTGCCTGGAGAATCCCAGGGACGGGGGAGCCTTGTGGGCTGCTATCTATGGGGTCGCACAGAGTCGGACACAAATGAAGTGACTTAGCAGCAGGAACCCCATCTCTGACTTAATACATCAGATACGTATCTTGCCTCAGAATAGTAAGAAATATCTAGCCCTGAGCCTGAAGTGAGCATTCTCTCCAATTTAATAGAACACCATCTCCATTTTCACCACAGTTTTACCACCGTTTCACCATTATTTCATCTATCTCTCTGCCCTGATGAATCAGGAGACAAAACATACAATTTCTCTTTGAGAAACTAGTCCTTTTGTCAAGCACACACATCTCTGCACAGGATGAAAGAGAGAACATTACTTTTTTTTTTTTTTTTTTTTTGAAGCAGAGTTACTTTTATTTTATTTTTGTTACATATATGTTGAAAGTAACCAAAGAGACCTTTGAAATTTTGGCCAAATCGTATCAATCATCCACCCATAATTCAGATAAAACCTGAATTATCTCCAAACTTTACCCAAAGAAACACCAGCATCTCTTTATATTCTAAAATTAACTTCAGAAGCTGAGTCTCCATTATCACTATGACTTTATGATTATTTTCTTCCCATTTTTCTGACTCTGCTATAACCACACATATTTTCCCTTCCATTTTGATATTTTCTTAATGTTCCTTTTCCTTTCCCACTTTACAGTTTTGGCACTGGCTATTTGTATCATCAAGATTGCTTTTCATCTATACAAATGAAAAAAAATATTCATATTTTACCTTCCTGATAATGTCTAATTTTCTTAAGTTACAATCAACCACTTTCTCTTGAAATTCTCTGTTCCTTTCAGTCCTGTTTCACTTTTTCTTTTCCTTGATATCATTTATAATGTGAAATATAATTTAGTTACTATAAAACAATGGGCTTCTCTGGTGGCTCGAATGGCAAAGAAACTGCCTGCAACGCAGGAGACCCAAGTTTGATCCCTGGGTTGGGAAGATGCCCCTGTAGAAGGGATTGGCCACCCACTCCAGTATTCTTGCCTGAGAAATTCTGTAAACAGGGGAGCCTGGCACGCTACAGTCGATGGGGTTGCAAAGAGTTGGACACAACTGAGCAACTAACACACATACACACTATAAGATAATAATGTATCATTTATTGTCTATTATCTGTCACTAAAATGTAAGACTCAAATATGCAAGAAACTCTACCTCTCTTGTTTGCTGATGTATCCTAGTGACAAGAATAATGTTTGGCATAGGAGAGCATCACTTTTGAATTGATCTGGGAGCAATAGATTATTCTATAGATAACAAACTAGGCTATCCCCAACTTGATCTTGTCATAAGCACCTAATACAAGAAGGAGGGAATTCTCTGCTGGTTCAGTGTTTAGGACTTGGCACTTTCATTGTCAGAGCCCAAGTTCAATCCTTGGTCAGAGAACTAAGATCTGGCAGGCCACACAGGAAAGCCAAAAACAACAAGAGCAAAACAAGCAAAAAAAAAAAAAGAACGAGAGCAGTTATTTCAGATATTTATATTTCCTTTTTTCCTTAAATTTAACAGTATTATTGTTGAAAGTAGCTCGTTTAGATGGTAGTCCTGGAGGCTGTTTCAAATATCCCATTTCTCCTCACTGGGCATAAATGAGAAATGTATTGACTTGACACACAGAAGCTGATCCCATGTGACTGAGCAGCCCATTGAATGTGAGCTGAAGGGATGTGAAATGTGCCAGGTGTGGTCCTCTCTTTTCCTCCATCATGGTGATGGATGCTGTTCCCCACAGTGGGCGTTTAATCAGGCTGTGTAACAGGAGGAGGATGGATAAAATAAAACCAATAGGTAGAATGATGGATATGTGTCCTGAGTCAGAAATAAAATATTGTTGCTCTAAGCCCCTGAGATATTTTTGCTTTGCATTAGTGTGACCTAGACACCATCCCATCTAATCAAAGTTCTTTTAGTGCTTTTCATATCTGTCTACATCATTTTGTTGCTTGTCTTTTTTTCATCCTAATATTGCTGTGGGCTTCACCAGTAGCTCAGTGGTAAAGAATCTACCTGCAATGCAGGAGACACAGAAAACTTGAGTTCCATCCCTGGCTCAGGAAGATCCCCTGGAGAAGGATATGGCAACCCACTCCAGTATTCCTGCATGGGAAATCCCATGGACAGAGAGCCTGGTGGATTACAGTCCTTGGGGTTGAAAGAGCTGGACACAATTGAAGTGACGGAGCACAATATTGCTGTGGATAATGCCAGTAGCTAACTTGAATTATTCCTGCGAGTTGCCCTTCTGCTTACCTCCACTGGGAATGAAATTTCTCCGTGCCTTACTTCTCTCAATCAACTTGAAGCAGTGATCAATACACAGTAGCATGGGTTGCTGCCTAAACATTAAGAAACAATAAAGAAAATCAACGGCTACATTCATAATGCAGCACAGGCTTGCAGTGGGAGGTCTGCATGTGAGTTCCACGCCCCCTCCTCCTCTTGGGAAAAGTTTTCCAAGAACATTAAGTAACATTGCATTAAATTCCTGGGGCCTTTTGAGTGCCTTTCTTTGCAGGCTGCTGACATAACATTGAATGGCCTTCTCCTCAGGGGCGGAAACCCATACTGTGGTGGATGTTTCTGTGAATTTTGAATGCAGAGCAAAAGGGTCACTTCCAAAGTACCTCAGAAGTGTTATGTGCTTAGGATTCTATAGCTTATAAATTTCCTCTCTACCAGTGAAGCTGTCAGATACCACTGCTATTCCCTCTGGATTTTGGTTGTCAGATTCTAAGGGCAGGAAAATAATGCAGATTATTCCATGAAGATTGTGGCTCTGAATTTTTTAGCAGGACTTGGCCCTGTTCAGCTCAATGAGGGGGCACAGTTACATCTGTATGGGTCAAATAAAGCCTTAGGCTCAGATTACTTCTCAAGTTCCTTTGCTTCCCACAGGACCAATGCCGCTCTGTGTTTCTCTCAAAATTGTTCCTCAAAAGAGCAGTGCAGTGCTCAGCCCAGATTTTCTTTCTCTTATAGTAGGTCAGGAAGCGTTTTTTTGTTTTTTTGTTTGTTTGTTTGTTTGTTTTGTTTTCTTTTGTTTTTTTTGTTTTTGTTTTTTTTAAATTAAAGTATAGTTGATGGCTCAGATGGTAAAGAATCATTTTGCAATGCAGAAAACCTGGGTTTGATCCCTGGGTTGGGAAGATCCCCTGGAGGAGGGAATGGCAACCCACTCCAGTATTCTTGCCTGGAAATTTCCATGGATAGAGGAGCCTGGTGGGCTACAGTCCATAAAGTCACAGAGTCAGACAGAACTGAGCAACTAACACTTTACACTAGAGTTGTTTGATAATGTTGTGCTCATTTTAAGTGTATAGCAAAGTGATTCAGATATACACATATTTATTTTCAGATTGTTTCCCTTTATAGGTTATTACAAATGCTGAGTATACTTCCCTGTGCTATGCAACAGATCCTTGCTGGTTATCTATTTTATCTATAAACCTATATATGTATAATATACAAATATAAATGTATATTTATGCTTAGCCACTCAGTCATGTCTGACTCTTGCTACCACATAGACTGTAACTTGTCAGTCTATTCTGTCCATGGGATTCTCCAGGCAAGAATACTGGAGTGGGTTGCCATTCCTTCTCCAATAAATATTTATAAAATATATATATTTACAACATACATATTATATAATATAGTATGTCTGATGTGTGTGTCTTCCAAACTCAAACTCCTAATTAATTCCTTCTCCCCTTTCCTCTTTGGTACCATAAGTTTGTTCTCTATGTCTGTGAGTCTATTTCTGTTTTGTGAAAGAGTTCATTGACATAATTTTTAAAGATTCTGCATATAAGTAATATGATATACCATTTGTCTTTTTCTGTCTGACTTTTCACTTAGTGTGATCATCTCTAGATCCATCCATGTTGATACAAACGGTATGATTTCATTCTTTTTAATGGCTCAATAATCATAAGAAAGCTGAACACAGAAGAATTGATGCTTTTGAACTGTGGTGTTGGAGAAGACTCTTGAGAGTCCCTTGGACTGAAAGGAGATCCATCCAGTCTGTCTTAAAGGAGATCAGTCCTGGGTGTTCATTGGAAGGACTGATGTTGAAGCTGAAACTTCAATACTTTGGCCACCTGATGAGAAGAGCTGACTCATTTGAAAAGACCCAGATGCTGGGAAAGATTGAGGGCAGGAGGAGAAGAGGAGGACAGAAGCTGAAATGGTTGGATTGCATCACCGACTCAATGGAAATGAGTTTGAGCAAACTCTTGGAGTTGGTGATGGACAGGAAGGCCTAGCTTACTGCAGTTCATGGGGTTGCAAAGAGTTGGACACGACTGAGTGACTGAACTGAACTGAATATGTGTATTTCTATACACCACATCTTCTTTATCCATTCATCTATAGATAGACATTTAGATTGTTTCTGTGTCTCAGCTTTTGTAAACAGTGTTACTATGAACATAGGAGTGCATGCATCTTTTCAAATTATTATGCACTCCGGATAAATCCCTAGGAGTAGAATTGCAGGATCATGTGGTAGCTCTGTTTTTAGTTTATAAGGAGTCTTCACACTATTCTCCAAGTTGCTACGCCAATTCACATTCCTGTCAACATTGCAAGAAGGTTCTGTTTTCTCCACACCTTCTACAGCATCTGTTATTTATAATTTTTTAATGATGGCCGTTCTTACTGATCTGAGGTGATATCTCATTGTAGTTTAGATTTGCATTTCTTTAATAAATAGCAGTGTTGAGCACTTTTTCATGTGACTTCTGACCATCTTTCTGTCTTTTTAGGAACAATGTACCTATAGATCTTCTGCCCATTTTTTCCTCAAATATTAACATTTTATCATCATTTATTCTTTGAGACTTTCAGCCATGATGTTCCATTATTCTTAAATATTTCAGCATGTATTTCCTAAAACCAAGAATGGTCTTTATCCAACCATAGGACAGTGATTAAAATAAGGAAATTAGCACTGATGTGCTAATGAGCTGACTCATTGGAAAAGACCCTGATGTTGGGAAAGACTGAAGGCAGGAGTAGAAGGGGATGACAGAGGATAAGATAGTTGGATGGTCTTTTCTAAAGAGTCAGCTCTTTGAATCAGGTGGCCAAAGTATCAAAGCTTCACCTTATGTATCAGTCCTTCCAATGAGAATTTTTAGGAGTATAGGCCATAAATTTTTTTGGGGGGTGTGTCACATGATTTTCAGGATTAAATTTAGGATATGACTCTTGGTAGGAATGTCACAGAAGTGCCATTGGCTTCTTCTCAATGCATCATTTCAGGGGACACATAATGCCAATGCATCCCATGTCCCTCTTTTTACAGTCCTTAACAGCTAGGATTGGTCATAGGCACTCAGAGAGGTAACTCTGACATAGTCCGATCATCACAATAAGTCAGATGTGCATCTGTGTAGACATCTCGTATTCATTCTTCATATTCTCTTTGCTCAAGACATTGCTGCTGGAGCCAACTACACTCTGCCATGGTCTTGCACCTGCAGTAGGAATTCTCTGCCACCACTGCCTGTTTTTTGATTGGGTTGCTTCCTTTTTTTGATATTGAGCTGCATGTGGTGTTCGTCTATTTGGGAGATTAATGATTTGTTGGTCACATCATTTGCAAATATTTTCTCCTGTTTTGTAGATTGTCTTTTCATTTTGTTTATGGCTGCCTTTGCTGTGCAAAAGCCTTTAATTAGTTCCCATTTGTTTGTTTTTGTTTTTATTTCCATTACTCTTGGACAAAGATCCAAAACTGTATGGTTGGCATTTTATGTCGAAGAGTGTTCTGTCTATATTTCCTCTAGGAGTTTTATAGTATCTGATCTTACCTTTAGGTGTTTATTCCATTTTGAGTTTATTTTTGTGTATGGTACTAGGAAGTGTTCTAATTGCTTCCTTTTATTTGTAGCTCTCCAATTTTCCCTGCATCACTTATTGAAGAGACTAAATTTTCTCCATAATCTGAAGTCAGGGAGTCTGATTCCTCCAGCTCTGTTTTTCTTTCTTAGAATTAGGCTTCCCAGGTGGCACCAGTGGTAAAGAGTCCACCTGCCAATGCAGAAGACCTAAGAGATTCAGGTTCAATCCCTGGGTTGGGAAGATCCCCTGGAGTAGGAAATGACAGCCAACTCCATTATTCTTGCCTGGAAAATTCCATGGGCAGAGGAGCCTGGTGGGCTACAGTTTGTAGGGTCACAGAAAATTGGACACTGCTGACGTGACCAAGCAGCAGCAGCAGCAGCAGCAGAGCACACTTGGGGTCTAGCAAACTGCAGGTTCATTGTGGTCTCTATCAAATTACCATTTTTCAGAGAACTAGATCAGCCCACCACTTTTAAGGTAGAACTCACCAGAAAGTGAGTTCCTTAGAGAATAACTGGACTCTGGCTAATGTAATATGAGCAACAAGTATTAGCTATTGTATGAGGGGCTTTGGGAAGGTGACAAAGGGAGGCTAACTGGGAAGACTACAGAGTTCCCAGAGTCTGCTAAAAAAAAAACTAATTAAAATATTCTACAAGTTTTACCTGCCTTTAGAGTCCTAAATTTTCTTGACCTCTTACATCAGAACTGTTTTATTTTTCTACACATGAAAACGGTTGGAAAATTCATTTTCATCTTGGTTCTTGAAAGATAAATCACTCTAAGTCATATCTAATGTGGAATTACATTCTGTTGACCCATAATTTTCAGCCACTTATGAAATAGGTTATTGTCATTAGTAACTTTCACATGTGATCAGTATATTCAGTTCTTGTCAAAAGTGGCCAATTTTAGAGCCATAAATTATTTTTCTCTACAGAGAAATGAGTGTCCTTGATGTTCTAATTGTAGGTATTACCTATTTCTTATAAATAGTTTAACACTATGGAGAAATATACTGAAGGAAGATGAAATTCTACCATTTAAGGATAAAATCCATTAATATTTTGATTCATCTTATATCATATATTTTTAAATATGTATATTCTTACACATACAAGCATATATGTATACTTATGCAGGCACACAAGTAGATGGATAGATATAGATAAATATTCTTAATCATTTTATAAAAGGATAGTTATTTTGATACATATACACAAGTAGATAGAAATATATAGAGGAATATTTTTGTTTATTTTTTCACATTCAATCCCCAGTTGGGAAGGTTCCCTGGGGAAGGGAATAGCAACCCCCTCCAGTATTCTTGCCTGGCAAATCCCATGGACAGAGGAGCCTGGAGAGCTACAGTCCAATAAGGTCACAGATCAGACACAACTTAGTGACTAAACAACAACAATATTAATTATTATAGAAAGCAATATATCCCATTTGTATATATCCATAAGAATGAACAATTGGAAATATTTTATTTCAGATCAATGTAGCTCAGTCGAACATGACTAAGCACACATATAGAAAAATAATTATTTTTGCTAATGACTGTGTCATAGTCTTGGTTTTGAATGTTTCCTAACAGAAGAATTCAAAATTAGCATTGATAATATGTGCCAGAAATATCATCTTGAGCAAATTCTTCTTATCTCGTGACCTTGACCGTACATTGGAAAGTCTCTTTTGCTTCCTGATTGTTTTCTGGGACTAACTTGTTAATCTCATATAAGATACTGTAAACTTTAAGTGTCTGTCCAATTGTGATGTGCTTTTCTGCTTATATTAGCCAAAATGAGTTTTTCTTATAACCTGTAAAACATATATAACCATTTTCTTCAGTATTCTGCTTTCTCAGTTCATTCTCGTTCTTTTCTGGCTTCTCAGTTCAGTGTTTGGTTAGAGTAGGAGAAAAGAAAAAGGATGGGAAAATACTTTAGAGCACTTCTTCCTCACACACATATTCCTCTTTAATTACAGTTGTTTTCTGCCACTAATGCAGCTTCCCTGGTGGCTCAGATGGCAAAGAATCTGCCTGCAATGCAGGAGACACAGGTTTGATCCTTGGGTGGTGAGGATCCCTGGAGAAGGAAGTGGCAGCCCACACCAGTATTCTTGCCTGGAGAATCCCATGGACAGAGGACCCTGGCAGGCTACAGTCCATGGGGTCACAAGGAGGCAGAAACACTTGAGAGACAAATTATTTCACTATTACTTTTCTATCACTAACACAGCATATAGTAACATCCCCAAAATCTATTTCATGTTCACCATCTGTTAAAAAGTCCTATCCTTTTTAATAATTGAAACATCTGAACCACAAAACATTTCCTATGATGAAAAAAACAAAATAATAAAAGAGAGAGAGAGAGATGAAAAAGTTCATACATTTACTGCAAGGATGCCCTGTTCAAGACAGTTTATATACCATGTCTCCTAAAAACCTTATGTGATATAAATTATGTTTCTCAATTTATGAATATGAATGTGGGTATAGAACAAGAGGGAATGATTTGCTGAGAGTCAGATAACTGATGATGTCAGAATGTAAACTAGATAATTCAACATAATTGAATTATAATTCAAGATAATTTAAACTATATATCATCTTTTCCCTCCTAATTTTTAAGTATATTTAATTTTGTCCCTCATTTTAAAGCACAAGTTAAAATTAAAGACAGTGTCTGTGAAGATGTGACAAATTGAAATCCTACAGTACTTTCCAAATTCCTTGTTACCATTAGCAATGAACTCATCATCACTCTCTCTTAAAGGACTAAATCGTACTCTGAGGTCATTTATAGGCCCTTAAATGAATGGACAAGGAATCTCAGATCAGAGTTAATGGGGCTAAGGGCTGGCTACTTTATTATAGGGTTCATACTTCAAAAACTGTTAACAAATTTTTAATACCATGGTATCAAAGCGTTAAACCAAGTGTGGGTGCTTCAAGCATAAGAACTTGTCTGACTACACAGGTTACAGATTTATGAAGCTGCTCCTGATTTGTGAAGTCACTTTCAAATAATCTAATTTGGATTGGTAATTGTATAAAGGTCTTTCCTAGTAGCTCAGATGCTAAATTGTATAAATAGAGAATATAAGTCACAAGTTGCTAATTATTACAGCTAAGTGGTAAGATGAAGTTATTATAATATACTTTCTACATTGTATATTGAATTTTCTCTAGTAAACATTAAAGAAAAAAATTGAAAATATTGGACTGAGAAAGTTTCATGTGTATGGAAGACCAGGCCAATGTAACAAACACATAATCAAGACATAAAATAGCAAAAATAAATAAATAAATAAATAATAGGATCAAATATGATAAATCTGAAAGATAGTTGAAAAGGATCTGATAAACCCACAAATTACGTCCAGAGGATTAGAACAAAAAATGTATTTAGAAATATTAAAAGAATTATTCTTGTACAAGAACTTAGAAGGAAGTATGTTTTAACTTCTCCAAAACAGAAACATTTGAGACTGTGGATCAAAATATAACCTCTATATGAGGATAAAACAATACAGAGTGACTGGAATATACAGGCAAATTTGCTGAAATATAATAAGAAAGAATTCTAAAGAAATCCAAGGGACGCTAACTACTAAAGAAATCTGGAAATGACAAGAATTCAGGCTGGCCTCAGATTTCCCTCTAATAAGATTTTGTGGAAGAAGATTATATAAAAAAATCTACAAAGCTGTGGATGAAAGAGAATATTCTCCAAGAATCTCTTTCAAGTAAGAGATAGCAGAGAGGTATTTAGGCTTTTACTAATCCAAGAAATATAGTGCATATATACGCTTCTTGAAAAGAAACAAACCCATTCTTGATAATGAAATCTAGTCAATCTGGAGATGAATCAAAGTAAAGAACACAGGAATAGGAAAATATGTTAAAAAGCACTGGTTATGTTCATAAATGGTTAAGATATACAATAAACATGAAAAATTCTATTCATTATAGTTATAAAAATGGAGACGAGTTCTTGTCAACTGTGAAAATGTTTTATAATAAGCAATCTGTATTTATACTTAAAGGCTTCCCAGGTGACTCAGTAGTAAAGAATCCACCTTGCAATGTAGGAGACACAGAAGACTTGGGTTCAATCCCTGGGTCTGGAAGATCCCTGAGAGAAGGAAATGGAAACCCACTCCAATATTCTTGCCTGAGAAATCACATGGCAAACCAGGACAGAGGAGCATGGCAGGCTATAGGATACAACTAGGCAACTGACTATGCATGCATATTTATAGTTCAGGTGAACTGAGCAGAGATATACATGTCCTCATTTTTAATTGCAGTAAATTAACAGCCAATGTCTAAAACTGAAATTTGTCACAGGAAAAAAAAAAGATAATCATGTTTTCTTCATGCTTTTATGTTGAAGATATCTTTTGTGAAGAAGTATACTGGGGGTAGCTGCTCAGCATGCAAATAATCTTTTGATGAATTTCTGGGGGAGAAAGTAGTCTTCCCATTCTATTCCTCTGCCATCTTGCTCAATAATACCCAGTTGTGGATGCGACAGGTGATGGAAGTAAAGTCCGATGCTGTAAAGAGCAATATTGCATAGGAACCTGAAATGTTAGGTTTGTGAATCAAGGCAAATTGGAAGTGGTCAAATAGGAGATGGCAGGAATGAACATCGACATTTTAGGAATCAGTGAACCAAAATGGACTGGAATGCCTGAATTTAACTCAGATGACTATTTTATCTACTACTGTGGGCAAGAATCCCTTAGAAGAAATGGAATAGCCAACATACTCAACAAAAGAGTTCAAAATGCAGTACTTGAATGCAATCTCAAAAATGACAGAATGATCTCTGTTCATTTCTAAGACAAACCATTCAATATCACAGTAATCCAAATCTATGCCCTGACCAGTAATGCTGAAGAAACTGAAGTCAAACTTCAGCTCTTTGTAGGTTCTATGAAGACCTACAAAACCTTCTAGAACTAACACCCAAAAAGTTATCCTCTTCATTATGGGGGAATGGAATGCAAAAGTAAGAAATCAAGAGTTACCTAGAGTATCAGGGAAATTTGGCCTTGCAGTACAAAACGAAGCAGGGCAAAGGCTAGCAGAGATTTCCCAAGATAATGCACTGCTCATAGCAAACACCCTCTTCCAATAACACAAGAGAAGACTCTACACATGGACATCACCAGATGGTCAACACTAAATTCAGATTGATTATATTCTTTGCAGCCAAAGATGGAGAAGCTCTATACAGTCAGCATAAACAAGAGCAGGAGCAGATTACTTCTCAGATCATGAACTCCTTATTGACAAATTCAGACTTAATTTTAAGAAAGTAGGGAAAACCACTAGACCATTCAGGTATAATCTAGATCAATTCACTTATGATTATACAGAGGAACGGACAAATAGTTTCAAGGCATTAGATCTGATAAACAGAGTGCCTGAAGAACTATAGACAGAGGTTCAGGACACAACACAAGAGGCAGGGATCAAGACCATCCCCAAGAAAAAGAAATGCAAAAAGGCAAAATGGGTGTCTTATTAGGCTTTAGAAATAGCTAAGAAAGGAAAAGAAGTGAAAGCCAAAGGAGAAAAGGAAAGATATACCCATTCGAATGCAGAGTTCCAAAGAATAGCCAGGAGAGATAAGAAAACCTTCTTTAGTGATCAATGCAAGGAAATAAAGGAAAACAATAGAATGGGAAAGACTAGAGATCTCTTCAAGAAAATTAGAGATACCAAGGGAACATTTCATGCAAAGATGGGCACAGTAAAGGACACAAATGGTATGGACCTAACAGAAGCAGAAGATATTAAGAAGAGGCGGCAAGAATATAAAGAGGAACTACACACAAAAAATCTTCATGACCCACGTTACCATGATGGTGAGATCACTCACCTAGACCCAGACATCCTGGAATGCGAAGTCAAGTGGGCCTTAGGAAGCATCACTACGAACAAAACTAGTGGAGGTGATGGAATTCCAGTTGAGCCATTTCAAATCCTAAAAAAATGATTTAGAATCTGCTGCATTTTCTAACCCTGACATGCATTTTTTTTTTTTTGGCAGTTTCTTTCTTTATTTTTTTAAAAATATAAATTTATTTATTTTAATTGGAGGTTAATTGCTTTACAATATTGTATTGGTTTTGCCATACACCTGTGACATGCATAGTTAAAAGGCACAAAATTGCCCATTCCTCAATCACAATAAAAATGTAATTAGATTTAATGTGCATTTGTATTGATATTATGGTCACATTGTCACATCTGTTCTTAGTGAAAATAAAACATTCAAATAACAACAAGCATTGTTATTCTTAAGGGCATAATCTCAAGAAACATTGTCATAAGACATATTCAGTTCAGTTCAGTAACTCAGTCGTGTCCGACTCTTTGCGATCCCATGAATCACAGCACGCCAGGCCTCCCTGTCCATCAACAACTCCAGGAGTTTACCCAAACTCATGGCCATCTAGTCGACCATGCCATCCAGTCATCTCATTCTCTGTCATCCCCTTCTCCTCCTGTCCCCAATCCCTCCCAGCATCAGGGTTTTTTCCAATCAGTCAATTCTTGGCATGAGGTAGCCAAAGTACTGGAGTTTCAGCTTCAACATCAGTCCTTCCAATGAACACCCAGGACTGATCTCCTTTAAAATGGACTGGCTGAATCTCCTTGCAGTCCAAGGGACTCTCAAGAGTCTTCTCCAACACCACAGTTCAAAAGCATCAATTCTTTGGCGCTCAGCCTTCATCACAGTCCAACTCTCACATCCATACATGACCACTGGAAAAACAATAGCCTTGACTAGAAGGACCTTTGTTGGCAAAGTAATGTCTTTTGAATATGCTATCTAGGTTGGTCATAACTTTCCTTTCAAGGAGTAAGCGTCTTTTAATTTCATGACTGCAGTCACCATCTGCAGTGATTTTTGAGCCCAAAAAAATAAAGTCTGACACTTTTTCCCCATCTATTTCCCATGAAGTGATAGGACCAGATGCCATGATCTTCGTTTTCAGAATGTGGAGCTTTAAGCCTACCTTTTCACTCTCCTCTTTCACTGTCATCAAGAGGCTTTTTATTTCCTCTTCACCTTCTGCCATAAGAGTGGTGCCATCTGCATATCTGAGGTTATTGATATTTCTCTCGGCAACCTTGATTCCAGCTTGTGCTTCTTCCAGCCCAGCGTTTCTCATGATGTACTCTGCATAGAAGTTAGATAATCAAGGTGACAATATACAGCCTTGATGTACTCCTTTTCGTATTGGAAACCAGTCTGTTGTTCCATGTCCAGTTCTAACTGTTGCTTCCTGACCTGCATATAGGTTTTTCAAGAGGCAGGTCAGGTGGCCTGGTATTCCCATCTCTCTCAGAATTTTCCACAGTTTCTTGTGATCCACACAGTCAAAGGCTTTGGCATAGCCAATAAAGCAGAAATAGATGTTTTTCTGGAACTCTCTTGCTTTTTTGGTAAACCAGCAGATGTTGGCAATTTGATCATATTAGACATTGATGTAAAAGTCTGTCAAAACCTGCCATGTTTTCCTACCTTGAATCCACATTTTATTGTGTGTCTTTGGATAATTTTCAAGTTATCTAGAAAGTGCCTGCTCTCTGGTCAGCCTCAGAAATGACTATATTTTAAAATGTGTTTAGAGTGTGACATTTGTGGCAAAGTAAAAATATCAAAGACTAAAAAAATTAGAAGAGGAGACATTAAGTGTGTGCTTTATGAATTAATAGTTTTGTAAACCTCTGAGATTATTTAACTGGAATTGAAATAATTGTTCCCTTGTTGAGTAAAAAGATGCTATTGTGTATTGCGTTTAAATCATCCTTAAAGCCAGTCATCTGCTCATCAGGTGTGCAGTAGCTGAGGCCCAGGTCCCTGAACTCATTCCTCCTGTGTGCTAGTCTGGACATTTACCATTCCTTGATCTTCTTCTATTCTCACTTGACACCTGCAGATGACTTTCTTTCTGCTCCCAGGTCACAGGCACTCATTACTGAGGCAACCGCCTCTGTGAGGATACTCCTTGGTCACTTCCTAATTTTTACTTTTGACCATGGTTTGTGTTTTCCAAGTCACACAACTGATGGCAGAGTAGAAGGAGGTGTGCTCATCTTCTCCTGTGAGAACTCCAAAATTGCAACTAACTGCTGAACAACCATTCATGGGAGAATGCTGGATCCCACCCAAAAAAGATACCACACATCCAAGAGAAAAGGAGAAGCAAGACAATAGGAGGGGCAAAATCATGTTTAGAATCAAACCACATACCTGCCAGAGACCCTAGGAGGGCTCAAGCAAAACCTTGTGCACACCAGGACTGAGGAGAAAGGAGCAGTGACCCCATATGAGACTAAGCCAGACTTGCCTGTGAGTGTCCAGGAGTCTCTGGCTGAAGCATGGGTAGACGGTGGCTGCCATGGGATCAGGGGCACTAAAGGCAACAGTTCTTGCAGAAGCCCTTTTGAAGGAGGGCACCATTACTGCCATTACCTCTAACGTAGTTTGCCCTCAGAACAAAGTACAAGGGGGGAACACAGCCCCACCCATGAACAGAAAGCTAGATTAAAGATTTGCTGAACATGGCCCTGCCCATCAGAGCAAAACCCAGGTTAGTCTCACAACCAGACCCACAACTAGTTCTTCCCATCAGGAAGCTTCCGCAAGCCTTTTATCCTTATCCATCAGAAGGCAAACATAATGGAAAACACAGTTACAGAAAACTAACCAAACTGATCATTTGGACTATAGTCCTGTCTAACTCAATGAAACTATGAGACATGCCATGTAGGGCCACCCAAGATAGACAGGTCATGGTGGGGAATTCTGACAAAACGTGGCTCACTGGAAAACTGGAAATCCACTTCAGTATTCTTGCCTTGAAAACCCCATGAACAGTATGAAAAGTCAAAAAGATATGACAGTGAAAGATGAACTTCCCAGGTCGGTAGGTGTCCAATGTGCTACTGGAGAAGAGTGGAGAAATAGCACCCAAAAGAAGCAAGAGGCTGAGCCAAACAGAGAAAAACAACACCCAGTTGTGGAGATGACTGGCAATGGAAGTAAACTCTGATACTGTAAAAAACAATATCGCATAGGAACCTGGAATGTTAGGTCCATGAATCAGGGTAAATTGGAAGTGGTCAAACAGGAGATGGCAAGAGTAAACATCGACATTTTAGGAATCAGTGAACTAAAATTGACTGGAATGGGTGAATTTAATTCAGATGACCATCATATCTACTACTGTGGGCAAGAATCCCATAGAAGAAATGCAGTAGCTATCATGGTCAACAAAAGAGTCCAAAATGCACTTCTTGGGCACAATCTCAAAATGACCAAATGGCCTCTGTTCATTTCCAAGGCTAACCATTCAACATCACAGTAGTCCAAGTCTGCCTCAACCACTAATGCTGAAAAAGCTGAAGTTTAACAGTTCTATGAAGACCTACAAGACCTTCTAGAACTAACATCAAAGAAATAGAATAAAATAAAAGATGTCTGTTTCATCATAGGGAACTGGAATGCAAAAGTAGGAAGTCAAGAGATACCTGAAGTAACAGTCATGTTTGTCTTTGAGTACAAAATGAAGCAGATCAAAGGCTAACGAGTCTTGCCCAGAGACTGCACTGGTCATAGCAAACACTCTCTTCCAACAACACAAGAGATGATTCTACATTTGGACATCACCAGATGGTCAATACTGAAATCTGATTGATTATATTCTTTGCAGCCAAAGATGGAGAAGCTCTATACAGTCAGCAAAAACAAGATCAGGACCTGACTGTGGCTGAGATCATGAACTTCTTATTGCAAAATTCAGACATAAATTGAAGAAAGTAGAGAAAACAACTAGACCACTCAGTTATGACCTAAATCATATCCTTATGACTATACAGTGAAATTGATAAATGGATTCAAGGTTTAGATCTGATAGATAGAGTGCCTGCAGAACTATGACAGTAGTTCATAACATTGTACAAAAGTCAGTGATCAAAACCATCCCCAAGAAGAAGAAATGGGAAAAGGCAAAATAGTTGTTGAAGAAGGCCTTACAAATAGCAGAGAAAAGAAGAGAAGCAAAAGGCGGAGAAGAAAAGGAAAGATATCCATTTGAAAGCAGAGAATATCAAGAAGAGATAAGAAAGCATTCCTAAATGATCAATACAAAGAAATAGAGGGAAAAAATATAATGGGAAAGACTAGAGATCTCTTCAAGAAAATCAGAGATACCAAGGGAAAATTTCATGCAAAGATAGGTGCAATAAAGGACAAAAATGGTATGGACTTAACAGAAGGAGAAGATGTTATGAAGATGTAACAAGAATACACAGAACTATACAAAAAAGATCTTCATCACCCAGGTATTCATGATGGTGTGATCATTCACCTAGAGCCAGACATCTTGGAATACAAAGTCAAGTGAGCCTTAGGAAGCATCACTAAAAACAAACCTAGTGGAGGTGATGGAATTCTAGTTGAGCTATTTCAAATCCTAAAAAATGATGCTGTGAAAGCCCTGCACTCATTATGCCAGTAAATTTCGAAATTTCAGGAATGGGCACAGGGCTGGAAAAGGTCAGTTTTCATTCCAAAGAAAGGCGATGCCAAAGAATGTTCAAATTATTGCACAACGGCATTCATCTCTCTTGCTAGTAAAGTAATGCTCAAAATTCTCCAAGTGAGGCTTTAGCAGTACCTGAACGGAGAACATCTAGACGTTCTAGCTGGATTTAGAAAAGGCAGAGGAACCAGAGATCAAATTGCCAATATCCATTGGACCATAGAAAAAACAAGAGAATTCCATAAAAACATCTACTTCTCCTTCATTGACTGCACTAAAGCCTTTGACTATGTGGATCACAACAAACTGGAAAATTCTTCATGAGATGGGAATAACAGACCACCTTAATTCAGTTCAGTTTAGTTCAGTTGCTCAGTTATGTCTCACTCTTTGTGACCCCATGGACTGCAGCACGCCAGGTTTCCCTGTCCAGCACAAACTACAGGAGCTTTCTCAAATTCATGTCCATCGAGTCAGTGATACCATCCAACGATCTCATTCTCTGTTATCTCCTTCTCCTCCCACCTTTGATTGTTCCCAGCACAGGGTCTTTTCTAGTTAGTCAGTTCTTCCCATCAGGTGGCCAGAGTATTGGAGTTTCAGCTTCAGCCTCAGTCCTTCCTATTAATATTCAGGACTGATTTCCTTTAGGATAGACTGGTTGGATCTCCTTGCAGTCCAAGGGACTCTCAAGAGTCTTCTCCAACAGCACAGTTTAAAAGCATCAATTCTTCAGCACTCAGCTTTCTTTATAGTCCAAATCTCACATCCACACATGTCTACAGGAAAAACCATAGCCTTGACTAGAGGTACCCTTGTTGGCAAAGTAATAGCTCTGCTTTTTAATATGCTGTCTAGGTTGATCATAACTTTTCTTTCAAGGAGCAAGTGTCTTTTAATTTCATGGCTGCAGTCAGGATCTGCAGTGATTTTGGAGCCCCCCATAATAAAGTCTGCCACTGTTTCCACTGTTTCCGCATCTATTTGCCATGAAGTGATGGGACCAGATGTCATGATCTTAGTTTTCTGAATGTTAAGGTTTTTGTTTTATTATTTTACTTTACAATATTGTATTGGTTTTGCCATACATTGACTTGTATCCTCCATGGGTGTACACGTGTTCCCTATCCTGAACCCCCCTCCCACCTCCCTCCCCATTCCATCCCTCTAGGTCATCACAGTGCACCAACCCCAAGCACCCTGTATCATGCATTGAACCTGGACTGGTGATTCGTTTCACATATGATAATTTACATGTTTCAATGCCACTCTCCCATATCATCCTGCCCTCATCCTCTCCCACAGAGTCCAAAAGACTGTTCTACACATCTGTGTCTCTTTTGCCGTCTCACATACAGGGTTATTGTTACCATCTTTCTAAATTCCATATATATGCATTATTATACTGTATTCATGTTTTTCTTTCTGGCTTACTGCACTTTGTATAATAGGCTCCAGTTTCATCAACCTCATTAGAACTGATTCAAATGTATTCTTTTTAATGGCTGAGTAATACTCCATTGTATATATGTATCATAGCTTTCTTATCCATTCATCTGCTGATGGACATATAGGTTGCTTCCATGTCCTGGCTATTATAAACAGTGCTGCAATGAACATTGGGGTACACATGTCTCTTTCAATTCTAGTTTCCTTGGTGTGTTTGCCTTTTCACTCTCCTCTTTCACTTTCATTCTGGAACTCTCTTGTTTTTTCAATGATCCAATGGATGTTGGCAATTAAGTAGAAGTTTGTAATTTCCTCAGTTCTGTCTCATCACAACAAAAATTTGAATGGATGGATGGACCAGTGTTACAGCTCAGTTTTATTTAGAAAGCAAAGAAAAATACATCCTGGAGGCATGAGGGTGGTCGGACCCAAAAGATGCTAAAAGAAGAAAAGCTGATGGCCCAATTCTGGCTCTTCTTTTCATATGTTTTTTTCTCCTCCCCATTAGCCTACCGTATGTCAATTGTGCTAGCCAGAAGGGCTGTTTGTTTTACCTGAGGTCCTCACCCAGGTCCTCTGACCTTCCTTTGTTCTTTTTCCGTGGGATTTTCCCATGTCTTTTAGCCACTGCCATACTTGACTCCTTTTTCTTATTCTAACTACCTAAGAATTTGATCTCTGGTTCCTCTGCCTTTTCTAAATCCAGCTTGAACAACTGGAAGTTCACAGTTCACATACTGTTGAAGCCTGGTTTGGAGAATTTTGAGCATTACTTTGCTAGCATCTGAGATGAGTGCAACTGTGTGGTAGTTTGAACACTTATTGGCATTGCCTTTCTTAGTGATTGGAATGAAAACTGACTTTTTCCAGTTCTGTGGCCACTGCTGCATTTTCCAGATTGGCTGTCATATTGAGTGCAGCACTTTCACAGCATCATCTTTTAAGATTTGAAGTAGCTCAACTAGAATTCCTTCACCTTCCTTAGCTTTGTTAGTAGAGATGCTTCCTATGGCCCACTTGACTTCAGAATCCAGGATGTCTGGCTCTAGGTGAGTGATCACACAATCATGGTTATCTGGGTCGTTAAGATCTTTTTTGTATAGTTCTTCTGTGTATTCTTGCCACCTCTTCTTAATATCTTCTGCTTCTGTTGGGTCCATATCTTTTCTTTCCTTTATTGAGCCCATCTTTTCATGAAATATTCCCTTTGTATCTCTAATTTTCTTGAAGAGGTCTCTAGTCCTTTCCATTGTATTGTTTTCCTCTATTTTCTTGTATTGATCACTAAGGAAGGTTTCCTTATCTCTCCTTGCTATTCTTTGGAACTCTGCATTCAAATGGGTATATCTTGTTTAACTCCTGTGCCTTTAGTTTCTGTTCTTTTCTCAGCTATTTGTAAGGCCTCCTCAGGCAAGCATTTTGCCTTTTTGCATTTCTTTTTCTTGAGGACTCTCCTGATCACTGGCTCCTGTACAATATCACAAACCTCCATGCACAATTCTTCAGGCACTCTGTTTATTAGATCTAATCCCTTAAATCTATTTATCATTTCCACTGTATAATTGTAAGGGATTTGATTTACATCATACCTGAATGGTCTAGTGGTTTTCCCTACTTTCTTGAAATTAAGTCTGAATTTGGCAATAAGGGGTTCATAATCTGAGCCACAGAATGCTCCAGTCTTGTTTTTGTTGACTATATAGAGCTTCTCCATCTTTAGCTTCAAAGAATATAACCACCTTACTTGCTTCCTGCAAAATCTGTATGCAGGTCAAGTAGCCAAAGTTAGAACCAGACATTGAACAATGGACTGGTTCCAAATTGAGAAAGGAGTTCATCAAGGCTATACATTGTCACCTTGCTTATTGAACTTATATGCAGAGTACATCATGTGAAATTCTGGACTGGATAAAGCACAAGCTGGAATCAAAATTGCCAGGAGAAATATCAATAACCTCATATATGCAGATCACACCACCCATATGGTAGAAGACATAGAGGAACCAAAGAGACTGAAGAGAGCCTCTCGATGAAAGTGAAAGAGGATAGTGAAAAACTGTCGTAAATTCAGCATTCAAAAAATGTAGATCATGCCTTATGATCCCATAACTTCATGGCAAAGAGATGGGGAAACAATGGAACAGTGACAGACTTATTTTCTTGGGTTCCAGAATCACTGCAGATGTTGACTGCAGTCCTGAAATTAAAAGACGCTTGTTCCTTGGAACAAAAGCTGTGACCCACCTAGACAGCATATTAAAAAGCAGAGACATTAGCTTGCCAACAAAGGTCTGTCTAGTCAAAGGTATGGTTTTTCCAGTAATTATGGATGAATGTGAGAGCTGGACCATAAAGAAAGCTGAACACTGAAGAACTGATGCTTTTGAACTGTGTTTGGAGAATACACTTGAGAGTCCCTTGGACAGCAAGGAGATCAAGCCAGTCAATCCTAAAATCAATCCTGAATATTCATGGGAAGGGCTGATGCTGAAGCCAAAGATCCAGTACTTTTGCCACCTGATATTAAGAACTGCTCATTGGAAAAGACCCCAATGCTGGGAAAGATCGAAGGCAGGAGGAGAAGGAGATGACAGAGGATGAGATGGTTGGATGGCATCACTGACTCGATGGACATGAATTTGAGTACACCCCGGGAGTTGGTGATGGACAAGGAACCCTGGCATGATGAAATCCATGGGTTGGAAAGAGTCAGACATGACTGAGCAACTGAAAAGAACTGTTGATTTGTGTTCTCTGTTACTTCATGACCTATATCAATTATGATCACTATAGATGTCTCTCAGGAGAAAACTAACTTGCAAATTTTGTGGTGATGGTTTAGTCGCTAAGTCATGTCTGACTCTTGCAACCTCACAAATTGTACCCACAAGGCTCCTCTGTTCTCTGTCAATAGGATTCTACAAATTTTAATATTATATATAGTTATATTGAATAAAGAGATTTTTTCTCACCTGTTATATGCCTGTTTTCATATGTTGATCTTTAATATAAATTATATATATATAAATGAATTAATCATATAATCAAAAGAGGCAGTGGACCATAGACAGGAAGGACTGCAAACACGTTTATGCCTATTAACATTCAGGCAAGATTAATGAGAATAGTGTGAACCTGAGATCAGGTAGCTGACTGGACAGCACCTTGGTCCCTCAAGACAAAGGCATACCATCAGTAAGTCACGTCTGACTCTTTGCAACTCCATGAACTGTAGCTTCTCTGTCCATGGGATTTCCCTGACTCGAATAGTGGAGTGGGTTGTCATTTTCTTCTTCAGGGGATCTTCTCCAGGGATCAAACCCATGTATCCTGTGTCTCCTGCGTGGACAGGCAGATTTTTTTAGCACCTAAGCCACCTGGGAAGCCCCAGAGGTGTTCAGGTGTCAGGTAAAATCTTTTTCCAGTGATTCTCACAGAGCCCTGACTTATGAAATGGTAAAAGATTCTTGCATCTTGGAAGGAAAGCTATGACAAACTTAGCATATTAAAAAGCAAGACTGTCACTTTGCTGACAAAGTGCCATATAGTCAAAGTTATGGTTTTCCAGTAGTCTTGTATGTATCTGAGAGGTGGACCATAAAGAAGGCTGAGTGCTGAAGAATGGATGCCTTTGAATTATGGTGCTGGAGAAGACTGCCGAGAGTCCCCTAGACTGCAAGGAGATCAAACAAGTCAATCCTAAAGGAAATCAAACCTGAATATTCACTGGAAAGGCTGATGGTGAAGCTGAAGCTCCAATACTTTGGTCACCTGATAAGAGCCAACCTACTGGAACAGACCCTGATGCTGGGAAAGATTGAAGGCAAAAGAAGAAGAGGGCAGCAAAAGATAAGATGGTTGGATCACATCACTGGCTCAACGGACATGATTCTGAGGTAACTCCACGAGATAGTGAAGGACAGGGAAGCTTGGCATACTGCAGTCAATGCGGTTGCATAGTCAGACAACTTAGTGAATGCACAACAGAGCTGGTCTAGGGGCTCTACCAGGAATGAATCCCCATTGTACACACTGACTGATTAATGGTTTTCGTAAGTCCTGAGTTCATGTCCTCAAAGTAACATTTGAATGGGATGATGCCATCATGTTGGAATTCCTGTAGTTCATGTATTTAATAATTGTCCTTGGCTAAGGGAAGATTAATTTTTATGAAGTAATGGAAATAAATATGATCAGAACCAAATTCCCCAAAACACTAGACAGGTTTATTGTTAAAGAGAAAAGTGAAGGTTTTGGGATCTGAAAATAAACCTAACCAGATATGTTCATTCAGACACAAATATAAATTAGATTGTCTAAATTTGTAAATGCTGCAATGGAAGCATGTAACACCCATTTTATGAATAATTGTAATGGTAAGGTTGTTTACAAAACGTAATAATTCTTTCCAATTGTCCCCATTAAACTTAATGAAATGTAAGCTTCCAAAGAATATTGGATGGGAGAGTTTGAACGCAAATGTCTATGCAGTATGGATGACTGGAACAAAACTGATGAGAAAGGGGTAAGCAGAAAAAAAAAATTTGAGGCTGTGGATAATTTTTCATTCTAACAATTGACTATTGCTAAAACAGACTAAATTTGTCATTTGGCTTGTGGCCCACAGTAGAACTTTCCTGCTCATTTTGTTAGAGCTGTCATAACAAAGAACCACACACCAGTTGCCTTAAGCAATAGAATTTAATTTTTTTACAATTCTGGAGGCTCAAGACCTGAAATCCAGGTCTGAGGAGGATTGTAGATGACCATCTTCTCCCCGTGTCATTATATGGTCCTCTTCCTCTATGGATCCGCGTCCAGATTCCCTCTTCGTATAAGGACCCCAGATGTATTAGAATAGGATCCACTCTGAAAAAATAAAAATAAAAATAATGCTTTCATGCTCAGTTGTGTCCAACTCTTTGTGACCCCATGGACTGTAGACCTCCAGGGTCTTCTGTCCGTGGAATTCTCCAAGCAAGAATAGTGGAGTGGGTTGCCATTTCCTACTCCACGGGATTTTCCTGACCCAGAGATGGAATCCATCTCCTAATTGGCCGAGGAATTCGGTAAAGGCTGAGCCACCTGGGAAGCCCAATATGACACCACATTTTAACTTAATTACCTCTTTAAAGAACCTGTATTCAAATACAGTCATATTCTGAGATACTAGAAGTTAGAACTTCAACATATAAATTTTAATGCAACACAATTCAACTCTTTACCAAAAAAGCTATATTTCCTTTTAATAATAAATTTTTCAATTTAAAAGATGTGAGTTTACTTGCATGAAGAGAACTATAATAAATTTTGAAAATGGAAAAGTGAGAGGATGATTGGATTCTCCCTTCAATGAATTTACTTTGGGCTAAGAAAAATGTGTGTCAGTTATGAAGTCACGTTAATTTTAAAGTAGAAGTTCATGAGAGGCAGAGACACTTAGAGAGGGATGTTTTACTTTAAGAATAAGCATAGGGAGGCATCACATGTAAGTAATATTTACTAGGTTCCAAAGAATTTGAGAATTTTTCTGGGGAGCTAAGGAACTTTCAAAATGAGGTAAACTGTACAAAATGGGAAATAGAAAATACAAATAAAGTCTCCACAAATGGCAGTATCCTTGGTGTAACTGTATTTTACATTTGGAGAAGTATTAATAAAAGAAGCATGGCACACAGGTAACCTTACATGAAGCAAATCTCAAAATAATTGTGCTAAGGGATCAAAAAAAGCCAAACAACAAAACATAATTTATTCAATTGCTTTATTTTTTAAAACTGTGAATTGAAAATTGATTTGTAATGAATGAGGAAATCAGGAGAGTGTGTGACAGATATAGTCATCTTTTTTTTGGCTGTGATGAACTTCACAGATGTATGTATATGTCAACACTCATCAAAATGTCCACTCTAAATAAATGCAGTTTTGCATATGTCCATTATACACCTAATGAAAACAATTATATAGAGAAAGGAGGTAGGTTGCTACCTTTACAAGCGATATCATTTGTGTGCTGGTCATAGATGTTCCATAATGTTGAGGAAGTTCTCTACTGTTCCTAGTTTGCTGAGATTTTTTTATCAGGAATCAATGTTATATTTTGGCAAATTATTTTTCTAGATGGTAATACAGCATTTAATAATTAACATGTTAATATGGCAATATGTATTGATTAATGTTTTATTTAGACTTTACTTTTAGAGAATTTTTAGCTTCACAGCAATTGACGGAAAGTTATTTCCATGAACTCAACCCCACACATACACAGCCTCCCCTATTATCAACATTTCTCACTAGATGGCCAAACCATCTACAATAGATGAGCCTACATGCACATATCTTTATCACCCAAAATTTGTTGCTCATATTAGGATTCACTCTTGGTGTTGTGTATTCTATGGGTTTGGACAAACGTGTAATGGCCTGTATCTATCATTATGGCTATCACAGAGTATTTTCACTGCCTTAAAACTCTTCTGTGTTCCACCTATTCATTCCTCCCCTCCTTCCTCCAACCCCTAGCCTAGCAACCACTGATCCTTTTACTGTCTCCATAGTTTTGACTTTTCTATAATGTCATAATTGAAGGGACTTCCCAGGTGATGCTGGTGGTAAAGAATCTGCCTGCCAGTGCAGGAGACATAAGAGATGTGGGTTTAATCCCTGGGTCAGGAAGGTCCTGTGGAGAAGGAAAGGCAACCCAAGGCAGTATTCTTGCCTGAAGAATTCCATTGACAGAGAAATCTGGTGGGCTATAGTCCATAGGGTCACACAGAGTCAGACATTACTGAAGCAACTTAGCATACACACATATAGTTGAAATCATAGAGTATGTAGTCTTTTCAGACTGACTTCTTTCACTTATATATCTATCCCTTTATTGAAGGACATCTTGGTTGCTTCTGTGTTCCACAATAATGAATAAAGCTGACATAAAGATCCATTTATGTTCAGTTTTGTGAAACAAAACAAAACTAACTTCCCAACTTGCTGTACCATTTTTGAATACCTATCAGAAATAAAGGAGAGTTCCTTTTGCTCTATATCATTGCCAGTATTTGCTGATGTCCATGTTTCGGATTTTGGTCATTCTAACGGTGTATAGGTGTATTTCATTGTTTCAAATTGCATTTTCCTGATCTGATGACATATACTATTCATCATCTTTTCATATGCTTCTTTCCTGTTTGTGGATCTTCTTTGGTAAAACGTATCTTAAGACCCTTTGCCAGTTTTAAAGTGCATGTTTGTTTTCTCATTGTTGAGCTTCAAGAGTTGTATATAAGATTTGTGTATTTTGGATAACAGCCCTTTATCATATGTGTCTTTTGCAAATATTTCTCCTAGTTTTCCATACCAATTGCATCATTTCACAACTCCACCACCAGTTCACAAGGGTTTCATTTTCTCTACAATCTCACTGACAGTTGGTATTTTCTGTTTTGTTGTTGTTGTTTTGACGGTAGCCATCCCAATGGATGGCCTTCCCAGGTGGCTCAGCTGTAAAGAATCTACCTATAATGCAGGAGATGCAGATTCAATCCCTGGGTCAGGAAGATCCCCTGCAGAAGGAAACGGCAACCCACTCCAGTATTCTTGCTTGGAGAATCCCATGGACAGAGAAGCCTGGTGAGATACAGTCCATGGGGTCACAAAGAGTTGGGATGTGACTGAGCGACTAAATGTCAAAAACAATAATGAAAACACACAATTACAGAAAATAATATTGCAGACTCTCATATACTATGACACAGATAAAGCAGGAGAATCTTCCTTAACTACTTTAATCATAGGATAATTTTAATTAATCATTTGATGTTTTTGTGAAGTTGCTAGATTTTAAGCTATCATTTGTGTCATTGAAATATTGCATGTTACACATATGTTGCATTTAGGCATATGAACCATGCCTTCAGTCAAATAGCATAATTGTTCTCCAATAAGTGAAATTAACCTTAAAACTATGAGGATTATGATGGCAGGTAAGCACTAAACAAAGTGGCTTATGTAACAAATAGTGGGGTCAGAAGGGGTTTAATATTGAGATTATATTTGTTTTCAAAAGAATAGTTGGAGGTTATACAGAGAGCTTAGTTTGCAGTTTGGTGCTTGCTGAGACGTCAGTGATTTTTTTTTTTTTTTAATCATGACATTTCTGTACCGTGTCCCACTAGTTTTTCCTTCCTTCAGAAGGATCTCTCCACCCAGCTCCCCTCACTGTTTCACTCCTTGCTCTATTTCACCTAAATACAGCTTTATTTTGAAGGAGCTAGGAAAAAATGCTTAACCCTCTCAGTGGAGCCATTTGTTATAGGAACACACACCTACTGGACTGAACAGTTATTTACCAAATAAATAATTAAGTTGAAATTTCAAAAGTATTGATTGTGTGAGAAGAGATATTTAGAGAGGGAACAAAAAAACAATAAGACAGGAGATAAGTAGCATGGATTAATAATAAAGTTCAAGTCAAAGCCTGGGTAAAAAACAGTGAATTGACATCTTTTAAAAAAAAAAAATCAATGATTCTACCACTTATGCTTGGTTATGTGTAAGAAGCTGTTATTGTTATTCAGTTGCCAAGTTGTGTCCGACTCTTTGCGACCCTATGGACTGCAGCACACCAGGCTTCCCTGTCTCTCACCATCTCCCAGAGTTTGCTCAAATTCATGTCCATTGCATCAGTGACCGCTCTCCAAGATGCTACGGACAAGAAGCATGTGTCTGACTGACTAAAGTGACTAGCACCCACCTAGTACATTGGCTGTTTTCATGGATTACATCAATAGTAATTTAGAGAGGCAGAAGGATAAAAGGACACATAGAATAAAACTATTAAGAACTAATGGTACCCACAATTCTATAGCCTGCAAATAAAGCTTTTATCATTTTTTAAGACTCTGCATATAAGCAATCATGATATTTGTCTTTGTCTGACTTATGCCACTAAGTATGATAATCTCCAGTCCATCCATATGGTTGCAAATGTATCATTTCAGAGAAAGTATATAATGGCTAAATAATTTCTATGGTTGCTTCCAATAATTCTAAAATAATATTCTTGCTTTAGAAATGAAATTAATTTCATTGCATTAAATAATTCTCCTAAGAGGACTAGGTTTTACTGCTATTTTGAAAAATAATGTATTTAAGAGACATTACATTTTTTAATATAACTATAATAGGAATTAAATCTCACCAGATTTATTTCAGAATTCAGAAGTTTTCAGAGTAGAAAAAGAGAAGATGATGCATAGTTGTCATTCTTTGTAATATCACCAGGAGGGTTAAGGTCAACAGCCCATGATCAAATATCTTAATATTATCATAGGAAAATTCATGAATATTCAAACCAAGAGGCATAAAATCAGATGATGAGTAACCTCATATCTCTTCAGGTCTGGATTTTCAGCTAAATGAGATCAGCTAAGGTCACATTTTTCTGAAAAAATGTTACCAAATAAAAGTATTTAGAGCTGTTTGAACTTCATATATTTTAATAATGTTTTATACTAAAGTAAGACAAATTATCTTTGTGTAAATCTGAGTCCACTTATTTTTCCTTATTTGAATTATCCCATTTATTGTGTAATCAATTTCATTTAGCTCCTTCAAACTTGTTTCCTGGTCCATTCTTGCTGTTGTTATTCAGTCGCTTGTATCCAGTTCTTTGCAATTTCTCTATCCTTCACCATCTCCCAGAGTTGCTCAAACTCATGTCCATTGAGTTATTGATGCCAACCAACCATTTCATTCCCTGTCTCCCTCTTCTCCTTTTGCTTTCCATCTTTCCCAGCATTAGGGTCTTTTCCAATGAGATGGCTCTTTGCATCAGGTGGCCAAAGTATTGGAGCTTCAGCATCAGTCCTTCTAATTAATATTCAGGATTGATTTCCTTTAGGATTGATTGGTTTGATATTCGTGCAGCCCAAGGAGCTCTCAAGCACCTTCTCCAGCACCACAATTCAAAAGCATCAATTCTTCAGTGTTCAGCCTTCTTTATAGTCCAGCTCTCACATCCATACCTGACTACTATGACCCATCTGTCTTGGATGGCTCTGCAAGGCATGGCTCATAGCTTCATTGAGTTACACAAGTCCTTTCCCCAAGACAAGGTTGTGATCCATGAAGGGGCCATTTTAGTTATCTTGAATACTTTAATCCTTCTCCCTACAATGGTATTTATGCAATAAAATTTGTCCTAGAAAGTAACAATAGACATACTACATTACCTTGAAGTTTCATTAATAAAAGTGGGGAAATAAGGTTAAATTTTATTAATAAGATGTTATTCAACAGTGTTCAAGTGCTCTGAAATTCATGCCTATTGAGTCCTTTGTAGAGAAAAAAAATTTGCAAATGAGAATTACCTGTTTGCATTTCATGACAGTTAAAGGTAGTATTTTGAAATATGTTGTGTATGCATTTACATGCCACATGCTTGTGTGTTTGGAATGTGTAGTTGGGGGGATTGAGTGAAAGTGTCTTGGTGCATTTAAACATGTGTCTATATAGAAATGTACAGGCTTCTCAGGTGGCATAGTCGTAAAGAATCCTCCTGCAATGCAGGAGACACAAGTTATGGGGGTACAATCCCTGTGTCAGAAAGATTCTCTGGAGAAGGAAACGGCAACTCACTTTAGTATTCTTGCCTGGGAAATCCCATGAACAAAGGAGCCTGATGGGCTACAATCCATGGGGGTTCCAAAAGAGTTCATAAAAGGTAGTTCTGACTACAATTTTTCTTACTATCTCAGGGTCCAATAATAGGACACAATCTGTTTTGCAAAAGTCTTCTCTGGTGGCTCAGATGGTAAAGAATCTGCCTGCAGTGTGGGAGATGTGGGTTCATTCCCTGGATTGGGAAGGTGCCCTGGAGAAGGGAACAGCTACCCACTCCAGTATTCTTGCCTGGAGAATTCCATGGACAGAGGAGCCTGGCAGGCTACAGTCCATGGGGTCGCAGAGTCGGACACAACTGAGCAACTTTCATTTTCACTTTTATGGATGTCTACTGCAGATTATCTTCATCGTCTTACGAGTCTACTTGTGATTCTTCTTTGTAGGCTTGAGGTAAGTCAACACAGCAACCTTCCCCTCTGAACATAAGCATAATGCCATTTATTCAGCTAGGTCACATGCTCCATATGGCAGTCACTTTATTGTCAACCTGGAGCTAACTGGATTTGGATAAATCATGCTTGTGGATTTAATAATGTTCTTATGTCTTTAAGGTTACTACGGATCTTTGCCTCTGAAATATGGCATTATTTTGATTTCTTTCCTTTGTGAATAAGAGGGAGAAAGTTTCATAGACTTCTAATTGACCTTTCCTCATATCTCAGAAACCAAAAACACTGATGTGAAGTTTTGACCTTTATTTATATCTGTTTTAGTTGTACATTTGGTCATCAGATATCACCAGGGGCTCTATAGACTTATTGAATGTACTATGAACCAGACTTGATCATAGACTGAGCTTATTACAAAGTCCCCATACATACCCACTCAACAGAAATCCATGACATACTTTGGGTCTTCTTTTATTACTGTTAATTTAGAGCCTGAGTCTGATAGTCTTCAAATGCTTTGGCATTCCTCCTTCCCAGGATATTAATACCAAAGTAAATGGTCATATATCCCTTTGGGAAGGATTCAGAACTCATTATCAAAAAGACCTTGCCATGGTAGTAAATGATCCTTGCATTTCTGAGTGAGGCCTGTCTTACATGCAATAGTTTCCAGGTCTGAAAACTGACTAGGATCCAGGAAACTGGCAAAACTTTTATTTGGTGTGGCTAGTCATGGTTTCCTGATTATCTATCCTTCAGTTCTTTTGAAATACATTCTAGCCAGATACTCATTGATTATGCCACAATAACAAACCCTAATAACTAACCCTAACTCTTCACTCTCTATAGGGGCTTCTCAAGTGGCGCAGTGATGAAGAATCTGCCTGCCAATGCAGGAGATGAAAGAGATGCAAGTTTGATCCCTGGATTGGGAAAATCCCCTGGAGGAGGAAATGGCAACCCACTCCAGGATTCTTGCCTGGAGAATCCCATGGACAGAGGAGCTGGGTGGGCTACAGTCCATGGGGTCACAGAGGATCGGGAAGGACTGAAATGACAGCACACACAGAGCTTACTGTCTATAGATAATGACGTAGTTTGAAACTCTAACACTCCCTCCTCATTTCAATAATCCTGCCAACCTTTCATTTCCATTGATAAAGCACCTCCACTCAGCCTCCACTCAGTTTTGTAATGGCATATCTTACTGTCACATTTGTCCTACAGAGAGGAGTCACCACTGACCCTTTCAGAGTCCATATCACCAGAACCTCCCTCTTGCTTTGATAAATGAAATGTCTTCTGGGACCACTCATATATTGTATCCATCTGGTTGGTTTTCTGACCTTATCTAGTGTACGTTCTCACAGCCACTTGTTTGAGTGTTTCTGTTCCTTCCTTCGACATCTCTTATAGTAGACTTTGTATTTCTACTTCATATGCCATGGGTGGCAACTTTCTTCAGGCTTTTGAGGATCACTTGCTAGGATGTGCATTCTGTATCATGGGGAAAGAGTTGCATATTGATACAATTTCCGTTTTGGAAACTGATATCCAGATCCATGTTCATTCTCCTGCTCCTCCTGGGAAATTTTGTCAAGATCTCACAGATATATCAAAAAAGTTGAAAAGTAAAAGCATTTGTCTCTCAGTCTTGTCTGACTATTTGCAATCCTATAGACTGTAGCCCACCAGGCTCCTCTGTCCATGGGATTCTCCAGGCAAGAATACTGCAGTGGTTTGTCATGCCTTTCTCCAGGGGATCTTCCTGATCCAGGGATCAAATCTGGATCTCCTGCATTCCAGACAGATTCTTTACCATCTGAGCCACAAGCAAAACTCCTTATACACCAAAGGATAGCCCCCTTTTTCCTCTTAGCCAAACCAGTACTTTCCTACTTACTTTGTAACTTGGTCTTTGTCATTGGCCTTTAGACAAGAGAAGGGTGTGAGATGATTGGAGAGAAATTTTTGGCTTGATAGGCAGAGGCATCTGTATCATCTTCAAAGAAGCTGGAATCTATTGCCTTTCACAAAGAGGAAGCCTAGATTTTTGTTGTTGTTATTGTTACTCAGAATTCCCCATCCCAAGTCTAATAATTCCACCCCTTCCAATCAGGGTCCTAACCTTGACACAGTATAATTTTCAATGATGAAAGTTCCGCTTTCTCTGGGGCAACACTCTCCTTGCAAGCAAGTATTGGTTTGAAGCTTTTTCTGGCCTCTATTACAGGAGATGAAATTCTCTCCCTGTGATATCAAGAAGACCCTCTTGTTTTCCCATTCATCATTCTCATCCTTTCATTACCTTTCTTTTTCTAATTCCTCATTAGTGCCCAACAAGGCCACTTCATTCTCAAGTCTTTGTAATGATTGTTTGCCCAGTGTTTCTCAAGTGTGTGATTAATGCAGCATCAGGGCCCTTTGGAAGCTGAATCTGGCCTCTGTACCCCAACACCGAATTAAATCTCAGAGATGAGGACTCCCCTGGTGGTCCAGTGAATAAGACTCCATGCTACCAGTGCAGGGAGCCCAGGTTTGATCCCTGGTTGGGGAACTAAGTTCCCCTATACCACAGCTAGCCCTCATTACAACTAGAGAAACTTGCATACCACAAGGAAGACCCAGAGCAGCCAAAATAAATAACAAATTTAAAAAATAAGCAAATAAAATCTCCAAGATAGAGTTTTGGGTGATGTAGAAAAGAATAGCTTTATTGCTTTGTCAGCCAAAGAGGGTCACAATGGGCCCTCCAGAATATGTGCCCCAATGAGGGAGGGTGGGAAGCTTATGAGGAGCCAAGGGGTTGGGTTACTGGTAAGGATAGGATGAAGGCAGGGCATGTACTCCTTCAATCCAAAGATCACTTCACATCAGGTGATGATGGCAAGCTGTGATCTTTTCTGGAGTGAGGAGTGCTTCAGCAAGTAGTTGGAATCTTCCATTTGTTTGGGGCTTCTGTTTTACAGAAGAGCTCAAAGCTATTGCTTTGTGTATCCCATAAGGGGGATCAAGGACCTGTTCCAAGGCTGCACTATTGTTTCCTGACTGCCTCTCCCTTGTTTCTTCATCCTCTCCTTTCCCTGATTAGCAACTGTTTGAATCTGCCCTTTGGGACTCAGGGAGGGTCAAGGAGGCTAAATGAAGCCTATTTCCTGCCAAGAAGGAAATGGGGATCTTGGAAATGTTTTTAAGCCCAATAGCCCCACAGGATCCTGCTTGGTTTCACTTTTTCCGACCAAGAGTTAACTTCCAGTAAATTTGAACACTCACACCAATTGCACCATGCTGGAGGCTCTGTGTTCTCAACCTATCACAAATGGTGGGGTTGTATTACCAATAGCTGGTGGATGATCTGGCTCTGAAATCCAGGGTCTGCTGGTTTAAACCACACTGGTGCCAACTGATGCTGTTGAGGTCCCCTGAGAAGCACTCTGTGGGAGAGGTTTTTGTGCCCTATTTACTGAACAGAATCAGAAAAATCAGTTTATTCAGGAAGAGCAGAGAATTGCAGTTTGGGACAGGCAAACTATGGAGAATCATTGGCAAGTTCAAGAGACAAAGGAAAGATCAGCTTTCATTAGGTTTCAGAAGTAAACTGGGGAGGCTGGTTTTGAGTAAAAGTTCCTTGGAGAAGAACAAGGGTTGGAGGCTTGGTGGCTTCTCATTGCCTGCAGGTGGGGGTGAGAGGATTATTTTGGGGGCAGGGAGGGATCTTCCTTCCTTTTCTTAAAAGCAAGAGATGAAATTCCCACATAAAAGGTGTCCTCCCTTGCAGCAGAAGTAAAGCAATGTCCATTTCACCATGAATAAGAAGTTGATCCTGAGAGCATTTTATACATAGAATTCTATACAAACAAACCTTGTTAAGGTAATTTCTCCTTCTTCCTGCAAGTCATGCAGGATGCAAAGAAGGGCCCATGCCTGAGAACTCTCCCTCAGGGCTTTCTGACTCCACTTTAAATGAGATTTTCTTTATGTATTTTCACAGGAGAAAGAATTTTGCAGAAGGACAAAGTGAATCATGATCTTTTGTTGAAATAGCTCCTTAGTGACATTACACATTGCCCAGGCATACAGTGGGAGATGTTCCTAATGAGAATGCTCTCTTCACCTGATGGTGGACCAGAAAGGAACCCTTTGGTGAAAGCTGCTGACCGCCAGCCCCGCTGGGAGGTCAGGGGATGCGAGCCTCAGTCCTCAGAAATGATTATCTAATAGAGCATTGTTTATCAATGTGAAAGATGGAAACAATATAAATTCACATCAATAGGGGGTATATATAACCTATTTGCAGGGCAGGAATAAAGATGCAGATGTAGAAAGCAGACATGTGGACGACTCAGTGGTAGGGAAGGGGAGGGTGGGACCAGTTGGGAGAGTAGTATTTTCACACTTCTGTGTGTAGAACAGACAGCGAGTGGGAAGCTGCTATACAGCACAGGGGGCTCAGATCAGTACTCTGTGATGACAGAGGGGTGGGACGCGGAGATTTCCGAGAGTGAGGGGATATATGTACACATATGGCTGATTCACTTTGTTGTATAGCAGAAGGTAACACAACATCGTAAACCAAATATACCCCAATAAAAATTGGTAAAGATAAATAGACAATAATATTAAACAGTTAAAATCAATAAAAGTAGACCTTCAGATGGCAATGCAGACAGTTCTCAAAAAAATGTGAAATTGAATACTAAAGGCAACATGCTGAGTAAAACATGTGTGTATCATTTACACAAATATATAATACATAGAATAGTTCCCTGTATTCTGCATTAATATAATCGAGTATTTATGAAAATATAGCTAAAAAGATAAATATACAATTATTGACAGTTGTTGGCCATTGAAGAGAGGAACCCACAGAGAATACAAGTTTCTCTGAATATTATCACTGTATCATTTGTATGAGGGGGTTCCCTGGTAGCACAGATAGGAAAGAATCCACCTACAATGCAGGAGACCTGAGTTCGATCCCTGGGTCAGGAAGATCCCATGGAGAAAGGAATGGCTACCCAATCCTTGCCTGGAAAATCCAATGAGCAGAGGAGCCTGGCGGGCTCCCGAGGGATGACTGAGGGACGAACACTTTCATGCTGCTGCTGCTGCTTAGTCACTTCAGTTGTGTCTGACTCTGTGTGACCCGATAGACTGTAGCCCGCAGGTTCCTCTGTCCATGGGATTCTTTGGGCAAGAGTACTGAAGTGGGTGGCCATGCCCTCCTCCAGGGGATCTTCCCAGTCCAGGGATCAAACCCAGGTCTCCTGCCCTGGAGGCAGATTTTTTACCACTGAACCACCAGAGAAGCCCCAAATTTTTATATATACATACAATCATTTGTATGAAAATATGGAGCAAGCTTTTGCTAGTACAAATATTTAAACTCTGGTCTCTCCAGTTGCAAGGTGAATGCTTAGCAGTGAAAGTTCTAGGTGGCATTTGACAGAGTGGGGGTGGGCATTCAAGGATCTCTGATTCTTTATGTCTCAGTGTCTAAAGAACTCCCTGAGAGGCAAAGTGATGGATAAGAAGTAATTTATTAGAATAAGACATAGGATGTTTGTGTACCTTACAGATAGGTGGGTGAGAGGTTACCAAGCCCTGAGAAGTTAGTGGACTAAAGTTTTATAAACAAAGGAAAAGTGAGGAGGGGGTAAAGACCACCTTATTCCTTATTCTTGGTGCATACTGCATGCTAAATTGCTTCAGTCATGTCTGACTCTTTGCAACCCCATGGACTGTAGCCATGGGAGCCGAGGGAAAGGCTCCTCTGTCCCTGGGATTCTCCAGGCAAGAAAACTGGAGTGAGTTGCCATGCCCTCCTCCAGGGGATCTTCCCAACCCAGGGATCAAACCTGCATCGCAATGTCTCCTGTATTGGCAGTAGGGTTCTTTGCCTCTAGAGCCACCTGGGAAGCCAGATACTGCATTTCTATCACTTTCTTCTCTGTGTCAGGTGAGGGAGGTTCTTTGTTCCCCACAGGGACTGTCATGGCACTATGGAGAAATTTTATTTCAGGTCTCTGTACAATAAGGGTCTTTCACTTTGAAATGTCACCTCTCCATAAATTCTTATTTTTTATGTGTTCAGAGAACATGTCCTAGGGATTAACTTATTGAGCTCACTGGGAAAGTTGTGGGTCTCATGCCACCATTGTTTTCTGGTTTGCAGACTTCTGTGTGTGGCTTTGTTGCTAAGCAAGCTTGCTTGGTTTTGTGGTTAAGCAAACCTGCTGTCTTGTTCAATCATTAATTTACAGGAGTCTTTCATACTTTTTTCCTTTACTTATAATCCCCTAGTGGGATTAACTATTTAATTATCTATTTTGTCCTTTTTCTCTGTCCTTATCAATAATATCCTGAAACCTTTCCCTAAGCATTATCTGTGCTGTGCTGTTTGTTCAGTCATGTCTGACTCTGCAACCCCATGGACTGTAACCTGCCAGGCTCCTCAGCAGGGTTTTCTAGGCCAGAATACTGGAGTAGATTGCCATTTTCTTCTCCAGGGTATCTTCCCAAACCAGGGATGGAACCCAAATCTCTTATATCTCCTGCCTTAGCAGGCGGGTTCTTTACCACTAGTATAAACGTTATCTACTTTATCCCAAAACAGCACTCTCCCATTTTCTCTTCATTTCCACCGCTGCCAAGTGCATTCATATCTTACTATGTGTGCTTTAAATGATTTAATGTTATCATATGTTGACTGGCTACCACCTCCGACCCATTTTTTTTATGTTATTATTATGAAATAGTAACTTTCCCTAAACACATTACTAATAATATCACTGTCCTGTTCAAATCCATCAGTTGCTCCTCACTGTCCAGTGAAACATGTAAGAAAAAAAAAAGAGAGAACATATAAGCAAATAGATAATAATAATAATTTAAAGAAATTCCAGGATATCAGTACCTAACAAAATGATTCCAGAAGTATAATAAACAGAAAAAAAGAGATTTTTTTTTCCTCAAACAATAAAGCACCTTTTGACTCGATGGATGCGAGTCTGAGTGAACTCCGAGAGTTGGTGATAGACAGGGAGGCCTGGCATGCTGCAATTCATGGGGTCTCAAAGAGTCGGACATGACTGAGTGACTTAACTGACCTTAACTGAATCTTAAATTATGCTTTAAATTATTCCTTCCTTTTTTTTTTTTTACAAGAAATCTTCAGATTTAGGAGATAACATTCATGTTTCTTATAATTAGGACAAACTGCTTCACTTAGCACTGACCTATTTGACCTGATTATCCTAGGATAATTATTAATAGTAAGAGTACTTCTTTTTATCCTCACAAATCCTCTAGTTTGTCCTAAAATTTGTATATTCACCCTACATCAAACCTCATATTTTTGAAACCAAAATCCTTGTAGCCTTTAATTTTGTGAAGTTATTATTATATATTTAAGTCTTAAAAAGTCTAACTCTAGTAAAAATTGTGGTGAAAGTTTATACAACATTAAAGATCACCCTCAAGGTATTCAGAGGAAAAAAAAATAGATACATGGAAAAATAATGAGAATAAGACAGGTATCAGAATCTCATCAGTTAAATTTGAACACTGGAAAACAGAGCAAGGTGTTCACAATTCTTATGTAAATTTGTATTGAGCTTAGAATTGTATTTCATTAATCAGGTGTGAGAGAAGATAAAAGCATTTTCAGAAGTGTAACAAGATAAAGTTTTCTTCTATGTACTACTTTTTAAAGAGTTACTAAAGGATGCTTTTCCAAAAAATGAATGTCAAGAATTACATATGAGATCCCAGATCTATGGATCCTCAAGAGAGAGAGAGGAGTCTTCAGGTGTCACCTGGGTGACTGGAGAGAAAGGAAGCATCACAGTGTAGAACACGGGGGATAAAAATCTGAGACTCAAGAGTAAACGGAGGAGTCAGCAGAATAAACAGGAAGATTGATGGCTCAGGAAATCAGGGGAATATGCTGATTCTTAGCCAAGAAAAGATGGCGTGATAAGCAGAAATACAAATGTATGGCTTGAAGTTTTAGTGATGATCTATTGCAGAAGAGCAAGGCAACCCACTCCAGTATTCTTGTAGGGAGAATTCCATGGACAGAGGAACCTGGCGGGCTACAGTCCATGGGGTCGCAAAGAGTCGGACATGACTGAAGCGGCTTGGCATGACCGCATGGATAGAAGAACTGAGAATAAAATCATAGCTGGGAAAAAGGAGGGTGAAGAGAGATGCAGCCTTGAATAAATGAGGTAAATCTCATCTACCAAAGCAGAAAATAATAGATTAGGTCAAAAGTGTAAATAAAGACATTAAAAAATCAATAAGAAGTGCAAGCAAATTATTCACAGATAAGGGAATAAAGTCTAGAATAGCTAAATCAGGTTAATGGTATACATATTATATGTGTGTATATATATATATACATACATATATATATACACACACACACATATACACAACAGTTTCTTTCTGAAGTCTTACATTTCAGCAAGACTCTGTTGTTCATTCTAGAATTTTATGTTACACACACACAAACACACACACACATATATTTCCTTCATTGATAAATAAGCAAGCAAATCTACTGATTATGAGGTAGACTACTAGGCACTGCCTATGCTAACTTCCCTGCTGGCTCAGTAGTAAAGAATTCACGTGCCAGTGCGGGAGATGAGGGTTTGATAACTGGGTGAGGAAGATCTTCTAGATAATGAAATGACAACCCACTCCAGTATTCTTTTTAGTTGGGAAATACTATGGACAGAGGGGCCTGGAGGGCTACAGTATACGGGGTTGCAAAGAGTTAGACACGACTTAGCAACTAAACAACAACAATGCTAACTTGTAGTATAGCTTTGCTTTCCAGTTTCTGTCATCAAAATACAATCACACTGGTCCAGAAAAAATACCTACTTTTATCAGAGGAAAAATTCACTGGATAAATGTTTGTTTCAATTCAGTCCTGTTGCTCAGTCATGTCTGACTCTTTGCAACCCCATGAACCACAGCATGCCAGGCCTCCCTGTCCATCACCAACACCCAGAGTCCACCCAAACCCATGTCCATTGAGTTGGAGATGCCATTCAACCATCTCTTCCTCTGTCATCCCCTTCTCCTCCTGCCCTCAGTCTTTCCCAGCATCAGGGTCTTTTTCAATGAGTCAGTTCTTCGCATCAGATGGCCAAAGTATTGGAGTTTCAGCTTCAACATCAGTCCTTCCAATGAACACCCAGGACTGATTTCATTTAGGATGGACTGGTTGGATCTTGTTGCAGTCCAAGAGACTCTCAAGAGTCTTCTCCAACACCACAGTTCAAAAGCATTAATTATTTGGTGCTTAGCTTTCATAATCGTCCAACTCTCACATCCATACATGGCTACTGGAAAAACCATAGCCTTGACTAGATGGACCTTTCTTAGAAAAGCAATGTCTCTGCTTTTTAATATGCTGTCTAGGTTGGTCATAACTTTCCTTCCAAGGAGTAAGCCTCTCTTAATTTCATGGCTGCAATCACCATCTGCAGTGATTTTGGAGCCCAGAAAAATAAAGTCAGCCACTGTTTCCACTGTTTCCCCATCTATTTCCCATGAAGTGATGGAAGTAGATGACATGATCTTCGTTTTCTGAATGTTGAGCTTTAAGCCAACTTTTTCACTCTCCTCTTTCATCACTTTTTGTTTAGTTCTTCTTCACTTTCTGCCATAAGGGTGGTGTCATCTGCATATCTGAGGTTATTGATATTTCTCCTTTCAATCCTGATTCCAGCTTGTGCTTCTTCCAGCCCAGTGTTTCCCATGATGTACTCTGCATATAAGTTAAATAAGCAGGGTGACAATATACAGGCTTGATGTACTCCTTTTCCTATTTGGAACCAGTCTGTTGTTCAATGTCCAGTTCTAACTATTGCTTCCTGACCTGCAAATAGGTTTCTCAAGAGACAGGTCAGGTGGTCTGGTATTCCCATCTCTTTCAGAATTTTCCACAGTTTATTGTGATCCACACAGTCAAAGGCTTTGGCATAGTCAATAAAGCAGAAATAGATGTTTGATCTCTGGTTCCTCTGCCATTCCTAAAACCAGCTTGAACATCTGGAAGTTCACGGTTCATGTATTGCTTAGGCCTGGTTTGGAGAATTTTAAGCATCAGTTTATTAGCATGCAAGTTGAGTACAATTGTGTGGTAGTTTGAGCATTCTTTGGCATTGTCTTTCTTTGGGATTGTTTACATGTCCATTAATTCATATGACAAATATATGTGGGGTGTCTTTCACTCTACTACGTGAGAGTCAGAATGTAAAACAAACAAAAAATGCAAATCCATTTTTTTCTAATTTATAATATTTTACACTAATGACATACTAATCATATAAGACAACTAAATAGCGTTTAGACTAAGAATGTTCTAAGTGTTCAGACACTAAAACTGATTGAATATGTTTTAATTTTGTAACATGCTACTTTAAAGAAGTGAATTGTACTAAAAAGAGAATGAAGAAGAATTGGATCTATGGAAGAATCACTGGTAGCAGAGGAGGGAGAAAAGCGAAAATGAGGGGAAAAAAGATAATAACAGAACCTTTGAGGAGGAATATGAAAACAATACAAAAAACTTGCACAGTTTTGGTGACAAAGACACAGTTCAGCTGCTGCAGGTGCATAGGTCTGAGTAACATTCTGGACCAGGTCTTTGGGGTTTTGTGAACACTGGTTCCTGAATACAAAGGTAGCTGAATGGAGGAAGGCGTGGGCACAGAGTACAAGCAGGCAGAGTGGTAGGTGAGGATGGAATATCAGCAGAATTATTAGAGACTTCAACAATGCAGAATTGAGTGACAGTCAGTGCCAGTTCCTCTCTAAGGAGGAGGTGAACAGGGCTGCTAGCCATGGAGACTGAAAGCACATGAATGTTCAAAAAACATTTTGAAGGACAAAGGAACAAAGATTGTGGCTGCAGAAGGCTGATGGAATGAAGGAAGCTTGAAGGATAAAGTAGATGTAAAGCTTTTCATCCTAGTAGCATTAAAATGATGTTACTATTTTATGAATAAGTTTACTTGCATCTTTTTTTTTTTCAGTTCAGTTCACTCAGTCATGTCTGACTCTTTGTGAACTCATCAACTGCAGCACACCAGGCCTCCCTGCCCATCACCAACTCCCTGAGCTTACTCAAACTTATGTTCATCGAATCAGTGATGCCATCCAACCATCTTATCCTCTGTTGTCCCCTTCTCCTCCCACCTTCAATCTTTCCCAGCATCAGGGTCTTTTCCAATGGGTAAGTTCTTTGCATTATGTAGCCCAAGTATTGGAGCTTCAGCTTCAGCATCAGTCCTGAAAATGTATATTCAGGACTGATTTCCTTTAGGATTGACTGGTTTGATCTTGCAGTCCAAGGGACTCTCAAGAGTATTCTCTAAAACCACAGTTCAAAAGCATCAATTCTTTGGCACTCAGCTTTTTTTTTTAAGGTACCAGTTCAGTTCAGTTCAGTCACTCAGTTGTGTCCGACTCTGCAACCCCATGAATTGCAGCACGCCAGGCCTCCCTGTCCATCACCAGTTCCCGGAGTTCACTCAGACTCACATCCATCGAGTTGGTGATGCCATCCAGCCATCTCATCCTCTGTCATCCCCTTCTCCTCCTGCCCCCAATCCCTCCCAGCACCAGAGTCTTTTCCAGTGAGTCAACTCTTCACATGAGGTGGCCAAAGTACTGGAGTTTCAGCCTTAGCATCATTCCTTCCAAAGAACACCCAGGGCTGATCTCCTTTAGAATGGACTGGTTGGATCTCCTTGCAGTCCAAGGGACTCTCAAGAGTCTTCTCCAACACCACAGTTCAAAAGCATCAATTCTTCAGTGCTCCGTTTTCTTCACAGTCCAACTCTCGCATCCATACATGACCAGTGGAAAAACCATATGACATTTGCATTTCTCTGTGTGAATTACTTAATTTAGTATAATAATTTCTTGATCTGTCCATTCTGCTGCAAATGGCATTATTTTGTTCTTTTTATGGCTAACATTCCACTCTATACAGTTTTATCCATTCATCTATAATGGGAAAGAATCTGCAAAAGAATAAATAGACACATACATGGGTGTTTAGTTACTTCATTCATGTCAGACTCTTTGTGACCAACTGGAATGTAGCTTACCAGGCTCCTCTGTCCATGGGATTCTCCAGGCAAGACTACTGGAGTGAGTTGCCATGCCTTTCTCCAGGGAGATAGATGACACAGATAAGCTGAATCACTGTGCCGTACACCTGAAACTAACACAAATCAAGTATACTCCAATTTTAAAAATGATGTTACTATAACAGAAATAGGAAAACAAGGACAGGAAATTAATTTAAAAGAACATAATAGAAACAAACAAAAGATAGATAGAAAGTAGAGTAAATGTTAAATCATATCATTGTGAAATAATTTTAGACTTAAGAAATTGCTCAACTAATGCACGAGCTCCAAATAACTTAAGGAAGTGAATTATACTAGATAACTTTCTTAGAACTCTATTAATTTTGTTTTTCTTTAAGACAAAATCATTTTAATGTATCTATTAACATGAGACATTAAATTAGAATATATTCATATTTGAGAATATTTATCCCATAATTCTCTGTTACCTGTCCTAATATTTCTTTTTTAATTTAAGTACTTTCTAGGCAATAAATTTGGTAATTTTCCTTATTATTACATTTCCAACTGATGAAATTTGCTTCACTTTGATGTTTTTTCTGGGAAAAGTTTTCCGTCTTCTCTGATGACATCTGAATCATTGAAAGATTGCATCTTGACTGTAAAATTAACAGAATGTTGGTAGGCATATAAATCTTTTCAGATGTTATATATAATTCATGTTTATTTCCCTTCTCTGTTGTGGAAATGAGCCTGGTTATTTACAGTTTATTCAAGGAAGAAGTATGAAAAATGTGTTCTTGCTAAAATTTTGTTGCTAAGAAAAGCAAGTTATTGCTAATCTTGTCTCTTTCCCCACCCCACTGTGGTAACTCACTTGAGCATATGACAAAAAGAACTACCACTGCAGTACTTTTCAAATTTCAAAAAGCCTGATATAACCTTTTTGTTTCTCTTTAATAAGTTTTGAACTTTCTTAAAAATGCAGAACATGCACATACAATATGTCAAAGACAGTGTTAGAAAAATCCAAGAAAAAGTACCAAATATCTTATTATTTCTAGATTAAAATATGCATATCTAATAAATATTATATCAAATTTTGAGGGTAGAGCAAAAGCTTCAGTAGAAGCAAAATCCTGCATATAAAATGAAGTAAGCAACATTTTGATTTTCACTTATAAAAAATCTTACCTGTCAAGCAAGGTAAATGTGAAAAAGATAGATATGAGTAAAATGATATTCATTATTTAAAAATATTTTTTTGTCTGTGTAGCACTCAGAATCTTTAGTTGCAGCATGTGGGATCTAATTCCATGACAAGGGATTGAACCCAGGGACCCTTCATTGGAAAAGTGCAGAGTCTTATCCAATGAACCACCATGGAAGTCCTCACAATACTCATTTTTGTCATATATATATATATAAACATTACTTTTATTGAACAAAAAAAAATATTGAGCATGCAGCAAGGTCATTTTTAATAAGAAATTACTGAAATGTAAGAGTTAATGTGAAATTAATGTTTTTATTAATATGCTAGTACACAAAAATTCAATTTGAAGGAAAATAACTGAACTGACCTTTTATTTACCTTGAGTGAGAGAATAGAAAAGCATTGCAATTCAACACAAATGTCAAATGTTCCAACATAAAAAGAGGAGATTATTTATTAAATAATTCATTTCTCAACTTCTTGGTTCATTTGTGTTCTTCTCCTTGACACATATAAGAAAATATATGGGACTTGGTGGTTGTATACTCTTTATATAATAAATATTATTTTACTGAATTGTCAATAAAATAGGCTTTTGTAAAATCACCTGTCCACTAATTTATTTTTTTTAATGATTGTTTTGTTCTCATATTAAACTATTATCAATTGTGTATGAGTAAACTTTTTGAAACATTGTACTATGGAAATGTTCACGCACACACACACCCTCACACACACACACAAGATGAGAGAGAGAAAAGCTAGTGTTCCCCCTTCTTACTATCTCTGATCCACAGTAATTGCTACAATCAAACCAATAATGTGTTGATCAATTATTTTTGAGAATTTTAAAGCAAATTGAAGAGAACAACTTACTCTACACTTAAATAGCCCAATGTGTATTAATATTTCTCATAAGATGTTTTTCTTTTTTAATATAGCCATAATAGTATTCTTACCCATTGGAAGATATGATACAAACTATATCCAGTCCACGTTCAAATGTTCCCATATATCAGAAAAATAATTTTTGCACTTGTTTTCTTTGAATTATTGCAAATTTTCTGATATCTATCCTTGTAATATAGCTAATGTAAATTTTACATATGAATACAAATCAACATAAATCTCTGTATTTCTATGGCATGTATTTGTACAGTTAATTAAACTACATTGTTTAAGTATTACATGCACAGGAGTTTAAATTTTTATTATATGAAACGTGTGAATTTATGAGTTTGTGTGTATGTGTATGAGTTTTACTCTGATATAACTATTAGGCTAGATTTTACGTTGTAACCTAAAAGTGATAGTTCAAATTTCAGTTTTCAAAATTAACTCATTAAAACATTCATAAATATTTACTGAACACACACACACCAAGAACCTCTTACTATGGCACCATTTGTCTACAAGCCAAAAATCAAAAAGAGAAAACTTATAATTTCCTTGGTGTTTTTCATGGTAATTCAATGAAATATTGTATGAGAGGGAAAGATGAATTTGATAACACATAGAGAAAACTCATGAGCTGAAAATCAGTGGCTGAAATGGCTTTTACGAAGTAGGTGGTAATTTTATTTTGTTTTCTAGGCAGCAACTTTCACAAACTAACATGGAAGTAAGTCAACAGAAGATCTGTTTGTTGTTGTTCAGTAATTCAGTTGTGTCTGCTTCTTGGCAACCACATGGACTGTAGCCTGCCAGGCTCCTCTCTCCTTGGGATTCTCCAGGCAAGAATGCTTCTGTGGATTGCCATGTTCTTCTTTCGGGGATCTTCCCAACCCAAGGATTGAACCTGTGTCTCCTTCACTGGCAAGGGGATTCTTTACCACTGAGCCACCAGGGAACCCTAAAATCTGTTTCAGTTCAGTTCAGTTTAGTCACTCAGTCGTGTCTGACTCTTTGCACCCCCATGAATCGCAGCACGCCAGGCCTCCCTGTCCATCACCAACTCCTGGAGTTCACTCAGACTCACGTCCATCAAATCGGTGATGCCATCCAGCCATCTCATCTTCTGTCATCCCCTTCTCCTCCTGCCCCCAATCCCTCCCAGCATCAGAGTCTTTTCAAATGAGTCAACTCTTCACATGAGGTGGCCAAAGCACTGGAGTTTCAGCTTCAGCATCATTCCTTCCAAAGAAATCCCAGGGCTGATCTCCTTCAGAATGGACTGGTTGGATCTCCTTGTAGTCCAAGGGATTCTCAAGAGTCTTCTCCAACACCACAGTTCAAAAGCATCACTTCTTTGGCGCTCAGCCTTCTTCACAGTCCAACTCTCACATCCATACATGACCACTGGAAAAACCATAGCCTTGACTAGACAGACCTTTGTTGGCAAAGTAATGTCTCCGCTTCTGAATATACTATCTAGGTTGGTCATTAGTTTATTCCAAGGAGTAAGCGTCTTTTAATTTCATGGCTGCAATCACCATCTGCAGTGATTCTGGAGCCCCCCAAAATAAAGTCTGACACTGTTTCCACTGTTTCCCCATCTATTTCCCATGAAGTGATGGGACTAGGGGAGAATAAATGAAAAAGGCTAGTAAATATTAAGCATTTCTACAAAGAACTGAGTCAAGGTGAGAAAATGGTATTTATAGAAGCACTTTAATTCAAAATTAAGGTATACAAATGATGCTATAGAAAAAGGAACAATCCACTTTAGTTATTTTAGACAGAACGTGATTGGATGCGGGACATTTGATGATTCTTGATTATGTTCATAATCTAGCTGACACTCATAGTTTTGATAAAATGGGTGATATAAATCCACAGCATGTTATCTATAATATTTTACTGTGAAAATATCTGTTAAAGGAGGAGTCCTTTTGAGCACCCACATGGCTTAGAAATTTTGCCCAAGTCTGTGCACTCTGGGAGGGCTTCTTTCTTATCTCCACTTAAGGGCTCCTTGTGGCCAGACTTCCAGTCTTATTTCTCTCAAGCTTCTCACCATCTTGCAACCTGACTTCTCACTGATCGTTAAAAATCTGTGAATATACTCCTGTACATGTAACTTTCCAAGCAAATCAAAAACCTTGATGGGTTATTGGAAGTTCTATCTGCCAAGAATTTTCCTTGCTACTGTTGTTCAGGGCTTCTCCTGGGTGGTAATGTTACCTTGCAGTTGTCCAATTCTGACAAATAGCAAGTTCTATTGCATAACTACATGTAAATCAGGCTTGAATCTTTTCTTTTTGGACAACCATCATATGAAACACTGCTGGAGGCTATAAGCAGAATAGGCCTATTGCAAATATGAGCAGGTAATGAAACTTTCCTGTGCTGTTACACTGCTATCAGAACCTGCTGTCTACCTCTTTTGAAATATACCACATTCACTTCATGATGGAATTCTGCTGCATGCACAAAGCTGTACGACTTGAAAGATAAGATAATACCCACATTCTTTGGGGCTGGTCAATTCAGTCATCACTTAGAGTCCTACTGCTAGGTCTTTCTTGTTGGACTCAGCAAGGAGCTGTTTCTTAAAACTTGAATAATTATCACTAAAGAGACCATTGCTTTTTAATGAAACAAGGCATGGTGTTTCTTCTGCTGAGCATATCACAGGTGCTATTAAGCCTACAAACCTATTGCAGATAGTCCGAATCTATTATGTCTGCTGAGAACTGGAAACTGAAGTTCAACCGGCAGTTCAATCTCCCTTGCAATAGGAAAAAGGCAACATTCTTTTGTCCCAGAACCACTTGAAGCAGGAAGCCTCACCAACTCTTCAGTAGATAAAGAAGAGCAACACAAACAATATGGTAAATGTCTCATCAAAAATCTCTAGGAAAAAAACAGAAAATGATATGCTACTTCCTATTGGTAGTGAGCAGAAGGGATGGAACCTCATTGTTCACTTCTGACAGAAAAGCAGAGTCTGATGAAGGACCTCCAGAAAATTCACTGAGATGCCAAGTCCCTCAATGTTTCTGAGTTTAATTTCCTACTTTTCAGCATTGCTATTTCTTACCAAAGTAGGTGGATAGCCTACTACTTCCTGCATTGCTGAAGCTTCTGAACAAACTGTCATCAGCCCTGTGAGACATCAAGGAGATTGTGGGGTAGTCAAGGTTTTTTAGAAATAAGGTACAGTAGTAAGAAAGTATTACTGTAGTGAAGGTTTATGTCCATAACCTATTAAAGTAACCATGATGACCTTGCCACATTCACAGTGCTCCATTGGCTTCTGCCATTTCTGAATGTTATCTGTGGCACATTGACATGGTAATAGTCCCTCAAGGGATCACACCTCCTATACCCTCATCTTCCCAGTGTGACTCTGGGCTTGTTCATGAGACACCCCCCTCCCCTTTTCTGGCCATTGGTATAGTAGCATATATGAAAAGCATTGCCTTGAAAACTCCTTGAGCTTTAAATCTTCCCCTCTTATTATAGAAACTTTTCTGGGACCATGTTAAAAATCAGATAGGCTTTTATGAGATGAGAGCATCTGGAAAAACATGCCAGTATTTCCAACCAACCCATGATTCCAGTGGAAGCCCAAATGCCTGAAGAGCCCAGCGTACACCATGGGAAATAGAGGAGGCAATTTAAACCAACACAGTCCAAAGTGTAAACCTTCAGAGCTAGAATAAAGTGAATAATTGTTTAAGGTTCCTAAATGTGAGGGGGTAGTTTATTAGGGATAAATAGATAATCAGTAGATAAATCGGTGGCTGGAACTGGGGCTATTACAAAAATATAATGCTTATGGTAGAGTCTATGGAACTGGTTGGGCTGTGGAAGTTGGCCGGGCACAAGGAAATAGTAGGCAAAGGTGACAAATAAACACAATGAGGTAACAGCTAATGGAGGCTGAAAGATGATGAGTCTGGCCATTCAAAAACAATTGTCAGCCCACATAAGTACAGGTGACTGACTTTTGACAAAGGAGCAAAGGCAATACAATGGAGAATGAAGCAAAGAAAGTGTTTTCAATAAATGATGTTGAAGCAACTGAACATCCACATAGAAAAAAAAAAAAGAAATTAGATGAAACTCCTATACACTTCACCAAATTTAACTTAAAATAGATCAAGACCTAAGTAAAAATGCAAAACTGTAAAAGTTCTAGAAGATAATATAGGAGAAAACTTTGATGATTTGGGTATTATGCTGCCCTTTAGTTTTAAAACCAAAGGCACTATTCATGAAAGAAATAATGGGCAACTTAGATTTCATCAAAATTAAAAACTTCTTCTCTGTGAAAGATAATGTCAAGAAAAGGAGAAGACAAGTCACAGACTGGTAGAAAATAGCTGCAAAAGTCACATCTGGTGAAGGACTGATATCCTAAATATACAAAGAACTCTTGTAATTCAATAATAAGAAAACAACCAATTTAAATATGGTCCTGGGACTTCCTTGGTGGTCCTGTGGTTAAGAAGAGCCTGCCAGTGCAGGGGGTGCACAAGTTTGATCCATGGTCTGGGAAGATTCCACAGGCCTTGGAGCACCTGAGTCTGTGAGCCACAGCTACTGAAGCCTGCACGCTCTAGATTCTGTGTTCCACAGCACAAGAAGCCACTGCCAGGAGAAGCCCACACAATGCAACACAGAGTAGCCCCGACGTGCCACCAACTAGAGAAAGCCCACACACAACAACTAAGGCTCAGCACAACAAAATAAACAAAGGTTTGTTCAAAGGCCTCTCACAGAGAGCAAACAAGCATATAAAAAAATCCACATCATAAGTCAGAGATTAGGAAAATGCAAAACAAGCCAACACTCAGATACCACACACGCCTAATAGAATAACCACAATCTGGAACAATGGAAAATATTAAATGTGGGCAAGGACACTGAGCAACAGGAACTTTCCTTCACAATGGTGGGAAAGTAAAATGGTACAGCCAGTGTGGTGGTTTCTTATAAAATTAAATGTTTTTATTATACAGTTCAGAAATTGTGATTGAACTTTACCCAAAGGAATTCAAAATTTATATCCACACAAAGACAAATGAACAAGGATGTTTATAGCAGCTTTATTCATAATTGCCAAAACTTAGAAGACATCATTCAGTAGGTGAATGGATAAATAAATTGTGCTACTTTCAGCTTTGAAAAGAAATGAACTATCAAGTCATGAAAAGACATGTCGGTTCAGTTCAGTTCAGTTGCTCCGTCATGTCTGACTCTTTGTGGCCCCATGGGCTGCAGCACGTCAGGCCTCCCTGTCCAACACCAAAACCTGGAGCCTACCCAAACTCATTTCCATTGAGTCAGTGATGCCATCTGGCCGTCTCAACCTCTGTCATCCCATCTCCTCCTGCCCTCAATCTTTCCCAGCATCAGGGTCTTTTCAAATGAGTTAGTTTTTCGCATTAGGTCTCCAAAGTATTGGAGTTTCAGCTTCAACATCAGACTTTCAAATGAACACCCAGTACTGATCTCCTTTAGGATGGACTGGTTGGATCTTCTTGCAGTCCAAGGGATTCTCAAGGGTCTTCTCCAACACCACAGTTCAAAAGCATCAATTATTCGGTGCTCAGCCCTCTTTATAGTCCAACTCTCACATCCATACATGACCACAGGAAAAACCATAGCCTTGAATAGATGGACTTTTCTTGGCAAAGTAATGTCTCTGCTTTTTAATATGCTGTCTAGGTTGGGCAAAAGTTACCCTCCAAGGAGTAAGCATCTTTTAATTTTGTGGCTGCAATCACCATCTGCAGTTATTTTGGAGCCCAGAAAAATAGTCTCTCACTGTTTCCATTGTTTCCCCATCTATTTGCCATGAAGTGATGGGACCAGATACCATGATCTTTGTTTCCTGAATGTTGAGATTTAAGCCAATCTTTCACTCTCCTCTTTGACTTTCTTTAATTCTTTAGTTCTAGCTTTTTAGTTCTTCTTCACATTCTGCCATAAGGGTGGTGGCATCTGCATATCTGAGGTTATTGATATTTCTCCCAGCAATCTTGATTCCAGCTTGTGCTTCCTCTAGCCCAGCGTTTCTCATGATATACTCTGCATATAAGTTAAATAAGCAGGGTGACAATATACAGCCTTGACATACTCCTTTTCCTATTTGGAAACAGTCTGTTTTTCGATGTCCAGTTCTAACTGTTGCTTCCTGACCTGCATACAGGTTTCTCAAGAGGCAGGTCAGGTGGTCTGGTATTCCCATCTGTTTCAGAGTTTTCCACAGTTTTTTGTGATCCACACACACAAAGACTTTGACATAGTCAATAAAGCAGAAATAGATGTATTCCTGGAACTCACTTGCCTTTTCGATGATCTAGCAAATGTTGGCAATTTGATCTCTGGTTCCTCTGCCTTTTCTAAAACCAGCTTGAATATCTGGAAGTTCACAGTTCACATACTGTTAAAGCTGGCTTAGAGAATTTTGAGCATTACTTTACTAGCATGTGAGATGGGTACAACTGTGCGGTACTATGAGCATTCTTTGGCATTGCCTTTCTTTGGGATTAGAATGAAAACTGACCTTTTCCAGTCCTGTGGCCACTGCTGAGTTTACCAAATTTGCTGGCATATTGAATGTAGCACTTTCACAGCATCATCTTTCAGGATTTGAAATAGGTCAACTGGAATTCCGTCACCTCCACTAGCTTTGTTCATAGTGATGCTTCCTAAGGCCCGCTTGACTTCACATACCAGGATGTCTGGCTCTAGGTGAGTGATCACACCACTGTGATTATCTGGGTCATGAAGATTTATTTTGTACAGTTCTTCTGTGTATTCTTGCCACCTCTTCTTAATATTTTCTGCTTCTGTTAGGACCATACCATTTCTGTCCTTTATTGAGCCCAACTTTGCAAGACTGTGAAGAAAGCTGAGTGCCGAAGAATTGATGCCTTTGAAATGTGGTGGTGGAGAAGACTCTTGAGAGTTCCTTGGACTGCAAGGAAATTCAACCAATCCATTCTGAAGGAGATCAGCCCTGGGATTTCTTTGGAAGGAATGATGCTAAAGCTGAAACTCCAGTACTTTGGCCACCTCATGCGAAGAGTTGACTCATTGGAAAAGACTCTGATGCTGGGAGGGATTGGGGGCGGGAGGAGAAGGGGACGACAGAGGATGAGATGGCTGGATGACATCACTGACTCGATGGACGTGAGTGTGAATAAACTCCGGGAATTGGTGACGGACAGAGAGGCCTGGCATACTGCGAATCATGGGGTCACAAAGAGTCAAACACAACTGAGCGACTAAACTGAACTGAACTTGTATGAAATGTTCCCCTCATATCTCTAATTTTCTTGACAAGATCTCTAGTCTTTCCCATTCTACTGTTTTCCTCTATTTCTTTGCATCGGCACCTGAGAAAGGCTTTCTTATCTCTCCTTGCTCTTCTTTGGAACTCTGCATTCAAATGGGTACATCTTTCCTTTTCTCCTTTGCTTTTCACTTCTCTTCTTTTCATAGCTATTTGTAAGGCCTCCTCAGACAGCCATTTTGCTTTTTTTGCATTTCTTTTTCCTGGGGATGGTCTTGATCCCTGTCTCCTGTACAATGTTCTGAACTTCTGTCCATAGTTCATCAGGCACTCCATCTATCAGATCTAGTCCCTTAAAAATATTTCTCACTCCCACTGTATAATCATGAGGGATTTGATTTAGGTCATACTTGAATGGTTTAGCTCTTTGCCCCACTTTCTTCAATTTAAGTCTGAATTTGGCAATAAGTAGTTCATGATCTGAACTACAGACAGCTCCTGGTCTTGTTTGTGCTGACTGTATAGAGCTTCTCCATCTTTGGCTGTAAAGAATATAATCAATCTGATTTCAGTGTTGGCCATCTGGTGAAAAGACATGAAGGAGTCTTAAATACTTTTTACTAAGTAAAAAACGCCAACCTGCAAATCCTGCAGACTATATGAATCCAACTATACGACATCCTGGAAAAGGCAACACTATGAATACAGTGAAAAGATCAGGAGCTAACTAAAGCTGAATGTTGACTAAGTCTGAACTACACTGAATCTTGCTATAATGACAATACATGTTTTTATGCCTTCTTCCAAATCCATAGAATGTACAACACCAAGAGTGAACCATATGGTAAACTATGTACTCTGGGTGATTATCCCATGTCAGTGTGAGTTGATCAATTGTTAACCAGTCCACCACTGATGTGGTGTGTTAATGTTGGGGAGAAGGTTTAGTCCACTTGGGAGGGGCCGGGGTGTATATGGCAAATTTCTGTACCTTTGCCTCAACTTTGCTTTGAACCTAAAATAGCTCTAAAAATAATTTTTAAAATCGTTGTCAAAAGTTGCCTGTGATAACAATGCTGATATGAAACACACCTAATAAATATGTGGACCTCAGTTTCTAGCAAGAACTTGTCTGAATTGCATGGAGTCACAAAATAAAGTTTAGGGAACCCAAAGTCTCCATCCTCCTCCTGAAACACATACTACCCTTAGTTACCAATTTTGGCAAGGTTGAACTATTTTGAATTATATTTCTGAGGTTGAGAAGTGATTCTTCTGTTATCTGGAGAATTTTTCTCAAAGAGTTGCTTAATTTTGCAAGTTAAATATTTTTGTCCCTGTTATTTTGCAATTCGTGGATTCAGTGGCCTCCCTCATGACTGCTGCCATTTTGGTAATTGGTCAACAGGCACATGTGCTTCATCCTCTTATTCTCCCAGTTGGTTCCTTTATAGATCATGTCAAGTTGTTAAAATAATTTCAGAGATGCAGAAAATCCTTCAGAGATATTTTCTGATAAAATTCCAACCTTGAAATACTGCTTCTTAAATCCCATTATTAGTTTTAATGTTTTCCCTAACCATTTAATATCTGAAATTCACTCTCCCTGTTTGTTCGTGATAAGTTCTAAGGCATACATATGTGTGCATAATTGTCAAAGCTCTGTGAACACAGTAAATATTTATTTTATGTAAATTTTATATCAAAACTATCAGTAAACATTAAAACTATGCAATGGTATGCATATGGAAGTATTCAGAGGAAATCTACTGACATCTTAGATTTGAAATGTTAACAGAAAGTAAGATGGAGTAGTGGGTAGATAAAAGGATGGATACAGGATAGATATGTGAAAATCAAACCTGGTAAAATGTGATTCTAGATCTTGTTTGTGGGTAAAGCACGGCTTCACTGTAACAATTTCCCCAACTTTTCTCCATGTTTGAACATTTTTACAGTAAAATGTTAGGAGAGAAGTTCCAAGGCTGGTGTATTATTCCCCAGAATATATGGAAATTAGTATTCTCTTCCAGAAATTCTCTTAAGTCTCTTTTCTTAATGAAAACTCTGAATAGCATTTTGAGACTTTATCAGCATTCAAAAAACTAAGATCGTGGAATCCAGTCCCATTACTTCATGGCAAATGGATGGGTAAATAATGGAAACAGTAACATATTTTATTTTCTCGGACTCCAAAAATCACTGTGGATGGTGACTGTAGCCACAAAATTAAAAGATGCTTGCTCCTTGGAAAGAAAACTGTGACAAACATAGACAGCATATTTAAAAGCAGAGACATCACTTTTCTGACAAAGATCCATATAGTCAAAGCTATTGTTTTTCCAGTAGTCATGTATGGATGTGAGAGTTGGACCATAAGGAAGGCTGAGCCCTGAAGAATTGATACTTTCAAAGTGTCATGCTGGAGAAGGCTCTTAAGAGTCTGTTCAACAGCAAGGAGATCAAACCAATCAATTCTAAAAGAAATCAACCCTGATTATTCATGGGAAGGATTGAAGATGAAGCTGAAGCTCCAATACTTTGGCCACCTGATTCAAAGAGCCAACTCACTGGAAAAGACCCTATGCTGAGAAAGATTGAGAACAGGAGAAGGCAGCAACAGAAGATGAGATGTCTGGATGGCATTACTGGCTTAATAGACGTGAGTCTGAGCAAATTCCAGGAGATAGTGATGGACAGGGGAGCCTGGCATGATGCAGTCATTGGGGTTGCAAAGAAGTCAGACATGACTTAGGAATTGAACAACAAAACTACTTAAACTGTTGCCTGAAAGTATTTCCTTCCTTTTGTTGCCATCAAAATCTTGGCTTTCTCTGCCCACCTAAGCTGAATAAAAAATGTGGAGCCAGTTTGGAGGAAATAGAGAGGTGACTTTAATCCTCAGCCGGCAGAAGGAAGACATAGCTGGCTCATGCCTCCGAAACTGTGTCCCTCCTTTCCATGGGAAATCTGGGGTATTATATAAGAGGAGCCTGCTCATAGCTGCCAGCGTTAGTGAGCTGGCAACTAGGAGGAGAAACCCCGAGTCCAAGGTCAGGGGCAGCGGCCTAGAGGAGCTACCCCTCGTCCGAGGTCAGTGGCAGACGGGAGGAGACACCCCACGTCTGAGGTCAGGGCAGGGGCCAGGAGGAGTCACCTCGCGCCCGAGGCCAGGGACAGTGACCTTGAGGAGCCACCCTGGGCCAGAGGCCAGGGGCGGCAGCTGGGAGGAGCCACCCACGCCCGAGGCCAGGGCCGGTAGCCGGGAGGAGTAACCCGAGGAGAGGTGGCTGAGCAGGCACAGGAGTGCCTAGGGGAGCTATCCCACATTGAAGGTCAGGAACAGTGGCGGTAAGGAGATAAACCTTGTCCAAGGTAAGGAACAGCGGCTGTGCTTTGCTGGAGCAGCCGTGAAGAGATACCCCACGCCCAAGGTAAGAGAAACCGAAGTAAGATGGTAAGTGTTGCAAGAGGGCATCAGAGGGCAGACAGACTGAAACCATACTCACAGAAAACTAGTCAATCTAATCACACTAGGACCACAGCCTTGTCAAACCCAATGAAACCAAGCCATGCCTGAGGGGCAACCAAAGAGGGGCGGGTCACGATGGAGAGGCTTGACAGAATATGGTCCACTGGAGAAGGGAATGGCAAGCTACTTCAGTATTCTGGCCCTGAGAACCCCATGAACAGTATGAAAAGGCAAAATGATAGGATACTGAAAGAGGAATTCCCCAGGACATTAGGTGCCCAATATGCTACTGGATATCAGTGGAGAAATAACTCCAGAAAGAATGAAGGGATGAGCCAAAGCAAAAACAATACCCAGGTGTGGATGTGACTGGTGATAGAAGCAAGATCCGATGGTGTAAAGAGCAATATTGCATAGGAACCTGGAATGTCAGGTCTGAGAATCAAGGCAAATTGGAAGTGGTCAAACAAGAGATGGCAAGGGTGAAAGTCAACATTCTAGGAATCAGCGAACTAAAATGGACTGGAATGGGTGAATTTAACTCAGATGACCATTACATCTACCAGTACAGAAGAAATGGTGTAGCCATCATGGTCAACAAAAGAGTCCAAAATGCAGTACTTGGATACAATCTCAAAAATGACAGAATAATCTCTGTTCATTTCCAAGGCATACCATTCAATATCACAGTTATCCAACTCTATGCCCCAACCAGTAACGCTGAAAAACCTGAAGTTGAGCGGTTTTATGAAGACCTACAAGATCTTTCAGAACTGACACCCAAAAAAGATGTCCTTTTCATTATAGGGGACTGGAATGCAAAAGTAGGAAGTCAAGAAACACCTGGAGTAACAGGCCAATTTGGCCTTGGAATGCAGAATGAAGCAGGGCAAAGACTAATAGAGTTTTGCAAAGAAAATGCACTGGTCATAGCAAACACCCTCTTCCAACAACACAAGAGAAGATGCTACACAATGACATCATCAGACAGTCAACACTGAAATCAGATTGATTATATTTTTTGAAGCCAAAGATGGAGAAGCTGTATTCAGTCAACAAAAACAACCCTGGGAGCTGACTGTGGCTCAGATCATGAACACCTTATTGCCAAATTCAGACTTAAATTGAAGAAAGCAGGGAAAACCACTAGACCATTCAGGTATGACCTAAATGAAATCCCTGATGAATATACAGTGGAAGTGAGAAATAGATTTAAGGGTCTAGATCTGATAGATAGAGTGCCTGATGAACTATGGACTGAGGTTCGTGACATTGTACAGGAGACAGGGATCAAGAACATCCCCATGGAAAAGAAATGCAAAAAAGCAAAATGGCTGTCTGGGGAGGCCTTACAAATAGCTGTGAAAAGAAGAGAGGCGAAAAGCAAAGGAGAAAAGGAAAGATATTAGCCTCTGAATGCAGAGTTCCAAAGAATAGCAAGAAGAGATAAGAAAGACTTCTTCAGCGATCAATACAAAGAAGTAGAGGAAAACAAAAGAATGGGAAAGACTAGAGATCTCTTCAAGAAAATTAGAGATACCAAGGGAACATTTCATGCAAAGATGGGCTCGATAAAGGACAGAAATGGTCTGGACCTAACAGAAACAGAAGATATTAGGAAGAGGTGGCAAGAATACATAGAAGAACTGTACAAAAAAGATCTTCACGACCCAGATAATCATGATGATGTGATCACTAATCTAGAGCCAGACATCTTGGAATGTGAAGTCAAGTGGGCCTTAGAAAGCATCACTATGAACAAAGCTAGTGGAGGTGATGGCATTCCAGTTGAGCTATTTAAAATCCTGAAAGATGATGCTGTGAAAGTGCTGCACTCAATATGTCAGCAAGTTTGGAAAACTCAGCAGTGGCCACAGGACTGTAAAAGGTCCGTTTTCATTCCAATTCCAAAGAAAGGCAATGCAAAAGAATGCACAGACTACCGCACAATTGCACTCATCTCACATGCTAGTAAAGTAATGCTCAAAATTCTCCAAACCAGACTTCAGCAATACGTGAACCATGAACTCCCTGATGTTCAAGCTGGTTTAAGAAAAGGCAGAGGAACCAGAGATCAAATTGCCAACATCTGCTGGATCATGGAAAAAGCAAGAGTGTTCCAGAAAAAACATTTATTTCTGCTATATTGACAATCCAAAGCCTTTGACTGTGTGGATCACAATAAACTGTGGAAAATTCTGAAAGAGATGGGAATACCAGACCACCTGACCTGCCTCTTGAGAAATCTGTATGCAAGTCAGGAAGCAACAGTTAGAACTGGACATGGAACAACAGACTGGTTCCAAATAGGAACCAGTGTTCCTATGTGTGTTAAGGCTGTATATTGTCACTGTGCTTATTTAACTTATATGCAGAGTACACCATGAGAAACACTTGACTGGAAGAAACACAAGCTGGAATCAAGATTGCCAGGAGAAATATCAATAACCTCAGATATGTAGATGACACCACCCTTATGGCAGAAAGTGAAGAGGAACTAAAAAGCCTCTTGATGAAAGTGAAAGAGGAGAGTGAAAAAGTTGGCTTAAAGCTCAACATTCAGCAAATGTAAATCATGGTATCTGGTCCCATCACTTCATGGAAAATAGATGGGAAAATAGTGGAAACAGTGTCAGACTTTATTTTTTGGGGCTGCAAAATCACTGCAGATGGTGACTGCACCATGAAATTAAAAGATGCTTACTCCTTGGAAGGAAAGTTATGACCAACCTAGATAGTATATTCAAAAGCAGATACATTACTTTGCCGACTAAGGTCCATCTAGTCAAGGCTATGGTTTTTCCAGTGGTCATGTATGGATGTGAGAGTTGGACTGTGAAGAAGTCTGAGCACTGAAGAATTGATGCGTTTGAACTGTGGTGTTGGAGAAGACTCTTTAGGGTCCCTTGGACTGCAAGGAGATCCAACCAGTCCATTCTGAAAGAGATCAGCCCTTGGATTTCTTTGGAAGGAATGATGCTAAAGCTGAGACTCCAGTACTTTGGACACCTCATGTGAAGAGTTGACTCATTTGAAAAGACTCTGATGCTGGGAGGGATTGGGGGCAGGAGCAGAAGGGGACGACCCAGGATGAGATGGCTGGATGAAATCACTGACTGGATGGACGTGAGTCTGAGTGAACTCCGGGCTTTGGTGATGGACAGGGAGGCCTGGCGTGTTGCGATTCATGAGGTCGCAAAGAGTCGGACACGACTGAGTGACTGAACTGAACTGATATAAGATGAGGGCTTAAATAATGGTGACTTACAACAGTGTAAGGATCTTATATTGCTTCTCTTGCATTGTTTCAAAAACAGTCATAGACTGGGGTCAGGGAGCCTGGTAATTTGGTCTGGCATCCAGCCATACAACTTGGGATTTGTGGTGAGATGTGTGTGAGCAATAGTTTGAGCATTCTTTGGCATTGCCTTTCTTTGGGATTGGAATGAAAACTGACCTTTTCCAGTCCTGTGGCCACTGCTGAGTTTTCCAAATTTGCTGGCATATTGAGTGCAGCACTTTCACAGCATCATCTTTCAGGATTTGAAATAGCTCAACTGGAATTCCATCACCTCCACTAGCTTTGTTCGTAGTGATGCTTTCTAAGGCCCACTTGACTTCACTTTCCAGGATGTCTGGCTCTAGGTGAGTGATCACACCATTGTGATTATCTGGGTCATGAAGATCTTTTTGTACAGTTCTTCTGTGTATTCTTGCCACCTCTTCTTAATATCTTCTGCTTCTGTTAGGTCCATACCATTTCTGTCCTTTATCGAGCCCATCTTTGCATGAAATGTTCCCTTGGTATCTCTAATTTTCTTGAAGAGATCTCTAGTCTTTCCCATTCTGTTTTTTCCTCTATTTCTTTGCATTGATCGCTGAAGAAGCTTTCTTATCTCTTCTTGCTATTCTTTGAACTCTGCATTCAGATGCTTATATCTTTCCTTTTCTCCTTTGCTTTTTGCTTCTCTTCTTTTCACAGCTATTTGTAAGGCCTCAGCAGCCATTTTGCTTTTTTGCATTTCTTTTTTTTGGGGATGGTCTATCCCTGTCTCCTGTACAATGTCAAAAACCCCATCCATAGTTCATCAGGCACTCTGTCTATCAGATCTAGTCCCTTAAATCTATTTCTCACTTTCACTGTATAATCATAAGGGATTTGATTTAGGTCATACTGAATGGTCTAGTGGTTTTCCCCACTTTCTTCAATTTAAGTCTGAATTTGGCAGTAAGGAGTTTATGATAGAGTCAGCTCCTGGTCTTGTTTTTGCTGACTGTGTAGAGCTTCTCCATTTTTGTCTGCAAAGAATATGATCAATCTGATTTCAGTGTTGGCCATCTGGTGATGTCCACCTGTAGAGTCTTCTCTTGTGTTGTTGGAAGAGGGTGTTTGCTATGACCAGTGCGTTCTCTTGGCAAAATTCTATTAGCCTTTGCCCTGCTTCATTCTGTACTCCAAGACCAAATTTGCCTGTTATTCCAGGTGTTTCTTGACTTCCTACTTTTGCATTCCAGCCCCTTATAATGAAAAGGACATCTTTTGGGGGTGTTAGTTATAAAGGTCTTGTAGGTCTTCATAGAACCATTCAGCTTCAGCTTCTTCAGTGTTAGTGGTTGGGGCATAGGCTTGGATTACTATGATATTGAATGGTTTGCCTGGAAACGAACAGAGATCATTCTGTCGTTTTTGAGATTGTATCCAAGTACTGCATTTTGGACTCTTTTGTTGACCATGATGGCTACTCCATTTCTTCTAAGGGATTCCTGCCTACAGTAGTAGAAATAATGGTCATCTGAGTTAAATTCACCCATTCCAGTCCATTTTAGTTCACTGATTCCTAAAATGTCGACGTTCACTCTTGCCATCTCCTGTTTGACCGCTTCCAATTTGCCTGGATTCACGGACCTGACATTCCAGGTTCCTGTGCAATATTGCTCTTACAGCATCAGACCTTGCTTCTATCACCAGTCACATCCACAGGGGTGGTGTTTTTGCTTTGGCTCCATGCCTTCATTCTTTCTGGAGTTATTTCTCCACTGATCTCTAGTAGCATATTGGGCACCCAGCTGACCTGGGGAGTTCATCTTTCAGTGTCCTATCTTTTACCTTTTCATACTGTTCATGGGGTTCTCAAGGCAAAAATATTGGAGTGGTTTGCCATTCCCTTTTCCAGTGGACCACATTTTGTCAGAACTCGCCACCATGACCCATCTGTCTTGGGTGGCCCTAGATGGCATGCCTTAGTTTCATTGAGTTAGACAAGGCTTGGTTTATGTGATCAGATTGACTAGTTTTCTGTGATTGTGGTTTCAGTCTGTCTGCCCTTTGATGCCCTCTCTGAGTGCCTACTTTCTTAATGGCCTTTCTCTTAGCTTGGACATGGGGTATCTCTTCATGACTGCTCCAACAAAGCACAGCTGCTGCTCCTGACTTTGGACGTGGGTTATCTCCTTTCAGCCAAATAGATTGACACTAGCCACTAAGACAAGAGTGTTAATGAAGATGCATCTGAAATAACAACAAAGTAGGGAGGCCAAGGAGTGGGAGAAATGTGGATTATTTGGGACCAGAGTGATATGGGTTTGTTTCCTGGTGTTATGGGCCAGGGAGAGTTGAGGGGAAGCTCCAGGCAGGACTTAAAACACTTTCCATTTTAATTAGCTTTCTGGGACACTTTGCAATGGAAGGTTTAGCTCTGACTACTGCCATAGCTATATATCTTATGCCTTTCCAGAGGGTAAGATTCATAACAACCAACAAAGAAAGATGACAAGTACATCTGTAATTATTCACATACACTAGAGCGGCTGGTGCATCTGTTATTAGACGGGGTTCATGTTAAATTTTTCATTATTATGACATTTCAGTTTGGCATTTTAAAATTTCATCTTTGTCCCTTTTCATCTGTTACATTTTGGTGCCTCAGATATCCCACATCAGAGCTGTGTTAGGCACAAGGGAGAAGAAAAAAGAGACATAGTCACTGTCCTCCAGGGTCTCATAGACTGGGACAGAGAGGAAAGCTCAGCCCAGAGAGGGAAGGAACTAGCCCAGCTAGCCAAGAGACTTCTATACTCCTTGTTAATAAGACACAAAGTAAAACCCTGCCTCAGGAAGATTAGGGTTCCGTTGATCCTCTAAAGTAGCATGCAAGGCTCGGAAGTTCTGTGATATACTCAGGTGTTACTAGCTCTTTGTGTTTCCCGGGCTGTGTTCAGAGCCTCAGATTAAGAGAGTTCTCTTTACTATCTCCCAATAGAGAACAGAATTGTCATTTAGAAATCAGCAACTGCAGGCAGGACAGCCATCTGCTGTATAGAAAGAACCAAAGAGATTTCTGTAAATTGAATTAGGAATCCCCACTCCCCTCATCAGTACTGTGTAGTGATTAAAAAAGAGGGAGCCTGTGAGCTCAGAGAGGAAACTGTCTTATATGGGAGTCTATGCAGGACTGTCTACTGGTGTTTGAACTTTCTGGTAGATAAGTTGCCAACGCCTTGATTTATTGTTATCCTTTTTATCTTGACTACTTTGTCAAAATGCCATTAGAAGTTCTAAGATTTCCTTCAACTGCTTCATATCTGGGGAAACCTTTTGTAAGAAAGATGAGATTTCAAGGCAGGATATAAAGCCTTACATAGGTCATTTGGATTTCCTGACTTGTTTATGTCCATTTGCTTTTCGACAGAATTTGCAGAAATAAAACCTGTGTGCAAAACATACACATATACTATCACAGTCGTTCAGGTATAAGTGAACATCTGCCACGAATGTTGGTCCAGGCATGCCATTTCACTGGAAACGTATCTCTGTATGGAATTTAATTCAAGGTGTGCAGTTATAGGGCTTACCTGGCGGCTCAGTGGTAAAGAAGCGTCCTGCCAATGCAGGAGACACGGGTTTGATCCCTGGGTCAGGAAGATTCCCTAGAGTAGGAAATGGCAACCCACTCCAGTATTCTTGCCTGGGAAATCCCATGGAGAGAGGGGGCTGGTGGGCTACAGTCCATGGGGTCACAAAAAGTCAGACACAGCTTTGCGACTGAGTACACACATGCAGTTGTAATTTTTAATTTTTCAGTGGTGAGTCAGGTTATGTTCCCCTTCTCTTTCCTTTTAACTACAATTTCAAACAAATCAGCTAAGGCGTTGAGCTGAGGAGAGAAAGAAGTATGAAGAGTAAGAAGGAATCAGGTACTTTAGCACTCAGAAATTTTGATGCATTTTTGGTTGAAACACAGTACAAGTGTTATGTTTAGTTTCCCCTGCTCTAAAATAGCACTGTTAATTTTTTCATTTGGTGAATTTTCACACAAGTGCTAATCACACGTTTCTATAAATTATATTAATTTAACTTATTTTCCTAAATGTTGTTCTGCAGTGTGTAGCACGGATGTTCTCAGATTCTTGGCTGTGTAAGCTTATTGCAGTTGGAAGCTGAACAGAAATATTTGAAAGGCATTATTTGGATTACAGATGCAGGAGCATCTGATCTCACCTTTTGCTGGGGTTCCTAAATCACAACTGTTCTTCGCCTTTGCAGTCAATCTACATGTCCTGTCCCCTCTTTTTGACATTGTCCCCTGGTTGTTTTTTTGGAGAAAGCACTGTCATCTGCAGGTTAAAGGGCTGGTAAATTTCGGTAATTGTGTTTAGTAGTTTAGTTTGTAGGAGAATGACTTATTCAAACTTAAAAGACAAAGGAGATTGGTATAGACTATAATGTCCCCTTTCTTGTCCCTAAAAAGGAATACTCATATCAAAAATAACTTTTTTTTTCCTTTGCAGAGTATGATTTCATCCATTGTAAATAGCACATATTATGCCAACGTGTCAGCAACCAAGTGCCAGGAGTTTGGGAGATGGTATAAAAAGTACAAGAAGATTAAAGGTAAATTGGCTTATATTTTTTGAAGCTGATTTTCAGGTTTTTAGGTCAAGGAATTGTTGACTCTTGGGAATTTCTGCTGATTTAGATATAACTTTTTAATAAAAAATTTATATAATTTTTTTTTCTAAAGGTAGGATTTTTTATAATTGAAATATAGTTGATTTACAATATTGTGTTAGTTTCAGGTATACAGCAGAGTGATTCAGTTTTATTTTTTTTCCAGATTCTTTTCCATTTTAGGTTATTAGAAAAAGATATTGAATATAGTTCCCTGGACTATACAGTAAATCCTTGTTATTTATTTTATATATAGTAGTGTCTGTCTATTAATTCCATGCTCCTAATTTATCTCCCCTTCCCCCTTTGCCAACCACAAGTTTATTTTCTAAGTCTGTGAGTCTTTTCTGTTTTGTAAATAAGTTCATTTGTATTATTATAATTTTTTTAGATTCAATGAAAAATAAATGATATCATATAATATTTGTTTTTCTCTGTCTGACTTCACTCAGTATGGTGATCTCTAGGTCCATCCATATTGCTGCAAATGGCAATATTTCATTCTCTTTTTTGTGACTGAGTAATAATAATATTCTGTTGTATGTAAATATCATATCTTTATCTGTTCATTCATTGATGGACACTTAGGTTGCTTCCTTGTCTTGGCTGTTGTAAATAGTGCTGCTGTGAGCATTGGGGTACAAGAAAGGGTTCTCTTACTATTTTCATTAAGAGATCCAAATTGGCTCCTTTAAAACTAAGATGGCATTAAAACTAAATTCTTAGCATAATGTATGAAGTTTATAGTTTTCACAAGAGATGCATGTGAAGGCTGAAATCTTTAAAAACATTTTGAAGTGGTATGTTTTAGACAGGCATGTCTGTTTTAAAAACTCAATAAATCATTTTCATTAATTTATTAATGTAATTTAAAAGCAGTCATTCTAGGTTAAATTAGCACTTATGGTTTAAGTACCAGTTAACGAACTGAAAGGAGTGTGTGGTATCAGGAAATCTTTGATCAGAAGTGGAGTTCTGATGTTGTGTTTTTGGAGACAATTCCAAAATAGTGGTTAAAGCAAAGGGACTCTGTAGTCAGGAGAATTTGTATTCGGATCTTTATCTTCTGTTTGCTAACTGTGTGAGTTTGAATAAATTATTTAACTCTACCAAGAATCAGTTTCCTCATCTGAAAATTGGAAGTAATAAAAGTAAATCGCTAACTAGCTACAAGGACTAAGTACCTTAATACCGGCACAAAGTAATCTCTTAATCATTGTTACAGTATTTTAGTTGTTGTTTATTAATAGTAGTAGTTCTACTAGCAGTAATATATTATATATGGAATTTATATCTGGTATTGAATATACAGTTCTCTTATCATCAATATAATAAATGGCATATTATTTAGGCCATCCAGCCCTTTAAATATATCAATCATATTTGGCCTTTGCAAATTTGTCAATGTTGGAAAAAATTCTATTCTTCCCATCCCAATTCAAAGGCTATTCAATTCAAATGCTACCAGCCCCTGTGGAAATTGGAATTTGGGGGAACAGAACAGATTGGTGTTTGAGGGTCCTTCTAGTCCATATTTTGCGTGACTATGACATCATCTGTTGCGCTTTATTTGGGTATTCAGAGCCTTGCTAGAGGTTTACTGCCCCTGTGGAGAGGGTTAAATGGCAATTTATGGTGGACAGGTAAAAGTAAAGGAAGAATTTGTTTGTTTTTATTACCCTGCAAGTTTTTTCTCTAGGGAAACAGTATCAAAGTAGTGCCTCTTGGCTGTTTTTGGGAGTTTGTTTACAAGGTTACCTTTTGAAGAAATGAACTTTATTTTCATTGGTGCACATTTCTCATTTCAAAGGAATGAGAGCATTTTATGCTAAATATATAATTTGTAAGGAAAGTCAAGAGGTTGAACTACCCAGTAGAAATTAAGTTCACTGAAAATTCAGCTAAGATCCATTCCTTTTCAACATATTCTAAAATTCTTTAGACTTTCTTCTAGTTTCTGGTTTGGGGACTTGCTTTAGAATGTTACTAATATTAACTCTTGTACAGGATAAGATGAATAACTCCTCATTCTAAGACATGATTGTGTAGTTCCGAAGTGTTTCTTTTCTGTAAGTGTTGTCTCCAAGTTTTTCCTTTAACATCAGGTTGTTAAAGTGTTTGAACAATATCCTCTTTGGCTAAAAAAATCAAAAGAATCATACTGCTTCAAGGTCATTTGTTAGATCTCATTTACTTGCTATTATAAGAGAAAGGAAGAGAATGTACGCACTCTTTTAATAGTCTGGAGTATAATTCTAAATTCAGAAAGACTGGAAATTTCACTGTAGTGTTCTCAGAATTGCCGCTGCAGAATGTGTGTGTGTGTGAGTCTGTGGTATGTGTATGTGTTCACATACACATTAACACTCACGTCTTCTACTTTTCTCTTTTCTTTCTTAGAGATTCAGTTCTTCAAGCTCTCTGTTTTTTCCCTCAAGATAGTAAATGCACAGTTAATTCTTTAAGTGCCATAAAAGCAGACTGAGACCTCGGTTTCAGGAGGTCAAGGATCCACACCTGGGGAGAGCGGCCAGACACTATGTACACATGCTATTCAAAGAGATGGCGCTAGTCATTGCTGTTGAGAGTGTGCATGTGCATGTGTGTGTCAGTAGGAGGAGAAAAGGGAAGGTTAAGGTATGTGTGAAGTAAACACAAGCTGCCGTAAAACAGTTCAAGTGGGTGTTGATTCATCAACCAAGGGAGTGGGAGGAAAAACAAAGAATTCATGACAGGTAGAATGGTGTGCAGAAAATAAACACTCCAGAGAAGTGCGTTTTATTAACCTTCAACCTTCGGAGAAAAGGAAGTGTTGGACCTATACAGGAACATTTCCACTTGGAAGCGTTATGCTGTGAATAGGTGTCACTGTGGGGGTTCCTATCTGGTAGAATCCATTACTCATGAGAAAGCAGTGATTTTGTTTGTGAAATTTCTATTTGTGTCCATCCATTTTTCAAAATGAAAAACAAAACAAAAACAAACAACAAACCTGGAATTTCAAGCCTGGAAATAAAGTAGCAAAACCAGAATTTCTGCTTGCGACTCTTCCTTTGCTTAGTCGCTCAGTCATGTCTGACTCTTTGGTGACCCCATGGACTGTAGCCCGCCATGCTCCTCTGTCCATGGGGATTCTCCAGGCAAGAATGCTGGAGTGGCTTGCCATGCCCTCCTCTTCCTCAGAACCCAGAAATCAGTCTTTTATTGTCTCCCCACCCCTTCCTTGTGTCCATCTGATAGTTACCAGCTTCCATGTATCATTGCTGATACTCAGTGTAGAAGAAAATCTGACGCTAACTTACTGATGGCCCAAACTAAATGCACTCTGCATTGTTAAATATGTTTTCCTATTATCTTCTAATGTCTGTTTTTAATAAAACAGTGGGAACTAAATGGTTGCTTCTTAATCAAAACCATGATTTCCTAAACATAAGCTATGTGATTCTGTTACAAATTGCCACATATAGATCTTGTAGGTCAAAATTTTTTTCTCTTCTCATAGAAGTAAATAACAGTAAAATAATTATATACTTTTGAAAGATCAAAGTAAATATGACTAAAACCTGGCAAAAATAAAAGTCTACTGAAAGGATTTGAAAAAAAAAAAAAGATCAGATTGCAAATTCTATAGTTAATGCTTAAATAAATATTGAGAAAAATGAATAATCAATAATTTGATATCATTAAAACAGATGTGGTGTCTTCTCCAACACCACAGTTCCAAAACATCAATTCTTCAGCCCTTAGCTTTCTTCACAGTCCAACTCTCACATCCATACACGACCACTGGAAAAACCATAGCCTTGACTAAACGGACCTTTGTTGGCAAAGTAATGTCTCTTCTTTTCAATATACTATCTAGGTTGCTCATAACTTTTCTTCCAAAGGGTGAGCATCTTTCAATTCGATGGCGGCAGTCGCCATGTGCATGAGAAACAACTAACTTACATATATATATAACTTATCGGAGAAGGCAATGGCACTCCACTCTAGTACTCTTGCCTGGAAAATTCCATGGATGGAGGAGCCTGGTAGGCTGCAATCCATGGGGTCGCTGAGGGTCAGACACGACTGAGCGACTTCACTTTCACTTTTCCCTTTCATGCATTGGAGAAGGAAATGGTAACCCACTCCAGTGTTCCTGCCTGGAGAATCCCAGGGACGGGGGATCCTGGTGGGCTGCCGTTTATGGGGTCGCACAGAGTGGGACACGACTGAAGCGACTTAGCAGCAGGAGCATATATATGAATGACAGCTACTTGTAATAGAGTGTGTTCTATTTGTCCAAAGTGAGATAAGTATAATATTATGGGAATAAACGAAGAAAAGACAGAAGATCAGGGTCTTTTGCTAGGTCATGGAATTTTCCATTTAAATCCCTGTATAAATATTGTATCAAAATATATGTATATTAAAACTTCTGTCTTCTCCAGGAAATATGAACTAGTCATATTGCTTTCAAATTCTTTTTCCTGACAAACTAAATATCTTTTACTATTAAGATTGAATTGACACTTTATGAGAGATAAAACTATTACCATGAATTATATGGCAGCCTTGAAACATGCTAAAATAGCCTGTGCTAATTTATATTTAGAAATGGAAGAACCTGCGGACTTCAGATTTTTCTCAAGGATATAGCCTATTAGATTTAAATGAAATGAAAACTGGCATGAATTAGGAATATACAAAAATGAAGATCAGTGTAGTGATGAAATACAGTAATTCAGCATTACCTTAATGCCTCAGTGACAATAGCAAATACCAGGTGGCTGTGAAATTATTAACCTTTTGTACAATAAATGTTGATGTTTGAATTGTATCTGAAATTAATATGTAATCTGGTCCAAGATGCATGATTCTTTATAAGCCAACATATAAATATGCATGATATAAGAAGAACATCTACAAAGGAATAATCAAAAACATGTTGGCAATCTAAAAACTAAATTATATCAGATTTTTTACTTTTCTAAAGTAAATATTTTAAATAATAAACTCTTAACACCTTTCATTTCAATCAAACTGGCCTAGAATTTATAGGTTTAGAGATACTGAATTAATGAAAACTTGAAGTTAGCCTCAAATCCAATTCCCATCCTTCATTTTGTAAATACAAATGACCCCAGAGAGACTGATGTGTGAAAGTGGCGTACCCTTGAACTTGCACACCTACTCTTTTTCTTTCCCTTCTCTGTACCAAACCCTCTGAGTTGAGGGATTTGAATATTTGAAAAACCAAGTCTGCCGTATCAGAGTTCCATCTCCTGTGACCATTATATGGTTGTATTTATGCCCAGCAGGGCATTTTGAGATTGTCATTTTTTCTTCTTATTTTCTGGTCACTCTCTCATCTTCATCTTATTTAAGGTCAGTAAAAGCTAGAGAGGTCAGCAGTGAAAGAGGAAAGCTTTTTGCTGTGCTTTTAAATGTGTAACCTGAATGGTTAGGCTAGATGGGGTTGTTCTAGACCTGCCCTGGGAAGCTCTTCTCTGTCCACTCTTGTGTCTGTAACGTTGCTCTCATTTTCCCTTCAGTAACTACTGGGACATCACCCTTTATCTTAGTATCTTCACAAACATCTGAAAATTTCACATGCAGAACCACCTCCAATTAGGAAGCTCAATTTCTTGCTGTTAGAGGGTTAGTAGCTCAGTAGTATCCAGCTCTTTGAGACCCCATGGACTGTTGCCCACTAGGTTTGTCCATAGGGATTCTCCAAGCAAGGATGCTAGAGTGGGTTGCCATGCCCTCCTCAGAGGCTCTCCTCAATTCAGTTCAGTTGATCAGTCATGTCCAACTCTTTGCAACCCCATGAATCACTGCATGCCAGGCCTCCCTGTCCATCACCAACTCCTGGAGTTCACTCAAACTCATGTCCTTCGAGTTGGTGATGCTCTCCTAGGGTGGCACTAATTTTTAAATCTTACTCTCTGGGGCTTTCTTCTTCTTCCCTGTAACAACATTTTCACAAGGGGAAGGCAATGGCAACCCACTCCAGTACTCTTGCCTGGAAAATTCCGTGGATGGAGGAGCCTGGTAGGCTACAGTCCATGGGGTCTCAAAGAGTCAGACACGACTAAGCAGCTAACACATACACATGACTGCAGTGATCTGTAAAATGTCTTTCAGATTTAGCTGCTTTGTTTTGCTAAGTTGGCACTTTCTCCTCTTTTGTAATAGACTACTGAGGTCCTGTTTTTCAATTAGAATTTTTTGATTAATTCTTCGTGATTTAGAGCATCTTTATCTCTTCAAAGAATCAGATTCAGTTAACCTAGAGTAACCTCAATTTGGTACATAACATAAGAAATGTTTTCTTTACTTCTACCTTTTATTACAGGCTTGTTTAGACAATCTTTTTCTGGTGACCTTAGCAGAACTTTAAAGGAAGATTTAGGTAAAATATTGCAAGAGCAGAAAGCTAATTCGAATCCCAATTTAAAAATTAATTGCCATATCCTCCAACAATAAAGAGGTCAAACAAATCTCCACTGTATTTTGCCAGCAAGACATTTGCATTAGAAAAGATCAATAGAAGATAATATAACAGATTAATTTAGAAAGGCTAAATTAATTTGTTAACCCTTGTATTACCATTAGGGTGGGTGCTGCTGAAGGAAATAAAACTGGTTTTGTCATAATTGGTCTTATTCCTGCTTTGAACTGAATGGTCTCTGAGAGTTTGCTATTATAATTGTGGATATGCATGCAGTAAGATAGGAAAACAGTTTTTCTGAACCTTTATGGAACTAGAGGCATGGAGCTTAGAGATTGTCCATTGAAGTGTGTGTGTGTGTGTGTGTGTGTGTGTGTGTGTGTGTCTACTATTTTCTTTTAAAATGAAGTACTATTTTTAGTACTATTTTATAAAGCCTGCTAACATCCCAGTGGTCACCATAATTTAAAAAATCCAGGTATGAGTAGAATTCCCTTCTAAGAAGTTTCTTCATCTTGACCATTTCCCCTCACAGGTCTTTTGTTATTTTAGCAGCAAAAATAATTTCCCCCCTTATTATCCATAGTGATTTGAAAATTTATACATATGATGATGGAGGCATTTAACTGTGCATTTTTCCTGAGGTCAAATTTAAATGTTTAACTGGGGGATTTGTTTCCATAGCTGCTAAGTCGCTTCAGTCATGTCCGACTCTGTGTGACCCCATAGACGGCAGCCCACCAGGCTCTCCCGTCCCTGGGATTCTCCAAGCAAGAACATTGGAGTGGGTTGCCGTTTCCTTCTCCAATGCATGAAAGTGAAAAGTGAAAGTGAAGTCGCTCAGTCGTGCTCAACTCTTAGGGACCCCATGGATTGCAGCCTACCAGGCTCCTCTGTCCCTGGAAAGAGTACTGGAGTGGGTTGCCATTGCCTTCTCCGTGTTTCCATAGGCATTCTATTATTTGAGGGTTTAAATCTGTACATCTATGTTTGCTAAGTTGCTTTAACCATGTTCTACTTTTGGCGATCCTATGAACCGTAGCTCTCCAGGCTCCTCTGTCCATGGGATTCTCCCGGCAAGAATACTGGAATGGGTGGTCATTCTCTCCTGCCGGGAATCTTCCCGGCCCAGGGATCAAACCCACATCTCTTATGCCTCGTGCACTGGCAGGCACGTTCTTTACCACTAGCACCAGACTGCCCCAAATATTTTTTCCTCCTTGGCATCATCTGCCACAGGAGCTAGCAAGCTGTTTCTGAAAAGGGCTTGTATGTCAGCTTTCTTGCTCCTGCTGTAACAAATTGCTGCTCATTTAACAGTTTAAAAACACACACTCTTTTTTTTTTTTCAGCTATAGTCCTGGGGGGACAAAAGTATAAATTGAGTCTAACAGAGCTAAGATCAGGGTGTCTTCAGGTCTGGTCCTTGGAGATCCTGAGGAGAGAGTTCATCCCCTCACCTTTTTAAGCCTCTAGAAGCCACATGGTCACTGTGGCCTCTTGCCTTCATCTTCACATTTCTCTTGCTTCTCCTCATAAGGGCCCTTGTGGTGACCTGGGATCCACCTGGATAAGCCCAGATACTCTCTCCGTCTTAACAACCTTAATCACATCTGCAGTGCCCCCCCACCCACCATGAAGTTAACATTCTCAGGTTATGGGGATAAAGATATGGACATCCCAGGGGATGGGAGGCATAGATTAGCCTAGACAGATAGAGACTGGATTTGCATTACACAGTCTTTATCATATATTCTTCTTTGTTCTGTTTGTTTGGCTGTGCGTTTATTTGTCAAGTCGTGCCCAACACTTTTCAACCCCCTGGACTGTAGCCCTCCAGCTCCTTTGTCTGTGGGATTTCCCTGGCAAGAATACTGGAGTGACTTGTCATTTCCTTCTCTAGGGGATCTTCCCAACACAGGGATAGAACCCATGTCTCCTGCTTTGGCAGGTAAATTCTTTCCCACTGAGTCACCTTGGAAGCCCCATTTGTTAATAACCCTTAAAGAATCTTAAAAGCATAATTAGCTCAGGGGCCCTATAAAAATACATTACCAACACATTACCAGTCAAATCTGGCCTAAAGGCAGTTAATCAGTCGCTGGTCTACTTTAAGTCTGGTGTTTATTTAATTCTGTTTATGAATGTACAAATACTTTGCTATACCCCATAACCATAATGGAGATATTAACCTAATATTTGCCACACAATACAGCATGTGTTCAAATTACTGCACAATTGTACTCTTCTCACAGGCTAGCAAAGAAATGCTCAAAATTCTCTGAGTCAGGCTTAAACAGTACATGAACTGAGATGTTCACATCAACTTCCAGATGTTCAAGCTGGATTAATAAAAAAAAAATTTAAAAAAATAAAAAAAAGAAAAGGCAGAGGAACCAGAGATCAAATTGCCAACATGCAATGGATCATCAAAAAAGCAAGAGAGTTCCAGAAAAACATCTGCATCATTGACACGCTAAAGCCTTTGACTATGTGGATCACAACAAATTGTGGAAAATTCTTAAAGAGATGGGAATACCAGACCACCTGACCTGCCTCTTGAGAAATCTGTATGCAGGTCAGGAAGCAACAGTTAGAACTGGACATGGAACAATGGACTGGTTCCAAATAGGAAAAGCAGTACCTCAAGGCTGTAAATTGTCACCCTGCTTATTTAACTTTTATGAAGAGTATCTCATGAGAAACGCTGGCTTGAAGAAGCACAAGCTGGAATCAAGATTGTGGGAGAAATATCAATAACCTCAGATATGCAGATGACACCATCCTTATGGCAGAAAGTGAAGAAGAACTAAACAAAAAGTGATGAAAGTGAAAGGGGAGAGTGAAAAAGTTGGCTTAAAGCTCAGCATTCAGAAAACTAAGATCATGGTATCTAGTCCCATCACTTCATGGCAAATAGATGAGGAAACAGTAGAAACAGTGGCAGACCAAAATCACTGCAGATGGTGATTGCAGCCATGAAATTAAAAGAGGCTTACTCCTTGGAAGGAAATTTATGACCAACCTAGATAGCATATTAAAAAGCAGAGACATTACTTTGCCAACAAAGGTCCATCTAGTCAAGGCTATGGTTTTTCCAGGAGTCATGTATGGATGTGAGAAATGGATTATAAAGAAAGCTGAGGGAAGAAGAATTGATGCTTTTGAACTGTGGTGTTGGAGAAGACTGTTGAGAGTCCCTTGGTCTGCAAGGAGATCCAACCAGTCCATCCTAAAGGAGATCAGTCCTGGGTGTTCACTGGAAGGACTGATGTTGAAACTGAAACTCCAATACTTTAGCCACCTGATGTGAAGGGCTGACCCATTTGAAAAGATCCTGATGCTGGGAAAGATTGAGGGCAGGAGGAGAAGTGCATGGCAGAGGATGAGATGGTTGGATGGCATCATTGACTCAATGGACATGAGTCTGGGTAAACTCCAGAAGTTAATGATAGACAGGGAGGCCTGGCATGCTGTAGTTCACGGGGTTGTAAAAAGTCGGACTCGGCTGAGCCACTGAACTGAATTGAACTGAACTAATCTGTGGTGTTGGTAAAGACTCCTGAGAGTCCCTTGAACTGCAAGGAGATCAAGCCAGTCAATCCTAAAAGACATCAATACTAAATATTCATTGGAAGGACTGATTCTGAAGCTGAAGCTCCAATACTTTCACCACCTGAATTGAAGAACTGACTCATTAGAAAAAACCCTGATGTTGGGGAAGATTGACAGCAGGAGGAGAAGGGGACAGCAAAGGATGAAATGGTTGGATGGCATCACCATCTCGATAGACATGAGTGAGCAGGCTCTGAGTGTTGGTGGTGGACAGGGAAACCTGGTGTGCCGCAGGACATGGGGTCACAGAGTCAGACACGACTGAGTGACTGAACTGAACTAAACAGCTTATATTTAAAGAGTCTTTTTTCATTTCTTTCCAACATACCACACCACTCTTAGTGATAACAGTGGTGACTAGAATAACATTATTTTGCCAATTCTGAATTCCACCTGGTTTGTGAATATAACTACGTTGTAAAACAAGTGTTAACAATTGACAGCTTTTCAGTTGTTATAGTGTACCAACACTATCTACCTCCCTAATGTTCCTTTTGATGTCGTTCAGTCACTAAGTTGTTTCGGACTCTGCCTCCCCATGGACTGCAGCACACCAGGCTTCCCTGTCCTTCACTATCTCCCAGAGTTTGCTCAAACTCATGTCCATTGATTCAGTGATGCTACCCAATCATTTCATCTTCTGTTGCCCCTTCTCCATTTCTAAGATGAGTTTTTCTTTCCTTTATTTTTCCATTCAAAGCCAGTTATAACATCAATAAGATAAATTTTGTTTTCATCCAGAAGACAATGAAAACCACACTGTCCAGTGACAAATGGCCATGTTTGGTTTAGCATAGATTTCCCTTCATTGTTCTTCCTTAACCTGGCTCTCTAGAAGTCTAGCCACTTTGCATGCATTCCACCCTGCTCTCAGCATTATCCACAGAAGCGAAGTTCCAACACAGTTATTATCCTGTTAATTTATTCAATTAGGTATATGTTGTCCCTCCAGACCAGTTTTATAACTGTGTTCTGTTTCCTGGAAAAGACCTCCCTCTTGGGTCATTATGACACTTTGCAAGTCCTTTGTATAATGATGAATAACCTAAAATACTGAAACTGATCATCACCCCAAGAGTGGCTCCTAACAAACTGGGTCACAGCGGACCAATGCTGACCAACCCATCACATACAGCACTGCTTTACACACCAATGAATCTCATATCCTTTGAAAAATTGCCCTGTGCCCAAAAATATTGTGTGTCTTGTGAGACTGTCACTGGGGTCATCTAATTCCTATAACATCTCTACCTGGGAAGGCCATCAGTCTTTCAATTCCAGTGAAATGGAGGTAACATAATGGTAATTTGGGGTTTCCCTGCTGGTTCAGATGGTAAAGAATCTTCCTACAATGCAAGAGACCTGGGTTCCATCCCTGGAGGATCCCCTTGAGAAGGAAATGCAACCCGCTCCAGTATTCTTTCCTGGGAAATCCCATTGACAGAGAGGAGTCTGGCGGGCTAGTCCATAGGGTCAAAAAGAGTCAGACACAACTGAGCGACTGACACTTTCAGTTTTCAACACCTGTAATTTTGGCACCAAACCATACCCAAATCCATCTCTTTTGTGACTATCTAGAGTCCCCTTCCACTATGTTTAAGTCTGCGTTTCATTCACAGATGAGTGGTGATAACACTGGTCAGGCAGCTTCACTCTGCTTTTCATCACGTTAAGGCTGCTTTCTTGGCAGTTCCACATTCCAGCTTTATTTATGGTCACCCAGAATGCCAAGTCTCTGTTGTTCAGCCTTCTGCTCTGTCTAGTTTGTTGGTATCATTTCCTCTGGTAATCTTTTCATTAACCAGATGAATTCATGTGACTGATATACTGTGGACCAGCTGTTTTTGACTCTGATAAGCATCACGTGAGTATGACTTCTCACTCCTTAACTCAAAATTCTTGGCATGACCCTGTAGATGAACTTGCAATTCAGCAATTGTCTATTTTTCCTTATCCAGACAGGACAGCTCCAGAAGTTATCCCCAACATTGGTCATTAGTATCAGATCTGAGACAGGTGGGAGTGTTGTTTTAGCATTTCGTGCACTTGGGGGAAATAGAATGGTAGCCCACCCCTGATTGTGATAGAATTCCAAGAGCGTCTTCCCTATACTATGAACTCCTACTTTTTTCCATTTACTACCCCTTTTTCCTGGGCTTCCTAGGTAGCACTAGTGGTAAAAACCCACCTGTCAATGCAGGCAGACACAAGAGACACGGGTTCCATCCCTGGATCAGGAAGATCCCCTGGAGTAAGAAATGACAGCCCATTCCATTATTCTTGCCCACAGAAATCCAAAGACAGAGGAGCCTGGTGGGGTACAGTCCATGGGGTCACAAATAGTTGGACATGATTGAGCACACACACATCTTTTAACCCATCTGTCTTCTCCATGGTTGGGCTTTCCAGATCAGCAGAAATACTACTTACCCTTGAGAGAGTCATTTCCTAGGCAGATTGATAAGAAGTCCAGGCGTCCTCAAGGAGAGAGGGGTCTGGAGTTCTCAAGGAGGAAGAAAGGACAAACATTTTTTTCCCTCTACATTCCTTAGGATTATATAACTATAATATATCCTGCTTGAACACAGTCTCTGGAAAAAAAAAAAAACCTTCTGGCTAATCCTATTATCTTAAAATGTAAATTATGGGAGTAGGTCTAGTGAGGTCTTTACAACGTCCAGACATTCTTTTCATTCACTTTAATAACTAATTACTGTATATAACTGTAATTAGAGAGTATATAACTCCATGGCTAACACTAGCAAGGGGGTACTCTTTCTGCCCCCTTCTGATGCCTGTGTCAGAAGCTTTCTCTATCTCCTTTATACTTTAATAAAACTTTATTACACAAAGCTCTGAGTGATCAAGCCTCATCTCTGGCCCCAGATTGAATTCTTTTCCTCCAGAGGCCAAGAATCCCAGCGTCTTTGCATGGTTCAACAACAACCTTTCACCCTCAAACATGATCATAACAGCAGACTAGCTCACATTTGTCCCCAGTCCCTTTTCAAAGCAGATATTATACAATTAGACAGGAAAGGAATCAAGATCTTCCTTCTCACTGAGCAATGGAGCTGCATTCAGAGCTTGTTAAATTTAGCAACAGGGAAAGAAGTTAGAATTACCCTTTAGAGAATACTTGGCTCAGATAGTCAAGACTCTTCATACAATGCAGGAGAGTTGGGTTTGATCCCTGGGTTGGGAAGATCCCCTGAAGAAGGAAATGATGACTCACTCCAGTATTCTTACCTAGAAAATCCCCTGGACAGAGGAGCCTGGTGGGCTATAGTCCATGGGGTCACAAAGAACTTGACAAAACTGAGTGACTGGTACAGTTTAGAGAAGACTTAGTAACAAACTTTTTCAAAGACAATGGTTTGAATGTCATCTGCATCACTTGTTTACATGTAAATGTGCATCCAGGTCTAGAACAATGTACCAAGCAAAATGAAAGACAGTTTTTATGAGGTGATGAAAGGAAGGAAGGAGCAAAACAGCTGCCTTTTGATCCCTTCACTCAGTTTACCAGAGCATGTGCCCCTGGCAAAAAGTAAAGAAGAAAAGCGACACACCTTGTTTCTTGGACTACAGGTAAATTGATTCAGGGGGTGGTATTTCTCAGCTGAAGAGATATTAGCTTCAAAATAACTTTAGCAGGGTACCCTTTGCTAAAGATACACCCATGAATGCTCAGATGTGTCCGACTCATTGTGATCCCGTGGACTGTAGCCCACCAGGCTCCTCTATCTGGAAATCTCCAGGAAAGCTTACTAAAGGTAGTTTACCAGAAATTAGCAGAGAATCCAAGAATCATGTGTCTATAGAAGACAACACAAGTAAACAATCCTAGAAGAAAACAATGAGGCCTCATAACTGAAATATTTCTAAGGAACTCCTAAAACTCTACATTCAGACCTCAAGTGTTGTCTTGGGTGGAGCAGCACAGGTCAGCTGTGAGAGGCAGGACCTAGGGCATAACTGGAGCTGGTCTGGATCCCTCTGTTTTCTCAGCTGTTCATAGTATATATCCTTGAAATAATTAGGAGCTGTTGTAACACTTGACATTGGATACATTGATGGCTTCTATGAATCTGATTTGAAAATCTGATCTGGTTTTCTTTAGAGATTTTTTTTTTTTAATTTTAAACAAAATTGCATATAAGGAAATGGCAAGCCACTCCAGTGTTCTTGCCTGGAGAATCCCAGGGACGGGGGAGCCTGGTAGGCTGCTGTCTCTGGGGTCGCACAGAGTGAGACACGACTGAAGCGACTTAGCAGCAAACATATAAGATGATGTTTTGATCCCCATATGCATAGTGAAATGATTATTACAGCCAACCTAATAAGCATATGCATCTCCCATGGTTACCTTTTATTTTTTATCTGAAATCTACTCTCAAGAGGTACCTCCAGTGGGAAGATATGAATCATGTAACTGTATCCTTTCCAGCCTTCTTTTATTTTTTTTCACTTTTTATTTTTTTATTTTATTTTGTATAGTGAATTAACAAACAATGTTGTGATAGCTTCAGGTGAACAGCAAAGGGACTCAATCATACATATACATGTATCCATTCTCCCCAAAACTCCTCTCCCATCCAGGCTGCCACATAACTTTGAGCAGAGTTCCTTGTGATATAAAGAAGGTCCTCGCTGGTTATCCATTTTAAATATAGCAGTGTGTGTGTCACCATCCCAAACTTCCTACCTATCCTTTCCCCCCATGCTTCCCCCTGGAAGCCATCAAGTTTATTCTCTGTCTCTTTCTGTTTTATAAGTAAGTTCATTTCTTTTCAGATTCCACATTTAAGGGATGTCATACAATATTTCTGACTTAATCAGTATGACCATCTCTAGGTCCCTCCCTGTTGCTGCAAATGGCATTATTTCATTCTTTTTAATGACTGAGTAATACTCGTGTGTGTGTATCTACTGTGTCTTCTTTATCCATTCCTCTGTTGGTAGACTTTTAGGTTGTGTCCATATCTTCAGCCTTGTTTATTGTCCAGTTTATCAGAGGTCCAGAGGCCTGACGGTACAGTGAAGCCATTGAATGTCTAAATGCTAATCTGGCACTAACTCATCATCAGCTTAAATATAGAGTCTAGACTCCACCCACCCTTGACACTTGCCCTTCCTCTCATGACAAGTTGTTAGCATTTACAAGACTTGTGTTTGAGCCAAGCAGCCTACTCAGGCACAGCTGGGAGAGAATGGTGGAGTTCTGACCCCACAGGAACGCAAGAGGTGCAGAGAAGACCACCTTCTCTATACGACAAAATGGCTGCCCCCCCACCCCCCCTCACACACACACAATGTGCCCCTTGTGGTGTATTCCCTAACACCTCCATTCAGAATGAAATCTGTGACCCTGCACCTTCCATATTCTAATACCTCCTTGACGTCCTCTAGGGCATGATGGAATTTTCTGACCTCAGAATTGTCTAATGTCCTTTGTAATGAGAGCAGTCATGACTACTGCCAAGTGATATGCCAATAATTACCTTTCACTTTAGGTGTAGTGAGTGACTTTCTCATGGAACTTAGAGTCTCGAATCCAAAAAGTCACCACTTGATAGCATTTTTCAATTTAGGACAAAGGTTCCTGTCTGCCAACATGGTCTATTATCTGAGCACACAGGTCATAAGTACTTACCTGGAGGGCCTTTACCATTTACTCTGTAAGATGTTCAAATATTTCTGCCCAGAACACATGCAAACTCAGACCTCTTCATCTTAATTTTCAGAACAGGGCACAATAAGTTTCTTAGATGAGAATGACAGTTTTACCATAAGCAAAAAGTCTTGTTAGCCCCTGAAGTTCTTTATTAGCAGCACCTTGTGAAATAATCGGAGAGGGCAATGGCACCCCACTCCAGTACTCCTGCCTGGAAAATCCCATGGACAGAGGAGCCTGGTAGGCTGCAGTCCATGAGGTCACTAAGAGTCAGACACGACTCAGCGACTTCCCTGAATTTCTCACTACTAGATTGCTTGTTTGGTTTCTCCAGCCCTCTATTTTCCAGGAATGTCAAAGAATCACTTGTTCTTTGAATTTTATCAGGGTTTATGCACTGGACACCATTTGTCACTAAGGTGCCATAGCAATGGTCCCTACTTCCCCCCAAAATACTTCCTCCGAGAAACCGTTACTATGACATACTCAATATCATACACTGACTTGCCCTCATAGGTTTTCAGTTCTAACTCAAAGGCTATAACAACATACCATGAAATTTAGCTATACTCTTTCACAAAGTAAATGCTTATTGAACCTTCCATTCCATAAGAATACAAATTTTGCCTGACTGACATTCAAGCCAGTAATAAGAAAGAAGCGGGACCTAGGTCTGTAATGTAATACAAGCTCTCTTTCAACTTTTGCTCTAATTAAGTTGCCTTTATCTACACAGTTATGGTGGAATATTCAGAGGAAACACCTTGATATTTTAACCATTATGTCTACAAAGTCTGAAAGGTCAATCTTGTTTCTAGAATCCTGATATAACACAAAGTATCAGAACATCAAATGTGTTCCACAAATTATAAGATCTTTCCCAGTATCAAGTTACCGTAAGAATTTTGAGGGCACTAGTAACCTTGATGCAAGTATGAAGCAGCTTAACTCCCCAGAGTTTTCTTTTTCTTTTTTTCACATTATATATCTTCTAAGCAAATACACCAAAGATGCTGTATCAGTCATAAAGCAACTCAATATTTTTGGAGACAATAATGTATGTCACACGGCAGTTACACACACACACACACACACACACACACATACACAATTGTTGTTTAGTTGCTTGGTCACATCTAACTCTTTAAGACCCCATAGACTGTAGGCTACCAGACTCCTCTGTCAGTGGGATTTTTCAGGCAAGAATCCTGGAATGAGTTTCCATTTTCAAGGTGTCTTCCTGACCCAGGGATCAAACCTGCATCTCCTGCATTGGCAGGAGGGCTTTTTACTGCTGACTCACCAGGGAATCCCCCCACATCCATATATTTATATATATGTACGTATATATCCTCACAGGTGGCACTAGCGATAAAGAACCCACCTGCCAATGCAGGAGACATAAGTGATGCAAATTCGATCCTTGGGTCAGGAAGATCTGGAGAAAGGAATGACAGCCTACTCCAGTATTCCTGCCTGGGAAATCTCATGGGCAGAGAAGCCTAGTAGGCTACAGTCCATGGGATCACAAAGAGTTGGACATAACTGAGCAACAAATACATGCATATATCTATATATATACCTTAATGTTGAGAAAGTGTTACTTGCTCAGTCACGTCCAAGTCTTTGCAATCCCATGGACTGTAGCCCACCAGGCTCCTCTCTCCATGGGCTTCTCCAGGCAAGAATACTGGAGAGGGTTGCCATATCCTTCTCCAGGGGATCTTCCCAACCTGGGGATTGAACCAGGCCTTCTGCATTGCAGGAAAATTCTTTACAGTCTGAGCTACAAGGGAAGTCCTTATGTACTCATAAGGCAGACTCATTCTGCTATAAGCTTCAGAGATAATGATTCTGCTACTAACAGAAAGCATTTACTGTTGACTCTGAGCAACAGGAGTTTGAAATGGGTGTGTCAAGTTACCTATAGATGTTTTTCAAAAGTAAATATTACAGTCCCACAAGATCCAAGGTTGGCTGAATCTGTGGAGCAACCATAGATACACAGGACCAACTGTAATTTAAATCAGGGCCATTAAATATTGTGCCCCCCATTAAATCAGTCTTCCTTCATAAACCTATTGACATTCATCGAACCAACCAAAGGCCTTAGATTTCCTGACCCTGATTCAATCAATAAATACTTATCAACTTCCTTAAGTTTCCTGATCCCCATTAAATGAACATGCCTTCTGAAGTCTCCTGACACCCATAACAAAGATTGAATTAGGGTCACAGTAGTTAAGGCAGATTGAATCAGGAGTACAGCCATCCCTGCAGGGAGAGGTTTTGAGCTCCATGGGGGGCCTTGGACCTCCCCCCATGTACAGAAGACACAGGCAGGGTCCATGCTCCCCACCTCCAATGTGTTGTTCAAAAGTCAACTATGGAAGCCAGCCACTAGTGTGCTTTTACATGAAGGGTAAATCAAGTCACCTACCTTTCTCTCTTGCAGAGCTCCTCCCCCCCGCCCCGCCCATTTCCTTATCCTCCAGCCGGAAAAAGTAAAGCAAGGATTTGAGGATTGTAGGTATGCAAATTTTCAAATGCTTATTTTTCCTGTGGTAGCAGTAATTTCTTTTATTACAGTGTTTCTTAGAGCTAGAAAAATGAAAGTCTTTGTTAATTCCTAGAATGCTGATTAGTTTTTAAGATAGTTTTTCCTTTTTTGTAGTTGATTATCATGCTAATGTTTTATGCAAAATCTGATAGCCAAGTCCATCTATCCTTTTAAAAGTAGGTTTTAATAAAAACCAGTATTTCATAGAATGATAGCATCAATTCACAACATATTTTTATACTTTTAACTCTTACTTTTTGGAAAACCTTATTTTTAAAAATATCACTGTTGGCAAACTTGAATTTGAGGTTTAACTTTAGTTTTCAAATCAACAAAAACTTTAAATCATGCCTGATGAATATAGCTTTGGCTAATTGAATTTTGGACTATTAAGTTAAAATCTGGAGATTAAGATAGTATGGGAAAGTTTGTCACAGAGCTTATTAATTTGCTTTGGAGTTTAGTTCATAAAATGGAAGCAATTTGCTTTTATATTAAATTTTTGTAACACATACAACTGATTATATTTTTGGGGTACCCATTGAAGAAATCAATTTAAGGAGATAAAGTGATTTATGAGTCTTTTAATATATGATGTAACATGTTATGATGTAAATAATACATACCATTGTTGTTTTCATGTGCTGTTGTGCTCAGTTGCTAAATTGTGTCTGACTCTGAGACCTCGTGGACTCTGGCCCATCAGACTCCACTCTCCATGGGATTTTCCAGGCAAAAATACTATAGGAAATGCCAATTCCTATTCCAAGGGATCTTCCCAACCCAGGGATTGAATCCAAATCTTCCACATTGGTAGGTAGACTCTTTACCACTGAGCCACCTGGGAAGCCCAATACATACCCATACATACACAGATACACACTGTATTGCCTGGGTGAGGTAAGGTTATAGTATATTGTTTGAGTGACTGTTTTCCCTCATAAAAGTTTGCTGAAAAGCTTAAAATAATGAAATATAATTTCATATATTTAAGTTATAAGTAAAAAGTATTCTATCTCTGTGGAAAAGAAGAACCAAATGAATGTTAAGATGAATTCAGGAAAGATGATCTTCAGAAACTTCTATATAATAGTCAGTGCATATATGTGCACAGTCAGTCATTTCAGTTGTGCCTGACAGGCTTCTCTGTCCACGGGATTCTCCAGGCAAGAATACTGGAGTGGGTTGCCATGCCCACCTCCAGAGGATCTTTCTGACCCAGGCATCGAACCTGCGTCTCTCATGTCTACTGCATTAGCAGGCAGGTTCTTTACCATTAGCACCACCTGGGAAGCCTGTGGTAGTCAGTAACTATTGCTTAATCTTTTGGCATGTTACAAACAGTACTATCTATCTATGTATCATATTTTGAGTTACATGCTATTCTGCAATTCTAACTTAAAGATAAAAATTCTTAAAAATTAATATTCATTTAAGAATAGAGTAAGTCCCCCTACATGTGTATGATTTCCATTCTGAGAGCACTTTCATAAGTCCAATTTGTTCAAAAGTCTAACAAGATTAGCCTAGGTACACAGCTAATGCACTCGGCTATATATTTATACCTGTTTTAATGTGAAATCAGAAATGTCAGTTAAAAATATTTGTATAAGGTTGAATAGCTCATACTGAAAATCTTCATGTTTTATTAAAAAAAAATTACTCATATAGCTTCATGTAAATGTGGCAAGGATATTTCAGAAACAAATGAAGTGACAATGTTATTGTAAATTACCTTCAATTCACATTTTTACCCCCGGATGAAAAGATGAAAATGACAAAGAAGCCGTGCCTTCCTTTTTTATTTGATCTCTAAATTGCCTGCAGTCCACACATATGCAGGCATTTAGGTGAGTAATGAAGTTTTCCACCTTAATTTAGGAAACAGAGAGTCTGGATTTAGTGTGTGTACACTGAGAGCTGATGTTTCAGGAGGATCACTTGCTGGCTTAATTTAATGCAATTGTAATTTAGCAAATGGTATTTCATTGCTCAAAACATGTTCACTTAATTTTAAATAAAACAGTACTAAAGTCACGGAACACAAATAGGATTTCTAAAAGGAATAAACAAGTCTCTACATAGCCATGTGCATATTCCTCAGCTGACTGTTGTAAATCAAACAAGCAAACAAAGTAATCAACCATAGTCCTTAGAAAATTACATGAAAAAGTAATGTTAGAAAAACACATTGAATTTTGTCTAGAGTAATCTCTTAGAAACTTGCTAAATGTATGTAATCATGGGGCATGGGAAATGAACCATCACCAACTACACCAAAGGCTAATATTCTTCCAAAGGAGATGATATTGTGTATGTGGTGGCACTGGAAAGGAGTCCTCTATTATGAGCTCCTTCTAGAAAACCAAAGGATTAACTCCAACAAGTACTGATCCCAGTTAGACTAACTGGAAGCAGCATACCACAAAAAGCATCCAGAATTAGTCAACAGAAAATGCATCATCTTCCACCAGGAAGACCACAAGACAACATGTTCCTTTGTTGACCAGGCAAAAACTGTTAGAGCTTGGCTGGGAAGTTCCAATGCATCTGCCGAATTCATCATACATCGCACCATCAGATGTCCATTTATCTGTCATTTAAAAATTATCTTAATGGAAAAAATTCCAATTCCCTGGAAGACCCTAAAAGTCACGTGGACCAGTACTTTGCTGAAAAAGATAAAAAGTTTTGGGAAGACAGAATTGTGCAGTTGTTTGAAAAATAGAAGAAAATAGTAGAACAAAATGGTGAATTTGTTGTTCAATAAAGGTCTTGGTGAAAATGAAAAATATCTTTTATTTTTATTTAAAAATCAAAGGAACATTTTGGCCTACCCAATAGCCATGAGAATAGAACTATATTTTGTTGAATCAGACATTAATGAGATTCACAAAATGTGAAGCAGTCTCCTTTCTAGTTAAATTTGTGTGTGGTTTTAAGAAATATTCTTCTATTCCATGAAAATATTATATTCATGTTAAATTTTAATGAGTGTGTTATTTTAAATATACTAATATTTTTAAATTATTATTTAAATTACTAAAATAATAAATATCAATAGATATAATCCACATAAACAGAAGCTCTAGGGAGACTTTAATGAAATTAACTAGTTTAAAGCATTTCTTAGATTTCAAAGTTTGAGAACCTCTGTTTTTATATCAATAATTCCTTCTCAAGCAATGGGATTTGAAAGGTCAAAGAATAATTTTCTCACTTTTTTTATATGCCTTGTTTTCTCATTTGTTTTCCAAATTCTACTTTGTATTTTTTAAGATTCCACCCAGTTTATCTTCAACTTCTAATTTTATGTGCTATTTAGGCATCAATGAAAATGATTTATTTTTCCAATTGCTAAAAATACTACAAAATAAATGAACTTGCTATACTAATTCAACAGTGATTGAAAAACCTCATTCATTCTAAAAATTATGCTTCCTAATACTTGAAGAAATGTTTGCTCTCTTTTTGAAATGTTTTTAAAGTACAAAAAAGATTTTAAAATAAATAAAGTGCATAGAGATGAGGGAAATAATTGTCTAATCTCACCAGGGATATTTGCAAAATGATTATTGAATAATAATAGTTTCTCAGACCTTCTGGGAGAAACCTCCTTTCAACTGGAATTGTATCTTACAGGTGTCTTAATCAGCAAGGTTTTTTTTTTATATTATTAAATTTAATAAGTAATTTTTATGAGTAAAATTACAAGCAGTATTCTCTACCAGTAGTGTGGGTTTTTTGTTGCTGTTGTTTCTTATGCATATACTAAGGTTCATTGGAAAAAATTGTTTCATTTAAAGATGTGATTGGAGAATTGAAGTTTCATCTCACTTAGCTAATTTAATATTACATCATCAACCAGTAAGTATATACTGGGAGTCTTCTGGCTACATGAATCTTGAACATGAAAGGTAGGAATAAAACTTTCCTAAATGACAACTCTGAGTATTCTCACAACTTATACAACTCACTGTTCAAGTCAAAAATTCCAATGGAATATCAAGTCACATGTAGCTGTTCTAAAGCAAAGAGGGACCTACCTGTGTTATATTCTAAATATTTTTTTGTTATTCTATTAATTAAATATGTAACAGGAACTAGAAGAGCAAATCACATACATCTCATCATGGAGAAATTAACAAATGCTTCTTTCAGTAAGCTTAGAATAATGAGTTGGAGTGTAGTTTCTTCAGGATCAACTGGGCTAAATAGAAAATACCAATGAGAGATGAACATGGTGTACCAAAGGTAGGGTAAATTATCAAATATTAGATTTATTGAACACACATCTTCATTTTCTTTAATTTGTGAAGGTTTTTATCTTCTATCTCTATATAAATGCTAAATAACATATTTCCCATAGGAAAATAATTATTCAGTCTCTGCTTTGTGTCTAAGACATTAATATAAGTACATAATAATATGAAAAGATGTTTAAATATAATTACTTTTGAAAATACATTGCACTCACTCTTTGCAAGCTCCCAAATATATCTGCTATTGGAGGATTGTTATGGGACAATGTTTCTCTTCAGCATGATTAAAGCATAAAATATATTGCCAAAACCATCTCCTCTCAGTTTTATCTAAAACACACTAAATATGACTATATAATCCCAGAGTAGTTTTTGAATCATGTTGTGAACCCTGCTGTATTACTCATATGTATTGTTCTCAATTTAATGATTGTTAAGCTTGACAACCAGAACTGCATATAAATAAGTTGTTTCTGTGAATGAGCATTTTAATTATTCGTTTTACTCTGTACATATCGTGAAGTTAATAAAGTACTCTACTTGCCATCAAGTTTATTACAAGAGTCTGGATGAGAAAGATATTTCATTTTTACAATTAACTAACAGCTCACTTCTTTGTGTCCCACAGATACATTTTAATTTTGTTATGTATCAATTAAAGTATGTCAAGGATGAGAATTCAATAAGTAAGCCTGTATTCCAATTAAGATTGTGATTTTGTAGATTTAAAAACCATGGCTTCATTTATATTTAATTAACAGGAACTAAAATAATGCAATGATTTCTCATAATCACTTTTTGTCTATAACTCTGCAGAAGCAATTTTAAATTCTGAACACTTAAGAGAGAAAAAAAAAAAGATTCCATCATCAGCTGAGCTCTGAATACTTTAACAAATGCCTGCTCCTCAGCCTAGATTACAGAGCAGTAATGAAGACGACTGTTCACATGACTCAGGTCTGTCTGGATTGCACACAGTCCTGTGCCCTACCTGACTTAATAATTTATTCCTATACAAGGAATGTATCTCTGTTGTTGTCCAACCACTTTGCTAACAATTAATGCTAGCAGTTTTCAGAAGATTCTTTCATGTGCCTGAAAAAAATGTTTAAAAATTACTTTTAAACTGGAAGCTTTTTAAAAACAATTTAAACTTTAAATCAAAATATTTTATCATGTGTTTTACATGGTTAAAATAGATTGAATTTAGGATGTTGTGCAGATATGGACATTTTAAATTATGCTACATTAGTCTTTTAATTTGACAAAATACAGATGAATCCTATCAGCAAGCTTGTGTTTATAATCATAAAGTTGACATTTCGCTTTTATCATCATGAATTTGCATTTCCATTACTTTGTTCCAAAATAAGTTTATCTTATAGTAATGTATTTATTCTTAAATTATTTTATTAATTGGTAATAAATGCATACTCATACATAAGACATAATTAGTTACTATTTTTTCTAAGTTTTCTATTACCATATGTATCTAGGTGTCAACGTTTTTTCTAGTTTGAGTTATCATCACTGTTATTCTTACCACAAATGAATCAAGCTGACAAATTTAAAATTAAATACATAGAAAATATTTGTTGAGCATTTTAATTAGAAAAAATGGGGCTTTAAAATAAGCTAATGATTTGCATGCTAGAACGAGTCATTACATCTTCAGTTCCATTACTATATTTATGTCCTGCTACAAATAAAAATTCTGAGAACCTCTTTCCAAGTGATACACTAATAAGCCCTGTGGGATCAATTATTCCATTTACTTTTTAATGTTATATAAGCTGACAGTTCTATTAGGTAGTACAAAAATTTTTTGAACATGAGGAATTGAAAACCTTCTGATTGCAGACTAGTTTAGTACCCAGACATTCGACTCATTCATTATTTTCAGTACTGCCACAAGTATGGAGAACCGTCATTTCATTTGGATATGCATGTTGCTTGGAGAAGCGTGCCTGGATGTAAATCGGAGGAGAATGGTAATGAAGAAGTCAGGGGAAAATTGATCCATCAGATCGGTCATGGGATCAAGTACATATAGAAGGTGAGTCCCTTAAGACCATCTCTGTCTCAGTCTCCAGCAGAATGTACCCTCCTAGGAGGGTCCAGGCTCCAGTGACAAGACTTTAGCAAATATCCCCTCTCTGCTTGGCAAGACTCACACTCTTCTGTCTTTAGTCTTTGTCTGCTCTACTGATTTTTCAGTAGTCAGCCTTCTGGAGCCGAGGGTCTGGCTTATTTGGATTCAAGCAACTTGGATGAAAAATATTTGAAAAAATATTCCAGGAAGCTCCAAAGATCAAAATGTGAATAAGCTACATGTTGGTAATTATTTGCATAGTGTATACATTGTATTTACAATCATTTGCATAACATTTACATTGTATTAACTATGTAAGTTATCTAGAGATGATTTAAAGTCTATGGGAGGATGTGAGCAGGTTATATGCAAATATGCACCATTTTATACAAGGGACTTGAGCATCTGTGGATTTTTGTATCCATGGGGGTCTTAGAATGAATTCCTGGAGTGACTACTGTATCTAAAACACTTTAATTTCTCCTTTATAATGCATGAAACATCCTCCTCAACCCTATTTCTCACTCTAGTTATTTTAATTCTTAACAAATTAAAAAATAATCCAATTTGGTTTTATTGACATACATCCACTTCACTGTTTTGTAGTTCCTGGTTTCTCTAGGACACTGACATTATCCTTGTTAGCATCACTAATGACCTCCTTATGAATGCAGTTATACAGATGCTCAAGTCCCTTGTATATGGTGCATATTTGCAAATAACCTACTCATCCTCCCATAGATTTTAAGTCCTCTCTAGATAACTTACGATAGCTAATACAATGTAAATGCTATGTAAATGACTGTAAATACAATGTGTATACTATGTAAATAGTCGCTGGCATGCAGCAAACCCACTTTTTGCTTTTCAGAGCTTCTTGGAAAATTTTTTTTTTTTCAAACACTTTTGGTCTGAGTTGCTTGAATCCATATAAGACAGACCCTCAGGTACAGAAGGCTGAATTTATTGAAAAATCAGTAGAGCAGACAAAGACTAAAGACAGAGAGGCGTGTGAGTCTTGGCAAGCAGGAGGATATTTTGCTGCAGTCCTGACACTGGAGTCTGGACCCCCCTAAGAGGGTACATCCTGCTGGAGACTGAGGCAGAGATGGTCTTAAGGAACTCACGTTCCAAATGTACTTGTTTCTAAAGCTGATCTGCTTAATCAATTTCCCTTTGATTTCTTAATAACCATTCTCCTCCTATTTGCAAATAACTTTTGTATATGCTCCCACACACTTTAAATTGTCTCTATATTACTTACAATACCTAACTAAATGCAAATACTATGTAAAGTGTTGTAAAGAATATATACATATGCTATGTAAATGGTGGCCAACCCAAAGCAAAGCCAGGTTTTAATCTGGGGAACTTTCTGTAATTTTATTTGTACTATTTTCAGTCTGCAGTTGGTTAAATCTGCAGACGCAGGACCTGCAGATTTGAGGGCTGATGGTATATCTACTGATACTTTCTTTTCCTTTAGTGTGCATTCTTTATTTCATCACGTAATGCATATCTATTGAGTCTATGCTTTGTGTCTAGGACTTGATTTGGTGGTAGGGAAACAGCAATAGGAGGTGAAAATGTCCAGGGAAGGGGCACTGTGGACCACCCTCTCCCTTTGAGACAATTAATCTCACACCCAGTGTACATAAGGAGAGCCTGAGCACAGACAGCCCAGGTCAAGAGCCTAAAACTGTGTCCAAAAGTGGAGGAGCCGGAGAACCAGAGAGACTGCCGGCAGAGTCCTGGCCCTTCACTCTTCCTCTACAGCTCCTCTCAAACCACCGCTCCATTGTTTATGGGTTTTGAACACCCACTGGGAACCAGACATCTTGTAAATTTTTTTTTAAAAAGATTCCATTTATCCTGGTGACATTGGTCTCAGAGTATCTGGGGTATGCCATCTCCTATCTGCCTCCTTAACTAAGCACATTCCATCCACAGGAAGATGAAAGAAGCCTGGAATCATCATCATTTCACCCATGGGGTAAGTCCTCCACCTGCATTTACAACTAGTCTGCCCATACAGACAGGCTCTATGTTTGCCCTTGGTTGTTGCCTAAAGTGCTGCATTCAGGGGTTCAAATTCTTATTGTTGTGAACTGTCCTGAGTGGAATGGATAAAACAACATTACAGAGGGCTTAAAGTCAGTGAAAGAAGCTAAGGAGTCCCTATTTCTGGGGGACAAGAGAGTTGGCAAGTTAGCCTCCTTCCCTACAATGCTCTGGAAGAAACTCTGGATCTTTTGGTTTTAAAAACAATTCATCCTCATGTCGACTTTAAAAAATATACAACCTAAAAGTTGAGAGTTATGTTTTCTTTGGCAGACAAAACTAAGCACTTAAGCTTGGGACTCAGCATCTCAGAAATCTCTGAGAGACTGTGCCTAAGAGGTAAGGGAGGAATCAGGTAATATAGGAGTTTTTGCCACAAAGACTAGGTAGTTACAGTATCAAAAATTTATTGTTAATTAAAGACATACTGTGCTAATCATTTAGCAATGTATACAAATATTGAATCATTGTCTTATAAATTTGAAACTAACAATGCTATATGTCAGTGTATGTTGTTCAGTTTCTAAGTCATGTCTGACTCTTTGGGATCCCAAGGATTGTAGTTGTCCAGGCTCCTCTGTCCCAGGGATTTCCCAGGCAAGAATACTGGTTCCGTTCAGTTCAGTCGCTCAGTCGTGTCCGACTCTTTGAAACCCCATGGACTGCAGCATGCCAGGCCTCCCTGTTCATCACCAACTTCTGGAGTTTACCCAAACTCACGTCCTTTGAGTCGGTGATGCCATCCAACCATCTCATCCTCTGTCATCCCCTTCTCCTCCTGCCCTCAATCTTTCCCAGCATCAGGGTCTTTTCAAATGGGTCAGCACTTTGCATCAAGTGGTCAAAGTATTGCAGTTTCAGCTTCAACATCAGTCCTTCCAATGAACACCCAGGACCGACCTCCTGTAGGATGGACTGGTTGGATCTCCTTGCAGTCCAAGGGACTCTCAAGAGTCTTGTCCAACACCACAGTTCAAAAGCATCAATTCTTCAGCAGTCAGCTTTCTCTATAGTCCAACTCTCACATCCATACATGACTACTGGAAAAACCATAGCCTGACTAGATTGACCTTTGTTGGCAAAGTAATGTCTCTGCTTTTTAATTTGCTGTCTAGGTTGGTCATAACTTTCCTTACAAGGAGCAAGTGTCTTTAAATTTCATGGCTGCAGTCACCATCTGCAGTGATTTTGGAGCCCTCCAAAATAAAGTTGCCACTGTTTCTCCGTCTATTTGCCATGAGGTGATGGGACCAGATGCTACCATCTTAGTTTTCTGAATGTTGAGCTTTAAGCCAACTTTTTCACTTTCCTCTTTCACCTTCATCAAGAGGCTCTTTAGTTCTTCACTTTCTGCCATAGGGGTGGTGTCATCTGCATATCTGAGGTTATTGATATTTCTCCCGGCAATCTGGATTCCAGCTTGTGCTTCCTCCAGCCCAGTGTTTCTCATGATGTACTCTGCATATATGTTAAATTAGCAGGGTGACAATATACAGCCTTGACCTACACCTTTTCCTATTTGGAACCAGTCTGGAGTGGGTTGCAGTTTCCTTTTCTAGGGGATCTTCAAGACCCAGGGATTCAACCTATCTCTTTTACATTTGTAGGTGGATTCTTTACCACTGAGCAACATGGGAAGCCCATAAATGGGATAATCTCACCTAAATAGAAGTAAAAGATGAATACTGCAGTTAATATGGTACCAGCAAGGATGAAGTCTTTCCTCTGCAAAACTCCATTCCAGAATGCTCACTTCCTCACTCAGAGGGTGTCAAAACAAAAAGCATTAAGTATTCTGTTGTGTATCCAAGTCTATATGTTACATGTGGAGGTATGGTGAACATGGGGCTTCCCAGGTGGCTCAGTGATAAAGAATTCGCCTGCCATTGCAGAAGACATGGGTTCCATCCCTGGGTTGGGAAGGTCCCCCCAGAGGAGGGAATGGCAACCCAGTCCAGTATTCTTGCCTGGGAAATCCCGTGGACAAAGGGGCCTGGTGTGGTACAGTACATGGGGTTGCAAAGAGTCAGATGTGACTAAATGATTAAACAACAATAACAACAAATGATGAACATACATTATCATGCACAGATAATAAATCTAATCATTTTTGACAAATGCAGACACTCCTATCAAGTTATTGACATTACAGCTACCCCAGATAACTGCCTGCCCCCCTTCTCATCAGCCTCCTTCCTCAAGGAACCTCTGTTCTGGTTTCTATCACCATCAGTCACTTTGTCTATTATGTGACTTCAGATAAGCTGTTTGATACAGTTTTACCTGTTTTGTATTTGATTTCCTTCAGAGAGCACTGCATCTGTGACACCCAACTTTCTTGAGTTGTTTGCCAATAGTATATTCCCTCCTAAGCCTGAGTTGGGTCTACCAGATATTACTAATTCTCTCAAAACAGAGTTTATTCTTATTAATTGATTCCTGATGTCTGGGTATGGTATCTCTGAAAAAGAGAGAAATTTAGAGACAGAAAAAACAATCAGTTACCAAACTATTTTTCAGCATCATATCTGTGTCTGATGATAATTACCCTATATAAGTAATTCCCAGGCGGCACTAGTGGTAAAGAATCCACCTGCCAATGTTGAGACACAAAAGTTGCAGGTTTGACTCCTAAGTTGGGAAGATCCCCTGGAGGAGGAAAAGGCAACCGACTCCAGTATTCTTGCATGAAAAGCCCAATGGACAAAGGAGCCTGGCAAGCTACAGTCCAAAGGCCACAGAGAGTCGGACATGACTCAACAACTAAACACATGAATAATTCCTAGATTCTGTATTATTGAATAAAAGAGATTCATTGAGGATAAATGGAAGCAGAACCCAAGGGTTAGTTACTCTTTTTATTTAGTGTCTGTTCTATGCCTTCTGAAGCCTATCTATAACCCATTCTTCAGGTAAAACTTTGAAGAGAGTTAGCAGAGGTATCTATGTCAGATATTTACATTTTGTGTGAGGGAAACGGGATCATCTTAGCAGCCTATTTCAAAGACATCAAATATACTAGCATCTGGTTTCTATCATCTCATTATTGATTTAACTCTCATGCTGACATATTTCTTCTACAAGAGAGGAACAGGGCAATGACAAATGGATTATTATTATCCTTTTAATGTACAAGATGCACTGAATTAACCAGTACTTATTGGGCTTACTTTCAGATTGATTTTACTTTTAGTAGTTCTATTTAATTAAACAATAAAGCTAGAAACTTTAATTGACATAAAACTTCCATGAATTCTGATTTTTTTCCTCCATTCATTAAGCTCATACTCTATTAGTTTTGAACTTCAGTCAGCCTTCTGGCAATTAAATAAATGAAACTTATTGATGGCAATATCATACTGTGATATTCATTTTCTTCGGGGAGAATTTAAAAGAAACAAATTATTATTTTCCACTGAGATAGGTTTTCTAGTCTTCATTCTCTGGGTAGATAATTGTCAACAAGAGACTTAAAAGAATTAGAAGTAGTTGGAGTTGCAATGACTCGGGGAAAAGAATAATGGGTACACGTAAATAAATCAGAAAAGAGTTTTGTAAGTATAAAAAACTGATCCCTAGTAACTGGGAGGAGAGTTTGTTGTTGTAGAGATATTGTCTTAATAAAATCATATACATTAAGACTACAGAAGATCTCCCCTGCACTAAGGAAGGTGTGCCTCTTTTTACACTTACATCCTTTACAGGAGTTGATCTAGAGAACATTAAACTACTTTCTCTAACCTTAAAATGCATTAGTAATATATTTATCTATTTACCTGGGACAAAGGGTTAAATGACAGATGTGTCATAAGTATGCGAGCAACTTAGCTTGTAATTGGAATAAGCCCAGGTAGAGGGTTTATTGTATAGGGCATATGGTTAGATACAACTTGTTCAATTAAAAAAGATGCCAAGGGGGAAAAAAGATGTAAAATTTGCTATATCTTTTTGTTTACCCGTTGTACTTCTATTTTCATTCATTTATAGAATTTTATCCTAAAAAAATGTCTTTTTGTGATTTAAAAATGAAAGATGTCAAATGCTTCCTCAGACTATGATAGAAAGTACCAACGCTGGGAGGATCAATACTGGGCTGGAAATAGATTAGATTAGATCAAGGTGTGTGTGTGTGTGTGTGTGTGTGTGTGTGTGTGTGAGCTTTATATTTAAATAAAAGTTTTGAGCAAAATAAGTAACCTTCTGTCCCTCTTATCTCACATTTTTTAAAATAGCTAAATGTTTACCTGTGTTGAGCTTCCCTGGTGCCTCAGCAATAAAGAATCTACATGTAATGCAAGAGACGCAGGAGATGAGGGTTCGATCCCTGGGTCGGGAAGATCCCTGGAGCAGGAAATGGCAGCCCCCTTCAGTATCCTTGCCTGGAGAGTTCTATGGACAGAGAAGCCTGGCAGCATACAGTCCATAGCATCTCAAAGAGTCAAACATGACTGAGTGAATTAGCTCTACAAAAACACCTATGTGATGGGGTTACTGTGGGCATTGAGAGGGCTGACACACGCATATCTCAGAAAAACGCCTAGAGCATAAAAGTTGTATCAAATGCTAGTTGTCATTGTTATAAGCTATGTCAATTACTGTGGAAGTCCCTGTTACTCATAAGCACCTTAACTCCTAACTAGCAAAGTTTTGAGAAGGCTTGTCTCCCACTTTAGTAAAAAAGACACAATTATGGACAGATTATGAGTGTGACATATGAAGAATTTTTTGTATCCTGTATTATATGAGAATGAATCTTTCCCAGGGTCAAGGGATAATTAAAGATTACAGGTCTTGAGTTACAGCTATAAAGTTTATATACTTCCCATAAATAATGAGAATTACTTTCCATCTTTTTGAAAAGGCTATGTAAGAAAATTATTTGACATTGCATTTTTGAAGTATAAAATCAGTAGAAATAGTTCCATTGATATGAGTTTCTAGTACACATGAGATAATTCACTGTTGCCTCATTAAAAAATATCCAGATGAAAACCGTCTATGTGATATAAAATGCACTTAGAATTTATCATATAAGAAACCATGTAATTCTAATCACAGTCTACACTCACAATGTCCCTGCACACACAAAAATTCTTGTTTACTAGATCTTAAGCCAAATTGTTTTAGCCTCAGTTCAGTTCAGTCACTCAATCATGTCCGACTCTTTGCAACCCCATGAATCGCAGCACGCCAGGCCTCCCTGTCCATCACCAACTCCCAGAGTTCACTCAGACTCACGTTCATAGAGTCAGTGATACCATCCAGCCATCTCATCCTCTGTAGTCCCCTTCTCCTCCTGCCCCCAATCCTTCCCAGCATCAGAGTCTTTTCCAATGAGTCAACTCTTCCCATAAGGTGGCCAAAGTACGGGAGTTTCAGCTTCAGCATCATTCCTTCCAAAGAAATCCCAGGGCTGATCTCCTTCAGAATGGACTGGTTGGATCTTCTTGCACTCCAATGGACTCTCAAGAGTCTTCTCTAACACCACAGTTCAAAAGCATCAGTTCTTCAGCGCTCAATCTTCTTCACAGTCCAACTCTCACATCCATGCATGACCACTGGAAAAAACATAGCCTTGACTAGATGGACCTTTGTTGGCAAAGTTATGTCTCCGCTTCTGAATATACTATCTAGGTTGGTCATAACTTTATTCCAAGGAGTAAGCGTCTTTTAATTTCATGGCTGCAATCACCATCTGCAGTGATTTTGGAGCCAAAAAATAACGTCTTTCACTGTTTCTCCATCTATTTCCCATGAAGTTCTTGCTAAATCCAACTCTGCATTTTTTACTGATATAATTTTCTTATTTATGAAGATGATGCAGTTATACTCTCCCCTTAAACACTGGTGATTTTTGTAATTTTGTTTAACCATATAATTATTTCAATTTTATATATATTTCAGAATTGTGGGAAGACACAGTTAACACATTTTAGGAAACACTTTTGAAATGAATTGTTTCTGAAAATAACACAGATTAGAGGCTAATATTGTATTCATCTATTTAAGTCCTATATTGCATGCTATCGGGTACTCAATTCCACTTTCCTCCAAGAAAAAGAGTGCCCACAGGTCCTTAAATATATTAGTAATCCAAATACCCCATGATCAATAATTGAAGTAATAGCCTCTAATTTGATATCTTCCCTGAGTCTTCATCCTCCCCTTCTGACTCTGAGCTTGGCTCTGTGACTTGTTTTGGTTGGTTAATGGAACAACAGCAAAGGTAATGCACAAGAGTTTTAAAAATTATTTGGACATTAGAGATTTGTTTTTTCTGTTGCTGCCCTCAGAACTTATTCTACACAATCTCAGTCCATTATATCATAACAAAATAGCACAGACTGATCTTGTTTGAAAAGCAGAAGTAGAGACACAGACATGAATACCAAGGGGGAAGGTACTTTGGCCACCTCATGCGAAGAGTTGACTCATTGGAAAAGCCTCTGATGCTGGGAGGGATTGGGGGCAGGAGGAGAAGGGGACGACAGAGGATGAGATGGCTGGATGGCATCACTGACTCGATGGACGTGAGTCTGAGTGAACTCCAGGAGTTGGTAATGGACAGAGAGGCCTAGCGTGCTGTTATTCATGGGGTCACAAAGAGTCGAACATGACTGAGCGAATGAACTGAACTGAACTGAACTGAAGGGGGAAGGGTGTGGTAGGAGGAATTGGGAGATTGGGATTGATATGTATAGACTATTGATACTATGTATAAAGTAGATAACTAGTATGAACCTACAGTTTAGCACAAGGAACTCTAGTTAATGCTCTGTGATGACCTAAATGGAAGGGAAATCCAAAAAACAGGGAATATATATATACATATCACATACACACACACACACACACATATGTGTTGCTGTGGTTTAGTTTCAAAGTTGTGTCTGACTCTGCGATCCTATGGACTATAGCCAGCCAGGCTCCTCTATCTATGGGATTTTCGAGGTAAGAATACTGGAGTGGGTTGCCATGTCCTTCTTCAGGGGATCTTCCCAACCCAGGGATCCAACCCACATTCCCTGCCTATATGGATTGCCGATGAATTCTTTACCACTGAGCTGCCTGGGGGTGTATTTATGTATGGCTGATTCATTTTGCTTTACAGCAGAAAATAACACAACATTGTAAAGCAGCTATACTTTAATAAAAATTAGTTTTTTAAAAATTGGCACAGACAGGGTGGCTTAAACAAAACATTTTCCCCACAGTTCTGGAGGATGAAATCTAAGATTAGGTGCTGACAGATCTGGTGGCCAGTGAGGGCCCCTACTGGTTTGCGGGCCTCATCAATGTAAGCTTCCAGTAACATATAATTTTAAGTATATATATACCTATATATATAAGAAACTAGGAAAAGTCTGGAAACATGATCCCTAACTAGGAGGATAATCAGTTGCCACCATCATATGCAAAATTAAAGGAATATTTTTCCTAGCAGTTTCAGAAACAGAGTGGGGAGTCTGTCAGAAACAGGGCTGCTGAGTCAGAGGGTGGTAAAAATCATCCATGAGTAAGAGATCACTATTATTTGATTCAGTCCCTCTTGGCCACGACCCATGGTGGGAGGATAAGTATATTTTCCCCTACTTCCTATCTGGATATAAACTACAACAGGTAAATATTCTGAGTCTTTAACCAATATGCATTCATTCTTGGTCCATATAAACCCTGACTATATTTATAAAGTGCTTCCTGAAAAATAGCATAGCATGTGTGCTTGGTCTTGTCCAACCTTTTTATTACCCCATGGACTGTAACCCACCTGGCTCCTCTGTCCATCGTATTTCTCAGGCAAGAATACTGGAGTGGGTTGCCATTCTCTCTTCCAGGGGATCTTCCCAACCCAGGAACTGAGCCCACATCCCCAGCATCTCCTGAATTGCAGGCAGATTCTTCACCACTGACTCACCGGGCACTAAAGAAATTCCTAGCTAAAAGTAGTCCTTCAGAGCCTAGCAACTAGAGGGGGGAAAAGTAGTGAAAAAGCACAAGGTGCTTTAGACTGAGTTGACAAATTTAGAAACAAATAATTTACCAGCAGTAGATGGCACCAACCAAGGGTCTGAAGAAACGTGAGAATGACCTTGTCAAGGTCTTGGCCAAATTGTAACCAACCTTGCAGTTAAAAATAACCACATGCCATGGGACTGGCAGATTTCCAGACAGACTTGGGCTTGCAAGGGCTTCAGAGGGAAGCTGAGAACCACAGGCAGGAAGGTCTTACTTCCAACTTCAGTATGGTGTTTAAAATGATGATGAAGTGGATGCTTTCTACACACTTACAAGCTGAATCTTTCATTTTGAATGTATCTCTCACTCTTGAAGGGGAAGCAGATGGCGCAGTGGGAAAAACAACAGCTGGAAATTGGGAGAACCAGTCTCATAAATGTTCTTCTTCTACAGGAATCTCCCTATGTCTCATTAATAAATAAATAAATTTTTTAAATGTAAGAAAAGATGAAAGTGGAGGATATAATCACTAAAATAGCTATTTAACTATTTAAAGGAAAACATGAATATAATATGGAAGGATACTGAAAATACAGAAGTAAGGCAAGTGAAATAAAATGTAGAATGAAGTGTATAGTAACTGAAGTGAAAAATCCACCGACAGAATTAATAGTACATTAAACAGGGATGAAGTAAAAATCATTGAACCTGAAGACGTAGAAAATAGTAGAAACTATGCAAATTGAAGCAGCATGATGGAGACAAATATAAAAAGAAAGATAACAGATCAAGTAAATTAATAAACTCAATGATACATGAACTGATTCTAAGTGGTCTAACATACGTATCTCAGAAAGAGAGAAGAGAGGGTAAAATCTACAAAGGAAAAATGACTAAACATTTCCCAAAGTTGATGAAAACTATGAGAATATTGGTCCAAAAAAAACCCCAAGCAATTCCAAAGAAGGATAAACACAAGAAAATGACACCAACCCACAGAGTATATTCAAATTAATAAAATATAGTGTTAAGGAGAAAACTTATAAAAACAACCAGAAGAAAACACATTAAATAAGTTTAGAGGGAAAAGTACAGGAATGACAATGGACCTCATCAGAAACTAGGCAAACCAGAAAACAATAAAATGAAAGGTGTTGAAAAACAGACTTGAAAAACTCTTACAACCCAGAATTTTACACACAGAAAAATATATCTTGCAAAATTAATCATAAATTTAAAACTTTTAAAAACAAACTGAAGTTCAGAGAATTTTTCAATAATAGACATAGTACAAGATAGAAATTTAGATCTACACAAAAAGATTAAGGTTATTGTGTTTAGTTGTGTAAGTGTAAGTGTAGTCACTCAGTTGTGTCCAACTCTTTGTGACTCCATGGACTCTAGCCCACCAGGCTCCTCTGTCCATGGGATTCTCCAGGCAAGTGGGTTGCCATTTCCTTCTATAGGTATATACAAAGGAGTATTATATCATGTTTAAACCTTGAGTTACCTCACAGTTTCAGAATGTCAAGTCAGACTCACAAAATCAGAGATCTTGCCCAAAATCAGGTTTTACTAAATAAAGGAAAAGGCTTAGATAAAGAAGCGATATGTGACATGGAAGCAAGGTGACTTTCTTTCTATGTCAGACATGACTGTTTGGTCTAGAATATTGGAGGGTTTTAAGTAAGGTTCAGGAGATTCCCACAGAGTGGTAAGAATTTTTATTATAAAAGAGTCCAGGGGTTTGTACATTGCTTGGGGCATTTCTGGGGACTGCTTCTCACACACACAAGGTTCTATTTAGGATGGGATCTCCAGCTACAGGTGTTTCAGAGATTGGGTCCCTTACTCTTAATAATCTCATTAATCTATCTGAGGCCCACTTAGCAAAGACATTTCCAGTCACTTAACCTTTTCTTCCTACTAGGGACTTCCACCAGGTAAAAAGAGTAAATGGACCATGGGCCCATTATTTTATTCCTTTCTTTCAACTTTTCAAAGCAAAATTAATAACAATTTATTTTAGATTTTATGACATATGTAGTAATATGTCTACAAATATAGCACCAAATTGGATAGTGCAAACAGGATATATTATTATAGATTTTTACATTATATTTGAAGTATAATATCATTTGAAACTTTATAATAAAAAGGGCATATTTTAAACACCAAAAAACATTAAAACAATAAAATATGTACCTACAAAATTAATAGTAATGTTGATGGTTTAGTCACGAACTCATGTCCAACTCTTTTGCAACCCCATGGACCATAGCCTGCCAAGCTCCTCTGTGCTTGGAAGTTCCCAGGCAAGAATACTGGAATGGGTAGCCATTCCCATCTCCAGGGGATCTTCCCAACCCACAAATGGAACCTGCATCTCCTGCATTGCAGATGGATACTTTAACACTGAGCCACCAGGGATTCCCCAGCAAAGGTAAAATGAAATCTAAAAGTACACATGGATCAGAAAAGAGGCAGGAAAAGAGAAGGAAAAGGGCAATATAGAAAATGTGAGAAAATAGAAACAAATATCAAGATGATAAATACAAGCACAAAGAAATAAATAGTTATATTAACTATAAATGATTAAACAATTTGCTTATAAGGCATAGATTTTCAGGTGGGATAGAAAACCAGGGCCAAATTATATGTTGTCTCCAAGGAGCACAATTAAATGTAAAAACACATGGGCTGAAGATGAAGTATAAAAGATACATCACACACATTCTAAACACAAAAACTGTGAGTGACTGTGTTAAATCAGAGAAAGCAGACTTGACAGCAAAAACTATTGCCAAGGGCATATGTGAGTATTTTGTAATGAGAAAAGAGTCAACTTATCTTTTATTATGCTGAGGTATGTTCCTTCTATTCCTGCTTTCTGGAGAGTTTTTATCATAAGGATGTTGAATTTTGTCTAAGGCTTTCTCTGCATCTATTGAGATAATCATATGGCTTTTATTTTTCAATTTGTTAATGTGGTAAAAAGACCTATATATAGAAAACTATAAAACACTGTTGAAAGAAATCAAAGAGGACGCTAATAGATGGAGAAATATACCATGTTCATGGATCGGAAGAATCAATTTAATGAAAATGAGTATACTACCCAAAGGAATCTACAGATTCAGTGCAATCCCTAACAAGCTACCAGCGGTATTTTTCACAGAGCTAGAATAAATAATTTCACAATTTGTATGGAAATACAAAAAACCTCAAATAGCCAAAGCAATCTTGAGAAAGAAGAATGGAACTGGAGAAATCAACTTGCCTGACTTCAGGCTCTACTACAAAGCCACAGTCATCAAGACAGTATGGTACTGGCACAAAGACAGAAATATAGATCAATGGAACAGAATAGAAAGCCCAGAGATAAATCCATACACCTATGGACACCTTATCTTTGACAAAGGAGGCAAGAATATACAATGGATTAAACACAATCTCTTTAACAAGTGGTGCTGGGAAAAGTGGTCAACCACTTGTAAAAGAATGAAACTAGAACACTTTCTAACACCATAAGCAAAACACTCTCTGACATAAATCACAGCAGGATCCTCTATGATCCACCTCCCAGAATTCTGGAAATAAAAGCAAAAATAAACAAATGGGATCTAATTAAAATTAAAAGCTTCTGAACAACAAAGGAAACTATAGCAAGGTGAAAAGACAGCCTTCGGCATGGGAGAAAATAATAGCAAATGAAGCAACTGACAAACAAGTAATCTCAAAAATATACAAGCAACTCCTACAGCTCAATTCCAGAAAAATAAATGACCCAATCAAAAAAATGGGCCAAAGAACTAAATAGACATTTCTCCAAAGAAGACATACTGATGGCTAACAAAATACCTGAAAAGATGCTCAACATCACTCATTATCAGAGAAATGCAAATCAAGACCACAATGAGGTACCATTTCACACCAGTCAGAATAGCAGCGATCCAAAAGTCTACAAGCAATAAATGCTGGAGATGGTGTGGAGAAAAGGGAACCCTCTTGTACTGTTGGTGGGAATGCAAACTAGTACAGCCACTATGGAGAACAGTGTGGAGATTTCTTAAAAAACTGGAAATAGAACTGCCTTATGACCCAACAATCCCACTGCTGGGCATACACACCGAGGAAACCAGAATTGAAAGAGACACGTGTACCCCAATGTTCATCGTAGCACTGTTTATAATAGCCAGGACATGGAAGCAACCTAGATGTCCATCAGCAGATGAATGGATAAGAAAGCTGTGGTACATATACTCAATGGAGTATTACTCAGCCATTAAAAGAATACATTTGAATCAGTTCTAATGAGGTGGATGAAACTGGAGCCGATTATACAGAGTGAAATAAGCCCGAAAGAAAAACACCAATACAGTATACTAACACATATATATGGAATTTAGAAAGATGGTAACAATAACCCTGTATGTGAGACAGCAAAAGAGACACAGATGTAAAGAACAGACTTTTGGACTCTGTGGGAGAGGGAGAGGGTGGGATGATTTGGGAGAATGGCACTGAAACATGTATACTATCATGTAAGAAACGAATCGCCAGTCTAGGTTTGATACAGGATACAGGATGCTTGGGGCTGGTGCACTGGGATGACCCAGGGAGATGATATGGGGAGGGTGGTGGGAGGGGGTTCAGGATTGGGAACTCATGTACACCCAAGGTGGATTCATGTCAATGTATGGCAAAACCAATACAGTACTGTAAAGTAAAGAAAAAAATAAGAATAAAATAAAATAAATAAAAAATAAAATTAAAAACAAAAGAGTCAACTTATCAAGAGGACACAATTTTGAAAGTGAAAGTGTTAGTCGCTCAGTCCTGTCCAACTCTTTGTGACCCCATGGACTCTAGTCCACCAGGCTCCTCTGTTCATGAGATTGCCCAGGCAAGAATGCTGGAGTGGGTTGGCATTCCTTTCCCCAGGGGATCTTCCTAACCCAGGGATCAAAGCCCCATGTTGGCAACAAATAATGGCACTTTGAAGTCAATGAAGCAAGAGCCGAGGGAATCAAACATTTGAGAAGGATGTCCATACACTTGATTGACACAGAGTTGCCACAAACCTGCAATTTGTAAAAACACCAATATCCACAAAGGACAATAGCATGAAGTGCAATAAACCAAGGTAGTCCTATATCGGAAATTTAACATTTCTCTTTTATTAGATGATGGAACAATTAACTTGCAGAATGACAATAATCAAATGATAAATGTGACTTGCTCCACAATTCTAAAACAGCGCTAAGTTCGTACACTCACTTTTGAAGTCTGGCAGCATCCAGTACAACTCAACCTGTCTCCTCAATCCAGAAATCTCATATTTTGGCATATACTGAGTAACACTGTGTGCATAAATATATATGTAACAAGAGGCACACACAAGAATGTTCTGCACTAAGTTAACAATCAAACACTGGAATCAACTCAAATGCCTGTCAGTAGAGTGGATAAATACTTAGTGATATTTTCTTCAATAAAAACTGGATAGTGGTTAAAATGAATTATCTATAATTACACACCATAATATGTATGAATCTCACAGACATTATGTTACTTTAAAGAAGCCAGACATAAATAGTATGTGGAAATTCTTCCATTTATATGAAGTCCCAAAACAGGAAAAAATAATCTGTTGTTAATATCCAGGCCAGTGATTTATTGTAGGGGCTTAGTGACTGGGCAATAAAACATGTCTTTTCAGATGCTAGTGATATCTAATCTCTTAATGAGGATGCTGATTAACAGATGCATTCAATTTGTATATGTACACTTATGATTTATCTACTCTTATTAAAATTCAGCACACTTTAATAAAAAAAAGAAACAAAGATGTTGAGGGCATGTATAACAATGTGTATGCACAAAGAAATATTGATATATGCATATAAATTTTTTATTAAAGCAACACAGTAATGGAAGAAAGAAACCTGATTGAGGTTATAGAAATACTTTGAACTAATTATGACACTTTAAGGCAATCACTTAATTTCTATTGGTTTAATTTTTCCACCTATCAGTGACTGAATCTTACTAGTTAACATGTAAAGTACTATTTAATTTAAGTGCTACATTTTGCTATGTATGATGTCATTATGGTACAAATATAGTAGAAAAACTACTGATAAGACATGGCACCAGAAAAATGTATAGAACTGTTGAATTAGATGCCTTCTTATTTAAGTAAAATTTTGGAGTGAAAGGAAAACAAAATGCCAGAAATGACTTTTATTTTTATGTATCCATTTACATGAAACTTAAAATTCTTAACACATTTTTTTCTCAGGATTAGAAAATGTATTTTCAGACAGATTGGCAGTGTATCTAGCTTGAAGAATTAAAATCACATATGTTATACAATATGTATAAAATTATCCTTCTGTTTTTCAAACAGATATGATACAAATGCCAGGAACAGAAGTTATATTTCCTCTATTATTTTAATCTGCATTATTTTCTTCACAGCCATGAGAGCGTATTTTTAATATGTCTTTCTTTAACCAGTTATCTAATGAGGTATTAAATAATTAAATTCCCTTGTGTATAAACAGTAAAGAAAGATTCTATCTTTAAAATATTGCAGTCTCCATATTCTGATATTTACATTACATCTCTACTACACTCTGGACCTGATCCTGAAAAATATATATAATTTCTTTGGATCCTCAACCAAGTAAAATATGTAGAATTAAGCTTTGTTGTTGTTATTGTTGAGTCAGTATGTCATGTCCAACTCTTTTTGACCCCACAGACTGGAGCATGTCAGGCTTTCCTGTCCTCTACTATCTCCCAGAGTTTGCTCAAGTTCATGTCCACTGAGTCGGTGACACTATCTAACCATCTCATCCTTTGCCTCCCCCTTCTCCTTTTGTCTTCAATCTTTCCCAACATCAAGGTCTTTTCCTATCTTTGATACATCCATTAGATATTTCATACATTTTATTCCATGAATGGAGAGAATTATTAAATTCCCTTTCTATTTCATTGAATCTCCATGTGCCAAAGAAGAGTATCTTCTATTTCCATCTCCTTTGTTTTTGAAAAGATTATCTGTTAGTTTTTTTTTTTCTCTAATTCAGAAAAATTCTAAATTTTCTAATTTAGAAAAATGTTTCACAAATTGACCAAAAACACTTTATCTTCTTAATCCTTGAACAACTGGCATGTATACTTTGGTGTGGCAGGTACTGTTGTTTGCCTTTCTGTTCTAAAGGCCTTTCCTCATTTTCCATCAGTTTAGAAAGCCCAGTTGTCCCCAAATGAAAGTGACAAACTGTGGCTAACCTTAACTAGTAATTGCAATGTCATTCTCTCTTGCCAGTTACTGGATGTGTGATTAAGCTGTCCAAAAGGAGATATATTCTAGGAATGCCCAGAAACAGATTTCATTATGTTCCACAGGTTTGGAGATGGTCATTAGATCATCAGCACTCATTTTGCTACTGTTCTTTGACAAACCTGAGGATGGAAACCCTTCCGCACCTTGAAGACAGCAAAGCAGAGACTAGATGGTAACTGGATTCTGAATAACTTTGCTGAACTGTCACACCAATCATAAAACTACCTACAGTCATTTGTTATTATATGAGTCAAAGAAAACAATTTATTGCTTACCTCACTTTGGATGGGGAATCTGTTACTTGTAATCAGAAACATCTTAATTGATTAAATTGATATCATTAAACTTTATTTTTAAGAAACTGATTAAACAAAAATACATTATCCCTTTTATTAGTTAGACATGGACAATGAAAAACAAATAAAATTTGTAATGTTTAAAAATGAATCAATGTAATTGGCCACTCTTCTGCAATAATGTGCTATTTTGATTTTATGAAAATACAGCCACAAAATATCTAAGTTACTCCTATAGATGGTAGAAAATTAAAGGTGTTGTTTGTTTTTGGGTTGACACAGTGTCACTGTCATTCAGCTTACTTAGTTCAAGTCCCAGTTATTTGGAAAATAGAACCTCAATTTCTTGGTACTCCTTAAAAATTTATACCATGTAATGACAGGGAATTTTTGCTTTCACTTCCTCTAGAAACATCATACTACTCATGTATCATAAAAATTAGTCCAGTATCAATTTATCTAATATATTGTTCTGATATGTAAGAAAAATAAAGTTTTTCTTAATTTTCAATAGGTTTAAATGATTGCAGTTAGGGTAGTTCCCTGGTAGCAAAGACTCTCCTTATTCACATTTTAATCAGGTCCCTCTAGCATTCTTCTTGGTCTGCTGCTCTGCTTGTGGACTGTCCAATATTTTTAGAAAAGAAATTTATTGTTGCAGTTTCATATTGGATCCATCATTATAGATCAATGATTTATAAATTTTTTCTGAATAAAATAATCACTGGGGCAGATTCTGGGTTTCCCAGGTGGCTCAGTGGTGTGCCAGTGCAAGAGACTCAGGAGATGCAGGTTCAATCCCTGGGTTGAGAAGATCCTCTGGAGGAGGAAATGACAACCCATTCCAGTATTCTTGCCTGGAGAATCCCATGGACAGAGGAGCCTGGCAAGCTACAGTCCATGGAGTCACAAAGAAATGGATAAGACTGAGCTTGCACATGCAGGGGCAGATTTCAAAATATAGATTATTTAGCTTCATTCCAGTCCAGCTAAATTAGTAAATCTTGGGATGGGTCTGAAAGTTTTTTGTTTGTTTAATGACAAAATGTGATCCACTGGAGAAGGGAATGGCAAACCACTTCAGGATTCTTGCCTTGAGAACCCCATGAACAGTATGAAAAGGCAAAAAAATAGAATTCTGAAAGATGATCTCCCCAGATTGGTAGGTGCCCAAATGCTACTGGAGATCAGTGGAGAAATAACTCCAGAAAGAATGAAGAGACAAAACCAAAGAAAAAACAACACCCAGTTGTGGATGTGATTGGTGATGGAAGCAATGTTGAATATTGTAAAGAGCAATACCGCATAGGAACCTGGAATGTCAGGTTCATGAATCAAGGCAAATTGGAAGTGGTCAAACAGGAGATGACAGGAGTGAATGTCAACATTTTAGGAAGCAGTGAACTAAAATGGACTAGAATGGGTAAATTTAACTCCGATGACCATTATATCTACCACTATGGGCAAGAATCCTTAGAAGACATGGAGTAGCCATCATAGTCAACAAAGGAGTTCAAAATGCAGTACTTGGATGCAGTCTCAAAACAGACAGAATGATCTCTGTTTGTTTCCAAGGAAAACCATTCAATATCACAATAATCCAAGTTTATGCCATGACCAGTAATGCTGAAGAAGCTGAAGTTGAATGGTTCTATGACGATCTACAAGATCTTTTAGAACTAACACTCAAAAAAAGATGTCCTTTTCATTATAGAAGGGCTTCCCTGGTGGCTCAGAGGTTAAAGCGTCTGCCTCCAATGCGGGAAACCCGGGTTCGATCCCTGGGTTGAGAAGATCCCCTGGAGAAGGAAACAGAAACCCACTCCAGTATTCTTGCCTGGAGAATCCCATGGACAGAGGAGCTTGGTAGGCTACAGTCCACGGGGTCACAAAGAGTCGGAGACGGCTAAGTGACTTCACTTCACCTCACTTTCATTATAGAGGACTGGAATGAAAAAGTAGGAAGTCAAGAAACATCTGGAGTAACAGGCAAATTTGGTTTTGGAGTACAGAATGAAGCAGGGTAAAGGCTAATAGAATTTTGCCAGGCGAATGCACTGGTCATAGCAAACACCCTTTTGCAACAACACAAGAGAAGGCTCTACACATGGACATCACCAGATGGCCAAAATTGAAATCAGATTGATTATATTCTTGGCAGCCAAAGATGGAGAAGCTCTCTACAGTCAGCAGAAACAAGACTGGGAGATGAATGTGGCTCAGATCATGAACTCCTTATTGCCAAATTCAGGCTTAAATTGAAGAAAATAGGGAAAACTGCTAGACCATTCAGGTATGAACTAAATCAAATCCCTTATGATTATACAGTGGAAGTGAGAAATAGTTTTAAGGGACTAGATTTGATAGAGTGAATGATGAACTATGGATGGAGGCTAGTGACATTGTAGATGAGACAGGGATCAAGACCGTCCAGAAGAAAAAGGAATGCAAAAAAGTAAAATGGCTGTTTGAAGAGGCTTTACAAAAGCTGTGAAAAGAAGGGAAGCAAAGAGCAAAGGAGAAAAGGAAAGATATACCCATCTGAATGCAGAGTTGCAAAGAATAGCAAGGAGAGATAAGAAAGCCTTCCTCAGCGATCAATGCAAAGAAATAGAGGAAAAGAACAGAATGGGAAAGATTAGAGATCTCTTCAAGAAAATTAGAAATACCAAGGAAACATTTCATGCAAAGATGGGCTAGGTAAAGGACAGAAATGATAGGGACCTGACAGAAGCATAAGATATTAAGAAGACTTGGTGAGAATACACAGAATAACTGTACAAAATAGATCTTCATGACCCAGATAATCACAATGGTGTGATCACTCACCTAGAGCCAGACATTCTGGAATATGAAGTCAAGTGAGCCTTAGGAAGCATCACTATGAACAAAGCTAGTGGAGGTGATGGAATTCCAGTTGAACTATTTCAAATCCTGAAAGATGATGCTGTGAAAGTGCTGCACTCAATATGCCAGCAAATTTGGTAAATTCAGCAGTGGCCACGAGACTGGAAAAGGTCAGTTTTCATTCCAATCCCATAGAAAGGCAATGCCAAAGAATGCTCATAGTACTGCACAGTTGTACCCATCTCACACACTAGTAAAGTAATGCTCAAAATTCTCCAAGCCAGGCTTTAACAGTACATGAACTGTGAACTTCCAGATGTTCAAGCTGGTTTTAGAAAAGGCAGAGGAACCAGAGATCAAGTTGCCAACATATGCTAGATCATCGAAAAGGCAAGTGAGTTCCAGAAAAACACCTATTTCTGCTTTATTAACTATGTGACAGCCTTTGACTGTGTGGATCACAATAAACTGTGGAAAACTCTGAAAGAGAAGGGAATACCAGACCACCTGACCTGCCTCTTGAGAAACCTGTATGCAGGTCAGAAAGCAACCATTAGAAAAGGGCATGGATCAACAGACTGGTTCCAAATCGGGAAAGGAATATGTCAAGGCTATATATTGTCACCCTGCTTACTTAACGTATATGCAGAGAAACTTATATGAGAAATGCTGGGCTGGAAGAAGCACAAAATGGAATCAAGATTGCTGGGAGAAATATCAGTAACCTCAGATATGCAGATGACACCACCCTTATGGCAGAAAGTGAAGAAGTGTCTCTTGATTAAAGTAAAAGAGAAGAGTGAAAAAGTTGGCTTAAAGATCAACATTAGGAAAACTAAGATCATGACATCTGGTCCCATCACTTCATGGCAAATGATGGAGAAACAGTGGAAACAGTGGCTGACTTTATTTGGGGGGGGGGGGCTCCACAATCACTGGAAACAGTGACTGCAGCCATGAAATTAAAGGATGCTTGCTCCTCCGAAGAAAAGTTATGATCAACCTAGACAGCAAATTAAAAGGCAGAGACATTACTTTGCCAACAAAGGTCCATCTAGTCAACACTATAATTTTTCCCGCTGTCATGTATGGATGTGATAGTTGGACTATAAAGAAAGCTGAGTGTGGAACAGTTGATGCTTTAGAACTCTGGTGCTGGAGAAGACTCTTGAGAGTCCCTTGGACTGCATGGAGATCCGCATCATCCTGAAGGAGCTCAGTCTTGAGTGTTCATTGAAAGGACTGATGTTGAAGCTGAAACCACAATACTTTGGTCACCTGATGCAAAGAACTGACTCATTTGAAAAGACTATGATGCTGGGAGAGATTGAAAGTGGCAGGAGAAGGGAATGACAGAGGATGACATGGTTGGATGGCATCACCGAGTCAATGGACATGACTTTGGGTAAACTCCGGGATTTGTTGATGGACAAGTAGGCCTGGCATGTTGCGATTCATGGGGTTGCAGAGTTGGACATAACTGAGCAACTGAAGTGAACTGAACTGAAAATATTCTAGGGTTGTCGCTCAAAATAAGATGCAGAGTAGTATTATGTGAAAGTATTAAAAATGACCAAGCTTAAACCAAATCCTGCCCCAAGTTATTGTGATTTAAAGTACCTAACCTGGAATCTGGGACTGGGATTTTTCAGTGCTCTCCAGTAGACTCTAACCTTAGGCAGATTTAAGAACCTTTACTTAGATGTGCCAAGGGCTCTCAGTCTTAGAACAAGACTTTCTTTGAATTTCCCCTGAGGATTTAGTAATAATATCATCAGAGCTCTATCTCTGTAGTCATCCTTGCATCATTCAGAAACTTCTGACACAAACTAAAATCTCAGTCAAAATCTCACTGCATCTACTTATGGAATCTGTCAACTTGACCCCTGTAAAAGGGAAAAACCTGGGTGGTGTGAGAAGAAATAAATCTTTTTTTTAAAAGCATGAGCATTCACTTAGTGACCAGCACGTTTATTTAGGTGTACATTAGTTAATCTATTCCAAAACTGTTAATTGCACATCTACTATATATCAGAAACTATAGTAAATATCGGGGATACGTATTGACACCCAAGTGGAGAAAGCATCATTAAACAGTTATAATGAGAGCTAGAAAAGAACAGGACAGGTTGACAGGAAGTCTGTATTGAGGATTATTAGCCTAAATTAGGGGATTGAGGAAGATTTCCTCGAGTAAATGACAGATAAGGATTTGAACATTGGGTTTTCCAGATATAGATGGAAAGCACATTTTTTATATCCTGGAACCAAGAAAAAGAGAAAATTGTCTTTATGACTGAACTGAAACCAGTATAATGCAACATAGTGAGTGTAAAAAAAAAAAAAAAAAGATTAGGCAAGACAGACAGGCAGAGTCAAATTGCAGAGCTGAGTAGTTTCTTTGAGTATTTATTTTTTAATCTACACTAAGTTCACTTGAAATGAATTAAATTTTATATATATATATATATACACATATAAACAGAAGCAAGAACCTGTGACAGTTGAGAGCAGGATGGTGACAGCTGAAATGCACATTGCTGACTAGTTGAGATATATTTTGGGAAATTGGCAGAACCAGAGAATTTGGTCAAATGTAGAGTAAAAAAGGGGCTTCCCAAGTGGTGCCTGTGGTAAAAAACCTGCCTGCCAATGCAGGAGACATAAGACATGTGGGTTCAGTTCTTCGGTGGGGAAGATCCCCCGAGGAGGAAATGGCAACCCACTCCAGCGTTCTTGCCTGGAGAATAACATGGACAGAGAAGCTTGGCAGGCTACAGTCTATGGGGTCCCATATAGTCAGGCAGGACTGAAGTGACTTAGCACCCATGCAGAGTGTAAAAGAGTATGAGATACATGCACCTCAATGTTTATGGTAGCACTGTTTACAACAGCCAACACATTGGAAGCCACATAATAATCCATCAGCAGATGAATGAGTAAAGAAAATATGGTGTATATATATATACAATGGAATATTATCCAGCCATTAAAACTAATGAAGTGCTGCCATTTGCAACAACATAAATGGACCATGAGGAAAAAAAAAAAACAAAAACAAAAAACAGTGAATTAGAAAAAAGTGTTGATTTTCTTTTCATCTTTATTATAACATTTTTTCCTGTGCATCATCTTGGGTCTTATTTCTTTTGTTTATTTGTAATATAGGTTAAAAAACACTATAAATGGCTCAAGTGCTTTTGTAAAGGACGATAAAATTTCAATAAACGAGAAAACAGCAATCCACCGATGCAATACTACAAAGCTATGATAATAGAGTGGAGAATCTTTCTCTGTCCCACACAGAAACAAGAAGGATCCCTAGAACATATCCTTAAGGACAAAAAGCAAGTTACAGGTTAGATAATGCACTGCCTTTTGTATAAAAGGCTGAGAGGAGAAATAAGAACATATATCCATATTTGCTTGCATTTACATAATGACTTTCTTTTGTCACATCTTTAATTTACCTTGACCACCTCCTTCATTTGGTACAGAGGGTTGGGGGACCAGGTCTCCTCCACTGTTAGAACCAAGCGCTGAGACCTCAGGTTTCTTACCTGGGCCTGCGATAAGTCAGCATCCTCAGGACAGTATTGAATTAGGTCAGAGGAGTAGCAAGGCTGTTGTTTGAAGGTCTCCTTAGGAAAAGAGAAACTGATAAAGCATGCAGATCCATAACATCCAAATGTTGCACCTAAGACTAGATTAACTCAGCTTCTACAATTGTTTGGACAGCAGAGATGTGAAACGATGGCTAAATTAAAAAGGGGGTTGTGGGAGGAGATCAGGGTAGAGAGTGGCTGTCCTTGTCTTCTCTCTTTACAATTTGACTTTGTTCTTGGTTTTTCATAATGGACTTTTGTGAAGTGGGATGATATAAGCCCGTCTCTATAATTTCAATTATCTTAAGGCCACTTTCAGGGGTTCCCAGATGGCTCAGTGGTAAAGAACCCATCTACCAATGCAGGAGACATGGGTTCGATCCCTCGGTTGGGAAGATCCGCTAGAGAAGGAAATGGCAACCCACTCCAGTATTCTTGCCTGGGAAATCTCATGGACAAAGGAGCTTGGCGGGCTACAGTCCATGGGGTCACAAAGATTCAGACACAACTGAGCAACTAACACTTTCCACAAACAAGAAAGAAGAGAGAGAAGAGAGGGGCATGTTGAAGATTTATCTGGTTTTTGGGGTTAGAGGGCTGGCACTAAAATTAGTAAAATTAAGCCAGTTGCCTTAAATAGAGAGAGGTGCCAGCTGTGAGGTCTGACTGTCATATGTGGCTGATGAGGCACCACTACTGACATGGAAAACCTTTGAGAAAGACAATGAGTTCTATCTGGTTAGGTCTCTTTATACATGCATCTGAGAAACCCAAACGGAAATGTTTAGTGAGGCATTTGATGTGCTACCCTGGAGGTCAGAAAAGTAACAGTCCAGATACATTCTGAGAAGAAAGAACCATGAATCCCTACCTCCATCAAAGATAGAATAGTATTGTAATAAGAGACAAACCTCCTAGAAACTCTAGTGTTGAGAAATTAAGGAGGAGAACAGGAACCTGTGGAGAGACACAGAGAAAACATCAAATTGTGCAATTAAGGGGAAAATGTTGCCAGGAGGAAGGAGTAGACAGAGGCAGAAAGTTGTCACATGGTTGTTTTTTCTTTTCCTTTTCCTTTTTTGTTTTTTGCTGGGAGAAATATCAATAACCTCAGATACGCAGATGATACCACCCTTACAGCAGAAAGTGAAGAGGATCTGAAGAGCCTTTTGATGAAAGTGAAAAACCTGGTTTAAAACTCAACATTCAAAAAATGAAGACCATGGCATCCAGTCCCATCACTTCATAACAAATACATGGGGAAACAATGGAAACAGTGACAGACTTTATTTTCTTGGGCTCCAAAATCACTGCAGATGGTGACTGTAGCCATGAAATTAACAGACTCTTGCTCCTTGGAAGAAAAGCTATGACCAACCTAGACAGCATACTGAAAAGGAGAGATGTTACTTTGCTGACAAAAATGTCTATCTAGTCAAAAGTATGGTTTTTCCAGTAGTCATGTGTGGATGTGAGAATTGGCGCATAAAGAAAGCTGAGCACCAAAAAATTAATGCTTTTGAACTGTGGAGTTTCTGAAGACTCTTGAGAGTCCCTTGGACTGCAAGGAGATCAAATCAGTCAATTCCAAAGGAAATCAGGCTTGAATATTCATTGGAAGAACTGTTGCTGAAGCTGAAGCTCCAATACTTTGGCCACCTGACGTGAAGAACTGACTCCCTAGAAAAGATCCTGATGCTGGGAAAGACTGAAGGCAGGAAGAGAAGGGGACAGCAGAAGATGAGATGGTTGGATGGCATCACTAACTTGATGGATATGAGTTTGAGCAAGCTCAGGGTGTTGGTGACCGACAGGAAGGCCTGGTATGCTACAGTCCGTGGAGTCACACAAAGTCAGACAAGACTGAGCAACTGAACTAACAAACTATCCATTCAGATATGTTATATATTAGAAGCAGCTGGGGAACCATTTTATATGCCATATTCTCCTGTGGGAAGTGATAAGAGGTATTTTTCTTTTCCAATATCCCAAATAACATTCTTCTTATAGGAGGGAAAGCAGTTGTGAAGCCTTGGGTTGAACACAGTATCCAGTTTGTTTCTGTTGGGCATTTTCATATTCTATCAGCAGCTAGGACTTGGGAATTTATCAGTCATAGCCGTGCTGAGTGACAGTGTGCCCATAACTATCAGCATTGTGCTGTGTGCTTAAAAATCTATGAGAGTAGAATTCATGTTGTGTTCAAGCCAACATACGATAAAACAAAATAAAAACAGGCTTTGATTATTGTACTATATCTTTTCTGCCTCATTGCCTTAGTCCTTATATATAAATGTGACAGACATTAATGGAAAAATCATTGAATAATATTATGACTGGTAGAGTGTTATTACAGAAAGACACAAGTCTTCCCTGATAGCTCAGATGGTAAGAATCTGCCTGCAATTCAGGGGACCTGGGTTTGATCCCTATGTCAGAAAGATGCCCTGGAGGAGGAAACGGCAACCCACTCAGTATTCTTGCCTTGAGAATTCCATGGCCAGAGGAGCCTGGTGGGCTACAGTCCATGGCGTCACAAAGGGTCTGACATGACTGAGAGACTAACACTTTCACAACAGATAGAACAAGGAAAAATTCCTTGATTTATTGGGCAAATTACTTGAAATGTTGATGAATAAAATGGAAAAGTATTAATTCTCAGATGAATGGATTGGATGATAAGGGTCCTAAGAGGGAGTAAATTTTAAGTTGAATATTAAAGAAAATGAGAGATATTTTGTTCTTTAAAAAAATATACTGTGAGCTAAAAATCTAATGGTTACATATAAATCATCAAAAAATGTTAGTTGTATAATTACTAATGAACTTACAGGTTCAGAGAATTAAGTCACTAGACACTCTAAACTAAAAGTAAACTTCATGAGGGTGGGGTTTAAGAAATCATGAGAATTAAATGATAATATCCAAGATTATCTTATTACTGTAAACAGCTAAAATTATATAGTCAAGTATTAATATTTGTTCTTCCTTTTACATTTTCCCATATTTAGAAAGAAATGCAGATATCTTAAAATGTTTATTACTTTCTTCCTTATCAGCACCATCAAGTAACCTCGAAATGCAAGTGAATCTTTATTTAAAGTATTATATCCCTTACAGATGATATAGGAGTAAGTTGTAAGCATATTGTATTTTTTTCTGTAAGAGAAACAAAGAATAATGAAATATCGTGGATACCTTCCATACTTTTTCTTAAAGAAAGGTGGTATATTGTAATCTCTCTGTTTTTCTGTCCAACTGCAATGGTATTCTCTAGTAACATGCCTTAGAATTATGGGGTAGAATTAGACATTTTTTACTGCCACTAGGTCAACCTCATCTGAAAAGTAAAACATGATAATAAATTCAGAAACTATATTTGATCTAAATGAGGTTTAAATATTATCTGGGTTTTATTCTTGTTTCAGTAGACATCTCTAAAATACTTGATTCCATTTTCAATAATCAGTTACATTCCTAGGAATTTCCCTCTTTTGTTTCTCATAATCTATAATCCATTTCTATTTTATTTTGAAATTTACCACTATTTGTTTGAATTTAGTAGCAGTTGCTTTTTCTTTTTTCTTTTAGAGTTGTTTTAATTATTTTTTCTGAGAAATTCCTGTGTGCTTAATCACTCAATCGTGTCCAGCTTTGCAAGCCAATGGACTGTAGCCCACCAGGCTCCTCGGTGTGTGGGATTCTCCAGGCAAGAATACTGGATTGGGTTGCCATTCCCTTCTCCAGAGGATCTTCCTGACTCAGGGATCAAACCCAGGTCTCCTGTCTTGCAAGGAGATTCTTTACCCTATGATCTCAGGGAAATTCCTAATTTTTACTAAATTCCATTTGCTTCCTAATGTTGTTATCAATGTGAGTTTTAACGTCACCTTGTGACTCAACTAGAGAAAGGTTCATCATATGAAAAGAAGCCAAGCTATTCAGAGAAAAGAGAGTTTGAGAAACAGAAGGAAATACTTACCTAAATAAAAGGCCCATGTTTTTATTACCAACTTAATTTTCTATTCCTATTTTTTTAAAAAAATCAAAATACCATTATTTTTGAAAAATGTCAGTCCTTGGTACAGTACACTTTATTCCCTAAAGTATGTCTAAGGAGGTTCTTATATCAGTTGTGGGTGTTCAGTTGCTTAGTTGTGTCCAACTCTTTGCAACCCCATGGACTCTAGACCACTAAGCTCCTCTGTCCATGGGATTTCCCAGGCAAGCATTCCAGACTAGGTTGCCATTTCCTTCTCCAGGGGATCTTCCCAACCCAGGCATTGAAACCATGTCTCCTGCCTTAACACGTGAATTCTTCACCACTGAGCTACCTGGAAAACCCAGTGCATCAGTTTCCAGCAGTCGGAAATAATCCCAACGTTGCTCTTCTTTTGCCCAGGGTTAAAAGTTAATGGACTAAAAAAATGCTATCACATACATTAAAATGGTTATGAAAATTACTTTGTATTTAGGCAATCTGTCTGTCCTATGATAAATTTAATTTAACAAAATCAATCCCATGAGAACGTGCATTTAATTTTAATTGCACTTAGAAAGATTTGTGGCAGAGATAGGCTCACTGTCCATCTATTTCTTCAACACAGAAGCAGACAGCACTTCCCTGTGTGCCCCTCAGTTAGACTTGGCCATGGTCCTAGTTGCATTGCTCCTGGAGACATGGGGTCCCAGACCCAGGGCTAGACAGTGAAATCCACCCATGCACAGGCTCCTGGTCCTTACCCCCTCTGCTGGGTGGTTACAGATGAGCAGGGCACACCTAAGAACCACATGTTGGAAACAACAATTCTACAAGACCAACCTAGACAATATAGTAATATGCATAGCCATTACTTTACCAACAAAGGTACGTCTACCCAAAGCAGTGGTTTTTCCAGTAGTCATGCATGGATGTGAGAGTTGGACTATAAAGAAAGCTGAGCACTGAAGAACTGATGCTTTTGAACTACGGTGTTGGAGAAGACTCTTGAGAGTCTCTCTGACTGCAAGGAGATCTAACCAATCAATCCTAAACGAAATCAGTCCTGAATGTTCATTGGAAGGGCTGATGCTGAAGCTGAAACTCCAATATTCTGGCCACCTAATGTGAAAAACTGACTCTTTGGAAAAGACCCTGATGCTAGGAAAGATTGAAGGCAGAAGAGAAGGGGACGGCAGAGGATGGGATGGTTGGATGGCGTCACTGACTCAATGGACAGGAGTTTGCACAAGCTCCAGGATTTGGTGATGGACAGGGAGGCCTGGCATGATTCAATCCATGAGGTTGCAAAGAGTCGGACATGACTGAGTGACTGAACTGAACTGATTAATCATCTATTTATAAATCCATCTCATTATCAGTTAACTATCTATGAACCATCTGTGTATACATCATAACCATGTTATCCAAATGAGATGGATTTATAAACAGATGATTGTATAGTTCAGTGGCTTCCCTGTCCATCACCAACTCCCAGAGCTTTCTCAAACTCACGTTCATCAGGTCAGTGATGCCATCCAAACATCTCATCCTTTGTCATCCCCTTCCCCTCCTGCCTTCAATCTTTCCCAGCATCAGGGTCTTTTCTAATGAGTCAGTTCTTTATGTCAGGAGACCAAAGTGTTGTGCTTCAGCTACAGCATCAGCCCTTCCAATGAACATTCAGGACTGATTTCCTTTAGGATTGACTGGTTTGATCTCCTTGCAGTCCAAGGGACTCTCAAGAGCCGTATCCAACACCACAGTTCTAAAGCATTGATTCTTTGGTGCTCAGCTTTCTTTATGGGCCAACTCTCACATCCATATATAACTACTTGAAAAACCATAGCTTTCACTAGACAGATTGTTGGCCAAGTAATGTCTCTGCTTTTTAATATGCTACCTAGGTTGGTTACAGCTTTTCTTCCAAGGAGCAAGTGTCTTTTGATTTCATGGCTGCAGTCACCATCTACAGAGATTTTAGAGCCCAAGAAAATAAAATCTGTCACTGTTTCTATTGTTTCTCCATCGATTTGCCATGAAGTGATGGGACCAGATGCCATGATCTTTGTTTTTTAAATGTTGAGTTTTAAGCCAGCTTTTTCAGTCTCTTGTTTCACTTTCATCAAGAGATTCTTTAGTTCCTCTTCACTTTCTGCCATAAGAGTGGTGTCATCTGCATATCTATTTTGATGATCCCGTTACATTTTTTTCCTCCCCTGTGGTTCCCATTAATATTTTACTTATTCACCTCTACAGAAGTCAGGCCCAGAAGCAAAAGCAAATAGATGATAATGGAAACTCAGAACAAACTTCAGAATGACTACTGCATATCAACAACATATTGTAATTTTCAATTATCCCCAATTTATTGATCTCAGAATCTTTTTGATAGTGTGTGCCATCAGGAAAAATAATATACACTGACATGTAAATGTTTTTTCATTATAAACTATGTAGATATATTAGCACGTTAATATTGCACTTACTTTTAATTACTTCAAAATGTAAGTTCAAATGAGATAAAATTTTTACTAATAGTTTTGTTGTATACTCACTGGTGGACATTTTTGGGCACTTTCTTTGTTATGCAAGCACTCATTTTAAATCTCACTTCCCAGCTTACTTCTATCAATTTTCCTTTTAAGTAAAAGAGATGGAGAGATAGATTAAGAGGAGTTTGCACACTGAAAATCAATCTCTCAAAGTATTAGGCAACTTTTATTCTGTCAGACAAACTTTTAGCCCTGTAATTCTGCAGAATAGACAAGACACTGCCTGATAATAGTTTTTATTAGTAGTAAGGCAATAAGGATGTATAAATATATTATGATGTTTATATTATTCAATTTTGTCATGTTGAGTTTTAGACTTTTATATATTGCTTATTCATTAATCCTATTATGTTTTAATGACATCAGATGCACTCAGTCAGGACCTGCACTCAGTTTCAGCCTCCTGCTATGGCTACCATAAAAAATGCATTAAGAAATCAATTGGTGTGTCTGTATGCACCATCTTCAAGATTCATTACAGCATCCGGCTGTTAAAATATGGAGAAACCATTTAATTATATGATATGCTAGTAGCCTGGTGTTAGCCCACACTCAGATAGCACTATAAAGATTTACCAGCTCATCTAACTAAAGCCAGGAGGCATCATCAAAGAATCCCCAAAGGACTTATATACAGGATGACCTCAATTATCTGGAGACTGAGTTTCTGGCAGTATGCTGCATTGGAGTGCATAGGATTGGCATGTAATAACGATGAAAACACCAGAAAGGGACAAATGAGAAGCGAGGAAAAACAGCAGACCCTAGGAGATCAGAGGAAAGGAGTCTGAAAGAATGGAAAAATGGTTCAGAGCTAGGGCAGTTAGCAGCAAGTACCAAGAGAGCAGAACAGAGAGAGGTCCAGTGATGACAAGGAAGATAAATTTCTCCATGTTACTGTGACACCAGCAGCTCTCTATCCATCCAAAGCCTTTACTGCACAACCCCCCACAGCACCTTAGTGGTAGGAGGATCATGCATTCTGCTTTCCCCGGGGCATTTGAGAGAGCAACCTAAGCTACTCAATAATGATGAATAAAATGTTGAATAATTTTAGCACTTCCTGTCTGCAATATGGAACTTTCCAGATGGTTCAGGAGTAAAGAACCCACGTGCAAATGCAGGAGATGCAAGAGACCCGGGTTTGATCCCTGGGTCAGGAAGATCCCCTGGAGGATGAAATGGCAACCCACGCCAGTACACTTGCCTGGGAAATCTCATGGACAGAGAAGCCTGGAGGGCTGCAGTCCATGGGGTGCAAAGAGTCGGACATGACTGAGCAATTGAGCACACACGCACATCTACAATACAGGATTCTAATGAATGAATGCACGCACGTGTAATGGAATAATTCCCCTCCATAATCCTAAGAAATAGGAACTGCTACGATCATCACTCTAAAGATGAGGGAAAGGATCCACAAAGAGGTTAAAGGCCTGATCGGTAGACACTCAGATTACAAAACAGCAGAGGACATTTGAACCTGACAGCTAAACTACAGAAAACATTGTTTCAAGAAACAGTGGATCAACTTTAGTCATGTGCTAAGCCCTATTCTACATATTTTGTATACACGAGCGCGCAACTCAGAAGGTTCCTGCCATCATAGAATTCTCTACATGGCCTCAACAGCTGGAGAAGTCACCACTGTATTCTAGAATGACAGCGATAATCTCATTAAATATTAGCACCTAGCAGATTGGAACAAGTGATTATTGCCGCTAATTCAACAGCATATTAGTACAATGTTTTGCAGAGAGAATATTATACTAATGTAATGAAGATTTTTAAAAATTACAAAAGTCCTAATATCTCGCAAAAGTTTTTCTTTTATTTAAAGAAGTAATGTTTCAGAACATCTCCTTGAAGTAGGTATCATTCACCCCTAGATCCTACAGCATCAACATCACCTGTCTGAGAATAAGCAAAACACCAACTGAACTTCAAAATTATGACACTGGGGATTGTAGTTTTAGTTGATTCCAGTTGTATTTTATTAAGAAGAGAAACTTCAAAGTTCATTTTATTAAATAACATTCAGATGCAGTAAAATGTTATACTTCAGTTAACAGGAGAACCTAATTATCTGGGAAAGGTCATTCTCCAGTGATATTAAGAGAAACCAGAAATAAGGCCCATTTCCGGAGAGAGGTAGGCATTTTTCTTGACTTTGCGTATTCACATTGAAGGAATAAGAAAATTAATCTTTGGAATTAAAGTCTCCTCTGACACATTGGTCTCAAATAACTGTTCTTAATGGATCTGCACATTAGAACTGCACTGTGAGTCTCCATTTGTTTCTTTGTCTTTAAGTTTTCTGCCTTAACCATTATTCACCAAGGAGAGCTGTCTCTGATTTGACATGTGCTGCTGCTGCTGCTGCTAAGTCACTTCAGTTATGTCCAACTCTATATGACCCCGTAGATGCCAGCCCATCCCCGGGATTCTCCAGGAAAGAACACTGGAGTGTGTTGCCATTTCCTTCTCCAATGCATGAAAGTGAAAAGTGAAAGTGAAGTCACTCTGTCCTGTCCAACTCTTAGTGACCTCATCGACCGCAGGCTACCAGGCTCCAATGTCCATGGGATTTTCCAGGCAAGAGGACTGGAGTGGGTTGTCATTGCCTTCTCCCTTGACATGCGCTCTTTCTTCAAATTCTTCTTCAAACCTACAGTTGGGGAAAGTGTTGGTAATAATACTCATATGGAGGTTTTCTCTCTAAGTGAACTTAATTTCCTTGTGTTGAAGTTGTAGTCTTCCATATATCGCCTCATTTATTATTGAAAATAGATAGTTGGAGAAGTAATCATTAAGTAATGGGTATTTTGCTTTTATTCCTTCTTTTTAAAAACATTTCACAAATATAACTTGGCAATAACACAGAGATGCAGCAAATTTTGTGGCACAAAAGTTATTTTAAAATAGTCAGGGAAAGTAAACAACAGATGAAATGAGCTTTGGAACATTTATCCAGTTGACAATAAGATTATGATGATGCCAAAGAGCTTGTAGTCAACTGGTCCAAGAAGTGAAATATCTTTTTTGTTGTTGTTTGTTTCAAAGTATATTAATACATTAATACCAAGAAGAGTGGGCTTCCTGGTGGCTCAGTGGATAAAGATTCCACCAGCAACCCAGGAGACACGGGTTCGATCCTCAGGTCAGGATGATATCCAAGAGGAAGGCATGGCAACTCACTCCAATATTCTCTGAAGAAGCATGGCAACCCACTCCAGAATTCTTGCCTGCAGTATCCCATGGGCAGAGGAGCCGAGAGGGCTACAGTCCATGGGGTCACTAAGAGTTGGACACAACTGAAGTGACCACACACGCACACTCTCCAAGAAGAGCACTAATGGTTTTACATTGTCGTTTAGTTGCTAAATTGTGTTCGACTCTTTTGTGACCGCATGGACTATAGCATGCCAGGCTTCTCTGTCCGTGGGATTCTCCAGGCAAGTGTATTGGAGTGGGCTGCCATTTCCTTCTCCAAGGGATCTTCCAGACCCAGGGATCGGACCTGAGTCTCCTGCATTGGCAGGTAGATTCTTTACCAGCAACCCCCCAGGGAAGCCTAGTTTTACAGTAACAACAAAGAGGCAGTGTATGTTGACTTAGGAGCACATTTTACTGTAGCTAAGAAATACTTCAGTAGCTTTGTTCCTGTCTTCGCGCTTTTAAGCACAGATACAGATAACACAGACATGATTAAGAAACAACCTCTCAGAGCAATAAAGAAATGACAATAAAACAAAACAAAACAAAACAAAAAACAATCTTGTTGCATTAAGGAGAAATATTTGCATAACTTTTGTTGTTCAGTCTTAAGCTAAATCATGTCCGACTGTTTGCAACTCCATGGACTGCTGCGTGCCAGGCTTCCCTGTCCTTCACTATAGCTTTTTATAGCTTCCAAAGAATGACCGATTTCAAACACTTAGGTAATTCAACTGAGTGGTAAAAATTGGAATACAATTCAGGTGTTCTAGTCCTAGCCCAATGTTTCAGTTCTTTCCTTTCTGGCACACACTGAATCCAATGAGCCACCTATGTATGTGAACTCTATTGGAAGCCTGTGAATACCAAACACTTAACATTTATGGACTGAGATGGTCCCTGTGGAAGTTTACAGTCAACTTAAAAATGAAATAACATAGCTAACACAGAACATGCATTCACAACAAAACCCTGGCTCTCAACCAATCTGTGCTGTCTTGGTTCAGCTATAAATTCTTTCAGTTAATTCCAACAGTTTTGCTGGCCTTTTCCTTCTTTTTGGTTTTCCCTTCCATCACAGTATAAGTTTTGTACCTGATCCTCTTTCCTAAAATAACTCACCGTGTTCTCTTGATTCTATTCTGTCTGAAGTACTACTGGATATTGAATATTAATTATCCACTACTTTTTTAATAATGCTTATATTTTAATGAGTGATTGTGTGAGTTTGCTAGGATTGCTGTAGCAAACCACCACAACATGAGATCGTACTAGAACAGGGTGGATTTTCCATGTGTGTGCCCAGATGCCTGGTCGTGTCTGACTCTTTGCAACCCCATGGACTATAGCCCTCCAGGATCCTCTGTCCATGGGATTTCCCAGGCAAGAATACTGGAGTGGGTTGCCATTCCCTTCTCCAAGGGATCTTCTGGACCCAGGGATCAAACCCACTACTCTTGAGTCTCCTGCATTGGCAGGCAGATTCTTTACCATGGTGAGGGTGGCCCCTAGTCCAATATTAAGGGTGTCCTTATAATAAAAGAGGAAATTGGGACATAGACACACCTACCTCTACAACAATCCTATTCCCAGATTAAGTCACAATCTGAGGCACTTGGGGTTAAGTATTCAATATATGAATTTTGGAAGAATATGATTCAATCTGAACAGTAATGTATGCTTAAGAAAAAATTCAAACCATTAACAATAGAATTCAGTGATAAGGAAGTCTTTCTCCCCCTGAATCTTGAGCCAGACCAACTTTTCCTTTTCCAAGATTACTGGTAAAATTTCTTATCTTTCCAGAGATAAACTAAATGAAAATAAGTATGATTATGCAAATATATTTTTTCACACATGTGCTGGCTTGACATAAAGTTACTGTTCTCGAATCTCCTAATTTTCAAATAATTAAGTTTTTTTTTTTTTTAAGAAGGAGAATAACAAATGCAACTTTGTGGAAAGAGAAAACATTAAAAATCACTCCCATTCTCACAATGAACACTGTAATGTCTTCTGTCCCTATATCGCCACCTGCGTTCTGTACACCATGCTGGCTGTGGAATAATAATTAATCATTGCATATGTAACTAAATTTTTTATCATTCTTTTCTTAACCTGCACTGACTACCAGCAGCCTGGACAGAGTTGCATGTGGAAGGCACAATAACTGACTCTGGGAGTGAGACACTCCAGGGCTTCCCAGGTGGCTCAGTGGGACAGAACCTACCTGTCAGTGCAGGAGACACAGGAGACACGGGTTTGATCCCTGGGTTGGGAAGATCCCGTGGAGAAGCAAATGGCAACCCACTCCAGCATTCTTGCCTGGAGAGTCGCATGGGCAGAGGAGCCTGGTGGGCAACAGTTCATGGGGTTACAAAGAGTCAGACACGGCTGGACGACTGAGCGCACAGGCACACGAGACCCTGCAGTTCTCTTTTTTGCACGAAGTATCAACAGTGCTTGAGATGGATGAGGATGAGGGCAAGGTTGCATGAGGACTGACAAGCCACCAGACCTGAAGTATGAGCAAAAGCTAAACAGCTATTATTTAAGCTCCAGCAATGCTGGGGCTATTTCGCAGAGAGCAAAACTCACAGTCCATCCCATTTCAGCTAATAAACATACTATGGCTATTACATTATTTCAAAAAATCCAGCGATGTGAATGATACTCTTTTTTCAGTCTGTTCCCTCCAACTTTCTTTTGATTACTGCTCAATGATGTGTGTTTTATTCTCCACTTATATATTTTTCACTTTTATTTTATGAGATTTTCTTGTAGGCAGCTTCGGTTGAACCTTGTTTTTCTATCCAAATGAACAGTCCATTGTTTTTAACTGGAATAATTATATTTATATTCACATTTTGTGTGGTTACTGATATGTTCATCACAGTCTACCATCTTCCTGTTTTTTTTTTCTAGTTTCCTCATATGTTCTTTTCTGATTCTTTTCTCAACTTATTTCATGTTAACTGAGCATACTTAAAACAACCAATATTCATTTAGTGACTATGTACATTCTGTGATTCCAGTTTATCTCCTTTTCTGGCTTAGTAGTTCCGAACGTATTTTATTTTTCATGTGCCCGCTTTAGGATTTATTGTATCCTGCAGTATACTATGGGGTTCCCAGGTGCCTCAGCGATAAAGAGTCTGCCTGTTACTGCAGGAGATATAGGCAAGAGACAATGGTTTGGTTCCTGGGTTGGGAACATCCTCTGGAGAAAGAAATGGAAGCTCACTCCAGTGTTCTTGCCTAAATCCCATGAACAAAGTAGCCTGGTGGGTATAGTATGTTTCAAGTATTATCATGCCACCTCACATATAAGAACCTTAAAATATTCTATTTCTCTTTCTTCCATTTCAACATTTGGGATGGCATTTTCATTTTGTTCGTGTAATTACTGTTAATTGTGTTATATATGCCATAACACATTATTAGTTTTTATAACTATTTTTAACAAATAAAATACTCTATTTATGTACCAAATATTTTTTTAAGAAAAATATTTTGATGATGGATAATAAAATTCACTAATCTGGGGCAAGCAGATAACCATCAATATCAAAGGAATCAGCTAAAAATGATGTGATTGTAGGTAAAAATGTCAAACATATTTTCAAAAATAATCTGTCAGCTCTCTTGTTTTTCTTTGAGGGCACAAATTCTCACATTTTAGGCCACTTGGGGTGGTTCCATAGCTCACTTACACTTTATTTTTATTTCATTTTATTGTCATTGTGTTCCATTGAATATAGTTTCTATTCTGCTGCTGCTGCTGCTGCATCGTTTCAGTCTTTCTTCTCCAGGCAAGAACACTGGAGTGGGGTGCCATTTCCTTCTCCAATGCATGAAAGTGAAAAGTGAAAGTGAAGTCACTCAGTTGTGTCCGACTCTTCACAACCCCATGGACTGCAGCCCACCAGGCTCCTCCATCCCTGGGATTTTCCAGGCAAGAGTAGTGGAGTGGGGTGCCATTGCCTTCTCAGAGTTTCTATTCTGATGCATTCACATTTTTACATTTCTACCTTTGTGTATATATTATTTGCCACTAATCCCATCTAACATATATTTTAAATCTCAGACAGTGTGATTTTCATTTCTAAGGAGTTTTATTTGGCCACTAAAGTGAAGTGAAAGCTGCTCAGTCATGTCTGACTCTTTTGCAACCCCATGGACTGCTCTAGGTCACGGAATTCTCTAGGCCAGAATACTAGAGAGGGCTGCCTTTCCCTTCTCCAGGGGATCTTCCCAACACAGGGATCAAACCCAGGTCTCCCGCATTGCAGGTGGATTCTTTACCAGCTGGGCAGGAGAAAAAAAAAAAATTTTTTTTTCCATTTCCCTAGTCACCACTGACAAGGAATCGCTTGTTGACCAGACTCTAACCAAGCCCCATGCAGCCTTCTACTGGTGGGCCTCCACTTTGGTGGAAGGCCCAGTGTACAGCCTCTCCACACAAGTGACCTGTCCATCCCTTCAAACCACCACATCCATACACACCCTGGTAGACAAGACATGAGCAAACACTGATGTGGCTTCTTACAGCTCAGGGCTGCATTCCTAGGGTACACGTCCCCTTGTAGAATGCCTATATGAGAAAGCTAATAGGCTGTTCCTGCCAACTCCTGATGAGGGGGCCCACCTCTCAGCCTCTGTGGGCAGAGGGGTTTGACTTGGATCAGCTCTGAATTGCAACCCAGATGGACTTCATGCCTAGAGGTGTGTGTGTGTGTTCAGTCCTTCAGTTGTGTCTCACTCTTTGCAGCCCTATGGACTGTAGCCTGCCAGGCTCCTCTGTCCATGGGATTTCCCAGGCAAGAATACTGGAGTGGGTTGCCACTTCCTGTTCCAGGGAAATCTTTTTGACCCAGAGATCAAAGCCATGTGTCCTGTACTGGCAGGTGGATTCTTCACCACTGAACCCTCACCATGATGGTTTTCAAACTACAGCAGTCCCCACTCCTGGCTCCCTCACTCTCTGTTTAAAATATCCAGTTTCCTGTACAAATTCATACTGTGTTCAGTCCATGCTGGACCCTCTTACCTATTGCAACAGAAATTCTAGCTAAAAATCTGTCCTGACCACTTTGGAGTCCGGCTTTGTTATTGCTGATGCTGTATTTAGTCTTTTCTCCAGCTTCAGGAACACTTTGGATACAGTTAAAATAACTGTGTAGTTGTCTTTTTCTGCTAATTCTTGATTATTATGTACTGCATAAGCAAGGACAGTCTAAAAAAAGTGTGCTTTTGTCCCACCTATTAGCAATGACTTTCTCTTTAATCTGTACCCCTTGAATGACCCCTGTTTCTCTTCACCTGATGGAAATACAAACTATTCCCAGCTGTGCTTGGGCTCAGAGGAGTTTTGTCTCCAGGTTTCTTCCAGGTGAGGTTCATCCCAGTCTCCTGCAATTTTCCTGCATAAGTTCATGGATTCCTTACTCAGTTGGAGACACCTGGAGGGCCAGAAACAGAACTCTAGAGAGTTCCTGCCCACAGCTTCTCCTGTTGGGCAGCCCACCTCCTGCCCCCTGGAGCCCTAGGAACCAGATCTCTTCTGACTCTGAGACCACCAGGCTCCCCTGCCATTCCCTCCCTGGCACACCCACTCTAGAAGGTAAGGTGGGTGTTTCTTCTATTTCAGGCCTCAGGTACTTGCACTGTGTATTTTCTAAGTATGGTAAACTGATATTTGCTCAATTTTGCCCGGTTCTTTTTATAGGGTGGAGTAGTGGCCCATGCCATTTTTGGCAATAGGAACCAGTTTTGTGGAAGACAATTTTTCATGGATTAGGACAGGAGTAGGTGTGGGGTTGGTTTGGGGATGTTTCAAGTGCATTACATTTATTGTGCACTTTATTTCTCTCATTATTACATTAGCTCCACCTCAGCTCATCAGGCATTAGATCCTGGAGGCTGGGAGCCCCCTGCATTATAGCATGTTAAAAGTAACTTTGATCCTATCCATCTGTAAGTGCCCACATTTTCCCAACCCAGTAGATTTTGAGAAAAAGAATATAGCTGTTAAATTTTGAATCTTGACTTTATTTCACAGCTCATGGTCTATTAATCAACAAGTTTTAAAAATAAATTTCAAATCTGTCCTCTTTTTAAATTCCCAACTCTGCCACTATTTTCAAAGACATCATGACTTTCACCAAAATTCACAATTCCTGCCTAACAATTTGATAGGGCCCACATGGGGGCTCATTTGTAAGACGGCTCATTATGTTGACCTCGCAAACAAAGGATAAGTTCACAGTGACCCTTGAGATTGACCACATTGCCCAAACAATATTCTGTTTTCTCAAGGGCACCTATCTTCTCAAAGCTATGGGACCACCAGATTCCAGACCTCCTGCTATGAGACCACAGGACTCAACTGCAGGCTGAAAAATTAACCATCTGTTCAGAGAAATTTTCACTGTTGAGGTTTAAGAACGACCCCGTCAGAAAAGGAGGACACTGGTCCTGAAGGGCCAGTCACCCTCTTGTTCCTTCTAATAGATTTCCCTTTAGCCAGAGTGCCTGGTTTGCCCTTTTCTCAACACTCGCCTTACCTTCTGGTGCTGAAACCTGGGAGGGGAGACCCTCCAGGTGGTGGTCCTCCTGTGGTCCCCTCCCTCGGACCTTGCCAAGAAACTGAGATGAGGTCTGGGACAGGACTCTCCACTTGCCGTTCTGGACTGACATCCACACACTGGCCCATATTTCATCCGGTTAAGGCTGAGTGAAATCCCATTCTCTCTCTCTCACCTTGTTTCCAAGTCCGAGCGCTAGGCGGGAGGATCTCCACAGCTCTGGGGCCCTCAGCCTTGTGCCCTCTCTGACTTTGAAATAGGGGACACCATTACTCTCTGATGGAGAAGGCAATGGCACCCCACTCCAGTACTCTTGCCTGAAAAATCCCACGGATGGAGAAGCCTGGTAGGCTGCAGTCCATGGGGTCACGAAGAGTCGGACACAATTGAGCGACTTCACTTTCACTTTTCACTTTCATGCTTTGGAGAAGGAAAGGGCAACCCACTCTGGTGTTCTTGCCTGGAGAATCCCAGGGATGGTGGAGCCTGGTGGGCTGCCATCTATGGGGTTGCACAGAGTCGGACACGACTGAAGCAACTTAGCATTACTCTGAGAAAGTCCTGAGCACGGGGACGCCTTTTGTCTTGAACCTTTCTCCTCGCTCTCTCTCACCCTTGTCTAACCTCCCTATTCAGCCACAATGAGAAATTCTCAATCCCAGTCCTCAAAATTTACTCCTCTATGGTGCCTTCTCCGAAACCTAGAAGCCCTGGGCTTCGAAGGGGAGATAAGACCAAAAAGATTTATTTACTATTCTAATACAGTCTGGCCATAACACAGACTTGATACTAGGTCCCAATGGCCAGAAAATGGAGCTCTTGCTTATAAGACTCTACGAGACCTTGATAACTTCTGCTGCAACCATGGCAAGTGGTTAGAAATCCCTCATGTTCAGGCTTTCTTCACTCTCGACCCTCCCTCTGTGAATCCTGCTCTACTTCTCAAATACTCTTAGCCCACTCTGGGCCACATCCTCCTAATACAATGTCTCCCAATCCCTGTTCAGACTTTTCTTCTTCTTCCTTCCACCCTCTGACCACAGCCCACCCTGTATCGCTCCCAATCCCAATCCTTATCCAGTTCCACAACCTCCACTTAAAACCCCCTCCTCCTTCCCTCCTTCTCAGGCAGCCAACCCCCCTTCCCTGCCTGTGCCAGAGACAAGCTCTGAGACCTCAGCCCCATCCTCTACCCCAAGGATCCCAAGGCTTTACCCCAACCTCCCTAGATCCCCTCGCCACTGGTCCTGAACAACTTTAAAACAGGACACTTCATGCTCCTTCCCCTGCCCCACTCCTCCCTTTATGGGAAGTAGCTGGGGCAGAAGGCATTGTTCGGGTTCATGTCCCATTCCCCCTCACAGATCTATCTCAGATTGAAAAGCATCTTGGCTCCTTCTCCTCTGACCCTGATAATTATCTAAAAGAATTCGAGTCTCTTACCCAGTCTTATGACTTAACCTGGCATGACATTTACATCATCCTTTCCTCCACTCTTCTCCCAGAAGAGAAGGAATGAGTATGGCAAGTCTCTCAGGTGTATGCTGATGAGATACACAGGACTGATGACATGAAGCCCATAGGGGCAATGGCTGTCCCCCAAGATGATCCCAACTGGGGTTATCAGGCAGGGAGACCTACACGAGCAGCCCATAATCATATGGTTGCTTGCCTCATTGTGGGCCTTCAAAAGTCAGGGCATACAGCTGTCAACTTTGATAAGCTCCAGGAAATAACTCAGAGACTAGATGAAAGCCCAGCACAATTTCTAGCCAGGTTAGTGGAAGCCCTACAAAAATATACAAAATTAGACTCCACTTTAGCAGAGGGCATCATTTTCCTTAACACCCATTTTATCTCCCAATTATCCCCAGATATCCAAAAGAAACAAAAAATGGCAGAAGACCCTCAAACCCCTCAATGAGACTTTTTAAATTTAGCCTTTAAGATTTTCAATAACTGGGAAGAACAGGCAAAACTAGAGAAGGCCCAATGAGATCAAGCCAAGTACCACCTTTTAGCCACTACCCTACATGGCTCCAAGCCTCCAACAACTAACAAAAGAAGCTACCTAGGCCCTGCTTCAGACGCGGCAAAGAAGGCCCCTGGGCCTGTTCATATCTAAAGCCAAGGCCCCCTCCAGGTCCTTGTCCCAGCTGTGGCATAAAGGGACATTGGAAGGTCGATTGCCCAAACCCCTTTCCAGGGACCCAGATACCCCGTCCTGGTCCTGAGCAGGAGTCCTCCAACCCAGCTGTGCCCAGCCTCCTCAGACTCGCCACTGAAGACTGAAGGTGCCCAGGGCCCCAGGCCCCAATTGTCATCACCTCTATAGAGCCTAGGTAACTCTCACAGTCGCAGGAAAGCTGACCTCCTTTCTCATTGACACGGGGGCCACTTACTCTGCTATGCTTGCTTACTCCGGAAAAACCAGTCTCCCAGGTCTCAGTTATGGGGGGTTGATGTTTTAATATCTACACCATGAATAACCCAGCTTCTACCTTGCACACTTTAAGATACTCCATTTTCCCACTCTTTTCTCATATTCCCAAAATGTCCCACTCCTATTCTTGGGAGAGACCCTCTCTCAAAATTCAAAGCCTCTATTACTAACCCAAGCCCACCTTCTGATCTAGCCTGGCTGTGTGTGAAGCCGCTCAGTCGTGTTTGACTCTTTGTGACCCCATGAACTGTAGCCTACCAGGTTCCTCCATCCATGGGCTTTTCCAGGCAAGAATACTGGAGTGGGTGGCCATTTCCTTCTCCAGGAGATCTTCCTGACCCAGGGATTGAACCTGGGTCTCTCGCATTGTAGGCAGACACTTTACAGTCTGAGCCACCAGGGAAGCTCCTGCTCCTCAACCCCACCTCCTCTTCTCCAGCCCTGTTGCCCTCCTTGTCTGCAAACCCCATAGTTTTGGATAGAGACAATCCATCTGTTGCCTCTCACCATGCCCCAATGTGTATCTGTCTCAAAAACCCCTCTGAATTCTCCAATCAACCACAGCACCCCATCTACCAAAAACATCAACAGGGGTTAAAGCCTATCATTCTAAACTGTTGTCAGGGCCTCTTGCACCCAAGTCACTCTTCCTATAACACCCCTATCTTACCCATCAAAAAGCCAAATGGCTCTTATTGCCTAGTCCAGGATGTGAGACTTATCAATGCAGCTGTTATCCCCATACACTCGGTAGTTCCAAATCCCTATACTCTTCTCTTTCTCATTCCCTCTTCCACTACCCACTTCACTGTTCTAGACCGCAAGGATGCCTTCTTTACTACCCCTTTACACCCAGATTCTCAAGACCTCTTTGCCTTTACCTGTGCTGACCCAGAAAATCATTGCTCCCAACAGCTGACAGAGACAGTCCTCCCACAAGACTTTCGTGATAGCCCTCATTTCTTTGGCCAAGCTCTAGTGTCAGACATAACCTCTCTTGACCTTACTCGAGTAACTGTCCTCCAATATGTGCATGATCTTCTCCTTTGTAGTCCTTTGCTTACACACTCAACAACACACTATACAACTCCTCAATTTTCTAGCTGATAAAGGCCATCAAATATCTCCCACCAAGGTTCAGCTCTCTCTTTCTAGAGTCTCCTATCTCAGAGTCCTGTTAACACCAACAAAGAGAGATATTACTATATCTATATCACTATATAGAGAGCCCCTTATATCCACCCTACCACTCCCTACACAGAGATTCTGTCCTTCTTGAGGTTAGCTGGATATCTGCACCTCTGGATTCCTAATTTTGCCCTCTTGGCACAACCCCTATATCAAGCCACCCAAGGAGATCTTTCAGAACCCCTATAGCTAAAATCAAATATCCATTCAGCCCTTAACACCCTTAATCAAGCCATTCTCTCAGCTCTGACACTTCCTGACCTTTCTCACACCATTATACTCTACACTATTGAGAGACACAAAATGGCCTTCTATCCCCTTTATGCATCCAGCTAATTCACGTCACCCTTCTCAGATCTCCTGAGTTTTCCTTTGAATGCTCTCCTACTCTCAACCCCACCACCCTTATCCCTAATTCTTCTGAGTCCTCTATCCATACTTGCAGAGAGGCATTAGGAGACCTCATGCCCCATTTTTCCCACATTCCCTCAACCCCTTTAAATCACCCTGACTTTACTTGGTATATTGATGGCAGCTCCTCTACACCATCAGAAGGGAAAAAAAAAGGCAGCTGGATATGCAATTGTATTTGACAGCAAAATTGTTGAATCCCAACTTCTCCCCTTGGGAAAGTGAAAGTGATAGTTGTTTAATCATGTCTAACTCTTTGCGACCCCATGGACTTTAACCCACCAGGCTCCTCTATCCACAGGATTCTCCAGGCAAGAATACTGGAGTGGATTGTCATTTCCTTCTCCAGGCTCCCCTTGGGAACCTCTTCCCAAAAGGCAGAACTTATTGCACTAACTAGAGCCCTTACCCTCGCAACTAACAAGAGAGCAAAGATATACTCTGATTCCAAATATACTTTCCATATCACACACCACTGCCATCTGGAAGGAACGAGGGCTCCTATCTGCTAAAGGCTCTCCTATAACTAATGCCCCACTTACACTCCAACTTTTAAAAGGACTAACATGCCAATTGAAGTAGGCATCATACATTGCTGGGGTCACCATGTGGCCTCAGACCCCAATTCAGAGGGCAACAACACTGCAGACAGAGAAACAAAACAAGCCTCACTCTAATCACCACCTCAACAACTTACGGTTATCCCCAACATAAAGCCGCTTTACCTCCCTGAAGGAAAAACAAGATGATTACAAGAGGGAATACAATCACAAGGAGACTGATTACAAAAACAGGTCACTATGTCCTTCTCCAACCTCAGGCCACACAGATTCTTAGGCATTCATCAGGCCCTACACTTAGGTACTAAACCTCTTTATCATCTCTTAAGACCTCTTTTCACCTATCCTAACCTTCTTTCATTTCTAAAGCAAATCACCCACTCTTGCATTATCTGCTCCTCAGCAGATCCACATTCCTTCCAGATTCCAATCCTTGGGAAAAGTAGAAAAGGCAAATTCTATTCTCAAAATGCACCTAACCAAACTCTCTCTAGAACTACAAAAGCCGTGGACCAAACTCCTTCCTGTGGTTTTGGCTTGCATTAGGGCTACTCCACGGGCCCTGTCTTTTCCTCAGTCCTTTTGAGTTCATGTGTAGATGCCTTTTCCTCTTAGGTCAGTTCCCTACTGCGAGCCCCTTGCTGGGAGATTATCTTCCCACCCTTAACCTTGTTAGATACCTCTTGAGAGAACATGCAGATTGCTCTCTCCCAAAGCCCCATCAAATGAATTCAGCTGAGTTTAAACACTCATACCTGGGATTTGAGTCCTGCTTAAAACCTTATGCCGTAAGTATCTCCAGCCTCGATGGACTGGTCCATTTGAGGTCATTCTGACCATACCAACAGCTGCTAAACTAGCAGGCCATTCCTCTTAGTTTCATATCTTTAGATTAAAATAGGTCCCAGGACTCTCCATCTCTGCCAAGAAGCATTCTCTGCTCAGACACTTCTTGCTACACCAGCACTGTTTTGGGACTCACCAAGCTTCGACTGGATCAGATTCCTGAAGAAACAGAACAGCTGAAAACAAATATCGATAAGTAAGACAGAAACAGATGTGTTGGTTACTAACTGGATTGAGATTTTCCCTACTTACCCTATTCACAATAGGACTTTACTCTGTGTCTACCCCTAGGTGGACTATTATTCAAAAGTTTTCCCTAGTTTTCCCTACTGCTCCACAGTTCTTGTTTTTTTGGGGGTGTGGTCCTCCTTTTACTGTGATCAGCCTAGCAGGCGGCAGTGGCGGCCAGCGCACTAAGTGTAGCCGAGAGCTACCCCACATCCGAGGTCAGGGGCAGAGGCCTAGAGTACCAGCTGCAATGGTGCAGGAACGGCCGAGAGGAGCTACCCAGCGTCCGAGGTCAGGGGCGGCGGCCAAGAGGAGCTACGCCACGTCCAAGTTCAGGGGCAACGGCCAGGAGGAGATACCCCACGTCCAAGGCTAGGGACAGCGGCCGGGAGGAGCCACCCTGCATCCGAGGCCAGGGGCAGCGCCCTAGGCCAGGGGCGGTGGCTGGAAGGAGCAATCCCACACCCAAGGAGTGGTGGCTGCCAGGGCGCAGGAGGGCCTAGAGGAGCCATCCCACGTTGAAGGTCAGGAAGGGTGGTGGGAGGAGATACCACTCATCCAAGGTAAGGAGCAGTGGCTGTGCTTTGCTGGAGCAGCCATGAAGATATACCCCACACCCAAGGTAAGAGAAACCCAAGTAAGATGGTAGGTGTTGCAAGAGGGCATCAGAGGGTAGACACACTGAAACCATACTCACAGAAATCTAGTCAGTCTAATCACATGAGGACCACAGCCTTGTCTAACTCAATGAAACTAAGCAATGCCCGCAGGGCAACCCAAGACGGGCAGGTCATGGTGGAGAGGCCTGACAGAATGTGGTCCACTGGAGAAGGGAATGGCAAACCACTTCAGTATTCTTGCCTTGAGAACCCCATGAACAGTAGGAAAAGGCAAAATAATAGGATACTGAAAGAGGTACTCCTCAGGTCAGTAGGTGCCCAATATGCTACTGGAAGTCAGAGGAGAAATAACTCCAGAAAGAATGAAGGGATGGAGCAAAAGCAAAAACAATACCCAGCTGTGGATGTGACTGGTGATAGAAGCAAGGTTGGATGCTGTAAAGAGCAATATTACATAGGAACCTGAAATGTCAGGTCCATGAATCAAGGCAAATTGGAAGTAGTCAAACAGGAGATGGCAAGAGTGAACGTCGACATTTTAGGAATCAGCCAGCTAAAATGGACTGGAATGGGTGAATTTAACTCAGAGGACCAGTGTATCTACTGCTGTGGGCAGGAATCCCTCAGAAGAAATGGAGTAGCCATCATGGTCAACAGAGGAGTCCGAAATGAATTACTCGAATGCAATCTCAAAAAAACAGAATGTTCTCTGTTTCCAAGGCAAGCCATTCAATATCACAGTTATCCAAGTCTATGCCCCAACCAGTAACGCTGAAGAAGCTGAAGTTGAACGGTTCTATGAAGACATACAAGACCTTTTAGAAGTAACACCCAAAAAAGATGTCCTTTTCATTATAGGCAACAGGAATGCAAAAGTAGGAAGTCAAGAATCACCTGGAGTCACAGGCAAATTTGGCCTTGGAATGTGGAATGAAGCAGGGCAAACACTAATAGAGTTTTGCCAAGAAAATGCACTGGTCATAGCAAACACCCTCTTCCAACAACACAAGAGAAGACTCTACACATGGACAACACCAGATGGTCAACACTGAAATCAGATTGATTACATTCTCTGCTGCAAAAGATAGAGAAGCTCTATACAGTCAACAAAAACAAGACCAGGAGCTGACTGTGGCTCAGACCATGAACTCCTTATTACCAAATTCAGACTTAAATTGAAGAAAGCAGGGAAAACCGTTAGACCATTCAGGTATAACCTAAATCAAATCCCTTATGATTATACAGTGAAAATGAGAAATAGATATAAGGGTTTAGATCTGATAGATAGAGTGCCTGATGAACCATGGACTGAGGTTCATGACATTGTACAGGAGATAGGGATTAAGACCATCCCCATGGAAAAGAAATGCAAAAAAGCAAAATGGCTGTCTGGGGAAGCCTTAGAAATAGCTGTGAAAAGAAGAGAGGTGAAAAGCCAAGGAGAAAAGGAAAGATATAAGTATCTCAATGCAGAGTTCCAAAGAATAGCAAGAAGAGATAAGAAAGCCTTCTTCAACGATCAATGCAAGGAAATAGAGGAAAACAACAGAACGCTAAAGACTAGAGATCTCTTCAAGAAAATTAGAGATACCAAGGGAACATTTCATGCAAAGATGGGCTCGATAAAGGATAGAAATGGTCTGGACCTAACAGAAGCAGAAGATATTAAGAAGAGGTGGCAAGAATGCACAGAACTGTACAAAAAAAATATCTTCATGACCCGGATAATCACGATGTTGTGATCACTCATCTAGAGCCAGACATTTTGGAATGTGAAATCAAGTGGGCCTTAGAAAACATCACTACGAACAAAGCTAGTGGAGGTGATGGAATTCCAGTTGAGCTGTTTCAAATCCTGAAAGATGATGCTGTGAAAGTGCTGCACTCAATATGTCAGCAAGTTTGGAAAACTCAGCAGTGGCCACAGGACTGGAAAAGGTCAGTTTTCATTCCAATCCCAAAGAAAGGCAATGCCAAAGAATGCACAAACTACCGAACAATTGCACTCATTTCACATGCTAGTAAAGTAATGCTCAAAATTCTCCAAGCCAGGCTTCAACAATACGTGAACCATGAACTTCCTGATGTTCAAGCTGGTTTTAGAAAAGGCAGAGGAACCGGAGATCAAATTGCCAACATCCACTGGATCATGGTAAAAGCAAGAGAGTTCCAGAAAAACATCTGTTTCTGCTTTATTGACTATGCCAAAGCCTTTGACTGTGTGGATCACAATAAACTGGGGAAAATTCTTCAAGAGATGGGAATACCAGACCACCTTACCTGCCTCTTGAGAAACGTATATGCAGGCGAGGAAGCAACAGTTAGAACTGGACATGGAACAACAGACTGGTTCCAAATAGGAAAAGGAGTACGTCAAGGCTATATATTGTCACCCTGCTTATTTAACTTATATGCAGAGTACATCATGAGAAACACTGGACTGGAAGAAACACAAGCTGGAATCAAGATTGCCAGGGGAAATATCAATAACCTCAGGTATGCAGATGACATCACCCTTATGGCAAAAAATGAACACAAACTAAAAAGCCTCTTGATGAAAATGAAAGAGGAGAGTGAAAAAGTTGGCTTAAAGCTCAACATTCAGAAAACGAAGATCATGGCATCTGGTCCCATCACTCCATGTGAAATAGATGGAGAAACAGTGGAAAGAGTGTCAGGCTTTATTTTTCTGGGCTCCAAAATCACTGCAGATGGTGATTGCAGCCATGAAATTAAAAGACGCTTACTCCTTGGAAGAAAAGTTATGACCGACCTAAATAGCATATTCAAAAGCAGAGACATTACTTTGTGGATTAAGGTCCGTCTAGTCAAGGCTATTGTTTTTCCAGTGGTCATGTATGGATGTGAGAGTTGGACTGTGAAGAAGATTGAGCACTGAAGAATTGATGCTTTTGAACTGTGGTGTTAGAGAAGACTCTTGAGAGTCCCTTGGAGTGCAAGGAGATCCAATCAGTCCATTCTAAAGGAGATCAACCCTGGTATTTCTTTGGAAGGAATGATGCTAAAGCTGAGACTCCAGTACTCTGCCCACCTCATGCGAACAGTTGACTCATTGGGAAAGACTCTGATGCTGAGAAGGATTGGGGGCAGGAGGAGAAGGGGACGATAGAGGATGAGATGGCTGGATGGCATCACTGACATGATGGACATGAGTCTGAGTGAACTCTGGGAGTTGGTGATGGACAGGGAGGCCTTGCGTGCTGCAATTCATGGGGTTGGGTAGAGTTGGACAGGACTGAGCGACTGAACTGAACTGAATCTATGGTGAAGGTAATGAAGATAATGTCGACTTCCTTCAAAACGCCCTGTGCAGGTACTGCTACACTCACTGTCCCCAACCCTGCAGCAGGCCACTGCTGATCCATGCCTCTGCCAGAGACTCCTGGCCACTCACGGGCACATCTGGGTCAGTCTTTTGTGGGGTCACTGCTCCTTTCTCCTGGGTCCTGGTACACACAATTTCTGTTTGTGCCCTCCCAGAGTCAGTTTCACCAGTCCTGTGTAAGTTCTGTCCGCTCTATGATGGGGTTAAGGATGACCTCCTCCAAGAGAGCTTATGCCATATTCAGGTCTGCTGCACCCAGAGCCACTGCCCATGCAGCAGCCCACTGCTGACCCGTACCTCCATAGGAGATACTCAAGCACAGTTCTGTCTCAGTCTCTGTGGAGTCTCTGGGTCCTGGTGTGCACAAGGTTTGTTTGAGCCCTCTGAGCATCTCTGTTGTGGAAGGCTCGGAGAATCGCACTCTGAAAGGAACACTCAGGGACAGCCTCTAATGGACTGACAAAGTTTATTATCCAGCTGCACAGCTTTATGGGTTCAGGGAACAGAGCATAAAGCAGACTTGCATGTAGCCTTTCTTGATAAACATCAAAGCATTCAAGCATAAAATACAGTTCCCTCCGCCCAAGACATAACATAGCTTTGGCAAATCTCTAAAAGGAGTCTTATTATGAAACAACAGTCCTTGCTCCCAGAAACAGGTGGTCAGAAGGAAGCCTTCGAACGCCTCCAGGCTGGGCATATAACCCTTCCTTATCCGTTCCCAGCCTCAGGCACTCAGTGAACATTCGTAACCCTTTGTTATGCTCGTTCCAGCTTCCAACCTTCGTCATGAGTGGAACAAATACATTTTCAGTATTTGCTCAAAGCCTTCCAGCTCCTCCACACTGGTGGGTATGGGGTTTGATTCTAAACATGATTCAGCCCTTATCCTAAATCAAAAAGGTTGGAATGATAGGGCCCATATGCGGTCTCATTGTTAAGATGGCTCATTATGTTGACCTTGCAAACAAAGAATAAAATCACAATGACCTTTGAGACTGACCAAATTGCCCAATGACATTCTGTTTTCTCACTGGTGCCTAACCTCTCAAGGCTACAAGACCAACAGATTCTAGACTTCTGGCTATGTGACCACAGGACTCAACTACAGGCTGAAAATTAACCATCCCTTCAGAGAATTTTTCATTGGTGGGATATAACAAAGATCCCATCAGAAAGGGAGGACATTGCTTCTCCTTAAGGGCCAGTCACCCTCTCATTTCCCTCTAATAAATTCCCCTTTTGCTTGACTCACTCTCTTTCTCTGTACTCACCTTACACAATTATTCTCTTTTGGTTCCCTATTTCTGGTTTTGTTTTAATCCTCCAAATGGCAGGCAGAAATGGTCCTTATTTCTAACATGGAAACTGGGCTGTGTTAGTCTCCTGCTCAGCTTTCTCCAATCGCTTTTTACTACATGGAGGATATGTGTGTGCTCTCAGAGTCTTTGGATTGTAGTCTGACCAGGCTCCTCTGTTCATGAGATTTCCAGGCCAGAAATACTGAAGTGGGTTGTCATTTCCCTATCCAGGGCATCTCCTGCCTCAGGGATTGAACCTGCATCGCCTACGTGGGCAAACAGATTCTTTACCACTGAGCCACCTGGAAGCCAGTCTTGGCACATGGAGGAAAAATAGACATTTCTACATGTTGTATTTTGCTAGGACTCTGGTAACAAAGTACCACAAAGTCAGGGGCCTAAATGACAGAAGCTTTTTGTCTCACAGTCTGAAGGATGGAAGTCTGGAATTAATGTATCAGCAGGGTTGGCTCCTTCTGAGCCTGAGTGGAAATACCTCCAGGTCCCCTCTCCCTGGCATGTCAATGGCCACCTTCTCCCTGGCTCTCTTCCCATCATCTACCTTCTGTGTGTCTGTCTCTTGTACCCAAATTTCTTCTTTTAATAAGGCCAACAGTCATGTAGCATTAGGACCTACCTTAATGACCTCATTTTAACTTGATTACCTCAGTGAAGACCCCACCACCAGATAAGGTATCTTCTGAGATGGGGGTTTCAGTAACTGCAGAAGAACTCAAAGACATTGTTCTGTGTATGCCTTAAGGGGGAACCAGGCCCTTGCCCCAAGGTGGAACTCTTGTTTCCCTCATCTCTGTATCCCCTCCTTTCCCTGATTAGCAACTGTTTGAACCTGCTCTGTGGAACTCAGGGAAGGTCATGGAGGCTGTGTGCCTGTACGCGCTCATTCACTCATGTCTGAGTCTTTCTGACACCATGGACTGTAGCCCACCAGGCCCCTTTGTCCTTGGGATTTCTCAGGCAACAATACTGGAGTAGGTTGTCATTTCCTTCTCCAGGGGATCTTCTTGACCCAGGGAATGAACCCAGATTAATGTCTCTTGCAATGGCAAGCAGATTCTTTCCACTGGCGCCACCGAGGAACACCATGGAGACTGAGTGAAGCCTATTTCCTGCCAAGAAACAAGGAACACAGGAAGCCCTTTGTACCCTGGTTCCCCCATGGGGTCCTGGTTCCTTGAACGTGGGCTGAGATGGGCAACTAAGTGGTTAGTCTTGAAGGACTTATCTGGTCCTTCCTACATTGATTCCTACATTGCTGAATAAACTATAGGTGTTCCAATAGGGAAATGCAGACTTTAAAAGAATGCTTTTGAAGAATAAATGAGATGGAGAAATGTACATGAAAAGAAATTTCTCTAAGACTGTATGTGGTATGATTGCGAAGGGGCATCACATGTGTGTGTCTGTGTCCTTGAGGATCATGTGCCCGTGTTTGTGCTCTCAAATTTCTCCTATCATGCACCCTTTACCCCTGTTTAACCGCAGTGATTTGGAATTCACATGAATAAGTACTTTAGTTGCCATAAATGGACCTTTCGTTGGCTCCAGAAGAGACCTACATTCAATGTACCTCATTACCTCATTGTTTTTTGGATTCAGACTCCTTATAATAACATTGATGCATAGTTCCTGCTTTAAAAATCAGTATCTTTTGCAGAGAAAAGACAGGAATTCAGTGTTTTATTATACTACCATTTATTATGTAATGAATACTATTGTTAGATAGCTTATTCCTTTCTTACTGTATACTTATATACTGTATATTTGACTTACAGTTGAGAACACTATAAAAAACCTATAAAATATTTATGTGAAAGAGTATTTTGTAAGCCTCAGTTAAGTAAGTACTTATTTTAGCTATCTGGCCTCCTTTTTGCAGGGCTGATCAATCCCTCACTGTTTGTCCAGGTGTGAGATCCTTTTAATCCTTTGTGAGTACTTAACAAACAAACAAACAAACAGAAAGCCCATTGAAGAGCTTTCTGGAATAACCACATTGATTTTCTCTTCACAATGGGACCAATTATGACTTCATCACCAGAACGTATTTTGAGATCTTCCTAGCTCTACTAATGGTTTTATTTATTTATTCTTGTAATCTCTGATCATATAACTGTCCTAAATGTTGGTATATGTCCATAACATTTCATTGCCACATGTCCTTTCTTGTCTCCAGAGCAAAATGCCTTTATGCTAAGGTTCTAGTCTCAAAAGACATGCACTCTGAATAATGGATTTTCCTTTTGATGCACTGTGCTATTCTTCCTATCTTCTTTATCTTACCAATAAAAATGTATCCTTTCTTTAGTTACATGAATCTGATGCTGTTTCTACTAAACATTGGTAATAGATCTATTCTGTTACATAAGCGTCACATTTGTTGCTTTATAGCTTATATTTGTGCCTTAGAAGAGAGTAAATGTCTTCTACTTGAAATGTTTAACAAACTAAAAGAACTCCCCTTCAATTATTTAACTTCGTCAAGGAATTTGTGCTAGTTGAAATTAGATTTGCCTTCAGTAATTAGGCAATGTAGAGTAACAGTGGCTCAAGCAAGAGATCTGTTTAATTCTTTGTTTCCAAAAGGCATCAGAGCATAGGCAGACAAGGGATGAAGTGATCTTGCTGTAGCTCTGGTCTTGGTAACACTCTGCGGTTCTATTTGACTTCTCAAATAATAGCCATCTCTACTTCCAGACAGCCAACAAGAAGGAAAATTGATATAGAAAATCTCTTTTCTTTTTAAATTACTTTGTAATTAATGATACAAACACAGAAAGTTGTGTAAATCAAATATGCCACTAATAAACTTCCACAAGTCTTTATAACGACCACCCAATTAAGAGATAATAAGGGGCAGGAGGGGAAGGGGACGACCGAGCATGAGACGGCTGCATGGCGCCACGGACTCCATGGCCGCGAGTCTGAGCGAACTCCGGGAGATGGTGATGGACAGGGAGGCCTGGCGTGCTGCCATTCATGGGGTCGCAAAGAGTCGGACACGACTGAGCGACTGAACTGAATCTTGCCATACATCAAAGACTTCTACTTGTCACCTCAAAACCCCAACCCTCTCCTCTTTCTCTAAGAGTGATTATGTGTGCATGCTGAGTTGCTTCAGTTGTGTCCAACTCTTTGCGACCCTAGGGACTGTCGCTTGCCAGGCTCCTCTGTCCATGGGATTTTCCTGCGAGAATACTGGAGTGGGCTTCCATTTCCTTCTCCAGGGCATCTTCCCAACCCAGGGATGGAACCATTGTCTCTTATATCTTCTACATTGGCAGGCAAGTTCTTTACCACTAGCACCACTTGTATAAAAAACTTATTTTTCCTCACAGATTTTTTGCTTATGTGAATACAGCTAAACTCGTTATAATTTAGTTTACCTGTGTGTTTGTGTGTGTGCGTGTGTGTGTGTGTGTGTGTGTGCATGCGCACTTAGTAGTTCAGTTGTGTCTGACTCTTCGTGACCCTATGGACCATAACCCAGCAGGCTCCTCTGTCCCTGGAATTTTCCAGGCCAGATTACTGGAGTGGGTTGCCATTTCTTACTCCAGAGTTTACCAGTATGCCATATTAGTTTCTTTAAATTAGTGAAACTACCTCTATCTTTCTCATTTTTACTTTTTGGCTTGCAATTTATTTGCTGAGGAACCCTGATGATGTCTTATCTAGTTTCTTACAGTCAAGACTTTGCTGATTGCATTTCTCTTGTACAGTTAACATGTTCCTCCATCCTCTAAGCTCATGTGAATTGTGAGGTGAATCCAGAGGCTGTGTTTGATTCACTAATGATGGTTTTCCATGACTGGCCACTGCTGAGGTTTGTCTTAGGAAACACACAATGCCCATCAATGCTTTATGCACACAACTAATTAATGTATTAGGAGTTGCAAAATGATGACATTACAATTCCATCATTCTGCTTCCACTTATCTTTTGTAATAGTTCTATAAAGGGGAATTGTGTCTCACCTTCTGTGTGAGGTAAAGTCTAAATAGAAAAGACATGATGAATGCTAACTTTATTTACCAGTTTAAAAAAACAAGGTTGCCTAGGGTAATATAGAGGTGACCAGCCCAGTATTATTTTGGAAGGTTAATGAGTAATGAATTAAAACATATTTGAATTGTTTTGACCCAGGTATTAGCTTTCAAATTTTATGTTTACCACTCTTTGGCCAATGGAAACTTTTATAATTGATTCCCAAATCCTTCAGGTCTTCAGCCAATGTTCCATGATAGTTTTCTATCTCTCTGATGTTCCATGATATGTTTGCTATCTCTCGTGTCCTAAAATGACACATTTTATCTTGTATATTCCTTGCTCTATTCCGATAATCAGTCATTTTCCCAGGAAACCCTGATTTTCTTTAGTGGGAAGTAAAAATTAAAGATCAGTACCAGGCATCTGTGGACAAATGTTTACTGGATTGGTTACAATTTCTAGGTCTTTATAATGGAATCTGAATACAAAATTTTATGTCCTTTTAGATTTAATTAATTTTTTCAATCTTGAATCTCTATATTAAAAATTCCAAACAGTATGTGTGTGTGCATGTATTTTTAAGAACATTGTGAAAGAGAGAATTAGTTACCATTGATAACTGATAAATTCTATTTCATATTACAGGTAAAACTTTTTTCAGATAATGACACTTTCATAACCATCAGTAATTTGACTGGCATACATTCTTGCTGTGCTCACTTTATTTTTCACAGCTGTACATACCTACATGGTCAAAGCAAATAGCTATTGCAAACTGCGCAGTCTTCCATACATATATCTCTTGCAACTTCAGTTCTGTGTGCAAAGCTGTATCTCTCAGGTTCATCATCAGTTATTATCAGTTAATGCACATCCAGTTATTGTGAATGTCTGATGTCCAGCATGAAAACATATAGGTAATAAAGGCAAGTTCAGTTTGTGGACACATTACCTGAGTTCCTGCATAGTGATGAAGTTTTATCTCTATACCTTAGGATCCAAAATCAGTTTGACTATTGTAAATCATTCATTTAAAATTTTTTTCTTGATTGTCTTAAACATATTTTGTATTCTTCTAACAAAAAGCTTTGTTGACAAAGTGATCGGAGGCAAACTGATTTTATATCCCTTATAAATGGCTCAGTTTTTCTGTGTGATGAAGGCTATAGGATTTATTTTTATAGTCTTCATTATTAAATCATTTTGTTAGAATTTATTTCGGTATTGATCAGTTTATGAAGATTTAGCCCTTTCAAAGTATGTGTATATACAGCATGGAAGCTGTGTATGTATGTAGGTAACTAACCATGTATCACTCTGTCAGGAGGCTCTCCTTCAATTGTTTGCAGTGTTCCTTCTCTTCATTGGCTTAGTTTTTTGTTTTTTTTTTTTAATATAATCCAATTGAACATATTGAAACGTCTTTGTCTATCACTTTTTTTCACTCTTGAACGTGCTATTTGATATTTACCAGTTTTCATCTTCTGGTAATCCTTGATAATTTTCCATAGCATTTTGCTTTGCTCACATGGTTACTTTGAGTTTAACCTTCAGTTCTGAAAATGATGTTTTTCCTGCATTTCTGATAGATTCCTGAAATTCAATAAAGCATTTTTAGTGTTCCCTCATTTTCCTTTTTCTTTTTAATTATGAAAGCAGGATAACACATTTACAGAAGACTTGGAAAATACAGAGCAATGTTACATATAGTTCCACTTTGACACTTTTGATGTTTCCTTCATTAAAAAAATTTTTTATAACATTTTAAATCTCACTTGGAAATATTACATTATTTTTAGGTATATCTTTCTGGAATGACTTAATCTTATATAGAAATGTTATTATAATGTTTGCTTATTTCTTACCAGAACTTTGGGGACTAAACTTAATGTTTGCTTTTTTGCTTTTTGCTTTGTTTTTAAACTAAGTTTATTGAGTGAGGCATGTTATAGGATAGTAGCTTTTTTTTTTTGAAAGTCTGAAGAATTCCTTTCCCTGTGCTTTTGTAAAATTCAACCACATGCCAGTGACTTCTACAATCAGCTTCTGCCTCTAAGGTCCTTGGATACCATCACTCCCAACACTCCTGTTTCACTGCAACAAAAGCCAGAGAAACTAAAAATCAATGACTTTTCTTAAACTCATAAAAGAACCAAGATCAGAGTGTAAACTGCACCTCAGAAACCTGAAGAGACAGTTGCATAGGTATCTTCTCACCTAGCTCTGGAGCCAGCAGAGCCATAAAATGGTGGGAATACTTAAATATTATTAATAATTTTGATGACTTGATGAAGTCTAACTGGGAACTAGCATAACAGTGAACTCCTACAAGCTCCAGTCTTAGGGGACTCCTACCTGCCTGTTTATTTTTAGAGTTCTCAGGCCTGACAGATTCATTTTTGTGTGTCTCTGGGTCTTCCTGCACAATTTTTGTGCCATGGACTCTTGTAACTGATATCATGAAAATATCATGTCTACTAGTGGCCCATCTGGCTTTCCTGGTGGCTCAGATGGTAAGGAATTTGCCTGCAATGCGGGAGACCTGGGTTTGATCTCTGGGTTGGCAAGATCTCCTGGAGGGGAGCATGGCAACACACTCCAGTATTCTTACCTGGAGAATCACATGGACAAAGGAGCCTGGCAAGCTACAGTCCATGGGGTTGCCTAGAGTCGGACACAACAAGCACAGTGGCTCATTATCATGACCTCGTATTTGGGCACTTGAGGGAAAGTGTTGCTCTGCAAAACTTGTAGATGTTGGATATGGATTTTTGTTTGTATTATTCAATCTCCCTTTACTGTTTTTGTTGCTGTATATGGGCAGATCCAAAAAGCTACATCCTCAATATTATCTTTCCAGGATCCCCTTTAAGTTTTTCCCTTTAAAGACACTTCTTCAAAGTGGCATAGAATATGCATGCTTTCATTCCTTTGGGTCTGAGTCATATTGCCAAAGCTAGCTTCAGTGGAATCTGGAAAATTTAGTATTTACTCTGAGTTGCCCTATACCCAATTTAAAGCCGTGGGCTCATTTCCTAAGATAGCTTAAAAGCATAAGTTATTTTCCTAGGAAATATTGAAATTTGAGGAAGAAAGCTAGCAGTGCACAGAAACTTGTTGACTTTCACGCTGGAAAATTCTTAAACATAATACACAATTGTTCATTCTGTAGTTCAATAAAGACTCATAGGGAAAAGGTGTATTTGTCAGATTCCCAATATTAAACCAGTTGTCTCAAATCTTTGGTCATTTAATTACTCACTAAAATATTGCTGATAGATTTCTTTTAACTTATACTGTTCTGCTTCCCCCTATGTTTTTTCAACTTATTTAAATCTTTATGAAATGATAGTTTCCTGAAATATGTATTCTCATATTCATGAAATATCATATTCTCTATATAAGAAAATATAATCCATCAGTATATAAAAGTATATATAAATATATTTAAGAACTTGTATCTCCTTCCAATATCTAATTTAGTGTATTTACTTTCTACATCTTTCTATTCCAATAAAATATTTATTAACTAAAATAGGAGATTAAAACATCATACAGGCTGTCAATTTCTCTAGTTCCCTCTCAGTTCTTCAAGGTTATTACAGTTATATTTGATATTCCTTCTAGATTATTTATTGCCACCTTATATTAATTGGATAATACATAAGTTATTTTACTTTTCAAACCATTTAGGATAGTTCTTATCATATGAATCAAATACATTCAAGTTTTCAATGAATTTAATAATTTTTGGTATGCTCTTCACTTTCGTAAAACACTCCACGAAACTAGGCATTTTGTAATTTCATTACCTTGTGGTGTAGTTAACTAATGCTGGATTTTTATGTGTCAAAGTGGTGCAGTGGGGAGAATCCTGAACAAGAAGGGTTGATTATTGAGTTACAGTCCAAGATATACAATATCTTGCACTAGAGAAAGTGTACCAATTATTGGGAAAGTCCTGATACTGGGGAAGTTTGAGGACAGGAGGAGAAGGGGATGACAGAGGATGAGATGGTTGGATGGCATCCCCGACTCAATGGACATGAGTTTGAGCAAACTCTGAGAGGCAGTGAAGGACAGGGAAGCCTGGCGTGCTGCAGTCCATGGGGTTTCAAAGTGTCAGACTGAACAATAGTTAGCGACTGAACAACAATAATAACAGAAGCTGTATGTCAATGCCCTCTACCCCCATTGCTAGATACTACATTAATTTCTACAATCTTTAGTATTCCAGGAAATGATACAGTTATTTGTGCCTTACCATATTTGATCTAGTGCTTGGCTTCCAAACTTTCAATTGAAGGATGATTGCACTGTTGAATGAGACACATCTCTCTGCATGCTGTGGAAGTCTAAATTCATAGATACAGAAAGTCTCTCTTTTTCCTGTAGTTGAATTTGTCTTTATTGTGCCTCCCCATTGTGGACTTGATGACCTCAGTATTCTTGAAAGTTAAAAATTAAGTGATAGTAAATCTGTATGACCTAGTATTTTACAAAGGGTCACAAAAATGATCCTTCCATGCTGCGGAAGTTCGGTGAGTGCGATATGCCTAGCATTTCATGGCCTCTGCACTTCTCCACCAGAAGTAGACTTTTCTAATATGGAAACTTGGAGGGAAAAAAAAAAAAGTTATTTGGCATATCCTCTCCTGTCTTCATAAAACTGCCTTGTCTCAGAGGCAGGCTGTTCCTACTGTGGAGTAACCAGTGCCAGGCCAGAGTCTCTTAATGGCCAAATCCAGTTCCTCTTTTGGAAACAGGCTGATGAGGAGAAAGCATGGAGTCCCCTTTACTCTCCTGCAGTGGTAATTTTGCATTAGCAACATGCTCTGATCCTAGGATTAAGGCAGGTGAGCTGCAGTTTTCTGAGACTAACATCAATGGCCCCGGTATCTAATGAATCAGCCTTTAATCTATAATAAATAAATAAGTAGCTAGAGTAAAAATTGGGAACTCAAATATAAGTAAGGTGAAAAAACTTCCTGCATGGTCAGGATGGGAAACTAAATTTTTGTGACCCTTTGTAAAATACTAGGTCATACAGATTTACTATCACTTAATTTTTAACTTTCAAGAATACTGAGGTCATCAAGTCCACAATGGGGAGGCACAATAAAGACAAATTCAAGTACAGGAAAAAGAAAGACTTTCTGTATCTATGAATTTAGACTGTATAGTGTTAAACATTGTTTGCTACTAACATTAATTTCTCATCTAGGTTTTTCAGATTTTTTTTAATAGATAAATCATATTAAGGACCATACTAATGATAAGTAAGATGGCTCAGAGGGTAAAGTGTCTGCCTGCAATGCAAGAGACTCGGGTTCAATTCCTGGGTCAGGAGAATCCCCTGGAGAAGGAAATGGCAACCCACTCCAGTACTCTTGCCTGGAAAATCCCATAGACTGAGGAGCCTGGTAGGCTACAGTCCACGGGGGTGCAAAGAGTCAAACAAGACTGAGCAACTTCACTTTCACTTTCATTAAGGACCATATATACACATTATGTAACACAGGTATGTGAGATGCAAAGTTCTGAATAGACACTTTAGGAGACAATGAATGTAAGGATTTAGTCATCAAGTCACATCTGAATGTGCAACCCCATGAACTATAGCCTGTTGTGCTCCTCTGGCTGGAAAATTTGAGGCGAGAATCCTGGAGTGGGTAGACTTTCCATTCTCCAGGGAATCTTCCAAGCTCAGGGACTGAACCTGGGTCTCCTGCATTGGAGGCAGATCCTTCACTGACTGAGCCACCATGTGGTAATAAATACATGTGGTATTATTAGGCTCAGTTTAGTTCAGTCGCTCAATCGTGTCTGACTCTTTGCGACCCCATGAATCGCAGCACGCCAGGCCTCCCTGTCCATCACCAACTCCCAGAGTTCACTCAGACTCGCGTCCATCGAGTCAGTGATGTCATCCAGCCATCTCATCCTTGGTCGTCCCCTTCTCCTCCTGCCATCAATCCCTCCCAGCATCAGAGTCTTTTCCAATGAGTCAACTCTTCGCATGAGGTGGCCAAAGTACTGGAGTTTCAGCTTTAGCATCATTCCTTCCGAAGTAATAACAGGGTTGATCTCCTTCAGAATGGACTGGTTGGATCTCCTTGCAGTCCGAGGGATTCTCAACAGTCTTCTCCAACACCACAGTTCAAAAGCATCAATTCTTCGGTACTCAGCCTTCTCACAGTCCAACTCTCACATCCATACATGACCACTGGAAAAACCATAGCCTTGACTAGACGGACTTTAGTAGGTAAAGTAATGTCTTTGCTTTTGAATATGCTATCTAGGTTGGTCATAACTTTTCTTCTGAGGAGAAAGTGTCTTTTGATTTCAAGGCTGCAGTCACCATCTGCAGTGATTTTGAAGCCCCCCAAAATAAAGTCTGACACTGTTTCCACTGTTTCCCCATCTATTTCCCATGAAGTGATGGGACTGGATGCCATGATCTTCGTTTTCTGAGTGTTGAGCTTTAAGCCAACTTTTTCACTCTCCTCTTTCACTTTCATCAAGAGGCTTTTTAGCTCCTCTTCACTTTCTGCCATAAGGATGGTGTCATCTGTGTATCTGAGGTTATTGATATTTCTCCCAGCAATCTTGATTCCAGCTTGTGTTTCTTTCAGTCCAGCGTTTCTCATGATGTACTCTGCATATAAGTTAAATAAGCAGGGTGACAATATACAGCCTTGATGCACTCCTTTTCCTGTTTGGAACCAGTCTGTTGTTCCATGTCCAGTTCTAACTATTGCTTCCTCGCCTGCATACAGATTTCTCAAGAGGCAGGTTAGGTGGTCTGGTATTCCCATCTCTCTCAGAATTTTCCCCAGTTTATTGTGTTCCACACAGTCAAAGGCTTTGGCATAGTCAATAAAGCAGAAATAGATGTTTTTCTGGAACTCTCTTGCTTTTTCCATGATCCAGCAGATGTTGTCAATTTGATCTCTGGTTCCTCTGCCTTTTCTAAAACCAGCTTGAACATCAGGGAGTTCACTGTTCACATATTGTTGAAGCCTGGCTTGTAGAATTTTGAGCATTACTTTACTAGCATGTGAGATGAGTGCAATTGTGTGGTAGTTTGAGCGTTATTTGACATTGACTTTCATTGGGATTGGAATGAAAACTGACCGTTTCCACTCCTGTAGCCACTGCTGATGTTCCAAATTTGCTGGCATATTGACTGCAGCACTTTCACAGCATCATCTTTCAGGATTTGAAACAGCTCAACTGGAATTCCATCACCTCCACTAGCTTTCTTTGTAGTGATGCTTTCTAAGGCCCACTTGACTTCACATTCCAGGATGTCTGGCTAGATGAGTGATCACACCATCATGATTATCTGGGTCATGAAGAATTTTTTGTACAGTTCTTCTGTGTTTTCTTGCCACCTCTACTTAGTATCTTCTGCTTCTGTTAGGTCCATATAATTTCTGTCCTTTATCGAGCCCATCTTTGCATGAAATGTTCCCTTGGTATCTCTAATTTTCTTGAAGAGATCTCTAGTCTTTCCCATTCTGTTGTTTTCTTCTCTTTCCTTACATTGATCCCTGAAGAAGGCTTTCTTATCTGTTCTTGCTATTCTCTGAAACTCTGCATTCAGATGCTTATATCTTTCCTTTTCTCCTTTGCTTTTCACCTCTCTCATTTTCACAGCTATTTGTAAGGCCTCCCCAGACAGTCATTTTGCTTTTTTGCATGTCTTTTCCATGGGGATTGTCTTGATCCCTGTCTCCTGTACAATGTCACAAACCTCATTCCATAGTTCATCAGGCACTCTGTCTATCAGATCTAGGCCCTTAAATCTATTTCCCACTTCTGCTGTATAATCATAAGGGATTTGATTTAGGTCATACCTAAATGGTCTAGCGGTTTTCCCTATTTTCTTCCATTTAAGTTTGAATTTGGCAATAAGGAGTTCATGATCTCAGCCACAGTTAGCTTGCAGTCTTGTTTTTGCTGACTGTATAGAGCTTCTCCATCTTAGGCTGCAAAGAATATATTCAATCTGATTTCGGTCTTGACCATCTGGTGATGTCCATGTGTAGAGTCTTCTCTTGTGTTGTTGGAAGAGGGTGTTTGCTATGACCAGTGCATTTTCTTTGCAAAACTCTATTAGTCTTTGCCATGCTTTATTCCATATTCCAAGGCCAAATTTGCCTGTTATTCCAGGAGTTTCTTGACTTCCTACTTTTGTGTCCAAGGAGCGGTGGCTGCGCTGGCGCAGCAGGGCCTAGAGGAGCTATCCCACGTTGAAGGTCAGGAAGGGCCGAGGTGAGGCAATACTCTTCATCCAAGGTAAGGAGTAGCGGCTGTGCTTTGCTGGAGCACCCGTGAAGAGATACACCATGCCCAAGGTAAGAGAAACCCAAGTAAGATGGTAGGTGTTGCAAGAGGGCATCAGAGGGCAGACACACTGAAACCATACTCACAGAAAACTAGTCAATCTAATCACACTAGGACCACAGCCTTGTCTAACTCAATGAAACCAAGCTATGCCTGTGGGGCAACCCAAGATGGGCGGGTCATGGTGGAGAGGTCTGACAGAAAGTGTTCCACTGGAGAAGGGAATGGCAAACCACTTCAATATTCTTGCCTTGAGAACCCCTCAACAGTATGAAAAGGCAAAATAATAGGATACAGAATGAGGAACTCCCCAGGTCAGTAGTTGTCCAATATGCTACTGGAGATCAGTGGAAAAACAACTCCAGAGAGAATGAAGGGATGGAGTCAAAGCAAAAACAATACCCAGTTGTGGATGTGACTGGTGACAGAAACAAAGTCCGATGCTGTAAAGAGCAATATTGCCTAGGAACCTGGAATGTCAGGTCCATGAATCAAGGCAAATTGGAAGAGGTCAAACAAGAGGTGGCAAGAGTGAACGTCGACATTCTAGGAATCAGCGACCTTAAATGGACTGGCATGGGTGAATTTAACTCAGATGACCATTATATCTACTACTGTGGGCAGGAATCCCTCAGAAGATATGGAGTAGCCATCATGGTCAACAAAAGAGTCCGAAATGCAGTACTTGGATGCAATCTCAAAAACGACAGAATGATCTCTGTTCGTTTCCAAGGCAAGCCATTCAATATCACCGTAATCCAAGTCTATGCCCCAACCAGTAATGCTGAAGAAGCTGAAGTTGAACGGTTATATGAAGACCTACAAGACTTTGTAAAACTAACACCACTGAGCTCCAGTAATAATTATATTTTAAGGTTGTTTTGAGTAGCTGTCAGGACCCTAGTGGAGTAGTGAATTCTTGTGGTTTTTCCACTTGGCTCAAGAATTACCATTGTCCCCTCCATGTAAAATATATGAGGTATCTATTGGATATTTATATGTAAGGTAGAAACATTATAGCAAATTTCATACTGAATTTGGTGTTTAGTGGAAAAACAAAAACAAAAAACAAAATTTTCAGATTTTTAAAAGTAAAAGGGAGAATAAAGTTTGTATATATCAAGATATACTTATGTATAAATCAAATCCCTTATGATTGTAGAGTGGAAGTGACAAATAGATTCAAGAGATTAGATCTGATAGACAGAGTACCTGAAGCACTATGGGTGGAGATTTGTGACACTGTACAGGAGGCAGGGATCAAGACCATCCCCAAGAAAAAGAAATGCAAAAAAGCAAAATGGTTGTCTGAGGAGGCCTTAAAATAGCTGAGGAAAGAAGAGACGCTAAAGGCACAGGAGTTAAAGAAAGTTATACCCATTTGAATGCAGAGTTCCAAAGAATAGCAAGGAGAGATAAGAAAGCCTTCCTTGGTGATCAATGCAAAGAAATAGAGGAAAACAATAAAATGGGAAGGACTAGAGATCTCTTCAAGAAAATTAGAGATACCAAGGGAACATTTCATGCAAAAATGGGCACAATAAAGGACAGAAAAGATATGGTCGTAACAGAAGCAGAAGATATTAAGAAGAGGCAGCAAGAATACAAACGACTATACAAAAAAGATCTTAATGACCCAGATAACCATGGTGGTATGATCACTCACCTAGAGCCAGACATCCTGGAATGTGAAGTCAAGTGGGTATTAGGTAGCATCACTATGAACAAAGGTAGTGGAGTTGATGGAATTGCAGTTGAGCTATTTCAAATCCTGAAAGATGATGCTGTGAAAGTGCTGCACTCAATATGCCAGCAAATTTGGAAAACTCAGCAGTGGCCACAGGACTGGAAGAGGTCAGTTTTCATTCCAATCCCAAAGAAAGGCAATGCCAAAGAATGCTCAAACTACCACTCAATTGCACTCATCTCACACGTTAGTGAAGTAATGCTCAAAATTCTCCAAGCCAGGCTTCAGCAGTACTTCAATTACGAACTTCCAGATGTTCAGGCTGGATTTAGGAAAAGCAGAGGAACCAGAGATCAATTTGCCAATATCCATTGGATCATCAAAAAAGCAAGAGAGTTCCAGAAGAAAACATGTTCTTTTGCTTTATTGACTATGCCAAAGCCTTTGACTGTGTGGATCACAACAAGGTGTGAAACATTCTTTTTTTTTTTTTTTTTTAGTTTTTTTATTTTTTAAATTTTAAAATCTTTAATTCTTACATGCGTTCCCAAACATGAACCCCCCTCCCACATCCCTCCCCATAACATCTCTCTGGGTCATCCCCATGCACCAGCCCCAAGCATGCTGTATCTTGCGTCAGACATAGACTGGCGATTCAATTCTTACATGATAGTATACATGTTAGAATGCCATTCTCCCAAATTATCCCACCCTCTCCCTCTCCCTCTGAGTCTAAGAGTCCGTTATACACATCTGTGTCTTTTTTGCTGTCTTGCATACAGGGTCGTCATTGCCATCTTCCTAAATTCCATATATATGTGTTAGTATACTGTATTGGTGTTTTTCTTTCTGACTTACTTCACTCTGTATAATCGGCTCCAGTTTCATCCATCTCATCAGAACTGATTCAAATGAATTCTTTTTAATGGCTGAGTAATACTCCATTATGTATATGTACCACAGTTTTTTATCCATTCATCTGCTGATGGACATCTAGGTTGTTTCCATGTCCTGGCTATTATAAACAGTGCTGCGATGAACATTGGGGTACATGTGTCTCTTTCAATTCTGGTTTCCTCGGTGTGTATGCCCAGCAGTGGGATTGCTGGGTCATAAGGTAGTTCTATTTGCAATTTTTTAAGGAATCTCCACGTTGTTCTCCATAGTGGCTGTACTAGTTTGCATTCCCACCAACAGTGTAGGAGGGTTCCCTTTTCTCCACACCCTCTCCAGCATCTATTGCCTGCAGATTTTTGGATCACAGCCATTCTGACTGGTGTGAAGTGGTACCTCCTTGTGGTTTTAATTTGCATTTCTCTAATAATGAGTGATGTTGAGCATCTTTTCATGTGTTTGTTAGCCATCTGTATGTCTTCTTTGGAGAAATGTCTATTTAGTTCTTTGGCCCAATTTTTGATTGGGTCGTTTATTTTTCTGGAATTGAGCTGCAGAAGTTGCTTGTATATTTTTGAGATTAGTTGTTTGTCAGTTGCTTCATTTGCTATTATTTTCTCTCATTCAGAAGGCTGTTTTTTCACCTTGCTTATATTTTCCTTTGTTGTGCAGAAGCTTTTAATTTTAATTAGATCCCATTTGTTTATTTTTGCTTTTATTTCCAGAATTCTGGGAGGTAGATCATAGAAGATCCTGCTGTGATTTATGTCTCAGAGTGTTTTGCCTTTGTTCTCCTCTAGGAGTTTTATAGTTTCTGATCTTACATTTAGATCTTTAATCCATTTTGAGTTTATTTTTGTGTGCGGTGTTAGAAAGTGATCTAGTTTCACTCTTTTACAAGTGGTTGACCACTTTTCCCAGCACCACTTGTTAAAGAGATTGTCTTTACTCCATTGTATATTCTCGCCTCCTTTGTCAAAGATAAGGTGTCCATATGTGTGTGGATTTATCTCTGGGCTTTCTATTTTGTTCCATTGATCTATATGTCTGTCTTTGTGCCAGTACCATACTGTCTTGATGACTGTGGCTTTGTAGTAGAGCCTGAAGTCAGGCAAGTTGATTCATCCAGTTCCATTCTTCTTTCTCAAGATTGCTTTGGCTATTCGAGGTTTTTTGTATTTCCATACAAATCTTGAAATTATTTGTTCTAGTTCTGTGAAAAATGTGGCTGAGGGAAAGATGGCAGAGGACTAGGATGGGAAGACCACTTTCTCCCTCACAAATTCCTCAAAAGAACATTTCAACGCTGAGCGAACTCAACAAAACAACTTCTGTAGGCTGGCAGAGGACATCAGGCAACCAGAAAAGCAGACCATTGTCTTCAAAAACAGGTAGGAAAAAATATAAAAGACGAAAAAGGAGACAAAGGAGGTGGGGAGGGAGCTCCATCCCGGGAAGGGAAGCCCGTCCCGGGAAGGGAATTTTAAGAAGAGAGGTTTCCAAACACCAGGAAACACTCTCCCTGCCGAGTCTGTGGCAAGCCTTGGAAACACAGAGGGCAACATAACAGGAAGGAAAAATCGATAAATAATTAAAACCAACAGATTAAAAGCCCCACAGTAACTCCCCCAGCGGAAAAGCAGCACAGACGCCTGAAACATTCTTAAAGAGATTGGAATACCAGAGCAACTGACCTGGCTCCTGAAAAATCTGTATGCAGGTCAAGAAGCCACAGCTAGAACCATACCAGAAGCAACAGACTGGTTCCAAATTGGGAAAAGAATACGTCAAGGCTGTATATTGTCACCCTGCTTATTTAGCTTATATGCAGAGTACATCATTCAAAATGCCAGGCTGAATGAAGCACAAGCTAGAATCAAGATTGCCTGGAGAAATATCAATAACCTCAGATATGCAGATAATACCACCATTATGGCAGAAAGTGAAGAGGAACTAAAGAACCTCTTGAGGAAAGTGAAAGATAAGAGTGAAAAATCTGGGTTAAAACTCAATATTCTAAAAGCTAAGATCCAGTCCCATAACTTCATGGCAAATAGATGGAGAAACAATGGAAACAGTGATAAAGTTTGTTTTCTTAGACTCAAAAATCATTGCAGATGGTGACTGCAGCCATGAAATTAAAAGATGCTTGCTCATTGAAAAAAAAGGTATGACCAACCTAGACAGCATGTTAAAAAACAGAGACATTACCTTGATGACAAAGGTCTGTCTAGTCAAGCTATGGTTTTTCCAGTAGTCATATATGGATGTGAGAATTGAACCATAAAGAAAGCTAAGCACTGAAGAATTGGTGCTTTTGAACTGTGGTGTCGGAGAAGACTCTTAAGAGTCCCTTGGACTGCAAGGAGATGAAGCCAGTCAATCCTAAAGGACATCAGTCCTTAATATCCATCAGAAGGACTGATGCTGAATGTGAAACTCCAATACTTTGGTCACCTGATGCAAAGAACTCATTCATTTTAAGAGACACTGATGCTGGGAACGATTGAGGACAGGACGAGAAGGGGACGACAGAGGATGAGATGATTGAATGGCATCACCAACTGGATGAACATGAGTTTGAGCATGCTCCTGGTGTTTGTGATGGACACAGAAGCCTGTTGTGCTTCAGTCTATTGGGTTTCACAGAGTCAGACACGACTGAGTGAGAGAACTGAACTGAACTGAACTGAACTGAACTGAATATACTAAGATAATCATTTTCTAGGATTTGCCCTCATTTGACTTTACTTACTTTAATGCTAGACAACTGGCATTATGTGGTTAGTTGGCTAGCGAATGTAAACAAAATATATCTTATCTACCCTGATTTACCTTTGAGTTTTTATAACAATTTTTGCTGAGATATTCTGGTAAGTTCATAAAATGTAACTGTACTGAATACAAACTCCAATGATCAAAAGTTGCCTATTTCCCCAGATTCTTGGTTGAGTGTTTTCAGTACTTTGATACTGTATATTGTTGTTCAGTTACTATTTCTGGCTCTTTGTGACCCCATGAACTGCAGCACACCAGGCTTCCCTGTCCTTTAATATCTCCCATGGTTGGCTCAAGGGCATGTCCGTTGAGTCAGAGGTGCCATCCAACCATCTCATCCACTGTTTTCCCCTTCTCCTCTTGCCCTCAATCTTCCCTATCATCAGGGTCTTTTCCAATGACTCCGTTCTTTGCATCAGGTGGCCAATGTATTGGAGTTTTAACTTCAGCATCAGTCCTTCCAATGGATATTCAGGACTGATTTCCTTTCGGATTGATTGGTTGGATCTCCTTGCAGTCCAAGGGACTCTGAAGAGTCTTCTCCAGCACCACAGTTTGAAAGCATCAGTTCTTCAGTGCTCAGACTTCCTTATGGTCTAGCTCTCACATCCATTCATGACTACTGTATATATCCTAATAATTATCTGGAGTCTTTACAAAGGTCTGTTTGAAACTGAACATTGAGTTATTGAGAAGGTAGCTGTCAGAAAAGTACAGTCAATTCCATGAAGTACTGACAACAGGAATCCCAATTCTAACTGGGTACTCAGAATTTCTCCTGCTGATGCTAAGCAAAATAAGGAGCTGGGAGCAAAAGAGACCAAAGTCTTAGAAACTTAAAAAGGAAAAGTTGTTTTAAAAAATGGTTTTTTACAATGCTGTGTTGATTTCTGCCATACAACAATGAAAATCAGCCATAATTTTACATATATCCTTTCACTCCCTCCTCTCCGCCATCTTATCCCTCTAGGCCATCAAAGAGCACCAGCCTGCGCTGCCTGTGATATACAGCAGCTTCACACCAGCCAATCATCCCACACATGGTAGTGTGCATATGTTGATGCTACTGTCTCCATTTTTCTCACTTCCTCCCTCCTCCATTCTCTGCTTCTGTGTCTCCATTCCTTCCCGGCAAATAGGTTCATCAGTACCATTGTTCCCGATTCCATACATAGGTGTTAATATACTATATCTGTTTTTCTCTTTCTGACTTGCTTCACCCTGAAAACAGGCTCTAGCTTCATCCATATCACTGGAACTCAAGGACATTTTTTAATCTCAGAAATTACTTTCTTTGGCATTATACTTGCAGAACAGTTTGCTTCTCAGGCCTTGATTTAGCTCTAAAATTGTGGGGGGAGTGCATCTCAAAGCTGTTGTAATAGACCTATAGCATTATTGTGCACTTTTAGTAGGGTGCCTTTATGATATCATTTTATACTATTATAAAACCTCTGGGCTTATTCTGTCATGGGCAAAGCATCCTTTGACTTGAGAAATACAGCAGAATATGAAGTTACAGGTTTGGAAATGGAGCAATCTTCAGGTTAATAGCCTTAATATTTCACTCAGAGATTTTCTTTTTTTTTTTTTTAGGCAAAATCTAATCTACATGAGAATTTCACTGACATGTAAAAAGGGGAGTTACTGGTATTGACAGTGTTGATTTAGGAAGGTGAGGGCAGGAGGGACCCCATCTGCATCCAGAAAGAGTTGCAACCCTTATGGTTTAATCCCAACAGGTACATAGAGAAAACAACCAGGGAATCCTGGACAAATATTTTTTTCTCCCTCCCTGTTGCTTCCTTTTGCAATGGTGAAGCTCAATAATGTGAAACTCCGGAACTCTTTTTTGCTCTTTTACTCATTTAATGGGTTGGAATAATTGAGTGATAAATTTGGGAAGGACAACCAGAACATGACTCATATCTCATCTAAGTCAGCTGACCATGAGGCCACAGAGACCTCTGCTCTTTCAAGGGCCTCCCACACAGGCATACCTGCTCTAGCCATAGACTTATGTGAGAGGGTGGATAAGAAAGCCTGTTTCTGTCTTTTGGGGATGGAATATCTGCATATTCCAAATCTCATCCCAAAGCTATGAATGCTAACTGAGGCTATTTTGAGTTGTGTGCATATGTTTCTCAAGAAACTACTGAAAATCTTCAGGATAAGAAAAATAGATAATCATATTTAAGGCAAGAAAGATCAGCAGGGTAATTATAAGAGTGACATTTGGAAAAGCAAGAGGAATTGGGCCATTACCCTGTTGGCTGTGTAAACAGAGCTGTGGGCTACAGATTTCTTCTCAGTTTGAGTCCTAATGATTATCATTAAAATGAAGTCACTGGACTTCTTCCAATGGTAGGGGGGAGCCACAGAAGCACTTAGATGGAAAATTATAGCATGTATGTTTCATGCACAGAAAGAAGAATATAATGACCTCAATGCTCAACCTAAGTTCTTTACAGCATATGAAAACCAGTGCATAACGAGAAAAAATGAAATGGAAAACATAGTAACAGAAAATCAATGAAAGTCAAAAGCTGACTGTTAACGATCAATAATACGGTAAATTGCAAGCCAGGCTGATCAAGCAAAAGGTCAGAACTTGCCAATATTAGTAATGAGAGTTAATATCACTGTAGATTTTATAGATAGGAGAGGGAAAATAAGAAAATATTATAAATAAATTTAAGAAAATAAATTCAGTAACTTGGAAGAAACAAAAATGTCCCTCTAAAGATGCATGGACACAATGAGGGAAGGAGAGGGTGGGGCGAATAGAGAGAGTAACACGGAAGCCTTTTTATTGCCTTATGTAAAATAGATAGCCAATAGAAATTTGCTATATGATGCAGGGAGCTCAAAGGTGGTGCTCTGTGACAACCTAGAAGGGTGGGATGGGTTGGGAGGTGGGAGGGAGATTCAAGAGAGAGGGAACATATATAAAACTGTGGCTGATTTGTGGTAGTGTATGGCAGAAACTGGAATTCCATCACCTCCACTAGCTTTGTTCGTAGTGATGCTTTCTAAGGCCCACTTGACTTCACATTCCAGGATGTCTGGCTCTAGGTGAGTGATCACACCATCATGATTATCTTGGTCATGAAGATCTTTTTTTGTACAATTCTTCTATGTATTCTTGCTACCTCTTCTTAATATCTTCTGCTTCTGTTAGGTCCATATGGCAGATGGTGATTGCAGCTATGAAATTAAAAGATGCTTACTCCTTGGAAGGAAAGTTTTGGCCAACCTAGATAGCATATTCAAAAGCAGAGACATTACTTTGTCAAAAAAGTTCCATCTAGTCAAGGCTATGGTTTTTTCAGTAGTCATGTATGGATGTGAGAGTTGGACTATGAAGAAAGCTGAGTGCCAAAGGATTGATGCTTTTCAACTGTGGTGTTGGAGAAGACTCTTGAGAGTCCCTTGGACTGCAAGGAGATCCAACCAGACCATTCTGAAGGAGATCAGTCCTGGGTGTTCTTTGGAAGGAAAGTTGCTAAAGCTGAGGCTCCAGTACTTTGGCCACCTCATGCGAAGAGCTGGCTCATTGGAAAAGACTCTGATGCTGGGAGTGATTGGGAGCAGGAGGAGAAGGGGACAACAGAGGATGAGATGGCTGGATGGCATCACCAACTTGATGGTCGTAAGTTTGAGTGAACTCTGGGAGTTGGTGATGGACAGGGAGGCCTTGCGTGCTGCAATTCATGGGGTCACAAAAAGTCAGACACGACTGAGCGACTAAACTGAACTGAACTGATGGCAGAAACCAACACAATATTATAAATCACTTATTCTCCAATAAAAAATAAATAAAATTTTTAAAGATACATGTAACCAAATCTCACTCAACAAATGACAGTTAATATTTTAAAAACCCTCCACAAAGAATCCTTTAAACCAAAGTGGCTTTGCTGATGTATTATATACAACAACAAAAATTACTTGGATAAAATATTATCAAACTCTTCTGGAAAACTTTAGATCCACATGTAGGAATGCTTCCAACTCATCTATCAATCAAGAATTACCTTGACACCAAAAGCAGACAAAAATATTACAAGGAAAGAAAACTATGAACCAGTATCCCTCATGAACACAAGACATTCCTTTTAGTTTCTTACATGACTGAGAATACATATGTAAATGTAATTCATCCATATGTAGAAAGGATATTACATCATGACCAAATGGGGTTTATTTTGTCAATGTTCAAAATGATTTACACTTAAAAAACAAATATATTTCAGCATTTTAGCAGACTGAAAAAGTAAAATTGTGAATTATCTGAAGTATGATGAGAAAATCATTTCATGAAATACAACTATTCCTGCTCCATTCACATGCTCATATTCAGCCTTATACTGTGATTGTAGTCAGTATAGTAGGCTCGAAAAAGGAATAGAAGATATCCACTTTAGTCATAGTTGTAACTCAATATGACTTTACTTTGCATTTATTCTTTTTTTTTTTAAAGAAACTTTTTATTTTGTATTGTGGTATAGCTCATTAACAAACAATGTTGTGATCATTTCAGGTGGACGACAAAGGGAGGAACCATAGATATACGTGTATCCATTCTCACACAACCTCGCCTCCCATCCGGGCTGCCATATAATATTGAGCAGAGCTCCATCTGCTATATAGTAGGTCTTTGTTGGTTATCCATTTTAAATATAGCAGTGTTTACATGTCCCTCCCAAATGCCCTTACTACCCTTTCCCCTCTGCACCCCCACCACCCAGCAACCATAAGTCGGTTCTTTAAGTTTGTGAGTCTCTTTCTGTTTTGTAAGCAAGTTCATCTGTATCATTTTTTAGATCCACATGTAAGGAATGCCGTACATCTCTCCTTTTCTGTCTGACTTACTTCACTCAGTATGCCAATCCCTGGGTCTATCTATGTTGCTGCAAATGGCATTGTTTCATTCTTTTTAATGCCTGAGTAATATCCCATTGTTTATCTGTACCACCTCTTTATCCATTCCTCTGTCAGTGGACATTTAGGTTGCTTCTGTGTCTTGGATATTGTAAACAGTGCTGTAATGAACCCTGGGGTTACAGGTATCCTTTTGGATCATGTTTTTCTCAGGATATGTGCCCAGGAGTGGGACTGCAGGATCATACTCTATTTTTAGTTTTTTATGGAACCTCCATACTAATCTCCATAGTGACTATACTAATTTACATTCCCACCAACAGGGTAGAAGGGTTCCCTTCTCTCCACACCTTCAGCATTTATCTTTTGAGTATTTTTTAATGAAAGCCATTCTGATTGGTGAGAGGTGATATCTCATTGTAGTTTTGGTTTGCATTTCTCTGATAATTAGTGATATTGAACATCTTTCTATGTGCCTCCTGGCCATCTGTTTGTCTAGGGTATAATTCTCACTTAGGATCATAAGTTGCACTTTAGAATATATGCTTGATAAAACTTTATGCAGGCAGATTTTTCCTTTAGCACCTCAGAGAAGTAGTTTTGCCAATTTCTGGCTCCCAAAGTTTTTGATGAGAAGTGAGCAAATATTTGAATTATCATTTTTGTGTCATGTTCTGTTTCTGCTTTTTAAAAATTTCCCTTTATCTTTGGTTCTCATCACTCTGAGTGTGATTAAGCATGGATTCCTTCATACCTGCTGTTCTTGGAGTCTGCTAAACTTTGTAAATAAGGAAACTTTTTTGTTGTTGTTGTTGTTGTTGTTTTTTTACCAAATTAGCAAAAATCAAATGGTCTTCTTTTAAATTTTCTTCTCTGTTCTACCTCTGGAATACTAAGCACATGCGTGTTCACCATTTTGATATTGTTCAATAATTCCCTGAGTCATCATTTATTTTTCTCTTTTCTTTAAATAAGATGATTTCTATTGGTCTTTCTTCAGATTCATTAAGTCTATTCTCTTGATATCTCCTTTCAGTTATTATGTACTTTCAGTGACATTTTTTTTAAAAATCTCAGAAATTGTGTTTTTTTAATCTCTAGAATTTCCACTGGATTCTTTTTCATAGATACTGTTTTTCTCCTGAGACTTCCTATTCTTTAATTAACCGGGAAAATATCTTCCTTTACCTCATCAAGAATAATTATAATAGTGACTTAAAATCTTTGCCTGCTAACTGCTCATTTCAACGTCTTGGGATGTTGATTTTATTTTCTGTTAAGAATGGATTATCTTTTTTAGTTCTTGAAATGTTGATTAGTTTGGGATTTTTATTCTCCCTTAGGCATAAGCAAGTTTGTGTATTTTGTTCAGAATAGCTATTATCTCCATGGAGATTGCTTTGGTAAAAGATTACTCAGTATGCTAGAAGAAAAATGGTCATATATTGGCATTAACTCACTCTACAAAATATTTTATTATCATTTTATTTCTTTAACTACACAACACATTTTCCATTTCATGCACATTTAACTTTTGTTATTCTTTATTCTTGCATTTCCACACTTTCTTCTAGGATCATTTTCTCCTGAATATTGTAATCTTTTCTTTAGCATAAATTTTGCTGGCAACAACTTCTCTCCATTTTTGTTTCCTGAACATCGTTTTTTTCCCTCTCATCTTAATACTTCTTGGTTGTTTTAGTTGGTTATATATTCCTGTTAGAAGTTAATTTTTTTGCACACACTGAAGATAGTAGTTCATGATCGTCTGACATATTATTTTATTGTACTGTCCTCCATTACTGATTCTGTAAAAATACTCTTTTTTCTCTTAAAGATATTCTCATGTGTGTATATATATGTTTAATTATGATGCAACTAAATTTCTTTTTTCTTTTTCTCACTTGGTGCTTGCAAAATTCCTTAAATCTGTGCTTCATCATCTTTTGCACTTTCAGTTCCTTGAATCCAGTAATCTCTCCTGTGTTCCATTTGATTTTCTTTACATATTCTATTGACTTTAACAACACCATTGTCCCTTAGGTTATTTTCTGTGTTTTATATTTTTCTGTGTTCTTGGACTTCTAAATTTATATTTTTCTGATATGTCTTCAAGCTCACTTTATCTTGTTTGTGGCTAGGTTATGTCCTATCTATCTTTACCCACTGAATTAATAATTTCTAAGCTGTTTAGACTTCTCAGTATTTTAGCTCTAGAATTCCTGTGTGTTTTGCTTTTTATATATTCTATTTATTTGCCAATATTATCTGACAACTTATATAGCCACAGGTATTTTAAAACCTCACTTTTCTTAATACAGTGCAGTTTGTGTATGATTTATTTTTTGTCATTGTATTGTGAATGTATATTTACATTTCAAATGCCTATGTCTTTTAAAAAAGTGCCAGCTTAATGTTAATGCGAAACTGATATAGATATCATTGGAGATCTAGTATAGCATTTTTTATCATTTAAAAGATGTCTCTTTGCTGTAGGTAAGAAACTAGAAATACTAATAATTCAGGATTATATTAATCGAATTTATCTCCAGTTCAATTTTACTCCTATTTTATGACATTTAGGGGTCATGAACCAAAGATAGTAGACAGGAGTGATGTACATGTGGTTTTTGTAGATGAGCCCTGACCTTCCACTCGCTGTCCTAGTCCTATGAATTTTCTGATTGTTCTGCTCAGCTTTTCAGTTCTTAGTACATCTCAGAAAGAATGTACGTTTGGCTCTAGGATGTTGTTGTTGTTCAGCCACTCAGTCATGTCCAACTATTTGTGATCTCATGAACTGCAGCACATCAGTCTTCCTTGTCCATCACCATCTCCTGGAGTTTGCTCAAACTCATGTCCATCGAGTCGATGATGCCATCCAACCATCTCATGCTCTGTTATCCCTTCTCCTCCTGCCCTCAATCTTTCCCTGCATCAGGCTCTTTTCTAATAAGTCAGCACTTCACATTAGGAGGCCAAAGTATTGGAGCTTTAGCCTCAGCATCAATCCCTCCATGAATATTCAGGATTGATTTCCTTCAGGAATGACTGATTTGATCTCCTTGCAAGTCCAAAGGACTCTCAAGAATCTTCCCCAACACCACAGTTCAGAAGCAGCAATTTTTCAATGCTCAGCTTTCTTTATGAACCACCTCGAACATCCATGCATGACAACTGGAAAAACCATAGCTTTGACTAGATGGAGCTTTGTGGGCAAAGTAATGTCTCTGCTTCTTAATATGGTGTCCATATTGGTCATAGCTTTTCTTCCAAGGAGCAAGGGTCTTTTAATTTCACAGCTGCAGTCACCATCTGCAGTGATGTTGGAGCCCCCAAAAATTAAGTCTGTCACCGTTTCCATTGTTTCCCCATCTACTTGCCAAGAAGTTATGGAACCGGATGCCATGATCTTCATTTTTTGAATGTTGATTGTTAAGCCAGCTTTTTCACTCTCCTCTTTTACTTTTATCAAGAGTCTCTTTAGTTCCTCTTCACTTTCTGCCATAAGGGTGCATATGTATGATCATCTGCATATCTGATGTTATTGATGTTTCTCCCACCAATCTTAAATCCAGCTTGTGCTTCGTCCAGCCTGTCATTTCACATGATGTACTCTATATAGGAGTTAAATAAGGAGGGTGACAAAATACAGCCTTGATGAATACCTTTCCCGATTTGGAACCAATCTATTGTTCTCTGTCTGGTTCTAACTGTTGCTTCTTGACCTGCATACAGGTTTCTTAGGAGGCAGGTAAGATGGTCTGGTATTCCCATCTCTTTAAGAACTTTCCACAATGTTGTAATCCACATAGTCAAAGGCTTTAGTGTAGTCAGTGAAGTGAAAGTAGATGTTTTCTCAGAATTATCTTGCTTTTTCTATGATCCAGTGGATATTGACAATTTGATCTCTGGTTCTTCTGCCTTCCTCTAATCATCTGAAAGTTCAAAGTTCACATACTGCTGAAGCCTAGCTTGGAGAATTTTGAGCATTACTTCACTATCATATGAAATGAGAGCAATTGTGTGGTAGTTTGAACATTCCTTGGCATTACCTTTCTTTGGGATTGGAATGAAAACTGATCTCTTCCAGTCCTGTGGCCACTGCTGAGTTTTCCAAATATGCTGGCATATTGAGTGAAGCAGTTTCACAGCATCATCTTTTAGGATTTGAAATAGCTCATCACCTCCACTAGCTTTGGTCATAGTGAGCTTCTTAGCGTCCTTTTGACTTTGTATTCTGTGATGTCTGGCTCTAGGTGAATGATCACACCATCACTGTTGTCAGGGTCATTAAGATCATTTTGTATAGTTCTTCTGCGTATTCTTGCCACCTCTTCTTAATATCTTCTGCTTCTGTTAGGTCCATACCATTTCTGTCCTTTATTGTGCCAGTCTTTGCATGAAATGTTCCCTAAGGATCTCTAATTTTCTTTCCCATTCTATTGTTTTCCTCTATTTATTTGCACTGTACGCTTATGAAGGCTTTCTTATCTCTCCTTGCCATTCTTTGGAACTCTGCATTCAGATGGGTGTATCTTTCCTTTTCTCCTTTGTCTTTTGCTTCTTTTCTTTTATCATATTTAAGTGGAGTATATACTAGTTGCTCTGCCTGAAATACCCCTCACCAGCCCTTCTAACCCACTGTTCGGTCTATATCCTACACATCTACAGGTATCACTCTACCGCATTACCCATTAAGCCTTTCCTCACCCTCTACCTTTTCTTAGGAAGTAAACTCACTTCTGCATTTGTATTTAGCTGTTTCTGCTGTAACATAATATGACATAACATGTCTTTCTGAAATGCTTTTATACAACAAGTGTCTGAGTGTTTGGCACACAGACAATAATTCAAGTAAGATTTATCATTGAGATAATTTTTCCCATTAGACCCAGAATTCATTCATGAACTCTATAGATGTGACCTGCAACAGAAGGCCTGATTACTTACCCTTTAAGTGTTCATTCACTGAATCATCTCAGAACATGTTGGCATTATAATTATAAAATAGGTTCATAAAATTCATCTTGATATCCAAGATTAAGGGGGCAATATGGGCAAATATTTTACTTTATTTGCTGAGCAGCTTCTCCTCTCTCCCTCTACCCTTTTTTTTGGGTAACTGATTAACTATGTCGTGAATTAGGGCAAGCTGTGAATTTTAGACCTGATTTTGAAGAGAAAAATGACATGCCAGAATTACCCCTGCTTTATCTTGAACTGTGCAGTATCAACATACCACATTTAGGGCATTCTCAGGACCAGGGTATTGTTTCTGGAGATGAAGGGCTAATATGTACCTCTTCCAAAGGAGCTAACATACTAGACAGGGAAACTGATATTAAAGCAGTAGTATATATAAACTAAGACATATATTCTGAAAATATGAAATTGACATGAAACCAATAATATAAATAAACTGAAATATTCTAAAAATAGGAAACTGACATTAAAGCAATGATGTATATAAACAGATATATTCTGAAAATATAAAATTTACATTTTACTGAAAATAGGAAACTAACATTAAAGAAATGATGTATATAAACTGAGATATATTCTGAAAATATGAAATTTACATTATACCAGTAACATATACAAACTGAAATATGTATTTTGAGGTTGTGAAGCATGGTCTCACTAAAACTTAGAACAAAGGGCTGTGATCTAAACTACTGTTTGGAAGAAAAGCTTGCATTGAAATTAGAAGATTAAATGGAGAGTAGGTGGAGAGCATTTCTGATGAAGAAACAGAATATGCAAAGACCTTGAATCAGCAAGACTCACTGCACAGCCCTGCAGTTGAAGGAACACCTGGGAGGGGAAGTGCAGAGCCAAAGAGATTTTCAGCTTTGGGAAGGATTTTATTTTATTTTTTCCCTATGGAGCCATTGCTACATTTTTAAGATGGAGGTGACATAATCAAATTTTATTTTCATTTATGACTGATATCTAGAAAAATCCCTGTTGTTTAGCCCCTCACTTCTCTTTATACTAGTTCAGGAAGATGGATTAAATTCCTGGAAGAGCAAATAAAATGATCATATCTGCTGAGATTCCTCAGCACTTACTTGGTTGGCTGGAGAGAGGCTTTAAAGGATGGAAATGAATTTTCCCTCTCAGTAATTTCACATACTGTCCCCTTGACAGTTTTGGTTTTGCTTTAGGGGATTTTCTATTTTGGAAGCTATGAATCCTTTGAGCATAGAATAGAAATTTAACTGCCAGGCATACAGGCTAGTGTAATATTTGAAGATGTAAAATCCTAATTTAATATTGTAGGAAAAAGAAATTTCAAGCTATCTTTAATAAAGAAGGGGTTTCAGAGGTCAGTATTCTATGTCAGAATTCAAAACAACTGCAATAACCAGAAACTTGATAGCTATATAAACACTATTCCTTGGAGAAAGCATGCATGCTTGATGTGCTAAATTGTTTCAGTCGTTTCCAAGTCTGTTTGACTCTGTGGACTGTAGCCCAACAGGCTCCTCTGTCCATGGGATTTTCCAGGAAAGAATACTGGAGTGGCTGCCATTCCTTCCTTCAGAGGATTTTCCGGCCCAGTGATTGAACACTCATCTCGTATATCTGCCATTGGCAGGTGGGTTCTTTACCACAAGCACCACCTTGGAAGTCCGTACTAGGGAAAGTATATACGCCTGAAATAGAAGTGCTTGGATATAACCATGATATTAAACAGGCTTACAACAACAATATGATCAGCTATACCCATTAAAGTGATTTAATTTAAAGCTAAATCATTTAGCATTTGCATTCTATTAGTACTGTCATTACACTGTCTCTTAAAATTTTAAATCATGCTAAATCACCTGAATGTTTAAAAAATGAATAAGGAAAAGCAAGTTTAATGTTCTTTATCTCAAATGATTCTGATCTAAGGAAAAATGTAATCTATTTTCTGAGTATTGAAAAAAGTTCAACTATAGTCTAGAACTTATATAGTTCAAGAATTATTTTCTACATATGTTCTTTTTGATTTGTAATATTCCATAATGTATTTCAGAGAAGTTACCACAGTAAAATCTAAATGTAGTGGAAATGAGATGCTTCATGTTGCTAGTAAGGCAGGAAATCCACTGTTACCATACTTATCAGATAGAAAGAACACAAGGAAAAGATTTAGAACTAACATTGAGATCACACTTCCTTCAAACTTTCATGGAGATGGGGAAACTTTCCTGGTAATCCAATGGTTAAGATTCCATCTTCCAATGCAGGGAACTTGGGTTCAGTCCCTGGTCTGGGTCCTGAGATCCCACATGTCTTGTGGCCAAAAAAACAAAATACAAAACAGAAGCAATAATGTAATACATTCAATAAAGACTTTAAAATATGGTCTGCATCAAAAATATTTTTATAAAAAAGGATCACAGTGGGTAATATTTATATTTGTTGTTGTCATATTAGTTGCTCATTCTTGTCTGACTCTTTGCAACCCCATAGACTGTAGCCTTCCAGGCTCCTCTGTCGATAGGATTATCTAGGCAAGAATACTGGAGTGGGTTGCCATTTCCTTCTCCAGGAGATCTTCTGGACCCAGGAATTGAACACAGATTCAATTGCAGGCACATTCTTTACTGTCTGAGCCACCACGGAAGCCCATATTACATTTATGTGTATACATTACTGTTATATGGTCACTGTCTTGGACATTGCCAAAGCTCTATTTTTCTGTACCATTGGCAACCAAGACTAATCACACACATGTGACATAGCCTTCAAGTGATGTCTGTGGTTCTCACCAAGAGGTGTCTAAACTCTTCTGCCATTTGCCACCAGTTATGGGGCAGGACATAGAGTGTGCAACGTTTTTACCATATAGGTGATGTCTGGTTGAGTCACAACCCAGAAATTCAGTGTGAGAGTCTAGGTGTAGAGTTATTATAATCTGCCAGCAGGAGTGGGTGATAAACCACTGAAAATATTTATATAGTTGTATCTTTGATATGTTAGGAATTTCTTAATATTTTATAAGTAGAAAAGGATACTATATGAATATAATGATTAACTTTTAAAAAATAAAATTCATGCATGTAAATATACATATAAGATCCATTGTGATTAATGAAAAAAACATTTTTTTCTGAAGGAATTTTGGTTGACAGTTTTTCCCTATAAAATTAATTACCTCACATATTTTTTCTTATAATCTTTTGAAATTTGAGCATTAATTCATTTAATAATTTGAATAATCTATTTGTAATATTTTAGAGACAACTTTGAAATAATTTCCCCAGGAAATTACAAGTTAATTATATGTCAAATAATCTTTTCAAGAAGTTGTAAATGATCTCTTCCTAGGAATGATAAATAGTGTCTATTTCATAAAAGTTGAACTAGATTACCACTATGCACTCTTTCAATTAATTTAGATTTATATTCAGTGCACATTGTGTTTACATTTCTTGTATGGTTTCTGAAGAAAAATTTTTCTCTGGCCTTCCCAGTTCTTCCGGTTGGTCTAATAATTGAATTGATGTGAGACATTAACTGGAGAAAATCAAATTTAAATTCACCGGAAAGGGGGCTTCATAAAAAGGTGAAGACTTGAAATTTCCCAGGTGGTCGAGTTGGTAAGACTCCATGCTCCTAGTGCAGGGGGGTCCGAGTTCAATTCCTGGTGAGGTAACTAGATCCCACACACTGCAATTAACAGTCCACATACTGCAAACAAATGATGTGGTGTGCTGCAAATAAGATCTAGCACAACCAAATATATAAATGAATATTTTAAAAACAACGTTAAGTCCTCACGAGAATCTGACAACTGACTTCACAACCAGTAGTTAATAGGGATTTCAAAGTGGAAGGAAGACCTTCCCCAGGGGAAAGGAAGAGCCAAACTTTGGTCAACACATCCTTTGGAGAAACAAAGTTATCTTGGGCAACAGCTGTTTTCCGGGTGAATGATCCCTATCTAAATTATAACTATTTTTTTTACTATGATCATACTATATAATTATTAAATAGACAATATTACTCACAAAAACTGCTTAGAGAATAGACAATGGTTGCTTTATTATATTCAGAGGTGGACTATAGTTCAAAGGGTTGCAAAGAGTCAGACACAACTCAATGTTTGAACAACAACAATGAGTATATCATGGTTAAGGTTCCTATTTCAGAGGCCTCCTTATATGTGGGTTAGTAAGCAGCATAAGATCACATCAGCTCTGTTCAGTCACTCAGTCATGTCCGATTCTTTGTGACCCCATGGACTGCAGCATGTCAGGATTCCCTGTCCATCAGCAACTTCCTGAGCTTGCTCAAACTCATGTCCATCACGTCAGTGACACCATCCAACCATCTCATCCTCTGTCGTCCCCTTTTCCTCCTGCCCTCGATCTATCCCAGCAATAGAGTTTTTTCAAATGAGTCAGCACTTTGCATCAGGTAGTCAAATTGTTGGAGTTTCACCTTCAGCATCAGTCCTTCATATGAATATTCAGGACTGATTTCCTTTAGGATTGACTGGTTGGGTCTCCTGGCAGTCCAAGGGACTCTCAAGAGTCTTTTCCAACACCACAGTTCAAAAGCATCAATTATTCAGAGCTCAGGTTTCTTTATGGTCCAACTCTCACACCCATACCATAGTTTTGACTAGATGGAGAGTTGTTGGAAAAGTAAGGTTTCTTCTTTTTAATATGCTTTCTAGGTTGGTCATAGCTTTTCTTCCAAGGAGCAGGCATCTTAATTTCATGGCTCCAGTCACCATCTGCAGAGATTTTCAGTTCAGTTCAATTTCTCAGTCATGTCCGACTCTTTGCAACCCCATGAATCGCAGCACGCCAGGCCTCCCTGTCCATCACCAACTCCCGGAGTTCACTCAAACTCGTGTCCATCAAGTCGGTGATGCCATCCAGCCATCTCATCCTCTGTCGTCCGCTTCTCCTCCTGCCCCCAGTCACTCCCAGCATCAGAGTCTTTTCCAATGAGTCAACTCTTCACATGAGGTGGCCAAAGTACTGGAGTTTCAGCTTTAGCATCATTCCTTCCAAAGAACACCCAGGACTGATCCCCTTTAGAATGGACTAGTTGGATCTCCTTGCAGTCCAAGGGACTCTCAAGAGTCTTCTCCAACACCACAGTTCAAAAGCATCAATTCTTCAGCACTCAACAGTGATTTTAGAGCTGCCCAAATAAAGTCTCTCACTGTTTCCACTATTTCCCCATGTATTTGCCATGAAGTGAAGGGACAAGATGCCATGGCTTCAGCAAAACATGAACTATGAACTTCCTGATGTTCAAGCCGGTTATAGGAAAGGCAGAGGAACCAGAGATCAAATTGCCAGCATCTACTGTATCATAGAAAAAGCAAGAGAGTTCCAGAAAAACATCTATTTCTGCTTTATTGACTATGCCAAAGCCTTTGACTGTGTGGATCACAATAAACTGTGGAAAATTCTGAAAGAGATGGGAATACCAGACCACCTGACCTGCCTCTTGAGAAACCTATATGCAGGTTAGGAAGTAACAGTTAGAACTTGACATGGAACAACAGACTGGTTCCAAACAGGAAAAGGAGTACGTCAAGTCTATATATTGTCACCCTGCTTTTTTAAATATATGCATAGTACGTCATGAGAAATGCTGGGCTGGAAGAAGCACAAGCTAGAATCAAGTTTGCCAGGAGAAATGTCAATAGCCTCAGATATGCAGATGACAACACCCTTATGGCAGAAAGTGAAGAGGAACTAAAGATCCTCTTGATGAAAGTGAAAGAGGAGAGTGAACAAGTTGGCTTAAAGCTCAACATTCAGAAAACTAAGATCATGGCATCTAGTCCCATCACTTCATGGCAAATACATGGGGAACCAGTGGAAACAGTGAAAGACTTTATTTTGGGGGCTCCAAAATCATTGCAGATAGTGATTGCAGCCATGAAATTAAAAGATGCTTACTCCTTCAAAAGAAAGTTATGCCCAACCTAGACAGCATATTAAAAAGCAGAGATATTACTTTGCCAACAAAGGTCTGTCTAGTCAAGGCTTTGGTTTTTCCAGTGGTCGTGTATGGATGTGTGACTTGGACTGTGAAGAAAGCTGAGCACCGAAGAACTGATGCCTTTGAACTGTGGTGCTGCAGAAGACTCTTGATAGTCCCTTGGACTGCAAGGAGATCCAACAAGTCCATCCTAAAGGAGATCAGTCCTGAGTGTTCATTGGAAGGACTGATGCTGAGGCTGAAACTCCAATACTTTGGCCACCTTATATGAAGAGTTGACTCATTGGAAAAGACTGTGATGCTGGGAGGGATTGGGGGCAGCAGGAGAAGGGCATGACAGAGGATGAGATGGCTGGATGGCATCACCAACTTGATGCACATAAGTTTGGGTGAACTCTGAGTGTTTGTAATGGGCAGAGGGGCCTGGCATGCTGCGATTCATGGGGTCACAAAGAGTTGGACACCACTGAGCGACTGAACTGAACTGAAGATGAGTGCAATTGTGTGGTAGTTTAAGAATTCTTTAGCATTGCCTCTCTTTGGAATTGGAATGAAATCTGACCTTTTCCGGCCCTGTGGCCACTGCTGAGTTTTCCAAATTTTCTGGGATATAGAATGCAGCCCTATTACCACATCATCTTTTAGGATTTGAAATAGCTCAGCTGGAATTCTATCACCTCCACTAGCTTTGTTTGTAGTGATGTTTCCTAAGGCCCACTTGACTTCTGACTCCAGGGTGTCTGGCTCTAGGTGAGTGATCACACCATCGTGGTTATCTGGGTCATGAAGATATTTTTTGTACAGTTCTTCCATGTATTCTTGCCTCCTCTTCTTAATATCTTCTCCTTCTGTTAGGTCCATACCATTTCTGTCCTTTATTGTGCCCATCTTTGCATGAAATATTCCCTTGGTATCTATACTTTTCTTGAAGAGATCTGTAGTCTTTCCCATTCTATTGTTTTACTTTGTTTCTTTGCTTTGATCACTGAGGAAAGCTTTCTTATCTCTCCTTGATATTCTTTGGAACTCTGCATTCAAATGTGTATATATTTCCTTTTCTCCTTTATCTTTCACTTCTCTTTTTCAGCTATTTGTAAGACCTCTTCAGACAACCACAGATCATGTTAGCTGCCAAAAGAAAAAAGAAAAAGAAAATGTAGTCAGCAAGATTGCATCAACTAAACGTTAGCTGGAGAATAATTTCCTATTATACATAAGTTATGTTATAAGTCATATGTTACATACATTACATAAGAGTTATGTCTATCAACTAAATGTTAACTAGAGTGTGATTAAGGGGGTAACTACTCTCTCTATAAGCTTAAGTTGTTTTGTTTTGTTTTTTTAATAGTTTTACAGTTGTCTGTGGTAAGCAAGATGAGCAATTAGCCAGCAGAAAAGTATAGATAAAAAATGGAGACATTTTAATAATTGAAAAGACCAAGCCTTTTCTTTTCATTCACCAGTAAGAACATTTTTAAAAACTCAAATTATCAATATTAAGTCTACTCATCTTCCTGATGTAGTGGTAGCCTAAATGAGATTTCAACAAATATCCAACCTTAAAACTAACTTTAGAAAAATGTTAGTTATAATGGAAAAAGTATAGACTAAGGAGAAAGAGAATTTGGTTCAAATTCTAGCTCGACTAACTACTAACTGGGTGACTTTAAACTGGTTTTATGTAAGTTTTCCTAGCCTTTGTTTCCTCAGCTAAAATTTGGGCATAATAATATTTTCCTCACAATGCTATGTTAAGAACTTAATTAAAATGATAGCTATTATTAAGGGACAAAAACAGATTCTTAAATCTTGAAAACTTGAAAATCAATTTAAAATTTTCTTTTTTGATAGTTTCATATTTAAAGGTTAACCACTTTAAAAATCTTTTTCGGTTCAGTTCAGTCGCTCAGTCATGTCCGACTCTTTGCAACTCCATGAACTGCAGCACACCAGGCCTCCCTGTCCATCACCAACACCCGAAGTCCACGCAAACCCATGTCCACTGAGTCAGTGATGCAATCCAACTATCTCGCCCTCTGTCGTCCTCTTCTCCTCCTGCCCTCAATATTTCCCAGCATCAGGGTTTTTTCAAATGAGTTAACTCTTTACATCAGGTGGCCAATGTATTGGAGTTTCAGCTTCAACATCAGTCCTTTCAGTGAATTCATGAATCATTTCCTTTAGCATGGACTGGTTGGATCTCCTTGCAGTCCAAGGGACTCGCAAGAGTCTTCTCCAACACCACAGTCCAGAAGCATCAATTCTTTGGAGCTCAGCTTTCTTTATAGTCCAGATGTCACATCCATACATGACCACTGGAGAAACCATAGACATGACTAGACAAACCTTTGTTTACAAAGCAATGTCTCTGCTTTTCAATATGCTGAATAGTTTCGTTATAACTTTCCTTCCACGGTGTAAGCGTCTTTTAATTTCATTGCTGCAATCACCATCAGCAGTGGTTTTGAAGCCCAGAAAAATAAAGTCAGCCATTGTTTCCACAGTTTCCCCATCTATTTGCCATGGAATGATGGGACCAGATGCCATGAATGTTGAGCTTTAAGCCAGGTTTTTCACTCTCCTCTTTCACTTTCATCAAGAGGATCTTTAGTTCTTCACTTTCTGCCATAAGGGTGGTGTCATCTGCATATCTGAGATTATTGATATTTCTCCTGGCAATCTTGTTTCCAGCTTGTGCTTTTTCCAGGCCAGTGTTTCTCATGATGTACTCTGCATATAAGTTAAATAAGCAGGGTGACAATATGCAGCCTTGACGTACTCCTTTTCCTATCTGGAACCAGTCTGTTGTTCCATGTCTAGTTCTAACTGTTGCTTCCTGACCTGCCTATAGGTTTCTCAAGAGGCAGGTCAGGTGGTCTGGTATTCCCATCTCTCTCAGAATTTTCCACAGTTTATTGTGATCCACAGAGTCAAAGGCTTTGGCATAGTCAATATAGCAGGAATAGATCTTTTTCTGGAACTCTCTTGCTTTTTCCACGATCCAGCAGATGTTGACAATTTGATCTCTGGTTCCTTTGCCTTTTCTAAAACCAGCTTAAATATCTGGCAGTTAATGGTTCACATATTGCTGAAAACTGACTTGAAGAATTTTGAGCATTGCTTTACTAGCGTGTGAAATGAGTGCAATTGTGTGGTAGTTTGAGCATTCTTTGGCATTGCCTTTCTTTGGGATTGGAATGAAAACTGACCTTTTCCAGTCCTGTGGCCACTGCTGAGTTTTCCAAATTTGCTGACATATTGAGTGCAACACTTTCACAGCATCATCTTTCAAGATTTGAAACAGCTCAACTGGAATTCCATTGCCTTCACTAGCTTTGTTCGAAGTGATGCTTCCTAAGGCCAATTTGACTTCACGTTCCAGGATGTCTGGCTCCAGGTGAGTGATCCCACCGTTATGATTATCTGGGTCGTGAAAGTCTTTTTTGTACAGTTCTTCTGTGTATTCTTGCCACCTCTTTTTAATATCTTCTGCTTCTGTTAGGTCCCTCCCATTTCTGTCCTTTATTGTATCCATCTTTACATGAAACATTCCCTTGGTATCTCTAATTATCTTGAAGAGGTCTGTAGTCTTTTCCCATTCTATTGTTTTCCTCTATTAAGGAAGGCTTATTTATCTCTCCTTGCTATTCTTTAGAACTTTAAAATCCATTAAACCATGATTCATTTATTACAATTTCTAAAATCTTCAGTTAATTTTCCCTATAAAGTAACATATATAATTTCATTATATGCTTCCTATATGTTGATTGTTATAGGAAAAATTGTTTTTTAGTACCTATAGCAGTAAGCAATAAATTACCTTTTCAAAGCTATATAGCTTGCTAAACTACTTTTGTGATAAGCAACTATCAACTTGTTATTTCTATTGTGGCAAATAGTTTTGGTCCCCTTCACTCCATTTTAAAGCTGCAAGTGGATGAATCGTGCCTGCTTGCTATAGTTATACATTTAGATATTTAATCATCAAAGATTATAATTGTACAATATTTAGATATATAGAACAAAATATAATTATTGGAGGACAGTTGCTCAACAATATTGTTTTGGCCTCTGCCACACAACCACATGTCCCGTGAACATTAGTCCACTCATAGCATAACTTGACTGTAAGTGGACTAAAGTTCATGGGTCATGGATAGGCTTATCAAACTTTGTTATTTTATTTTGTCATTTGCAAGACCCATATAAACAGCTAGCCATATAAGCAAAATTCATGTAACCACTAACTTAAATGTACATTTGTCTTTGTCTCCTTATATTAATTATTGTAAGATGCATAACAGAAGAAACATCAAAAGTTTATAAAAACAACCTGACTGTATGCATCATTGTTTATACCCTTTAGAACCTAAATAGAAAATGTTGAAAACATAGATAGTGGTGTATACATTATATTTGAAATAACTCAAGACATATTATTGAGGAACTAATGAGCAGGTGACATGTAGAAAGTCAGTCTTCCATTGTTTTCTTCTGTGAAGAATCTGTGGATTCGTATTATATATTAAGCATTTACATTTGGTTTGTTTCACAGCTAAAATATGAACAATTGAGTACAATATTGAAATATTCAATGTGCTGGGGTTTGTAGTTTTGATAAATCCCATTGCTGGCAATGGAGTCATGTCAGAAAAATTTTATTTCTACTGCAAAAGGGTTAGAGACTTCCCTGGTGGCTCAGATGGTAAAGCGTCTGCCTACAATGCAAGGGACTTGGGTTCGATCCCTGGGTCAGGAAGATCCTCTGGAGAAGGAAATGGCAACCCACTCCAGTACTCTTGCCTGGAAAATCCCATGGATGGAAGAGCCTGGTAACCTACAGTCCGTGGGGTTGCAAAGAGTCGGACACAACTGAGCGACTTCACCTCACTTGTGAAGGTGAAACCTTCACAAATCAACATGAAGCAGCCACAGGTATACATATATCCCCTCTCTCCTGAACCCCTCTCCTACCTCCCACCCCATCCTACCCTCTAGGTTTTCACAGAACACTGGGTTGAGCTCCCTGCTTAACACAGCAAATTCCCACTTGCTATCTGTTTTACATACGGCAATGTATACATTTCCATGCTCTTCTCACAATTCCACCCACTCTCTCCTTACCCCACTGTATCCACAGGGAAGACACTCCCCAAGGGAAGAGAAGAGCAAAAGTTTGGTCAATATGTTCTGTGGAGAAACACAGTTACCTTAGATGACAGTTGTTTTCCTGGTGTAGACTCCCTATCTAGATTACCTTAAAAGTATTATAGGGAGGTTAAAAACAAAAATTTTATGAGTTTTCTGATTAAGTCGCTCAGTCATGTCCAACTCTTTCGGATCCCCGTGAACTATACAGTCTGTGGAATTCTCCAGGCCAAGATTCTGAAGTTGGTATTCTTTCCCTTCTCCAAGGGATCTTCCAAACTCAGGGATTGAACCCAGGTCTCCTGCATTCCAGGCAGATTCTTAACTAGTTGAGCTACAAGGGAAGCCCAAGAATACTGGAGTGGGTAGCCTATCCCTTTTCCAGTGGATCTTCCCAATCCAAGAATTAAAGTGGGGTCTCCTGCATTGCAGGTGGATTCCTCACCAACTGAGCTATCAGGGAAGACCTTCTTAAAAATAATCAACCTAAAACAATTATCATGCCAAGCAAACACATTTGGTGTGACAAACTTTGCACTTGTATAACACTTACAGAAAAACAAAATCATATTTATATATTTAGTACAACCAGAACTTGATTCAGTCTAGTTCAGTTCAGTTGCTCAGTCATGTCCATCTCTTTATGACCCCATGAATTGCAGGATTTTAGGCCTCCCTGTCCATCACCAATTCCTGGAGTTCACTCAAACTCATGTCCATCAAGTCGGTGATGCCATCCAGCCATCTCATCCTCTGTCATCCCCTTCTCTTCCTGCCCCCAATCCCTCCCAGTATCAGAGTCTTTTCCAATGAGTCAACTCTTCGCATGAGGTGGCCAAAGTACTGGATTTTCAGCTTTAGCATCATTCCTTCCAAAGAACACCCAGGACTGATTTCCTTTAGAATGGACTGGTTTGATCTCCTTGCAGTCCCAGGGACTCTCAAGAGTCTTCTCCAACACCACAGTTCAAAAGCATCAATTCTTCAGCGCTCAGCTTTCTTCACAGTCCAACTCTCACATCCATACATGACTACTGGAAAAACCATAGCCTTGACTAGATGGACCTTTGTTGCCAAAGTGATGTCTCTGCTTTTGAATATGCTTAGCTAGTGCTTAAATTAGTGATAAAGTCATTTACCTTCCTCTGACTCCATACCCTAAAACTCATTTGTATTCGTGTTGCTGTTCAATCACTAAGTCATGTCTGACTCTTTGCTACCCCGTGGACTGCAACACACCAGGCTTTGCTGCCTTCACTGTCTCCTGAAGTCTGCTGCAATTCATGGCCATTGAGTTGGTGACACTTTCTGACCATCTCATCTGCTGCCCCCTTCTCCTTTTGCCTTCAGTCTTTTCCAGAATCAGGGTCTCTTCCAATGAGTTAGCTCTTCACCATCAGGTGGCCCAAGTATTGGAACTTCGGCTTCAGCATCAGTCCTTCCAATTAACATTCAGGTTTATTTCCTTTAGGATTGACTGCTTTTATTTCCTTGCAGTCCAAGGGGCTCTCAAGAGTCTTCTCCAACCACAGTTCAAAAGCATCAGTTCTTCAGCACTCAACTTTCTTTATGGTCCAACTCTCACATCCATAAATGATTACTGGAAAAACTATAGCTTTGACTATGTGGACCTTTGTTGGCAAAGTGAAGTCTCTGTTTTTAAATACACTGTCTAGGTTTGTCAAACATTTTCTTTCAAGGAGCAAGTGTCTTTTAATGTCATGACTGAAGTCACCGTGTGCAGTGATTTTGGAGCCCAGGAAAGTAAAAATCTATGCCTGCTTCTACTTTTTTCCCCTTCTAACTGCCAAGAAGTGTTGGGGCCAGATGCCATGATCTTATTTTTTTGAATGGTGACTTTCAAGCCAACTGTTTCACTGTCCTTTTTCACCCTTATCAAGAGGCTCTATAGTTCCTCTTAAATTTCTATCACCAGAATGGTTTCATCTGCATATCTGAGGTTGTCAATAGTTCTGACAGTCTTGATTCCAGCTTGTGCTTCTTCCACTGGCATTTCACATGATGTACACTGCATAGTGTACATAAACAGTTAAATAAACAGGGTGATGGTATACAGCCTTGAGGTACTCCTCTCCCAGTTTTGAACCAGTCTGTTTTGCCATGTCCAGGTAGTGCTAATGGTAAGCAACCCACCTGCCAATGCAGGGGAGATATAAGAGACACAGTTTGATCCCTAGATTGGGAGGGTCCCCTGGAGAAGGGAAGGACAACCCACTCCAGTATTCTTGCATGGAGAATCTCAAGGACAGAGGAGCCCCAAGGGCTACAGTCTATAGGGTCACACAGAGACAGACACGACTGAAGTGACTTAGCATGCATGCATGTTATTCTATGTCCATTTCTAAATATTTCTTCTTGACCTGCATGCAGGTTTCTCAGGAGGCAGGTAAGGTGGTCTGGTATTCCCATCTCTTTAAGAATTTTCCACAATTTGTTTTGATCCACACAATCAGTGTGGTTTGCTGTGGACTACACAGGCTTTAGCATAGTTAGTGGAGCAGAAGTAGATGCTTTTCTAGAATTCCCTTGCTTTCTCCATGATCTAACAAATGCTGTCAATTTGATTTCTGGTTCCTCTGCCTTTTCTAAACCCAGCTTGTGCATCTGGAAGTTCTCATTTGCATTAGGTTGTTTAAAGTAGGAACAAGTCCTTTCATTTAATTGTTTCCACCCATGTTATCAGTCATTATATATTTAGTTACTAATCAAAAGATAGAAGTTAGCTTCATGAAGTCATGGAATGTTTTCCCGTTAATGTTTTGTTTATTTTAGTACCTAGAGGGATTTCCATGTGGCACAGCATTAAAGAATCCACCTGCCAAAGCAGGAGGTGCAGAAACAAGAACTGCAGTTTCAGTCCCTGGGTCAGAAAGATCCCCTGCAGGAGGAAACAGGGACCCACTCCAGTATCCTTGCCTGAAAAACCCCATAGACAGAGGAGCCTGGCGGGCTACAGTCCATGGGGTGGCAAAGAGTTGGACACAACAACACACTCACAGGTAGTGTGCCTATGTTTAGAGATAGTGTAGGGCCCTGGCCTGATATGCTTGCCATCCTGATAGAAAGCAGAAAAGACATCACAGATCTCTTTCTTCATGCAAAAAAGAGGCCATGTGAGGACATGCACAAAAAGCAGCCACCTTCTAGCCACCAAGAAAGCACATTAGAAACCAACCCTGTGGGCACCTGGATCTCAGACCTCAGCCTCCAGAACTTTAAGAAAATATCCTGTTTTTTGAAGTCACCCAGCCTGTAGTATTCTGGTATAACAGCCCTAACCATAGTATTATGAAAGTGCATTTGAGTCAATAACATTCTCTTTTGCTTTTATCATTCTGGTATAATTGAAGGCGGAATTCCACTAATGTCAAGTATCACTCAAGCATGTGTTATCAGACTTTTCTTTATCTTCAAACACCACCAAACATAGGTGTCGACAACCATCACACCACAATTTTTGGAGAGCCTTATTCAAAGGGTGAAGTGTGAGGACTCAGAGCGTGTTATTTTCTGGGCATGGGCATGCTCCCTTCAGCAAGGCTTTGCACTAGATGTGACTCTTGGTAGAGGTCCCTGAGCTAAGAGCGTGTTTCCAAATGGTAGGAGGCAGTGTGTGTCAGATAAGCTGTTGTTTGTGCCAAAGATGCTGTCATTCTAGAGGGTAGAAACAAGTGTTACAAATAAAAGGGAGAAACCCTTTCAGGACAACAGACAAATCAGTGCTGGCTCCTGCTCATTCACAGAGTCAAACATTTTCAAACTGCGGGACCAAAAGCTCTACAACTGGAACTGTGAAACTCACATAGTGATGGTGGAAAACTCACAGCTAGAAGGACCTGTTTTCTCCAGTGAAATAAAAATACTGTAATGTAGCTGCTTAGTCACTGTAGAAAAGGGAGTCAGAAAAGGGTGACCAGGGAAAGTCTAAGGGGAGGGCAAGGTTTTCAGCATTCTGTCACAGACAAACAATCCTTTAACCTAGAACATATGCAAAGGTTCCATCAAAATGATTTAACTAATCCTGAAATAAATCAGATAACTAAAGGAGCAGTTCTGCTGTACATAAATGCTTCAGCAATGGAGAACTTTGCTCACTGGAAAACACACTTTTCTAATGGCTAAGAGAGGTTGATTTTATGAGATCTAGGATTCCACTGAGACAGGACATCACACAGCTATAAACCAAACCCCCACTGGAATTTAATTTTCACTTATGTAGGACACAGCTGTCCTCCCAACTAGTTTTCTGATGTCTGTATCACATCTATGTTGTCATAGATGACATATACCGAGATGTATACCCAAAAAAATCTTGTAGGGAAGTAGACACTCACCAACTTACTTCAGAGAAAACATTAGCATAATCATCCAGCAGCTTAAAAACATATTACAGTGTTATACTGGAAGTGTCCCCTTCCCTCTGATCACAGTTTGTTACTATTTTACCCTAAAAGTAAACTCCATTCTGGTTTCCATGCTAATCACTTTCTTGCTGATTTTTACAATCTGTTTTCTTAAAGGTGTGTCCCTAAAAGCCAAAATGAATGAATTATATGATGTGGATGATTTTGTGGTTGCTTTTTCACTTCAGTATTACATTTTAGAGAATCATGCACTTTGTTTTATGCACGTGTGCAAGTATCTTCTGATGGGTCTAAGTGAGTTTTCTGGATCCTAAAATAAGAGTATTGCTGCATACAGAAATTATAAACCGCCAAACCATTGACCACAATGGTCAGACTAAGTTACTTACACAGTAGAACTGTAGGTGATCTCTGTTGTACCACTCCTCCTTTCTTCCAGCAATGGTGATTAGCAGGTAGAAGCGTTGCTTCCTGGACTTAGTTTTCATCTCCTTAATATTGAAACTGAACGTCTCTTTGTGCCTAGTGTACCATCGCACTGTAAAAGCCAAACTTAGCAGTAGCAATTTGCAACAAAGGGTTTATTGCAGGTGCCAAGCAAGGAGATAGAAAATCACCCTCAGATCCACACCGCTTGTATTTGAGATTTTGTTGTTATTTTATGTTGTTTTGTGTTTTTTCTTTAAGGGGAAGAACAAAGAGGCTGAGCTAATAATTATCATATGACATTTCTTAATCCTGGCATCTGGAGTGACAATATCTTTGGTTTACAGTTCTTGGGCTAGGTGGTCCATGGCTGGGAGGTCTGTGAGCTTATCTTGTCCTGGAGAAACAATCTGAGTTTGTACAATAATGATGATTTCTATAATAGTGATTTTTAGTACTTTAATGTTGTTGTTGACAACAATTTTAACATCTGACAGGTGGTTGAGAGTGCAGTGAGCACAGAATTGAGGTTAGAGGGAACCAGAAAGAGAATAAAGTTTTGACTAGAAGGATGAATCATAAACTTAAACTTAGCAGAGGAACTCAGTTTTAGGGACTTAGTTTCACTAATTAGGTCATAAATATTTCCACTTGGAAATTATCTGTCATGAAGAGCCTGCACAAATCTCTTAAGTGTTTTTCCTTTGGGTAGTTGGTTTGGAGGAGTTCTTCATAAATTATTTCCTTAGATGACATTTGCATGTGTCAGAAATACTTCTTACTCTTGGCTTGACTTTTCTTCACTGGTATCTTTTGATAAATATAAATTCTTATTTTTAATGTAGTGTAACTAATCATATTTTCCTTTCAGTTCAATTCAGTCACCCAGTCATGTCTGGTTCTTTACAACCCCATTGACTCCAACAACCAGGCCTCCCTGACCATCACCAACTCCAAGAGTTCACTCAAACTCATGTCCATTGAGTCGGTGATGCCATCCAACCATCTCATCCTCTGTTGTCCCCTTCTCCTCCCACCTTCAATCTTTCCCAGCATCAGGGTCTTTTCTAGTGAGTCAGTTCTTCACATCAGGTGGCTAAAGTATTGGAGTTTCAGCTTCAACATCAGTCCTTCCAATGAACACCCAGGACTGATTTCCTTTAGGATGGACTGGTTGGATCTCCTTGCAGTCCAAGGGACTCTCAAGAGTCTTCTCCAACACCACAATTCAAAAGCATTAATTCTTTGGCACTCAGCTGTCTTTATGTCCTAACTCTCACATCCATACCTGACTACTGGTAAAACCATAGCTTTGACTAGACGGACCTTTGTTGGCGAAGTAATGTCTCTGCTTTTTAATATGCTGTCTAGGTTGTTCATAGCTTTTCTTCCGAGGAGCAAGTATCTTTTAATTTCATGGCTACAGTTACCACCTGCAGTGATTTTGAAGCCCCCCAAAATAAAATCAGCCACTGTTTCCACTGTTTCTCCATCTATTTGCCATGAAGTGATGGGACCGGATGCCATGATGTTAGTTTTCTTAATATTGAGTTTATGGTTGCCAAATTTATATCTGGCATAAAAAATATTTTCTACTCAAATAGTGAAAAATTTCTCCTATATTTTATTTTAAAAACTTAAAAAAATATATATTGGATCCATTTTGTTGTTGCTGTTCACTCACTCAGTCATGTCTGACTATTTGCGATCCCATGGACTACAGCACACCAGGCTTCCCTGTCTTTCACTACCTCCCAGAATTTTCTCAAACTCATATCCATTGAGTTGGTGATGCCATCCAACCATTGCCTCTTAAGTCAGCCCCTTGTCCTCCTCCTCTCAATATTTCCCAGCATCACAGTCTTTTCCAATGAGTCAGCTCTTCACATCAGATAGCCAAAGTATTGGAGGTTCAGCTTTAGTATCAGTTCTTCTAATGAATACTCAGGGTTGATTTCTTTTAAGATTGACTGGTATGATCTCCTTGCTGTCCAAGGGACTCTCAAGAATCTTTGCCAACATCACAGTTCAAAAACATCAATTCTTCAGTGCTCAGCCTTTTCTATGATCCATTTCTCACATCTGTACATGACTACTGGAAAAAAACAGTTTTGGCTATGCTGACCTTTGTTGGTGAAATAATGTATCTGCTTTTAAATATACTCTCCAGGTTTGTCATAGCTTTTCTTCTGAAAGCAAACATAATAATTAGATCTATATTCATCCGGATTTAAGTTTTTGTGAATGTTGATTTGAGTCAAAGTTACTTATTTGTTTTTCTCTTATTTCTTTGAGTATAAAGGGTAAGGAATGTCAAATTATCAAGACAACCTTTGAACAGGTCTCCTGCTTTACTGCTGGGCAGTACTGCCTGGGTTTCTATAAATATCTGTGTAGTCAGGATTCTGTTTCATTTTTTCTCTCCTATCAGTCCCAGAACCAGGGCCCACTGCCTATATTATGCAAGTTTTAAAGTAACTCTCATTATCATTTATAGCTAATCCTCCCTCTTATTCTTCCAGAGTGCTTTATCTGCTCTTCTACTTTGTATTTTCATAATTATATTAAAATAACCATGTCTATTGCAACTTGAAACAAAACTTTTTCTAGTACCATGATTGGAATTGTTATTCTTGCAGAGATCAGTTCAGTGAGATTTGACATCTCTAAATATTAAGTATTTCAATCAGTGATTATGGTGTATAGTGTATCTTCACATTCATTTCTCTAAATTATGAAAGGTACAGTTTTGCTGTATTTCTGTATGTTATCAGGTTTAGAAATGTAACCAATTTTTCTGAGTAAACTTTTATTTTTCCAGTGTTGATCATTACTTTCTTCAGGATTTTGGAATCTATGTATACAGAGAGATTTGATTGTCACTTTCTCCTTAGAACTATAAGAGATTTTTATACCAAAGTTTGGTTGATTTATGAAATGGATGATTAAGTGTTTCCACTTTATATATTATCTTGAAATAAGTATCAAGTAGGCAATATGGTTTTCTTAGGTGTATGATAAGATTTGCTAAGGAAAAGCAAATACCACATATTAATGCATGTATATGGAATCTAGAAAGATGGTACTGATGAGCCAACTTTCAGGGCATCACTGGAGATATGGACATAGAGAACAGACTTGTGGACATGATGGGGGAAGGAGAGGCTGCGATGAATGGAGGGAGTAGCGTGAAAGTATATACACTACCATGTGTAAAATAGATAATCCATGGGAATTTGCTCTATGACTGAAGGAAGTCAAACCAGGGCTCTGTGAACACCTAGAGGAGTGGAATTGGGTAGGAGGTGGGAGAGAGGTTCAAGAAGGAGGGGGCATATATATAAAACTATGGCTGCCTTATATTGATATATGGCAGAAGTGAACACAATATTGTAAAGAAATTACCCTCCAATTAAAAATAAGTTAATTAAACAAGATTTGCTGGTGAAGTCATGTGAACCCCAAATGAAGGGAAGGCGTGCAACTGTGAAATTTAATATTTTAACAACTGTAAGATATATAATTTTTCTCTTTGGCTCTGAATTTTCATAGGATGTGTTTCCTTAGGCATTTGAGCATTCCCTCTAACTTTTTGAATTTACTGTCTTAAAATTGTTTATAAATGTCCTTATTTTATCAGTTAAATATCTGTAGAAACTGTATTAATTTCCCATTCTTATCAGTGAGGTTTATTGTTTATGGACTTTTTTGTTTCTGCTGTTCAGTTTCATCAAGAATTTATTGAATTTATGTAATACTTTGAAGAATCAACTTTAGGCTTTGTTGGTCTGCTTTATTTCATATTTATTTATTTTATTTATTCTCTTATCTTTTTCATTTCCTTCAGTCTTTTGTCTTTGTGAATGAATAGGTTTGATCTGATATAAAAGGATTATTCTGCAAGTCTGCCTCATGTCAGATACAGATATCTTTACCAGAATCAGGTTTCTCTCACCTATATTTGTGTTGAAATGAAATGTTTACTTTTGTTTTATTTTCCCCTTTTTGTTTTGTATTGGGGTATAGCTGATTAGCAATGTTGTGATAGTTTCTGATGAACAATGAAGGGACTCAGCCCTACATATGCATGTATCCAGTGTCCCCCAAACCCTCCTCCCATCTAGGCTGCACATAACATTGAGCAGAGTCCCATGTGCAATATGTTAGCAGCACATTGTTATATGGGAGAAACCAACATAGCACTGGTGGTGGCTGCGCAGGCGCAGGAGGGCCTAGAGGAGCTATCCCACGTTAAAGGTCAGGAACCGTAGCGGTAAGGAGATACCCCTCGTCCAAGGTAAGGAGCAGCGGCTGTGCTTTGCTGGAGCAGCCAGGAAGAGATACCCCACGCCCAAGGAAAGAGAAACCCAAGTAAGATGGTAGGTGTTGAAGAGGGCATGAGAGGGCAGACACACTGAAACCATACTAGCAGAAACCTAGCCAATCTAATCACACAGCCTTGTCTAACTCAATGAAACCAAGCTACGCCTGCAGGGCAACCCAAGACGGACGGGTCATGGTGGAGAGGTGTGACAGAATGTGGTCCACTGGAGAAGGGAATGGCAAGCCACTTCTGTATTTTGCCTTGAGAACCCCATGAACAGTATGAAAAGGCAAAATGATGAGATACCAAAAGAGGAACTCCCCAGGTCATTAGGTGCCCAATATGCTACTGGAGATCAGTGGAGAAATAACTTCAGAAAGAATGAAGGGATGGAGCCAAAGCAAAAACAATACCCAGCTGTGGATGTGACTGGTGATAGAAGCAAGATCCGATGTGAGAAGCACAAGCTGGAATCAAGATTGCCTGGAGAAATATCAATAACCTCAGATATGCAGGTGACACCACCCTTATGGCAGAAAGTGAAGAGGAGCTAAAAAGCCTCTTGATGAAAGTGAAAGAGGAGAGTGAAAACGTTGGCTTAAAGCTCAACATTCAGAAAACGTAGATCATGGCATCTGGTCCCATCACTTCATGGGAAATAGATGGGAAAACAGTAGAAACAGTGTCAGACTTTATATTTTTGGGCTCCAAAATCACTGCAGATGGTGAATGCAGCCATGAAATAAAAAGACGCTTACTCCTTGGAAGAAAAGTTATGACCAACCTAGGTAGTATATTCAAAAGCAGAGACATTACTTTGCCGACTAAGGTCTGTATAGCCAAGGCTATGATTTTTCCAGTGGTCATGTATGGATGTGAGAGTTGGACTGTAAAGAAAGCTGAGCACCATAGAATTGATGCTTTTGAACTGTGGTGTTGGAAAAGAGTCTTGAGAGTCCCTTGGACTGCCAGAAGATGCAACCAGTCCATCTTAAAGGATATCAGTCCTGGGTATTCATTGGAAGGATTGATGCTGAAGCTGAAATCCAGTACTTGGGCCACCTGATGCAAAGAACTGACTCAGTTGAAAAGACCCTGATGCTGGGAAAGATTGAAGGGGGTAGGATAAGGGAATGATAGGATGAGATAGTTGGATGGGATCACTGACTCAACAGACATGAGTTTGAGTAAACTCTGGGAGTTGGTGATGGACAGGAAGGCCTGCCATGCTGCAGTCCATGGGGTTGCAATGATTCAGACAAGACTATAGCACTGAATTGACTGATATACTTAAATATCTTCATTTTTGAAGATTTTTTACTGTGTTGGATAATCTAACTTGGTGGTTGTTTTAATAGTTTCTTTTTTTTTTTTTTAATGCCAAAAATCAACACTAATTATTGCTGTTGCCCTTCTGAATGCACTTCTCTCATTCCTCTGCCCCTCCCAGGAATTTCTCTGTATTTCAGTCTTCCTGCACTCTCCCCATCATTGGCCTCCTTCTCTCTTCCTATTTTGGAGCTCCAAGAAGCACACTGATGCCTTTCCTAGTCTGGAAAACTCTCAGACACCACGTCTTCAAACACAGCTTCTCTCTCTGCTTCTGTAGCATGTGACCCTATGTGTGTGGTCCCCTGTGCCCTGTGCCATGTGTCCTGGCTCCCACTCCCCTCCTGTTTTCTCTGTAATTTCATGTGGATGTTTTCTACTGAAAATAATAAACCCTTTAGTTATTGTGGTGGAGTGAGCCCCGCCTTTAGCCAAAGGTCCATGCCTTGATACTTGGAATTTGTGAGTAGTTTGCATGATGTGACAAGTGGGTTTTGCAGATGGAAACAAAGTCACAGATCTTAACATAAGGAGTTTATCCTGGATTATCTAATGGGCCATCTCATCACTCAAGCTCTTCAAAGCAGAAAACTTTCTCTGGCTCACAGGGGAGGGATTAGACAGAGAGAGAAGCTGCTGTAGAGGAAGTTGAGGGATTTGAAATATGTAAAGGATTTTACCTGCTGTTGCTGGCTGTGAAAAGTGGGATCTGACATGAACCAGACAGAGGCCCCAGGTAGCTCAGTGCAGCAGCCCTCTGAAAGCAGCTAGGGCTGGGGTTCTGTCCTGCAACCCCAAGGCTTGGAACCTGGCCAACAACCTGAAGGAGTTTAGGGGTATGGTCAACATCCCCAGAGCTATCATAAGAGGACACAGCCCAGCCACAGTTTGACTTTGGTCTTGGAGAGTAAGCAGAATACCACTTTGGGTCATGCCATATCCAGACCTTGGAGTAGAAAATGGCAATCCACTCCAGTATTCTTGCCTGAAAATTTCCATGGACAGAAGAGCCTAGTGGGCTACAGTCCTTAGGGCTGCCAAGAGTTGAATATGACTGATACACACGTATGTGTGTATGTGTATATCCAGACCTTTCATCTACATGGCTGGCTCCAAGATTACAGGTGGGTGCTGTATTAAAGCCACAGAATTGGTGGTGACTTGTTATTCAGCCATGAAGAATGGATACATATGTACTTACTGTTGTTATGTAGCACCTAGCTCATGTCTGATTCTTTGCCCATGCACAGACTGTAGCCCACCAGCCTCCTCTCTTCATGGAATTCTTCAGGCAAGAATATTGGAGTGGATTGCCATTTCCTTCTCCAGGGGATCTTCCCAGACCAAGGATCAAACCCATCCTGGTCACCTTCATTGGCAGGAGGATTCTTTACCATTAAGCCACTAGAAAACTTGATACATATGTATAGTCTGCCATTAAATCCATGCAGTGTTCCTAGTATCAATGACCATCTGCTTTCCTGCGTGTAAATTTCTGTATCTGTCATTTCTGCTCCTTCTGTTTTATGTTGTTTTACTCCTTATTTGCACTTTTGTTTAGTTTGTAAGACACTGTATTTGCAAAATTATTCTAGGAATAATTTGATTTTACATTTATATAAAATGATTTTGTCATCTTCTAGAGATTTTCTTTTGTTTGTAACATTTGCTCCTAGGATTCTCTTCATCCAGTTTCAGGAACTGAGCATATTTGTGCCTAAATCATAGTACCTGTAAACATTTGTGTAATTTCTTGTTTTACATATATCTGGGGGGTACTTCAAGCCACACATTCTCAGGCCCTGGAGACCTGTTTTTATCTCTTCTGTCCAGATCAATTATTTTTCACTACCTTGCTAAGCCTCTAATGCCCACCAGCAAACCTTTCTTATAATTTATACAGAGTTTTTAGCTTTTGGAAGCAAATATAATTCCTAAATATAAGCCTTACGTTAAACTTTGAAAGCAAAAGGGTCTCTATCTTCCCAACTTTTAAATTTTGAATCCTACATTTAATATAAGACTGGTAAATAAATATACTTATTTGTTATTTGATAGATAATATATCAAAGTAAGTACTTGAAAGCTTTGACTATGGAGTCAAAACTACTGTGGTTCAAATTTCTGATTCTGGTGTTAATGTGTGACCTTGAGAAATTAACCTAATTTATCTCTGCTCTGAGTATCTCCTTTGTAAAATACAGATCATAGTGATACTTCTTCCATAGGGTAATGGTGAGATTGGAGTGAGTTAACGTGGGTAGAATAGTGCAAGCATAGCAGGCAACTAGTAAGAATTTAATTAAAAATATCTCTAAGGTTTAAGTTAGGTTTTACAGCCACCAATTTGCCCAAGTTTCCTGTTTATAAACCACTTGTTAACATTTGTATTAATTATTTATTTATTTTTGGCCGTCCCGGGTCTTGTCGCTGCGCGTGGGGTCTCTCTAGTTACGCTGAGCAGGGCCTCCTCTAGTTGTGGTGTGCAGGCTTCACACTCAGGGGCTTCTCCTGCTGTGGAGCACGGGCTCCAGGCCTCGCAGACCTCAGGACTGGCAGGTGGATTCTTATCCAATGCACCACCAGGGAGCTCCCTGTAAACAACTTCTTACCCAGTGCTGATATTTCCCAGGGTCAGAACTCTCTCTTCTGCACTCTAAAAGGAAAGTAAAAAGTCTAATGGATCTGTCCTCTAGCACACAGTTTGCGTAGAAGGTTACTCAGAGTAGTCAGAGGATCTGCATTTTCCTTGCCATCGATTAACTTATGTGTGGGCGTGGAGTGCAGTTCTGACCAATAAGTAAGTTCAAGTTTGTGAAGATCTTCTTGGGAATGAAGGACACCAAGAGGACCTGCCTCAGTTCTGCTGCTGTAGGAAGCACCTGACCGAGCTGGTTGGGAATCTTTAAAGGGGCTACCTGCCTGCAGAGCACAGCAGAGCAGAGATGGAGGGGACCAGGGGCTTGGTGACATCTCAGTGCCGCTGAATCCAGCAGCTATGCAGCCACGCTCTGTCCTCATTGGTGAGAAAATGTGGTATGCCTATGCCAAGTTAACCTGAGGGGCAGCCAAAGCTGTGTTACCTGGTGCAGTCAGCATCCTCAGTTCTTTCCTTTGCCTGAATACCCTGTTCATCCATCCCTTTTGGTACCTTGAAGGGTCCATTGGCCAGGTTTCCATTTAGGAAGCATGATGAAACTGGGGCAAGGGCAATGGAGGGTAAATTTCTCTTTATTTGCAGAATGCTAATGGCTTGCCATTTCCTTTTCTAGGTGATCTTCTTGACCCAGGGGTCAAACCTGGGTCTCCTGTGTCTCCTGCATTGGCAGGCAGATGTTTTATTCTCTGAGCCATCGGGGAAGCCCAATCTTTATATGAAAACAGGAATCTATGTCTGTTAATATCAGATGATCAGTGTTCACATAATAATTGTTCCCTGAATGTTATTTAGTTGCTAAGTCATATCCAACTCTTTGCAACCACATGGACTGTAACACTCCAGGCTTCCCTATCCTCCACTAGTTCCTGGAGTTTGTGCAAATCCATGTCCATTGAGTCAGTGATGCTATCTAATTATTCATGGGATACTTGAAAACAATTATTCAATTTCTCTTAACCTGTCTTGTGGTGGACTAACTTCAATTTCTTTCATCTTTGTTCATAAATCATTCTTCCCTTAATCTGTCTTTTCATTGAACATGTTCAATTTCCTTCCATATTCATCTGAAAATGTGAGCATCAGAAAAATACCGAGGGACAAAAGAAGAGTCAAAATAAAATTTCTGACCAATCTCACAGCAGCCCTAGTTTGCCAAGGGAAGACAGAGCTGCACTGCCCATTTTCCTTCTGTGTGGAGGAGGAAACAGTTTTCAGGATCTCTCTGCATTAAAGCATCTGTTTATTTACCTGTGACCGAGAGTGACCAGAGATGAGTTTCAGGGGAGCCTTTTAATCATGAGGTTATTCAGTGAATGGGCTTGAAGACAGAGCAGTGGAAGGAACTAAGAACCTCTGTGATGTGAGGCTGATCAGTGGTGAAATGGCTTTAGGTCCCTTTTCAAATGTAGGCAAAATATAAATCTTTGCTATCAGAATGGTGGATGATGTCAAAGAAATCAAAGCAATGGCTTTCTTATTTTACCGTATCTGGGGAAAATAAGAGATTACAATTTCATTTAATAGTTATCTGAAAAAATTTCCCTTCCCTGAGTTGCCATAACATTGTCATTCTCATGTGGAATGTGTTAGTTATTTTATCTCTGATAAGGACATAACTTATTACTATGTGTCTTCTTTCATATGGTTACAACTCCCAGTGGACAGTGATAAACGGTATTTATTAAGATTGGAGAAATAAGTCTGGAGGGCTTTATTTAATATACATTTTATCAGATGCATATTTGATTATCAGTTTTTCTATGTGCATGATAATAATGTAATGGTAATTTATATGCATGTAATTGAGCAGTCAAAGGCCAAACAAAATTCGTCCAAATAAAACTAAGACTGCATTCAAGATTGATTTAAATGGAAACATTTTCATTTTGTAAAGTAATGAACCAACTTAGCAAAAAATACTTAGCAGAATGTAATGCCTTCATAATAGTCAAGTAACATTCTGGAAAGACAACTTGTAGAGTAGGGCCCTTGGTCATTTTACGTTTTTGATGTGGATGCATTTGATAGCCTAGTGAAGCCAAGTGACCAAGTCTCACAATAATCAAAATAGTGATTAATAATAAAAACAATATATGTATCTATACTTGCATGAACTAAAATAAAAAATTATGAATGCAGCTGTGTTTATTGAAATAAGTGTCAAAGCATAAATGTGTGGTATTTTAATAATGCATTGCCCAGTGAGGGCTTCCCAGGTGGCACTATTGATAAAGAACCTACCTGCCAATGCCAGAGACATAAGAGACAGGAGTTCCTTCCTTGGGTTGGAAAGATCCCCTGGAGGAGAGCATGGCAACCCATTCTATATTCTTGTCCAGAGAATCCCATGGACAGAGGAGCCTGGCAGGCTAAAGTTCATGGGGTCGCCAAAAGTCGGACATGACTGAAGTGACTTTGCATGCATGCATAGCACAGTGAGGGATAGCCATGGTTTGGATCATTTTAAGCTAGTGGTAAAGGTAAAAAAGAGTTGAGATTTTTTGCAATAATTCAAAAGCTTTATGAAAGTATCTGTGATTTCTATTGGTGACAAAGTTACAGATGCTCATAATACTACTGTGATGTGTTGTCTGGATTCAGTAAGAGAGAAATAAAAAATTTCAATTCGATGTTAGTGAAAATAAAGGCAGAGTTTCTCATCCACATTCCTGGGCCCACTATTTCTGTCTGTGAATATCCGGGGACCATAATTTCCATAATTAGATTCCCTGGGATGAATCAAGGCTGTTGGCAAACTCTGGATTATCCCAGCTGAAAATCCAGGCTTTCTCAGTTAATTATAATGAAACCTTTGAAGAGTCCTTCTACCATCCTCAATCTAATTTTATAATCTAGAAAGTAGATACCATAATATCTATTTTTCAGTTATACTATAGCTGTACTGTCTCATAGTAATGCATAATATATGCTCTGTAAATACTGTGAGACTTCTTAGATTATAAAAGTACATTAATATATTTTTTGTTTTTAAATGCATATCTAGTTTAACCAATATATTTTGAATCTTGGTGGATATCTGCATGTGTGTATACAAGTGTGTGTGTGTGTGTTACTCAGTTGTGTCCAATTCTTATGTGACCCTATGGACTGTAGCCTGCTAGACTCCTCTAGCCATGGAATTCTTCAGGCGAGAATACTAGACAGGGTTGCCATTCCCTTCTCCAGGGGACCTTCCTGACACAGGGATTGAGCCGAGGTCTCTCACATTGCAGGCAGATTCTTTACCATCTAAGCCACCAGAGAAGCCCAGTATACAAATGTATTTAAGTTAGAAAGTGAAAGTTGCTCAGTTGTGTCCGACTCTTTGCGACCCCAAGGACTATACAGTCCACGGAATTCTCCAGGCAAGAAGACTGGAGTGGGTAGCCTTTCCCTTCTCCAGGGGATCTTCCCAACCCAGGGATCGAACCCAGGTCTCCCACATTGCAGGCAGCTTCTTTACCAGTTAAGCCACAAGGGAAGCCCAAGAATACTGGAATGGGTAGCCTATCCCTTCTCCCGTGGATCTTCCTAACCTAGGAATTCAACCAGGATCCCCTGCATTCAGGCAGATCCTTTAGCAACTGAGCTATCAGGAAAGCTGTATGTAAGTTAAATCTTCAACAATACTGCATATTAAGAATAATTTCATTTTACCTTTTTAACTCATTTGGTTATATTTCTTTCTGCTTCAGATCAGCTGTCTCCTTTCATTGTTCATCTTCCTAGAACTGCTGCAGGAGTAGCCATACAGAGCTGTGCTAACATCCTGTCCAGGTTTGGCCTTGGCAGCAGCAGCAATACAAAATTTATCTCAGATTCCTGCCCTTGTCACCCCTCCCTTAACTGAACATGAACGTTGAACTGCCCCCCCCCCCCAATCAGGTTCCCAGCCCTCCCCCATGGATATTAGTTTCAAGCAACTCACATTTAGTGTCTTGCAGTTCTCGGGCTCAGAAGGGAATGGCTATCCATGCCCGTATTCTGGCCTGGAGCATTTCATGGACAGAGGGTCGGACAGGTTGGCAGAGCCGCAATGCTTTTGCAGGCTCTCGGGAGGGATCTGTATCCCTGCCTTCTCCACCCCCTAGATTCTCCTTGATTCCTGGGCTCATGCTTCATCCGTTTTCAATGGTGGCGGGCACTGCTTGGGCCTTTCCCACTTTGCACTGCTCTGAGCCTCACTTTTCTGTTTCCATCCACCATGTTTAAGGACCCTTGTGGATATACACGGACTTCCCAGGTGGCGCTACTGGTTAAAGAATCCACTTGCCAAAGTAGGAGACATAAGATTTGATCCCTGGGTTGGGGAGATCCCCTGGAGGAGGGCATGGCAACCCACTCCAATATTTTTGTCTGGGAAATCCCACAGACAGAGGAGCCTCATAGGATACAGTCCATAATGTTGCAAAGAGTCAGATATGACCTAGCATGCACTCACAAATGCACATGGATATATACACACCTGGGTTCAGCCAGGTAAGACCAGGATATTCTCCCTCTCTTGAAATCAGCTGCTTCCTGAACCCCCGCTTTGCATGTAACATAACATTCCCAGGCTCCATCAAGGATCTGGACCTCTTTGGGGAGGCAAGGAGTGTCTTTGCTGCACCAGGTGGTGACTAGATGCTTGTTAACATGCAAACAGAGGCTGACAAGTTCATGGCTTTCCTCTTGCAGGCATACTGTTAAGGGATTTTCAAAGAATGGTGCTTTCACCCAAAGCAGTGAGTCCAATAGGTGTAATTTCAATCTTTACAATTAGACAGTGTCTCCGCCATCATCAAGTCTCTAAATCACACTTGATAGCTAGCCTTCTAGACTACATGCATGATGTGTTCTACATAAATAAAAATAAAAGGCTGTGTTTTAAGTTTAATGTAGTATGGAAAAATGTCCGCGTGTCCTTGATAAAGCTCCAGGTAAAGGCATGTTTGGAAATTCAAAATTGTGGTCCAGATGTAGGGAGTAAAACTGCAGTTGTTTAATACCATGCCTTACTAATTCTAGTCATAATAGCTTCTACTCATATTTTATGAGTGAAATTTGAATACAAGGACAATTTTGTATCTGATTTAAAAATATAGAAATAATATCAGCTACATTATGGCTATGGTTTTTCCAGTGGTCATGTATGGATGTGAGAGTTGGACCATAAAGACAGCTGAGTGCCAAAGAATTGATGCTTTTGAACTGTGGTGCTATAGAAGACTCTTGAGAGTCCCTTGGACTGCAAGGAAATCCAACCAGTCCATCTTAAAGGAGATCAGTCCTGGGTATTCGTTGGAAGGACAGATGCTGAAGCTGAGATTCCAGTGCTTTGGCCACTTGATGCAAAGAACTGACTCTTTTGAAAAGACCCTGCTGCTGGGAAAGATTGAGGGCAGGAGGAGAAGGGGACAACAGAGGATGAGATGGTTGGATGGCATCACTGGCTCAATAGACATGGGTTTGAGTAAACTCTGGGAGTTGATGATGAACAAGGAAGCCTGGTGTGCTGCAGTCCATGGAATTGCAAAGAGTCGGACACAACTGAGCAACTGAACTGAACATTATAACGGGATACAGGTTAAAAAGCACTTTGTATTGTATCTAAACTCTGCTACTTGGGCCTTAAATGCTGTACTGTGCAGTACTCAGAAGTCAGTCAATGAAGAATCCTCCTTAGTAACACAAGTCATTGCAGAGTGGTGTATTATGTTCTCTGTGTCTCAGTAAGCTTATATGTCTACTCATACTGCATGGATTAAATTGAAAGATTCATGTCATAAAATGATGTCAGATTGCCATACCTGCTGAAGGGAAATAGTCAATTGAGTGGGCACTTGGTCATGATGAGTCAGCTGTTGGTACACAAACATTGCAAAGTTAAGTATCACAGAATTTCAGGGACATACCAGACACCTACATGTCTAAGGATTGCCAGGTCAGTGGGAAGCTGCCACTCTGAAGGGTGCGGGGGGGCAGGTTTTCCACTGACCTGGGCTGCCTACAGAATTCCCTCAGAAATCTGTAAAGTCTGAGCTCTGCCCCACTTCTCCAGTCCTCCCCAGACAAATGAGGCTTTGTATGGATATCAGAGTCCCAAGGACACAAGCCCTGGTAAACAAGCCCTTTTAAAGCCTCTGCTTGCATTATTGTTGTTGTTGTTAGCCAGTCGCTAAGTCATGTCCTACTCTTTGTGACCCCATGGACTGCAGCACTCCAGGAACCCCTGTCCTTCATTATCTCCCAGAGCTTGCTCAAACGCATGTTCATTGAGTTGGTGATGTCATCCAATCATCTCAACGTCTGATGCTCTCTTCTCCTCCTGCCTTCAGTCTCTCCCAACATCAGGGTCTTTTCCAATAAGTCGGCTCTTTCTACCATATGGCCAAAGTATTGGAGCTTCAGCATCAGTCCTTCCAGTGAATATTCAGGGTTGATTTCTTTAGGATTGACTGGTTTGATCTCCTTGATGTCCAAGGGAATCTCAGGAGTCTTCTCTGTGCTTAAACATACCTTTGGATGTTTACTCTGTTTTTTAAACATCTGATAACAGAAATTAAACACATTCATTAAATCAATGAGTGCAACTTGCACCCATTAGCAACCAAGCATTTCAACGGTAGTAAAATATTTGTGAGACAAAAATGAGGCGATGACACAAACCACCATAACACTGGTCATGTGCTTGTCTGATGTCCGGGGCTTCTGTGAGTGTCAGGGCTCTGCTGCCCACGTGTCAACACCTCATGTGTGGTTTCAGGAGGTAACGTGCCGATTCTGGGGTGATGGTTCTTACCTTTGCTGCACAGAATCAGTCCCACTCAAGCTGTGTTTTTAAATGAGTATTTGCTAAATCAGAACTTTTAATGTCCCATTTAAAGCAGAAAACGCATCACAGTTTCTTAATCTTTTTAACCTCAACAATCAAGTTGTAAAGAAGAATGTTCTTTTAAATATAATGTATATTTTATTTAATATTAGCTCAGCTCTATAATATTTCTTCACATAGCTTACAGGAATATTGAAAATTACAAGCATTAAAGCATTTTTTTTTAATAGGCGACAGGGTTACCTCACAAAATTTTGGTCATCCTGCTCTTCATTCCTAAACACAAATACTACTTATTGCCCTTATAATTAAATAGAAAATAAGACCTAAAAATGCCAAGCTTAAACCTATGGACATTACAAATAAAAAAATGTTGTTGCTAACGAGCAAATAAAAAACTTGCTGTCTAGTGGCTCAGACAGTAAAGAATCTGCCTGTAGTGCAGGAGACATGGGTCGATCCCGGGTCAGAAAGAGACCCTGGAGGAGGAAATGGCTATCCACTCCAGTTTCCTTCCTGGAGAATTCCATGGACAGAAGAGCCTGATGTGGTGTAGTCCATGTGGTTACAAAGAGTCAGAGAGATGTGAGGGACTTCTGCTTTCACTTTTTTTTCAAGCCTATGGACATTACAGATAAAAAATGTTCCTAGTGTGCAAATAAAAACTTACTGTCTCAGCTGACCATGAATAGAATTCTAAGACATGCAGTTAATTTAAGTGCAACTAATATATATAATTAATATATGATTAAGGATAATATAAATGAGTATAATTCACAGTATAAATGTAGAGTAATATTTAATGTTCATATTTTTAAGACAATAGTCCTATGAAAACTTAAATCTGAGAATTCATTCCAACAACAGGTGAAGTAAATTATTAAAGTTATCAAGTTGTCTGCAGCTGTGACTAAACCCTCCAGTATCTCCTTGACAATGTCCATTTTCCTCTGTCTGAATTTACTCTGGGTCCCCAGATCCACATGTATGAGACTTTTCACCTTATCTTGCTTTCACCACATAACAATTCAGAAATTTCCAGTGTACAGGAATGGCAGATCACATCATTTAAATAATTTCCTAACAAGGAACTACTGAAAAACAAATCAACCATGAAAATATGGGATAAATTAATTTTTAAAACATTAAATGCATGAAAGTAATGAAAAATCAGTAGAACTGAACAAGTGGAAAGTGAAAAGTTAGGGGAATACTATAGTAAGCCCAAATACCACTTGTTGCTCCAAGAGAGTTTCCAGATTAAAGTGAAAGTGTCACTCAGCCGTGTCCTTGCACCTTTACTCTGATAGCTTCAGAGGACAAATAGAATTGAAATAATATCTGAGGGCTTGTGCAACTGGAGAGTCCAGCAAGACTCCCTCTCCACAATAAGCTTGGACAGCTGAGGGCTAAACCTTCAATGTAAGTTGTTGTTCAGTCGCTAACTCAAGTCTGACTCTTTGCAACCCCATGGACTGCAGCATGCAAGGCTTCCCTATTCTTCACTCTCTCTTGGAATTTGCTCAAACTCATGCCCATTGAGTAGATGATGCCATCCAACCATCTCCTCCTCTGTCACCCCCTTCTCCTCCTGCCCTCAATCTTTCTCAGCATCATAGTTTTTTCAGTGAGTCAGCTCTTTTCATCTGGTGGCCAAAGTATTGGAGCTTCAGCTTCAGCATCAGTATTTCCAGTGAATATCCAAGGTTGATTTCCTTTAGGATTGGCTGATTTGATCTCCTTGCAGTCTAAGGGACTCTGAAGCATCTTCAGCACCACAGTTAGAAGGCATCTTCAGCACTCAGCCTTCTTTATGCTCAAACTCTCACATCCATACATGGCTACTGGAAAAACCATAGTGTTGCCTGTACTGACCATGTCAATGCAAAAGAGAATGATAAAAAGTCCACTCAGTATTATAGCTCTCGGATGATTTTCTGATATTAAGTTAAAACGTAATATAGCAAGTCACTGGATCTCCAGGAACTTCACAGAAATAAATGCAAATCTCTCTGGGAAAATGTATCATCTTTTTTATGTATCAAAGTATTTCTGAAAATGACTTTTGAGACATGGCATCTAACACATAAAGATATTCAGACTCACCATGAAACTGTACTCCATGATAAAGAACCAGCAGAAACAACACAGCTGAAAATCATGTGTGCATACAGAGGCTATTGAACATAGCAGATAAGAAATGAAATAACCAGGCTGTTTTCAAAAAACAGAAAGGATAACATGAAAGGCATATCTAGGGATGCAGAATTGAAAAAGGAAATACAGATATTATAAATTTTTAAAAATGGTGTTCTGTATAGTCTCGTACACTCTACACACAAGTGATAAGACAATAAACTGGAAGGCAGGTCCGAGTAAAAAGCTGTCAGATGCAGCATACAAGCGCAAGATGTGGTCCAGGAGGAGGGAGTGGGTGGGGGAGTAACAGCACTCAGAGATGATGTGCTTTGCCTTCAGGATGTTCTCAGGGCCATGTGCTTAGTCTCTCAGTCATTTGTGTCAGACTCTTTTGTGACCCCGTGGACTGTAGTCTGCCAGGCTCCTATATCCATAGAATTCTCCAGGCAAGAATATTGGAGTGATTGTCATTCCCTTCTCCAAGGGATCTTCCCAACCCAGGGATCGAACCCAGGTCTCTTGCATTGCAGGACCATGGCCACCAGCAAGGCAGGCACCATTGTGTACACGGGAGGTTTTGCCAATTACATGAACTGCTTATTTTAGCCAACTTTAAATACAAACACACTTAAACCAAAAATACAGAAATTAATTAGTGTACCTCGGTATTATTCTGTAGTATTCAAAATTATTCTGTGATTAATGCAGTTTCAGGGGTCAGATTGCCAAAGTTTGCATCCTAGCATTACCAGCTGCTAACGATGTGATCTTTACAGAAAAGGAAAAGTACACTTCCCTGAGTCTTGATTTATTCATAGAAAATAAGGGTAAAAATAGTCTTCACCCTTAAGGCAGTATTATGAAGACCTGAAAAAATGGCACACAGTAATTGTTGTTTTTAGGAGAATTATTTTTAAAAGTCACCTGTTTTTCTCTTTCTGAATTACTCCACACTATATGACAGTCTTTAGGTCCATCCACAGATCTACAAATGACCCAATATTGTTCCTTTTAATGGCTGAGTAGTATTCCAATTACCCACTCCAGTGATCTTGCCTGGAGAATCCTAGGGATGGGGGAGCCTGGTGGACTGCTGTCTATGGGGTCACACAGAGTCGGACACGACTGAAGTGACTTAGCAGCAACAGTATTCCATTTGTATATATGTATCACATCTTTCCATTCATCTGTCAATGGACATTTAGGTAGCTTTCATGTCCTGGTTACTGTAAATAGTTCTGTAACAAGCATGGGATGCATATGTCTTTTTGAATAATGGTTTTCTCAGTGTTCTTGCCTGGAGAATCCCAGGGATGGGGGAGCCTGGTGGGCTGCCATCTATAGGGTCGCACAGAGTCAGACACGACTAAAGCGATGCAGCAACCGCAGCAGCAGCAGGGTTATGCCCAGGGATTCATATGTGTGGAATATAGAAAAATGGTACAGGTGAACCTATTTGCAAAACAGAAATAGAGTCACAGACCTAGAGAATAAACGTATGAACACCAAGGAGGGAAGGGGGTTTGGGATAAATTGTGAAGCACTATATCACAATAAATTTAATAAAAAGTCACCTGTGAAATTTTAATAATATTGAATTCTTAAAACAAGTGGTACAAATACAAATTAATTGTCTACAGTTCAATTGCTTTGTGCTACTCAATGAGGAAAAAAAATCCCCAAGAAAAGGATAACAGTTTCTTCCTCACTTTCAAACACATTTTCTGTTCAGTATTCATTCCTCGTCATCATTATAACTTGTAGACTGGAGATATTTTCTCATATGGGCATACTTAATACCATCTGTATTGGATTGCAAAATATTATTATTTTGAAGGAATACATTTCTGTGCCACTAAAACCTTTTTTAAAGTTTATAAATTGCTAGTTTATATATTTATAATATAACCTAGTTCTCTATATTGCTATCTGTTCATTTCCAAGACAAACCATTCAATATCACGGTAATCTAAGCCTATGCCCCAACCAGTAACCGTGAAGAAGCTGAAGTTGAACTGTTCTGTGAAGACCTACAAGACCTTTTAGGTCTAACTAACACCCCCAAATAATGTCCTTTTCACTATAGGGGACTGGAATGGAAAAGTAGGAAGTCAAGAAACACCTGGAGTAACAGGCAAATTTTCTTTGGAGTACTGAATGGAGCAGAATAAAAGCTAATAGAGTGTTGCCAAGAGAATGCACTGGTCATAGCAAACACCATCTTCCAACAACACAAGAGAAGACTCTACATATGGACATCACCAGATGGTCAAAACCAAAATCAGATTGATTATAGTCTTTGCAGTCAAAGATGGAAAAGCTCTATACAGTAAGCAAAAACAAGACTGGGAGCTGACTGTCACTCAGATCATGAACTCTTTATTGCCAAATTCAGACTTAAGTTGAAGAAAGTGGGGAAAGCCACTAGTCCATTCAGGTATGACCAAATCAAAACCCTTATGATTATACAGTGGAAGTGAGAAATAGATTTAAGGGACTAGATCTCATAGACAGAGTGCCTGATGAACTATGGAATGAGGTTCGTGACATTGTACAGGAGACAGGGATCAAGACCATCCCCATGGAAAAGAAATGCAAAAAAGAAAATGGCTGTCTGAGAAGGCCTGAAAATTGCTGTGAAAAAAAGAGAAGTGAAAAGCAAAGGAGAAAAGAAAAAATATAAGCGTCTGAATGCTGAGTTCCAAAGAATAGCAAGAAGAAATAAGAAAGCTTTCCTCAGTGATCAATGCAAAGAAATAGAAGAAAACAACAGAATGGGAAAGACTAGAGATCTCTTCCAGAAAATTAGAGATACCAAGGGAACATTTCATGCAAAGATGGATTCAATAAAGGACAGAAATGGTATGGACATAACAGAAGCAGAAGATATTAAGAAGAGGTGGCAAGAATACACAGAAGAACGGTACAAAAAACAGCTTCACGACCCAGATAATCACAATGGTGTGATCACTCACCCAGAGCCAGACATCCTGGAATGTGAAGTCAAGTGGGCCTTAGAAACATCACTACGAACAAAACTAGTGGAGGTGATGGAATTCGAGTTGAACTATTTCAAACCCTGAAAGATGATGATGTGGAAGTGCTGAACTCAATATGCCAGCAAACATGGAAAACTCAGTAGTAGCCACAGGACTGGAAAATGTCAGTATTCATTCCAATCCCCCCAAAAAAGGCAATGTCAAAGAATGCTCAAACTAACTCGCAATTACACTCATCTCACATGCTAGTAAAGTAATGCTCAAAATTCTCCAGGCCAAGCTTCAGCAATACGTGAACCATGAACTTCCAGTTGTTCAAGCTGGTTTTCAAAAAGGCAGAGGAACCAGAGATCAAATTGACAGCATCTGATGGATCATCAAAAAAGCAAGAGAATTCCAGACAAACATCTATTTCTGCTTTACTAACTATGCCAAAGCCTTTGACTGTGTGGATCACAATAAACTGTGGAAAATTCTGAAAAAGATGGGAATACCACAACACCTGACCTGCCTCTTGAGAAACCTGTATGCAGGTCAGGAAGCAACAGTTAAAACTGGACATGGAACAACAGACTGGTTCCAAATAGGAAAAGGAGTACGTCAAGGCAGTATATTGTCACTCTGCTTATTTAACTTATATGCAGAGTATATCATGAGAAACGCTGGGCTGGAAGAAGCACACGCTGGAAGCAAGATTGCCAGGAGAAATATCAATAACCTCAGATATGCAGATGACACCACCCTTATGGCAGAAAGTGAAAAGAAACTAAAAAGCCTCTTGATGAAAGGGAAAGAGGACAGTGAAAAAGTTGGCTTAAAGCTCAACATTCAGAAAACGAAGATCATGGCATCCGGTCCCATCACTTCACAGCAGATAGATGGGGAAACAGTGGAAACAGTGTCAGACTTTATTTTTGGGGCGAGGGAGGGTGCTCCAAAATCACTGCAGATGGTGATTGCAGCCATGAAATTAAAAGACACTTGCTCCTTGAAAGGAAAGTTATGACCAAACTCGATAGCATATTGAAAAGCAGAGATATTACTTTGCCAACAAAAGTCCGTCTAGTCAAGGCTATGGTTTTTCCTGTGGTCATGTATGGATGTGAGAGTTGGACTGTGAAGAAAGCTGAGTGCCAAAGAATTGATGCTTTTGAACTGTGGTGTTGGAGAAGACTCTTGACAGTCCCTTGGACTGCAAGGAGAGCCAACCAGTCCATTCTAAAGGAGATCATTGTGTTCTCCTGAGTGTTCATTGGAAGGACTGATGCTCAAGCTGAAACTCCAATACTTTGGCCACATGATGCAAAGAATTGACTCATACGAAAAGACTCTGATGCTGGGAGGAATTGGGGGCAGGAGGAGAAGGGATGACGGAGGATGAGATGGCTGGATTGCATCACCAACTCGATGGACGTGAGTTTGAGTGAACTCTGGGAGTTGGTGATAGACAGGTAGGCCTGGCATGCTGTGATTCATGGGGTCTCAAAGAGTCAGACACGACTGGGTGACTGAACTGAACTGATACTTCTATAAATGTTTATCTTACTATCCAATAATTGAACTTCTGGTTTGCTTTGTCTATAAAAGCTTTTGAAGTCACTCTCCAACCTTGGTCAATATTTATATTTTTTCATAATTTGAGAGTGAATCTGTGATTTGAAAATTAAGGTCACATAATATCATAATATATTAGTTTTGTGACCCATATCACTTCTATGTTTTATAAATCAGATTAGTAATTTAAAAATTTCAGAGTTGATAATAATCTGTAGCCTGCTTACTTCAATGTATTTTGCAAAATGTAGAAAGCAACATAAATATTTAATAGCATAAAATGGAAGATTGCTTGGAAAAATGGCTGAAAAAATTTCTTTCGCCATAATCACTCATACATGTGATGGGACTTTTTAGGTTTTCCTATCAAGAAATGGAATCTGTGTGCCTCTGCCACTCCTTGAGTCTGGACTAGTTTCTTGGCTTTTTTTAAACAAACAGCATGTAGTAGAAGAGACATTGGAAAAGACCCTGATGCTGGGAGGTATTGGGGGCATGAGGAGAAGGGGACGACACAGGATGAGACGACTGGATGGCATCACTGACTCAATGGACATGAGTTTGAGTGAACTCCAGGAGTTGGTAATGGAAGTGAGGCCTGGTGTGCTGTGATTTATGGGGTCACAAAGAGTTGGACACGACTGAGCAACTGAACTGAACTGAACTGAACTGAGAAGAGACATGTGTCTCAAAAGGACTTGCATCTTCCTGCTCATTCTCCCAAAATGTTGCCCAAGCACCGTGGAGAGTAGTTCAAGCTTACTTGTTTGATGCTGAGAGACCCTCCTTGCCCCAGCAGACAGCTGGGCAACCCTTGGAAACATCAGGCTCTTCTTCAGAAGTCTGTTCTCTGCCAGGCTTCCCTCTGACTGCAAATGCTTTCGGGAGCCAAGCTAAGATCAGCCAAGCCTGGCCTGTATCAGCAGAACTGCCCAGTACCCACTCAACCCACAGATTTGTGAACAGTATAAAACATTTGTGTTGTATTAATTTGCCAAGTTTTGGTATCATAATACAATCAGTCATCTATAAAAAAAGTTACTGATTCAACATGAGTTTATATCATAAGTAGTGTGCCTCTTACTAATGGGCATCTTGGTACACATCTTTCTGCTTTTAATTGGAGGGTAGTTGCTTTATAACATTGCGCCAATCTCTGCTGTACAGCGAAATGAATCAGCTATATGTATACTTATGTGCTCTCCCTCTTGGACCTCCCTCCCACCCACGACCCCATCCCACCCCCCTAGGTCATCACAGAACGCCAAGCTGAGCTCCCTATGCTATACAGCAGCTTCCTGTGAGCCATCTGTTTCACACATGGTAGTACCTATATGTCAGTCCTAATCTCCCAGTTATTCTCACCCTCTCCTTCCCCGCCCATGTCCACAGATCCAGTCTGTATATCTGCATCTCTATTCCTTTCTTGCAAGTAGATTCATCTGTACCGTTTTTCTAGATATATGTGTTAATTTATGATAATTTTTCTCTTTTTACTGTTTTTTTTGATTTATACTCTATTTTTCTGCACATTAGTCAGAGTTTTACTTAATCAATGTCTTATAAAATAGTTACTTTTGTTCTTCAGTAGCTTTATCTTCCAAGTTCAATAGCTTTAGATGGATACTGTTCGAAATCTACCTACTGGCCCTTTTTTTGCTAAGACACATATTAGAAGAGCTGATTCCTCTTTTATATATTATCAAACTGCTCTGAATTCTGAGTAGCATATACAAATAAAAGCAAAGAATCAATGTGGAATATAGTAGTTTAGATAGCCTGAATTTTGCACTCTTTCAAAAATCAGTTTTTCCCTTTATACAGTTTATAGTACAACTTGACCTACATTCTTTCAAATCAAAGCCAACTCAAGTTAATTAATTTTAGGTATCCTAAAATTGAAGAAGCCTTTCAACCGAATTTTCCCTTGAAATTTAGTATTTTTAAATATTTAATGTTTATTTAATATTAATTCAATAACTAATTAATGGGCATAAAATATGCAATATAAAGAAACGTTCAGTAAAATAACACTGTTTTCTATTTTTATACATATGTTTATTTTTTAATTATTAGAAAACTGTGTCTGCAGAACACAGAAATAGATCTCTGGGATTCTTAAGTAATAGACCACTGGGCAGAAATGTTATTTATAATTTAAGAAAACAGTAGTCTAATGATTTTTCTTAACCAGTAAACTTTTTCATGGCTTCAGTTTCAGAGCAAATAAATATCTTCCAAGAAATCCTTGTCAGTTCACACAAGCAGAATTAATGTTTTTATTTCTGTGATTATCTCAAAGTTTTTCCCATTATGTATTTCACTTGTCTCCCCAACTAAATCTCATCTTCCTCAAGATGACACCACTTGAATAGTACAGACTTAACACAGTTGTGCTTTCTAAGGGTTCCTAAAGTTCCACTGGTTGGATTCAGTCTGTGTTAAACAGAATTTTACTGTTAATGTTCCTGTTCCTCATTTACTGGGGCAGTAAAAAGAAAAAAAAGAAAAAAAGATCTTTTTCCCCAAACTCTAAGAATGTGCAGACATTTTATGTTACTACTGAAAGACAGAGTTGGAATCCTGATACTGTACTAGTCCTTGGCATGGATATACTATAAAATCACATCTTAGGAACTCTTCTTTGAATTCCTTTTTTTCTTTCCTCTAGGCACAGAATGGTAAGACCAATAAAGACAACATGATTTTATTTTCATACTAGCTACATTGAAGAAATACCTTGATGGATAATTTTTCACTAAATGCTTGAAACTTGATAAAACAAATAAACAAAGGGAAAGCCTAGACTTGGAGAGAAAACTTTGAATATTGCTGTACCTAAAACTTTCATATTTCAAACACATAGAGAGGACATATAGAGAGGAATATTCCACATTCATTTTTTTAATTGATAGATGAAAGTGATTAAATGTGTTTGTTTGTTTCTCTATAGACTGAATGGAAGCAGAAAATCCGAACAGAGACACAAGTATCTCTTTTCTTTAACACTACTGCATGCTCACTTTCTTTTCTCTCCTAAAGATGAATAGAATGTAGCACAGTCATTAAGTGTGTATTGGTAGTTTGTTTTCCTTTTTGGTGTTTACTTCTGAAAATTCCCTTAAGATACTTTCAGGTTTTACCAGTGCTGTCCTTATTTTGTTTCATACATTCCTTTTATGTGTAAACTCACAAAGACCCTCAGCTAACCAAAGATTCATTCCTCAAAATTTATTCTTAACTATGGCAGTGTGTACCTGTGCACACTGAAGTTTTATCTGCGAATTCCTCAGCTTTCTGCCCTTGGAGCAAAAGGACAAAGCGTTGTTGTGTCCTGAGGCTTAATAGAAACTAAGACAATTGAGAGACTGATGTAGAAAAGATATTGTTCAGTCTGTAAAACATCCATTTTTTGCATTACTTTTATTGAATATCCTGTTACAGCCCATGAATTATTGGGGCGTATCTATTCCTTTAATGGGATTCCTTAATTTTTAGAGCTTGGTGCACCACTAAGAGAGAGATTTACTCTAATCTTCCCCTTTCCCTTAAATTATTTAGCTCTACAATTTATCAACAGATAGCAAAGAATGTTCTTCTGTCAATGAGAATCCAGTATATCAAAACCCACAAGGCCTTAGCCCAATAACATGGATTAAAAAGAAATGGTTGTTCTTTATTTATTCATTGAGCATGTATTATATATGTGTACTAAAGATGAGTCTAAAATCTGTGATGGGCTTGAAATATGGGAGGTTTTGCATCTATGGGTACAAAAAGGGTAGGGCATTAAATGTAGCAGAACCATCTTGATCATTTGAGAAAGACTCATGTTGTAGAATTAGTCAGTCTTTTATGTATAAGCAGCATTCTGGTAGTTTAAGTACAGTTTGTGCTATCATGTTTTGTGAAAGGGTAAATTTTCAGTGGTTTTATCAAACCTTTGAGATGTATACATTGGTGAAAGCCTGGATGAATTATGGACTCTCTTTATATAAGTTATCAAAGGTGGCATTTGTAATATATGCTAAAGAAATGGCTGCATAAGATGCAGTTTCTTGTCATTGGTTTGAAGACTGGCACTAAGGAATGACATGGACACAAGCTGTCAAGAGGGTGCTGGACAGGATTCTCATTAATCAAGGCATGATGATACTGATGGCTCCCTGCTGTGATGCAGCACAGAGGCAAATATCCGTACATGGAGTCTGACAGGCGGTGAATGACAGGTTTATAATTGGAGAGTAAGTTGGAAGCCAGCAGATAATGTTCATGGACTCTATATACATTTCATCCACTTTGTGGGCCTCTTATAATCTTCCTTTCTATAAAAATTGTATCTGCCTTCCTATTTCTCATCTTTTCTCAACTGCCGTGGATTCATTGCAGTTTTTTCTAGGTTAATGCACTGAAAAATATTGCTGATTATATTTTTTCCCATAACATTTTGCCATGACCGTTACAAAATGAACCTTCTGAATTAATTGAAACAAAGAATTAGATAAATTAGAATGTACTAAAGATTACTCCAAAATTCTCTAAAAATCATCATCCATTTAATCTGAAACATGTTTATTAAGTGTTTAATCAATAAATATTCAATCAGAGCAATTCCAAATCAAGTACATAATATTTAACAATTATAGCCACTTCATCTAGAGTGATAGAATAAATTAGCCTCAGACAGGTTGTAGACCCTCAGTTTCCTTTAACCACAAATGTGCTTTAAATATAGACTTTTACAGCCTTGCACTTAAAAAAATCAATAGAAACTTTTCACAGCAATTTCTAGTAAAAATATAATTCCCTTACATATTTCAGTTACATCCAGTAAAAATCATATTCAGTAAGAATCATATAAGATTAACTTTTGCTCTGACAATCAAACATAATTTTTAAAACTCGATAAAAAAGGGAAATCTATTCCATGTATCCATATTTAATTCTTTGCATTGTTATCACTCATTTCTTGGATTTCCAAATTTATTCTGTTTTAATTTTCCCTCTGTTTCTCAGATTTCCTTTAGCCACTTTTTTAGGAGAGGTCTTATTGTGAATACTTCTTTTAGTTTCCCTTCAATTGACGATGTCTTAATTTTCCTTTCATTCCTGAAGAATACTTTCACTGATATAAAATTTTGAGTTGACAGTTTGAGTTTTTTGTTTGTTTGTTTGTTTTAAATAGCATTTTTAAATGGAGTCCCCTACATTCTGGCTTCCATGATGTCTGAAATAAGTCCACTATCACTTAAACTATTTTTCCCCTATAAAGTAATATGTTGTTTCTCTCTGGCTACTGTTATATTTTTTCCTTAAAAGTTCGTAATTAAAGTGGGCAGTGGCAGAATAAGACCCAAGCCTCATTCCCTCACAAACACACTGACTTGACAACAGTACATGACTCAAAAACCTTTGGGGTCCCTTCTTAACAGGTGACCAGATAAGAAGTCACAGTATGCAAAGTAAGTGCCAAATCAGAATAAATGCATTGAAATGAGTAATAAAAGTTATTGTCTTCACTTAGTATGACACTTCCACAATGTCAGCATAATTCAGTGCAGTGTGAGGAAGATATCCAATTTGTGTCTTTTTCCTCAGGAAGTATTAAAGTTTTGTTAAATTAACATTTACTAAGTAGAGGCCAAGGGTGCTGGAAGGTGAGCAGTGGTTCAATAACAGACTACCGGAAAAAAACACAAAAATTAAAGAGATTTATTACTCACAGGTAGGAGTAGAGGTACACACTTCCTGGGGCCATGTAGGAAGGTCAAAGCCAGGACGGGTGAAGACAGAGAGAGCCAGGGCCTGGGGAACATACCTTTATTAGGGTCTGTTCATGGAGTGTTTTGGGGTTTCTGGAGAATTCAAGCCAAGAAGAATGGGGTTTGATATGCTCTGTGGGGTTCTTATCTAAGGGCACAAAGTGGAACTCCCTGGGAAGTGGCAGGAATGTTTATCACGAGGGCTATTAGGGGAACCACCTCAGGAACTTCCCCTGCTGGCTCAGACGTAAAGAATCTGCTTATAATGTGGGAGACCTGGGTTTAATCCCTAGGAGGATCCTCTGAAGGAGGAAATGGCAACCCAATTCAATATTCTTGTCTGAAAAATTCCATGGACAGAGGAGTCTGGCAGGTTACAGTCATGGGATTGCAAAGAGTTGGACCCGACTGAGTGATTAACAGTTTTTTCCCCTGGAATAAAATTTTGAAGCTGGACAATGTCTTCCATAACTTTTATGTTCAGCTGTGAAGATGCCATGCAGATGAATGGATTTTAGCTTTGGTAGAAACCATCTGGAGTTAGCACTGAATGTGGAAAGTATTTTTCTATTAGAATACCATAGCAGTGGGATTCTTGGACAGTCACTGTCTCAGACATAGCTTTGACTATACAGACGTTTGTCAGCAAAGGGATGTCTCTGCTTTTTAATATGCTGTCTAGGTTTGTCATAGCTTTTCTTCCAAGGAGCAAGCATCTTTTAATTTCATGGCTGCAGTCACCATCCACAGTGATTTTGGAGCCCAAGAAAATAAAATCTGTCACTGTTTCCACTTTTCCCCCATCTATTTGCCATGAAGTGATGGCACTGGATGCCATGAGCTTTGTTTTCTGAATGTTAAGCCAGTTTTTCACTGGCTTAAGCCAGTCTTTCACTCTCCTCTTTCATCCTCATTCAAGAGGCTCTTTAGTTCCTCTTCGTGTTTGGCTATTAGGTTCATGTCATTTGCATGTCTGAAAGGTTGTTGCTGAACAAAAAGACGCTGGGATTCTTGGCCCCAGAGGAGAAGAATTCAATCCGGGGCCAGAGACGAAGCTTGATCACTCAGAGCTTTTGTGTAATAAAGTTTTATTAAAGAATAAAGGAGATAGAGAAAGCTTCTGACATAGACATCAGAAGGGAACAGAAACATTACCCCCCTGGTAGTCTTCAGCTGGATGTTACATAGCCACTAGCAGTCTGTTAATGAAAGAAAGGAATGTCTTAAAACTCAGAATGGCACCAGGCCCCTCATCCACAAGACGCATTTTGGGATAATCTTGGCACCAGATGATTCATCCTGGCCATAAAACAATTGACTTGAATCTTGTAGAAGGGCAGATTTCCATACAAATAGTTTTGTTTACATAGATTAGGGGAACGATATCTGAGTATAACATACTTGCTCGTCAAGTAGGTTCTGAGCCATTAGGCGGAACCAACTTGAAGACAGTCTGGGGTAAATGTATAGTACATTAACATAGCTTAAGACAAACATTTCCATAAGAAAAAGGCATTGGTTAAACTCAAGGTTTGAGAATAGTTAACTTGAGGTGAAACCAGGTGTCATTATGGCAACACAGTATTTTAATAGAAACCTTCTTTTAAATTTGTATAGAGAAGGAAAAAAAAAATATCCCTAGTTTGTTTCCTCCTGCCACTTAAGAGAGATAAAAATGTCTGACACTTGGAGCCTATTTCCTCAGTTTGGAGACCCCTGGCCTTCCTGCCTGTTACTCTGTCATATCTGAGGGTGTTATTTCTCCTGCTAATCTTGATTCCAGCTTGAGTCATCCAGGCCAGCAGTTCTCATGATGTACTCTGCAAATAACTTAATCTTGAGAGGGACTTCAGAATTCTCAGAATTCTTGAGAATTTAGCCCCTGTTATTGTTTAGTCGCTAAGTCATGTCTGACTCTTTGTGACCCTATGGACTGCAGCAAGTCAGGCTCCCCTGCCCTTTACTGTCTCTTGGAGTTTGCTCAGATTCATGACCATTGAGTCAGTGATGCTATCTAACCATCTCAAATATTGTTGCCCCCTTCTCCTTTTGCCATCAATCTTTCCAGCATCAAGGTATTTTCCAGTGAGTCAGCATCAGGTAGCCAAAGTATTAGAGCTTCAGCTCGAGCATCAATTCAGCCCATAGCTATTCCCAAATGATACAAACTTGCCTTGGATCATCTAAAACTAGCAGTATTTGTGTATTCTCTACATTTACAAGTAATTGTAATAATTCTATATAAGTAGGACCCTAGTTATGATTAACTAAATTATGTAGCACCCTTATGCAGACCAAATACTGAACTATAATAGCTATCATATGGCTTCTCTATATTTTTAAAGGCTTACAACACAATAAACCATTGCCTGATGTCTATAAAAATTTTTTCAATATATGGCATAAATGGGATATAAAAATAAGAAAAGATGAGTATTTTATTTCAATGAGACACTCGCTTAACTTTGAAGTAGCAAGGCAAGCGATCCATTTTTGCTTTCATCAGTTAAAATGGCCTTGCCGATTTCTAGAATTGTTGTTCATCTACTTGTGATAGAAAACCGATGGTCAGAGAACTTACAAGAGGAAAAAAGAATATTGAAAATTTGATGAGTTCAAGATGAGAAGTGTTCAGAATCATTAAACTCATTCACAGAGGATTTTATCTATATCTTTCCAGTGTAGATAACAGGGCACTCCATCAAGTAAAAGACTCCAAATTTAATTATCATCCTGTTATTATGCTTTCTAGAGAATGAAAATATTCTTGTGACAATTTAATTTCATAAAGTGATTGCTTACTAAGTCATCAAAATTTCAAGACTAATATATATTAGAGAGATGGATTTCACCAACAATTTCATGGAAACCACTTGTATTTATCTTACATGAAGCTTATTTTAGATAGATGGATTGATATGTTATGACTCATGCTAAAATCAAGCTTTGGATTGCCTATCTTTTGAGTTCAAAGTAATCTGGCTGGATACATGAAAGAAAAAAAAAAACAGTAATTTAAAAAGAAAGAAAAAATATATTTTATTGCAATTACTCTGAAGTGGTAAATAAGAGTAGATAAATACAATGAGCAGTAGTAAAAGCTATTAATTTTCTTCTTTGACTCTGATAATGAATTTTAACTAAGCACTTGTTTTCCATTTATGGTAGCACAACTATTCAGTATACAAATCACATAGACCTTTCATGCGCCTGTCAACTTCTATCATTTGTCAACTGCTTCTTTTTACAAAGTAAGGGTTTTAGAAGTACATTACACATGTGTCCCAGAAATCACAATTCTACATTCAGTGGAGGCTGAACTCTATAGTGAATAAAGGCAAATCAAAGCAGCCTTCTTTATTCAGTGAACAAAAAGAGAGAAAAATGGTTTACATATTCAAAGTAAATTACATATTTTGCCGTTTTTTAAAGTACTCTAAAATTATTAAAATGTTTGATGCCTGTAAGTTAGTGAATTGATTTTTACGTAGATCACTGTATGCTGTCCACAATCTTGTTTAACTATGTCTTCATTTTGTGTTGCACCATCAGGACACCCATGAAATTCATGGATGGAGTTAGGTCTGGACTGCATTCATGTAAGATCTCCCAGTGCTGGGGCTTGGCTATCTCTCTCCTGAGGTAGAAATGAGGTCCTAGACCTGGCCTCATGAACGTCCTCTCACTAATCCACTCTAGATATGCAGTGGTATGCACTTACTGTGTGGGTCAGTATCCTCTATTTTATGTTGTGGTACCAAACAGTCCCCACACCCTTACGGTTTACGTCCACAAGCACCAGTTTCTTCTTTGAAGATTGTATCCATCGCCTATAATAGCAGCTGTTGTCTCTAGGTTTCCAAGAGGGAGAACCAGAGTGAATATACTAACAGTAGGAGGAAAAGGAGAGCAAAGGACATGTGTTGACAATTAAGTGTCCAGCCTGGAAGTGAGAAATGCCACTTTTGCTCCAAACTCGTGGGCCCAAACTAGTCCCGGCTTCATCAGTCAAAAGGCTTAGAATGTGCATCGTTGCTATGTTACAGAGCATGCTGCTAAGTCACTTCAGTCGTGTCCGACTCTGCGCGACCCCATAGACCGCAGCCCAGCAGCCTCCCCCTTCCCTGGGATTCTCCAGGCAAGAACACTGGAGTGAGTTGCCATTTCCTTCTCCAATGCATGAAAGTGAAAAGTGAAAGTGAAGTCGCTCAGTTGTGTCCGACTCTTAGCGACCCCATGGACTGCAGCCTTCCAGGCTCCTCCGTCCATGGGATTTTCCAGGCAAGAGTACTGGAGTGGGGTGCCATTGCTTTCTCCATGAGAGAAGTGGAAATATCTAGTGTACAGAACTTAGAACAACTGCATTCCCTGACATCTTTACCTATTGAACTCACCACACACACACACACACACAGTCTCTCTCTCTCTCTCTCTCTCTCTCTCTCTCTCTCAGGTGGAAGAGATTCTGCCATTTTTCTTCGATATTTGTGAGGCCCCTCTCCAAAAAGACAAGTTATTTGTTAATTTTTTTTTTAATTCCATTGGGGTATAGTTTACTTACAAGGTTATGTTAGTTCCAAATGTACAGCAAAGGGATTCAGTTATGCATATATTCCTTCTTTTTCAGATTCTTTTCCTGTATAGTTTATTACAGAATATTGACGTCCTTGTGCTATACAGTAGGTCCTTGTTGGTTATCTGCTTTATATATGGTAGTATATGTACCTAAATCTCAGTCTCCTAATTTATCACTTCCTCCCACATTTCTCTATTGGTAGTCATAAGTGTGATTTAAAGATATGTGAGTCTGTTTCTGTTTTGTAAATAAGTTTATTTGTATGCATTTTTATTAGATTCCACATAGAAACAGTATCATATAATATTTTTCTTGGTCTGATTTACTTAGTATGATAACCCCTTAGGTCCATGTTGCTACAAATGGCATTATCTCAATCTTTTATGACTAATATTCCATTGTATATATGTATCACATTTTTTTTAATCCATTCATCTGTCAGTGGAGATTTATTTTGCTTACAGCTCCTAGCTGTTATAAATGGTGCTGCTGTGAACATTGGGGTACATGTGTTATTTCAAACTATGGTTTTCATTGGATATATACCCAGTAAGATAATTGTTTCTTGTCTTTTTTTTTTTTAACCTTAACACTGGAGGCTTTGCTAATGAGCATTATGAGTTTAGGATATTATGGTAGGTATTGTTACAGTTCTTCACAGAAACAGAGAAATGGGATATCTGGACAGTCTGTTTGATAAACGGACAGTTATGTTTTTAGAAAAACATGGGGAAGTTTGCTTTTCTAGTAAGTTCTTTACCTAATCAGATGAAATCCAATCATATTATGGAGAGTGATTAGCTTAATTCAAAGTCTACTAATGTAAGTGTTAATTTCATCTAAAAAAATACCTTCACAGAAATATCTACAATAATGTTTGACCAAATGTCTGGATACCATGGCTTCTAAGTTAACATGTAGAATTAACCATTTTAGATATTGTCAAATTGGAAAGATTATCTGCTAGCCAACCATCAAGAAGAGCTTCCCTGATGGATCAGTAGTAAAGAATCCTCCTGCTGGTGCAGGAGATGTAGGTTTGATGTCTGGTTTAGGAAAGCTCCTGGAGAAGGAAATGACAATCCACTCCAGTATTCTTGCCTGGGAAATCACATGGACAGAGGAGCCTGGTGGGCTACAGTCCATGGGTGGAAAAAGAGTTGGACTCAACTTAGTGACTAAGCAATAACAAACCATCTGGATCAAGGTGAATAGAATTCCTTACCGTGGAGGCCACTGACCCACATGGCAACCAGTAGATCATGATGCACAGGAATCTGTGGTGATAATTACCAATACTGTCCTATGAGTCAGAGTGATGGGGAGACAATGGGGTTACATTTAAAAATATCATAAAAAGTCAGCAGCTCCACAATGGAAAACCATAATTTGTCTTCTAGTGTCCACAGTGAGCATTTCTCATGCCCAGATATCACTGATTAAAAGATAATTGAGTTCTCCTGTGGAAGGAAACTAAAGTACCACTGCTGCTGCTGCTAAGTTGTTTCAGTCGTGTCCAACTCTGTGAGACCCCATAGATGGCAGCCTACCAGGCTCCCCCGTCCCTGGGATTCTCCAGCCAAGAACACTGGAGTGGGTTGCCATTTCCTTCTCCAATGCATGAAAGTGAAAAGTGAAAGTGAAGTCGTTCAGTCGTGTCTGACTCTTAGCAACCCCATGGACTGCAGCCCACCAGGCTCTTCCATCCATGGGATTTTCCAGGCAAGAGTACTGGAGTGGGATGTCATTGCCTCCTCCGAAAGTACCACTAGATCTGTACAAAATTATCTCCCCAGTGTTTCTCCAATGGACCTAGAGCCAGTGACCTGTAAGACTTTAAATTAGGAAGGGGACCACCTAGATCTTTTCAGGGTTACTAGATGTAGAACATGAGCTGACAGTGATTCTAGGAGAACCAAAGGGCTATTATACATTTTTGACTGGGGAGATTGAATTGCTTTCATTGGGATGAGCACAGCAGGCCCACAGTGCTATTATATTTTAACTGTTGGACTGCAGCTAAATGGTGACCAGGGGATCCATAGACTCTTGGTCCAAGTTCCTCTCAAAGGTGATTCGGCAGGTCTGGAGAACTATACAACTTCCCCACCACCACCCAGGACTTAAGTACATAATACAGGTAAATATGCAAAATATCATATCAGTTCCCTAATCTTTGGGATGTAAAAGTGTAATTGAAGAAAGGGGGATGTAAGGAACCCTAAAACTCCATAACCCCTTCAACTGGAAAAAGAAGTAATCAGAAGCAAAATGACCTTCTGAGTGGGACACCAAAGGTGAATGCTCCCTCAAAGACACAAAGCATTCAGTTATGTTGGACTCTATTATGTCCTCCATCTAATTCAGTTATAGGATTTTTGGTAAGCAAACAGATGAATCCTGGTGGGTGGCCGAGAACTACCATAAAATTAAGTATATGAAGCCCCAGTGCTGTTCTTTGCTGGATGCAATATCATTACCAGAAGAGATCAATAAATACTGTACTTTTTGGTAAGCTTTTATTGATTTGGAAAATATGTTCTTTTCTAGTCTCCAAAAGAAAGAGCACAAAAGTTGTTCAAATCCACCTGGGAAGATTTATAGAAAATCCACTCTCTGAGGTTAACTCCATCCTCTCTAGATGAGCAGACTTTCTTTACCTTGTCACCTGTTAGAATGTCACTGTGGTTCTCTATTTTCATCCTCTCCTGTGAACTGGATTTGATGAGCAGAGGATCACAAATAATTTGGTAGCAAATGTGCTGAGAGTAAGAGAGAAACTGTGCACATTATGGTACTGCCTATGTTTTGTTGCTCAGTTGTGCCTGACCCTCTGTGACCCAAGGACTGCAGCCCACCAGGCTCCTCTGTCCATGGATTTCCCAGGCAAGAACACTGGAGTGGGTTGCCATTTTCTTCTCCAGGGGATCTTCCTGACCCCGGGATCAAACTGATACCTCCTGTGTCTCCTGCATTGCAGGTGGATTCTTTACTCACTGAATCATTAGAGAAGCTCAGTCTCACGAATTTTGTTTATGACCAGCCGACAGAAGGAAAAACTTGAACCTGGCTTATAGGGTCATAGGTGATTTACCTTGATATGACAATGAGGTCAAAAATTATTGGGGCTACATTGAAGTTCCATTCTGGTGTAACTGCGAAGGAAAATGATGAGTAGGTAGTAGGTAGACTACGAAGTAGGTAGACTTTGAAGCAGTGCACATGGACATCCCTCTATAGAGGGATGTGTGGTCTGAGCTAAGAATGTATATAGATTCTTGGTTAGTGGCAAATGGTTGCACACTGGCACAGATTAGGAGGTTAGAGAGAGGCAGTTTGGGGGAAGAGGTATGAGGACACGAAGTGCTCAGATATTGTACCTTACACTGATTTCCACCAGAGAGCTCCTCAGAGAGGAAGCATTCACGTCAAGGTGGGCAACCAACCTCTGTCTTCAGAAGCCCCCCTACTGCTAGATAAACCCATTAATAAGAAAACCACAGTGGCAGCATGTACTACCTCACTTCAAATATTTTTAGCCATAGTTAGCACTAAATTTCAGACCTGTCAGCTGTGTAGACAAAGCTGTGTAACCTGGGTTATGGTTCAGATCATTAAGGGAAAGAAACAGTCACTTGTCAAAATAATTATATCAGATGTCTTCCAAGCATAAGATCCAAGTATATTAGACAGGATAAAATGACTTTATACCAAAAGAAAACACTGGTGAATTCTTCCATACATTAGCAGTATAAGAAAGCTTCCAAAGACTCAAAATCCTGAAAAGATAATGGAAGAAGGATGAGTTCTATAGGACTGACATATAGAGAAATGAAGGGAGAGAGATAATGGGAGAGAGAAAGAAACGAAATAGAAGAAAAAGAAAATAAACAACAATTCTCAGGACAGTGACAATTTTTAAAACTTACTTTCTTGAAGTATAGTCAGTTTTACAGTACTGTATTAATTTCTATACACAAAGTGATTCAGATACACGTGCGTGTGTACACACACACACACACACACACACACACATCAGTTCAGTTCAGTTCAGTCACTCAGTCGTGTCTGACTCTTTGCAACCTCATGTACCACAGCATACCAGGCTTCCCTGTCCATCACCAACTCTCGGAGCTTGCTCAAACTCATTTTCATTGAGATGGTGATATCATCCAACCATCTCATCCTCTGCCGTCCCCTTCTCCTCCAGCCTTCAGTTTTTCCCAGCATCAGGGTCTTTTCCAGTGAGTCGGTTCTTCAGATCAGGTGGCCAAAGTATTGGAGTTTCAGCTTCAGCGTCAGTCCTTTCAATGAACACCCAGGACTGATCTCCTTTAGGATGGACTGGTTGGATCTCCTTGCAGTCCAAGGGACTCTCTAGAGTCTTCTCCAACACCACAGTTCAAAAGCATCAGTTCTTCGACACTCAGCTTTCATCTGGTCCAACTCTCACATCCATACATGACTACTGGAAAAAACATACTTTTGACTAGACAGCCTTTGTTGGTAAAGCAATGTCTCTCTATATATATATATATTCTTATAGGGTCATAAAATGTATATATATATATACACTCTAGTATTCTTAGGCTTCCCTGGTGACTCAGCTGGTAAAGAATCTGCCTATGATATGGGAGACCTGGATTCAATCCCTGGGTTGGTAAGATCCCCTGGAGAAGGAAATGGCTACCCACTGCAGTGTTCTGGCCTGGAGAATTCCATGAACTCTATAGTCCATAGGGTGGCAAAAAAAGTCAGCCACAACTGACTTTCACAAAAACATATATATATATATATATAATTTGCCAATATGGTCTATCATAGTTCCCTGTGCTATGTGGTACAACTTTATTGCTTGTCTATTCTATATATTATAGTCTGCATTTATAAATCCCATACTTCCAATCCATCCCTCTCCTACACCCCACTTGGCAACTGCAAATCTGTTCTCTATGTCTGTGACTCTATTTCTGTTTCATAGATAATTTCATTAAAAATAGCCACACGTAGCAAAAGCAATATTGTTCCATAAGCAGTACTTTAACAAGATAAATGGAAAAAGCTGAATATAATTGCAATTCATATCATAGAAAATCATTATTCCTGTTATGTAAAAACATTATCAAAAGAGAATACAAAGAATAGCAATTATTTGGAAAATGACAAATAATAGGAATATGGCATTAAAAGAAAAAGAAATGTAGTGGATAAAATGAATGCTTAAAAATATGTTACTATAGAGAAAAAATAGAGATGGTAACTCAGTATCTTTAAATCTATGTTTTTTGCTTGATACTGAAACTGAGTAAATATTTGTTCAATTATAAAACGGGAACGCATGTAAGAATTAAAGATTTTAAAATTAAAAACAAACAAACAAACAAACAAACAAAATGAAACCAACCTTTAAAAAAGTGATTCTGAAAATTCAAAGCAAAGAGGCCCAAGTCCATTTTCCCTGGGTGTTGATGGCTTAGTCACACAGAGTAAATGTTCCAAGGTATTTTAAAGATCCCTACTGGTTTATAAGCCAACAACAAAATGAACTGTAAGAAAGACTTAAACACTTTTTCATAACCATATTTAATTGATAATATTTATGTTCAGTTCAGTTCAGTCACTCAGTCGTGTCTGACTCTTTGTGACCCCATGAATCGCAGCACACCAGGCCTCCCTGTCCTTCACTAACTCGGAGTTCACTCAAACTCATGTCCATCGAGTCGGTGATGCCATCCAACTGTCTCATCCTCTGTCGTCCCCTTTTCCTCCTGCCCCCAATCCCTCCCAGCATCAGAGTCTTTTCCAATGAGTCAGCTCTTCGCATGAGGTGGCCAAAATATTGGAGTTTCAGCTTTAGCATCAGTCCTTCCAATGAACACCCAGGACTGATCTCTGAACCTATTAGGTATATTAATCTATATATAAGTGTATACCACTGAATCATATATATGTATGTATATATGCATGTATATACATACATATACATGAATTTGATAAAAAGTAGTAAGTATTTTAATATCATATGCAAATAAGAGTCTTACAATAAGAGAAAAACACAAAAATCAAATTAAATTAAAACTCTGAAATAGGTAAAATATTGTAATTCTAAATTTGAATGGGAGATACTAATTGTGAATTTATGTTGTATTTTCACTTAAAATAACAAAATAAACATATATGAATTATATATTATATTCATTATAAACATATGTGTACATATATGTATGTATTTTGCTTCTACTCCCACCTCTAAAGATCCAGAATAAATGATAACTGAATAGCATTGATTACTCCAAATGTCTACATTGTGATTTGTAATGACATTTCTCATTCAGGGGAACTAGTGTTCCTTAGATAGGTTGCTGATTTTAGATCTGGAGCAAGACATATACAAATGAAACTAAGTGGTATTATCATCCAGAAATCAAAGGATCTTTGAAAAATTATTGAATTCACCATAAAAGGGTACCAGTATCAACTTTTCAATGTCAACTTTTCAATATCAGCTTGAAAACTCTCCCATTCACCAAAGATGAGACATTACAAGAAATGAAAATAAGCCCACATGTGCTGACTGATATGTAAACTGTGTCTTGGGCAAAAAAAAAGTTGATGAGAAGGTTTCTTCTTTCTATGAGAATTCTGTTAATAAGTGATATAATTATAATATAGCATTTGTAGAACCCCAAATAAGATAATAGAATATAACATCCATAACTTCTAAAATCGTTAAATGAAAAACCAAGGGGAATTTTATAATATATAAATGGAAACACTTTATTCCACTGATCAATTTTACCACAAACACACACACACACACACACACACACACACACAGAGCTATAACTGAAGCATCTTCTGATACAATGCAAGCAGTAATATATAGAACCAAATATGATATATTCTTGACAAAAATCAAACCTAAATCTGACCAAGACTCTTCCTCTGAACACCAGTTTATCAGAGCATAGATAGAATATATTATACAAACAGTGGGAAACAGTCAGCCAAACCTAGATGATAGATCACTCTACAGGGAAAATGTAATGGTTTTCTTCATAACAAATGGCAAGAAGAAAATACAAGAGGAGACTCTAGACTAAAAAAATTCTAGCAAGCAAATTCAATAAATGGATCGTGAATCTTGATTTGAGCCACCAGCTTAAAAATGTGATAATGAATTATAATAAAGACTGTGTGCTTGATAATATTATGGAAGTTATGTTAATATGTTTAAGAGTTTAGCTCATTATTTGTGTGATGTGGTGAGAAACATATTTAACTATATTCAAATTTGTTGCATTATAGATGACCTGAAAAACTTTTATATTTGCTTAATTTTTTACTTTGAGATTAAGTCCATGACTAAAAGTAAGTAACATTATAAATTCATTCAGTATGTAAGCCCTACAACTATACTTTGCATATGAAAATACTTTTCTTAAAAACAGCGGAGTAATCAAACAAAATTAATGGCTTGTTGTTGCTTCTTTGTCTAGGTGAAGTGACCATTATTCCAATGGTCAAAGAAAAAAAAAAAACACTTTAAAAAATTTAATTTCTCTCTTTGTCATTTCTTATCATTATTAACTTATAGTCTCTTTCATGACAGTATACCTTAAATAAATATAAAGAGCTAGTCAAAAATATATTTCCATAGGTGGTGACTATCCTTATGATTATATTGGACACACTGTATACTCTAGAAATATTTCCTCATTTCAACATCTTTTGCTGGATCACACCTGCAAAGTCCCTGTTACCACTTCAGTTCATCAGTTCAGTCACTCAGTCATGTCCGACTCTTTGTGACCCCATGAATCACAGCACACGAGGCCTCCCTGTCCATCACCATCTCCCGGAGTTCACTCATACTCACGTCCATCGAGTCCATGATGCCATCCAGCCATCTCATCCTCTGTTGTCCCCTTCTCCTCCTGCCCCCAATCCCTCCCAGTATCAGAGTCTTTTCCAATGAGTCAACACTTTGCATGAGGTGGCCAAAGTACTGGAGCTTCAGCTTTAGCATCATTCCTGCCAAAGAAATCCCAGGGTTGATCTCCTTCAGAATGGACTTAGAGAGACATATTTAAAGATTCTGAGGATTAAAACAGGGACATCTTTTATACCTGTTGACCTACCACACTATAATATTCTTTGCAAATTACAAATAAATTTGAGCTATTTAGTATATCTATTTTTTGTTATCATCATTTTCAATCTATCAGGAGTTTCAGTCAAAAAGATCATTTCTATTTTGGTCTCTTTCTAACTTAACTTTTCATTACATGCCAACAAATGATAAAAGTGAGACAAACAACAACATTGACAAGATTACCAGATGGATCTTGGATAGGGTGTCACCAGGAAGCAGGAGTTTATCTAGTTATTTTTGTGCTCTTGTGTGAGACATGAGAAAAATGAAAATTTTGTGGCGTTCATTTTAAAAGATAACATTTTCTATCATATCCATGTTGACTTTTATTAAATTAAGATATAGCACATACTATGTGCCAGACGCCATCCTGAGACTGTATAAATATCACTGTGGTTTCCCTTCAAGCGCTCTTTCCAGCCTTGTTACAAGTGAGGAAACCAAAGCACAGAGAGTTCAGATGCACTGCTTAAATGGCCCAGCCACTGAGTGGTGGAACTGCAAGAGCAGAGGCTTCAGATTTAGCCATCACACTGGGGCTCTCTGCGAGTCAACAAGCACAGGTGGATATTAAAGCAATGAACTTTACTGTATTGTTGTTATGTTAGTTGCCAAGTCATGTCCGACTCTCTGTGACCCCATGAATTGCATCGTGCCAGGCTTCCCTGTCCTTCACTATCTCCCTAGTTAGCACAAACTCATGTCCATTGACTCGGTGATGCCATCCAATTATCTTATTCTCTGTCACCCCCTTCTTGCCCTCGATCTTTCACAGAATCAGGGTCTTTTCCAGTGAATTGGATCTTCACATCAGGGGGCCGGTATTGGAGCTTCAGCTTCAGCATTAGTCCTTCCTATGAATATTCAGGATTAATTTCCTTTAGAAATGACTGGTTTAATTTCCTTGTAGTCCAAGGGACTCTCAAGAGTCTTTTCCAGTACCACAGTTCAAAAGCATCAATGCTTGAGCACTCAGTCTTTACGGTCCAACTTTCACAGCCATACATGACTATTGGAAAAACCATAGCTTTGCATATACAGGCTTTGTCAGTAAAGTGATGTCTCGCTTTTTAATATGTTTGTCATAGCTTTTCTTCCAAGGAGCAAGCATCTTTTAATTTTATGGTTGCAGACAATGTCTGCAGTGATTTTGAATTCCAAGAAAATAAAATATGTCACCGTTTCGGCTTTTTCCCCATCTATTTGCCTTGAAGTGATGGGACCAGATGCCATGCTCTTCATTTTTTGAATGTTGAGTTTTAGGTCAGGTTTTTCACTCCTCTTTCATATTCATCAAGATGCTCTTTAGTTCCTCTTCGCTTTCTGTCATTAAAGTGGTATCATCTGCATATCTCAGGTTGTTGATACTTCTCCAGGCAGTCTTGATTCCAGCTTGTGAACGTCCAGCCTGGCATTTTGCATGATGTACACTGTATAGACGTTTAATAAGCAGGGTAACAATAAACAATCTTAACGTACTCCTTTGCCAGTTTGGAAACAATCTATTGTTCCCATGTTCAGTACTAACAGTTGCTTCTTGTCCTGCATACAGATTTCTCAGTAGGTGGGTAAGGTGATCTGTTATTCCCATCTCTTTAAGAATTTTCCACAGTTTATTGTGATGCACACAGTTAAAGGCTTTAGCATAGTCAGTGAAGCAGAAGTAGATTCTTTTTTGAATTCCCTTTCTTTTTCTATGGCCCAGGGGACATTGGCAATTTGATCTCTGATTCCTTTGCATTTTCTAAATCCAGCTTGTGCATCTGAAATTTCTCGATTCACATACTACTGAAGCCTAGCTTGAAGGATTTGGGCATGATCTTGCTAGCATGTGAAATGGATGCAATTGTACAGTAATCTGAACATTTTTTGGTGTTGCTTGTCTTTGGGATTTAAAAACAAACTGACTTTTTCCAGTCCTGTGGCCACTACTGTGATTTCCAAATTTGCTAGTGTATTGAATTTAGTACTTTAACATCAGATCTTTTAGGATTTGAAATATCTTAGCTGTAATTCCATAAATTCCAGACAAACCTTCATAGCATTGTTTGTAGTGATGCTTCTTAAGGCCCACCTGATTTCACACTCTAGGATGTCTGGCTCTAGGTGAGTGATCACACCATTGTGAGTATCCGAGTCATTAAGAACTTTTTTGTACAGATTTTCTGTGTATTCTTGCCACGTTTTCTTAATATATTATGCTCCTGTTGGATCCATACCATTTCTGTTTTTTATTGTGCCTATCTTTGAATGAAATTTTCCCTTGGAATCTCTAATTTTCTTGAAGAGATTTCTAGTCTTTCCCATCCTACTGTTTATTTGCATTGTTCACTTAAGTAGGCTTTCTTATATCTCCTTGCTATTCTCTGAACTCTGCATTCAGTTGGGTATATCTTTCCCTTTCTCCTTTGCTTTTCACTTCTCTTCTTTTCTCAGCTATTTGTAAGGCCTCTTCAGACAACCATTTTGCCTTCTTGCATTTCTTTATTTGGGGGATGGTTTTGTTCACATCTTCTATAATGTTACGAACCTCCATCCATAGTTCTTAAGTCACTTTGTCTATCAGATCTAATCCCTTGAATCTATGTGTCACCTCCACTGTATAACCATAAAGGATTTGATTTAGGTCATACCTGAATGTTTTTCTTGTGGTTTTCCCTACTTTCTTCAAGTTGAGTCTGAATTTTACAATAATGTGCTGACGATCCAAGCTACAAATCAGCTCCTGGTCTTGTTTTTGCTGACTGTATAGAGCAAAAACAAACCATCTTTGGCTACAAAGAATATAATCAATCTGATTTCAGTATTGACCATCTGGTGATGTCCATGTATAGAGTTGTCTCTTGTGTTGTTGAAAGACGGTGTTTGCTATGACAAGTGCATTCTCTTGGCAAAACTGTTAGTCTATGTCCTGCTTTATTTTGTACTCCAATGCCAAACTTGCCTGTTATTCCAGGTATCTCTTGACTGCCTACTTTTGTATTCCAGTCCCCTATGAGGAAAAGGACATTTTTTTTTTCTTTTTCCTTTTGGTGGTAGTTCTAGAAAGTCTTGTGTGTCTTCATAGAATTGTTCAACTTCAGCTTCTTTGGCATTAGTTGTTGGGGCATAGGCTTGGATCACTGTGTTGTTGAGTGGTTTGCCTTGAAAATGAACAAAGATCATTCTGTTGTTTTTGAGACTGCACCCAAGTACTGCATTTCAGAATCTCTTTTTGACTATGAGGGCCACTCCATTTCTTGTAAGGGTAGTAGATTTCTGCTTGAAAGAAATAAGCTACTATTTCTTCTAATAGCCAACAGTAGTGGATATAATGATAATCTGAATTAAACTTGCCCTTTTCCATCCATTTTAATTCACTGATTCCTAAAATGTCAATGTTCACTCTTGCCATTTCCTCTTTGACCACATCCAGTTTACCTTGGGTCAAGGACCTAACATTCCAAGGTCCTATGCAATATTGCTCTTTACAGCTTCGGACTTTATTTTCACCACCAGACACATCCACAACTGGGATGTGGCTCTGACTCTTCATTCTTTCTGGAGGTATTTCTCTGCTCTTCTCCAGTAGTCTATTGGACACCTACCAACCTGGGAGTTTCATCTTTCAGTGTCATACATATTTGCCTTTTCACACTGTTCATGAGGTTCTCCAGCCAGGAATACTGAATTGGTTTGCTATTCTCTTCTCCAGTGGACCACATTTTGCCAGGCCCTGATTAGCAGGAACATGCCCTTCAGCTGATCCAGGTAGCTGGAGGACATGCCAGGCAACCTAGTTGTCCCACTGCTGGTCCTCTTGAATGTGTAAACCTATTCTGGCTTCTGGGTGTTGGTCACTGTGCCACCCAGAGGCCTGGGCAAAGGCCCTGCTAGAGTTGTTGGCTGGAGCCAGTCGATGCCAGAGGATGCACAGGAATGGAGGGCTCTCTGCTGACACTGGAGCTTCTTCCATTGCTAGTCCCTAGATACAGGGAGATCGTTTCATCCACAAAGAAAGATGTTCATCCCAACTTATGGTCACGGTATAAGTATCTTTGGGTTTGGGTGCCAGGGTCAATGCCCTTCACAGCCATCGTTTACAGACTCAACATGTATCTTGAGTGACCTGTGCTTAGCTGTTGAGTTCAGATCACTTATCCAGACTCTTCCTTTAATTTAATTTCATTCACATCTCTCAAGTCTCTAGTACATCAAAACTATGAAAATAATTACAAATTTCAACAGGAAATGATTGAAGGTAAAAATGATTTAAAGATTGAATTACCTAATGGGAGATGCCATGTGCACACATGCACACATTTGTGTGTCATGTCTGTTACATAACAAAAACATATTTGAGTGTGTGAAAGTGTTAGTCATTCACTTGTGTCTGACATTTTGCGACCCCATGGACTGTAGCCTGCCAGGCTCCTCTGTCCATGGGATTCTCCAGGCAAGAACCCTGGAGTGAGTAGCTCTTCCCTTCATATTTGAGTATATGCACAATTGTAAATACATATACATGTGGTGTATGTACACATATATGTACATTTACCTTATATTATGAACTACAATTTCAGAAGTATAAATTAATGTCTTAAAAATAACATAATGCACTTACATCACTTAACAGCAACCAAGGCAAAAATAACATTTTTGGTTAAAGTTCTTTTATAATAAGATTATTAAATTTGCCTTGCTCAGCATGGCTTATATATTACCTACATCTTTATGTATTGATTCAAAATGTTGGAATGTAAATTTTAGGTTATTTGAAGATAAGAGGCTAAACTATTGCTAGTTTCTTAAAACCAGATAAAAAGAGATACTTCATAACATTTCTATGATTTCCAGAATTTTGTCAAAATATATTAACACTCTTGTAATTTAAAAACTTAGAGCTTTAAGAACAGGCAAACTGGTAGTAAGAAGTTCAACTCCATTGTTTACTAACACAGCCAAAAAAATATTTTTATGTCAAAATTTACATATTTCTACTGCTTTAAATTATCCTAATAATAGTAATTTTTATTTTATTCTATACTCAATTTATTTTTCCAAAAATCTTATTTCTAAAAATTGGGTAAAAATCTCTTCCCTGGTCAGTAAAGAATCTGCCTGAAATGCAGGAGATCTGTGTTTGATCCCTGGGTTGGGAAGATCTCCTGGTGGAGGACATGGCAACCCACTCCAGTATTCTTACGTGGAGAATCCCCATGAACAGCGAAGCCTGGCTGGCTACAGTCCATGGGGTTGCAACAAGTCAGACATGATTGAGCGACTAAGCAAATTGTTTAAAATGTGTAAAATCATGAAATATATGCTTTCGTTTAGAGGATTTTGAGAATTTCTGCTTTTAAATTTCTTACCCCATTTTGCTTTGTGTATTGGTATATAATTAACAACAAAACAAGATTTTTTAAAAGCTTTCAAAGCAAATAGATCTTATAAAACAGATCTTGGGGAAATCTTATAAATTTAGGGGAGGAAAAAAAGCCTCAACAAGCAGTAAAAGCCTAAAGAGCCCAATAAAAAATATAGACAAAGGATTTGTATAGATATTTACCCAAAGAGGATATATAAGTTGCCAGTATGATCAAGATCACTATTTTAGGGAAATGCAAAATTTAACCACAATAAGAAAATGATTAAGTTCCGTTTACTTCAGTTGCTCAGTCGTGTCCAACTCTTTGCAATCCCATGTAATGCAGCACGCAAGACTTCACCATTCATCACCAACTCCTCGAGCCTGCCCAAACTCATGTCTATCATATTGGTGATGCCATCCAATCATCTCATCCTCTGACATCCCTTTCTACTCCTGCCTTCAATTGTTCCCAGCCTTAGGGTCTTTTCCAGTGAGTCAGTCCTTCACATCAGGTGGCAAAAGTATTGGAGCTTCAGCTTCAGCATCAGTCCTTCCAACGAGTATTCAGGACTGATTAATTTTACTTTAACTTAAAAATGAATCTAGGATGAATGAATTGACATATTATATATATTAGCATATTATAAATGTTTTTCTACCACAAAAATATAACTACAAAAAACCAGTACATGAATGCAAGTGTGTGTGTGTGTGTGCCTACACAGGAGTGGACACACATATGTGCTCACTTGGTAGAGTTGAAAGTATTAAGCGTGTGTAGGATACATTTCATTTTACTACATGTTTCCATTTTGGATGTATTCAGACTCTATTGCTTCATTAGATAAGGAAATCAGCAAAAACAAATATATGTTCTCACCTCATTTTTCCATATCTCTTGTCTTTATTTAGTTAGATTATACATTTTACTGCTTAATTTTATTTACATTTAATTTTAAATGTCATTTCTTCTGGAGAAGGAAATGGCAACCCATTTCATTACTCTTGACTGGAAAATCCCATGGATGGAGGAGCCTGGTAAACTACAGTCTGTGGGGTCGCAAAGAATTGGACATGACTGAGCGACTTCACTTTATTTTTACTTTTTACTTTTATAAATGTTGTAGTGTGAGTAACTCAGTCATGTCTGACTCTTTGCAGCCCCATGGATAATAGCCCACCTGGGTCCTTGGTCCATGGGTTTCTTGAGGTAGTGCTGGAGTGGGTAGCCATTCCCTTCTCCAAGGGATCTTCCCAACCAAGGGATCAAACCAAAGCCTCCTGCATGGCATGTAGATTCTTTACCATCTGAGCCATCAGGGAAGCCCCTTCCTGTAAATTCCCTCTCTCCATGTGTTCCAGTTCTATATTTATAGGAATTTAATGCCCATCAGTAGTTTAACTTTTCTGTTTCTAGAGTGTTTAATTTCCTTCATTTCATAGTCTGCATTGCACTGTCAGATCATTTTATTCTGACTTCTCATGTGTTTGAGAACATTAGTCTGTTAGCTTCATACTGAAGACCCTTTGGACAGTCATTGTATTGCACTTGCACCTGTAGACATTATTCCATACATTTTGTTGTATTTTGTTGCTGTGAAGGCACTTAGATCCAAACTTCAAAGATCATTTGCCGTTTTTATGTTTAGATATTCAGAGAACATGGTTTAGCCATAAGGTTCAGTAATGTCATCAGCATCAGCTTTGAAGTTGATTTTTTAAATTCATTTTTTTCAAGGGAATATTATACAGTTTTTATTCAGGAGTTTGATTTTTCCTTTATTTCTGGAAATCATGACTGTATTTGTTTCAGCATGATTTATTTGCCTGGTGTTTCATTCACTTATATCTCTTCTTTAAGAAGACTAACATCTGTGTATTTTGGACTTCATTTTGCTTCCTTCCTTGTCAATCATCTTCTGTCAAATCATTTTTATATGTGAGCTTTTTTCTATTTAGTTTCCTGGGGATTTTCAAGTTTGGTTACAATGCTTCTTTTCAGTTGTGTTTATTAACATTTCACTTTTCTAAGACAATTTTGTTTTCTGCACATCTTTTGTTTTTATTTCATCTACCCTCAGTAACACCAACTCCATTTTAATCTCTATTTGCTATATCATAACCTCCCCTCTGAACCATTGTCCTTCATTTTTACATTTTAAAATTGTTTGTGTTAATAGAAAAGTTAAAGTGTTTGGTTACATATTTTTTCTGTTACATTTTTTCTCTGTAACAGTCATGTATTTTATTGGTTATCTACATTTGTTATGTCTTACTCCTCTAATTTTAGCTTAAGCTTCTGTCATCTTCTTTTTTTTTTTTTCTTTGCAAGTTTTTGAGCTGAGGTCAGGCTAGGATAGGTATAAATTCCTGTATGGTTATGGAGTAGAACAATGTCCTTTGTGGGGTGTGTGTGTGTGATATTTTCATGGAGAGAGAGGCTGCTGGGGTGCTCTGCAAGTCTTATGAGTATTTGTTCTAAGACCATATACAAATTGTTTCTTCTGGAGCTTGTGACATTTTTTGTTCAATCTATATACCAGTGAATTTGAGCTTTATAGTGTCTGAGTTGTAGTTGTGTTCCTTTCTTTAGGTTTAAATAAAGCAGTAATATTTCTCAACATTCTTTCTCAGTGAAGTTAGAAATAGAGTAGTGAGCAAAAGTGCCTTCCTTTGGCCATCAGATCTAGAGCTTGAAAAAAATGTAATAACTTGCAAATTTTGAAAAGATATATCTCAACAGTTTTCTTTTTTATTAAAGTACAATATTATATGTTATGGACATACAACATAGTGATTCACAATTTATAAAGGTTATACTCCACTTACAAAATATTGCTGTGTTCCCTGTGTTGTACAGTACACACTTGTAGCTTATTTTATACCTAATGGTTTGTAGCTCTTAATCCCCTCTGTATTGCCTTTCCCTGCTTCTCTTTTCCCTTTGGTAAATACTAGCTTGTTCTCTATGCTAGTGAGTCTGCTTTTTGTTTTTCATTATATTCACTAGTTTTTTTTTTTTATATTTTTTAGATTCCACTTATAAATGATGCCATACAATATAGCATAATGCCTTCCAAGCCCATCCATGTTGCTGCAAATGGGAAAATTTCATTCTTTTTTATGACTTGATTAAAAAATAGAACTGAACATACATTTTTCCAAAGATAAAATACAGAAGGTCAACAGGCACATGAGAGGATGCTCAACATCACTGGTCATCAGGGAAATGCAAATGAAAACCACTATGAGGTATCAGCTCAAAAGGCTGATCTCCTTCAGAATGGATTGGTTGGATCTCCTTGCAGTCCAAGGGACTCTCAAGAGTCTTCTCCAATACCACAGTTCAAAAGCATCAATTCTTCGGCTCTCAGCCTTCTTCACAGTCCAACTCTCACATCCATACATGACCACTGGAAAAACCATAGCCTTGACTAGACAGACCTTAGTCGGCAAAGTAATGTCTCTGCTTTTGAATATGCTATCTAGGTTGGTCATAAGTTTTCTTCCAAGGAGTAAGCGTCTTTTAATTTTATGGCTGCAATCACCATCTGCAGTGATTTTGGAGCCCCCCAAAATGAACTCTGACACTATTTCCACTGTTTCCCCATCTATTTCCCATGAAGTGATGGGACTGGATGCTATGATCTTTGTTTTCTGAATGTTGAGTTTTAAGCCAACTTTTCCACTCTCCTCTTTCACTTTCATCAAGAGGCTTTTGAGTTTCTCTTCACTTTCTGCCATAAAGGTGGTGTCATCTGCATATCTGAGGTTTTCGATATTTCTACTGGCAATCTTGATTCCAGCTTGTGTTTCTTCCAGTCCAGCGTTTCTCATGATGTATTCTGCATATAAGTTAAATAAGCAGGGTTACAATATACAGCCTTGACGTTCTTCATTTCCTATTTGGAACCAGTCTGTTGTTCCATGTCCAGTTCTAACTGTTGCTTCCTGACCTGCATACGGATTGGAGGAGCCTCAAAATACTAAAAATAGAACTGTCACATAACCTAGCAATTCTACTCCTGGGTATGTATGTAAAAAAAAAAAACAAAAAAAAAAAACTACTGATTCAAAATGATCCACATACCTTGGTGTTCACTCCAGCATCATTTATAATTACCAAGATACAGAAGCAACCCAGGTGTCCATTACCAATGAATGGCTAAAGAAAGTGTGGTATATATAGGTAATGGAATACTATCAGACAAACAGATATTGCTTAATGGTGTCCAGTAGTTTGCAACCCCATAGACTGTATAGCCTGTCAGTTTCCTCTGTCCATGGGATTCTCCAGGCAAGAATACTGCAGTGGGTAGCCATTGCCTTCTCCAGGGGATCTTTCTAACCTAGGGATCAAACCCAGGTCTCCTGCATTGCAGGCAAATTCTTTACTGTCTGAGCTACCGGGGAAGCCCAATGGAATACTACTGTACCATAAAACTCAGTCCACCTAATTACACAGTCACTCTTCAGCTCATTCTTTCACATAGATTTTTATCATCAAAAAGCAAATATATAATTTTTTTTGAAAGAAGAATTTTGTTTCATTCCTTTTTATGGTAGAATAGTATTCCATTAAAAATGAATGAAACAAAATTCTTGTTTAGAAAAAAAAGAGTTTATATATTTGCTTTTGATTCCTCAAAATCTGTGTGATAGAATGAGCTGAAAAGTGACTGTGTAATTAGGTGCAATAAGTTAGTAGACATTTGGGAATAACAAAACATTTGAAGTAGTAAGTTAGTGAATCTCCTATTTTCTTGTAAATTATTTCAAAGAAACAGTACTGATGCAATGTCTGAAATGAACAAAATTTTAAAACAATACAAGAAGATTGTATGTCTGGACATGATCATCAGAAAGTTTTCCAGCAGTAATTACTTTTTTCTTTGCAAAGCTGAATAGCATCAAAATTACGAAATCAGCATGTGTCCTCATGTGTAATTATTATAAGCTTTAATATATACTCTTACATATCTTAGTAGCATCATTTGCAAAAAAATAAATTAAGTTGGGCAAAAGTTTAGATAATTTTACAAAGGTTTTGATTACATTATCACAATAGCTTTAGTTAAATCGTAAAGAACCTAGAAATACAGCTTGGCTTAGAAAGCATATTTTAGGCCCCTAAGAAGCAGGAAAATGTGAGATTTATGATTTTAATTAAAATGGATGGAAACATAGTTTTACTTATAAAGCTTTTCAGTGATTTTATTTTTCTGGTATGAATTTTTCCAAGAGTCTTAAAAACTTATTTTTATAGTCCTTACATTGTAGTTAATAAACTCCACTGCTAGTACCCAAACTAGTTTTGTGAAGCAGTTTGACTTTCCTTTCTAAAGAATAAATAAGATCATATGAAAGATTTTAGACATTTGGTATAATATTGCTGGACTCTGGTATGAATATATCTCAATTTGAAAATATCTCTGTCATTTTCATTTTTGTGATTTGTGGTTTCTTAATCACTGTGAAATATTTCTATATATCTGTTACAGTGTACAATCTAGAATACCATTAGACCAGGAGATTTTGTAGAAGAAATAATAGCTTTGGAAAGATCACTTTCCCTTCCAGCAGGACCCAGCAATGTGTGTGTGTATTTTTATTTGTGTATTTTTGGCCATGCTGGGTGTTCATTGTGGCAAGGGCTTTTCTCTAGTTGTGCTGAGTGGGGGCTACTCTCCAGTTGTGGTGCGTGGGCTTCTCATTGTTGTGGATCATGGGCTCTAGGCACACAGGCTCAATAGTTGTAACACACAGGATTAATTGCTTCAAGACAGGTGGATTCTTTACTACTGAGTCACCAGGGAAGCTCCCCAGTAATGTATTGATGGATATTTTATCTTGTAGTTTGCAAGTTTAATTGGCCTAATCCAAAATACAATATTCAGGACAAAAATCTGCATTTTACTAAGCATTTACATTAATTTCAAAATAAGACAATGCCCCTTCAAATATTTTAGGATAAGAAAATCAATAGAAATATTGGCACTATCATTTTATCATAGCATCTTATTAGAAAGCTTTGTAGATGTGCTCAGCATATCAGTTTTTTAGATGAGATATTCTGGGTTAATACCAATGTCCTATTGCCTGAAGCCTGGCTTGCATTTCACCAGTGCCAATATCACTACTGACAAGTCAAGTTGCTTTGACCTGACAATCATCAGAGGGACAAGATATAAACCTCATGTTATAGTCATTAACCTGAATCACACTGGCTTTCCAAATCTGTGTTTAATTATGTAAATTTGATAGCTTGAAATCAACCATTGTGGGAGTTTTTGCACCATGGAAATCAGCAAATACCATAAATGAAGGCTTTTTTAAAAAAATTTAAGATAACTGGTTATTAAACATTTGCCAGTATGCCATGGCCTATTCACACCAAGGAGAAATGAAAGTTTTCCATTTCTGGAAGGACAGGTCTTCAGATAGTCTGATTAATTAAGTTTTCATTAATTCAGGATGTACATAGCAGGAGGGGATAGCAGGATGTTGTCTGTGAGTGTATCAATGCCCCACTAACAATTAGAGTCAACCTTATGGAAGAATCAAGTGGTAACAAAATGTCATGCAGGAGACAAGCCATCGTTCATTCAATGAGGTTGTGTCTTGTTGAGAAATTTCCCAAATCACGATAGCTCCAGAAAGCTGCATGGAACTTGAAGAAATTGCTGTGAGTTCTGAAGTTATCAGTTCCTGGCTATGGGACTTTGGGAAGGTTTTGTGCTATGTGCAATACTCTTTCCCAATCAGCAAAATGTAAGTGAGAGTGATTCCTCACTTAATACATTCTTTTAAAGATGGAGTAATACTTATACCAGGAGAGTTTCAAAGTACTGTCAACTGCAAATCAGCACTGACTGTGGGCACTTGCCATCTAACTCTGTGTATGTGTGTCTGTCTGTGTTAGTCATTCAGTCGTGTCTGTGTCTATCCATGTAATTCTCCAGGCAAGAAAACTGGAGTGGGTCACCATTCCCTTCTTCAGGAGATCTTCCTGTCCCAGGGATCAAACCTTAGTCTCCTGCATTGCATTAGGGTTCTTTACCATCTGAACCACCAGGGAAGCCTGCCATCTACCTCTACAAGAATTAAAAGTGTTGCTGCAGCTTCTGATTTTCAACACTTCCTGAAAAGAGTCAAGGTGAAGAGCAGAAATGAGGTACTCTGTGCTCAGGACAAAACTGGCAGGACAGGTCTTCAGATAGTTTGATATTTTCAGGAGCTGATTTTATAAGCCCAACTCTTGTATCTTCATATCTAGAAAAGCACTGAAATCCTTCACAGTGAATCTTCTCCTTGTGACTAGCAGTGCCCTTCTGCAAAAATATGTGCTTGATCACATCCATTCCTCCTTCACCAAAATCTCATATACACTGATCTTCCCTCCTGCCTCTTTGGAGCAGTTTCTCATAGTTGTCTGAGATGCTATCTCCCGCTATAGTCCTCATTTGCTGCAAGTAAAACTTGACTCACAACTCTCACATTGTGTGTATAAGTCAACAGTTTCTACTCTGTAACTGTTAGTTGCTTATATCAGGCTGTTTTTAGTTACTTCAAGTTTATCTTCTTCCTTTTTTTTTAACTTTAATAATTGCACTTACCTGGTTTTCTCATTTCTGATAATCTCCCCAAGTCCTCAAGGTTAACCTTCATATCTGTGATATTTATTTCCATTTTTCTGAGTTTTCATGTCAACTGCTCAAATGGGTCATATTCTTGTGGAGATGAAATCTGGAGAACTCTAATGAGACCAGAGTAATTCAAAAGGACACACTACGTTTTATTAGAAATGAAAAAGATAGTAATAGTTCTTCCATTGGGATTATCTCATTCCCCTCCCTTTCATTTTGATATATTTGAGTTTTGCTCTTTTTTGTGTAAATGAAATATGACTATGCTAAACAGGGGCACATATAATTATAATTTTGAAAAAAGTATTCATATTTTAAATATTTTTTACAATATTTATGAAACATTATAACTGTTAAATATGATTAAATATGGATGTGAGGTTTCATTATCATCAGAATGGTGCCTGGGTTAAAGCATAATGAGAAAGTGTGATGCTAAAGACAGTTGCATCAAATGGGCTTTAAAGAAAGTCCCTCTTCCTTAATGTCATTAAATTTAAATTGTTTCTGTTTTACTTTGTCCATTTTGATGGTAAATTTTTAACGTCTAGATGTTCAGTTTCATAAAGCTTCTTTACATGTTCGTGTGTTATCAATGGGCTTCCCTGGTGGCTCAGATGGTAAAGAATCTCCTTAATCTGACTATATCCTGCTTTCGCTTAGTTTTTAATCTGTTACTGTATTTAGCCTATTATTTCTTTTCATAAAAATAAGCAGTGGGTTTTTATGGAGGCAGATGAATTTGAGGTGGGCTGCAAGTTGGGAGCAGAAGTACTTGAATGCAAAGGCCCTGTTGATACCACAGTCCTTAACTCTGCCAAAACAAGCAGTATCAGGAAAATCTGGAACTTCTATTTTCACATCTCTAAGTAAAATCTAGCTAAAGAGAAGTTTTAGCCATTGCTCAGTGCTGAGCAAACTTTCAACACAAATTATTTCTCATACCAGCTCACACAAAAATAAAGATAATAAAATCAAGCTTCAATACTTAAAGCCTTCAAATACATTTCAAGTACCATATTCTTTCCCATCCTTCAAAACACACACATCAAGCAGGAATGGCCCAAAGCTGTCTTCACTAAAGCTCTGGCAAGGACAGGTAAGGCACCATGAACAGAGATCGTGCTTTCAGCCCCAACATCTATACCTCAGAGCAGGTCTCTGCTGAGCAGGATGGACTGTAGGATGTAATGCATTTGCTGTGTTTTCTCATTACTGGAATTGGTGTGTGGAGGGCAGAGAATAATGTATACAGTGAATTGGAAGCAGTGTCTCAGGTTCTGTACCCCAGTGAATGACCTCACAGTTTACCTGAACTGTGTTCAGGTTGGGGAATCATGTGAATCCTCCCAGGTTACTAGATTTCATATTACCACACCAGGAACAACAGTTATAGAAAAAAAAATGATCCATGTTTAGTAGGAATGGGGAAGAGTATTCCTATGATTCACAAAAACCAAGCAAACTAACTTTCATAATAAGATGATTATACAAGGAATAAAATAAAAAACACCTGTCTTATCACAAAGCTTATACACTGAATAACTCAGAAGAAAGCATTCTAATCATTTAAACTTCCTGCATCAATAACTTTCTCAATCAAAATGGATAAGTAGGGATCAGTCTAATCTCTTAATGGAAAATAATTTATTTTGAAATAGTTTAAATATTTCTAATTTTTCTTTATATGCCAGGATTCAATATTTTGAGAAGCAGTACCAAACTGGAATTAATTGAAGTCATTGCTATTTTAACTTTAAATATCTATATATTCAATGGGTTTTAAAAATTCTGAAATATTGATCTCCAGCCACTGTGGGTATAAATTATTGTTTAAAGTTTTGAAAATGGAATTAATGGCAATTATACATTCAGTATCTATTGATGAAAATATTGTTCATTGTTCAGTTGCTAAGTCATGTCTGACTCTTTGCGACCCCATGGACTGCAGCACACCAGGCTTCCCTGTTCTTCACTATCTCCCAGAGTTTGCTCAAACTCATGGCCATTGAGTCGGTGATGCCATCCAACCATCTCATTCTCTGTCACACCGTTTGACTTCTGCCTTCAATCTTTCCCAGAAGCAGAGTCTTTGCCAGTGAATTAGCTCTATGCATCAGGTGGCCAATGTATTGGAGTTTCAGCTTCAGCATCATTTCTTCCAGTGAATATTCAGGGATAATTTCCTTTAGGATTGACAGGGTTGATCTCCTTGCAGTCCAAGGGACCCTCAAGAGTCTTCTCTAGCACCACAATTTGAAAGTATCAGTTCTTCTCCAAAATCAAAAGAAAATATGCATGTACCAAAAGTAATAATGACTTCAATGTATCTTTCTACTTCCTCTGCATTTTATATAGCCAGTATTTTTGAAAACTAAAATTGTATCTGTATAGAGAACTGTGTCTGAGGGTGTTCTTGGATCACTTCTAATTACTTGGCAATGCCTCAGGCACTCATGGCCCAGTTATGTTAACAAACATGATAAAATGAGCCCTATAAAACTGAAAACTGTTGAAATGATGGGAGAATATGTAAATATAAGAGACTTGAAATATTTGACAGTCACATTATTTTTTATCAATAGCACATTTTCTAATTTAATTTTGTGTATATTCCAGAGCTATGGGCCCCATATGAAAAATTGATTTATTTAGTTTTGTTGTTGATACATGGGAGCTATTTAGATTAAACTACTCGTGATTTATAAAGAACCTAATTTATTTATAAATGGCATATAAATCATCTTCTCCCTTATTGGCTCAAATTTAATTTTCTGAGTGCTGAATTCTTCTGTAGGATGTGAGGTATTCCTCAGGCAGTTGTGAAATATTTTTATTGATATAACACTTTTAAGATAAAAAAACTAGAAAGAATTTTTTAATAAACATTTCCATTATACTTTAGGAACCTGACAACTGACATCAGTTTTACACTCTGGCTTTTTTTTTTTTTTTTTCAAAGTATCAGTTTACACTGCTATGCATGTAAGGATAACAAATCCTTAAATTGAGAATTTAATTTTCACATTCAAGGTAAGTGTGAATTAACTATTAGGGTATGACATTCCTAGTATTATCTCCACATATCAAAAGTATTATTTTCCATTGCATCTTCTCTTTGACATGTACATTTATACCTGATTTAAATGCATTTGACACTAAAATAATCTCAAAATATTCACTGATTTGGAAAGATTTTATGAATTTGTTCTTGTTTTGTTAACTGTTGTCATATACTCTCAGTCATTGTTTTCAGAGTTCTTTGATATTCAAGGAGAACATTTTAGAGCTTTCAATTCAAGTCAGCCTGTCCTTTCTTACATAAATGGCAATCCCAAAATACTTGCAAGATGAATAACAAAATGAAAACATTCACAAAATCATAGACTCTTGGATGTCTTTCTGTGCACTATAAGAAGCAGAACTTACATAACTATTTCATATCAAAATAATACTTTAAATCATATACAACATTTCTTCTGTAGCATACATAGTTAAATTTTACATAGTTTTCTTCTCCTTCCAATGGCTTCATATTTTCTCATGTTTCTCTAATAAAATTATGAATTATTTTTTAATTTATGAATTTTAGATATATAACAAAGATTCAATATTCTTATAGATTATACTCCATTTAAAGTTATTACAAAATAAGGGCTGTCTTTCCTTGTGCTGGGCAACATATCCTTGTATCTTATTTATTTTATACAAAGTGGATTGTATCTCTTAATTCCATACAAATATCTTGCCTCTTCTCCTTATTCTCTCTCCACTGGTAACCACTCGTTCATATTCTTTAACTGTGAGTCTATTTCTGGTCTATTATGCATATTTGGTTATCATTTAGATTCCACACTTAAGTGATAACATACAGTATTTGTCTTTCTCAATCTGACTTATTTCACTGAGCATAATAACCTCTAGGTCCATCTACACTCTTGATAATGGCAGAATTTCTTTTTTTATGGCTGAGTAATATTCCATCATGTGTATATATGTCTGTTTGTGTGCATATCTTCTTTATCCATTCATATGTTGATGGACACTTAGGATTGCTTCCATATCTTGGCTATTGACAATAGCATTGGTGTGAACATTGGGATGCATGTATCTTTTCAAATGTGTGGGTTTCTTTTATATATATATACATAAATACATATACACATACATACATACTCAGGAGTGGAATTGCTAGATCATTTAATAGTTCTAGTTTTTTCAGGAATCTCCATATTTTTTTTCCATTGTGACAGCAACTATTTACATTCCCACCAACTGCATGGAGGGTTGCCTTCTTTCCACATCCTCACCAATGTTTGTGACTTGTAATCTTTTTGATTATAGCCATTCTGAAGGTATAAGGTGATACTTCATTATGATTTTGATCTGCATTTCTGTGATGATTAGTAATATTGAGTTTTCTTCATGTGACTGTTGGTCATCTGTAATGTTTGGAAAAATGTCTATTAGATCTTTAAAAATATTTTTTGTTCTTAGATATTGAGTTATATGAGCTATTTATATATTTTGAATATCAATCACTTACTAGTCACATCATTTACAAATATTTTCTCTTGTTCAGTAGACGATCTCTTCCTTTTATCAATAGCTTCCTTTGCTGTGCAAAATCTTTTACATTTAACTTTGTACCATTAAAAAGTTTTGCTTTTATTTCCTTTGTTAAGAGAGAGATAAAAAGAATATTACTATAATTTGTGTCAAAGAATGTTCTGCCTTTGTTCTCTAGGAATTTTATGATTTTGGATCTTATATTTAGACCTATAAATCATTTTGAGTTTATTTTTCTACATTGAGGAAATGTTCTAATCCCTTCCTATTACACATAGCTGTCCAGTTTTCCCAGCACCACTTATTGAAGAGATGGTCATTCTCCATTGTATATTCTATCCACTTTTGTCATAAATGAATTGATCTTAAGTGTATGGGTTTATTTCTGGGCTCTCTTTCCAGTTCCATTGATCTATATGTCAGTTTTTGTTTCAGTATCATGCTATTTTGATTACTGTAGCTTCATAATATACTGTGAAGTCTAGAGGAATATACATCAGCTTTTTTTGTTTTACCCTCCAGTGCTTTGGCCTCTCAGAGTATTTTGCAGGTCCAACCCTTATCGAAGTTGAAGTGAACTCATGATTTTTAATTCTTCACCCACTCTATCTTTTGATTGGGTCATGGTCTTTTTTTAATATAAATATATTTATTTTAATTGGAGGTTAATTACTTTACAATATTGTATTCGTTTTACCATACATCAACATGGTCATGGTCTTTTTAACCAACTTCTGGTTTCTGTTCCAGAAGTTTCCTCAGGTATAGAGTCCAATTCCATCTTTTCTGAATTTTAATTTTTATGCATGATATGTAGACATACATAGGTAAACTTAAAACTAGATAAGACATTTTAGTGAGATTGGTAATTATATTTTAATGAATGCATTTTACTCAGTGAATATATCACTGTTAAATTATTTTGATATTGTTTTTCATTCCTTCCCTAGTATATTTTATATCTTAATTCTTACCAGTCTCTTGGAGGGAATCCATATTAAAATATACCTAAATTTTAAAACAATTATATCTTGAATACTACTATTGTAAAGTAATTAGAATTAATTATAAAAACAAAAATATCAACTGAGCTACTGAAGTACATTTCCAAGGTGTTGATTTATTTAGTATAAATTTGTGATGTTCACATTAATTTTCAGTGACAACGTGTACATTCATTTGCTTCTGATGATTTGCTTGACAGTTGTATTTTAGTTGTTTTTCACCAGATATGTCATCAACTTTAGGTAGTGACATCATTAATATAAACATAAAAAATATTTTTGATTGAAAGAAAACAGAAAGGAGGACAAATTATCTATCACATAAAATTAAGAAGACTACAGTTTTTATAGTTTCAATATTAGCAGTAGGCTCTTTAACCATGGCTTCAGTTGGTATGTGTGGTCTTGCTAATTTGGGCATTGACTATTCAACATCTGTTAATCATTTTTAAAACGTTGTCAGTAAACATTATAATCCTAATCATTTTTAATGTGTAATGTATTTTTGATGAAAATTATAAAAATATTTTCGTCTGCTGAGTAGAGTAATTAATGCATAAGTTGATTCAGTGATATTCAATTGAAGATAAGTATTTGCTTTCAAAAGAGCATGGTGTTGTTTTATATAATACTATTTTCAGTCTAATATTTGAATGACTTAATAAACAAAATTATTATTGATTTAAAGAAACAACAAAATACATTACTATCCAAATTAGAAGCAAGAAAATTGTCTATCTTCATTAATAAGACTAACATTTTTATTGTGAAATGTTAACTCATTCTACTGTAATTGCCTATAATTTTCCAAAGATATTTTAATTGTTTTTCAAAAAATATATGCAGAGAAGAAAAAGAAATAAAAGGAATCCAGATTGGAAAAGAAGAAGTAAAACTCTCACTGTTTGCAGATGGCATGATCCTCTACATAGAAAACCCTAAAGACACCACCAGAAAACTACTAGAGCTGAATATATGTATTATACATATATGTATAATATATGTACTGAGTCACCAGAAAGTTGCAGGATATAAAATTAACACACAGAAATCCATTACATTCCTATACATAAAAGTGAGAAAACAAAAGAGAAATTAAGGAAACAATCTCATTCACCATTGCAGCAAAAAGAATAAAATACTTAGGAATAAATCTACCTAAGAAACAAAAGACCTATGTATAGCAAACTAAAACACTGGTGAAAAAAATCAAAGAGGACACTAATAGATGGAGAAATATACCATGTTCATGGATGAGAAGAATCAATATAGTGAAAATGAGCATACTGCCCAAAGCAATCTAGGGATTCAATGCAATCCCTATCAAGCTACCAATGGTACTTTTCAAATAATTAGAACAAATCATTTCACAATCTGTATGGAAATACAAAAACAAAAACAAAACAAAAAAAAAAAACACCTCAAATAGGCAAAGCAATCTTGAGAAAGAAGAATGGAACTGGAGGAATCAACCTACCTAACTTCAGACTATACTACAAAGCTACAGTCATCAAGACAGTATGGTACTGGCACAAAGATAGAAATATAGATCAATGGAACAAAATAGAAAACCCAGAGATAAATCCATGCACCTATGGACATCTTATCTTTGCCAAAGGAGTCAAGAATATAAAATGGAGAAAAGACAATCTCTTTAACAAATGGTGCTGGGAAAGCTGGTCAACCACTTGTAAAAGAATGAAACTAGAACACTTTCTCAGAGAAGGCAATGGCGTCCCACTCCAGTACTCTTGCCTGGAAAACCCCATGGACAGAGGAGCCTGGTAGGCTGCGGTCGATGGCGTAGCAAAGAGTCGGACATGACTGAGCAACTTCACTTTCACTTTTCACTTTCAGGCATTGAAGAAGGAAATGGCAACCCACTCCAGTGTTCTTGCCTGGAGAAAGCCAGGGACGGGGGAGCCTGGTAGGCTGCCGTCTATGGGGTTGCACAAAGTTGGACATGATTGAAGCGACTTAGCAGCAGAATACTTTCTAACATCATACACAAGAATAAACTCCCAATGTATTAAAGATTTAAATGTAAGACCAGAAACTAAAAAACTCCTAGAGGAAAACAGAGGCAAAACACTCTTATAAAACTAGAGGAAAACAGAGGCAAAACACTCTCTGACATAAATCACACCAGGATCCTCTATGGCCCACCTCCCAGGGTAATGGAAATAAAAGCAAAAATAAACAAATGGGACCTAATCAAACTTAAAAGCCTTTGCACAACGAAGGAAACTATAAGCAAAGTGAAAAGACAGCCTTCAGATGGGAGAATATAATAGCAAATGGAGCAACTAAAAAGAATTAATCTCAAAATATACAAGCAACACCATGGAGCTCAATTCCAGAAAAATAAATGACCCAAACAAAAATAGGCCAAAGAGCTAAACAGACATTTGCAAATCAAAACCACAATGAGGTACCATCTCCGATAGCTGATCAGAATGACTGCTATCAAAAAGTCTAAAAACAATAAATGCTGGAGAGGGTATGGAGAAAAGGCAACCCTCTTACACTGTTGGTGGGAATGCAAACTAGTACAGCCGCATGGAGAACAGTATGGAGATTCCTTAAAAATTGGAAATAGAACTGCCATATGACTCAGAAATCCCATTTCTGGGAAATACACAGCTAGGAAACCAGAAATGAAAGAGACACATGTACCCCAATGATCATCACAACACTGTTTATAATAGCTAGGACATGGAGGAAATCTAGATGTCCATCAGCAGACAAATGGATAAGAAAGCTATGGTACATATAGGCAATGGAATATTCAGTTCAGTTCAATTCAGTCACTAACTCGTATCTGACTCTCTGCGACCCCATGAACAGCAGCACACCATGCCTCCCTGTCCATCACCAACTCCTGGGGTTTACCCAAACCCATATCCATTGAGTTGGTGATGCCATTCAACCATCTCATCCTCCTTTGTCCCCTTCTCCTAATGCCCTCAATCTTTCCCAACTTTGGGGTCTTTTCCAATGAGTCAACTCTTCGCATCAGGTGGCCAAAGTACTGGAGTTTCAGCTTTGAAATCAGTCCTTCCAATGAACACCCAGGACTGATCTTCTTTAGGATGGACTTGTTGGATCCTCTTGCAGTCCAAAGGACTCTCAAGAGTCTTCTCCAACACCACAGCTCAAAAGCATCAATTCTTCGGCTCTCAGCTTTCTTTATAGCCCAACTCTCGTATCCATGTATGACTACTGGAAAAACCATGGTATTGACTAGATGGACCTTTGTTGGTGAAGTAATGTCTCTGCTTTTGAATATGCTATCTAGGTTGGTCATAGCTTTCCTTCCAAGAAGTGTTTTTTAATTTCATGGCTGCAATCATCTGTGGTGATTTTGGAGCCCCCCAAAATAAAGTCTGACACTGTTTCCACTTTCCCCACCTATTTCCCATGAAGTGATGGGACCAGATGCCATGATCTTTGTTTTCTGAATGTTGAGTTTTAGCCAACTTTTTCACTCTCCACTTTCACTTTCATCAAGAGGCTTTTTAGTTCCTTTTCACTTTCTGCCATAAGGGTGGTGTCATCTGCATATCTGAAGTTATTGACATTTCTCTGGGCAATCTTGATTCCAGCTTGTGCTTCTTCCAGCCCTGCGTTTCTCAGGATGTATTCTGCATATAAGTTAAATAAGCAGGGTAACAATATGTAGCCTCGACATAATCCTTTCCCTATTTGAACCAGTATATTGTCCCACGTGCAGTTCTAACTGTTGATTCCTGACCTGCATACAGGTTTCTCAAGGGCCAGGTAAGGTAGTCTGGTATTCCCATCTCTTTCAGAATTTTCCACAGTTTATTTTTATCCACACAGTCAAAGGCTTTGGCATAGTCAATAAATCAGAATTAGATGTTTTTCTGGAGCTCTCTTGTTTTCTTGATGATCCACTGAACGTTGGCAATTTGATCTCTGGTTCCTCTGCCTTTTCTAAAACCAGCTTGAACATTACTCAGATATTAAAAAGAACACATTTGAATCAGTTCTAATGATGTGGATGAACTGGAGTCTTTTACACAGAGTGAAGTAAGTCAGAAAGAAATACACCAATATAGTATATTAACATATATATATATGCATTTTAGAAACATAATAATGGTGACCCTATATGCGAGACAGCAAAAGAGACACAGATGTAAAGAACCGAATTTTGGACTCTGTTGGGGAAGGCAAGAATTGCATGATTTGAGAGAATAGCATTGAAATATGTATATTACCATATGTGAATTAGATTGCCAGTCCAGGTCTGATGTATGAGACAAGGTGCTCAGGCCTGATGCACTGGGATGACCTGAGGGATGGAATGAGGAAGGAGTTGGGAGGGGGGTTCAGGATGGGGAACATATATGCAGCCATGGCTGATTCATGTCAATGTATGCAAAAATCAGTACAATATTATAAAGTAATTAGCCTCTACATAAAATAAATTAAATAAAATTTTAATATATGCAATAAATTAAAGTTGGTTTCCCTATATGGCATATGAACAACTATACACAACACTCTTTATCTTTTCTTAATAATACACATAAATAAGTGAAAATAGATACCTGCCATACTTCATTTTCATTCTAGTATGAAGCATAATTTGATTGTTTCTTTGAATAGCTTCTTTCTTTGGAGGCTGTTCATTAGAGAAGATGAACATTTTTATTTTATATTGGAGTATAATTGATTTAAAATGTACATTTTAATCAGTTGCACTTCAAAGTGATTTAGTTATACAGAAACATGTATCTATACTTTTTCAGATTTTTTTTCCCATATGGGTTATTATGAAGTACTGAGTAGAGCTCTCTGTGCTATACATTGGTGATAATTTTATATATAGTAGTGTATATGTGTTAATTCCAAACTCTTAGTTTATCCCTGCATTGCTTGGCAAGCATCACTTTCTTTTCTGTGTCTCCAAGTCTGTTTTATATATAAGTTCATTTGTATGATTTTTCTAAGATATCACATATAAGTGACATATGACATTTGTCTTTGTCCAAATCACCTCACTAGTATGATAATCTCTAAGTCCATCCTTATTGCCTCAAATGGCATTATTTCATAATTTGTTATGGCTGAATAATGTTCCATTGTATATATGTACCACATCTTCTTTATCCATTAATCTGTTGATGAACATTTAGGTTGTTTCCACATACTGGCTATTGTAAGTAGTGCTGCAGTGAACACTGGGGTGTAAGTATCTTTTCAAATTATAGTTTTGTCCAGATATATGCCCAGGAGTAAAATTGCTGGATTATACAGTAACTATTTTTAGTTTTCTAAGGAACATTTATACTGTTCACCTTAATGGCTGTACCAATTTACATTCCCACTGAAAATGTATGACCATTCCCTTTTCTCCACACCCTATCTAGTATTTATTATTTGTAGACATTTTTTGATGATAGCCATTCCAAGTTGATACCATTGTGAGGTGATACCTCTTTATAGTTTTTATTTGCATTTCTCTGATAAATAGTAATAATGTTCCACATGCTTTGTGACCATCTGTATGTCCTTGTTGCAGAAATTTCTCTTTATATTTTCTACCCATTTTTTTCTCAGTTTTTTTTTTTTTTTTTTTCCCAATTGAGCTGCAGGTGCTGTTTCTATATTTTGGAAATTAAGTTCTTGTCACTCACATTGTTTGCCAATATTTTACCCCATTCTGTGAGTTTTCTTTCTTCTTCTTTTTTTTTTTTTTATAGTTTCCTTTGCTGTACAAAAACCTTTAAAACTTAATTAGATCATATTTCTTTATTTTTCATTACTCTAGGAGGTGAATCCAAAAAGCTATTGCTGTGATTTATGTCAGAGAATTTTCTTCCTATGTTTTCCTCCAGGAATTTTATAGTATCTGGTCTTACATCTAGGTCTTAAATAATTTTGAGATTTCTTTTTTTTAATGGTGTTAGAGAATATTCCAATTTCATTCTTTTATGTGTGGCTGCCCAGTTTAGCCAGCACCACTTATTGAAGTGACTCCCTTTTCTTCATTGTATATTCTTGCCTGCTCTGTCATAGATTAAGTGACAATAGGAGTGTGAGTTTATTTCTGCGCTTTCTATTCTGTTCCATTGATCTACAAGTCTTTCTTTTTGCCAATAATATACTGTTTTGATTACTATAGCTTTATAGCATAGTGCAAAGTTAGGGAATCTGCTTTCTCTAGCTCTGTTTTCCTTTCTCAAGGTTGTTTTGGCTATTTGGGTCTTTCTTTGTTTCCATACAAATTTTAAGGTTTTCTTTTTAGATTTAAGTCTTAGCTCAGTTGATAAAGAATCCGCATGTAATGCAGGAGACCCTCTTTTGATTCCTGGATTGGGCAAATCCACTGGAGAAGGGATAGTCTACCCATGCCAGTATTCTTGTTCTTCTCTTGTGGCTCAACTGGTAAAGAATCCACCTGCAATGTGGGAGACCTGGGTTTGATCCCTGGATTGGAAAGATCCCCTGGAGAAGTGAAAGGCTACCAACTCCAGTATTATGTCCTAGAGAATTCCATGGAGTGTATAGTTCATGGGGTCACAAAGAGTTGGACATGACTGAGTGATTTTCACTTTCACATTTCACTTAAAAAAAAATGCCATTGGTAATTTGATAGGGGTTGCATTGAATCTTTAGATTACACTGGTTAGTATAGTCATTTTGACACTTGATTCATTCAGTCCAAGAACATGGTATATCTTTCCATCTGTGTCATCTTTGAATACTTTCATCAACTTCTTATAGTTTTTGGAGTACAGGTCTTTGCCCCCTCAGGTAGGTTTATTCCTTGGTATTTTATTCTTTTTGTTGTGATGATAAATGGAATTGTTTCCTTAATTTCTGTTTCTAATCTTTCATTGTTAGTGTATAGAAATGTGACACATTTTTGTGTTAATTTTGTATGCTTCAACTTTACCAAATTCATTGATGAGCTCTAGTAGCATCTTTCCAGTGTTCTTACCTGGAGAATCCCATGGACTGAGGACCCTGGTGGGCCACAGTCCATGGGGTCACAAGGAGTTGGATACAAATGAAGAAATAGGCAGGCAGGCAGTAGCATCTTTAGGATTTTTTGCATATTTCAATAATATCATCTCATCTGCAAACAGTGATAATTTTACTTACTTTCCAATTTGAGTTCCTTTTATTTCTTTTTTCTTCTCTGATTGTCATGGCTAAGACTTTCAAAACTATGTAAATAAAGGTGGTAAAAGTGAATATCCATGACTTAACCCTGATTATAGAAAGAACACTTTGAATTTTTCACCATTATGACACTAGTGTGTCTGTCATATGTAGCCTTTATTATATTGAGGTATGTTTCTTTCTGCCCCATTTTTAGAGTGTTTTTATGATAAATCAGTGTTCAGTCTTTTCAGAAACCTTTGCTGCAACAATCATATGCTTTTTATTCTTCAAGTTGTTTTTGTGATATATCGCACTGATTTGTGAATATTGAAATATTCTCATGTCCCTGGGATAAATCTCACTTGGTAATAAGGAGGTTCTTTTAATGTGTTGTTGGATTTTGTTTGCTAGTACTTGCTGAGAATTTTTACATCTATGCTCATCAGTGGTATTGGTCTGTAATGCTCTTCTTTTGTCTACTGCTGGTAAAGGCAAATATATACTAAAGGTAGGAAATCATCCGCACACAAATATGACTATGTAATCAACATTCATGAGAAGAAGAGAGTGTAAATGCAGCCTATTTGAAATGAATTTGAAATTAAGAGACCAGTAGCTTAGAACAATCACACACAACCACACACACACACACACAAAGAAATCCAAATACAACATAAGTGTAGTGATCAAATGATAAGAAAAGAAAATGAAAGAGAAATAATAAAACATTAAAAACAAATTCAAAACAATTAATAAATGACAATAAGAATAGACATGTTCATAAGTACTTTGCATGTAAATGGATTAAATGCATTAATCGAAAAATACCCAGAGACAAATGAAAATGTAAATGTCATGATCCAAAACCTATGGTACACAGCAAAAGCAGTTCTAAGAGGGAATATTATAGCAATGCAATCTTACCTCAGAAGACAAGAAAATCCCAAATAAATCAACTAACCTTACATACAAAGAAACTAGTGAAAGTAAAACAAACAAAACCCAAAGTTACCAGACAGAAAGAAATCATAAAAATGAGAACAGAAATAAATGAGATAGATAGAAACAAAGAAAACAATAGAAAATATCAATGAAACTAAAAGCTGGTTCTTTGTAAAGATAACCCAAATTGGTTAATCTTTAGCCAGACTCATCTAGAAAAAAGGGGGAGAGGCCTCAAATGTATAGCATCAGCAGATGAATATATAAGAAAGTTGTGGTACATAAACACAATGGAATACTACTCAAGTACAAAAAAGGAATGCATTTGAGTCAGTTCTAGTGAGGTGGATGAACCTGGAGCCTATTGTAAAGATTAAAATAAGTCAGAGAGACAAATACTATATAGACTTAAACTGAAGAAAGTAGGGAAAACGACTAGACCATTCAGGTATGACCTAAATCAAATCCCCTTTGACTACACAGTGGAAGTGAGAAATAGATTTAAGGGACTAGATCTGATAGATAGAGTGCCTGATGAACTATGAATGTAGATTTGTGACATTGTAGAGGAGACAGGGATCAAGACCATCTTCATGGAAAAGAAATGCAAAAAAGCAAAATGGCTGTCTGGGGAGGCCTTATAAATAGCTTTGAAAAGAAGAGAAGTGAAAAGCAAAGGAGAAAAGGAATGACATAACTATCTGAATGCTGAGTTCCAAAGAATAGCAAGGAGAGATAAGAAAGCCTTCTTCATCGATCAATGCTAAGAAATAGAAGAAAAGAACAGAATGGGAAAGACTAGAGATCTCTTCAAGAAAATTAGAGATACCAAGGGAACATTTCATGCAAGGATGGGCTCAATAAAGGACAGAGTGGTATGGACCTAACAGAAGCAGAAGATGTTAAGAAGAGGTGGCAAGAATACACAGAAGAACTGTACAGAAATGATCACGACCAAGATAATCATGATGGTGTGATCACTCACCTAGAGCCAGACATCCTGGAATGTGAAGTCAAGTGGGTATTAGTTAACATCACTATGAACAAAGCTAGTGGAGGTGATGGAATTCCAGATGAACTATTTCAAATCCTAAAAGATGATGCTGTGAAAGTGCTGCACTCAATATGCCAGCAAATTTGGAAAACTCAGCAGTGGCCACAGCACTGGAAAAGGTCAGTTTTCATTCCAATCCCAAAGAAAGGCAATGCCAAAGAATGCTCAAACCACTGCACAATTGCACTCATCTCACACATGGATGGAGGAGCCTGGAAGGCTGCAGTCCGTGGGGTTGCTGAGGGTCAGACACGACTAAGCGACTTCACTTTCACTATTCATTTTCATGCATTTGAGAAGGGAATGACAACCCACTTCAGTGTTCTTCCCTGGAGAATCCCAGGGACAGGGGAGCATGGTGGGCTGCCATCTCTGGGGTCGCACAGAGTCGGACACGACTGAAGCAACTTAGCAGCAGCAGCAGCACACACTAGTAAAGTAATGCTTAAAATTCTCCAAGCTAGGCTTCAGCAATACATGACTGTGAACTTCTACATATTCAAGCTGGTTTTAGAAAAGGCAGAGGAACGAGAGATCAAATTGCCAACATCTGCTGGATCATGGAAAAAGCAAGAGAGTTCCAGAAAAACATCTATTTCAGCTTCATTGACTATGTCAAAGCCTTTGACTGTGTGGATCACAATAAACTGGAAAATTCTGAAAGAGGTGGGAGTACAACACCTCCTGCCTGCCTCTTGAGAAACCTATATTCAGGTCAGGAAGCAACAGTTAGAACTGGACATGGAACAACAGACTGGTTCCAAATAGGAAAAGGAGTACGTCAAGGCTGTATACTGTCATCCTGCTTATTTAACTTATATGCAGAGTACATCATGAGAAACCCAGGGCTGGAAGAAGCACAAGCTGGAATCAAGATTGCCAGGAGAGAAATGTCAATAACATCAGACATGCAGATGACACCACCCTTATGGCAGAAAGTGAAGAGGAACTAAAACTCCTCTTGATGAAAGTGAAAGTGGAGAGTGAAAAAGTTGGCTTAAAGCTCAACATTCAGAAAACTAAGATAATGGCATCTGGTCCCATCACTTCACGGGAAATAGATGGGGACACTGGAAACAGTGTCAGACTTTATTTTTGGTAGCTTGAAAATCACTGCAGATGAAAATCTGCAGCCATGAAATTAAAAGATAATTACTCCTTGGAAAAAAATTATGACCAACCTAGATAACATATTCAAAAGCAGAGACATTACTTTGCCAACACAGGTCCATCTAGTCAAGGCTATTATTTTTCCTGTGGTCATGTATGGATGTGAGAGTTGGACTGTGAAGAAGGCTGAGTGCCAAAGAATTGATGCATTTGAACTGTGGTGTTGGAGAAGACTCTTGAGAGTCCCTTGGACTCCAAGGAGATCCAACCAGGCCATTCTAAGGGAGATTAGTCCTGGGTGTTCATTGGAAGGACTGATGCTAAAGCTGAAACTCCAATACTTTGGCTACCTCATGCAAAGGGTTGACTCACTGGAAAAGACTCTGATGCTGGGAGGGATTGGGGGCAGGAGGCGAAGGGGACGACAGAAGATGAAATGGCTGGATGGCATCACTGACTCGATGGACATGAGTCTGAGTGAACTCCGGGAGCTGGTGATGGACAGGGAGGCCTGGCGTGCTGCGATTCATGGGGTCGCAAAGAGTCGGACACGACTGAGCGACTGAACTGAACTGCACTGAACGCATGTATATGTTATTTATAAAGACAGTACTGATGATACTGCATGCAGGGCAGCAAAGGAGACAGATGTAAAGAACATATCTTTGGACTCACTGGAAGAAGGTGAGGGTGGGATGATTTAAGAGAATATCACTGAAACATGGAACAAGTATTAATTGCTCTGCTGTGACTGCTATGTCGCTTCAGTAGTGTCCAACTCTGTGTGACCCGAAAGACGGCAGCCCACCAGGCTCCCTCATCTCTGTGATTCTCCAGGCAAGAACACTGGAGTGGTTTGCCATTTCCTTCTCCAAAGCATGAAAGTGAAAAGTGAAAGTGAAGTTGCTCAGTCGTGACCGACTCCTAGCGACCCCATGGACTTCCACCCACCAGACTCCTCTGTCCATGGAATTTGCCAGGCAAGAGTACTGGAGTGGGTTGCCATTGACTTCTCCAGTTAATTGCTCAATCATGTCCAACTCTTTGCAACTCCATGGACTGTAGCCCACGAGGTTCCTCTGTCCCTGGAATTCTCCAGGCAAGAATTCTAGAGTGGGCTGTCATTCCCTTCTCCAGGGGATCTTCCTGATCCAGGAACTGAACCCAGGTCTCCCCTATTGCAGGCAGATTCTTTACAGTCTGTGCCACCAGGGAAGCCATGAAGTGTATATTACCGTATGGAAAATAGATGGCCAGTGCACTTAGACGCACAGAGGGCACCCAAAGCAGTTCTCTGGGGCTACCCAGAGGGATAGGGTTGAAAGGGAGGTCAGGGAGGTTCAGGATGTGGGGGACACATGAATACCTGTGGTCAATTCATGTTGATGTATGGCAAAAACCATCACAATACTGTAAAGTAATTATCCTTAAAATAAATAAATTTAAAATAAATGAAAAAGGAGAAGTTACAACTTACCCCATAGAAATACAAAGGGTCATAAGAGACTACTACAAACAATTATGTGCTAATAAAATAGTCAATCTTTAATAAGTGAAAAAATTCTTAGAAGGCTGCAGTCTCCCAAGACTGAACCAGGAAGAAATAGAAAATATGAACAGACAGTCACAAATGCTGAGATTGAAACTATTGTTAAAAATCTTTCAGCAAACAAAAGTCCACGACCAGATGGTTTCACAGACGAATTCTCTCAAACATTTAGAGAAGAGTTAACAATTATTCTTCTGAAACTACTTAATAATTGCATAAAAATGAAAATTCCCAAACTTATTCTATGAGGCCTCTATCACTGATAACAAAACCAAAGATTAAATATTTAGTATGTGGATATTTGAATATCTACTATTGATATTATCACTGTTTTGCTTATAAAAACTTTAATATATTTATAATTTAAAAAGTAGAAATTAACTTTAAAGAATTTCATAATTAAATGTTCTCTTAGGAATTTGGATTGTGAGTATTATAGCATGTTAATGAATTATGTCATCATTATTATTGTAAATCTGTAACTACAATTGTTACTTGGGTTCAACCCAGTGTTAATAATGAGATAATAAGTCACATTTCATCGTTTAATTTTTTCATTACTAATGAGTGTCAAGGTTTTTTGTCAGAAGTAATATAGAGTTGGTCTTACATTTTATGATACTTAGAAGAAATACAGAAGGTTAAAAATCTCTCATGAACTAGGCAGATATCTGTTCTATTATTTCTAAACTCATCTTAAATTCATCTAAATCTGAAATCCTTTTTTCTACTATCTATATTTTATGCTATTCTATATATATATATATATATATAGATTTCTTATACTAATACAACTTATTATCTTATATACTACATAAAACAACTTATTTTGTTTACTATTTATTGAGTATTTCTCTATAATGTAAGCTTCTTAGATAAAGGGGCTTTTCTTAACTTGTTAATGATCCTGGAACAATTTGACATCTATGCAAAAAGAAAGGAATAATGCCTCATCCCTTGAATCATATAGAAAAATTATGGATTATACCCCTAAGTGAAAACCTAAAACTATAAAACTTCCAGAAGAAAAAAAAAAGAGAGAGAGAGAGAAATCTCTGGGACCTCCAGGTGGGCAAAATTTCTTATACTTTATAGAAAAAGTATTATCTATAAAAGAAAAAAGTGATAGGTAAAACTTTATTGCAGCTTTTTCACAAAGTATTTAGCTGATAATGAATTTCTAACAAGAGTATAGAAATTATAAACCTCAGTTTTAGTAAAATCACACTAAAATTAGGCATAAGCTTTTTGAGATATCATCAGAGAAGCACATGAAAGGTATTTACCTTTATTGGTAACCAGGGAAACAAATAAAAACAACAGTAAGATGCCATTACATAACATCACAATGGGATGTGAAGAAAATGACACACATCAAGGCCTGGTGAGGCTGCAGACAGCAGGAACTCATTGCTGGTGTAGGTTTAAACTGGAACAGTCATTTGAGCAAAGAATTTGCAGTCTCCTAAAAGGAAGCACACTCAGAGACTTGCAGCTGAAGGCAGAAGGACACAAAGAGCAAAATGAAAATGAAAATACCAATTTAGTTATACTTGAAGCAACTGAAACCCAAATATTCCTGCTGGGAGAACATGGGAGTAAAACCACTTTCACAAGTTCCTGACAGTATTTTCTCTCAGAGAACATACATAGATCCTAGAGCCCAGAAACTTCACTCCCTGGCCTGTAACCAGTGGAAGAGTGAGATACTTATACAAGTGCAAAAGAACATTCAGAAAATCTCTGCATGTTATAGCTCCAAAGTATAAACTACCCAGATGTCCATCACACAGTGGTATCATAGCTCTTTCATAAAATTTGATTTTTTTCAAAATTCATTGTCCATGATAAGTTCTCTTTACTGTATGTGCATTAAAGCTCATTTAAAAATTAAAACAAAACAAAACAAAAAAATGTTCATGTTATATATGATCAGGCTTCCCTGATGGCTCAGTGGCTAAAGAATCCACCTGCAATGCAGGAGATACAGAATATACAGGTTCAATCCCTGGATCAGAAAGATTCCCTGGAGAAGGAAAAGGCAACCCACTCCAAGAATTTGTCTGGGAAGTCCGATGGACAGAGTTGCCTGGTAGGCTACAATCCATGGGGTTGCAAAGAGATGGACACAACTGAGCAACTAAGCACAGAACGGCACAGCACAGAACTTTATACAGGGCAAAAAAAGCCATAGCATCTTAAATATGAATAAACATAAACATTTGATCCAGAAATGTCTGATCAGAGTGACCTGACGTATTGATTCCAATAAAATTTAAATTTATAGGCATATAAATACTTTTTGCATATGCCTAGATCAATTTTATTCACATTCACCCAAAACTGGAAAGTTCCAATGTCCTTCAATGGTCAGATGGATAAACTAAATTGTATGTTTTAGGATGGCCTGCTACTTGGCAACACAAAGTAATAAAAAATGCTACTACAGTTAATAACATGGAAAATTGCAGAGTACTTTATGCTACTTTAGTTGAACAAGACTCAGAAGGCAGTATAACAACTATTCCATTTAAAAGCCTTTGTTGTTGTTCAGTCACTAAGTCATGTCTGACTATTTGCCACCCTGTGAATTGCAACATACCAGGCTTCCCAATGTCCTCCACTATCTCCTGGAGTTTGCTTAAATTCATATCCATTGAGTCAGTGATGCTACTGCCTTTATGGGAAAGCAAAACTACAGGGGCAGCAAACAAACAGCAGTTATCATAAGGCAGGTGGGTAATCACCTTTGAGCAGTAAATTACTATAATGGGTACCAACAGCTGAGAGAAGCCTGAGTTATAAATATATATTTGCCATCATCATGGTCGTGTCTCACTGTGTTATGTGTAATGTTTTCATTTTACCAAGGAGCATGACATTCTTCATTACAGCGTATGTGACTGAAAACTAAAGACAGCATTTTATTTCTTTAGGGAGTTAAAGATAATATTAGCTAACAATATCATATTTTAAAAAATTGCATATTAGTGTGGGACTATTTATGGGCTTCCCAGATGGCTCAGTGGTAAAGAATCTGCCTGCCAATGCAGAATTCCTGGGTTCAGTCCCTGGGTCAAGAAGATCCCCTGGAGAGGGAAATGGCTTACCACTCCAGTATTCTTGCCTGGGAAATCTCACGGAAAGAGGAGCCTGTTGGGCTACAGTCCATGGGATGAGACTATTCTGCGATTTTTTTCTTTTCTCATAGAATGGCAAATCCTCACTACTGGACAGCAATTTACATGCATCCAATTTTGAATAAAGTTACATTTCACTCTGTTCTTGAAAGGCTATCACATAGAGGCCCCCTCTTTGACAAGGCTTCTGGTTTCCCTTAAGTCAGCACCAGAGAATGATCAGAGACAGAAGCAAAGGTCCATTTGTGGGTGTAGAGAATAAGCACTGTAGGCCATTATAATATGACTTCAGTTACACACTGTCCAGCAGTGTTTTGAGAATTATTTTTTTGAGAATTATTAGGCCATAATAAAGTTTCAAAAAGTAACTTGGGAAAAGAAAAACTGGTTAAAATTTGCAGCACAGGTGTAAGGTGTTTTTTTTCTTTTTTAATAAAAATCTGTAAATGATATTTTCTGATGGTTGTAGCAGAAAATTTAACTGACACTGTAAAGCTTGAGTATAAAAGATTTGCTTGCCTAGGACTTTGGTTATCATAAATTTCATCATTAAACTTTTACCCATAGAAAAAACTTCATATAAAACAGAATGCTAATATATCAGATTCAGGGGAAAGTATGCTATTTATTTGATTAGTTGTATTTGAACAGAAACTCCACAAGAGCACAAATCCAACAAAGAACAGTTACCTGAAAATGGAAGATGTGAAGCAGTTATTTGATTTTTATTTTTAGTGGGCCTGTTTATAATACATAGAAATTTGGCAGGATATACTGAACTTTGATAAAAAAAAATATATGTTAAATTTTAAAATATCAGTGTAAATATGAGGTTGCTATACTTTTTACAATTCATTTATTCCTAATTGAAGGATAATTGCTTTACAATATTGAGTTAGTTTCTGCCATACATCAACATGAATCAGCGCAGGTATACTTATGTCCCCTCCCTCATGAAACTCCCTCCTATATCCTATCGCATTCCACCCCTCTAGGCTGCAAAGAGCACCATATATGAGCTCCCTAAGTCATACAGCAAATCCCCACTGGCTATCTATTTTACATATGGTAGTGTATATGGTTCCATGCTAATAGCAAATAAGTTTGTAAGCATTTTACCAATGTCTGTTTGTATTCAAAGGGGTGATACACTGATAAGGAACTGGCTTTAGTAGTGACCTAAATGGGAAGGAAATCCCTAAAAAAGAGAATAAATGTGTACATACAGCTGATCACTTTGCTATACAGCAGAAACTAACACAATGCTGTAAAGCAAAGATTCGTCAATAAAAAGTTTTTCTTAAAAAAAAGATAATTGCACAAAGTTCTCTGAGAGATGACAGTTTGTTTTCTGTATTGTTGCTTCTCTAGGTATCCTGTAACTTGACTTTAAATAATAGGTATTCAGCTCAAACTTTTTACTCATTCTCACACTAATGTGACTTTGCTCTATTATAAAATGTCTGATTTGAGAAATTAAGCTGAATATCATTAGTGAGAGAACAAAAATTATAAACTAGTTGGAAGAAGCTCTCATTGACTGTTGGTGGAAACACAAAAAGGTACAGGTACTGTGGAAGATAATATGGCAGTTTCCACAAATCTAAACATAATCTTACTCTACAATTCAGTAACTATGCCTCTTAGAGTTTACCTAACTGATCCAAGCTGTCTGAAGAGGCCTTACAAATAGCTGTGAAAAGAAGAGAAGTGAAAAGCAAAGAAGAAAAGGAAAGATATAAGCATCTGAATGCAGAGTTCCAAAGAATAGCAAGAAGAGGTAAGAAAGCCTTCCTCAGCAATCAATGCAAAGAAATAGAGGAAAACAACAGAATGGGAAAGCCTAGAGATCTCTTCAAGAAAATTAGAGATACCAAGGGAACATTACATGCAAAGATGGGCTCAATAAAGGAAAGAAATGGTATTGACCTAACAGAAGCAGAAGATATTAAGAAGACTTGGCGAGAATACACAGAAGAACTGTACAAAACTGATCACAACCAAGATAATCACGATGGTGTGAACACTCACCTAAAGCCAGACATCCTGAATGTGAAGTCAAGTGGGCCTTAAAAATCATCACTACAGACAAAGCTAGTGGAGGTGATGGAATTCCAGTTGAGCTATTTCAAATCCTGAAAGATGATGCTTTGAAAGTGCTGCACTCAATATGCCAGGAAATATGCCAGAAAACTCAACAGTGGCCACAGGACTGGAAAAAGTCAGTTTTCATTCCAATCCAAAAGAAAGGCAATGCCAAAGAATGCACAAACTACCGCACAATTGTACTCATCTCACATGCTAGTAAAGTAATGCTCAAAATTCTCCAAGCTAGGCTTCAGCAATACGTGAACCATGAACTCCCTGATGTTCAAGCTGGTTTTAGAAAAGGCAGAGGAACCAGAGATCAAATTGCCAACATCCGCTGGATCATGGAAAAAGCAAGAGAGTTCCAGACAAACATCTATTTCTGCTTTACTGACTATGCCAAAGCCTTTGACTGTGTGGATCACAATAAACTGTAGAAAATTCTGAAAGAGATTGGGATACCAGATCACCTGATCTGCCTCTTGAGAAACCTATATTCTATTCAGGAAGCAACAGTTAGAAGTGGACATGGAACAACAGACTGGTTCCAAATAGGAAAAGGAGTACTTCAAGTCTGCATATTGTCACCCTGCTTATTTAATTTCTATGCAGAGTACATCATGAGAAACACTGGGCTGGAAGAAGCACAAGCTGGAATCAAGATAGCCAGGAGAAATATCAATAATCTCAGATACACAGATGACACCACCCTTATGGCAGAAAATGAAGAGGAACTAAAAAGTCTCTTGATGAAAGTGAAAGAGGAGAGTGAAAAAGTTGACTTAAAGCTCAACATTCAGAAAACGAAAATCATGGCACCTGGTCCATTCACTTCATGGGAAATAGATGGGGAAACAGTGGAAACACTGTCAGACTTTATTTTGGGGGGCTCCAAAATCACTGCAGATGGTGATTGCAGCCATGAAATTAAAAGATAATTACTCCTTGGAAAAAAAGTTATGACCAACCTAGATAGCATATTCAAAAGAAGAGACATTGCTTTGCCAACAAAGGTCCAAATAGTCAAGGCTATAGTTTTTCCTGTGGTCATGTATGGATATGAGAGTTGGACTGTGAAGAAAACTGAGTGCCGAAGAATTGAAGCTTTTAAACTGTAATGTTGGAGAAGACTCTTGAGAGTCCCTTGGACTGCAAGGAGATCCAACAAATCCCGCCTAAAGGAGATCAGTCCTGTGTGTTCATTTGGAGGACTGATGTTGAAATTGAAACTCCAGTTCTTTGACCACCTCATGCAAAGAGTTGACTCATTGGAAAACACCCTGATGCTGGGAGGGATTGGGGGCAACAGGAAAAGGGGATGACAGAGGATGAGATGGCTAGATGGCATCACTGACTTGATGGACATGAGTTTGGGTGAACTCCGGGAGCTGGTGATGGATAGGGAGGCCTGGCGTGCTGTGATTCATGGGGTTGCAAAGAGTCAGACACAACTAATCAACTGAACTGAACTAAACTGAACTGATCCAAAAGCTTACCCACACAAAAATGCAGGAGAATGTTTATAGCAGCTTTATTCATAATGGCCCCAAACCAGAAGCAACTCAGATGTCTTTAATAAGCGAAAGAATATGCAAACTAGTTTACATCCATTCAATGGAGTATTACTGGTCCATAAGAACAAACATACTATTAAGTTATCAAAGGACATGAATCAACTTTAAATATATATTCGAAGTAAAAGTAACCAGTCTGAAAATGATATGTGTGTGTGCTTAGTCGCTCAGTCATGTCTGACTCTTTGCAACCCCATGGACTGTAGCCCTCCAGTCTCCTCTTTCCTGGGGATTCTCCAGGCAAAAATACTGGGGTGGGTTGTCATGTCCTCCTCCAGGAGATCTTCCAGCACAGGAATTGAACCCAGATCGCCTGCATTACAGGCAGATTGTTTACTGTTTAAGCCACCAGGGAAGCCAGGACACTGTATAACTCCAATGATATGATATTCTGGAAAAGGTAAATCTATTAAAAAAAAAAGTCAGCAACTGCCAAAGTGTAACGAGAGGAGTGGTGGTTTAGTCGCAAGTCATGTCTGATTCTTGCAACCCCATGGACTGTAGCCTGCCAGGCCCCTCTGTCCATGGGATTCTCCAGGCAAGAATACTGGAGTGGATTGCCATTTCCTTCTTCAGGGGATCTTCCTGAATCAGGAATCGAACCCAGGTCTCTTGCTTTACAGGCAGATTCTTTACCAACTCAACTATGAGGAAAGCCCATGGAGAGGGCAATTCTGTTTTAATGGGTAAGGCACATGGATATTTTTTGGGGGGGAGTTGGAACTATTCTGTATGACACTATAATAGTAGATGCAGAACATGAATTTGTCCGAACTAATAGAATTTTACAGCGTAAAGAGTGAACCTTAATTGGTAGTGGTGTTTAATCACTCAGTCATGTCCAACTCTGCGTGCATGAACTGTAGCCCACCCAGGCTCCTCCATCCATGGGATTCTGCAGGCAAGAATACTGGAGTAGGTTGCCATTTCCTTGTCCAGTTAACCATAATACATGCAATTAAAATTATTTTGGAAATCAAGGATGGCAGTTTGTAATGTGAAATGTGACAACGCAGTATAACAATGTAATCTGTGTTCAGTGGATGGTCAGAGCCAGGTTTCACGGTGTTGGAGCAGAGGTTATAGATAAGCAAAATGAGGAGGTATGGCATGTCCCAGGTGGTAGTGGTTCGGTTTGGGCCACATCAGTGTAAACACATATGAACTTAGTATAGATACAGATGTTTTGCTGTTGTTATTAAGTCATGTCCGACTGTAACCCCATGGACTGCAGCATGCCAGGCTCCCCATGTTTCACTGTCTCCTGGAGTTTGCTTAAATTCATGTCCCTTGAGTTATCCAAGGGATAACTATGAGCTATCCAAACATCTCATCCTCTGCTGCCCGCTTCTCCTTTTGCCTTCAATCTTTCTCAGTATCAGGGTTTTTTCTAATGAGTTGGCGCTTCTCATCAGGTGGCCAAAGTATTGGAGCTTCAGCTTCAGCATCAGTCCTTACAATGAATATTTAGGGTTGATTTCCTTTAGGATTGACTACTTTGCTCTCCTTAAAGTCCAAGGACCCTAAAGAGTTTTCTCCAGCATCACAATTCGAAAGCATCTATTCTTCAGCTCTCAGCCTTCTTTATGGACCAACTCTCACATCTATACATGACTACTGGAAAAATCATTGACTACACACACTTTTGTTGGCAAGTAATGCCTCTGCTTTTTAATACGTTGTCTAGGTTTGTCTTGGCTTTCCTTCCAAGGAGCAAGCATCTTTTAAGTTCATGGGTGCAGTCACCATACTGAGTGATTTTGGATTCCAAGAAAATAAAATATGTCACTATTTTCAGTTTTACCCCATCTATCTGCCATGAAGTGATGGGACTGGATGTCATGATCTTAGTTTTTTGAATGATGAGTTTTAAGCCAGCTCTTTTTGCTTCCCTCTTTCACCTTCATCAAAAGGCTCTTTAGTTCATTTTTGCTTTCTGCCATTAGGGTGAGTTATCTGCATATCTGAGGTGATTGTTATTTCTTCCAGTCATCTTGATTCCAGTTGTGATTCATCCAGCACGACATTTTGTATGATATACTCTGCATGTAAATTAAATAAGCAGCATGACAATACACAGCATTGTCATAATCCTTTCCCAATTTTGAATCAGCCCTGAATATTCATTGGAAAGACTGAAGCTGAAGCTGAAACTCCAATACTTTGACCACCTGATGGAAAGAACTGACTCCTTAGAAAAGACCCTGATGCTAGGAAAGGTTGAAGGCAGGAGGAGAAGGGTATGACAGGATGAGATGGTTGGATGGCATCACCAACTCAATGGACATGAGTTTGGGTAAATTCTGGGAGTTGGTGATGGACAGGGAGGCGTGGCGTGCTGCTGTCCATGGGGTCACAAAGAGTCAGGCATGACTGAGCCACTGAATAGAATTGAATCCATTTCTTTTCAGTGAGTCCTTGAGTTGTACCCAGGCTTTTTCTGCAGACATATCTTTACATACCCTATCACTTCCTGAGCTATTACTGAGACCATTCTTCCAGAGGGACCCCCCATCTATCAGTTGGCACAGACTTTAATGCAAAGTTTTGCAGACAAGTTATCTCAGTTTTCTTTTAACTACAGAGGTAGAAGTCAAGTAGGCAATATATTTTGCCTTTGTTTTTAGGAGAAAAATTTTTCTGGATATAGAATTCCATGCCTGGTCATATCAACATACTTACTAATATTAAAAAAAAAAGTAAGTGTCTAATAGAGGAAACTATATTCTCAAATAAGCCAGCAATTACAACTAAGAAAAAATAGCTGTTTTTGATATTTCAAGCTTTAGACTATGAAAGCTAGAATTTATTTTTCAGTCAAGACCTATGCAATCACATTGTGAAAATAAACTTGTCCTATAAAACCACTTTGAGAAAAACTTTAGAAAATAATTTGATTATTGTGTTTGTGTAAAAAACTGAGTTATATTCAGTTATATATAAATCTTGTTCTTTAATCATGCTTAGAGATATTTCAGTTATGGCTTATATGAAATAATTTAATGTTCCAGGGAACTAAAAATGTGTGTTTTTGCTTGATAATTTTTTTTTCAGATCAAATTACTTAACACTTTTTTTGCTGCTGTTTAAAGTTGAATTGAGAAGTACTAAAATTTCCATTTAATTTTTAAAGTTATTTTATGCAAAATAGCTTTATTCCATACAAAGTTCTATAAAAAAATTTCCTCAGATCAGAATTTAACTTTTCACATGAGTGCATTACATCCTACAGAGAGAACTGACCCAAAGTTATATGCTATGAATTTATAACATTCTTTTGAATTGAAACTATTGTACCAAGAAAAAGGAATATAGTAGAATTTTGTGTTAGTAAGAACTCTTGGATTCCCACACAAAAATCCAAATTAATCTTGACCTTACGTTTAAAAAAAAAAAAAAGAATCCATTTGCTCACCTGAATATATTATGAGAAATCATAGTGGAATTTAGCCTTATGGGTGGTGGAAACCCATGTGCTTAGACATTGTAAATATCCCTTCCTTCTTTTTTCATCTGTACCTCTTTCTTCATGTTGCCTTCATTTATGAAGTCTGGCTCTCTTAAAGGTGGGCTTGTCTCTTGACAGCTTTTAAACCAGAGAGGAGTCTTGTCTACATATCTAATGAAAAAAATGTCCAGGAAAGATTTTAATGTTTCATGTCATCATCTCTGGACCAATCGCTGTGATGTGAGTGGAATATTAGAATTGTTCTCAATTTGGTCAGAGGTCCACTTCTGAAACCAGGGATGGGCTGGCCAACCGAAACAAGATCGCTTGGTAAGAGCAAGCTAGAAGGAAGGCTTTTATCTGAATAATCAGAGAAAAAGTGCATCCATATTGTACATAACTACCAATTTTTACATTTTGCATTGAGAATTATTCCATGACAGAATTCCTATTCTTATAGTTGAAGATAGTTTTATGACAGCTTGAGCTAATTTAAAATGACTAATTTCAATATGACCCCATGGACTGTAGCCAGCCAGGCTACTCCTCTGTCCATGGAATTCTCCAGGGATGAATACTAGAGTGAGTAGCCATTTCCTTCTCCAGGGAAGCTTCCTGATACAGGGTTCGAACCCATGTCTCCTGTGTTGCAGGCAGATTCTTTACCATTTGAGCCTTGAGAGGACCTTTAGGAATAGGCATAATATCACACTAATGCTAGAGTTCAAACATTTCATGTTTTTCTATTTTTTATCCTCTTCTAACAGGTATATTTTCTTCCCTGTTATCATGATAAATCTCAAGGAAAACTAGAAAATTCATTATATGTCACTCAACATTGACTATAATGACCAATAATGAACTAACATCCCACTGCACCTGGGCCTAGCTGGCAAAAGCACTTAAGTAGACATCTGTTGGTCTTCCTTAAGTGGTATCATTTTATTATGTCTTCCCACTTTTGTGTGCTTCTGAGACAAAAGTTGTGAAGCATCACAAATGGGTATTTTTCCCATTATCCCATTTTCCAGGGAGAGAAATGTGAAGGGGATAAAGATGAGAGGCTGTGATGGGGAGGTAAGGTAACAAAGCCCTAAAGATAACATCCAGCAGCAGTAGGTGGAGAACTGATGCAGTGAATTTGTGACGTGATGTTGCTCACTCGTGTCCAACTCTTTGCGATCCCATAGACTGTAGCCTACCAGGCCCCTCATTCCATGGGATTTTCAAGGCAGGAGTACTGGAGTGGGTTGCCATTTCCAGATGCAAGGGAGCTGCAAAGACCTTATACCACCCTCCTAGGATCTCCCAGGAAAACACTACTATGTCAGTCAGTTCAGTCAGTTTAGTCACTCAGTCGTGTCCGACTCTTTGTGACCCCATGAATCGCAGCACACCAGACCTCCTTGTCCATCACCAACTCCCGGAGTTCACTCAGACTCATGTCCATTGAGTCAGTGATGCCATCCAGCCATCTCATCCTCTGTCTTCCCCTTTTCCTCCTGCCCCCAATCCCTCCCAGCAACAGAGTCTTTTCCAATGAGTCAACTCTTCACATGAGGTAGCCAAAGCTTCAGCTTTAACATCATTCCTTCCAAAGAAATCCCAGGGTTGATCTCCTTCAGAATGGGCTGGTTGGATCTCCTTCCAGTCCAAGGGACTCTCAAGAGTCTTCTCCAATACCATAGTTCAAAAGCATGAATTCTTCAGTGCTCAGCTTTCCTCACAGTCCAACTTTCACGTCCATACATGACTACTGGAAAAATCATAGCCTTGACTAGATGGACCTTTGTTGGCAAAGTAATGTCTATGCTTTTGAATATGCTATCTATGTTGGTCATAACTTTTCTTCCAAGGAGTAAGTGTCTTTTAATTTCATGGCTGCAATCACTCTCTTTACTGATTTTGGAGCCCAAAAAAAAGTCTGACACTGTTTCCACTGTTTCCCCTGTTTCCCCATCTATTTCCCATGAAGTGATGGGACCAGATGCCATGATCTTCATTTTCTGAATGTTTAGCTCTAAGCCAACTTTTTCACTAACCTCTTTCACTTTCAACAAGAAGCTTTTTAGTTCCTCTTCACTTTCTGCCATAAGGGTGATGTCATCTGCATATCTGAGGTTATTGATATTTCTCCCAGCAATCTTGATTACAGCTTGTGCTTCTTCCAGCCCAGTGTTTCTCATGATGTACTCTGCATAGAAGTTAAATAAGCAGGGTGACAATATACAGCCTTGATGTACTCCTTTTCCTATTTGGAACCAGTCTGTTGTTCCATGTCCATGTCAGGTCACCTCAAATAATGACCCCATGAAGTGCTGTTTGGAAAAGACCTTCAAGGATGTCCAAGGACAGAAGCCTATGAAATAGATTAAGTGGGACTGGCATCTGATGGTTCAGTTCAGCTCAGTCCTGTCCAATTCTTTGTGACCCCATGGACTTCAGCACTCCAGGCTTCCCTGTCCATCACCAACTCCAGGAGTTCACTCAAACTCATGTCCATTCAGTCAGTGATGCCATCCAGTCATCTCATCCTCTGTCATCCCCTTCTCCTTCGGCCCTCAGTTTTTCCCAGGAACAGGGTCTTTTCAAATAAGACAGTTTTTCACATTAGATGGCAAAATTATTGAAGTTTCAACTTCAACATCAGTCCTTCCAATGAATATTCAGGGTTGATTTCCTTTAGGATGGACTGGTTGGATCTCCTTGCAGTCCAAGGGACTCTCAAGAGTTTTCTCCAACAACACAGTTCAAAAGCATCAATTCTTTGGCACTCACCTTTCTTTATAGTCCAACTCTCACATCCATACATGACTACTGGAAAAATCATAGATGGTATTTTTCTGCAAACTTGCTTTGCATGGTGCAAAATTTCACTAACTTATTATTTTGGAGCTCACATATGGTGATACAAGTTTATAAGAGCTAGAATATAGTATACACCAGGGACTTTTGTAATGAAAAGGGGCAATTTCCTATGCCAAAAATATGTGCAGTAGGAAAAATGACTGGAATAACTCACTCTGCAGGTTACCAGTACTGAATATTTCTATTTAAATCTGAAAGATGTTTCTGTAACATAAGTTTATTAATTTCAGATGTAAAAGATTTCTACTTAAAATAAAATTTTAAATGAAGAGAATATATTTTTCACAAGAAGCTGTTCACTTATTCATACAGGCTTAAAGCAGTGGGAAATAAAAAGAAGAAAATAGTTGCAGACCCTACAAATATATGAGCAGAATGGAATATGAATCCGTTTTTACCATCCTATATTATAGCTCTACTTTATAGAACTTTATTTCAAAGATCAGAGAAATCAGAGTTCCCCTTCTATGTTATCATAATGTACACGTTTTTTATCATCACTCTATAAAGTAAAATTAAAAAGGGCATTGGGATTTCCATATATTTATATCTGAACAAGCACATTAATAGTCCATGTATATAAAGCAATAAATAAAATAAAGTTGTAAAAAAATACCCAATATGGGTCTAAGTATCTAGTGTATAAAATTATACCCTCATAAACATGGGTAAATGTGTAATTCAACCATAAAGTACACAGAATGCTATTCTGACTGCCCCCAGAACACTTCAACCAGTATTCACCTAAGTGTTTTAAATAAGGAAATTCAAAAAAGCAATGTTAATATCATTGTTTAACATAAGCCTAAATTCAGAATTATTTAATATGGTATTCTTATTGGGAGCTTAATAAATATTAAGGGCTTTACATACATCAGCTTATTTTATCCTCATTTCATAGGAGATTTCAATTTTAATCCTCTATTCTGAGAAAAGGAAATGAAAGTTTGGATAGACTAAATAATTTCCCCAACATAAAGTTAAAACAAAATTATACCTGGCTCTTAATCCACTTCTTCATAATTCCAAAGTCGATGTTTTTAGGCTTTCATTGTAGATATTTCTACTACCTGTATTAAGACATACAGGTTAATTAACAGCTTGATTAACACATACCTGTGGAACATTCCTATTTTAAAATGAATTTGACTTTGGAAGTCTCAAGATGCAGTTTGTCTGTCTCTTTCTAAAATATTTAGTACCAATATCTGAGAATGGTTTTAGTTCCTCAATTTTGTCATTTAATCATTTAACCAAGTTTTATTAAGCTCCAACTATGTCCCAAGTGCTGTTTTAAGTACAGTTGATTTAGGAAGAAAAATATTAAACAGACAAAAATCTGTCCAGGCCCTCATGAAAGTAACATTCTGTAGGACAGAGATAGATAATAATTAAATAGGCACCTTTCTCTATCTACCTATGTCATTTTCTTATTTTTATTGTTTGATTGTTTTATTGGAATATACTTGCTTTACAATGTTGTGTTAGGTCCTACTTACCAAGAAGTGACTCAGCTTAATGTAAACGTGCACCCCTCCCTTTAGGACTCCTTCCCATGCAGGTCACCACAGAGCACTGAGTAGAGTCCCCTGTGCTCCACACTAGGTTCTCAATAGTTGTCTATTTTCACGTCGTGTTGATAGTGTATGTATGTCAAGCCTAATCTCTCAATTCATCCTTCCCTTCCTTTTCCTCTTGATATATCCATATAGTTGTTCTCTACGTCTGTGTGTCTATTTTTGCTTTGCAAATAAGTTCATCTATACCATTTTTCTAGGTTCCACATATATGTGTTAATATACAGTATTTGTTTTTCTTTCTGACTTACTTAAGTTCATATGACAGTCTCTGTCCACCCATGTCTCTGCAAATGGCACAAATTCATTCCATTTTATAGCTAATATTCCATTGTATATATGTACTCCTTCTTTCTTATCCAGTCCTTTGTTGGGCATTTAGGTTGCTTGCATGTCCTGAATATTGTAAACGGTGCTGCACTGAACACTGGGTTACATACATCTTTTTGAATTATGGTTTTCTCTGGGTTATCTGTGTCGTTTTAAGTGGTGACAAATTCCATGGAGAAAATTTTTTTTTAATTAAATAGTAATAAAATGAAAGAGTAACAGGCTATATTATTGTCATTTGAAATAGAACATTTGGAGAAGTCCTCACTAAGTAGGTGAGCAATTTACTCCAGTGTCACTGGTAGGGAACCAGGTGGTATCTGGGTATTCTTGGGAAGGACTGAGAATATAAAGATGGAAACGTGTGTGGAGGGTTCAATGAAGAGCCGGGTATCAGAACTGGAGAGAAAAGTGAGGTTGAAAGAAATATCCATGTTGCTTTTTGTTTTAGGAGAAAAAGATTACTTTATTTCTTCTAACATTAGAAAAATTGATGATGCAGGAGGGACTAAGGGGGATTGTAGGAGAAAGATCCTTGGATAAGTAGGAAGACACAAACCTGGTTCCAGAGTGACAACACCTCCCTTTCCTGGGAATATGGACAGTCTGTCCATGAACAGTCTACCAGAAGGTAGGGTGGGAGTAGAGAGGTAAACAAATGGGCCCTAGAAACTGGAAAATTATCTCCCCTGATTGTTTCAGTTTTCTTGATAACTTTGTTTTTTTTATTTATTTATTTTTTTCTTTAGTTTTTTATTTTTTGAATTTTAAAATCTTTAATTCTTACATGCTTTCCCAAACATGAACCCCCTCCCACCTCCCTCCCCATAACATCTCTCTGGGTCATCCCCATGCACCAGCCCCAAGCATGCTGTATCCTGCGTCAGACATAGACTGGCGATTTACTTCTTTACATGATAGTATACATGTTAGAATGCCATTCTCCCAAATCATCCCACCCTCTCCCTCTGCCTCTGAGTCCAAAAGTCCGTTATACACATCTGTGTCTTTTTTGCTGTCTTGCATACAGGGTCGTCATTGCCATCTTCCTAAATTCCATATATATGTGTTAGTATACTGTATTGGTGTTTTTCTTTCTGGCTTACTTCACTCTGTATAATCGGCTCCAGTTTCACCCATCTCATCAGAACTGATTCAAATGAATTCTTTTTTATGGCTGAGTAATACTCCATTGTGTATATGTACCACAGCTTTCTTATCCATTCATCTGCTGATGGACATCTAGGTTGTTTCCATGTCCTGGCTATTATAAACAGTGCTGCGATGAACATTGGGGTACATGTGTCTCTTTCAATTCTGGTTTCCTTGGTGTGTATGCCCAGAAGTGGGATTGCTGGGTCATAAGGTAGTTCTATTTGCAATTTTTTAAGGAATCTCCACACTCTTCTCCATAGTGGCTGTACTAGTTTGCATTCCCACCAACAGTGTAGGAGGGTTCCCTTTTCTCCACACCCTCTCCAGCATTTATTGCTTGCAGATTTTTGGATCGCAGCCATTCTGACTGGTGTGAAGTGGTACCTCATTGTGGTTTTGATTTGCATTTCTCTAATAATGAGTGATGCTGAGCATCTTTTCATGTGTTTGTTAGCCATTCTTGATAACTTTAAAAGTTAGGTTTTTGGTTTTAAGGACAGAGGAAGAGGTTTTGAGTAGATGAAATCTATGAGAAATCAACACACAAAACAGAGTATGGAGCAAACAGATGAGATAATGTGATCATTTGTTAGCACTGGGTCCACAGACAGTCAGAGATACAAATGAGCAGACCTCCACAGTGAGGTGATGACATACTGGAAGTCCAGTCCGGTACACGCAAACCTTCAAGCTGTGAACTTTCAGAGATGCAAACGTGCCTGCATTTCCTTGTCCAATGACGTAAGTTAGCTCATGTCTCTGCTGCATTGTCTGCATGCATCCTCTGCAGGTGGATGCGCTTCTGTGTGCGCTACAGTCCTGTATAGAGGACAGTAGTTCAGTGTCTTTATTTGAAGCCCCAGGTGTCTGAGTGAAATCAAGTGTAATAGCAGCCATATAGAGCCAGTTGTGCTGGGTACCTAAGCTCACTTTTTTTGACTTACAAATAAATCAAACTTATGAACTCGCTCTCTTATGAATACACCTTGGAATAGAACTTGTTCGTGTATAGGGGACTTACTGTGTATTTTTCAAGTTACATTCTGCTGAGTTTCTTATTAGATTCTACATATTCCCTCTAGATAATAGGAAAGAAAGATTTGCTCACTGGCTCTGCCAGAACCACTTGATTCCCCAAAAGAAAAACTACTGTTTCCAGACAGGTTATGGCTTAATCACAGCCATGATTTAGATGGCAAAGTCTCAGGTCATTTTGTGGTCCTGTTGCTGTTTGCTGGAGAAAACATGACCATTAACTCTTCTTCCAGCTCTGTACTACATTCAGGCTCAGCTGAAATTTTCAAGGATTGTATTTAACCGACTTAAATATATAATATGATATTTCTTCACATAAGTGCATTTTAATGTCAAGTTTAATAACTTGGAGAGTGTTTGTTTCATATCTGTCAAGAACAGTTATTGAGTTTTTCTTTAAGTCCATACTCTAATATAGTGAAAATGATGATATCTCATAACAAAAGCCAAAAACGGGGAGCCAGTATGAATGACAGGAACAGATATCTAATCTACAATCATAAAATGTGAGTGAATACTATGATTTGTAAGCAACATGGGTTTATTTCCCATACATCTATTTAAAACTCAAAAATTTCAATCAACATCTCTGTATCCATCATTGGAGACAACATAAAAAGCTTGCCAAGAAGTCCATCACTTAGGACCTGCATTTTAGACTGCACAAGCAATTCAAGACTCTTAAGGAAATTACTAAAGAAGATAAAGCATCTCACTTTGGGGGGCTGAGATTTTGAGTAAGAACCATAAAATAGAAATACTGTTATCTTTTGATCTTCCCAAATTACACTAGAAGCATAAAACTATGTACAACAACTATTTTAACTTCAGTTAGAAGTTGCAGCATTTTCCACCAAAGTGTTTTATTTTTGGTTGTAACCGTAGTTGAGGGACTGTGTCTGTCAAGAGCTTCTGGTGGGAAAGCCACCCATTAACTGAAATTCTTGACAGTTGACCATCTGAGATTTTTCTCCTGATGGATTAGCTTTCTGAAACCTGTGTAATGTTGTCATTTATTCCATGTTTTCTGGAGGGGAAATACTAATGTGTGCACCTCTCTCTCTCTATTCATATATACATATATATGTGTGTGTGTGTATTTAACATAGCCTTTTCACTTTCAGTCATAAACTCATAAAATCTTTTTTTTTTTTTTTCATAAAAACTGAAAGGTCAGGGACTCGGCTCATCAACTCTAATAATATTGTAACAGGGGCTTCCCTCATGGCTCAGCAGCTAAACAATCCATCTGCCAATGCAGGAGACACAGGAGATGTGGGGTTTGATCTCTGGGTCAAGAAGATCCCTTGGAGAAGAAAATGGCAAACCACTCCAGTATTCTTGCCTGGAGAATCCCATGGACAGAGGATCCTGGTGGGTTACAGTCCATGGGGTCACAAGGAGTCAGACATGACTGAGCACACATTATTATATAATATAATAGATCAGTCAGACCCTGCAAGTTTTCAGATACTGAATGTCTTGACCATGTGACATACCTTTGGCTCACTTCCATTGTCCTTTTGTTCTAAGGGAAGATTGCAGTTATATTACCATTCAGCCATGTAATGACTCTGTCTTGATATATTTTCCTAAGCAGTTGTTCATAGAGCACAAAAATTGACATGTGCCTCATTGAAAAGGAGAAAAATGTCTATAAAATGTTAACACAGCATTATGATATAATCCTCAAACTATAAGGAAATAAAATCTCTAATAATAATAGTTTTGAAATTTAAATGTTCTATAATTTATGAATGCCTGTTACAGAATTAATCTCACATAATTTCATGTATATTTCAGGAAGACTAGATAAAGCTATGAAACAGAAATTATACAGATATTCTAACCTTTAATTTGCAAAGTAAGCTTTTATATGGTTAGGTCTAATTGTTAATGTTTCAAAATAAATTTGTTGTGATGTATATGAATCCCCAAGTAATTGTAATAAATGCTTTTTGATAAAAAAATATTATGGAAAGTTTGTGCTAGTACTATACAGTATCAATTATATCATTATGTTTACCACATCTGAGTCAATAAAATAATTGTATTGTTATATTCATATAATATTATTGTGGGCTTCCCTGATAGCTCAGACAGTAAAAGGATCTGCCTGTAATGCAGGAGACACAGGTTTGATCCCTGGGTCAGATAGATCCCCTGGAGAAGGGAATGGCAACTCACTCCAATATTCTTGCCTAGAGAATCCCATAGACAAAGGACATCCAAGTCAATAAAACAATTGTATTTTCATATTTACAATTAATATTATTATAGCAAGCTATATTCATTGTCAGCTCTTGAATGCTTTCAATTTCATTTCCTAGATTAAAAAATCTGATAAAACTTAAAAACCATTATAATATATGATGGTTCATAGAATTCTTAATAGATCAACATAATGTGTATATCAGAGTAATAGCCAGTTCTATATATAGCATAGACATTTCTGTATGTTTTCCAGAATTACATGGAAGAGGGGCATTTAGCATAAAACTAAATGGTAATTAGTTCTGTGAGATTGTTGGATTGACATCTCTGGAAAAAAATTTAAAAACTAACATTATGAATAACGGTTTAAAATTTAACCCCCTGTATAAGATCTTCTTTCTCCCCTTGTTTCTCGATCTCTCCCTCCTTTCCTTACCTCTTGCTCTCCTTCCCTCCTTCCTGTAATAAAATTGTTCAAACCTTCTCTGGCTTCTGTTCAATCAATACTCAAAGAAACTCGTTGTTACCGCTACCTGATAACTGCATCTTTCAGTTTACAATTTGGCTTCTTTAGGATTACTCAGGCTTGCCTTTCCCTCCCTCCACATCTTTCCTCGGCTCTGAGTGGTACCTAGATATAGAGGAAACCAGGCTATAACATGGCAGCCAAAGAGCATCCCCAGACACATCCTCTCCCCTCAAATCTCATGGCCTTTTGCTGAAAGTGGAGCTGATGGCACAGAACTTTCTGACATATGTTGGTTCCATTGCTTCTGTCGTTCCCTCTGCAGCCTTCGGTGATAAAGCCCTTTCACTTCATACCCAGCTCTCTGCAAGTTTCAGACTCTGTGAATGGCCTATTCAACTCAAGGACACATGTGGGAAAGACGTGGTCTTGCCCAGTTTAGACTTGAGTGGGAATGAGCTCCTTTTTGGTTCTCTCACAGCTTGAAGATGCCCTGCCTGTGAGTCCAACCTGGGACTACTGTCCACATTCAGGCTGGGAATCCCCCTGGAAGTCTCCCCCTGGAGTTCCAGAGGCAAAGCGGGAAAGTATCTCTCTATTTTCAGATCCCCTTCATTGTGTCTGGGTCCTGTTACCTGCTCCTATGTCTGAGACACATCTTAAGTTGAAGGATTCAGGACTCATCTAACTCTGGTTGTGTGTACTTAATTCTCTCTAGGACCTCTGTGTAGTCTAAGAATGGATTTCATCCTTTTCTTTTGATGGGAAACTGGGATATGTTGCTCATACCACTTGCCACATACTATTGTAAATTCTGATAATCTCAATGCTTCCAATGTTAATTATTTGAAATCTACACATGGACTATACATTCATAACTTTCTAGGTGGCACAGTGGTAAAGAGTCTGCCTATCAATGTAGGAGACAAGAAACCCAGGTTCCACCCCTGGGTTGGGAAGATCTGGAGAAGGAAATGACAACCCACTTCAGTGTTCTTGCTTGGGCAATCCCATGGACAGGGGAGCCTGGCGGGCTATAGTCCATGGAGTTGCAAAGAGTTGGACATGAGTGAGCATGCATGCACATTCTCCATTTAGGGAATCTGGGTTCTTGAAACTTAAAATATCTGTTCCAGAACTATTTTCTTAGAATTGGAAACCAGCACTGCCTTCTGATTTATTTATTTATTTATTTATTTTACATATAACCAATGCACATTTATTATTTTTTTTCTTTTCCTAAAGCAATTATTTCTTTTTATTTTCAATTACTTTTAAATATGAAAGTTTTCTATTACATTTTGTTAAGATACTTTTGGCTCACCAATCAAATAAAAATCATTTTTGTTTTGATCAAAAATTCTCTCTTTAAACCAGTTAAAGAGTTGCAAGTTTACTTTCTGGTGAGTTGTTTCAAATAGGACTGTTCTAGATAGCTATGTTTGGAAGTATCCTAAAAAAAATAACCTGCTGTGTACTGCTATTCTGTCTTCTGCAGTAAAAAATAAGCTTTCTTTGACCACACATTGTAGTTTTTATTGTGAATTTAGATTACATATGCTGGTATTCCCTTCTGTTTCCAATCCTAAACCCATTACAATCCTAAAGAGAGATAAAGAATCTTTGTAAGATGAATATTTCACACACAGTGGTCTCCAAACTTTGCTGTGAAAGCACAGGAGAAAGTTTTAGTTGCTCAATCATGTCCAACTTTTTGTGACCCTGGGGACTCTAGCCCACCAGGCTCCTCTGGCATGGAATTCTCCAGGCAGGATTACTGGAGTGGGTAGCCATTCCCTTCTCCAGGGAATCATCCCAACCCAGGGCATAAATTTACCTCAAATAAGAGTTCTGCTTTACATAATATGTCTTCTAACGAAATTATTTAGAATGTTTGGCTTCCAAATCTTCCAGTTTATTCTCAGTGATGTCTGAACTTTTTACAGCCTTCATTTGAAGGAAGAGCAGTCATACAAAACAACAACAAAATCCCAAGACTTTCTCAGTGATTTTAGTTGGTTTTTGCTGACCATTAACATTCAAACATATTAAAGTTGATTCAGGCCTGTAGAGAGGTTAAAAAGCATTAGAATCATAAAAGTATATAGCACTATATCCAGTCTCCTGGGATAAACTATAATGGAAAAGAATACTTAAAAAGAATGCATATATGTGTAAAACTGATTCACATTGCTATACAGCAGAGATTGGTATGACATTGCAAATCAACTATACTTCAATAATAAAACAAATCTGCATTTTCCCCATTAATATATCTTTCATAGTTAAAGGGTACACATTTTCTATACCAGTAAATATAACTTGTTTTTTGGAAACCAAAAAAATATATATATATATATATATGTGACTTACTTTATTGCATTATTTCCTTGATTGTGGTGACCTAGAAACAAACAGTATCTCACCAGTGTGTCTTTGTTAGAGATTACATACATACTACATTCATGTACACTTACAGTATAGTGTTAGACCTAGATATCTCATGCAACACACTGTAGAAACACACACATGCACACACACACATGTTCCTCAGGCAATCCCAGGTGGCTCAGTGATAAAGAACCCACCTAGATGTGGGTTTGATCACTGGGTCGGGAAGGTACCCTGGAGAAGGGCATGGCAACCCACTGTAGTATTCTTGCCTGAAGAATCACATGAATAGAGGAGCCTGGCAGGCACAGTCCATGGGGTCACAAAGAGTTGAACTCAACTGAGTGACTAAGCACATAGACACTAGAATCTGGAAGGTATGTAAATTGCTCTGTCACTCAAAATAAAGTCCAGTGAATTAAATTCTTCGGATCTTTTCAAGAGTAAGAGCTGACGAGATGGAGTAGTTTCCTGGCCTCCGTTTACCATGATTATCAAGACAATTATATAGCACTCGGTTTGCTTCCCAAGCATAATTGCATTTGTAAAACTATAGAATTACAAAGCAAAATACTTGAGTTGTTACAGAAGAGAATAGGTTTTTGAGCTACTGAAGACTTAAATATGCTTTACTTCTGTGTTTACATGTTGCCAGTGTGTGTGTTATGGTGATTTTATGACTGCTGGTTTCTCTTTAATCCAACAAAGACTGAGTGGAGGTATATGCTTTTATCTAACAATGCTTTTCTAATACATTCTAAGGATGGTATATTCCCTTTCTTCCAGAGCTTGATGGTTTAAGCTCCTAACTCTCAATTACATAAATAAATATATCTTCACTCTGTCTTTTAGAAAGTGATTGCTTCTTTTATGATATGCTGAATGTCTGTGGTTTGATAAGGATAGAAACTATATATTATTTCTCCATAAGCTAGTAAATATAGCAGATATTCTTCATACTCTTTAGGTTGCCTGTAAATCACCAGGCCCTTAATGTCAGTCTACACGTAAGTGAGTAAAAACGGTTGACATCCAATTAACACAGGCTTTTACAGGTTTAATGAGCAGTAATAAATTTAAATCCCTTCTTTGGCACTTTTAAGGAAAGTGTGATAATAAGTGGAATGAGCTAGAGGGAATGTTGTGCCATTGATTCATGATAAATCATTTCTAAATTATTTGTTTTCAGACAGGAGGAATTTTCTTTGCAATGAAAGCCATAGGTTATTCAAACATTTCTGTCTGTTGTAAAGCCAAATAATAAAACAGAAATCTTTATACTATAAAAGAAAATCACAGGGTCCAAGTCTGGACTTGCTATTTGATTTGATTTTATTTCATTCAATTTGCAGCTGTTTCTTGATTCCACTTTATTATTTTACTGCCAGTATATAGAAGGTTTCATATTGTCAAGGTAACATCAGAAATTTTTCTGAAATGTAACACTGAAGTTTTAATTACCGAGTTAACTGTTTGCGTACAAACCATTGTCTCAAATTCTATCCTTATTTAAAAATGTGTTTGCAAAGTGATAGCATAAAGGGTTTATTTTCCTCGTGTGGATGGATATAAACTATTGTAAGTAACTCCAATATAGCAATAATTAATTCATCTTTTGTGTATAATATAGCATTTTGAAATGATAGTAGCTAGTTACACTTATCCCATAGATAAGTGATTTTGAAAGTCATTTAGTGTATATTTGATGGTAGCATGACTAAAGTTTCCATAATTGTTATATTATTTGAAATGATTTTGGTAGTTTTCTAAGAGAGATGTTTCTGTAAGAATTGAGTCTTCATCATGTTTATTATCCTTCCCTTTTAAAATATGCATCTTGTATATAAGTATTCAAATGTGTAAGTTTTTCAGTTTTAGGTACTTTGAAACAATCATAATATGAGTGATATCTTGGTCGGCATCATCTGTATTATCATTAAATGAGGTCCATACTCATTAAATATTTAATAAACTTAAAAGAAGACATTTTATTGTCTCACAAATTACCAAAGTTAATTACATGTGGATTATAACTCTGAAAGAGAAAATAAAAATTACAGAAAAAATACGTAATAGGATTTTAATGAAGTTGGAGTAGAAAAAAAAAATGTTTGCATGCATGCTAAGTCACTTCAGTTGTGTCTGGCTCTTTGTGACCCTATGGACTCTAACTTGCCAGGCCCCTCTCTCCTTGGGATCCTCCAGGAAAGAATACTGGAGTGGTTTCCATGTCCTCCTCCAGGGAATCTTCCTGATCCAGGGATCGAACCTGCATCTCTTGCTTCTCCTGTGTTGGTCATCAGGTTCTTTACCACTAGCACCACCTGAGGAAAAAATGTTTGAAGGATACCAGAAGAATGATAAGTTAAAGAAAAATAAGTTATAAATTGAATTTTGTTAAAATTAAAAATTTCTGTTCACCAAAAGATATACATATACATATACACATATATATACATATGTGTGTGTATATGTATATATATACATGCCTTCAGTCTTTCCCAGCATCAGGGTCTTTTCCAATGAGTCATCTCTTATGAGGTGGCCCAAGTATTAGTGCTGAAGCTTCAGCACCAGTCCTTCCAATGAATATTCAAGGTTGATTTCTTTTAGGATTTATGGGTTTGATCTCCTTGCTGTCCAAGGGACTCTGAAGAGTCTTCTCCAGCAGCACAGTATGAAAGCATCAATTCCTAGGAACTCAGTCTTCTTTATGGGCCAACTCTCATATCCTTACATGACTACTGGAAAAGCCATAGCTTTGACTATATGGACCTCTGTCAGCAAAATGATGTGCATAGCACAAAAGAGCAGTACTGTCCTCTCCTTGTCTCCACAAGTGCCTGCTGATAATTTGTTTCTCTGGACCTCCTGGATTTTGTCCAGCAGACCAAATCACTAAATTACACCTGCTTTATGATCACACCTAGGCCAGAACAAACTCTTTTCTTGAACATAAAAGAACTCAGACCTGAATGCTATGAGGAAATTCTACTAACCGTTTTTTGTTGAGAATCCTTTTAAGAGCTGGCTGCTCCTTACTGCAGTGAATAAAAATCCCAAGTATGCTTGATAACAAAAGCATCCTAGTGATCTTTGGCTGATGGGCAGCAGTAATACACAGGCAATTTAAAAAGCAAGCATATTACAATAAGCACAGAAACACATGCTGAATATCATTATTTTGCAGAGAAATTAAAAGTACAGTGAAGACATTTAGGTTGCTTCCAAGTCCTGGATATTGTAAACAGTGCTGCAGTGAACATCAGGGTATATGTGTCATTTTGAATTATAGTTTTCTCAGTGTATATGCCTAGTGGTGGGATTGCAGGGTTGTATAGTAGCTCTGTTTTTATATTTTTTTTAAGGAAACTTCATACTGTTTTCCATAGTGGCTACACCAATTTAATTTCCATCAACAATGTAGGAGTGTTTCCTTTTCTCCATACTCTCTCCAGCATTTATTGCTTATAGATTTTTTAATAATTTGCATTTTGACAACTGTGAGGTGATACCTCATTATAGTTTTGATTTGGATTTCTCTAATAATAATAAAAAAAGCTGCAATGAGGATACCTAAAATTTAAAATCCTGACAATACCAATGTTGGAAAGGATGTATTATAACTAGAAATTTCTCACAATATCAGTGTAAGCAAAATATAATATCTTACTTAAATGATTTTTGATACTTTATTTAATTAACATTTATAAAGTATGCAATGTAACATATAATGTATGCAGTTTGGTATTTTGATGCTTGCACATGTGTGAAATCATTACCAAGTTCAGGCTAGTGAACTTATCCATCTCTCCGTCTTCCTCATGCTCTTCTGTCATCATTCTCTTCCTCTCGTCTCTGTTCCTGGAACTGCAATAACCACTGATATACTGATATGAATATAATACTAATATATTACTTTGAATATCCTAAAATTTTATGAAACTGGAATCAGAGTACTAATGCTTTGGGCTCCTGTTTATTTCTGTTAGCATAATTGTTTTCAGATTTATCAGTATTATTAGACTTATTCATAGCTCATCCATTTTATTGATGTATACTGTTCCATTAAATGAATGCACCATGGTTTGTTTAATCATTCACCTGCTAATTGTCATTTGCTTTATTTCCAAATTTTTATAAATATTTATGTTAAAGTCTATGTACGGATATCTGCTTTCATTTATCAACCTAAGAATAGAATGACTAGATGTATATGTATATTTAACTTTAATGAACTTTCAAATGGTTTTCCAATTTTGTTGAACCATATTCAGTTCCCACCAGAAGTATCCAAGTTCTGTTTGCTCATGACATCACAAATATTTGGTGTGGTCATTAAATTTTAATCATTCTGATAAGTAGGTGATAGTGTCATTGGGCATTTTATTTACATTGTTCTGATAAGTAAAGATATTTAACATATTTTTTATGCACTTACTTGTCAGCCATATATTCTTTTTGATGAATTGTATATTCAAAACAACACAGCCCAAAAACCTATCAACAAGAGAGTGGAAAATAATTTGCAACATATTCATTCAATGAAAAATCATGCAATAACAAAGAATGAACTATTGATGCAACATGGATATATCTCACAGATTTTTACGTTAAACAACAACAAGCAGCAAGTTCAAACTTAAAGGAAAATATATTTGATATGATTTTGTGATGCTCAAGAATAGGTAAGCTACAATAGGTAAGCTAAAATAATAATTCTTCTGGGTATTTGCAACAGGACCTAAGGGAATATTTTGAAGTTATGAAATACTATATTTCTTGATTTAAGTAGAATATGTGCATAAGCGAATATTTTTCAAACTGCACACTTAAGATTGTTGAACTCTGCTCTATCTATGATCTACATCAATTTTCAAAAAAAAGATTTTGTGAGATATTCATCTTTAATCACCAAGACAGTATAGTTTTCATGGGCCACTTATTGAAGAACCATCAGGACTGAATGTATGTAAACATCCTGCTTTATCTTACATTAAATATTTCAAAATATATATGTATTTGTCTGTCTATTTAGCTATTTAACTTTTTCACCTGCTGTAGATTAAGTTCCCAGGACTTATTCACTGTATAATTTCAGTTTATACTTTTGAATCCTTTGACTATTCCTTACCCTCTGTTTCTGTCACCAATCTGTTCTATCTATAGTTCATTTTTATGTGTTTTTTCCCCCTTATTTTCTGTTTTTAGGACTCTACATATAAGTGAGGTCATGTAAGGTCATATAATATTAGTATTTTCATACAATGCTTGATTTATTTCACTTAGCATAATGCCCTCAAGGTCCGTCTATGTTGTCACATATACGTTGGCTCCTCCTTTTGTGGCTGAGCAATATTCCATTCCATATGCCACATCTTCATTATCCATTCATCTCTCAGTGAACACTTAGGTTGTTTCCATATCTTGGCTGTTGGAAGTAAAGTTACAATGAACTTGACAGTGCAGATATCTTTACTAGATAGAGATTATATTTTATATTTTATTTATTTATTTTAATGGGAGGCTAATTACTTTACTATATTGTAGTAGTTTTTGCCATGCATTGGCATGAATCAGCCATGGATATACATGTATTCCCCATCCTGAACCCCCGTCCCACCTCCCTCCCCATCCCATCCCTCAGGGTCATCCCAGTACACCAGCCCTGAGCACCCTGTCTCATGAATCAAACCAGGACTGGCAATCTGTTTCACATATGATAATATACATGTTTTAATGCTATTCTCTCAAATCATCCCACCCTCGCCTTCTCCCATAGAGTCCAAAAGACTGTTCTATACATCTGTGTCTCTTTTGCTGTCTCACGTATAGGGTCATCATTACCATCTTTGTAAATTTCATATGTATGCATTAGTATACTGTACTGCTGTTTTTCTTTCTTACTTATTTCACTCTGTATAATAGGCTCATTTCATACACCTCATTAGAACTGATTCACATGCATTATTTTTAAAAGCTGAGTAATATTCCATTGTGTGTATATACCATGGCTTTCTTATCCATTCTTCTGCCAATAGACATCTAGGTGGCTTCCATGTCTTGGCTATTGTAAACAGTGCTGTGGTGAACATTGGGGTACATGTGTCTCTTTCAATTCTGGTTTCCTCAGTGTGTATGCCCAGCAGTGGGATTGCTGGATCACATGGCAGTTCTATCTCCAGATTTTTAAGGAATGTCCACACTGTTCTCAATAGAAGCTGTACTAGTTTGTATTCCCACCAACAGCATAAGAGTGTTGCCTTTTCTCCATACCCTCTCCAGCATTTATTGTTTGTAGACTTTTTGATAGCAGCCATTCTGACCAGCGTGAGATGGTACCTCATTGTGGTTTTAATTTGCATTTCTCTGATAATGAACGATGTTGAGCATCTTTTCATGTGTTCGTTAGCCATCTGTATGTCTTATTTGGAGAAATGTCTGTTCGGTTCTTTGGCCCATTTTTTGATTGGGTCGTTTAATTTTCTGGAATTGAGCTGCATGAGCTGCTTGTATAGTCTTGAGATTAATTCTTTGTCAGTTGCTACGTTTGGTATTATTTTCTACCATTCTGAAGGCTGTCTTTTCACCTTTCTTATAGTTTCCTTTGTTGAGCAAAAGCTTTTAAGTTTAATTAGGTCCCATTTGTTTATTTTTGCTTTTATTTCCATTACTCTAAGAGGTGGGTCATAGAGGATCCTGCTGTGATTTATGTCAGGGTGTTTTGCCTATGTTTTCCTCTAGGAGTTTAATAGTTTCTGGTCTTACATTTAGATCTTTAATTCAGGTTGAGTTTATTTTTGTGTATGGTGTTACAAAGTGTTCTAGTTTCATTCTTTTACAAGTGGTTGACCAGTTTCCCAGCACCATTTATTAAAGAGATTGTCTTTCCTCCATTGTCTATTCTTGCCTCCATTGTCAAAGATTTGTCCATAGGTGTGTGGATTTATCTCTGGGCTTTCTATTTTGTTCCATTGATCTCTATATCTGTCTTTGTGCTAGTACCATACTCTGACTGTCTCTTTGACAGTCTCTCATATGACTGTAGCTTTGTAGTATAGTCTGCAGTCAGGCAGGTTGATTTCTCCAGTTCCATTCTTTCTCAACATTGCTTTGGCTATTCAAGGTTTTATTGTATTTGCATTCAAATTGTGAAATGACTTGTTTTAGTTCTTTGAAAAGTACCATTGGTAGCTTGATGGGGATTGCATTGAATCTATAGATTGCTTTGGGTAGTATACTCATTTTCACTATATTGATTCTTCTGATCCATAAAAATGGTATATTTCTCCATCTGTTTGTGTCATCTTTGATTTCTTTCATCAGTGTTTTATAGTTTGCTATACATAGGTGTTTTGTTTCTTTAGGAGATTTATTCCTAAGTATTTTATTCTTTTCATTGCAATGGTGAGTGGAATTATTTCCTTAATTTCTCTTTCTATTTTCTCATTGTTAGTGTATAGAAATGCAAGGGATTTCTCTGTGTTAATTTTATATCCTGCCATTTTACTATATTCATTGATTAGCTCTAGTAATTTTCTGGTGATGTCTTTAGGATTTTCTACGTAGAGGAAGATGCCATCTGCAAACAGTGAGAGTTTTATTTCTTCTTTTCCAATCTGAATTTCTTTTTCTTCTCTGACTGCTATGGCTAAAACTTCCAAAACTATGTTGAATAGTGGTGAGAGTGGGCTCCCTTGTCTTGTTCCTGACTTTAGGGGAAATGCTTTCAATTTCTCACCTTTGAGGATAATGTTTGCTGTGGGTTTATCATTTATGGCTTTTATTATGTTGAGGTATGTTCCTTCTATGCCTGCTTTCTGGAGGGTTTTTATCATAAATGGATGTTGAATTTTGTCAAAGACTTTCTCTGCATCTACTGAGATAATCATATGCTTTTTATCTTTCCATTTGTTAATGTGGTGTATCACATTGATTGATTTGTGGATATTAAAGAATCTTTGCATCCCTGGGATAAAGCCCACTTGGTCATGGTGTATGATCTTTTTAATATGTTGTTGGATTCTCTTTGCTAGGGTTTTGTTAAGGATTTTTGCATCTATGTTTGTCAGTGATATCAGCCTTAGTTTTCTTTTCTTTCTTTCTTTTCTTTTCTTTTTTTTTTTTTTTTTTTTTGGTAGCATCTTTGTCTGGTTTTGGTATTAGGGTATGGTGGCCTTATAGAATGAGATTGGAAGTTTACCTTCCTCTGCAATTTTCTGGAAGAGTTTGAGTAGTTTAGCTCTTCTCTAAATTTTTGGTGTAATTCATTTGCGAAGTTGTGTGGTCCTGGGCTTTGGTTTGCTGCAAGATTTTTTTTTATTACAGTTTCAATTTCCATGCTTGTGATGGGTCTGATAAGATTTTCTATTTCTTCCTGGTTCAGCTTTGGAAAGTTCTCCTTTTCTAAGAATTCATCCATTTCTTCCAAGTTGCCCATTTTATTGGCATATAGCTGCTGATAGTAGTCTCTTATGATCCTTTGTATTTCTGTGTTTTCTGTTGTGATTTCTCCATTTTCATTTCTAATTCTTTTTTTTAGTTTTTTATTTTTTTAATTTTAAAATCTTTAATTCTTACATGCATTCCCAAATCATTTCTAATTTTTTTGATTTGATTCTTCTCCATTTTTTTCTTGATCAGTCTAGCTAATAGTTTGTCCATTTTATTTATCTTCTCAAAGAACCAGCTGTTAGCTTTGTTGATTTTTGCTATGGTCTCCTTTGTTTCTTTTTTATTTATTTCTGCCCTAATTTTTATGATTTTTTTTTTCCTTCTACTAACCCTGGGGTTCTTCATTTCTTCTTTTTCTAATCACTGTAGGTGTAGAGTTAGGTTATTTATTTGATTTGTCTCCTGTTTCTTGAGGTAGCCTTGTACTACTATGAACATTCCCCTTAGCACTGCTTTTACAGTGTCCCATAGGTTTTGGGTTGTTGTGTTTTCATTTTCATTCGTTTCTATGCATATTTTGATTTTTTTTTATTTCTTCTGTGATTTTTTGGTTATGCAGGAGCGTGTTGTTTGACCTCCATATGTTTGTATTTTTAATAGTTGTGGGTTTTTTTTTGTTTTTTTTTTTGTTTTTTTTTCCCTGTAGTTGACATCTAATCTCACCTCATTGTGATCGGAAAAGATGCTTGGAATGATTCTCATTTTTTTTTTTTTTTTAAATTTACCAAGGCTTTGTGTCTCAGAATGTGATCTATCATGGAGAATGTTCCGTGTGCACTTGAGAAAATGTGACATTCATTTATTTTTGGCATAAAATGTCCTATAGATATCAATTGGGTATAACTGGTCCATTGTATCATTTAAAGTTTGTGTTTCCTTGCTAATTTTCTGTTTAGTTGATGGATCCATGGGTGTGAGTGGGTTATTAAAGTCTCCCACTATTATGTGTTACTGTTAATTTCCCCTTTCATACTTGTTAGCATTTGCCTTACATACTGTGGTGCTCCTATGTTGGGTGCATATATATTTATAATTGTTATATCTTCTTCTTGAATTAATCCTTTGATCATTATGTAGTGTCCTTCTTTGTCTCTTTTCACAGCCTTTATTTCAAAGTCTATTTTATGTGATATAAGTATTGCTACTCATGCTATCTTTTGGTCTCCGTTTGTGTGAAATATCATTTTCCAGCCCTTCACTTTCAGTATGTATGTGTACCTTCTTTTGACGTAGGTCTCTTGTAGACAGCATATATAGGGGTCTTATTTTTGTATCCCTCAGCCAGTCTTTATCTTTAGGTAGGGGCATTCAACCCATTTACATTTAAGGCAATTATTGATAAGTATGATCCTGTTGCCATTTACTTCATTGTTTTGGGTTCGAGTTTATACATCTTTTCTGTGTTTCCTGTCTAGAGAAGATCCTTTAGCATTTGTTGAAGAGCTGGTTTGGTGGTGCTGAATTCTCTGAGCTTTTGCTTGTCTGTAAAGCTTTTGATTTCTCCTTCATATATGAATGGGATCCTTGCTGGGTACAGTGATCTGGGTTCTAGATTTTTCTCTTTCATTATTTTAGGTATGTCCTGCCATTCCCTTCTGGCCTAAAGCGTTTCTACTGAAAGATCAGCTGTTATCCTTATGGGAATCCTCATGTGTGTTATTTGTTGGTTTTCCTTTGATGCTTTTAATATTTGCTATTTGTATTTGATCTTTGTTAATTTTATTAATAAGTGTCTCGGGGTGTTTCATTGGGTTTATCCTGTTTGGCACTCTCTGTGTTTCCTGGACTTGGGTGGCTATTTCCTTCCCCATTTTAGGGAAGTTTTCAACTATTATCTCCTCAAGTATTTTCTCATGGTCTCTCTTTTTGTCTTCTTCTTCTGGTACTCCTATGATTTGAATGTTGGGGTGCTTAATATTGTCCCAGAGGTCTCTGAGGTTGTCCTCATTTCTTTTAATTCTTTCTTCTTTTTTCCTCTCTGTTTCATTTGTTTCCACCATTCAATCCTCCACCTCAGTTATTCTATCTTCTGCCTCAGTAATTCTACTGTTGGTTCCCTCCATAGTGTTTTTGATCTCAGTTATTGCATTATTCACTACTGATTAACTCTTTTTCATTTCTTCTAGATCTTTGTTAAACGTTTCTTGCATCTCTTCAATCCTTGTCTCCAGGCTATTTATCTGTAACTCTATTTTGTTTTCAAGACTTCTGATCATTTTTCCTATCATTATTCTGAATTCTTTTTCAGGTAGACTCCCTATCTCCACCTCTTTTGTTTGGTTTGGTGGGCATTTATCATGTTCCTTTACCTGCTGACTAATTCTCTGCCTTTTCATACTGTTTATATTGCTGTGTTTGGGATGGCCTTTCTGTATGCTGGAAGTTTGTGGTTCCTCTTTATTGTGGAGGTTCCTCCCTGTGAGTAGGGTTGGACAAGTGGCTTGTCAAGGTGTCCTGGTTAGGGAAGCCTGTGTCGGTGTTCTGGTGGGTGGAGCTGGATCTCTTCTCTCTGGAGTGCTTTGAAGTATCCAATAGTGAGTGGTTTATGGGTTTGGTGTGACTTTGGGCAGCTTGTATATTAATGCCCAAGGCTGTGTTCCTGCATTGCTGAAGAATTAGCATGGTATGTCTTGCTCTGGAACTTGTTGGCTCTTGGGTGGAGCTTGGTTTCAGTGTAGGTATGGAGGCTTTTGGTTGAGCTCTTGTCGACTAATGTTCCCTGCAGTCCAGGGTTTTCTGGTCTTCTCAGGTTTTGGATTTAAGCCTCCTGCCTCTGGTTTTCAGTCTTGTTCTTACAGGGGACTCAAGACTTCTCTATCCATACAGCACTGATGATAAAACATCTAGGTTAATGGAGAAAAGATTCTCCACAGTGAAGGACACCCAGAGAGGTTCGCAAAGTTACATGGAGAAGAGAAGAGGGAGGAGGGAGATAGAGGTGACCAGGAGGAGAAGAGGGGGAATCAAAAGGGGCGAGAGCAATCTAGCCACTAATCAATTCCCTATGTGCTCTCCACAGTCTGGAACACTCCGAGAGGTTCACAGAGTTACATGGAGATAAGAAGATGGAGGAAGGAGATAGAGTTGACCAGGAGGAGAAAAGGGGGAGTCAAAAGGAGAGAGACAGATCCAGCCAGCAATCAGTTCCCTAAGTGTTCTCCACAGCTTGGAACACCCAAAGAGATTCACAGAGTGAGTAGAGAAGAGAAGGGGGAGGGAGGAGATAGAGGTGACCTGGGGGAGAAAAAGGAGAGTCAAAAGTGGGAGAGGGCAATCAAACCAGTAATCATACTCCTAAGTAAAAGTAGATACCGAAGACTGGCTTATTAAAGGTACAAAATTGATAACAAATACCTAAAAGCAAAGACTAAAAATCTAGAGTAGAGGTTAAACTCTCAGGAATACAATATTTAAAAAAACAGAACAAAATTTTAAAAATTGTTTAAAAGATACATGAAATTTGCTTCAAAAGTAGGGTCTTTTTTTTTTCAAGGTGATAGTAGGTTATAAAAATGAAAATTAAAGGAGTAATAAAGGACTTAATTTTTTTAATTTAAAAAATGACAATAGTAAAATATATCTAAGAATTTCTCTGGAGCTGTTTGCAGGCAGTGGAGCGGGGGGGGGGGGGGGGTGTCAGTTCAGTTTCAGATAGTTCCTTGTTCCAGCTTATATTTCTTCTCAAGGTCTATAGGCCCCTTCCAAAGTACTTGGTGCTAACTACAGGGCTTTAATTTGTTTCACCTGTCACTTCCAAAGCCACTCCTTCTATTTATCTTGGCTTCTGTTTACAAGTCTCTTCAGTGTCTAATTTCCACCCTGACACAAGGGGGGTGAAGGTGGAAATTATTTAGGCCCACTTATTTAGGCTCACTTGTTCAGTTGTGCTGTGGGGAGGGAGGAACACTGCAAACAAATATCATCGGCATTTTGGGGGAGTGCTCACAGTGCCTGGGCCACACTGGGTTTGCCCCTGCTCACGGCGTGTGTGCTTTCCCAGACTACACTGCTCAGGCTCCAGGTTGCTCTGCAGGGGAACTGTCTAAAGCTGGCCCTGGGTTGCGTGCATTTCCCAGGTTTAAGCCACTCAGGTTCACGTTTTTGAGTACTCCACAAAGGCACAAACGGGTGGGCCTGTGTTTTTTGCCCTTCCCAGGTCTGAGCAGCTCAGGCGAGTAGGTGTTTGGCGAGCGCACTCTCCCCAGGTGGGGCAGTGCGTCTTATCACCTCCCTGGTCCCAGCCGATAGGTTTCCTGGGTGTGCAGCAGGAGTGCCGTCTCAGGTGTGACATGTGTCTCATCTGGGGAGCTGATCTCTGGCCACAACCCTCCTGGTGGTTGTCAACTGTCCAGGATCCCAGGAAGACTTGGTTAGCAACTGGGAGCCTGCTTGCAGTTTGGTAGAGGATGACGTCTCTGGAGCTGAGTTAGCCCCTTGCCTTCAGGTTCTGACTGTCGCCTGCCTTCCTCCAGCCAGGGGAGGGGCCAGCTGCTATCCTCTGGTGATCGATGGCTCAGTCCTTTGTTCTGTGAGCAGGCCTGGCAGTGTTTTAGTTTAGAGCTTTTCATGAGATAGATTTTTCTTTCTCTCTCCCCCCTTCTCTCTCTCTTTTTTCCCCCTCTCTGGCTATCCTGTGATTTGGGTTGCTATCTCATGTTAGCTCCTTCAGATTGTCCTCAGGGCATTCATTGCCCAGACCTAAGCAATGCAGCCCGCGCCTCCCTATTTAACCCCTACTCACTGGTGGCAGATGCGAGTGTCTGGGTTATTTTTCCACTGGGAAAAATAGTTGCAGTTAGGCATGTAATCTGTGGGTTTTACTTATTTATTTTTCCTCTCGGTTATGTTACACTCTGAGATTCCAAAACTCCCCATAGACCCACCAGTGAGAGGGTTTTCTGGTGTTTGGAAACTTCTCCTCTTTTACAACTCCCTCCCTGGGATGGATCTCCATCCCTAACTCTTTTGTCTCTCTTTTTATCTTTTATATTCTGTCCTACATCCTTTTGAAGACAATGGGCTGCCTTTCTGAGTGCCTGGTTCCTCTGCCAGCATTCGGAAGTTGTTTTGTGGAATTTGCTCAGCTTTCAAATGATCTTTTGATGAATTTGTGAGGGATAAAATGGTCTCCCTGTCCTATTCCTCTGCCATCTTATTGAATTCGAGATAGAGATTTTAATGCCTTAGAATATACTCCCAAATGTAGAATTTCTGGAAACTATGGTAGATCTATTTTTCACTTTTTTGAAGAACCTCCATCCTGTCTTTCATGGTCTATGCACAAATTTACATTCCCAGCCATAGTGCACAAGGGTTACCCTTTTTCAATAACCTCAATAACACTTGTAATTCCCTGTCTTTTTGATAATACCAATTCTAACATTATGGTTTTAATTTGCATTCCCCTGATAATTAATGATTTTGAGCACCCCTTTTTGTTGGCTATTTTTTATCTATGTCTATTTTTTATAACAATCCTTCAGCACTCAGCCTTCTTCTGAGTGCTGAAGAATTGATGCTTTTGAACTGTGGTGTTGGAAAAGACTCTTGGACGGCAAGGAGATCCAACCAGTCCATTCTAAAGGAGATCAACCCTGGGATTTCTTTGGAAGGAATGATGTTAAAGCTGAAGCTCGAGTACTTTGGCCACCTCATGCAAAGAGTTGACTCATTGGAAAATACTCTGATGCTGGGAGGGATTGTGGGCAGGAGAAGGGGACAACCGAGGATGGATGGCTGGATGGTATCATGGACTTGATGGATGTGAGTCTGAGTGAACTCTGGGAGATGGTGATGGACAGGGAGACCTGGCGTGCTGTGATTCATGGGGTCACCAAGAGTCAGACACGACTGAGTGACTGAACTGTACTGATTCAGATCCTATGCCCATTTTTAAAATCAGGTTTTTTTTGTTTTATTTTTCTGCTGAGTCTTATGAATTATTCACTTATTTTAAAGATTTGCCCCTTATCAGATATAAAATTTGCAAATGTTTTCTCCCTTTCAGTAGCTTGCCTTTTTATTTGTTTGGTGGGTTCCTTTGCTCTGCAGAAACTTTTTAAATTTGATATGGGCCCTATTGTTTATTTCTCCTTTTGTCTTTCTTTTGGTATCAAATGCAAAAATCATCACCAAGACTACTGTCAAACAGCTTATTCAATATGTTTTATTCTATATGTTTTATTGTTTTAGATATATGTTCAAGTCTTGAATCAATTTGGAGTTGATTTTTTGTGCCTGGTGTAGGATAGGGATCCAACTTTATTCTTTTGCAGATAGACGTTCAGTTTCCCCAGTATCATTTATAATTGAGACTGTCATTTCCCTGTTGCATATTCTTGGCTTCTTTGTCACAAGCTTGATCATATATCCATAAGTTTATTTCTGGGCTCTCTTGTTCTGTTCTACATAGGCATATTCACATGTAAGTCAGTAGACACTGTTTGTGTAATTGCCATAAATCACTTGTTATATTACCATCAGTATCTTTTTATAGTATGTATTACTAGTTTGATTTTTATCTTTTATCCATGAAGTGTTTAACTTTCTATGGCTGTTGAATCATTTTTTTCCTTGTTCATAGTTTTTACTTGTCTGATAGTTATTAACCAAGAATACTTATCACAGTCTAGATGACTTCATATGACAGTGCATCACCAGTGTGCAGTCACTGTAGGAGAGGCAGAGACATACACACCCAGGCTTAGAAAACTGTCAGTCCCTGTTGTGTGGGATGTGGAGTTAAGTTCACTCACCACACAGCATCCATCTGGCTCCTGTTTCACATTTACATCTGCAGCTGATGAATGGGATGCACATATACATAAGACAAAGATAAATGTATTCGACAATGAGAAAGAACTTAGTAATTTTTGGAATAAAAGCTTTAGTGTCCATACCCAGATTTTAAGGAATTCTCATTTGTTGATTTTCCTCCTGATGTTTCAGAAGTTCACAGATGAATTATTTGTTGTTATGGTCTGAAATCTTTGTACAGGAATTCAGATGCATCATGGTTCAGTTTTTAATCTTAGAAAAGGAGAATAATATCTCGTAATTCTCTCCTTCTTCTTTGTTACTCTTCCTGCCTTTTTGCTTCAACTATTAATTCATTTATTTATAAGTTTCTAGGCTTCAAAACCCCAACTCAACTTGTCTTTCCTCAGATATTTTTTAAGCAATTTAAAGTGTACAATTTTGGGATTCTCTGGTAGCTCAGACAGTAAAGTGTCTGCCCACAATGCGGCAGACCCGGGTTCAATCCCTGGGTTGGGAAGATTCCCTGGAGAAGGAAATGGCAACCCACTCCAGTGCTCTTGCCTAGAAAATTCCATGGATGGAGGAGCCTGGAGGGCTACAGTCCATGAGGTCGCAAAGAGTCAGACATGAGTGAATGACTTCACTTTCATTTTAATTTTGCCACATTTTGTGCCAAAATGTACCAGATTGTTTTCCTTCTTAAATATGTTAATATTTCTTATATTTTACATAGTGGGGTTAACTGTATTATTAATATATAAAGCTCACTTACGTGTATGCTTTAGTTTTATTTCATTTATGAGAAATTATTTTATATTTTAGTTATTGAACAATTCATGGTTTAAATAGAAAGACACACTTTCTTTGAACAAGAAGTCCTTGTGAATAAATGACAAGGTGCATAATCCTTTTGGTAATCTCAACATATTTCTAAAATGTAACATATGCATGCAATATTTGATCAAGGTAAAAAGGTCTGATTTTAAATTTCTTCCACTATATAATGCCTTGCTGGTTTCTTTTTTTTTTTAATTTCTAAAAGAAAGCAGTTATGATATATATTTATCTTATTATCTGATTTAAGTACTAAAATAGGCTTCTAAAGATCTTTTTCCTCAAGAAAATATTATTATAGTTTTACAATTGTTTAAAGAGAAAGAATTCTTTCTGCTCATATTAAAAAATCAAGTTTAATTTGAATCTCATGACATTATCACTACATTTACCCTTTCTGTAAGTTTCCAATTAGACAAGCTATAATAAAATACATTGACTCATGTACTTTTTTTTATCTTCACTTTTATGTTTTGTTTGTTTTGAATGAGACAAGGAACATGTAGCTAAATGATTTAACAACAACAACAAAAATAACTACATGAAAAGTAAATTGAGTAAGAAGGTTGAGTGGAAATGTATCAGTTTCTTGAATTTGACTTCTGATTTCCATTTAGCAATGTTAACACCTCCTCATCTCTGAAACACTCTAGTCATTTACTTGAATTGTGTTGCATTATAGCTGGGTACAAATTCTATTATGGCTCCAACAATAATTTAATGTTTTATCCACTTAAATCTGTATTGGCTTATGTCTATCTTGACCTATAGAATATGGTGGGATTAAAGCTGTGCCACTTTTTGGTGCAGGCTTGAAGATGACTGGCAGGTTTTGCCTGTTTTTGTGGAATGCTGGCTGTTTGATGGCTCTGTGGGCAGCTCCTACTACTGTGTTCCAGGTCAGTAGTCAGTATCCTGTGTTGGCCCAGTGAGCAAGCCACCCTGGGCAATCATGTCTTTGGGTGTTTCAGTCCCAGCTGCCATCCAATCAGACCATAGAAAACGCCAAGAAAGAGCCTCCCAGACAACCTCAGTGAATCCACAGATCCACTAGAAACAAAAATAAATGTCGTTTTAGGCCACTATTTTAGGGGTGTGTTTTTTTACACAGCACAAAAGCCTGCACAATACTTTAACAACAGTGTTAACACATTATTTTCCTTTTTATTATGGAAGAATAGTTGATTTACTATGTTTCAGGTATGTAGCAAAGTGAATCTATTATATGTATATATATTTCTGATTATTTTCCATTAAAGAGTATTATAAGATATTGATTATAGTTCCTTGTCTCAGCCCACTTTTTTAATTTAATTTTTTTCTTTTTTCTTTTTAAGTATTTATTTTTGACAGTGCTGGGTCTTCATTGCTGTGTGGGCTTTTCTCTGCAGCAAGTGGAGATTACTATTCATTGTGATGAACAAGCTTCTCAGTGTGGTGGCTTCTCGTGTTGTGAAGCACAGGCTCTAGGGTACATGGGCTTCAGTAGTTGTGTCTCCTGGGCTTTAGAACACAGGCTCAGTAGTTATGGAACATAGGTTTAGTTGTTTCACTGCATCTTGGATCGTTTGGGTTCAGAGATCTATCCTGTGTCTCTGCATTGGCATTGAGCCACCAAGGAAGCCCTTTAATTACCTTTTTTTTTAATTGGAGGAAAATTGCTTTACAGTGTTGGGTGATTTCTGCTGTACAACAATGCAAATCTGCCATAACACATTATTGACTGGGGGATTTTTTCAGAATTATTGCCTATGGCTGGCAATGTTATGTAAGTGAATATTGAAATACCCAAGTTTGAGTAAATAACAACTTTTTTTTTTTTTTTTTACTTAAGAGCAGGACACTATCTAGTTGCTCTTTCATACCTCTGGCTGCCCATCGTTAATAACTTTAACAGATTTATCCACCCATGTTCAGCTAATAGATGCTGGAAGTTCCAATAATAAGCTCTTGCAGTCTACTTTTTCCAGTTAACATCTTATGCTCTGAGACTTTCATCCTTATTTGTGCTTTTAGGATTATCTATCTGGCTATGAGGGACTTCCTCCTGAAAACTTGAGAATCAAAAATCTCACTGCCTACTTGATAACCTCTTTCTCAAGGAACCTGCCTAATGAGTATAGCTCCCAAATCTTTTCTTTTTCTCTTTTTCCACTCTTCAGATTAGGTTTTGTCCCAGTGTTTCCCAAATCAGTGAGCATTTCTACCATCCATCCACTGGGGAAGTCAGAAAACTAAAAGATGTGTTGGGGTGGTCCTATTTCATCATGTCCTACTAGCCATCCAACACCCATAGTGTATTATTAACACTATGTTATTAAATATGTTATAAAATAAATTATTTATTATTTTTTATAATTAAAGTGTAGTTTATTTACAATTTTTTGTTAGTTTGTGGTGTACAACAAAATGATTCAACTATATAGATATTATTCTATCATGTATATAAATGAAATTTATATATATAACTTATAAATATATATATATTTTATATATATATATATATATATATATGATATTCCCTAGTGGCTCAGACATTAGTCTGTCTGTAATGCGGGAGACCCAGGTGTGATCCATGTGTCAGAAACATCCCCTTGAGAAGGGCATGGCAACCCATTCCAGGATCTTTGCCTGGAGAATCCCAGGCACAGAGGAGCCTGTCAGGCTACAGTCCATAGAGTCTCAGAGTTGGACAGGACTGAGTGACTTCACTTTTACTTTCAAATATATATATTATTTTTCATTATGGTTTGTCCCAGGATATTGAACATATTTCCCTGTGCTGTACAGTAGGACTTTGTTGTTTACCCATTCTGTATATAATAGTTTGTATCTCCAGTTCAGTTCAGTTCAGTTCAGTCATTCACTCGTGTCTGACTGTTTGTGACCCCATGAATCGCAGCACGCCAGGTCTCCTTGTCCATCACCATATGCCGGAGTTCACTCAGACTCACGCCCATCAGTCCCTGATGCCATCCAGCCATCTCATCCTCAGTCGTCCCCTTCTCCTCCTGCCCCCAATCCCTCCCAGCATCAGAGACTTTTCCAATGAGTCAACTCTTCACATGAGGTGGCCAAAGTACTGGAGCTTCAGCTTTAACATCATTCCTTCCAAAGAAATCCCAGGGTTGATCTCCTTTAGAATGGACTGGTTGGATCTCCCCGCAGTCCGCGGGATTCTCAAGAGTCTTCTCCAACACCACAGCTCAAAAGCATCAATTCTTCGGTGCTCTGCCTTCTTCACAGTCCAACTCTCACATCCATACATGACCACAGGGAAAACCATAGTCTTGACTAGACGGACTTTAGTCGGCAATGTAATGTCTCTGCTTTTGAATATACTATCTAGGATGGTCATAATTTTTCTTCCAAAGAGTAAGCGTCTTTTAATTTCATGGCTGTAATCACCATCTGCAGTGATTTTTGGAGCCCCCCAAAATAAAGTCATACACTGTTTCCACTGTTTCCCCATCTATTTCCCATGAAGTGATGGGACTAGATGCCATGATCTTAGTTTTCTGAATGTTGAGCTTTAAGCCTACTTTTTCACTCTCCTCTTTCACTTTCATCAAGAGGCTTTTTAGTTCCTCTTCACTTTCTGCCATAAGGGTGGTGTCATCTGCATATCTGAGGTTATTGATATTTATCCAGGCAATCTTGAGTCCAGCTTGTCTTTCTTCCAGTCCATCATTTCTCATGATGTAGTCTGCATATAAGTTAAATAATCAGGGTAACAACATACAGCCTTGACACACTCCTTTTCCTATTTGGAACCAGTCTGTTGTTCCATGTCCAGTTCTAACTGTTGCTTCCTGACCTGCATACAGATTTCTCAAGAGGCAGATTAGGTGGTCTGGTATTCCCATCTCTTTCAGAATTTTCCGCAGTTGATTGTGATCCACACAGTCAAAGGCTGTGGCATAGTCAATAAAGCAGAAATAGATGTTTTTCTGGAAAATCTCTTGCTTTTTCCATGATCTAGCAGATGTTGGCAATTTGATCTCTGGTTCCTCTGTCTTTTCGAAAACCAGCTTGAACGTCAGGGAGTTCACACTTCACATATTGCTGAAGCCTGGCTTGGAGAATTTTGAGCATTACTTTGCTAGCATGTGAGATGAGTGCAATTGTTCGGTAGTTTGAGCTTTCTTTTGCATTGCATTCCTTGGGAATTGGAATGAAAATTGACCTTTTCCAGTCCTGTGGCCACTGTTGAGTTTTCCAAATATGCTGACATATTGAGTGCAGCACTTTCACAGCATCATCTTTCACAATTTGAAACAGCTCAACTGGAATTCCATCACCTCCACTAGTTTTGTTCATAGTGATGTTTCTAAGGCCCACTTGACTTCGCATTCCAAGATGTCTGGCTCTAGATTAGTGATCACATCATCATGATTATCTGGGTTGTGAAAATCTTTTTTGTACAGTTCTTCTGTGTATTCTTACCACCTCTTCTTAATATCTTCTGCTTCTGTTAGGTCCAGACCATTTCTGTCCTTTATTGTGTCCATCTTTGCATGAAATGTTCCCTTGGTATCTCTAATTTTCTTGAAGAGATCTCTAGTCTTTCCCATTCTGTTCTTTCCCTCTGTTTCTTTGCATTGATCGCTGAAGAATGCTTTCTTATCTCTTCTTGCTATTCTTTACTCTGCATTCAGATGCTTATATCTTTCCTTTTCTCCTTTGCTTTTCACTTCTCTTCTTTTCACAGTTATTTGTAAGGCCTCCCCAGACAGCCATTTTGCTTTTTTGCATTTGTTTTCCATGGGGATGGTCTTGATCCCTGTCTCCTGTACAATGTCACAAACCTCATTCCATAGTTCATCAGGCACTCTATCTATCAGATCTAGGACCTTAAATCTATTTCTCACTCCCACTGTATAATCATGAGGGATTTGATTTAGGTCATACCTGAATGGTCTAATGGTTTTCCCTACTTTCTTCAATTTGAATCTGAATTTAGTAATAAGGAATTCGTGATCTGAGCCACAGTCAGCTCCTGATACAGTTTGTATCTGCTAACCCCAAACTCTCAATCCAATCCTCCCATCCTGTCACTCACATCCCTTCCCTCCCCCTTAGCAACCATGAGTCTGTTATCTATGTGCCTGTTTCCTGTTTAGAGATAAGTTCATTTGTTATATTTTAGATTCTACATATAAGTAATATCATGAGCTATTTGTCTTTCCTTTATTATCCATTCCTTTGTGTTGGACATTTAGGTTGCGTACATGTCTTGGTTATTGTAAGTAGTGCAGCAATAAGCATAGTGGTATGTATCTTTTCGAATTACAGTTTTCTCTGGATATCTGCCCAGGAGTGGGATTGCTGGATCATATGGAAACTCTATTTTTAGTTTTTTGAGGAAACTCCATACTATTCTCCATATTAACTGTACCAATTTACATTCCCACCAACAATGTAGAAGGGTTCCCTTGTCTCCACACCCTCTCTATCATTTGATATTTATAGACATTTTAATGATGATCATTCTTATTGGTCAAAACCCATATCATTAATGCTACTTCAGTTCCTGAAGCTTACCTGACTCCTCCCACTATCTGAATACTAGTAGCTGTGATTCTTACTGGAACCATCATGATGGTCTCCCAAATCACCTATCCATACCCACTCTCCTCCACTCAGAACTGCATTTGGGTCCATCTGTTTAAAGCACAGATCATTTTAAGATCTGTTCATGTATAAAGCATTTAGTCCATATCAGTGGTTAAGATAATGTCTGTTTCTGTTTTCTATGAAATTCCCAGTCCAGGGCTTTCTGTGTATTAAGTGGGGAAAAATTAATCAAGATTAGCTTTACCACTGGGTTTCCCTAGTGGCTCAGATGGTAAAGAATCTGCCTGCAATACAGGAGACTCAGGTTCCATCCCTAAGTTGGGAAGATCTCTTGGAGAAGGGAAGGGCAAGCTGTTCCAGTATTCTTGCCTGGAGAATTCCATGGACAGAGGAGCTTGGTGGGCTATAGTCCACAGGGTCGCAAAGAGTAGAATATGGCTAAGTGACTAAGTTTCACTTTCTCACAGCTTTACCATTATGAAGAAAGAGAATTTTTAAGAGGGGAATATACAACCCTATCTTCCTTATCTTTTTTCGGCCTTCTGTTTCAGTTTTTCTTTTGTTAAATTATATAAGTAGTGTATGTTATCCAGTCCCATCACTTCAAGGCAAATAGATGGGAAAACAATGGAAACAGTGACAGACTTTATTTTCTTGGGCTCCAAAATCACTGCAGATGGTGACTGAAGTCAAGAAATTAAGACTCTTGCTCCTTGGAAGAAAAGCTGTGGCAAACCTAGACAATATATTAAAAAGAAGATACATTACTTTGAAGACAAAGGTCTGTATAGTCAAAGCTATGGTTTTTCCAGTAGTCATGTGTGGATGTGAGACTTGAAGCATAAAGAAAGCTGAGCACTAGAGAATTGATGCTTTAGAACTGTGATGTTGCATGACACTCTTGAGAGTCCCTTGGACTTCAAGGAGATCTAACCAGTTCATCCTAAAGAAATCAGTCCTGAATATTCATTGAAAGGACTGATGTTGAAGCTGAAACTCCAATACTTTGGCCACCTGATGCAAAGAACTGACCCCTTAGAAAAGATCCTGATGCTAGGAAAGGTTGAAGGCAGGAGGAGAAAGGGACGACAGAGAATGAGATGGTTGAATGGCATCACTGACTCAATGGACATGAGTTTGAGCAGGCTCCAGGAGCTGGTGATGGGCAGGGAAGCCTGGCGTGCTTCAGTCCATGGAATCACAAAGAGTCAGACATGACTGAGCGACTGAACTGAGTGTATGTTATCAAAAAATGTGCATATACAATTATATGTCTTCATGAGAGTTTGTATAATGCCAGATAAAATCATGAAATACATTCAGATTTACAATTAGCTTCTACATGTCACAGTGTATCATAAGCCCCTGTAGACATCATTGTTTACACATGGACCACATTTTTAATAGATCAACAATATTTTCTTGTACTGACAAAATTGTTCTTATTTTACTGGCTTCTAAATTGATGAATATTTCTGTTTTTCCTCATATTTCTTCATGCTATGTAATGTGTGTCCTCATAAATATCTTCCATCCTTTTTCAAGATTCTGTTCTAATAAAAATTCTTAGATTACTCCCACATCCCCTTCAAAACTCACTTTAGAATCTGAAGTTCTAAAAGCAAAAATATGTCCATTTTTTTCAAGGAAATAAGAATGGGAAAAGTTTCACAGCCCACGGAGTTTCCAAGCTTAGTAGACTGAGTTTGAAGGAGCCTTCCCCATGTGATATTAGGAGAGACAGAGGGTTAAAAGGTCCAGAATTTACAGAATTGTAAGGAGGGAAAATAATGTGTGTTTATAGAAAATGAATCAAACTCTTATGGATAGTGTCATGATGAGCAAATTATAGAGAATTATACATACAAAATGCTCTTATTTTATAATTAGTACAATTGTCACATTAACTTTAATTCTTTCTCTTTATATAATAATGTGTTTATGGAAAAAAAAATCTGAAAATTGCTTGGTTGCCAGTGTGTCATAATAGGGAAAATTAACTGAATAATTATGTCTAAGTAATCTATCTATTCTCCATACCAGAATAGCTTAGCTAGCAGGATGACTGTATTTTATATCAGAATCTAAGTTGCTGGCTGCCCTGTACTTGTTTGGAAGGAATTATTGCTATAACTATATTGTTTCCAAGATAATCATGATGGTGTGATCACTCACCTAGAGCCAGAGATCCTGGAATGTGAAGTCAAGTGGACCTTAGAAAGCATCACTATGAACAAAGCTAGTGGAGGTGATGGAATTCCAGTTGACCTATTTCAAATCCTAAAATATGATGCTGTGAAAGTGTTGCATTCAATATGTCAGCAAATTTGGAAAACTCAGCAATGGCCACAGGACTGGAAAAGGTGAGTTTTCATCCCAATCCCAAAGATAGGCAATGCCAAAGAATGCACAAACTACCACACAATTGCACTCATCACACACACTAGTAAAGTAATGCTCAAAATTCTCCAAGCCAGGCTTCAGCAATACATGAACCATGAAATTCCTGATGTTCAAGCTTGTTTTAGAAAAGGCAGAGGAACCAGAGATCAAATTGCCAACATCTGCTGGATCATCAAAAAAGCAAGAGAGTTCCAGACAAACATCTATTTCTGCTTTATTGACTATGCCAAAGCCTTTGACTGTGTGGATCACAATAAACTGTGGAAAATTCTGAGAGAGATGGGAATATCAGACCACCTGACCTGCCTCTTTAGAAACCGATATGCAGGTCAGGAAGCAACAGTTAGAACTGGACATGGAACAACAGACTGATTCCAAATAGGAAAAGGAGTACGTCAAGGCTGCATATTGTCACCCTGCTTATTTAACTTATATGCAAAGTACATCATGAGAAACGCTGGACTGGAAAAAGCACAAGCTGGAATCAAGATTGCTGGGAGAACTATCAATAACCTCAGATATGCAGATGACACCACCCTTATAGTAGAAAGTGAAGAGGATCTAAAAAGCCTCTTAATGAAAGTGAAAGAGGAGAGTGAAAAAGTTGACTTACAGCTCAACATTCAGAAAATTAAGATCATGGCATGTAGTCCCATCACTTCATGGGAAATAGATGGGGAAACAGTAGAAACAGTGTCAGACTTTATTTGTGGGGGGGGGGGGGCTCCAAAATCACTGCAGATGGTGATTGCAGTCATGAAATTAAAAGACGCTTACTCCTTGGAAGGAAAGTTATGACCAACCTAGATAGCATATTAAAAACAGAGACATTACTTTGCCAACAAAGGTTCGTCTAGTCAAGGCTATGGTTTTTCCAGTGGTCATGTATGGATGTGAGAGTTGGACTGTGAAGAAAGCTGAGCACCAAAGAATTGATGCTTTTGAACTGTGGTGTTGGAGAAGACACTTGAGAGTCCCTTAGACTGCAAGGCGACCCATCCAGTCCATGCTAAAGGAGATCAGTCCTCAGTGTTCTTTGGAAGGAGTGATGCTAAAGCTGAAACTCCAATACTTTGGCCACCTCATGTGAAGAGTTGACTTATTGGAAAAAACTCTCAAGCTGGGAGGAATTGGGTGCAGGAGGAGAAGGGGACGACAGAGGATGAGATCGCTGGATTGCATCACTGACTCAAAGAACATGAGTTTGGGTGAACTCTGTGAGTTGGTGATGGATAGGGAGGCCTGGTATACTGCAATTCATGGGTTCCAAAGAATCGGACAAGACTGAGCGACTGACCTGAACTGAATAAAATGAATCCTATCTAACCATTTCCAAACATTTAAAAAGTGTCTCTGAATTTTTTAATATGATATATACAAGTTTTACCCTCATGTTATGGTGATTAAGTAATTTTCATCAGTTCAATTCAGTTCAGTTGCTCAGCCATGTCCGACCCTGCAAAACCATGGACTGCAGCATGCCAGGCTTCCCTGTCCATCACCAACTCCCAAAGCTTGCTAGAACTCTGTCAATTGAGTTGGTGATGGCATCCAACCATTTTATCTTCTGTTCTCCCCTTCTCCTCCTGCCTTCAATCTTTCCCAGCATCAGGGTCTTTTCCAATGAGTCAGTTCTTCACATCAGATGACCCAAATATTGTAATTTCAACTTCAGCACCAGTCCTTCCAGTGAATATTGAGGACTGATTTCCTTTAGGATTGATTGGTTGGATCTCCTTACAGTCCAAGTGTCTCTCAAGAGTCTTCTCCAACACTACAGTTCTAAAGCATCAATTCTGTTGCATTCAGCTTTCTTTGTAATCCAACTCTCATATCCATACATGACTACTGGAAAAACCATAACTTTGACTAGATGGACCTTTTTCTGGGAAGTAATGTCTCTGATTTTTAATATACTGTCTAGGTTGGTCATAGCTTTTCTTCCATGAATCAATAAATTCAGTGAAAATTGATTTTCATGCAGTTATGATAATCTGAAAGAATGAAAACTATTAAATGAATTCCTACTATCCTTATCATTTATCTCTTTATTTATTTATTATTATTATTACTTTACAATACTGTATTGGTTTTGTCATACATTGACATGAATCCACCACAGGTGTACATGAGTTCCCAACCCTGAACGGCCCTCCCACCACCGTCCCCATATCATCTCTCTGGGTCATCCCAGTGCACCAGCCCCAAGCATCTTGTATCCTGTATCAAACCTAGACTAGTGATTCGTTTCTTACATGATAGTGTACATGTTTCAATGCCATTCTCCCAAATCATCCCATCCTCTCCCACTCCCACAGAGTCCAAAAGTCTGTTCTTTACATCTGTGTCTCTTTTGCTGTCTCACATACAGGGTTATCATTACCATCTTTCTAAATTCCATATATATATATGTTAGTATAATGTATTGGTGTTTTTCTTTCTGGCTTATTTCACTCTGTATAATCGGCTCCAGTTTCATCCACCTAATTAGAACTGATTCAAATGTACTCTTTATAATGGCTGAGTAATACTCCATTGTGTATATGTACCACAGCTTTCTTATCCATTCATCTGCTGATGGACATCTAGGTTGCTTCCATGTCCTGGCTATTATAAACAATGCTGCGATGAACATTGGGGTACACAAGTCTCTTTCAATTCTGGTTTCCTCAGTGTGTATGCCCAGCAGTGGGATTGCTGGGTCATAAGGCAGTTCTATTTCCAGTTTTTTAAGGAATCTCCATACTGTTCTCCATAGTGGCTGTACTAGTTTGCATTCGCACCAACAACAGTGCAAGAGGGTTCCGTTTTCTCCACACCCTCTCCAGCATTTACTGCTTGTGGACTTTTGCATCACTGCCATTCTGACTGGTGTGAAGTGATACCTCATTGTGGTCTTGATTTGCATTTCTATGATAATGAATGATGTTGAGCATCTTTACACTGCTTGTTAGCCATCCGTATGTCTTCTTTGGAGAAATGTCTATTTAGTTCTTTGGCCCATTTTTTGATTGGGTCGTTTATTTTTCTGGAATTAGGCTGCATAAGTTGCTTGTATACTTTTGAGATTAGTCGTTTGTCAATTGCTTCATTTGCTATTATTTTCTCCCATTCAGAAGGCTGTCTTTTCACCTTGCTTATAGTTTCCTTTGTTGTGCAGATGCTTTTAATTTTAATTAGATCCCATTTGTTTATTTTTGCTTTTATTTCCAGTATTCTGGGAGGTGGATCATAGAGGATCCTGCTGTGATTTATGTCGGAGAGTGTTTTGCCCATGTTCTCCTCTAGGAATTTTATAGTTTCTGGTCTTACATTTAGATCTTTAATCCATTTTGAGTGTATTTTTGTGAATGGTGTTAGAAAGTGTTCTAGTTTCATTCTTTTACAAGTGGTTGACCACTTTCCCCAGCACCACTTGTTAAAGAGATTGTCTTTATTCCCTTGTATATTCTTGCCTCCTTTGTCAAAGATAAGGTGTCCATAGGTGTGTGGATTTATCTCTGGGCTTTTTATTTTATTCCATTGATCTATATTTCTGTCTTTGCTCCAGTACCATACTGTCTTGATGACTGTGGCTTTGTAGTAGAGCCTGAAGTCAGGCAGATTGATTCCTCCACTTCCATTCTTTCTCAAGATGGCTTTGGCTATTCGAGGTTTTTTGTATTTGCATACAAATTGTGAAATTATTTGTTCTAGCTCTGTGAAAATTACCGCTGGTAGCTTGATAGGGATTGCATTGAATCTGTAGCTTGCTTTGGGTAGTATACTCATTTTCACTATATTGATTCATATGATTCATGAACATGGTATATTTCTCAATCTATTAGTGTCCTCTTTAATTTCTTTCATCAGTGTTTTATAGTTTTCTAGATATAGGTCTTTAGTTTCTTTAGGTAGATATATTCCCAAGTATTTTATTCTTTTCGTTGCAATGGTGAATGGAATTGTTTCCTTAATTTCTTTTTCTACTTTCTCATTATTAGTGTATAGGAATGCAAGGGATTTCTGTGTATTGATTTTATATCCCACAACTTTACTATATTCATTGATTAGCTCTAATAATTTTCTGTTGGAGTCTTTAGGGTTTTCTATGTAGAGGATTATGTCATCTGCAAACAGTGAGAGTTTTACTTCTTTTCCAGTTTGGATTCCTTTTATTTCTTTTTCTGCTCTGATTGCTGTGGCCAAAACTTCCAGAGCTATGTTGAATAGTTGTGGTGAAAGTGGGCACACTTGTCTTATTCCTGACTTTAGGGGAAATGGTTTCAATTTTTCACCATTGAGGATAATGTTTGCTGTGGGTTTGTCATATATAGCTTTTATTATGTTGAGATGTGTTCCTTCTATTCTTGCTTTCTCAAGAGTTTTTATCATAAATGGATGTTGAATTTTGTTGAAGGCTTTATCTGCCTCTATTGAGATAATCATATGGCTTTTATTTTTCAATTTGTTAATGTGGTGAATTACATTGATTGATTTGTGGATATTGAAGAATCCTTGCATCCCTGGGATAAAGCCCACTTGGTCATGGTGTATGATCTTTTTAATGTGTTGCTGGATTCTGATTGCTAGAATTTTGTTGAGGATTTTTGCATCTATGTTCATCAGTGATATTGGCCTGTAGTTTTCTTTCCTTGTGGCATCTTTGTCAGGTTTTGGTATTAGGGTGATGGTGGCCTCATAGAATGAGTTTGGAAGTTTACCTTCCTCTGCAATTTTCTGGAAGAGTTTGAGTAGGATAAGTGTTAGCTCTTCTCCAAATTTTTGGTAGAATTCAGCTGTGAAGCAGTCTGGACCTGGGCTTTTGTTTGCTGGAAGTTTTCTGATTACAGTTTCAATTTCCATGCTTGTAATGGGTCTATTAAGATTTTCTATTTCTTCCTGGTTCAGTTTTTGAAAGTTGTACTTTTCTAAGAATTTGTCCATTTCTTCCACGTTGTCCATTGTATTGGCATATAATTGCTGATAGTAGTCTCTTATGATCCTTTGTATTTCCGTGTTGTCTGTTGTGATCTCTCCATTTTCATTTCTAATTTTATTGATTGATTTTTCTCCCTTTTTTTCTTGATGAGTCTGGCTAATGGTTTGTTGATTTTATTTATCCTTTCAAAGAACCAGCTTTTGGCTTTGCTGATTTTTGCTATGGTCTCTTTTCTTTCTTTTTCATTTATTTCTGCCCTAATTTTTAAGATTTCTTTCCTTCTACTAACCCTGGGGTTCTCCATTTCTTCCTTTTCTAGTTACTTTATGTGTAAAGTTAGGTTATTTATTTGAGTTTTTTCTTATTTCTTGAGGTATGCCTGTATTGCTATGAACTTTCCTCTTAGCACTGCTTTTATAGTGTCCCACAGGTTTTGGGTTGTTGTGTTTTCATTTTCATTAGTTTCTATGCATATTTTGATTTCTTTTTTGATTTCTTCTGTGATTTGTTGGTTATTCAGAAGCGTGTTGTTCAGCCTCCATATGTTGGAATTTTTAATAGTTTTTCTCCTGTAATTGAGATCTAATCTTAAAAGATGCTTGGAATGATTTTTTTTTTTTTAATTTATCAAGGCTAGATTTATGGCCCAGAATGTGATCTATCCTGGAGAATGTTCCATGAGCACTTGAGAAAAAGGTGAAATTCATTGTTTTGGGGTGAAATGTCCTATAGATATCAATTAGGTCCAACTGGTCTATTGTATAATTTAAGTTTGTATTTCTTTGTTAATTTTCTGTTTAGTTGATCTGTCCATAGGTGTGAGTGGGGTATTAAAGTCTCCTACTATTATTGTGTTATTGTTAATTTCCCCTTTCATATTTGTTAGCATTTTTCTTACATATTGCAGTGCTTCTATGTTGGGTGCATATATATTTATAATTGTTATACCTTCTTTTTGAATTGATCCTTTGATCATTATGTAGTGGCCTTCTTTGTCTCTTTTCACAGCCTTTGCTTTAAAGTCTATTTTATCGGATATGAGTATAGCTACTCCTGCTTTCTTTTGGTCTCTATTTGCATAGAATATCTTTTTCCAGCCCTTCACTTTCAGTCTGTATGTGTCCCTTGTTTTGAGGTGGGTCTCTTGTAGACAACATATATAGTGATCTTGTTTTTGTATCCATTCAGCCAGTCTTTGTCTTTTGATTGGGGCATTCAACGCATTTACATTTAAGGTAATTATTGATAGGTATGATCCCATTGCCATTTACTTTATTGTTTTGGGTTTGGGTTTATACACCCTTTTTGTGTTTCCTGTCTAGAGAATATCCTTTAGCAATTATTGGAGAACTGTTTTGGTGGTGCTGAATTCTCTCAGCTTTTGCTTGTCTGTAAAGCTTTTGATTTCTCCTTCATATTTGAATGAGATCCTTGCTGGGTACAATAATCTGAGCTATAGGTTATTTTCTTTCATCACTTTAAGTATGTCTTGCCATTCCCTCCTTGCCTGAAGAGTTTCTATTGAAAGATCAGCTGTTATCCTTAAGGGAATCCCCTTGTGTGTTATTTGTTGTTTTTCCCTTGCTGCTTTTAATATTTGTTCTTTATATTTGATCTTTGTTAATTTGATTAATATGCATCTTGGGTGTTTTGCCTTGGGTTTATCCTGTTTGGGACTCTCTGAGTTTCTTGGATTTGGGTAATTATTTCCTTCCACATTTTAGGGAAGTTTTCAACTATTATCTCCTCAAGGATTTTCTCATGGTCTTTCTTTTTTTCTTCTTCTTCTGGGACTCCTATGATTCAAATGTTGGAGCGTTTCATATTGTCCTGGAGGTCTCTGAGATTGTCCTCATTTCTTTTAATTCATTTTTCTTTTCCCCTCTCTGAATCATTTATTTCTACCATTCTATCTTCTATTTCACTAATCCTATCTTCTGCCTCCGTTATTCTACTATTTGTTGCCTCCAGAGTGTTTCTGATCTCATTTATTGCATTATTCATTATATACTGACTCTTTTTTATTTCTTCTAGGTCCTTGTTAAACCTTTCTTGCATCTTCTCAGTCCTTGTCTCTAGGCTATTTATCTGTGATTCCATTTGATTTCAAGATTTTGGATCATTTTCACTATCATTATTTGGAATTCTTTATCTGGTAGATTCCCTATCTCTTCCTCTTTTGTTTGGTTTGGTGGGCATTTATCCTGTTCCTTTACCTGCTGAGTATTCCTCTGTCTCTTCATCTTGGTTATATTACTGCGTTTGGAGTGGCCTTTCTGTATTCTGGAAGTCTGTGGAGTTCTCTTTATTTTGGTGTTTCCTCCCTGTGGATGGTATTATATCAGTGGCTTGTCAAGGTTTCTTGGTTAGGGAAGCTTGTGTCGGAGTTATGGTGGCTGGAGCTGGATTTCTTCTCTCTGGAATGCAATGAAGTGTCCAGTAATGAGTTATGAGATGTCAGTGGTTTTGGAGTAGCTTGAGCTCCCTGTATATTGAAGATCAGGGGTGTTTTCCTGTGTTGCTGGAAAATTTGCTTGGTATGTCTTGCTCTGGAACTTGTTGGCCATTGGGTGGTGCTTGGTTTCAGTGTAGCTATGGAGGCGTTTGATAAGCCCCTATCGATTAATGTTCCCTGGAGTCAGGAGTTCTCTGATATTCTCAGGATTTGGACTAAAGCCTCCCACTTCTGGTTTTCAGTTTTATTTTTATAGTAGCCTCAAGACTTCTCTATCTATATGGCACGGATGATAAAACATCTAGGTTAGAGATGAAAAGTTTCTCCACATTGAGGGACACCCAGAGAGGTTCACTGAGTTACATGGAGAAGAGAAGAGGGAGGGGGGAGTTAGAGGTGACTGGAATGGGATGAGGAGAGATCAGAAGAGGAGAGAGCAAGCTAGCCAGTAATCACTTCCTTATGTGCGCTCCACAGTCTGGACTGCTCAGAGGTGTTCACAGAGTTATACAGGGGAGAGGAGAGGGAGGAAGGAGACAGAGGTGGCCAGGAAGGTAAAAGAGGGAAATGAAAAGGAGAGAGACAGATCCAGCCAGTAACCAGTTCCCTAAGTGTTCTCCACCGTCTGGAACACACAGAGATTCACAGAGTTGGGAAGAGAAGAGAAGGGGGAGAGAGGAGACAGAGGCAACCTGGTGGAGAAAAAGGAGAGTCCAAAGGAGGAGAGAGCGGTGAAGCCAGTAATCTTGCTCTCAAGTAAAATTGGGTACTGAAGATTGGGTTTTTAAAGGTACAAAATTGATAACAAATAACAAAAAAACAAAGATTAAAAATCTAAAGTAAAGGTTAGATTTTCAAAAATACAATATTAAAGAAAAGAAGAAGAAAGAAAAAAGAAAAAAAAAGTCACCATAATTATTTTAAAAACCACAACAACCACACAAAAAAATATATGGTGTTTTCTTTAAGAACTTAAAAATTTAAAAATGTTAAAAAAAAAGAAGAAAAAGTAAAGAAGAAAAAACAAAACAACAAAAAAAGAATGATCGTAAAAATAGTAAAGGTATATCTGGGACTTTCTCTGGTGGTGTTGTGGGCAGTGTGGGGTCAGTTCATTTTCAGATAGTTCCTTGATCTGGCTTATATTTCTTAAGATCTATACTTCCAAGGTGGTTCCCGCTGTTTTAGCTTTTTCTGTTTGCTGGTCTCTTCAGTATCTGTTTTCGACCCTGACACAAAGGGGATAGTGGTGGACACTTTCTTTCTTTTTTTTTTTTTTAGGCTCCCTTGTTCAGTCATGCTGTTGGGAGGGAGGGATCCTGCAAACAAATAACACTGGTGTGTGCTCGTAGTGTCTCAGCCACGCTGGGCCTGCCCCCGCTCATGGCGCACACCGCTCAGGCTCTAGGTTGCTCCACCAGGAACTATCTGAGGCCGGCCCTGGGCTGCATGCCCCTCCCTGGTCTAAGCCGCTCAGGCTCAGGCACTCAGGTAGTCCTCAGAGGCGCAGACTCGGTTGGGCCTGCGCTTTGTGCCCTTCCCCAGTCCAAGCAGCTCCGGTGTTTGGCGAGCGCAGCGGCTGTGACTTATCGCCTCTCCCGTCCCTGCTGCCCAGTTTTCTGGGTGTACAACAGGCGCTCCTTCTCAGGCGGATGGTGACTGTCCAGAACCCCAGGAAGTCTTGGTTAGCAAAGAAGCCTGCTTGCGGTTTGGTAGTTAATGTCTCTCTGGGGCTGCTATTGCCCCCTTCCGACCCTTCTGGCTCTGGCTGCCTGTCACCGGAGAGGGATGGTCTGCAGCCAGCTAATTCCTTTGTTCTGTGTGCAGTCCTGGCGGTGTCTTATGTTAGAGCTTTGTGCTTGGTAGCTATCCCACAGTCTGGTTTCCTAGCCCAAGTTAGTTTGCTCTGGTTATGCTAGGGGCATTCCAGCCTGATTCTTAAAAAGCACTGCAGCCCGTGCCTCCCTGCCCAGCCCCCACTTGCTAGTGGTGGATGCAGGCATCTGCACTGCTTCTTCACTGGGGGAGTTACTGTTGGGCTTGTAATCTGTTGCTTTTAATTATTTATTTATTTTTTCTCCCTGTTATGTTGCCCTCTGTGCTTCCAAGGCTTGTCACAGACTCGGCAGTGAAAGTGTTTCCTGGTGTTTGGAAACTTCTCTCTTTAAGACTCTCTTCCCGGGATGGAGCTCCCTTCCTACCTCTTTTGTCTCTTTTTCCATCTCTTATATTTTTTCCTACCTGTTTTTGAAGACAATGATCTGCTTTTCTGGGTGCCTGATGTCCTCTGCCAGCATTCAGAAGTTGTTTTGTCAAGTTTACTCAGTGTTGAAATGTTCTTTTGATGAATTTGTGAGGGAGAAAGTGATCTCCCCATTCTATTCCTCCACCATCTTAGGACTGCCCTCCATTTATCTCTTTTGATAATGGAAGATATGCACAGATACTTGCAAAAAAAAAAAAAAAGGCACATTCAAGCAACTTTCCACAGGAGAGTATACAATGTGAGATTATGTTCAGCTGATGTCTGAGCTCATACATATATGTGTGTGTGTGTGTGTAGTTATATATAGCCTGTTTTCACTTGCTTTGATTGTCTGTGGTTGTGCTTTGTTATGTTATGTTTGACTTTATTCTGAATTCCATCCATTTATTCTTGGTGCATTTTCCTTCTGAAGTTGAACCTTTTCTTAAGCTAGTCAAATTGTTTACCATTTATTTCATTTTTTTTTTACCTTCCCATGTTTAATATAGTTATTTTAATTATGCTATTAATATGTTCCAGTTTTATTGAGATATAATTGATCTATATATCACTGGATAAGTTTAGTGTATATATTATATGCATTTATTGTGAAGTGATTACTGCAATAAGTTCAGTTAATATCCATCATCTCATATAGATATGATAGAAAAATTTTAATAAGCTTTTTCTTTGTGACGAGAACTCTTTGGATCTATTCTCTTAACAACTGTCATGTATGTCACTATATAGTGCTAACCATAATATCGTGCCGTGTATTACATCCATAGGTGTTGTTGCTGTTCAGGTGCTAAGTTTGTCTATTTGTGACCCCATGGATGGCAGCACACCAGGCTCCTCTGTCCTCCTCTCCTGGGGTTCGCTCACATTCATTTCCATTGAGTCAGTGAGTCTATCTAATCACCTCATCCTAGTTTGTACCTTTTGACCAACCTTCCACCAGTATTCATTCTCCCACTATATCTGATAACCACAAATCTGATCTTTTTCAATTTCTGTTGTTTTAAAAAAATATCTTGCTGTTGCCATGATGAAATCTTTGTAAGTGCAATTTAGCAGATATAAGGTGAATAGGAAGAGAAATGGAGAGGTAGGGTAATCAACAGTCAACAACCCTCCTGCTTTCTGGTTGAAATTTCTATGGATATCATTACAGACTCACATGTAGTTATAAGAGATGTTCCATATACAATCCTGGAGAAGGGAATGATGATCCAATCCAGTGTTCTTGCCTGGAGAATCCCATGGACAGAGAAGCCTGGTGGGCTGCTGTTTGTGGAGGTCACAAAAAATCGGGCACAACTGAGCAATTAACACACATACACATATAAACTTTGCCTAGTTTTCCCCCAGTAATATTTTACAAAAATGTAGTATAATATCACAAGGAGGACCTTGACATTGGCCTAGATGGTATCTACTGATCCAGTCTTTTCAGAGTTCCCAAATTTTACATGTGTTGATGTATGTGTGTGTGTGTGTGTGTGTGTGTGTGTATGTGTGTGTACATACTAACTTCAGTACAGTTATATTACCCGTGAAGGTTCAAGTAACCACCCTTATAGTAAAGATGAAAGAATTCCAAAAGACAGGATCCCCTTATCTGGTCTAGACACTAGTCTTGTGTCACATAGATGCTTTTCTAACCTTTTTCTCCTAGTCTGTACTTTGTCATTTTGTCCCCTTAGTAGTCTTTTGTACAGAAAAAGGTTTCTGTTTTGATGGTGTTCAATTTATCAACTTTCCAATTTTACATCACTATTTGGCTGTCAAGTCTAAGAACTCTTTACCTTGACATAGATCTCAAAGATTTTCTGCTGAAATTTTTCCTGAAAGTTTTATAATCGTACATTTAAATCCATGATTTACCTTTTTCATTGATTTATAGTTGATTGAAAATATGTTAGTTCCAAGTGTATAGCTCAGTGATTCATTTATTATTTTGTCCTGATTATGTCTGATTATGTTTAATTATTTCATTATAACATATTGAATGTATATCTCTGTACAGTAAATTCTTGCTGCTTATCTATTTTATGTATACTAGTTTATATCTGTTAATCCTATACTCCTAATTTGTCCCTCCCTCCCTTACCCTACTCCCCTTTGGTAACACAGTTTGTTTTCTATTTGTGTTTTAAATAAGTTAATTTGTAGTATTTTTTAGATTGCCTGTATAACTGATAGCATATGATACTTGTCTTTTTCCATCTAACTTCATTCAGAATTATATTCCAACCATGTTGCTGCAATTTGCATTATTTCATTCTTTTTATGTTTTAATTATATATATATATATATATATATATATATATATATATATATAAACAATGGACTATTGTTTATATCTATCACTATCACATGTTATTAAGCCAGTCTTCTGTTGATGGGAATTTAGGTTGTTTCCATGTCTTGACTATTGTAAATAGTGCTTCTATGAACATCAATGTGCATGTATTTTTCAATTTTTTGTCTTTTCTGGATATATACAAAGAAGTGGGTTTACCGGATCACATGGTAAGTTTATTTTTAGATTTTTGAGGAGCCTGCATTCTGTTTTCCATAGTGACTGCACCAGTTTACATTCATACCAACAGTGTGGGAGATTCCCTTTTCTCGGCACCCTCTCTAGCACTTGTTATTTGTAGATTTTTGGATGATGGCCATTCTGCCTGGTGTGAGGTGACACATTATTGTAATTTTGATTTGCATTTCTCTAATAATTAACAGTGATGAGCATCTTTTCATATGCTTGTTGGCCATCTGTATGATCCATTTTGAATTCAGACATATATAATATGAAGTTTAGGTTGATGTTCATCTGTCTTTCTTGTTGCTGTTTAGTCGCGAAGTTGTATTTGACTCTTTTGCAAGAGTATTATGTTTTTAATTGTTTATTTGTATTCATTTTTAGTACATAGAAATGAAACTGATTTATTTGTGTTGATCTTGTGTTCTGTAACACTTGGGCAACCTTGCTTCTTAGTTCCAGGAATTTTTTGTTGATTCTTTTGGAAATTTCATATACACAATGATGTCATTTGTAATTAGGGGCAGTTTTATTTCTGACTTTGCAAACCGTACAATTTTTTCTTTTTCATGCCTATGATACTGAATAGAACTCCTAGTACTCTGTTGAATAAATGTGTGAGGGTGGACATCCTTGCTTAGTTCAAATATGAAGGGTCATTTTCAGTTTTCCATCTTTAAGATGACATTAGCTATAGAATTTTTTATAGGTATTCTTTATCACACTGAGGTATTTCTAACTAGCTGAGATTTATTATTTTTATCATGACTGACTGTTACATTGTGTCAAATGTTTCTTATGCATAAAGGGATAAGATCAAATTTTTTCTGTTTTAGCTTAAGTAGTTGATATAATTGGTATTTATATAATTGATGTCAGTTACTGATTTAGGATACTGACCACTCTTGATCTAGAATTCATTGCACTCAATCACAGTGTATAATTATTTTCATGAATTTTGAGTTTGACCTGTAAACATTTTGTTGAAGATTTTTGTGTCAAAGTTCATGAAAGATACTCCCTAGTATTCCTTTTTTTCTGTAATCATTGTCTGGATTTGGTATAAATTTACAAATGTCCTATTAACTGAAGTATGAAGTGTACACTGATCTTTTTGAAGAAATTATGTAAAATTGGCATTAGTTCTTTAAATGGTTCCTAGAATTCTTTTTTTTTTTTTTTTTTATTTATTTATTTTTTTTTTATTTTTTTTTTTTTAAATTTTAAAATCTTTAATTCTTACATGCGTTCCCAAACATGAACCCCCCTCCCACCTCCCTCCCCACAACATCTCTCTGGGTCATCCCCATGCACCTGCCCCAAGCAAGCTGCACCCTACGTCAGACATGGACTGGCGATTCAATTCTTACATGACAGTATACAAGTTAGAATTCCCATTCTCCCAAATCATCCCACCCTCTCCCTCTCCCTCTGAGTCCAAAAGTCCGTTATACACATCTGTGTCTTTTTTCCTGTCTTGCATACAGGGTCGTCATTGCCATCTTCCTAAATTCCATATATATGTGTTAGTATACTGTATTGGTGTTTTTCTTTCTGGCTTACTTCACTCTGTATAATTGGCTCCAGTTTCATCCATCTCATCAGAACTGATTCAAATGAATTCTTTTTAACGGCTGAGTAATACTCCATTGTGTATATGTACCACAGCTTTCTTATCCATTCATCTGCTGATGGACATCTAGGTTGTTTCCATGTCCTGGCTATTATAAACAGTGCTGCGATGAACATTGGGGTACATGTGTCTCTTTCAATTCTGGTTTCCTCCGTGTGTATGCCCAGAAGTGGGATTGCTGGGTCATAAGGTAGTTCTATTTGCAATTTTTTAAGGAATCTCCACACTGTTCTCCATAGTGGCTGCACTAGTTTGCATTCCCACCAACAGTGTAGGAGGGTTCCCTTTTCTCCACACCCTCTCCAGCATTTATTGCTTGCAGATTTTTGGATCGCAGCCATTCTGACTGGTGTGAAGTGGTACCTCATTGTGGTTTTGATTTGCATTTCTCTAATAATGAGTGATGTTGAGCATCTTTTCATGTGTTTGTTAGCCATCCATATGTCTTCTTTGGAGAAATGTCTATTTAGTTCTTTGGCCCATTTTTTGATTGGGTCGTTTATTTTTCTGGAATTGAGCTGCAGAAGTTGCTTGTATATTTTTGAGAATTCTTCAATGAAACTATCTAGGCCTAAAAATTTTAATTGCATTTCAATTTGTGTAAAGAATATAAGACTATGCAGGGTACCACTTTCATCTTGACTGAGTTTTGGCAGTTTGTAGTTTCCAAAAGATGTATGAATTTTTGAGCATAAAGATGTTTATTGTATTTTTCCTTAATGAATGCAAGATCTATAAAGAATATATCCTATTTCAGTCTTGATATTGACTATTTGTATCTTCTTTTTATGTTTTTTGTCAGTTCTGGTAGATGTTTGTCCATTTTATCGATTTTTCCAAAGATCAAGATTTCTATTCCACCGATTTTTCTCTGCTGAGCTTCTGTTTTCAACTTCATTTTTTTCTCCTCTGATTGTTACTGCCCTTTTCCACCTTCTTTCTTTGGACTTGTTCTACTCTTTGTTAAAACAAAATGCATTTAGTTTTAACTAGATGATGTTTGCTTTACAATGTTTCTGCCATACATGAACATGAATCAGCCATAGGTATACATATGTTCCCTCCCTCTTGAACCTTCATCCCTTCTCCCAGGTTCTTGAGATAGGAACTAGATTCAAGGTCTTTCCTTGTTCTACTGTGCGCACTTAGTGCTATCATTTCCCTCTCAGTACTGCTTTAGCTGTATCGCATATATTTTGATACAGTTAATTTTTATTTTCATTTAGATCTATACTTTCTTGAGACTTTCTCTTAGATCCATGACTTATTTACTTTATCTACTCACATGTTTGACTGTGTGGATCACAATAAACTGTGGAAAATTCTGAAAGAGATGGGAATACCAGACCACCTAACCTGCCTCTTGAGAAATCTGTATGCAGGTCAGGAAGCAACAGTTAGAACTGGACATGGAACAACAGACTGGCTCCAAATAGGAAAAGGAGTACGTCAAGGCTGTATATTGTCACCCTGCTTATTTAACTTATATGCAGAGTACATCATGAGAAATGCTGGACTGGAAAAAACACAAGCTGGAATCAAGATTGCCGGGAGAAATATCAATAACCTCAGATATGCAGATGACACCGCCCTTATGGCAGAAAGTGAAGAGGAGCTAAAAAGCCTCTTGATGAAAGTGAAAGAGGAGAGTAAAAAAGTTGGCTTAAAGCTCAACATTCAGAAAACGAAGATCATGGCATCCAGTCCCATCAGTTTATGGGATTAGATGGGGAAACAGTGGAAACAGTGTCAGACTTTATATTTTGGGGCTCCAAAATCACTGCAGATGGTGACTGCAGCCATGAAATTAAAAGCCGCTTACTCCTTGGAAGAAAAGTTATGACCAACCTAGATAGCATATTCAAAAGCAGAGACATTACTTTGCTGTCTAAGGTCCGTCTAGTCAAGGCTATGATTTTTCCAGTGGTCATGTATGGATGCGAGAGTTTGACTGTGAAGAAGGCTGTGCACCGAAGAATTGATGCTTTTGAGCTGTGGTGTTGGAGAAGACTCTTGAGAGTCACTTGGACTGTAAGGAGATCCAACCAGTCCATTCTGAAAGAGATCAACCCTGGGATTTCTTTGGAGGGAATGATGCTGAAGCTGAAACTCCAGTACTTTAGCCACCCCATGCGAAGTGTTGACTCATTGGAAAAGTCTCTGAAGCTGGGAGGGATTGGGGGCAGTAGAAGAAGGGGATGACAGAGGATGGGATGGCTGGATGGCATCACGGACTCTATGGACATGAGTCTGAGTGAACTCTGGGAGATGGTGATGGACAGGGAGGCCTCGCGTGCTGCGATTCATGGGGTCGCAAAAAGTCGGACAAGACTGAGCGACTGAATTGAACTGAACTCACATGCTTAGTGAATTTCCTATTGTCTTTCTTTTATTGATTTCTTGTTTGATTACACTGTGCTCAGAGAATGTACTCTGTATGATTTTCAATCTTATAAATGTGTTGACAGGTGTATTATAGCCCAGGATATGGTCTTCCTTGGTGAATATTCAGTTGGAACTTGAGAAAATGCTGTATTTTGGGAGTACAGTGCCCAGTATGTGTCAATTAGGTGTTGTTGGTTGATGGTATGTTTACCTCTTCCGTGTTTTTTGTTATTTTTTGTTTAGCAACCCTATCAGTTACTGAAAGGAAGATAATATTGTTTACAGTTTTGATTATGGATTTGTCTGTTTCTCCTTTCAGCTCTGTCCCTTGTTTCTGTATGTATTCTAAAGCTCTGTTTTTTCCTTGGTCCACACTTAAGATTGTTATTTCTTTCTGGTAATTGATCTTTTCGTCATCTGTAATTTTTCAGCTCATCAGTAGAAATCTTTGCTCTAAAGTCTGCTTTAACAGACATTATTTAGCTACTTGTATTTTCCAGTTAAATCTTTTCACAGAATTATTTTTCCAAACTTTTAATTTAATGTACATACATCATCAGATATTAACTGAATTTCTTGCAAACAACATATCTTTGGGTCACACTATTTTTAATCTACTCTGCAAGCCTCCCTCTTTGATTGGTTTATTTAGATGTTTACATTTAAGCCAATTATTGCTGCTGCTGCTGCTGCTGAGTCATTTCAGTCGTGTCCGACTCTGACAGAACCTCACAGACGGCAGCCCACCAGGCTCCCCTGTCCCTGGGATTCTCCAGGCAAGAACACTGGAGTGAGTTGCCGTTTCCTAGGATAGCACTTTAGTCTGCCATTTTATCATTTCTTTCTATTTGCTTCCTCTTTTGTTTGTTCCTTTGTTGGTGAAACTCTCCATCTGCCCTCTTGACAATGGTTCAAAATTCACCTTGTGCTTTTGGGAGGTTTCCCACTTGGATCTAGAGGATGAATGAGCAGATTTGGACTGTACTCTCCTGTGAGGTTGGGAGTGGGGACATGCCAGACACAGGTCACTTTGTTTTGTAGAACTAGTGAATATTTGACATTTAGCTGCTCTGATGTTCCTCTGGTCCTGGCATCTCAAGACAGTTCATGTTCTTCTCCCTATTAGCTTTTCTTTGGGTTTGAATTTGTTTAATATATATTCTTCCATCTTCTTACTTACAATCTCTGTGTGTGTATTACATGTTTCTTTGGACTTCCCTAGCAGCTCAGATGGTAAGCAATCCACCTACAATGCAGAGCCCCAGGTTTGATCCCTGGTTTCAGAAGATCCCCTGGAGAAGAGAATGGCAACCATTACAGTATTCTTGCCTGGAGAATCCCATGGACAGAGAAGCCTGTAGGTTGAAGTCCATGGGGTCACAAAAAGTTGGACACAACTGAGCAACTAACACTGTCACTTTCTCCTGAATTGACCAGTTCCCATGAATGAGGGGAGCCCAGAAATTCCCTCAGTCCCTTGAGAGGATATTAAAGAGCTCACTGGGAATCTGCTAGGGAGCTTGTCAGAGGAAGAAAGGTACTTTGAAATTCAAAATATCTTATATGGATTAAATGTATTAATCAAGTAAAACTCCTAAAAGCAATACTTGCCTCATACTGCATTAAACCTCAGCTGTTATGACCATTAGCTACCTACTTTGTGTCAGACAGCCTTCTGTGTGTCTACCCTAAAAATATATTTTAGAAAGCCTAAATTGAATCTAGTTTAAAGTAGCTAAAGGGAGAACTGTCTCCTTCTTTTCAAATATGAAGAATTCACACTGCTTTCATATACAGCTAACAGGCTAGATATTTGCCTGTGTTTCAATTAAGGCACTAGAGTGTGTACATGCTTAGTTCTATCCACCTTTTTGCGACCCCATGGACTTCAACCCACCAGGCTCCTCTTTCCATGGGATTTCCCAGGAAAGAATACTGGAGTGGGTTTCCATTTCCTATTCCAGGGGATCTTCCTGACCCAGGAATTGAACCCAAGTCTCTTGCATCTCCTGGATTGTCAGGCTTTATCAGGATTGCGTTTTCATTATTCTTTATCACTGCACCACCTGGGAAGCCCCAAGGCCCTAGAGACTTGGTTTGAAAGATAGTTAATAAAAATTAAATATATTAGATACTCTACCTCATACATACTAATCACAAATTTAGTTATATTGATAGCAAAAGCACCTTTGATAAATCTGAAATTTATAGTTTCTGTCCCAGTTAGAATAAGATTATGCTATACATTAGATAAATCATCAAATGAAAAATGATTATATAATATAGAATTAGTATGTGTGGAGATAGGCATCCTGCCTGAAGTGGGTTCATTGGCTTTGTTCCATGAAATCTACAGTTACAGCCTTCTTATAATTTAATGTTAGGTCCTTTCTAAGACATAGACTTCATCCTTATGGACCTTTGGTCCAGAGTCCAGATTCTAGACAGCAGAACAAGGGAGAGGGCCAAGGCCTTGAGCCAGTACATCCAATGGAAGATTACAGGAGGAAACCACATGAGACCCTGTTGCCAGAACATAGTCATGTGGATGTGGCAATTTTCAAAAGACCCTGTGCAATGAACTGTTTATGCTGTGTGGACATGGGGCCAGCTTATAGAGAAAAGAGAAAAAAGACATGGAGTGACAGAGAGAAGTTGCTAGAAAATGTCACATAATTTTTACTTAAGAAAATACAAAGTGTGGAGAATAGACACTTAACTCACTGTATGTTATGCACTTCAGAATTTTAAAGCCCAAATTCAAAATAGCATCCTCAAAGTTACATATAAAGCGTACATTGCCCAGATAGATACTTGCATACCATTTCTAATTTGGGTCAAGGGAACTTGAACCCCAGAAACTATTTTAAAGTGAATTACCCCTTGAATTATTTTTAGTCTGGTGATCCTTTCTTATTTGCCAACTCTACTGTGTGAATTATTGTTGTTCAGTCGCTCAGTTTTGCCCTATTTTTTGTGAGCCCCCCATGGACTGCAGAACACCAGGCTTCCCTGCCCTTCACCACCTCCTGGAGTTAGCTCAAACTTATGTTCATTGAGTCACTGATGCTATCTAATCATCCCATCCTTTGTTGCCCATTTTTCCTGCCATCTTTCCCAGCATCAGGGTCTTTTCCAATGAGTTGGCTACTGTGTGGGTAAGGTGGGACTTACAGGAGTAATTTTGTATGTGGGCTAGAAAACAACCATTATATAAAAACTCATTCAACTAAGAGAGAAAACTTTGTGGGCTTCATCTTATTTGTATAAAGGTATAAAATAAAGTAAATAAGATGGCTGACAAATTTAACACATAGGAATTAGTCAATGTTTGGTCTTGACAAAAGTATGGACTGCAGATTTTCAATATAAGAAATGTTTTCTAGAGCACCTGTAGAATCTGAATAAAATCATTTTGTTAACTATTGGAGGTAACGGATATATTTCAGCATAAAATCAATTATAAGTACTGAAAGGAAATGATTTCTTTTGTCTATGAGAAAAATCTTTTGTAGCTAGAGATGACAATGCTCTTGAAACTGTTTATAAGATAAATTATGCCCAGATGGAGATAGTGGTATAGAACCCACTTATCAATGCAGGAGACATGAGAGAAGCAAGTTCAATCCCTGAGTTAGGAAGATCCCCTGGAGGAGGGCATGGGAACCCACTCCAGTATTCTTGCCTGGAGAATCCCATGGACAGAGTAGCCTGATGAGTTACAGTTCATGGGGTCACAAAGAGTTGGACATGACTGATGTGACTTAGCATGCACGCATGCACCTATGAATAATACTATCATTAATGGGTTAATATTCTCAGCTTGATATCGGGACCTGGGAACTGGCAAATTCACTTGTTCACACTCCAAACCAAGGATTTTAAATAAAATGCAAAGATATTGATAATGTGAAGATGCTATCAGTCAAAGCTGAGGAAATTTTATATCTAGCATGATACTCTTAGATAATTATTTGCTGCAAAGTTGCACAGATTCCCTATGGGAAACTGAGACCATGAAAACAATTGTCTGAGAAACAGCATTTTGGTGAGATTAGAGCTGTTAAACCAAATACACATTATGTGCAATGGGGATATTATGGAAGATAATGGAATATACAAATTGGTCACTCATAATATAAATTTAATTAACTGCCCAGTAAAGAATTTTCTCAACTGTTAGAGAAACTAAGATCACCTAGATGCAGACAGATTATAGCTGCAAAAGGTACATTTAGAAAAGACGAACACTTTGAGTGACTATATAATTTGTTATGAAAAAGCTTTACAATGATGCATGAAAAAGCATAAAAAGCCTTAATACCCTGGACTATATATATATATATATATATATATATATATATATATATATATATATATATATTTTACTTTGTTAATAAGTAGTATCAGAGGGGTATTTAAAACACTGTATGGTGGTACAGTAGAGACTTTAGCAGTAACAATGCATCTTCTTTAATCATTTGCACAGAAAAGAGCAAAAAGAGATGTGGTAAAGTCATGTGATTATTTTTTTTTAAGATTATTATTTTTTTTTTTATTTTTAGTGGGCTGAGCCTTTGTTGATGCACAGCTTTTCTCTATTTGCAGTGAATGGGGGCTAATTTCTAGCTGCAATGCACAGAGTTCGTATTGCAGCAGCTTCTCTTGTTGCACAGCACAGGCTCTAGAACACCTGGACTTCAATAGCTGTGGTTCCCGGACTCTAGAGCACAGACTCAGTAGCTGTGGATTATAGACTTAGTTTCCCCAGGGCATGTGGAATCTTCCTAAAACAGAATTTGAACATGTGTCCCCTGCATTGGCAGGTGGTTTCCTTACCACTGGACCACCAGGGAAGTCTAAGTCACGTGATGATTATTAATGGACAGGAAATTCATTTTCCTTCTTCTACCCACTGTTAACCTTCACACTAGTGGAGGGAGAGAGCAGCTAGATTGAAGTCTGGATCTTCCAATGTGTCAGCTGTAGGGAAATTGGCAAGTCATTTAGGGTCCAGTCAGGAAGTAAGCTAGAGAAGACACTTGAGAGTTCCTTGGAGAGCAAGGAGGTCAAATCAGTCCATCCTAAGGGAAATCAACCTCAGATATTCATTGGAAGGATTGAAGCTGAAGCTGCAATACTTTGGCCACCTGATGCAAAGAGCCGACTCACTGTAAAAGACCCTGATATTGGGAAAGATTGAGGGCAAAGAGGAGATGGGGACAACAGAAGGTGAGATGATTGGATGGCATCACTGGCTCAATGGACATGAGTTTGAGCAAACTCTGGGAGATAGTGAAGGACAGGGAAGCCTGGTGTGTTACAGTCCATGCAGTTGCAAACAGTCAGACACAACTGAATGACTGAACAACAACAACGGGAAGTAAAGCCATCAAAAATGACAGTGAATAAGAAATTGATCAGTGAGATTAGACCTTACAGTCAGGGAAGCTGATAAGGCCTTGGCTGAGCTGGACAAGGACTTCCTGCTCCAGGAGCTGAGCTGCTGTGGGTCTGGCCCCACATCCACTAGTGACCAGCAGAGCCCATAGATGAATGTGAGCCGCACCCTCACTGGATTCCAGAGGGTGGGGGTTCTGCCTTCAGTTTCACCTCCCATGTTTTACACTCATTTCCCACAGAGGACCACACAGGGCAGGGCAGGGCAGTGGATGATGGAAAAGGTCATCTTAACTTATCGGAGTTCCAGCAGCGCAAAATCACTATGGTATTTCATGTCTGAGCTCCATGTTACCTTGTCTACAGTGGAGGGAAAAGAGCTCCCTGAGATCATGTGAGTTTGTCAATATGGAAATTGGAATGTACGGTGGCTCCACTCACTGCCAGAGACAGGTATGTGTCTTTCTTCTTCGACCAAGGATACCTTAGCTGTGAGAAGCAGATGATAATAGGAGAGACAGCCACAGAGACCCTGAGAAGTGCCCCTCCTGCTTCTCTGAGAGGTAAATCCCCCCACCCCACACCTGGGTACTGGAGAGACAGCCAGATGGAGCCATGTGGAAATGCACGTTTGATTTTCCAGGCTGTGCGTTCAAGGCAAATTCCCAAAGGAACAGCACAGTAGCAGATGGATAGAGTCAGACTTTTGAGTCAGAAAGACTTGAAACTCTGCTTCTTTTTAAAAAAAAAAGAAATTTAGTTTTAGGGAAATATAGTTAGTTTCCTATGTTGTGTCTATGTTATATAGCAAAGTGATATGTGTGTGTACACAGGCATTTTCATATCCTTTCCTATTATGGTTTGTCACAGGATATTGAACACTGTCTCTGTGCTAAAAAATAGGATTTTTTTGGCTATCCATTCTGTATATAATATTTTGCATCTGCTAGTCCCAAACTCCCAACCCATTCTTCCTCCACCTCCTACCTCCTTGACAAACAAAAATCTCTTCTCTGTATCCATGAGTCTAAAGAAACTCTTTTTCTTATTTAAAGAGAAACACCTTGGTTATCTGGTATATAGAAAACAATGTTAATAGATAATAATCATTGTCATTCAGAGGGCTTTTCTGAGGGATGATGAACTTCTCTGAGTAGCTAGCACAATGCCATGTACACACTATGTTTTAACAACCAACCTCTCTTTCCCCTCCACATTTCCATGGACCAGATAGATAAGATGTTGGCCTCTTAAACAGAAAGCACTCCCATTACTGCATTGCTCTTGTAGAATTTACTCCCACTGAGTTGAGCTCAAAATAACCTACTACCACATAAACTTTTAGAGGTAAAAGTGAATGTCTGGTGAAATTTAAAGGTTACAGAAAGCATAAAAGGAAATAAAATGGACTCCTCCAAAAGATGCAAATGAGCTAATTAAAAAATCAGAAAAAAACCTTTTGTAGGTCAAACAACTCACTTCTGTGATTGTCAAGAAATGGTCTCAGTCTTTGAGATAATTCATTTATCTCCACATCAAGCTTTCATTTGTAATGTTATAATTGGAATTAGCATCCCTCATTCTTCTTTCAAAATAGGGAACCAGTAAATAATTTTACAGCAAATGCTCAGGTATTAGAGGTAAGCGCTAGGGGCAGTAGAACAGATAAGACCTCATAGAATATTACAAAACCATTTTTTAACAGAAAACTAATTATTTTTAGCTAGTACTCATAAAGATTTAGACAAGAAAAGATGGTATATCTTCTAAATTGAGTACAAGAAGTCAAATTTTATGCTAATATGCCATTCACTGAAGTGAGCCTGAAACACTAGCAGGTAAGGAAGTGAATTTAGGAGCAGATAAAGGCTGTAGAAATTTTCTTTAAGAAACAAACTTCATGTTCAAAGGAAGATAAATGAAAACCTATATAGTAGTAGGTTTAGTTTAATCAAATAATTAATAATCTTTCTCAACCTTAGAGGATTGAAAACTATTTGTAGAACTTATTTCTGTAGAGCTGGTAAAGTTAGGTCAGAGAGAAATTACTTTTATTCTTTTTCTTAAACCATTGTATCTCAGTGCTTTCCCCAAGAGTATGTAGCATGCCTTTTTATGTCAGGGGTCTGGTTTCTTTTTGGCGCCATAACTTGTTTTAAGTCATAAACTAAGATCAGTTATTTATATTATATTATGTATCATTTTAAAAATTATTGGAGTACAGTTGATTTATGAAGTTGTATTTCTTTCTGCTTTACAGCAAAATGAATCATTATATACTTAACAGGGTGAAAGACGGGACAGATACATGGGAGGTTGGGACCTATAACACTGTTGCTGCTGCTGCTGCTGCTAAGTTGCTCACTTGTGTATGACTCTGTGAGACCCCATAGACAGCAGCCCACCAGGACCCTCTGCCCCTGGGAGTCCTCAGGCAAGAACAGTGGAGTGGGTTGCCATTTCCTTCTGCAATATATACTACTATATATAAAATAGATAACTACTATAGTACAGCACAGGGAACTCGATTCCGTGCTCTGCAATGATCTATATGGGAAAATAATTTTAAAAATAATGGATATATGTGTATGTATAGCTGATTCACTTTGTTGTGCATTATGTTTTTAAAGTTTTAAATTTGTGCTTACTGTTATTAATAGTATGGGTTTCCCCAGTGGCTCAGTGGTAGAGAACCACTTGAAACACAGGAGTTATGGGTTTGATCCTTGGGTGGGAAAGATCTCCAGGAGAAGGAAATGGCAACCCACTCTGGCATTCTTGCCTGGAAAATCCCATGGACAGAGAAGCCTGGCTGGCTCTAGTCCATGGGATCACAGCATCAGACATGATTGAAATTTATAGTATAGGCTTCATTTCATTATTGGATAGCTTTGGCTTCTGTTATGGTCAGATGTTTATTTATTCATTTGGCTTATGGCACACAAGTTTTCTGATTAAGTAGACAGGGTTATATAGTTAAGAGCTCAGTGTTTGGAAGACCGCCACTTTCAGACTGTGATGCCTGCACTTACTTATTCAAATTTTCTCAGCCTCAGTTTCCTCACCTATAAAATGGAGGCATATTACTTACCTTAGAGAAGGTAATTACCTTATTGTGAAGATTAAGTGACATAAAGTACACAAGAATATGTAGCATTATGCTTGGTGTATGTTGAATTATGGTTATTGTTATTTGCATATTTCATGAAATTTGAACAACATAGATATTGTCTATCATATTGATTTGTGAAATCAACTCTATTTAAAGTTCTTTTTTCCAGGAGCCTGTGTTCATCTGCATATATTTTTTTGAGTGGAATAATAGGGAACTCTTCTTTGTATTCCCTTTTAAACTTTCTCCCTATTGCACTTAGTCCAGTAATAAGTGGTCCTTGAGCACCTCTTTCCCCTCATAGACATTCAAAACCATTTTTCATAGGTATACATGTCCCCTTCCTCTGGCTGATTCATGCTGATGTTTGCCAGATATCCAGATATCAACACAATACTGTAAAGAAATCATCCTTCAATTAAAAATAAATGTAAGAAAAAGCTATTTTCCAAATGTGTGATGGTAACTAGTATTCTAGTCACCTTTATACTCATCTTGTATGTTGGTGTTGTTTGTTTAACTGATCAGTCATGTCTGAATCTTTGTGACCCTGTGGACTGCAGCCTGCCAGCTTCCTCTGTCCATGGGATTCTCCAGACAAGAATACTGGAGTGGGTTGCCATTTCCTCCTCCAGGGGATCTTCCTGATCCAGGGACTGAACCTGTGTCTCCTGCATTGCAGGCAGACTCTTCACCCGCTGAGCCATCAGGGAGGCCCTGTGTATTTGGTGCAGCACAATAACTAGTGCACATAATCCAAAAGGCAAGAAAATTCACAAGCCATTTTCTTCTCCTGCATCACAGCCCATGTTGACCATAATATTTCTTCTGAGTATACAGGAAGAATCTTGACAGAATAGAGAATAGTACTTGACACAGTGAAACCTGGAAGGATAGAAATTGTGACATGTTATTTAAATAAGTGTAATGTCAGTTGCTCTCTAATATTTCAAGTATTTCCAAACACACCCACAAAATATGAGGAAGCAACTAACCTAGAAATACCCAAAAAACAGTTGAAACAAAACCAAGTGACAAAGAGTCACCATGAAACACCAAACAGGACAAATTATCATTAGCAGTGATGCTCTGAGCCTTCAGCAAGTAGAGGGACACAAAAAGGGGTGGGAGGAGAAGAACCCTCACAGGCTAAGAATTCCCAGCTTGCCAAAATTTACTAAGGAGAAAGGTCAGTGGGACAAACAGAGAAAACCAGCTGAGATTAAAAGGGACGTTTTCAGCACAAACTTACAGAAGAAGGCACAGAGTTTTCTATAATGTTTGATTGAAGTGAAGTGGCTTTGGACCCTATGAATTCTTAAAATTAACCTCTTAAAACCCTAATTTGGACTAAAATGAAATTCATAAACCACCAGAATATAAAACCATCATAATAACTAGCTCTATATGAAGAAATGGATGATTCCAGGTTTGGGGGTAGAAGATATAAAATGTGAATTTAGAACTCTTTATAGTAACACCAAGCTAGGAAAATATATATTACAAACCACTAGAATTATGACAAAACTGATTGAAAGCAAACTCAACCACTCACTGGCCAAATATAAATTAAATTGAGCAAAAAATAGTCATAGTTTCAATGTATTACACCATATAAAATTTATTGAAATTCATGAGTTCAAAAGAAAACACCATCACACTGCTGATAGATTCATAATTTAAAAAACATTTCTTACCTTTAGAGAATGTTAATAAATTTATAGTCATTAAATAGAATGTGGAAAATAATGAGAAAGAATCAAGACTGTCTTTCCTATAAAGTTTATCATCATGCCTCTACCAAAATCTTGATGACAGTTATTTTCTGAAAAAAACTCCAGCTAATAATTGAAGAAAGAATGATTGATAGAAAGTATTAGAAAAGTCACTTATTTACAACCCCCAGTGAAATAATAAACCTGAGCTCATATTATCATTGACTGACGACATCATAAAAAAGAAAGAAAAAGAGAAAGAAAAGATGAGAGACCATGAGTTTGTTTCCTGTGACTGTGAATCTTTAAAAAAAAATAATTAAACTTTGAAAAAATGAGAGATGGAGGGAGAATGGGAAAAAAGAAGGAAGGTAAGAAAGAAATAACAGGCAAGAAAAAGAGACAATGATTTTTTTCTTCTGACGTACACATCTATTATGTATAAATTCTCTTCAGTAAGAAACTAAACAAGAAATAGATCAAAATTTAAAATCTAACAGCTTGTTGTTGTTCAGCTGCTAAATTGTGTCCAACTCTTTCTAACCTCATGGACTGCAGCCCTCCAGGCTTCCTTGTCCTTCATTGCCTCCTAGAATGTGCTCAAACTCACATCCATTGAGTTGGTGATACTATCCAACTATCTCATCCTCTGTCGCCCCCTTCTCCTGCCCTAAATCTTTCCCAGTTTCAGGGTCTTTTCCAGTGAGTCAGCTCTTCCCATCAGGTGGCCCAAGTATTGGAGCTTCAGCATCAGTCCTTCCAATGAATATTCAGGGTTGATTTCCTTTAGGATTGACTGGTTTGATCTCCTTGCAGTCCAAGGGACTCACAAGAGTCTTCTGCAGCACCACAATTCAAAAGCATCAATTCTTTGGCACTCAGCCTTCTTTATGGTCCAATTCTCACAGCTGTGTCTACTAGAAAACCATAGCTTTGACTATATGAAACTGTTGCCAAAGTGATGTCTCTGCTTTTCTAAAGCATTGTCTAGGTTTGTCATAGCCTTCCTTCCAAGGAGCAAAGTGTCTTTCAATTTCATGGCTACAGTCACCATCTGCAGTGATTTTGGAGCCCATGAAAATAAAATCTAATAGCTAGATTACAGTGGCCAGAGAAATGTGTTAGATGACAGTACACGGATGCATCAGCAGAATGCTGTGCAACTGAACAGACAGAATACAGAACTGGCTTCTTTTGAAAGTAAATTGCAAGGAACGCCAAATAGAAGCTTACCTGTACATCTGAAGAGGCCCCCCCCCAAAAAATCAACAAAATTCGATGTGTGCATCTTCTTTGAATTCTCATTTAAACAAGTCAACTCTTATGAGAAAATTGGAGATATGAGCAGTGATACTGGATGATACTAAGTATTTTTTGTCAAATATTAGGTGTGATGATAATGTTGTGAATATGTTTTTTGTTAAGGGCCCTTATGTTTGTGCTGAAATATTTATAGAATGTATGGAATTTACTTGATATAGGATATATGGAATGAACTTAATATATTAAATTTGCTTCAATGTAATCCAGTGATTATGGAGGGGTGGGTTGTGATATGGATAAAGCAGATCTACCATGAATTAATCATTGTGGAGGATATGTGATGGGTTATAGGAACTCATTTTGCTATTATCTCTACATGGCATGTTAGTGCTTGAAATTTTCCATAATATCAGGTTAAAGATAGACAGCTATCTGCCCCCTGTATTTTCTCCCAATATCTGCTGTTATATTTCAGGGTATCATTACTGTTGAAAGAAAACCACATTCTAGATCATTCTATACTCTTCCTTTTAAAATCAGTGAAGAAAGACAGTGCTCACTTAGAATCTAGTTTTCAGAAAAATAAGAGAATGAAAGTAAAAGATGGTAATCACTTCCCTGGTGGCTCAACAGTAAAGAACCCGCTTACCAATGCAAGAGACATGGGTTCCATCTCTGGGTCTGGAAGATCCCCTGAAGGAGGAAGTGGCAACCCACTGCAGTATTCTTGCCTGGGAAATCCTATGGACAGAGGAGCCTGGTGGGCTACAGCCCATGGGGTCGCAAAGAATCAGACACAACTGAGCAACTAAACTTCAATCACTTTTAGAATCTGCAAGTCTCTCACTGATATAGTCACAAATCTCTCTCTTTTCCCCCTCCCTCTCATCTTTCCTCTCCCCCTCTTTCTCTCTCTTCCTTCCTCTATTTTTTTTTTTTCCCTTCCTCTATTGCCACTATCCATTGGTAAGTAACAAGGTTTCTGCTAGCTGGAAATAAATGAGTGATGAACAATTTATGTTGGGAGCCCTTAGATTTCTACTTGAAATACTGAATTTAAACATTTCCCACAAAATATAAGAATTTAGATGTAAGTTTGTAAAGCATTCTAAACTAATACTTTTTATGTCACACAGGCAAATAAATGCATTATATTTTAAGTTAAATACAGTAAGTATATATTTCAATAGGTATATCTTGCCTGATAAAATGCATATCTTTCTGAAAATTATGTTTATTATGCATGGTGAAAACAAATTATACTTTAAGTTAGCAAAATGGAAAGTGATTTTTGGAGTTTCCCATGATTTCTTCTAAATATTTTTAGATTAGTTTTTGATCTTTGTTGTTGTAGTTTTTGCAATAAAATTTTATTCTTTGTTGACCCCAAAAAAGGGATCACGTATTTCTCCAGCCATTTTTTTTTTTTCCTGGATCAGCTAAGATGGGATGGGGAGGGAGGTGGGAGGGGGGTTCAGGATGGGGAACACATGTACACCCGTGGTGAATTCATGTCAGTGTATGGCAAAACCAATACAATATTATAAAGTAATTAGCCTTCAATTAAAATAAATAAATTTATATTAAAAAAGAAATTAGGAATCTGCAACGAAGATGAGCCACCTGCAAGTCCTCCCACAGCAGGGGAAGGAGGCTTACAAGTATGTAGCACTGTAGTTCAGAACATGTTATCTGGTCTCATTTTTTTGTTTGTTTGTTTTGTATTTAATAATGGTTTATTAAAGAACGTGAAAGTAGCTCAGTCATGTCTGACTCTTTGCAACCCCATGGCCTATAGAGTCCATGGAATTCTCCAGGCCAGAATACTGGAATGGGTACCCTTTCCCTTCTCCAGGGGATCTTCCCAACCCAGGGATCAAATCCAGGTCTCCCACATTGCAGGTGGATTCTTTACCAGCTAAGCCACAGGGGAAGCCCAAGAATACTGGAGTGGGTAGCCTATCCCTTCTCCAGTGGATTTTCCTGACCCAGGAATCAATCCAGGATCTCCTGCATTACAGAAGAAGCAATATTTTAAAATGTAAACATCATCCAATATGTTATAGAAAATATCATGAGACAACTTTAAAAATGTGGTATTCAGGACTGTCTTATTAAGTGTATAAATGTATCTTCCAAATCATTATAAGAGTGATTAGCAAGTAGACCTTTTCATGGAACAATTTTAGTTATTTTTTGTTCAAATTCATGATTTGTTCATGAATGAGACGCAGTTTCAAGGATCTGATGTATGATATCAACACAGTTTGTTGGCCACTCACTTATATTAGCTTAAATCACAGTGGTGACTTAATTTGCTAGAGTGGGTACTTTGTAAATTCCTTAGTTGTATAAGAGTGAAGTTTTTATTAGAAAACAAAAGAAGAATGTATAACATATCTCCCCATAGGAAAAACATATATACAAAATAGTAACTTTACAGTATGAAACTACCCAGTTAATTACCAACAAGCAAATTTCATTCCTGTAGCTACCTAAGTCTGAGGTTTTTTGAGTTCTAGAATTTTATTGCCCATGTTTGCCTCTTAAGTCTGATCTA